>NC_044394.1:46852087-48293754 GCF_006542625.1 Nomascus leucogenys
AAATTCATCTAGGTTTGTTTTCTGACCCAGGACCGGCTATCTTGGTGACTATTTCATATGTACTTAAGACAATGTGTATTTTACTATTTTGAGGTGAAGTGCTATGTGAATATCAATCTAATCTAGTTTGTTAATATGTTATACTGTTATCTTACATCCTTACTAATTTTCTGTCCGCTTGTCTTATATTACTGAGAGAGACGTGTTAAACTCTCCAACTATAATGGAGGCCCCAACTACAATTGTGGGTTTGCGGGTTTCCCTTTTCAGTTCTAACCATTTTTATTTCATATATGTTAAATTTTAGATGTTAGGTATGTACCCACTTAGAACTCTTATGTCTTCTTTTTTAAAAACTTTTTTTATTATACTTTAAGTTCTGGGATACATGTGAAGAATATGCAGGTTTGTTACATAGGTATACACGTGCCATGGTGGTTTGCTGTACCCGTCCACCAATCATCTACATCAGATATTTCTACTAATCCTATTCCTCCCCCAGTGCCCCACCCCCAAGAAAGTTTGGGGGTATTTCAAGTAGTCTCATTACCGCTCAGTCACCCCCACATTCATTCCCTGGCATTCACTGAGTGCTCATGTGGTATTAAGCGCCATTCTAGACACCACAGGGATATTAAAAAGATCTGAATTTTTGCCCTCAAGGAACTTTGGTCTTATAAAAAGGTGAGGTGTCCATAGAGAGCCCAAGGATCCAACACTATACAGCAGCTGCACAGTCAAGACAATGGGAGCTCTAAGGAGAAATGGACCCGACCTGGGAGAGTCAGCAAAGGCCTCCTGAAGGAGCTGGTCTTCATCTGGGAGCCTGATAGTGGGTTGAATTCTGTCCCCTCAAAAGATGTTGGAGTCCTGGCCCCTAGTACCTCAGGGTGGGACCAAATTTGGAAAGAAGATGGTTGCAGGTGTAACTAGCTAGGATGAGGCCATGCTGCAGGAGGAGGTCCTCCGTCCAATATCACTGGTGTCCTCGTAGAAAGAGAAGATACACAGAGACACGACGGCCATGTGAAGACAGGGACCATGCGAAGATGGCGGTGGAGACTGGAGTGAGGCATCCACAAGCCCAGGCATGCTCAGGCGAGAGGCATGGGGCACTTTTTCCCTCAGAGTGCCCAGAATGAATCAACCCCGCCTACTGCCTACACCCTGGTTTCAAACTTTTAGACTCCAAAACTATGACAGAATAAATTTCTGTTGTTTTAAGTCCAGTGCGTGGTACTTTGTTACTGCAACCTTTGGAAACAAATACAGGGTTAAGCCCAAAACAAGAAGCAGGATGGGAGGGAGTCCCAGGAGCCCAGAGGCAGCAATGAGTATTTGAGTGTTGCACAGTAAGAACCCAACCAACTACAACAAAAGATTTCACAAGAGCAATTAGAGAAAACAAATCAGACCCTCCTTTCCCCAGAGTTCCCATGTGTGCCTCCTTGTCTTTAGGGAGTCATCCCACCCCTCCGCCCACATGGTGGGAAAAGGAGCCAGGCATGAGGCTTCATCACCTCTCCTCTGGCTTCATCACCTCTCCCTGATGCAGGGATGGGTAAGGAGTGGGCATGTAACCCAAGCAGCACGGCCACCCTACTCTACCTTCTTGGCCACAGCAATTGGTTCATGATGGACGCTGCACCCAGGGAACCCCATTCGAGACTTCTTATTTAGAGTATTATTAGAACTGGTAGAAAAGAACTTCTTTCTCTCTGGTCTCAGGCCTGTGAAACATGAACTGGAAGCTGCCCACAGCCATGTCCCCTTAATGTGAATAAAAAAGAGGAGATAGAATGACCTTGTATCATTCAAGCCCCTGGTTCTGGTCACCGAGGTTCCTGGAAATGCCACCTAATTTTTTGCCTTGCTACTTTCCAATTCTTCCATTGATTCTAGAAACTATCCCAGTAGCCTTCCCCCTTCACACAAAAACAAAAATAAATATAATTTTGTTTAAACTAACTCAAATAGATTTTGGCTACTTGCTATCAAAGGAGCCTCAACCAGGACATCATGGACAAAAGCACATTGCCTACATCCCAAGAAGCTTCAGACACCAGGCAGCACAGAGGGAGCCTACAAGCACACGAGACAACAGAGAAATGGGGGCCACACTTCATCCTTTTATCAGGCACCCACTCCTGTGATCATTTCATTAATCCATTCACAAGACAGGAACATGCATGGCCTAATTACCTCTTAGAGGCCCCACCTACTAACTACAATAGCAATTAAATTTCAACATGAGTTTTGGAGGGGATATTTAAACCATAGCATTCTGCCCTTGGCCCCTAAAACTCATGTCCTTCTCATACACAAAACACATTCATTCCATCTCAGTAGCCCCAAAGTCTTAACTTATTCCAGCATAAATTCAAAAGTCCAAAGTCTTATCTAAATCAGACATGGATGGCTGAGCCCCAAAGCACAATTCATCCTGAGGCAAACTTCCTCCAGCTGTAAGCCTGTGAAATCAAAACAAGTTACCTACTTCCAAAACGCAATGGTGAGACAGGCATGCAATAGACATTTCTAGAGCAAAAAAAAGCAACAAGAAAGAACAAGGGAGTAAGAGGCCTCAAGTAAGTTCAAAACCCAATAAGGAAAACAACGTTGTCTTTTTTTTTCTTTTTTTCTTTTTTGAGACAGAGTCTCACTCTGTCGCTCTGTTGCCCAGGCTGGAGTGCAGTGGCACGATTCAGCTCACTCAACCTCTGCCTCTCAGGTTCAAGTGATTCTCCTGTCTCAGCTCCAACTTACAGGTGTGCAGCACCACACCTAGCTAATTTTTGTATTTTTTCAGTATAGACAGGGTTTCACCATGTTGGCCAGACTGATCTCAAATTCCTGACCTCAGATGATCCACCTGCCCGGCCTCCCGAAGTGTTGGGATTACAGGCGTGAGCCACTGCGCCCCTTACAACATTAAGTCTTAAAGCTAGAGAATAATTTCGTTTGATTCTACATTCTGCTTTCCGGCCACACTACGGTGGGAATTGGGCCCCCAAGGTTTCAGACAACCCCACTCCTATGGCTTTGCTGGGCTCAGCCTTCCCAGCAGCTCTCAAGGGTTGGAGTCTTATACCTGCAGCTTTCCCAGGCTGGAGTTGCATACTAGTGACTCTAAACTCCTGAGGTCTCTGAGGTGGCCTTGCTCTCTGGCTCCACTAGGTGTTTCCCTGATGGGGATGCTCTGTAGTAGTTCTACCCCTGCAGCAGGTTTCTGCCTGGGCCCCCAGGCCCTCTACAATATCTCTCCGCAAAATCTGAAAGATGCCATTCTCCACAGCTCTGGCATTTTGCGTAACTACAGAATTAGCACCAAATGGACACTCTTAAGGTTTATAGAATGTACATTTCAGAGTGGCAGATCAAGCCACACAAGAACCCAACTGAGTCATAGCTGGGGCAGAGAGGATTGCTGTGCCAGAATGCAGGGCACAAAAATCTGAGATGGCTCTGAGCAGTGAGCCCATGAGAGGCACCCTGGGCCTATGCCCCGAAGTCATTCTGCTCTCTTAGAGCTCTGAGTCTGTGATGGAAGCGGGCAGCCTCAAAGATTTCTGATGGCCTTCAGAGTCTTCATTCCACTGTCTTGATGAATACTACCTGGCTCCTTTCTATTCATGATAATCTCTTTATCAAAAATGGCTTGGCCACATCCTTAGTATTCTCTCCCAAACATGTTTTTAACTCTTTACATGGACAGACTGTAAACTTAAAAATTAATTGTTTTAAACATGGACAAAAGTGTCTTAGTCCACGCAGGCTGCTAAATACTATAAACAGAGTAGCTTATAAACAACTGAGTACCATACCATAAACTGAGTAGCCTATAAGCAAATTTATTTCTCACAGTTCTGGGGGCTAGGAAGTCCAAGATCAAGGCACCAGCACATTTGGTGTCTGGTGAGAGGTCTCTTTCTGGTTCACAGATGGTGGCTTCTAGCTGTGTCCCCACATGATGGAAGGGGAAAGGCAACTCTCTGAGGCCTCTTTTATAAGGACACTAATTTCATTCATGAGGGATCTGACTTCATGACCTAATCACCTCCCAAAAGCCCTACTTCCTAATACCAACTGATTGGTGATTAGGTTTCAATATATGAATTTTGAGGTGACACTAACATTCAGACTATAGCAAAAAGTGTTGGAAATAATATAGCAGAGACCTGTATACCCACTTCCCAGATTTCATACATATTCATATTCTTGCAGTTTTTGGTAAATTAAAAAAAGCAATTGTTTTTAAAAGATATAAAACACTACAAATATAGTTAGTAACCTCCCGACTCCTAATCCACTCCCTTTCTTCATCTGCAAAGGCAACCACTATTAGAAATTGTTCTGTGTGCCTCTCAGGCAGATTTTTATACTTTTACCACATATGTATACACACATAGTAATATAAAGCACTGTTTAGAAATTTTAAATGGATAGAAATGGTACCATATTGAATACATCATTTTAAAAATTGTGTTTTTTCTCAATGAATGTTCTTAAGATTCATCAGTATAGAATGTATTTTTATGTAATTAAGTTGATCCCAAGGTTTTTGCTATTACAGACAATGTTATTATAGACTAGGAACATACTTGTTAATGTACCCTTTTACAAATATAGGACATTTCTCTAAGACATACACCTAGAAGCACTTGCACCAAGGTACACTTTTACCAGCACTGTATAATTTCCTCATTTTCTTTCCTTTTTTTTTTTTTTCAGACAGTTTTGCTCTTGTTGTCCAGGCTGGAGTGCAATGGCGCAATCTCAGCTCACTACAACCTCTGCTTATCAGGTTCAAGCAATTCTTCTGCCTCAGCCTCTCCAGTAGCTGGGATTGCAGGCATGCCACCACGCCCGGCTAATTTTTGTATTTTTAGTAGAGACAGGGTTTCACCATGTTGGCCAAGCTGGTCTCACACTCCTGACCTCAGGTGATCCACCCATCTCAGCCTCCCAAAGTGCTGGGATTACAGGCATGAGCCACTGCCACCTGCCAATTTCCTCATTTTCTACATCTTTATTTGTAACACTTGGTTGTGTCAGACTTTTCCATTTTTGCCAAATGGATGAGTGTTAAATGGCATTTATTGTTTTCCTTCATTCTCATGAGTTTGAGCATCTTCTTGTATTTTTACTGGACAGTAATGTTTTCTGTGAGTTGCCAAACAAGATCAGTTGATTATTTGTATTCAGCTACTTTTCTCACCCTTGAGCTACTGTTCTTGCCATTACTGATTTGTAGGAACTTTCTAATATGTTTCAGATACTAGTCCTTTGTTAGTGTATGTGGTGAAAACATCTCCAATCCTATAGCTTGTCTTTCACTTTGTCTATGGTTTCTTTTATCATGCAGAAGTTTGTAATTTTAATATAGGCAAATGCATCAATTAATTGCTTTATGATTTGCTTTCTCTGTGTTTTGTTCAAGTATTCCTTCCCTTTCCTGGGGTCATAAGTACATTCTCCTAGCCAATGTCACATAGACTATATGGTCTCAGTGTCCACCATCTTTCCTCTTCAGTTCTTTTAAAAAATCACAAAGATTATTTGGACTATTATAAAATTAATGTATGATTATTCCAAAAGACCTGGGAAAAGCAGAAAAAACGAATCAGTACATTATCCTCTAAACTTCATTTTTCTCATCTGTAAGATAAGAACAACAGCAATTACTGCATTTGGGTTGTTTGCATCCCAATTATATCAAAATTCTCATGTCGGGCCTCTAGCTGGCAACAACAACAACAAAAAAAAATCTTTTCTTAAATAGTCCTGTGTGCCCCTGCACTATTATACACCAGTGTGCAAAAGTTCCTGGGGAAATGAAGGAGCAGAGCTATGGACATGCTTATTGACTCAAGCCTGAGTGATGCGCAGGATCCCAGCAAGACGAATTCCATGAAGTCAGTAAAGCTGCTACCAAAGCATAGCAGCACCCATTCTAGGTTCTGCTCCAATAGTACCTGGACTCCTTCCTTTTATAACCACACACTATTCAGACAGTACCTAAAAGGGCACGGAAACTAGTTGGAGAACAAAAGCCACCAGCTGACCTCATCCTCAGTACTTCCCTGGTCAGAGGAGTTAATTGGCCAAAGGGAAAACAGTTGACTTTTTTGGTATTATATAATTCCCTTGTATTTTTGCCAGGTATTGGATTTCACCACCCACTACCATGGTGTCACGTCATGAAAGAACTTATTGTTAAACACACAGAACAAGGCGAGTTCATAACTTTGCAAGAAGTATAATTCCACATTTTTTGTCTCATTGCAATTGAAATCTTCAGGTCAATAGGTAATTACATTAATGCAACATGTCCTATTTCAAATGAACACTGCTTACGTTGAGAGGGCCCTCGCCTGAAGAAAGACTATTTTTAGGAAGCTTGGCAAAGGAAATTGATGTTTTCAGCCCAAGCATGCACTGCCAAATAACTGACTCCACCAAATTCTTTCTTATCAAAAAGGAAAAAAAGCAACAAAATAATAAAATCTTCTTTTCCACTATTGCGGGAATTATCTTCCCATGTCTAACTCCCTTCAGCTTTCAGAATCACCTTCACAAAACTGTGAGAAGCTTCCTTGTAGGATTGTGAAATTTGAAAGACAAATGGGAGCTTATCTGATTAGAAACTCTCATCCTTCCACGCCTTGGAGGAATCACAGAACTTTTTTGTTTAAAGTGAAAATCTGATTAGAGAAGGACTGCATTTACGCTCAAGGGCCCCAAAGCTATGGACTTTAGATGAAGAAAAATCTCAAACTGTTCTCGGACACACTAAAAATCCTTTAAAACATAATAAGTAAACCCTTCTATGCACCCTTTATAGTTGCGAAAAATAATCTTTGTGATACTTTTAAAAGAAGTGAGGAGAAAAAATGGTGGACAGTGAGACCAGATAGTCTACATGAGATTGGCTAGGAGAATGTACTTATGCCCCCAGGAAAAAGGACTACTTGTATATTATGTCCATAAAGATTATTTGGACTGTTATGAAATTAATGTACCATTATTCCAAAAGATCCAGGAAAAGCAGAAAAACAAGTCAGTACATTATTAGACCACTTTAAAAATAATTATTATTACCCTTTCAGGAAACTATAGCACCTAGCACAGAAAGACAGCGAGAGAGAGAAAACTAAAGTTTAGCGAGTATCTACTCCAGCCTCTCCAAAATCCGCAGATTGCCTTTCAAGATTCTCCATAATTTGACCCTAGCCTATCTTTCCGTACTTAAGCTGTACTCTATCCTATCTGATCTGTCTGGTCATCACTGGCCTTTCCTCTTTCTTATGCCTAGATGAATATGAGATTCCTGAGTGAGTATCCAAAAAGAAGGTGGTCATGGAGGTAGATTCTTAAAATATCCCTTATTTACAAAATTATTCTACATGAAAACAATTCCCTGAAGTTGCAAATAAATTGTTATGCATGATTGAAAGCAAACACCCAATCTTCAAACTTAAAACTGGAAAAGTGGTTCATATATTCACTCTCATAAGAGAAGTAGCAATTAACTTTTAAAAAAATACTTATCCTGGTTTTTATCTGAAAACCAGACATTTGAAAACAGTCAATGACTTTTAGCTTTCCAAAGCATTTTGGCTTGATTATTCAACTTCAGGAAGCAAAGATTTAAAAAATCTTGCCATTCGTATTTTTTAAGAGCCGCTGACACCTAATGGAAGGTTTTGAAAGAACATGTGGTTTCTAGGAAAGTGTGATACCAGTGGGCAGTTCTTCTCTCCAAAGACCTTCTATCATTCCTATCCAAGAGAGTTGTCCAGGAAGCTGACCCCACGGATGCAGCAGGGGTTCCAGAAAGCTCTGGTCTCAGGAGTCTGGAGATAAAGATGAATGGGACTGCAAGAATTAATATTTGTGTGGAATTTTTCTACCTTACATTGTTTTCCTAGTTGCTTAGAGGTGTCTTTTGCAGGCCTTGAATGGAGAGAAGATGCCTGTTTGGGGCGCCCCACTCGAAAAGCCTGATTATTAATGGCTGGAGCTGAGAACAGCTTTCCACAGGAAGTCCGCTTTGCCTCAGCGTTGGAAATCAGTGTGGCGCCTTCTATAGCCAAGTGTCCCTGCAGGACCCCACTGGGAAATCACTTGAGTTTTACGAGGTGTGCAGTTTAGCTGCAGTTAGGGCTGGTGCCTGCAAGGGGATGACACAGTCCAGGGTACAATCACAACCTCTGCCCCGCTCAGCCTTGTCCTCAGCTGCCCAGGCTCTTAACAGTCACACCTGCCACTGTGAGGAAAGATGGGAACTCTGCCAAGACCCAAGTGCTCAGTTTTAAGCTTTAAATTATATTTTTGAACAACAATCCTAAGAACTGGGCTCCCTGTTGAAAGGGAAAATGATTTTTTCTGCATAATATGCTGGCAATACTGTGTGGAGGGGATGTTTCTGCCGCACAGGGTCCAGAGAAGCCCTGCAGCACCAGGAAAGGAGATTCTGGTGTCACCCTGCAAGGAGGAAGCTGAGACAAAGTTAATCTTAGTAGAGAGTTTATTTGAGACAAACTTCAGGTTTGCAACTCTGGAGAATAGATTCAAGTTATCCTGAATATACATTCCAATTAGCAGCAGTTATGAGCTGATTTTTAAAGGCAAAACAAGGGGGACAGGGAAGGGGCAGATACAATTCCTCAGGAATTTTAGTTGGTTCATAGCAATAACACTGCTTAGTGATGGGCTGTACGCTGTTAAGCTATAGGGTGCGATGTATGGCATCTGGTGTGACACTGTTAAGCTACAGGGTGTGGGGTATGTCATCTGGTGTGGCATTATGAGGTAAATTCATAGCTACTTCTGGCAACAGCAGTATCAAGAAATGAATACACAGCTCAATTTGAGGGAGTAGGACATGACTGTGGTCTCATTTTAATGCCTCTTTCTGGGCCTGATCATTAAAAGCACTTGCATTTCTCAGATAAAAGTTATTTTATTTTCCTGACTGGTAAAGACCCAGGTCAGCTTGGTCCAGACCCCAGGGAGAGGCCCACATGCCCTGTGTCCTTTGCCCAAAGTGAGAAGCCTGAGGGCACACTGGAGCCCACCCCCTGGAGCTCTCCCTCTACCCTTCCTCCTACCCATGGGGCATGAACTGCCAGCTCAGCAGGGAGGGGAGGGTCCTACGTGACCCCCAAGTGGTTCACTGATACATGGGCTGTGGGAGCCAGACAAGGCCCACAGAGGGGGAAATGTAGAGCCTATTCCTGACTCTGGTGCCAATGTGTGATCCCAGGGGAATCAAAGGGGTGAGCAGACCAGGAGCCCAGGGTCAGTGAGGGTCCCAAGGGCAGCACAAGTGCTAGAGACCCTCCCCCACAGCCACCGGACAGACATTCACAGGAGGAGGTGAGACCCATGGTGGGCACAGATAATTGCAAACCAGAGGAAACAGAGATAAGTTATGAGAAATTTACATGTTTTTTCCATCAACCATGGAATGGAAGACACAAGAAAAATAAATCATCAATGGAAAATAAAGTGGTTTTTTTTTGTCCACTTGAGACACAGAAGATAAATTTAAATTCACTGTATACACACAAAAAAAGGCTCAAAACACTGCTAAGTCCCCCACAGTGGCCCCCAACCGTCATCAAAGCCAACATCCTGGGCAGGCTAGACCTTGGGGCAACACCTGCCTTCCATGCCCTGTGGCAGTCTCTGCACTCTCCTGAAGTTCCCATTGTGCGCATTGTAGGGGGCTGGAAGAATGTTGCTGGAGAGGACATCTTCTGGAAGAGGGTTCTTTCCATCCTGAGGCCAGGAGAAGACAGTCAGAGGCCCACAGGGACCCAGGTAGGGGCTCCTGCTGAGGCCCCAGTTGGCATGAGGTCACTGCAGGGGCTGAGCTCCCTTCCATCCAGGAAGAGCTCATCTGCCTCATTCCTGCCACTGCCTCTCTCCCCTCTCACTCCATCCAAACCTACTCTCAGGGCAGGATCCAACTGGGTACCCTGTGGCCTCCTTGGCTAACTGATTTATACTAAGGTATGTGTCCTTTACAGTGTGAGCTGTGATGATGAGTTTAGAATTGACTCGCCATGACTGCGGCCTGCAGAGGGAGCCAGCACCTCCAGGAACCCCATTCTTGCCATCAGCAGAGGGTCTATGGCTCCCACCTCATTCAGTGTCTCCCTGAGCACCATGTCTGCCTGACCAGGACCTAGTGGTCCTCCCATGAGGATGTTGCCTAGGGCTCCAATCCAATAGGTCCAAATACACCTCACCAACCTCCTCTTGGGGCTGTCCCCCCATTCCCCACCTCAGGGTCGGGTCACTACTCATATCTCATCCACCCACATGTCTCCTCAGTCTCAAGACCCTGCAATTTCCTCCATGTGGCTCCATCTCCACTTTTCTCACCAGCTCAAGCCAAATCTTACTCTATGGACATTCCATTGGCCCTCATCAGGTCCCCCATGTCTGCTTGTTCCCGCAATCCATTCTCAAAACATAAAGCGTAACATGTCACAGTTTCACACTCTTCAGCACTTTCCTTTGCTCTAAGGAGAAGCCAGACACCCACTCACCTGGCCCCACCCAGCACCCCCATCCCCACACACTCTTCCTTGCATCCTCCCTGCTACCTGATGGGGCCCCTGTGCCCCTCTTGTAAGCTGACATGCAGTGCACATTGGGGATGGCTTACTGAAGAGGCCCCTTGTCTGTCCTGTTCTCTAAGACATCTGCAGGGGCAAGAACAGATCCTGTGCATATCAGATGTCCCCAACTGTGCTTTCACACAATGTGTGAACAAAGAAGCAAACCAAGCTCCTCTAGAGACAGGAGACAAGGACCTCCGGCTTCTTGGTTCCGGTGACACCGGGTCTGGTTGAGGCCAAGCCGCCCTCATCTTTGACCTCTTCTCTCCTTCCCTTCTCTCCCCAGGCAACATAAGAAACTCCAACTGGCCCAGGGAAGGAACTTGTAAAGCCCACCCCAACCAGGATAAGACAGTGGGGCATAAATGGGAGGAGAGGGGTTGGCTCTCGGTGCCACACTCAACGAACACTCACACATGCACACACTGATGCGTGCACACACGTGACATAAGTACACACATGTGCACACAGCGACATCCCAATACATTCACATACACAACACAAACAGGCCCAAACCCTCACTCTGAAACCTAACCCCGGCCCCAAACTGCAACCCGGAACTCAAGTCCTAGCCTGAACCTTGACCCCAAACCCCACCTCAAGTCAGAAGGTAAACCATGGGCCGAATCCCGAACTGGAACTCAAACCCCCGCAAGAACTTGAACTCTTCCATTGTCTTTCCTCATCTGGCGCATAGGACTCAGCACCTGAGACTCTGCCGTGGCCCTCTGAATGAGCTGCGCCCCTCGTTCTTGTCCTCCCCACCAGCTGCGCTCCCTGCCCCTCTCTCCCAAAGAGCCACCCAGCCCATGTCCCCCGCCCCGGTGGTCCCGATGAGATGCACCCAGGCTGACCCAGGGTGCAAATCCCCACCCCAATCCCCAACGCAAACCCTGAACCAGAGGCCTCATCTAAACTTTAATCCCAAACTCCACCTCAAATTGGAACCGGAACCACAGGTGGAAGCCTGAACCAGAACTCAAAGCCCAGCTGGAACCTGAACCCCGCCCTCGCCTGTGAGCACCTGCGCCCGGGTCCCGCCCTCCCCACGAATTTCACCTCTGACCCGGACCTCCCCTAGAACTGCGCTTTCTACCCTGCAGTCCCAGGGAACCGCAAGCCGTCCCTCACACCGCACCTCCAGCAACGCCCTCTCGCCCTGTCTCCCCCACCTTCACTGTGAGCTGCGGCCCCCATTTCCCTGCCATCCCCCTCACTCTCCCTGGAGCTGTGCCCACCTGACCCGGCATTTGCGCCTTTGTCTTTGTGGCCCAGAAGTGGCGCCGCCGGCGGAAGCATGAGAAGTGGCCACGTGCTGTACAGCGGCTGGCTGAGGAAGTCGCCCCCTGAGGAGAAGCTCAGGCTCTTTGTGAGTGCGGGCAGTGGGGGCGGGACCAGGAGCGCCACGGAGGGTCTGGGGGGCTCCGGGAGGGGCGTGGGGGAGGTGGCCTAGGTCCACGGGAGGAGCTGCGGGTAGAGGCGACTTCTCCACGTCTGCATGCGAAGGCGACTCCTCGCCAGCGAGAGACAGGGTCCAGGTTTGTGTGGGTTGCGTTCCGAGACCCAGGGATTTGATTCCGGGGCTGGGGACCCTATTACCCTGAGCGCCGTGGGCCTGCAGGTCGGAGAGTGGGCATGAAAGCGGACACAGCAGGCTCTGCAGCCTCGCAAAGGGCAGGAACCTCGCACCCGCTCCCCTTCCCTCCCAGGCCCCGAGAATGGCAGGCACCTCGCAACCTCTCTCCTTCCGTTCCAGGCCCCAAGGAAGGCAGGCGCCTTAAACCTGCTCACCTTCCCTCCCAACCCGCGAGGAGGCAGGCACCTCACACCCTCTCCCCTTCCCTCCCGGGCCCCAAGAAAACGCGGGTGCCTCGCACGCGCTCCCTTTCCCTCCTTGCCCGCCACTCCCGGGGTCGTTCGCGTCCTTCCATGCCACCACGCCTGCTGAGGGACAGTGTGCACTGCAGTGTAGTTTTCTATATATTAATTCATGTGGTTAAACGATTTAGAAAAAAAGAAAATTAGTTGCCCTTCCCCCAGTGGCTAATTTGAAGAGTGTTGTTCTAAATTTCAACAGTTTTACTGAGGAAACAGTAATTATTAGGAGTCAGTATGATTATACCAAGGTACATAGAAGAGGCTTTTCTCTCCTGTTCCTTAGCCCCAGGTCCAGCCCTTCAAGAATCTATTCCAGAATAAGCTGATCCTATAGTCATCTTCCCTTTCCTCTGCTTCCCTGAGGTATGGGGTATGATCAATTCTGCATTCTTGTCTTTCTCCATTTGTTTTTTCAATTTTTTATTATACTTTAAGTTCTGGGATACATGTGCAGAACGTGGAGGTTTGTTACATACATATACACGTGTCATGGTGGTTTGCTGCACCCATCAACCCATCATCTACATTAGGTATTTTTTCTAATGCTATCCCTCCCTTTGCCCCCCAACCCCAATAGGCCACATTGTGTGATGTTCCTCTCCCTGTGCCCATATGTTCTCATTGTTCAGCTGCCACTTATTATTTATTTATTTATTTATTTATTTATTTTGAGATGGAGTCTTGCTCTGTTACCCAGGCTAGAGTGCAGTGGCACGATCTCAGCTCACTGCAACCTCCGCCTCCCAGGTTCAAGGAATTCTCCTGCCTCAGCCTCCCGAGTAGCTGGGACTACAGGCGCCTGCCACCACGCCCGGCTAATTTTTTATTTTTAGTAGAGATGGGGTTTCACCATCTTG
The DNA here is from genome assembly GCF_006542625.1 of Nomascus leucogenys. Classification (NCBI taxonomy): domain Eukaryota; kingdom Metazoa; phylum Chordata; class Mammalia; order Primates; family Hylobatidae; genus Nomascus; species Nomascus leucogenys. The sequence continues at coordinate 46,865,457 of NC_044394.1, forward strand.
GCCAGGCTGGTCTTGAACACCTGACCTTGTGATCCACCCACCTCGTCCTCCCAAAGTGCTGGGATTACAGGCGTGAGCCACCGTGCCCGGCCAGCTGCCACTTATGAGTGAGAATATGCGGTGTTTGGTTTTCTGTTCCAGTGTAAGTTTGCTGAGAATGATGATTTCCAGCTTCATCCATGTCCCTGCAAAGGACATGAACTCATTCTTTTTTATGGCTTCATAGTATTCCACCACACCCAGTTAATTTTTGTATTTTTAGTAGAGATAGGGTTTCACCATGTTGGTCAGGCTGGTCTCGAACTCCTGGCCTCAGGTGATCCACCCACCTCAGCCTCCCAAAGAATTGCTGGGATTACAAGCGTGAGCCACCGCACCCGGCCAGAAATTTTTTTAAATGCCAATACTGGTGACGGGATTAGAGTATATTAACTGATTTTACTTAGTCTTTCCATTCCCACATTAATTAGTTCTCAAAATTTATTTGCATGCTACGAAAGAGCTCAACAATTTTTTTTATTACGTGCAATTTTTTTAATAGGAATAAAAAAATACGTTGTTGGCCTCATTATCAAGACATCATCTGACCCAACTTGTGTAGAGGTAAGAGTTTATTTTGGAGCTTATTGGGAGAGCATAAAATTTAGATATTGAGTCTGACTACAACCTAATTCTGTCAAGACACATAGTCACACATATGCACAGTCAGTCATTTGCAGTAGTGCTGTAATCATTTGTTAGGAGGATTGTCTATGGTTACATTCTTATTTATACTTACCTCAGGCTCTCATTTAATCTTTTACTTTTCCTTAGAAAGAAAAGGTGTATATCGGAAAATTAAATATGATCCTTGTTCAGGTAAGTTTTAACTGTTTTCCTTAGAAGAATTATGCTTATTATTTCAACAAAATGTTTGACCTACTTAGGAAATAAAGTATACTAATATTTTGCAGAAGTAGTGATAGTATTCTTACAATAATAGGTAACCTACTGTCTAGTACTTGAATGTTAATTTGCTGTGGCAGGAATCATCAAATAACGTTAAAGCCATCATTTATATGGCTGCAGCGTGGACTGCCCTGCCCTGCCCTGCCCTGCTTTTCCCAGTCTCACTCTGTTGCCCAGGCTGGAGTACAGTGGCACGATCTCGGCTCACTGTAGCCTCCGCCTCCCGGGTTCAAGCGATTCTTCTGCCTCAGCCTCCTGAGTGGCTGGAATTACGGGTGCTTGCCACCACGTTTGGCTAATTTTTTGTATTTTTAGGAGAGACAGGGTTTCACCATGTTGGCCAGGCTGGTCTCAAACTCTTGACCTCAGGTGGGCCACCTACCTGGACCTCCCAAAGTGCTGGGATTATAGGTGTGAGCCACTGCACCTGGCCGGATTGTTTTTTAATTTTCGGATATGCCTGTGCATATTTCCTTTGCATGTATCTCTCTCAGTCCTTTGATTTCCTCGTCCTTCTAATTGATTTCCATGCTTAGTCCTTAAACTGTCTATGTAGACTAAATTTATAATTTTTATGTTTATCTGTTTTCTATAGTAATATCATAAATTTTTTTCCAGAGAACCCTGGTATATGTGGGGGAAAAAACAGTAACTTCTATTTAAATAAGATTTAGAAACATCCAAGTTTCCAAAAATTTTAGTGTATTCAGCAATTAACTCCAGCTTTTATTATACCTTAGAGCTTTCTGTTAGCCCTTCTCTGAATGGGGAGAAAGAGGAGAGAATATAAAGAAGGTTAACATGTATTTTTATAATCTGGGAAATCCCTTGTGTGTGCCATAAATAGTCCAGACTTGCATACAAATATAATGCAGTTCATGAGGCTTTTGGTTAAAAGTTTATTCAGGCCCCGATTGCAGTGCCTCCTTTCTTCTAAATTCGTATATCCAAACCCTACTACATTTCAAGGCTCAAATTTCATCCAATAATAAGCTGTCTTAACCGGTCACTTTTTATCACCAATAGTTAGATCCTTGAATCTCCTAGGATAATTTCTTTTTTTCTTGTTTGAAACGGAGTGTCACTCTGTCACCCATGCTGGAGTGCAGTGGCACCGTCTCAGTTCACTGCAACCTTTATCTCCCAGGTTCAAGCAATTCTCCTGCCTTGGCCTCCTGAGTAGCTAAGACTACTGGCCCGTGCCGCCACCCCTGGCTAATTTTTGTATTTTTAGTAGAGATGGGGTTTCACCATGTTGGCCAGGCTGTTGGTTTTTTTTATGTTTTTTTGTGTGTGTTTTTTGTTTGTTTTTGAGACGGAGTCTCATCCTGTTGCCCAGGCTTGAGTGCAGTGGCCTCATCTCGGCTCACTGCAACCCCTGCCTCCCAGGTTCAAGAGATTCTCCTGCCTCAGCCTCCCGAGCAGCTGGGATTACAGGCACCCGTCACCACGCCTCGCTAATTTTTGTATTTTTAGTAGAGACAGGGTTTCACCATGTTGGCCAGGCTGGTCTTGAACTCCTGACCTCGTGATCCTCCCACCTCGGCCTCCCAAAGTGCTGGGATTACAGGCATGAGCCACCACGCCCAGCCTGGCTAGGCTGTTCTCAAACTCCTGGCCTCAAGTGATTCACCCACCTTGGCTCCCCACAAAGTGCTGGGATTACAGGCGTGAGCAACCGCACCCGGCCTCCTAGAATAATTTCTACATATCAATCAGGCAGATACTAATACACAGACAGACCCATTAGACAGATTGGACCTTTCATTAGGATAATTGAAAAGGGTCCTGGGGTGATTAAGATAAAATACTTTATCTGTGTTTTGTTTTCTACCCAGTATGGTGAAGAGGGTGGCACATTTCTTCCTTTAATAAAGGAGGAGAAAATGAAAAGTGGTTTATCCTTACTCCTGCCTTTATCCATTACATAATTTCTTTGAAGTTTGTTTTATTTGCCTTTGAGAAATGAAGTGTGATTAACATTTCATGTCTTATTCTAGATACTGAAATGAGAATGGCCCAAACATTGGCCAACTTTTATCAGTGATATTGTTGGAGCAAGTAGGACCAGCGAAAGTCTCTGTCAAAATAATATGGTGATTCTTTTTTTTTTTTTTTTTTTCTGAGACGGAGTCTTGCTGCGTCGCCCAGGCTGGAGTGCAGTGGCACAATCTTGGCTCACTGCAAGCTCCGCCTCCCGGGTTCACGCCATTCTCCTGCCTCAGCCTCTCCGAGTAGCTGGGACTACAGGCGCCCGCCACCACGCCCGGCTAATTTTTTGTATTTTTAAATAGAGATGGGGTTTCACCGTGGTCTCGATCTCCTGACCTCGTGATCCGCCCGCCTCAGCCTCCCAAAGTGCTGGGATTACAAGCGTGAGCCACCGTGCCCGGCCCGGTGATTCTTAAACTCTTGAGTGAAGAAGTTGATTTCTCTAGTGGACAGATAACCCAAGTCAAATCTAAGCATTTAAAAGACAGGCAAGTAATAATTATGTTTTAGAATTTTAAAGTAATTTCTCAAACAATTTGAAGCAATTTGGATGTAAATTGTAGATATTTTAAGGAACTACGATCAGTAATACGTTAAATTGCTTGTAGTGGTTTTCAACTACAGATTAAGAAATAGTCCTAGACGGGGCCTAATAATTTACCTCTGAAGGTTGAAAAGTGAATTGTTCAAGATACATTTCAGGAATTGTTTTGTATGGTAACTAGTTAATAGATTCTAAGCAAATGATTTGTGTCCAAACATACGTATTAGTTACTTTATTTTATTTTGAGACAAGTCTTGCTCTGTTGCCTGGGGTGGAGGGCAGCAGCGCAATCTTGGCTCACCGCAACCCCCGCCTCCTGGACAGCTGCGACTCCAGGTGCATGCCACAGCGCCTGGCCTCAAATCAGTTATTATCTCTGCTTCTTATCACTTCCCCAATTGTTAACAATAGTGTTCTTTTTAAAACAAAACAAAACAGAAAACTAGATTTGCCTCTAATAGTAAGCAACCAGTATAAACTATAGGTACACTTCCATTAAGTTTTAAACATTTGTTGTAGTCATTAGGAAATCTTTTTCCCCTTGGATTGCCCAGGCTGGTCTCAAACAATCCTTCTGCCATGGCCTCCCAAAGTTCTGCGATTACAGGCATGAGCCACTGTACTGGGCCTTAATCATTTTTATTAGTATTATAGATAACTGATACTTATTTCTGTGTCTTCTAAATCTGATATTTTTGTGTGTTGTTTTTTTTTTAGCATGTGCAATGAATTCTCACAGATATTTCAACTGTGTCAGTTTGTAGTGGTGTTTTTAATTTCATTTTTAAAAATAATAGGAAAGCAATTATTTACAAGTGTGTTTTGTTATAGGAGAATTCCCAAAATGCTCCACTTGTACATGCAACCTTGGAAACGTTGCTCAGATTTCTGAACTGGATTCCCCTGGGATATATTTTTGAGACCAAATTAATCAGCACATTAATTTATAAGGTACAGTGAATACATTTCAGTTATTTGTCACTGGATAGCCACATATATTCTTTTCACATGTAAAGCTGTCATCTCTGCATTCTAAACCTTATTTAACCTTGTTTCTAACATGAGGACACTGCTCAGAAGAAATTTCCTATATTCACACCTAGTAAATTATTTAAAGTGAGTTTCAAATCTGATTCTGCCACTTATACCATGTAATTTTATGAATTCATTTTGAACAAACAATGGATTTGATTATATTGCTGTCTTTTAGTTGAGTAAGTTACATTGAGGTAACTCAAGTGCTATTTCTGAAAAATGAAAAGTTCATCTTTTAACTGATAATTTAAAATTGATACCATGTTACGTCTTCTTTAAGTTCTATAATGGTTTAGCCTGGGCAACATGGTGAAACCCATCTCTACTAAAAATACAAAACAGCCAGGCGTGGTGGTGCATGCCTGTAGTCCCAGCTACTCGGGAGGCTGTGGCCGGAGAATCTCAAACCCAGGAGGCGGAAGGTGCAGTGAGCCAAGATCGTGCCACTGCACTCCAGCCTGAGCAACAGAGCGAGACCCTGTCTCAAAATAAATAAAGTTCTACAGTGGTTTATCCAGAGATAATCACTGTTACCAGTTGGTTGTATTATATTTTCAGATGTTTTCTTGACTGATATAATGAATAAATTATCTAATTGGAACATTATAACTTGACCTCTTCAACTTCGTAGTTTAGTTTGGTAACATAATATGGATTTATAGTATTTGAATGCTCAGTTTATTGCTTAATTAAGTTATGTAAAAACCTTTCTATTGTCAACAGTCCTACAGAGAACATTCTCAGACATAAGATATTATGCAAGTGTCCAAACATTATTTTAATATTTTAATGTTTAATTACCAGATTATTAGGTATGTTTATTTTTAAGGTTTTAATGCCCCCTGATTTCCAACCCCAGACGATAACTGTTTATCTTCTCAACAATAGAATATATAAGCCAATTTTCCCATATTCTTATTACTCTTAGATATATTGAGCATTTCCCAAAATTCTAAGCAATCACACAGAAAGTATAACATTCCTAAAAGTCATATCACAGATTCTAGGAAAGTTGTTAAGGAGCCTTGTTATTTTAGATGTCTAAGGACACATCAAAATAAAGCAGTTTAGGCCAGGCGCGGTGGCTCACGTCTGTAATCCCAGCACTTTGGGAGGTCGAGGTGAGCGGATCACGAGGTCAGGAGATCGAGACCAGCCTGGCCCAACGTGGCGAAACTCTGTCTCTACTAAAAATACAAAAATTAGCCAGGCGTGGTGGCATGCACGTGTAGTCCCAGCTATTCGAGAGGCTGAGGCAGGAGAAGCGCTTGAACCCAAGAGGTGAGGTTGCAGTGAGCCGAGATCAAGCCCCTGCATTCCAGCCTGGGTGAGCGAGACTCTGTCTCAAAAAAACAAAAAAACAGTTTGCTCCTAAAGCATTTACTGTATGTTGGGTAGGCAATAAAATTCCCTCAGTATATCTGCATGATAAAATATGTTCATTCACTTGGCCTGTTTTTGATGTCTACCCCTATATTTATTAAAGCCTTTTTCCTTTTAATTGTGAATTTTAAGTAAAGTGTGTGTCAGGCCAATTAATTTTATGGTTCCCTCCCCCCTTTTAAATAGTTCCTGAATGTTCCAGTTTCGAAATGTCTCTCTGAAGTGCCTCACTGAGATTGCTGGTGTGAGTGTAAGCCAATATAAAGAACAATTTGTAACGCTATTTACTCTGACAATGATGCAACTAAAGCCGGTAATATAATACTATCTTGAAAATTGGCTGAATAATTTTAGTGCCTTAGAAAATACCAAATTCCAAATGAGTTACTTTAGAACAACGTAGCATAGATAAGCCATAATCTTGTATTTATTACATAAAATTTGTAGTAAGCTACAAATTTTTATGATGTTTCCAAAAATTTCTTAAAATTCAGGTTTGGGGTGTGTTGTGGTAATTTATTTCTGCACACTTTAGGAGCTTGGTCTTATGGGAGATACCTGACTAGACAGTGGGAAACCTGGGACTTGTTCCTAACATTGTGTCTGAAGGAATTCTTTTCAGCCCTAGTTTGATTGGTTATCTATTAAATGATCTAGAAGGTTATTCATAATACTGTGTTCATGGCCAGGCGTGGTGGTTAATACTGTAATCCCAGAACTTTGGGAGGCCAGAATGGGAGGACGAGTTAATGCCAGGAGTTCGAGACCAGCCAGGACAACATAACCAGACCATCTCTATGAAAGATTTAAAAAATAGCTAGCTGTGGTGTTGCACACCTGTAGTTCCAGCTACTCTGGAGGCTGAGGCAATAGGATGACTTGAGCCCATTAATTCAAAGTTAAAATGAGCTATGGTCACACTATTGCACTCCAGCCTGGATGACAGGGCAAATCCCTGTCTCTTTTAAAAAGCAAGGAAAGATAGATTACTGTGTATGTTTGTGATCTGAATGAATGAATTGATTATTTTTACATTTTCGATGTCAGTGAGAAAGGGATAAGTCCAATACTAGAAAAATTTAAAGGCCGTGATAGCGGCCTTACTAGTTGCAATGTAATTTATTTGAGAAGAGTCAAAATCTAGGTCCTAGAGATACAAGAATAGGTGTACCGGACCTAGGAGTTCTGTATGTGGTTTAATATCAGCAAAAGGGTGTTGGGATATTAGGGCTTAAAAACAATAGTGTTAATAGTGTTGGCTGAGTGCGATAGCTCACACCTTTAATCCCAGCACTTTGGGAGGCTAAGGTGGGAGGATTGCTTGAGCCAGGAGTTCGAGACCAGCCTGGACAACATAACAAGATACTGCCTCTACAAAAATATTAAAAATTAGGTTAGCGTGATGGCACATACCTGTGGTTCCAGCTACTCGGGAGGGGCTGAGGTGAGAGGACTGATTGAGCCTAGGAGGTGGAGGCTGCAGTGAGCTTTGGTCATACCACTGCACTCCAGCCTGGACAGGGTGAGACCTTGTCTCAAAAAAAAAAAATAGTAAAATATAAGTGTCTTTTGTTGTTTTATAAAATGCAAACTGATTGTCCCTTTTAAAATTTGCAGATGCTTCCTTTAAATACAAATATTCAACTTGCGTACTCAAATGGAAAAGATGATGAACAGAACTTTATTCAAAATCTCAGTTTGTTTCTCTGCACCTTTCTTAAGGAACATGATCAACTTATAGAAAAAAGATTGAATCTCAGGGAAACTCTTATGGAGGTAAGATATGTGGAGCCTTTGCTCCTAAAATTCTGCTCTACCTACTAATAACTCTTAAAAGTGCCTTTTTTCCAAAATGTATATACGTTTTGAGATTTCTTATTACTTAATATTTGATCTGTGCATTATATATATTCTCAATTCTGAATTACAGTTATAAGCCCAGTTTTCTGATTTTATGTTCTCCGTAAAACTAGGACTGGCCGGGCGCGGTGGCTCACGCTTGTAATCCCAGCACTTTGGGAGGCCGAGGCGGGCGGATCACGAGGTCAGGAGATTGAGACCACGGTGAAACCCCGTCTCTACTAAAAATACAAAGAAGATTAGCCGGGCATGGTGGCGGGCGCCTGTAGTCCCAGCTACTCGGAGGCTGAGGCAGGAGAATGGCGTGAACCCGGGAGGCGGAGCTTGCAGTGAGCCGAGATTGCGCCACTGCACTCCAGCCTGGGCGACAGAGCGAGACTCCGTCTCAAAAAAAAAAAAAAACCTAGGACTAAAAATTTATAATGAAAATTAAATTACTAATTATTATATCATTTCTTTTTTTAATTTTTATTTTTATTATTATACTTTAGGTTTTAGGGTACATGTGCACAATGTGCAGGTTTGTTACATATGTATCCATGTGCCATGTTGATTTCCATTAATTATTATATCATTTCTAAGGTCAAAATTCCAAAGACCTTATTTTAAAATTTCAGTTTTAATTCAAATAACATACATTTGTTCATTTAAAGATACACAATTCATCTTGTAATCCCAGCACTTTGGGAGGCGGAGGTGGGTGGATCACTTGAGGCAGGAGTTCGAGACCAGCCTGGCCTACATGGTGAAACTCCGTCTCTATTAAAAATACAAAAAAATTAGTGTCACGTGCTTGTAATCCCAGCTCCTCAGGAGGCTGAAGCACGAGAATTGCTTTAGCCTAGGAGGCTGAGGTTGCAGTGAGCCAAGATCACAGTACTGCACTCCAGCCTGGGTGACAGAGCAAGACTCTGTCTGAAGGAAGAAAATCTCTCCCCGCCCCCCCCATAAATAGATAAATATATATAGATAGATATAAACTTAAGTGTGTATATATATATATGTAAACTTAAGTGTATATTATGTAAACGTAAATATATATATATATACACATACATACACACAATTCAGCGGCATATTAGTATATATACAATGTTATACAACCATTAATACCTAGATCCAAAACATTTTCATCACCCAAAGGTGACCCTTTACCCATAAAACAGTCACTTTCTCCTTTGTTCTCTCCCCAACTTCTGGCAACCATTATTTTGGTTTCTGTCTCTGTAGATGTATCTATTCTGATTATACCATATAAAGGGAATCATGCATGTGACCTTTTGTGTCTGGTTTCTTTTGTTTGGCGTCATGTTTTCCATGTTCTTCCATGTTGTAACCTGTATCAATACCTCACTTTTTATCATGGCTGAAGAATATTTTCATTGTATAAATATTCAGTATTTTGTTTGTTCTCTCCTCTGATGGCACATTTGGGTTGTTGATACCACTTGCCTATTGGCACCCAAGGCCTTTTAAATAAATGTCGTTCCATTAGGAGACATGATAAAAATACGTATTGATCAACAACTATGTGAGAGATTTTTGAAGTGCTTTAGGGCATGTCAGAAGAAGCAGAGTTACTCCAGAGTTTACTGTCTATTTGATAAGTATTGAAATCTGAGTTGTGATGAGTAAAACATGAATTTTTATTTTCCCTTAAGGTGTAACAAGTGAAAAGCAATTTGCAGTTGGTCATGTTTAAGAATTATTTTAATAGTTTTGGTCTTCTGTGTAGGCCCTTCATTATATGTTCTTGGTATCTGAAGTAGAAGAAACTGAAATCTTTAAAACTTGTCTCGAATACTGGAATCATTTGGCTGCTGAACTTTATAGAGAGAGTCCATTCTCTACATCTGCCTCTCCATTGCTTCCTGGAAGTCAACATTTTATGTTCCTCCCAGGAGACAGCTATATTTGCCCATGTTATTCAAGGTAACAGAGTGGTTGGTAGAGTGTTCTTCCTGTTGCATACTGTGGTTTTGAGGTCTGAATGCAAATACTTCTAATCTATGTAAATAAATTAGCTATGGCTGGGCGCGGTGGCTCACACCTGTAATCCCAGCACTTTGGGTGGCCGAGGCGGGTGGATCACGAGGTCAGGAGATCGAGACCATCCTGGCTAACACGGTGAAACCCCGGCTCTACTAAAAATAAAAAAATTAGCCGGGTGAGGTGGTGGGCGCCTGTAGTCCCAGCTACTCTGGAGGCTGAGGCAGGAGAATGGTGTGAACCTCAGGGGGCGGAGCCTGCAGTGAGCCGAGATCGCGCCACTGCACTCCAGCCTGTGCGACAGCGAGACTCCGTCTCAAAAAAAAAAAAAATAATAACAATAATAATAATAAATTAGCTACAAAAAGAGTACCCAACAACTCCATGAGTGTGGAAAACTAGAACATGAAAAGACTTGAGTCTAGAACCTTGATTCTCAAGAGTGTGGTCCTTGTCTCAGTATCAACATTGCTTGTGATTTCGTTAGGCAAATTCATTGGCCACCTGCCAGTCTACTAAACCAGAGTCTAGGAATGAGACACAGGATACTCCTGTAACAAAAGTTGGTTAAAAAAAAATCACATTAAAACACACTGAAATAATTGTTAAGCCATTTTTGTAGAATTACAGTGAAAAAAAATTTTTTCTTTTGGAGACAGGGTCTTGCTCTGTGGCTCAGGTTGGAGTGCAGTGGCGTGGTCATAGCTCATTACAATCTTGAACTCCTAGGCTGAAGCAATTCTCTTGTGTCAGCCTCCCAAGTAATTGGTTGCAGGCACGTACCACCATGCCTAGCTAATTTTAAATTTTTTAGTTTTACTTTATTTATATTTACATAGTTTTTTCTGTTGTGCTTTAAGCCCCAGTATTTTTATTGCTTTAGAGACTGGGTGTCACTGTGTTGCTCAGGCTGCTCTCAAATTCCTGGCCACAACAGTTCTTTCTGCCTCAGCCTCCGGAATAGTTGGAATTATAGGCATGAATCCCTACACATGGCTGGCCTGTGGTTTTTTTTGTTTTGTTTGTTTTTAACTAAGCTTCTACACTAATGATTTCAGTGATCTAACGATTTTTTTCTTGATTGATATATTGTTGAGTATAGGTCCGTTTATTAATGGTTAGTCGAATGGCTAAACCAGAGGAAGTATTGGTTGTAGAGAATGATCAAGGAGAAGTTGTGAGAGAATTCATGAAGGATACAGATTCCATAAATTTGTATAAGAATATGAGGGAAACATTGGGTAAGTTAATAAATACTGTTAATCTTTACCTTTATAAACCTATTCTGGGGTGGAAATACATTTTAGGAAATGTACTTGTAGTTTCTAAATATTTTCTAAACATATTGTTAATCATCAGTAAAATTCTGCTCATTATTTGCATTTGAAACCATTTTTTTCTTTGTAGTTTATCTTACTCATCTGGATTATGTAGATACAGAAAGAATAATGACAGAGAAGCTTCACAATCAAGTGAATGGTACAGAGTGGTCATGGAAAAATTTGAATACATTGTGTTGGGCAATAGGCTCCATTAGTGGAGCAATGCATGCAGAGGATGAAAAACGATTTCTTATTACTGTTAAAAGGTATGCAAGGGATAGGTATGAATTAGAATTGCTAAATAAGTATTATGTTGTTACAATAAATAATATAAATTTGTCTTATTTACAAGATCTATTAGGATTATGTGAACAGAAAAGAGGCAAAGATAATAAAGCTATTATTGCATCAAATATCATGTACATAGTAGGTCAATATCCACGATTTTTGAGAGCTCACTGGAAATTTCTGAAGACTGTAGTTAACAAGCTGTTCGAATTCATGCATAGTAAATCTCTTTCTTTACTATATTTTGTTTTTATTTTTATTGAAGAAAATAAATGAATGTTTTTGTCTTGTTAGAGACCCATGATGGAGTCCAGGACAAAATAAATGAATGTTTTTGTCTTGTTAAAGATCCATGATGGAGTTCAGGACATGGCTTGTGATACTTTCATTAAAATGGCCCAAAAATGCTGCAGGCATTTCGTTCAGGTTCAGGTTGGAGAAGTGATGCCATTTATTGATGAAATTTTGAACAACATTAACACTATTATTTGTGATCTTCAGCCTCAACAGGTATGTTAAGCACTGAGCATATGTTATTTTTAGAAAGTAACACCTGTATCAATCTGTATGTGTCAATGGAAATGGGAGGGCAACTATTGGATCCAATAGAAGTGTTTCTAATTAAATTTTCTTTCTTTTTTCCTTGAGACAGGGTCTTACTCTGTTGCCCAGGCTCGAGTACAGTGGCACTATTACGGCTCACTGCAGCCTTGAACTCCCAGGCTCAGGTAATCCTCTTACCTCAGCCTCCTGGGTAGCTGGGACTACAGACATGCACCGCCATCACACCCAGCTAACCTTTTCTCCCCTGCTGGGCAGAGATGGGGTTTTGCCAAGTTGCCCAGGCTGGTCTTGAACTCCTAGCTTCAAGTGATACGCTTGCCTCAGCCTCCCAAAATGATTTTATATGTGTGAGCCACCACGCCCAGCCTGGTTAAATTTTCATAGTGAGACAGATTCTTGACCAGAAGATTGTTAGGCTGTTGTCCTATGTAAAATTATTCCTAACAAACAAAATCAGGTGGTTTTTTTTTTTTTTTTTTTTTTTTTTCATTTTTTTTGGGGGGAGGCGGGTGTGTGTGTGTGTATGTTTGTTTTTGAGACGGAGTTCCGTTCTGTCGTCCATGCTGGAGTGCAGTGGGGCAATCTCGGCCCACTGCAACCTTGCCTCCTGGGGTCAAGCAATTCTCCTCCTCAGTGGCTGTGATTAACAGGTGCGTGCCACCACGCCCAGCTAATTTTTGTATTTTTGGTAGAGACGGGGTTTCTCCACGTTGGTCAGGCTGGTCTCAAACTCCTGACCTCATGATCTGCCCGCCTCGGCCTCCCAAAGTGCTGGGATTACAGGCGTGAGCCACCACCATGCCTGGCCAGTTTGGGTTTTTTGTTTGTTTGTTTGTTTTTTGAGATGGAGTCTTCCTCTGTCACCCAGGCTGGAGTGCAGTGGTGCAATCTCAGCTCACTGCAACCTCTGCATCCCAGGTTCAAGCAATTCAAGCCTCCCAAGTAAATGGAATTATAGGCACCTGCCACTACGCTTGGCTAATTTCTTTGTATTTGTAGAAGAGATGGGGTTTCACCACGTTGGTCAGGCTGGTCTGCAACTCCTGACCTCAAGTGATTGGTCTGCCTCGGCTTCTCAAAGTATTGGGATTACAAAAGTGATCCACTGCACCTGGGCCAAAATCAGTTTCAAGACGTTTGTGAATTGCTTGTGTGTGGTCTTATTAGGGTGTATAACATAAAAGTTAAAATGTCTGCTTTTTAAAATAGGTTCATACGTTTTATGAAGCTGTGGGGTACATGATTGGTGCACAAACAGATCAAACAGTACAAGAACACTTGATAGAAAAGTACATGTTACTCCCTAATGAAGTGTGGGATAGTATAATCCAGCAGGCAACCAAAGTAAGTATTTCTACTTTTTCTTAACGAGAAAGTAGGGATTTAACGAGACTGTTCTTTACAAATGTATTGAATTCAAGCCTTTTAACATGTATGTGTGATCCATAAGTGCTTTTATATGTGGCTTTGTACATTTTATTATCTGGGCCGGGCGTGGTGGCTCACACCTGTAATCCTGGCACATTCGAAGGCTGAGGCAGGCGGATCACCTGAGGCCAGAAGTTCGAGATCAGCCTGGCCAACATGGCGAAACCCCGTCTCTACTAAAAATACAAAAATTAGCTGGGCGTGGTGGCACATGCCTGTAATCCCAGCTACTCAGGAGGCTGACGCAGGAGAATCACTTGAACCCAAGAGGCAGAGGTTGCAGTGAGCCGAGATTGAGCTACTGTACTCTAGCCTAGACGACAGAGCAAGACTCTGTCTCAAAAAAATAAATGAAAAATCTGGGCTGGGCACGGTGGCTCACGCTTGTAATCCCAGCACTTTGGGAGGCCAAGGCGGGCGGATCATGAGGTCAGGGGATCGAGACCATCATGGCTAACACAGTGAAACCCCCTCTCTACTAAAAATACAAAAATTAGCAGGGTGTGGCGGTGGGCGCCTGTAAGTCCCAGCTACTCAGGAGTCTGAGGCAGGAGAATGGCATGAACCCGGGAGGCAGAGCTTGCAGTGAGCCGAGATCACACCACTGCACTCTAGCCTGGGCGACAGAACGAGACTGCGTCTCAAAAAAAAAAAAAAAAAAAAAGAACTATGTTATTTCATTCTTAAGTAGATATAGACAAAAAGGCTTTTGTGTTCATTTTTACCATTTGGGATTATAAATATGGTTTAGGATAAGGGAAGTGTAATGGCTTTTGCTTTGGTAATTATGTGGATTTTTTTTTTTTTTTTTTTTTTTTGAGATGGAGTTTCACTCTTGGTGCCCAGGCTGGAGTGCAATGGCGTGATCTCGGCTCACTGCAACCTCTGCCTCCCAGGCTCAAGCAGTTCTCCTGCCTCAGCCTCCCAAGTAGCTGGGATTACAAGCAAGCACCATCACGCCTGGCTAATTTTGTATTTTTAGTAGAGACAGGGTTTCTCCATGTTGGTCAGGCTGGTCTTGAACTCCCGACCTCAGGTGATGCACCCAACTCAGCCTCCCAAAGTGCTGGGATTATAGGCGTGAGCCACCCTGCCTGGCCATTATGTGGATAATTCTTTTTTTTTTTTTTTTTTTTTTTTTTGAGATGCAGTCTCACTCTGTCGCCCAGGCTAGAGTGCAGTGTGCAAACTCCGTCTCCCGGGTTCACGCCATTCTCCTGCCTCAGCCTCCTGACTAGCTGGGACTACAGGTGTCCACCACCATGCCTGACTAATTTTTTGTATTTTTTAGAAGAGACAGGGTTTCACTGTGTAAGCCAGGATGGTCTCGATCTCCTGACCTCATGATCCACCTGCCTTAGCCTCCCAAGTGTCTGGGATTACAGGTACACATCACTATGCCTGGCTAATTTTTGTATTTTTAGTAGAAATGGGGTTTCACCATATTGGCCAGGCTGGTCTGGAACTCTTTACCTTGTGATCCACCTGCCTCGGCCTCCCAAAGTGCTAGGATTACAGGCCTGAGCCACCGCGCCCGGCCAAGACTGCTGTCTTTAAAAAACAAACCAAAAGCCCTATTTCTTGTGAAATTAACAAACGCTGATCACACTTAGAGAAGGCTACCTGGGCAAACGAGTGTAATAAATTTTTTTTTTTTGACACGGAGTCTAAATCTCACCCAGGCTGGAATGTAGTGTCGGCTAACTGCAGCCTCCACCTCCCGGGTTCAAGTTATTCTTCTGCCTCAGCCTCCTGAGTAACTGAGACTATGGGCATGCACTACCTCGCCTGGCTAATTTTTGTATTTTTAGTAGAGATGGGATTTTGCCATGTTGGCCAGGCTTGTCTCAAACTCCTGACCTCAGGGCATCTGCCTGCCTGTACCTCCCAAAGTGCTGCAATTACAGGAGTGAGCCAGTGTGCCTGGCCTAAAAATTTTGTTTAAAAAATTTTCAGTTGGTAAATAATAATTTTACATATTCATGGGGTACATAGTGATGTTTCAATACTTAAAACGTGTAGTGATCAGTTGAAGATAATTAGTATATCCATCTCAAACATTTAGCATTTGCTTTGGGAACATTCAGTATCCTCCTAGCTATTTGAAACTGTATCACATATTATTGTTTTTTTGAGACAGGGTTTCTCTCCCATTGCCCAGGCTGGAGTGTAGTGGTATGCACTTGGGTCACTACAGCCTCTGCTTCCTGGGCTTAAGCAATCCTCCTGCCACATCCTCCCAAGTAGCTGGGACTACAGGCGTGTGCCACCAAGCCCGGCTAATTTTTGTATTTTTAGTAGAGATGGGGTTTCACCACATTGGCCAGGCTGGTCTTGAACTCTTGAACTGAAGTGATCTGCCCGCCTTGGCCTCCCAAAGTGCTGGGATTATAGGCATGAGCCACCATGCCCGGCTTGTATCATATATTATTGTTAACCGTAGTCATTCTGTAGTAGTATAGAACACTAGAACTTATTCCTCCTATCTCACTGTAATTTTATATCCTTTAACAAATCTCTCCCTATCCCTCCCCTCCCTCTACCATTCCCAGCAAATTTTGTGTTTGTTTTTATTTTATTTTTTTTTTGAGACAGAGTCTTGCTCTGTCACCCAGGCTGGAGTGCAGTGGTGCGATCTCTGCTCACTGCAAACTCTGCCTCCTGGGTTCATGCCATTCTCCTGCCTCAGCCTCCGGAGGAGCTGGGACTATAGGCGCCTGCCACCACGCCCTGCTAATTTTTTGTATATTTAGTAGAGACGGGGTTTCACCATGTTGGCCAGGATGGTCTTGATCTCTTGACCTCGTGATCTGCCCACCTTGGCCTCCCAAAGTGCTGGGATTACAGGTGTGAGCCACCGCACCCAGCCAGCACTTTTTTTTTTTTTTTTTAGTGTGGTTCTGCTGTTGACAATTTTTTTTTCATTGTTTGCTTGTTTTCTAAAGTTCATTTTTAGACTAACACTGAAGTAGGATAATGAATTACAAGTTGGCAGTTACTATTGCTTCTTCAAACCAATTGTTCCATTGTCCCCTGGCTTCCATTGTTTATACAGAGAAGTCAGCCATCAGTTTCACTGTTACTTCTTTGAAGATAAGTTTTTTCCTCATTTGTTCAGTTTTTTTTTTTTTTTTTTTTTTTTTTTTTGGTGTTAAGGAGCAGAGTTTAATAGGCAAGAAAGAAAAGATAAGGCAGAAGGAAGAGGCTCCCCCATACAGAGACAGAGGGAGGGGGTGCTCCAATGCCAAAAGAGGACGTCTCCATGTGCGGTGGACACCTGCCAGGTATATATGCAGAGGCTGGAGGAGGTGATGTCTGATTTGCATAGGGCACAGGGGATTTGTTTGACTAGGCATGTCATTCAGGTAGCCCATGAAAAAGCTAGCCCTCCCACCCTAGCCTTTTAATGTGCATCATTTTCTCAATTTTAAGATTTTCTTTGTTTTTTGTCTTCAGTAGTTAACTATGACAAGTCCGCATCTGATTTTGTATTTATTGGGATTCATAGTGCTTCTTGAATGTGAGTTTTTAAAAAATTTATTTTAGAAGTACTTAGCCATTATTTTCTCAAATGTAGTCCCTGCCTCAGTCTGTCTTTCATCACCTTTTGATCTTCCTTCTCTTTTTTGCTTTCTTCTATATTTTTCATCCTTCTGGCTTTTGTGTCTTCATACTGCAGTCTGGATATTTTCTTTGGCCCATCTTCCTCTTTCGATTCCTCAGTCATGTTTAATCTGTATTAAAACCATCTATCAATTTTAATTTGTGTTATTGTATATTTTAATTCTTAGGCTTTTGAGTTTTTTCTTTTTAATAGATTTTATTTTTGAGACAGGGTTTTGCCCTGTCACCCAGGCTGGAGTGCAGTGGCAGAATCTTGTCACCTTGACCTTCTGGGCCCAAGTGATCCTCCCACCTCAGCCTCCTGAGTAGCTGGGACTATAGGCATGCGCCACCATACCTACAATTTTATTTATTTATATTTTTAGCAATGAAGTCTCCGTATGTTGCCCACGCTGAAGCAGTCCTGCTTTCGCCTCCCAGAGTGCTAGGATTACAGGCATGAGCCACCTTGCTTGGTCAACATTATTTTTTTAGAGCAGTTTTTAGTTCACACCAAAATTGAACAGAAGGTGCAGATATTTCCTGTATGCCACCTGACTCCCCACACACGAAGCCTCCTCCATTATCAACATCCGACACAAGAGTGAGTGGTACATTTGTTACACTTGTTGAATCTACATTAACATATCATTATGACTCAAAGTCCACAGTCCACATTAGGTTTCACTGTTGGGGTTTGACAAATGTGTAATAACATATTCACCAGTACAGTGTCGTACAAAGTAGTTTCACTACCCTAAAATCCTGTGTGCTCTGCCTATTCATTCCTTCCTCCCCACTAACCACTGGCAACTGCTGATCTTTTTACTGTCTCCATAGTTCTGCCTTTACTAGTACATCATATAGTTGGAATCATACAGTATGTTGCCAGTTAAGATTGGTCTGTTTAACTTAGTAATAGGAATTTAAATGTTCTTTATGTGTTTTCATGGCTCGATAGCTTTTTTTTTTTTTTTAAACATATCTGCTGGCAGGAAGATAGCTTTTTAAAAAACACTTATTTTAATTGACATGTAGTAATTGTACGTGTTTATGGGATATGTAGTGATTTTTTTGTGCAAGATTTCATCATATAGTGATGTGTTGATACATATAATATGTAGTGATTAGATCAGGGCAATTAGGGTATTCATCTCAAACATTTATCCTTTTTTTGCGTTGGGAACCTTCTGTGGCCTCTTTGTAGCTATTTGAATCTATATAATGTATTATTGTTAACTGCAGTCATTCCACAGTTATATAGAACACATTCCTCCTATCTAGCTGTAATTTTGGATCTTTTCACAAATCTCTCCCTATTCCTCCCTTTCCCCTGTCCTTTCCACCCTCTTGTATCCTCTGTTCTGCTTTTTACTTATATGAGATGAACTTTTTTTAGCTTCCACATATGAGTAAGAACCTATGGTGTTTAACTTTCTGCTCCTGGTTTATTTCACTTAAGATAATGTCCTCCAGTTCCATGTATATTGCTGCAAATGACAGGATTTCATTATTTTTTATGGATGTATAATATTCCTCTGTGTGTGTGTGTGTGTGTGTGTGTGTGTGTGTGTGTGTCCACATTTTGTTTATCCATTCATCTGTTGTTGAACGCCTAGGTTGATTTTGTATCTTGGCTGCTGTGAATAGTGCTGTAATCATGGGGATGCAGACGTCTCTGATATAATGTTCTCCTCTCCTTTGGATAAATGCCCAGCAGTGAGATTGCTGGATCATATGGTAGTCATGTTTGTAGTTTTTTGAGGAGCCTTGATACTGTTCTCCATAGTGGCTGTGCTAGTTTACGTTCCCACTAACACTGTGTAAGAGTTCCCTTTTCTGTGCATCCTTGCCAGCATTTGTTGTTTTTTGTGTTTTTGATAATAGCTATCCTAACTGGGGTAAGATACTTCATTGTGGTTTTGATTTGCATTTCCCTGATGGTTAGTGATGTTGAATTTTTTTTTCACATATTTGTTGGCCATTTGTATATAATCTTTGCGAAATGTCTATTCACATTGTGTGTGCATTTTTAATTGGATTTTTTTTTTTTGCTGTTGAGATGTTTGAGTTCCTTGTAAATTCTTGATGTTAATCCCCTCAGATGAGTAATTTGCATATATTTTCTCTCATTCTGTAGGTTGTCTTTTTACTCTGTTGATTGTTGCCTTTGCTATACAGAAGCTTTGTAGTTTGACATAATTCCATTTGTTGTTTGTTGCCTGTGCTTTTGAAGTCTTTATTCATAAAATCTTTTCCCAGACCGATGTCCTGAAGCATTTCACCTGTTTTGTTCTAGTAGTCTTATAGTTTTGTTAGTTCTTTGAGCCATTTTGAGTTGATTTTTTATGTAGAGGAGTGAGGGTACAGTTTCATTGTTCTGCATATGGATGTCCAGTTTTCCTAGCACCATTCATTGGAGAGACCGTCCTTTCCCCAGTGAGCATTCTTGGCACCTTTGTCAAAAATTAGTTGACTGTAGATATGTGTATTAACTTCTGGGCACTCTATTCTGTTCCATTGGTTTATGTATCTGTTTTTATGTCAGTACCATGCTGTTTTGGTTACTACAGTTTTCAATATATATTTTTAGGTCTTTTCTTTTTTCTTCCTTTTTTTTTTCTTTTCTTTTCTTTTTTTTTTTTTTTTTGTAATGTAGTCTCTCTCTCTCTGTTGCCCAGGCTGTAGTTCAGTGGTACCATCACAGCTCACTGCAGCCTTGACCTCCTGAGCACAGTTGATTCTCCCACCTCACCCTCTCAAGTATCTGGGACTACAGGCATGCATCAAGATGTCTGGTTAATTTTTTTTTTTTTGGCACTTACACATTTTTGTGCCTGTTGAGTGGTGGCAGGAGCAGCCCTAGTCTGGGCAGCCGGGTGGCCAAGCAGAAGTTACAGGGACACAGGGGCACCTCTAGCCCCAGAGAGGGAGACTGGGGCTTTGGGAGCTGTATGGCCCTGGGCTCCAGAGGAGGCTTCTTGACATCTCTTCCCCCAACCAGCTCTAGTCTCTCTGCAGTCACCTTTTCAGGAAGGGCAGGGACTCCAGAAAGCTCCAAAATTTACTGCCTTTCTCATTACAGGGGCTGGGAGGTGGGGGGCAGAAAGTGTAGGTTTAACCTACCTGGGTGACTTTAATTCCAAAGGGCAGAGCCTGGGTGTGGTGGGACCCATCTGTGGTCCCAGTGCTTTGGGAGGCCGAGGCAGGAGGATCACTTGAGCCTAGGAGTTTGAGGCTACAGTGAGCTATGATCGCAAGTACACTCTAGCCGGGGCCACAGAGTGAGACTCTGAGTCAAAAAAAAAAAAATTCTTTTTTTTTTTTTTTTTTTTTTTGAGGCGGTGTCTCGCTCAGTCGCTCAGGCTGGAGTGCAGTGGCGTGATCTTGTTCACGCCATTCTCCTGCCTCGGCCTCCCAAGTAGCTGGGACTACAGGCGCCTGCCACCGCGCCTGGCTAATTTTTTTTGTATTTTTTAGTAGAGACGGGGTTTCACCGTGTTAGTCAGGATGGTCTCGATCTCCTGACCTCATGATCCACCCATCTCAGCCTCCCGTAGTGCTGGGATTACAGGCATGAGCCACTGCACCTGAAATTTTTTTTTTTTTTTTTAATTAAAAAAGTAGGCCGGGTGTGGTGGCTCACGCCTGTAATCCCAGCACTTTGGGAGGCCAAGGCAGGCGGATTGCCTGAGGTCAGGAGTTTGAGACCAGCCTGGCCAACACGGCGAAACCGCATCTCTACTAAAAATATAAAAAGTAGCCCGGTATGGTGGTGGGCGCCTTTAATCCCAGCTACTTGGTAGGCTGAGGCAGGAGAATGGCTTGAACCCAGGAGGAGGAGGTTGCAGTGAGCGGAGATTGCGCCACTGCATTCCAGCCTGGACAAGAAGAGCAAAACTCCATCTCAAAAAAAAAAAAAAAAAATTAAAAAAGTAAAGGACAACTTTTTCAAGAAAAATGGAGAGGAAAGGTTATGAAGAGGAATTCCCTCTGCAGCAGAGCAAGTTCCTTCCATGGAGGAACAGGAAACCACAATCACTATTTGCAGCTGGGCACAGCTGCCATGACATTTCAAACAGCAGCCATTGACCTGCTTCCTCCTGATGTCCTGTCTGGGCACATCCTCCAGCAGGGCCACCAGAGAGGCAGGGATGGAAGCCCTTGCAACTTCCCTTTGACCTCAGGGAGTTTGAGAAATTGAGGTGTGGGATGGCAGAGTGGTGGTGTTTGGAGGCCAGGAGGAAGAGACTGATGTCCGCAACCCCACAGGACTCAAGCAGCCCACCCTGATGCCCTGGATGAGTGCTAGGGAGGGATGGCCATGCTGCTGGCTTCCTGTGTAGCACTCAGGCAGGCGCCTCAGTGAGCCCTCAGAACCCGGGAGGAGGAGGTTGCAAAGCAACAGCCTGATGCCCAGGGCCTTGCAGCTTGTCTTGGGGAGCCCACACTGTCCCTCCTGGGGTCCCTGCACTAGGCTAGGATGCCCCTGTCCTCCCACAGCCTCCGCTCTCTGTACCCTGTTGGCCCAGCAGCAGTCCCTGTCCTAATGGCACAGTGCAGCCATCCACAGAATCCACACCCAGACACCTCTCTGGGCCACGCATCATGAAGTCTCCACCCAGCTGTGTGTGACCCACATAGTGACAGGGTATGGCTGAGCAGGTCTCCAGGCCCACCCTTTCCCACAGCCTCCTGCCTCCCTGAGGTGAGACACACATGCAAGGGTCACAGGTCAGCAAGTCTGTTCTCTTAGAAACATGCCAAGGTCAGGTGTGGGCCACTTGTGCTCCACGGGGGCTGCCATGCTGCCTTCTTGGGGCACCCAGGAGTCCCCGTCAGATATCGTAACCTGAAGATTCAGAGCTGCTTGTGGTGAGGGCTGACTGCGGGTGCTCACTGACCGCCTGCTCAGCACACAGCTGGATGGTGCTGGGCACTGGGCCTTCCAAGAAACGGAAACGGCCCCTTCCCTCCGAGTGCTCACATACAGCAGGGGAGACAGGGTGGCCGGACAGAATGGTGCCAAGTGTGAGTGCTGCAGGCAGATCCCCATGGAGGGAGCCAGGGACCGGCTGGAGGGGTGACATCAGAGCTGTGCACATACCTGAGCATTCTTGCCAGCACAGAGCATGAGGGTCAAGTGGCTCTACACAGCTGAGGCACAGCAGGAGGAGGGGGCACATAACCTGGCTAATTTTTTGTAGAGACAGGGTTTTGCCA
Organism: Nomascus leucogenys; assembly: GCF_006542625.1. Taxonomy (NCBI): domain Eukaryota; kingdom Metazoa; phylum Chordata; class Mammalia; order Primates; family Hylobatidae; genus Nomascus; species Nomascus leucogenys. The sequence goes on from NC_044394.1 coordinate 46,887,636, forward strand.
TGTTACCCAGGCTGGTTTCGAACTGCTGAGCTCAAGTAATCGTCCCAACTCAGCCTCCCAAAGTGTTGGGATTACAGGCGTGAGCCACCATGCCCAGCTGTTTTTAGGTCTTACACTTCCTTTGTTAAATTTATTCCTATTTGACTTTTTTCCTAGCTATTGTAAATGAAATTGCCTTCTTGATTTCTTTTCAGGTAGTGTATTGTTTGTATATGGAGACATCACTGATTTTTTAAAAATAGTAATTTTGTATCCTGCAACTTTACTGAATTTATTAGCTCTGAGGTTATGTGTTTGTTTTTAGTGGAGCATAGGTTTTACTATATATAAGGTCATGTCATCTGCAGCTGCAAACACAGGGACAGTTTGACTTCTTCATTTCCAATTTGGATGCCCAGAACTACTTTGTCTTGCTCTGGCTAGGACTTGCAGTAGTATGTTGGGTAAGAGTGGTGAGAGTGAGATCCTTGTCTAGATTCAGTTACTGGAGGAAAAGCTTTTATCTTTCTCTCACTGATTAAGATGATAGCTGTGGGTTTGTCATATATGGCCTTTATTATGTTGCTGTACTTTCCTTTTATACCTAATTTATTGAGTGTTTTGTTTTTGTTTTTGTTTTGTTTTTGAGATGGAGTCTCACTCTTGTCGCCCAGGCTGGAGTGCAGTGGCGTGATCTTGGCTCACTGCAACCTCTGCTTCCCAGGTTCAAGCAGTTCTCCTGCCTCAGCCTCCCGAGTAGCTAGGATTACAGCTCTCGGCTAATTTTTGTAGTTTTGGTAGAAACGGGGTTTCACCATAACTCCTGACCTCAAGTGATCTGCCCCCCTTGGCCTCCCAAAGTGCTGGGATTACAGGCGTGAGCCACCGCGCCTGGCAGGTTTTTTATTTCTTATTGGTTCAATCTTAGTAGATTGTATGTGTTCAGGAATTTGTTCATTTCCTCTAGGTTTTTAAATTTATTGCTGTGTAGTTGGTCAGCAGTCTCTAATGATCCTTTGTACTTTTGTGGTATCCGTTATGATGTCTCCTTTTTTGTTTCTGATTTCTTTTATTTGGGTCTTGTCTCTTTTTTCCTTAGTTTAGCTAAAGGTTTGTTGATTTTATCTTTTCAAATGACCAGCTTTTGTCTGATCTTTGATCTCCTGTAATTTGTTTTAGTCTCAATTTTATTTCAGCTCTGATCTTTATTGATCTTCATTGTCTAATTTTGGATTTGTTCTTTTTGGTTCCTTGAGATGCATCATTGGTTGTTTGAAATCTTTCCAGTTTCTTGGCATAGGCATTTATTGCTATAAACTTCCCTCTTAGCAATGCACTGCTTTTGCTGTATCCCACAGGCTTTGGTGTGTTGTGTTTGCATTTTCATTTGTTTCAAGACATTATTTTATTTCCATCTTAATTTCTTCATTGACCCAGTGGTCATTCAGGAGCATGTTGTTTAATTTCCATGTATTTGTATAGTTTCCAGCATTTCTCTTGTATTGATTTCTATTTTTATTCCATTGTGGTCTGAGAAGATAGTTGACATGATTTTTTCAGTTATTTTAAAATTTGGTTGAGACTTGTTTTATGTCCTAAAATATGGTCAGTTCTGGAGAATGTTTCATGTGCTGCTATAAAAATGTGTATTCTGCTGCTATTAGGTGAAATGTTCTGTAAATAGCTGTTGGTTTCATTTGGTCTATGATGCAGTTGAAAACTATGTTTCGTTGTTTATATTCTGTCTAGATGATCTGTTCAATGCTGTTGAAGTTCCCAACTATTATTATATTGTGGTCTGTCTCTCCTGTTAGATCTAATAATTATGTTGTATATCTAGGTCCTCTGGTGTTGGTTGCGTATGTATTTACAATTCTTATATCCCCTTACTGAATTGATGCCTTTATTATATAGTTTCCTTCTTTGTCTCCTTTTACAACTTTTGGCTTAAAGTTTGTTTGTCTGGTATATGTAAAGCTATCCCAGCTCACTTTTGGTTTCTGTTTACATGGAATGTCTTTTTCTGTCCTTTCACTTTTAGTCTATGTGTGACTTTATTTTGTTGGGACAGAGTTTTGCTCTGTTGCACAGGCTGGCACAATCTGGACTCACTGCAACCTCTTCCTCCCAGGTTTAAGCGATTCTCGTGCCTCAAATTCCCGAGTAGCTGAGATTACAGGCATGAGCCACTGCGCCCAGCCAACTTTTTGTATTTTTAATACAGACGGGGTTTTGTCACGTTGGCTGGGCTCTGTGGGTGACTTTAAGGATGAAGTTAGTATCTTGTTGACAGCATATTGTTGAATTTTTTGTTGTTGTTCAGTCTGTAACTTCTATTTTTTATTTATTTTTTTGAGATGGTGTCTCACTTTGTCACCCAAGCTGGAGTGCAATGGGGTGATCTTGGTTTACTGCAACCTCCGCCTCCCAGGTTCAAGCAATTCTCCTGCCTCAGCCTCCCGGGTAGCTGGGATTACAGGCGCATGCCACCATGCCCGGCTCATTTTTGTATTTTAGTAGAGACGAGGTTTTACTGTATTGGCCAGTCTGGTCTCGAACTCCTGACCTCAAGTGATCTGCCCATCGTGGCCTCCCAAAGTGCTGGGATTACAGGCATAAGCCACTGCGCGTGGCCAATGTATAACTTTTAAATGGGGGAATTTAAATCATTTATGCTCAAGGTATTATTGATAGGTGAGGACTTAATCCTGCCATTTTATTGATTGTTTTTTAGTTATTACATTATATATCCTTTGTTCCTTGCTTGCTCTTCCAGATGTGAAATTCTTGAGCATTTCTTATAAGGCAGTCTACTGATGACGTATTGCCTCAGTTTTTCTTTGTTTGTGAAGGTTTATTTCTCCTGCATTTCTGCAGGACAGCTTTGCTGGGTATAATCTTGATTAGCTGTTTTTTTGTTTTTCTTTTAGTACTTTAAATCTGTTAATCCCATTCACTCCTTGCCTGTAAGGATTCTGCTGAGAAATCTGTTAGTCTAATGGAGATATTTTTACGTGTGACTTGATGCTTTTCTTTTGCTGCTTTTATAGTTCTTTTTTTTGTTGTTTTTTTTTTGTTTTTTTTTGAGACAAGGTCTCACTCTGTTGCCCAGGCTAGATAGAATACGGTGGCGCAATTAAAGCTTATTGCAGCCTTGACTTCCTGGGCTCAGGTGATTCTCCCACCTCAGCCTCTGAGTAGCTGGGACTATAAGCATGCACCACCATGTCCAGCTAATTTTTATATTTTTTGTAGAGATGGGGTCTCACCACATTGCCCAGGCTGGTTTTGAATTCCTGGCCTTAAGCAATCTGCCTGCCTTGGCCTCCCAAAGTGCTGAGATTAAAGGTGTGAGCTGCTGTGCCTGGCCTCTTTGTTGAATTTCTCATTAAAATCATGAATTATTTTCCTTATTTCATTAAAGTTCTTACCTGTATTCCCTTGTACCTCCTGAGTTTCCTTAAGATTGTTATTTTGAGTTCTTTTTCTGGCATTTTATATATTTCTTTATGATTGGGGTCTATTACTGGAGAATTACTGTTTTCCTTTGAAGATGTCATGTTTCTTTTTTCTCTGTTGATTTCTCTACATTGTTTCTACACATTGTTGGAACCCCCCCCTTTCAATTTTATGGAGTCAATTTTATAGGGAAAGACTTAATTTATGTAAGTGGATCTTGGATCAGTGGAGTGTGTTGGCCTTGGTTCTGTGTGGACACAGTAATGTAGTCTCCATGTAGTTTCTTCATCTATAATCTGTACTAGTGACATTTGAGAGTTTCTCAGCAGCCTAGGATGAGGGAGTGTGTGGTGCAGCTTTGCCAGGGGTTTGGCTCATTGGGCTGTTTCTCAAGTCAGGGACACATGTATGCATATGGTGAGTTGGCCAACTTGGGGTCTGGCTTGCTGGGATTGAGGCCACAGGACTGTTACTCTGGCCAGGAGCACAGGCATGTGGTTGCTCAACTGGCTTGATGTTGTGCCTGCCAGGAGTGGCCCATGGTTTCTCAGTTCTGGGACACAGGTGCACAACTGCTCAGCCAGCCTAGGTGTGTCTGTCAGGGGTTGCCCATTGGGCTGTTTCTTAGGACTGGGATGTGGGCTCTTGGCTGCCTGGTTGGCCTGGGGGGATGCCTATCAGGGACAACCTGTGGTAATGTTTTTGAGGCCCTTATTGGGGGTGCAGGGCCATTGGGGAGGCCAGAAGCATGTCTACATGGGGCAGAGGTGCTAGGAGCCTTTTTCTTAGGCACTGAGTAAGGGTGCATGGCTGCTTCACTAACCTTGGGGTGTATCACATGCTCTTTGGCTTGCGGGCCTCCCCTACTTTGGAGAGAGCTTATAGTGGCTTGGTTGGCTTATGGGCAGGTTTGTCCTAGATGGGACTATCAGACTGTTCCTTTGGCTTGAAGTGTGGTCTGGTTGTGGGAGTTGGTTTTCCCTGCTATGCGGGACCAAAGTTGCAGCTATAGTTGTGGCATTCATTCACCTGTGTGGCCTTGGTGTAATGAAGATGGAGCTGAAGTGCTGCAGAGGTACAGTGGCTACTGGCCCCCAGAGGGTGCACTCCAGAGGTGGCTCTGGTTTCAAGATGGTGTTGCACTGCCACAGCTTGTTTCACTGGGGGTAGGTGGGGGTTGAGAAGTGCATTCCTTGTGCTCCTAATTTGGGCAGTGCAGCTGTATGGATTTCCAGCAGTTCTCTAAATTGGGCTCAGGGCTTGCAAGGACTGTGGGATTCTCCTTTTTATTTTATTTATAGTTTTTGAGATGGAGTCTCACTCTGTTGCCCAGGCTGGAGTGCAGTGGCACGATCTTGGCTCACTGCAACCTCTGCCTCCTGGGTTCAAGCGATTCTCCTGCCTTAGCCTCCTCAGTAGTTGGGATTACAGGCACCCACCACCACGCCCGGCTAATTTTTATATTTTTAGTAGAGATGGGGTTTCACCTTCTTGGCCAGGGTGGTCTTGAACTCATGACCTCAAATGATCTGCCTGCCTCAGCTTCTCAAAGTGCTGGGATTACAGGCATGAGCCACCGCACCTGGCCGGATTCGCCTCTTGTAAGGATTGTAGGTGTTTGTGATGGTAATGGGAGTGCTGGTGAGAGATCTTCCGCTTACTTTTTCCCTGCATCAGGAAGTGCCTACTGACTGCAGGCAAATCCCATCTGGGCAAGGGGAGATGGGGCTGCAGAGGCTGGATGCTTCCATACTGCCTTCCTGGACTTTGTCACCAACAGGTGTGTCTCCATCCCCCAACTGCACTCAGATGGTCTCTCTGACACATCTGTCAGATCTTAGCTGTTTATTTGTTAACCTTTGTCCTTTCTTGTGTGTAGGATGAATGCTAGGTGTCTCTAGTCAGTCTCCCTGATTCTTTTTTTAATATTCTTCATAACTTTGCTGGAATTCTTCAGCTTATCTAATATCTTGAATGTATTACCTATTGTAACTAATATATTAATCTTCTGTTTTATTGTTGTCTTATTTTCACCCTTGTTTCTGGCTATGTGGTATGTGGTCTTGGTTTTTGGTTCTCTGGTCATTGTAGAACGTTTTAGATATTAGAGTCATGTGCAGAAGTGGGAAAGTTTATGGGCAGTGAACACTTATGTACCCATCACCCAGGCAACATTTACCAACTCATGGGTAGTTTTTTTTCACCTTGCCTTATCCATTTTCTCTCTCCCACCCACTGGATTAGTTTGAAGTAAATCCAGGTGTTATATATTATCTGCATATATTAAATATATTTAACCATTTAACATTTTAAAATTTTATTTTTAAAGATGGGGTCTTGCTGTGTTGCCCAGGCTGGCCTAGAACTCTTGAGCTCAAACAATCCTCTCACGTCAGCCTCCTGAATAGTTGGAACTAGAGAGACACACCACTGTGCTCAGCTTTGTTTGTTTATGTATTTATGAGACAGGGTCTCACTCTGTCGCCCAGGCTGGAGTGCAGTGGCATGATCTTGGCTCACTGCAGCCTTGACCTCCTGGGGCTCAAGCTGTCCGCCCACCTCAGCTTCCTGAGTAGCTAAGACTATAGGTACGGGATATTACGCCCAGCCAATTTTTGTCTTTTTTTTTGTAGAGATGGGGTTTTGCCATGTTATCCAGGCTGGTCTTGAACTCCTGAATTCAAGCCATCTGCCCACCTTGGCTGCTCAAAGTGCTAGGATTATGGGAAAATGTTACTACATTCCATGTCTTTTTTTTTTTTTTTAATTGAAAAACGGTGGGTTCTCGCTATGTTGCCCGGGCTGGTCTCAAACACCTGGGACCAAGCAAATCTTGCAGTTGGCCTCCCAAAGTGCTGTGATTACAGGTGTGAGCTGCTACCCCTGGCCATGGTCTGTTTTTTGTTATTTTAAATTGACACGTAATTCTTATACATATTTATAGGGTACAGCATGCTATTTCAATACCTTTATATGATGTGTAATGATCAAATTGGGGTAATTACTATTATCTCAAGCATTTATCATTCTTTGTGTTGGGAACATTCAAAATCCTCTCTGCTAACTATTTATTTATCTTTTATTTATTTATTTTTTTGAGATGGAGTCTTGCTCTTGTTGCCCAGGCTGGAATGCAATGGTGCGATTTCAGCTCACTGCAACCTCCGCCTCCCGGGTTCAAGTGATTCTCCTGCCTCAGCTGGATTACAGGCACCTAACACCATGCCCGTTTTTGCATTTTTGGTAGAGATGGGGTTTCACCAGGTTGGCCAGGCTGGTCTCGAACTCCTAACCTCAGGTATTCCACCCGCCTTGGCCTCCCAGAGTGCTGGGATTATAGGTGTGAGCCACCACGCCCCGCCTCTGCTAGCTATTTAAAAATATCAAATTATTAACTATAGTAATCCTAAAGCCAGGGTCAGTGACTCATGTCTGTAATCCCAGTGCTTTGGGTGGCTGAGGCAGAAGGATCACTTGAGGCCAGGAGTTAGTGACCAGTGTGGGCAACACAGCAAGACTCCATCTCTACAAAAAGTTTAAATAATAATTAGTTGGGTGTGGTGAAATGCACCTGTAGTCTCAGCCACTTGGGAGGCTGAGGCAAGTGGATTGTGTGAGCCCAGGAGGTCCAGGCTGCAGTAAGCTGTGATTGTGCCACTGCACTCCAGCCTGAGTGACAGAGCTAAATCTCTTCTCTAAACAAACAAAAACGTGATAAAGCTCCAAAGAACAACAAAAACAAAAAAATAGTCATCCTGCAGTACTATAAAACACTAGAATGTATTCCTCCTGGCTAGGTATAATTCTCTGTTCAGTAACCAATCTCTCCCTACATTCCTCTTCTCTAACCTTTCCAGTGTCTAGTTGTGTAAATTTCTTTTGTTTTGTTTTCATTTCATTTCGTTTCATTTCTTTTCTATTTTTCTATTTTTTTTTTTTTTTAAAGAGTAAGGGTCTTGTTGCCCGGGCTTCAGTGCAGGGGCGCACGATCATAGCTCACTATGAGCCTCAAACTCCCGGTCTCAAGTGATCCTCTCTTTGAAGCCTCCCAAGCAGCTGAGATTACAGGCTTGCACTACCATGCCCCGTTAATTATTCTATTTTTTGTAGTGAAGGGGTTGCCCAGGGTGGTCTTGAACTCCTGGCCTCAAGGGATCTCTTGCCTCGGTCTCTCAAGAGTAATTTCTTTTTTTTTTTTTTGAGACGGAGTCTCGCTCTGTCGCCCAGGCTGGAGTGCAGAGGCGCAATCTTGGCTCACTGCAAGCTCCGCCTCCTGGGTTCACGCCATTCTCCTGCCTCAGCCTCCCGAGTAGCTGGGACTACAGGCGCCCGCCACTACGCCCGGCTAATTTTTTGTATTTTTAGTAGAGATGGGGTTTCACCATGTTAGCCAGGATGGTCTCCATCTCCTGACCTCGTGATCTGCCCGCCTCGGCCTCCCAAAGGGCTGGGATTACACGTGAGCCACCGTGCCCGGCCCTTCCCAAGAGTAATTTCTTAATATGAAATAGCATTCAATTTCCCTTATATTCTCAATTTTAAAAAATTCTAACTTTTCCTTCACAATTCGAATCAAGATTCACATGAGACCTATTAGAATTACTGATTTTAAAAAATTAAATTGTTATATAATTTACATACAATAAGGTTAGTCTATTGTAAGGGTATGTGTTTATTCATTTTGACAAATGTTTACACTCATATAAGAACCACCACAGTTGAACATTTCTATCACTCAGTTATTCCTCATTCCTGTTTGTAATCAGCCCCACCACCAAGTCTGCATTGTCGTAACCACTGATGTGCTTTGTCACCTAAGCTTTATTTTTAAATTTATTTTATTATTATTATTTTTTGAGGCAGTCTTGCTCTGCCACCCAGGCTGGAGTGCAATGGTGCAATCCTGGCTCGTTGCAACCTCCGCCTCCTGGGTTCAAGTGATTCTTCTGCCTCAGCCTACGGAGTAGCTGGGATTACAGGCATGTGCCAGCATGCCTGGCTAATTTTTGTATTTTTTTTCTTTTTTTTTTTTTTGAGATGGAGACTTGCTGTGTTGCCCAGGCTGGAGTGCAGTGGCACGGTCTTGGCTCACTGCAAGTTCCGCCTCTCGGGTTCACGCCATTCTCCTGCCTCAGCCTCCCGAGCAGCTGGGACTACAGGTGCCCGCCACCACGCCTGGTTAATTTTTTGTATTTTTAGTAGAGACGGGGGGTTTCACCGCGTTAGCCAGGATGATCTCGATCTCCTGGCCTCGTGATCCACCCGCCTCGGCCTCCCAAAGTGCTGGGATTACAGGCGTGAGCCACCGCACCCAGCCTAATTTTTGTATTTTTACAAATACAAAATTTTAGTGGAGACGGGGTTTCACCATGTTGGCCAGGCTGGTCTCAAACTCCTGACCTCAAGGGATCTGCCTGCCTTGGCCTCCCAAAGTGCTGGGATTACAGGCATGAGCCACTGTGTCCAGCTGGAAATAAACTTTATGTACTACTTACATCTGGTTGGTATTCTTTTTACTTAGCATACGGTTAGAAGTCATCCATGTTGTTTGTTGGTGCATCAGTAGTTGGTTTCTTTTTATTGCTGAATAGAATTCCGTATGTTGGCATATATACGATAACTTTTTTTTTTAGGTAGTCTCGCTCTGTTACCTATCATATGTGGTGCCGTTATAGCTCACTGCAGCCTTGACTGCCTGTGCTTAAGCAACTCGTTCACCTCAGCCTCCTGGATAGCTAGGACTACAGGCGCATGCTACCACACCCAGCTAATTTTATTTTATCTTATTTTATTTTTTGAGACGGAGTCTCGCTCTGTTGCCCAGGCTGGAGTGCAGTGGTGCAATCTTGGCTCACTGCAAGCTCTGCCTCCTGGGTTCACGCCATTCTCCTGCCTCAGCCTCCCGAGTAGCTGGGACTACAGGTGCCCGCCACCATGTCTGGCTTAATTGTTGTATTTTTAGTAGAGACGGGGTTTCACCTTGTTAGCCAGGATGGTGATCTCCTGACCTCGTGATCCGCCCGCCTCGGCCTCCCAAAGTGCTTGGGATTACAGGCGTGAGCCACTGCACTTGGCCACACCCAGCTAATTTTAAAATTTGCTTTGTAGAGATAGTGTCTTGTACTGTTGCCCAGGCTGGTCTAGAACTCCTAGCCTTAAGCAATCCTCCCGCCTTATCCTCCCAAAGCGCATGCTTTTTATTTTATTTTTTTTATTTTTAAACTCAATCCACTCTAATGGAAATTTGGTTTGTTTCTAGTGTGAGTAAAGTTATTATTTTGTTTTGCTCTTTGTGTTTTGTTTGTTGGCTACCTGTCTAGACTAATTCTGTGAATTCTGGCTGCCCTGTAGTTTGTAGCCACTGATATCTCTGTTGGTTATTGTTACTGTTTCAATACATAATTCTTTTCTCTCTTTATTTTCAAGCCTCACTTCCTAGGAGTTACCTCTGAATCGGCATAGCTTATTTTTTTCCTAAGTCTGTTTTAATTTCTAGGTTCCCCTCTTTCTTCATTTTTATTTGTTACAGAAACTGCTCGTTCCATGGCTTATTTAGTGCATACGATTTCCCATCTGGACTTTGCAGATGTTATCCTTCTGCAGTTATTATGCTTTGTCTTTTGTATTTCCATACTTTTATTACCAGATCTAGAAGGTTGATCAGATTCAGGTTAAATTTCTTGGCAAGGCTGTTTTATAGGTTGTGTTGTGTTCTTCCGGGGGTTGGTTGCAGTGCCACTTAATGTCATAGTTAGCAAGCAGCCATTGCCTAGGGCTTTTATTACATTAACAGCTACAAAACTAATCCTGTCACTTGTTTCTTTGATTAGGTGGACTATCTGTGTCAGGAGAAACTTGTTTTTATTACCTGTTTCATTACTTTTATTTGCTATTTTTACGTGAAAGTCAGGATAAATGGCTGATTTCTCCCTTCGTTAACCAGTTTTCAATGACTGTTTTAACATTTGCAAAGGTGATCACTTTTTTTTTTTTTGAGAATCATTAGGAACTCGTACTCAAAAATAACATTTTTGCCTTTATTCATTTAAGATTTGGGAGTTTTGTTTTTTTTTGTGACGGAGTTTTGCTCTTGTTGCTCAGGCTGGAGGGCAGTGGCGCAATCTTAGCTCACTGCAACCCCTGCCTCCTGAGTTCAAGCGATTCTCCTGCCTCAGCCTCCCAAGTAGCTGGGACTACAGGCACGTGCCACCATACCCGGCTAGTTTTTTTTTTGTTTTTAGTAGAGACGGGGTTTCACCATGTTGGCCAGGCTGGTCTCAAACTCGTGACCTCAGGTGATCTGCCTGCCTCAGCCTCCCAAAGTGCTGGGATTACAGGCGTGAGCCACTGAGCCTGGCCACCAAAAACTCTTTAGATTTGCCCTTTTGAGGCTATTTTCTAGATCCCATAGGCATGCTTCATTTTTAGAAATTCCTTTTTCTTTTTTCTCCTCCTACTTGTGTGTTTTCAAATAGCCTGTGTTTGAACTCACTAATTCTTACTTGTCTGTCATCAATTCTGCTTCAAAAGACTAATACATTCTGTAGTATGCCAATTGTATTTTTCAGCTCCAGAATTTCTGCTGGAGTCTTCTTACATGTTTTAATCTTTGTTAAAGTTATCTGATAGAATTCTGTATTCCTTCTGTGTTATCTTGAATTTCTCCGAGTTTCCTCAACACGGCTATTTTGAATTCCTTATCTGAAAGGTCACATATCTCTGTTTCTCCAGGATTGGTCCCTGATGCCTTATTTAGTTCATTTGGTTGAGATCATGTTTTTCTGGATGGCGTTGATGCTAATAGATGTTCTTGAGTGGCGTTGAAGAGTTAGGTATTTATTGTAGTCTTCACTGTCTGGCCTTATTTGAAGCTGTCCTTCTTGGGAAGGCTTTCTAGATATTTGAAAGAACTTGAGGCTGGGCGCGGTGGCTCACGCCTGTAATCCCAGCACTTTGGGAGGCCAAGGCAGGTGGATCACGAGGTCAGGAGATCGAGACTATCCTGGCTAACATGGTGAAACCCCGTCTCTACTAAAAATACAAAAAATTAGCCGGGCGTGGTGGCAGGCGCCTGTAGTCCCAGCTACTCAGGAGGCTGAGGCAGGAGAATGGCGTGAACCCGGGAGGTGGAGCTTGCAGTAAGCCGAGATCACGCCACTGCACTCCAGCCTGGGTGACTCCGTCTCAAAAAAAAAAAAAAAAAGAACTTTGGTATTGTGATCTAAGCTGTATCTGCTTTAAGGGTACCCCAAGCCCAGTAATTCTATGGTTCTTGCAGACTCACACAGGTACTACCTTGATGGATTTGGACAAGATCTGGGTAATTTGTGGATTACCAGGTGGAGACTCTTGTTCTCTTTCCTTACTTTCTCCCAAACACACGGTCTCGCTGTCCTGAGCCACCTAAAGCTGGGATTGGAGTGAGTGACACAAGCACCCCTGTGGCTACCATGACTGTGCTGGGTCAGTCTTGAAATTAGGACTATGCTGGTTCTCACCCAAGGCCTGCTGTAACTGCACTCTGGCTACCTCCCATGTTTGCTGAAGGCCTTGGTGCTGTGCAATCAGCAGTTGGCAAAGCCAGCCAGACCTGCATCCTTCCTTCAGGGCAGCAAGATCTCTAGACCCCAGGTGGGTCCAGAAGTGTTGTCTGGGAGTTAAGGGACTAGAGCAATACTCTTGTATTGTGGCTGAGCTGGCATTCAAACCAAAGGACTGGTACTTCTCACTCTTTTTCCCATTTCCACCTCACCTCGTCGCCACTGCCACCCCCAGGCCACAAGTAGTACTGCCAGACTCACCGATGTTCCCCTAAGGCCCAGTGTCTCTGAAGTCAGCTTGTCATGAATGCTCTGTTACCTGGGACTCACCCTTCAGAGCAGTGGGCTCCCCTGTGGCCCAAGGCAGGTCCAGAAATGCCATTTAAGAGTCAGGTCTTAGAATTAGGGACACCCAAGAATCAACTGGTGCTCTACCCCGCTGTGTTTGTGCTAGTAGCTAAGCTGTAAGACAAAGTCCTCTTTACTCTTTCCCTCAGCTTTTCTCAAGTAGGAGTTTTGCCCCATAGCCACCACAGCTGGTAATGTGCTGAATCTCACTGAAGCCAGCAAGTCTCAGAGGCTCACCTGAGGCCCTCAATGTAGTACTTGGATATCGCTACTGGTTATTCAGGGCCCAAGGGCTCTTCAGTTAGGTGATGAATGCTGTCAGGTCTTGTCTTCTGGCCCAGGGTGTGTGTAGAAATGTCTGGGAGCTAGGGCCCTGAACAGGGGACCTCATGACTCTCAGCAGTGCCTTATCTTGCTGTGGCTGAGCTGGTATCCAAGATGCAAGACAGAGTTCCCCCCACTCTTCCTTCTCTCCTCAAACAGAAGGAAGGCATCTTTCTTGGAGCCGTGAGCTGTGCAGCCTGTCTAGGGGAAGGGGTGATGCCGGCACTCCATTGGCTGCCCCGCCCGGTGTCTCAGTATGTCTCATTCCCTGCTTCCCATCCCCCTTCCCACCACCTCTACTGTCTTGGGGCCCAGTTCATTCGTTACTAAGAATGGGGTAAGAGTTGTAGTCCTTACGGCTTAGACTGCCAAAAAGTTTACTTGGAAACATGGAGTGCTGTAGCCCTCCACAGTGAGGCTGGTGGGAGCTCAAGTTGGGACTCGGGATCGGCAGTTGCCCTCCGCTTTAGGGCTGGTTTAAATGCTCCCTCCCTGGGCGGGTGTCACTCAAGTTTGGTTTGGTTTTCCTTTCTGCTCTTACAGGACAGCACTGAGTTCAATGGCTTGCAATTGCTGTGTTCTCCCTCCCCCAGCACCGAGAGGCTCTAGGCACCAGGCCTTTGCTGCTGGGTGGGGGAACAGGAAGTGTGCGTAGTGGCTAATTGAGGACTGTTGTTTCTCCCTTCAGTGATATGCAGTTAAAACCAGGTACTATGAGTACTCATCTGATTTTTTTTTTCGAGACGGAGTCTTGCTCTGTCGCCCAGGCTGGAGTGCAGTGGCGCGATCTCGGCTCACTGCAAGCTCTGCCTCCCGGGTTCACGCCATTCTCCTGCCTCAGCCTCTGAGTAGCTGGGACTACAGGCGCCCGCCACCACGCCTGGCTAATTTTTTTTTGTATTTTTAGTAGAGACGGGGTTTCACCGTGGTCTCGATCTCCTGACCTCGTGATCCGCCTGCCTCGGCCTCCCAAAGTGCTGGGATTACAAGCGTGAGCCACCGCCCCCCGCCCTGATTTTTGTTTTTTATGAAGATGTTTTTTCTGTGTAGATCTTAATTTGGTATCCTTGTTGGCGGGGGCATGGGCATGATCAGTGGAGCCTTCTATTCTTGCTCTGCCTCCCACCTGTTTTCAGCCTGAAAAATCAGTGGCAGCTGGGTGCAGTGGGCCACACCTGTAATCCCAGGAGGCCGAGGCAGGTGGATCATGAGGTCAGGAGTTTGAGATCAGCCTGGCCAACGTGGTGAAACCCTGTCTCTACTAAAAATACAAAAATTAGCCGGGCGTGGTGGTGCCTGCCTGTAATCCCAGCCACTCAGCAGGAGAATCACTTGAACCTGGGAGGTGGAGGTTGCAGTGAGCCGAGATTGCACCATTGCACTCTACCCTGGGGGATAGAGTGAGACTTCCTCTCAAAAAAAATTCAGTGGCTTCCATTAAACTGCAGTTTGGATTTCCCTAACTCCATTAAGAAATAATTGCAAAATTTTTTAATTGTGGTAAAAAAAATATAGAACAGAAAATTTACTGTTGGGTTTTGTTTTGTTTTTTTTTTCCTTAAATAGAGAAGGGGTCTCACCATGTTGCCCGGGCTGGTGTTGAACTCTTGGGCTCAAGCGATCCTCTTGCCTTGGCCTTGCAAAGTGTTGGGATTACAGACATAAGCCAAAAATTTCTTTTCTTAATCATTTTTATGTATATAGTTGAGTAGTGTTAGAAATGTTAACATTCTCGTGCAACAAATCTCTAGAACTTTTTCATGTGACAAAATTGAAACCCATTTCTGGGCAACCACCCTTCTTTGTTTCTGTGAATTTGGCTACTTTAAATACCTCATACCAGTTGAATTGTACAAGCACAGTCATGCACCGAGTAACGATGTTTTTGTCAATGATGGACCTAGTGTAGGACAGTGGTCCTAAGATTATAATTTTTACTATACCTTTTCTATGCTTAAATGTGTTTAGATACACAAATACTTACCATTGTGTTATGGTTGCCTAGAGTATTCAGTACAGTTACATGCCATACAGGTTTGTAGCCTAGGAGCAATGGGATATTTATACACCGTATAGTAGAGGTCCAAGAGAGCAAAGATCTCTTGGAGATGATGCTTTCAATTCATTTCAGTATATATGCTCACCAGTGGCATTGCTGGATCATATGGTAATTCTCTTTCTGATTTTTCAAGGAACTGTCATACCGTTTTCCATAGCAGCTGTAACATTTTATATTCCCAGCAAGAGTACACAATGGTTCCAGTTCCACATAACTCGTGAACATTTATTTTATTTATTTTGTTGTTTGTTTTTTAAGAGACAGGATCTTGCCTGTCTCTCAGCCTCATCGCCGTGGCTGCAGAGTGCCAAGTGCCAGGTCCTGCGCTCTGGGCGCGGGTCAGGAGCAGCTGGCAAGGGCAGCGCAGCCTGTGGGGCCCTTGGACGCGGCCAGCCGCAGCTTCGGGAAGCCACGTCAGCCCACGGGCGCTGCAGCTGCAGCCGCCACCAGCACATGGAGCAGGGGTCGCCGAGGATTGGGAATCCCCGACCAGGCCTGCGCCAGCAACTGCCACCTGCACCGGGAGCCGAGAGAGAGCTGCTAGGGCCGTTTCTCCGCCTCGGGCCTGTTGGGCGGGGCCGGCTAAGGTGCACGTGCTCGCTGGTCCTAACGGTTCTGTTGGGCGTTTCTGCTGAGAGGCGGGAGGCGCTGAGAGTCTGTGCGAAGGACAGTGGACAGACTGCGTTGCTTGTTGTTGCGCTTCGGAGGCAGTGATCCCCGAAGGCGAGCTGAAATACGGCTGGAGCGTCCCCAGGCTCCAATTTGCAGCCGACGATTATGGAAGATCACGAGCCGGAGTGGTGGCCCACCCTCAGGGAGCGCTTGTGCTCGGATGGCTTCTCATTTCCCCAATACCACATTAAATTCTGTCATCTGAGGAGGATCCACAGAGCTGTCGTCCTTGGTAATCTGGAGAAACTGGAGGACCTTCTCACGTATCATGACGCCAATAAGAGAGACAGGAAGGAAAGGTACTGGGGCCCGGGAGCTGGGGCTGCGGGAGGAGGCCTGTGGAGAAGTACCCCCTTCCAGGCTGAGGGCTGCGGGGCGGATGGTCCGGGGCTCGGGGTATGGACGGGGGCTAAGGGGTGCCTGGCTGGGGTAGGAGTGAGTGGAGCGGGGCCTGGGGAATGGGGGTATATGGGGTGGCGGGGTGTGGAGTGAGTTGGGGGATGGGAGTGGGGAGTAGGGGGTGCATGGGGTGGGGGTGTGAATAGGCTGAGGTGGATGGAATGAAGGCTTGGGGGGGTAGGGGCGTGGACGGTGTGGGGTGGGGAGATAGGGTGAGCGTTCAATGGGATAGAGGACTGGAGGTGGGGGTGAGGTGTGAGGGTGAATGGGGTGGGGGAAAGGGGTGCAGAGGTGAGGGGGGCGAGTCCTGTCACCAAAGGGGCTGGACTTTCTTTCTTGGCAGGCTCAGCCGCACCTGGGATGTGGAAACCTTGGCGGGGGGCGAGCACCCAGGCCATTTTCACGAGCAGCAAAACAAAAACAAAACTTCAGCTGGTTTCCAATCATTCACCATGCTGCTTCTTTATAAATCATTTTAAAGTGACTTCACTAATAAAGTTCAGCATGTATAGCGTTTTATTTTTAATGTACACATTTTAAAGCATAATGTTACATACATTATGGAAAGGTGCATAATGAGAGAAATCATTTCCATAATATATCAACTTCCTGACTAAAAATTCTTTGGATAAAAATCCAATATTTATTTGATATCAATGGACACCTATGTCAATGTGGTTTTCACTGAGGGACCTTAGAGGGAAACTTTGAAGTGGGAAGATGGTCTGTGTTCTTGAATAGAAAGACACATTTTTCTAAAGTTCTGAGCTCTTTCTGCGTTTATAAATTTTACATAATCCAAATAAAGTTATCAAAATGTTAACATTTTTTAATTACTCATGCTGTCTTTTACTATTGTGATGACATTAAGAAAACTTTTGAAATGGAGTCAAAAAAGACTTGCCTTTCTAGATATGAAAATGTGCTGTTAATTTCCACAAGTTATTTACTAACAGCCGCAACCACAAATCAGTGAATGGAACAGGTTAGAAAATCCAGGAACACACCAATATGTGTAAGAATTTATTAGGTTGGTGCAAAAGCAATTGCGGTTTTTGCCGCAATTACAAGTAATGGCGAAAACCACAATTGCTTTTGCACCAATCTAATAGAATTGGATAATGGTGACATTTCATATTAGTAGGAAAAGATGAATTACTCATAAATGAAGTGCCTGCTAAGTATTTGGAGAAATCTGGCTAGATTTTTATGTCACAGAAATAAGTTCGTTATGGAATGTAGATTAAAAATTTTAAATGCACAAAATAAGAAAGATAACAGAAAAAACACAAATGCCTACTTATATTGATACATGTTTATATTCCTACAAATATCACAAGCACACATTCTGAAGGTCGATTTCACAAAATAAAATCCAGTTTATAAGAAAAAATTAACAAGATAATATGTGTATATACATATTAGATAAGTGATTTTCATTTTACAGAGAATTCTTCAAATAAGAACTGTCATTTAAAATAGAGCAAAGCATTTTTTTTTTTTCGGATATTCAAGCAACCTATGCACATGGGAAAAAATATTTAGTGTTCCTGGGAGGAGAAGGTATTTAAGTTAAAAAAGGAATGAAATACTGTTTTCTATCCACAAGTTTGTGAGGGTAAAGAGTAGCAGTACATATACTGCTGTTTAAAGTTTACATTTCTGATGACTTTTCAAATAGACAATTTGTTGGTAAGTATCACACTTTAAAATGTATGTGCCCTTCACCCATCAATTCCATTATACTAAAATATCTCTAGGAAATAGAGGTACATGCAATTTGTTTTTCTCAGTGCTGCTTAAAATAGCAATGTATTTGGAAAACCCCTTATAATGGATTTTATAAATTTTATAAATTTATCAACAAATTTCAGTGCATCCATAGGATGGGACAATATGGGACCTTTGCAGATATCAGTAGATACAGATGTATGTTGAGGTGTGAAGATGTACTTTGAAAAAAAGTTGGTTTGATTATATATACACACAAACAGTCTATGGTGTTTGTAAGCCAAATATGTGTACAAAATATAACATTTCTTCTTTTCTGGCAGGTGTATTGTGATATTTTTTCTTATCTGTGATGTATAAATGATCAATATGTTTAAAACTTCTAGTAAATGTTTTTTATTAATGAAATTATTCTTGGGCAAAGAAGAAATATAAATCTTGCAAAGAAAAAAATAATTCTCACTTTCTGTTTTATTATTTATTTCTTTCTTTGTTTATTTTTGAGATGGAGTCTCGCCCTGTTGCCCAGCCTGGAGTGCAGTGGCATGATCTCAGCTCACTGCAATCTGCCTCTTAGGTTCAAGTGATTCTCCCACCTCAGCCTCCTGAGTAGCTGGGATTACAGGTGTGCGCCACCATGCCCAGCTAATTTTTGTATATTTTAGTAAAGACGGGGTTTCACCATGTTGGCCAGGATGGTCTCAAACTCCTGACCTCAGGTGTTCCTCCCACCTCGGCCTCCCAAAGTTCTGGGATTACAGATGTGAGCCACTGTGCCTGGCCTTATTTTTATTTTTTTGTTTATTGGTATCTTCTGTGAACTTTTAGCCTCTTCAGAGGCAGAGGGAATATTTTTATTTGTGCTTGATTATTTTATTATGCATAGATTTTAGTATATAAATAGGTTTTTATTATAGTTTTATTACATATAAGCAAACAATTTTAAATTAATTATTTTAGTTTATCAGTGTCCTCATGAAAATGAAAATGAGCAAATATAAGTGATTATCACTATTCCAAAAGCACTGCTTTAATTTATAGTTTTTTTCATAACAAACTCCCCAACTGTATGTATGCATTCTTTCAATCCAGTTATTCATCAAGCATAACCTGAATACCTATCATGTAGCAGACACATTCCACCATCTGTGAGGACTCTTCCACCCTTAACAACTTCATGTTTACCTGCCCAGGCTGAGCAAGCTGAGATTTAAAATGGAAGCGTTAGGACTGAATCCCAATTGGATCTTTTATTCCTTTTTTTTTTTTTTTTTTTTTAAACAAAAGCAATTCTGAAGTTAGAAAATAGTGAAAGATAACTTTTAACTGCCATTTCAAAAACTTATGACAGTCTCAAATACTACTATTAATCATTGCAAATACCTGATTTACATAACATTCTGTAAGTATTGAAAAAAATGAGCCGTACCTATTCATTTGAATCCTGAATTTTCTTTGGATGATTTTTTTTGAAAATTGAAGTAAGAATTACTTTGTTTTAAAAATTTGTTTTTTTATTTTTGCCTTCTTTTTCCACAGTACTTTATTTAGGTGCCAATTATATGAGTAGAACTGCCTGTTCTATGTACTGTATCCCACTTAATGTAAGGCATCACGGATTGGGTGATGCCACATTACTTTATATATCAATAAGATAATGTTTAAAATGTTACCAGTTATAATTGTAATAAATAATGAATTGTAAACAGTATTCCAATGTCAGGAGATGTTAATATAAGAATAGTAGCTTATATAATAGTGAGAAAATGAGCATCTGAGAATGACTGAAATACAATGATACATCTAATCTTTAATAGATACCTCAATGTAGATATGATTGTATCATTTTACTTAATTAAAATGTCTTTGTAAGTAGTAATAACTAAAAATTATTGAGCTGTTATTTGTGTTAGAAAGTGTTCTAAATGCTGTGCATAGATTCTTACGTAAGCATCACAGCAGTGTTCTGTGGGATAGCTACTATTCTCATATATTTGATTGATAAGGAAATTGAAGCAAAGAAAGGCTAAATAACAGCTAAGTGACAGAGCTTACAGTAAATTTTAAGCCCCAATTAAACTGAATCCAAAAGCCAAGCTTTTTCTATTAAATAGCCTGCTGTTTCATTAATGTGGTGAGTAATAAGCGCTAACAAATATTGTACTTTCTTCACAAGAAAATTACATATTTGTTTTGAAGACAGAGAAATAACATGCTAATTAATGCTTACAGTTACATGTTTTAAAAAGTCTTGTCACTCTCACAGGACTGCCCTACATTTGGCCTGTGCCACTGGCCAACCGGAAATGGTATTTCTTCTGGTGTCCAGTAGATGTGAGCTTAATCTGCAGGACCGTGAATGCAGGACACCTCTCATCAAGGTATATAGTAGCTGACTCTTTGAGCATGAGATGGATTTGGTTTAAGTACATAGGATAAAATGAATTTATCTCATTGGAATACCACTATATAACTAGTTAGTAAATCCTACGGAGTGTTTATTTTGATTTTTCAGTGTTTGCATGTTTCTCGGTCTAATACAGGCTGTACAACTGAGGCAGGAGGCTTGTGCAACTATTCTGCTGCAAAATGGCGCCGATCCAAATATTATGGATTTCTTTGGAAAGACTGCTCTACACTATGCTGTGTATAATGAAGATACATCCATGATAGAAAAACTTATTTTATATGGTACAAATATTGAAGAATGCAGCAAGGTATAGGTCAACCAATGTTATTTTCAAACTATCTGAAATGCATTTATTTTAACATTGACACATGTAAGGGTCAAGTTTTCATATTTGGAAGCTCAAACATTCCTTGAATGAAAATATTTTGAAATGCCTTAACTGTCTAAGATTTTACTTTAAATATTGGAACTTTTAAAGAAGTATTACAGGGTACAGCTTTTTTTCATGCATTTATGGTAAATAATTATAAAAACATGAATTACAATAAATTTATAATTCATGACAACTGAACTTGGGAAAGGTAATAGTTAAGTGTTTTTCCACTAAATTACTTTTTTTCTAATCAGTGTGAAGTGACACAGGAAAGTAAATTTGGCCCTTATAAATAGGCTTTATTTTAAATTTCAAAGAAAATTAAAGAATTTCACAATAAATGTACATCTTGTTGCGTTGACAAGTATTGTATGTGAAGGTGATTTCATTTGAAAGTGATTCCTCTGTGGAAAGACTTAAGAGGGAAAAATGAAGAAAAGGAGAGCAATCAGAAATGCACAAGCTAATTTGGAAATTAGGTAATGAGGGAAAATACTGTGGAGAGGGTTTTTGTGTGTTTTGTTGTTTGTTTTCAATTTATACGTTTAGACAAGGGTCACTTCAGTTTTGGGGATGATTATTCTTACTTTGGGAAAGAGTTTGTGAGTTGTAAAATTGCCTAGGGATCAATTTTGGTAGGACTCTGAGGAAACCAGGTTGCCAGTGAATAGTGGTGATGAAGTGGCACACACTTCAGTAGAGAGAAGAACACATAATGAATGGACATTATTCAATTCTGGCAGAAACAGCCACTTAGATAAGCATTTAAACTCTCAAGTCCAGAATGTCTTGATGGGCAGGTGGGAGATAAGGAGCTTATAAATAGTAAAATCAAGTTGGATTTTGAGTTTACTAGTCTCTTCTCTACCCCTACCTAGGCAAAGTAAATGAAGTTTTCAGTGAATTGCTGTTTTGCTCTTTCCTCTTTTCGACCAAATCCCAAATGATAAAGGGAATTTGCCATGTGGGTGAGAGATGAGACTGAAGTGATTATCACCTGTGCTGGTTCGCAGTTAGAATTGTGCATGACAGTAACCTGGGGAAATTACAAGCAAATCTCTAAGTCTAGGATAGCCCCTGAAGATTTTAATATAGTAAATCTAATATTTACTATTAAATATTACTGGACATGTATGTTTTAAAATATTTCCTTGAAGCTGGGCATGGTGGTGCCTCTAGCCAGAGCAACAGAATAAGACACTGTCTCTAACAACAACAACAGCAACAACAACAATAAAAAATTTCTTGAGACACTGATACGCTGCTGGTTAAGAACCACTGAATAGATAAGTGTAATATACATTCCCATATCTCAAACACATAAAAAATCTCTAGAAGAGTTGGATGATAGCTGCTGCTTCCTTTAAATTTCTCCTTTCCAATAATATTAGCCTGACTTTCACCTGTCTCTACCTCTCTGGTTGGGAAGTTAAAAAGACTTATTTGCAGTATCTATCAGCGTAAGAATAACACCTTTTCTTTGCCACCGTCACTTACTCGCTGCCATTCATAGGGTCGTTAGGAATTTGCTATTGTGGACTCTTAATAAGTAGAGACTGACTCTTTCAGGACTCTGAGTCTCCTTGTTATCATTCTGGTGATTAGGTCAATACATCATTATTAAAAGCAGGGTTCTCTCAATTACAATAGTAAAAATTTCTAAACCTTTTTTTAAAGCTGAAGCTCTATTACGGACTGCCTCAGTATGTCAGTTAAGTACATAGAACTATGGCATAATCAGGATAGCAGTTTTAAACGCTGAAAACCATGAAGTTAGTAAGAATACAGAGAATACATATAGGTCATTATTAGAGCTTTAATTGATAAGCCATTGTATTTTTATTTCTGATTTATATTTTACCTAAAAAAAAAATTAGGTTACAATATAGAAACTAGAATAATAATTTAATATTATTTTAATAATTTAGTTGCAGCAGTCCTATGAACTAATTATCCATTTGGTGAACAATCTGGGAAAATTAAACATAAATTATAAATGAATGAATGTTGTAAAAGTGCTCAAAGTGGGTATTATGACTCTTAGTAACAATTTTTATTGCATTCTTGGGCCTATTTTGGAAAAAAAAATCTGAAACTAAAGAAAGGAAGTATTTTACATGAAAATACTTGTTTTGTATACAATCGCTTGGAGACATATCCATAGCAAATACAAAAATACAAGGTCTGTAGTCTAAATGTGTCCCATAGATGTGTTTAGTTTGCCTCTATAAATTGTCTCAGCATGGAAGGTTTAGGAGACTCATGCACAGATCTGGATTCCAGACTTCTCTTCAAGAATCCAATCTGGTGTCCCTTGAGCCTATCTCACGTTTAGGATGCTGTGCAGAGGTTGCCCCTTTCTATGAGGCATGTGGTCTCCATTTTGCTACTGTGCCTACCTAGGTACTTCACTTCCTCAGGTCATCTCCCTTGCCTCTGTAGGGATGACTTTACAAGCCCTGTTTTATAATATATTTTAGTAAATATTTCAAGGTTTTCAAGACATTTTATATTTGTTTAAATATGGAGTCTATATATAAATCCCTTGGTAATCGGGTTGAACTTTTGAATTTAGATGGTGGTGTTTTATAAACTATTTTTGTTTATATATACCATAAATAATCATCTTCCCATTAGAATGCATGTAAGCTTTTTAAGGTGAACCATGGTATAGTTGCATAGGTTATGCATATTGCAGACAACATTATATTTTTATCTTCAGCATTGCCTCCTAAAAATGCAGGTAATTGGCTGGGCGCAGTGGCTCACGCCTGTAATCCTAGCACTTTGGGAGGCAGAGGCGGGTGGATCACGAGGTCAGGAGATTGAGACCATCCTGGCTAACACGGTGAAACCCCCTCTCTACTACAAATACAAAAAATTAACTGGGTGTTATGGCACACGCCTGTAGTCCCAGCTACTCGGGAGGCTGAGGCAGGAGAATTGCTCGCGCTTGAATCCAGGAGGCGGAGGTTGCAGTGAGCCGAGATGGCACCACTGCACTCCAGCCTGGGCGACAGAGCAAGACTCCGTCTCAAATAAGTAAAAGATGCAAATAATTTAGTGGCTTTCATTATGCTATAAATAATTCATATAGGTCATTATTAGAGCTTTAATTGATAAGCCATTGTATTTTTATGTCTGATTTATATTTTACCTAAAATAGAAAAGTTAAGTAAGAATTAATATGGAAACTAGAATACAAATAAATTTTTAAAGGAATTATGTACCAGGGTCCTAAGATTATAATTACATAAATATTTGCATCAGGGGCCTAAGACTGTAATTGAGAATAACATTTCATATAGAGATTTCTGACAACTAAGATAAAAATATTACTAGAGAAAACCCATGGACTATTTAATAATAAGCAGTGAAAGTTCATGTGAAGCCTATCTCTATTAATTCAGAGCCCGGCTCTCTGAATTAAAAAGAGATAGGCTTCAAATGAACTGTCAATCATGTCAGAATCTCAGATGACAATGTCAGGTGCTCCTGAGCACCTGGTAAAGTAAATATCCTTTGGAATATATTAATAGTTTAAGAAACACCGCTCTATAGATAATAATTTAGATCATTAATAAAAATACCTGAAACATTTATTACTGTGTCTTAGAGTTTGAGGACATAGAGAAAAAAATACAGCTGCTGCCCTCAAGAAGCTCTTGGTTCAGGCAGGAAACAATAAAATCCTTGAAACATGCCATGCTAAATGCTGTGACAGAAGCAAAGATTCTTGGAACTGGGAAATGTTTGAAGTGAGTTTTGGAGATGACCAGAGTTCTTGTGGTGAGGCAGAGGAGGTTGTTTCCAGGGGAAGGAGCAGAACATAGAAAAGCACCGAGGACTGAAAAGAAAGGGACTGCCTCTTATGTCCTTTCAATGGTATATATTTAAGCTCGCAGGATCTTACATAAGGTTTTCAGTTCAGCTGATAGATAATATAATTTTGTGATTATAAATTGTTGCTGTTGTTTTACAGAATGAGTATCAACCTTTGTTGCTGGCTGTGACTCAAAGAAAACGGAAAATGGTAGAAGTTTTATTAAATAAAAATGCAAATATAAATGCAATTGATTATCTTAGCAGGTACAGACCTTAGTTCTTATTGTGTTGTTTTTAAACCTGAGTGTCATTTTAGAGTGGTAGCAGTCACTCAAGTCACAAACATTGTATTAATAAGAAGACTAACTTTTAATCATTGGGATATAGTGAGAAATATCAACACAGATCATCACTTAGGTAGAAAAACAATTATTTGGACTGAGTAACATAAAGAACAGTGTATAGCAGGATTCGCCTCTCTCTATAGGCATTATACACATAAAAGGCTTCTATATATAGAAAGCTCTGTATATTGATAGATGTTTGTTATTTGTAATATGATGTGGTGTTATTTATAATGTAATAATGTGATGCTTTTGATTGTATGATCTTATGTTAGCTAAAGGGGTTTCATGTTAGTTTTTCATTTCTACTGTGTTTTGATGTTGTTTTTAATTGATATGGGGAGAGGGAGAAAAGATAGCTTTAAATGGGTAAAACTTTAATGAAGACAAGCTTTAGGTTCACACAGGACTGGGTTTAATCCCTAGCTTTCCCATTTGCTAGATGTGTGACCTTGGTAACATTACTTATCACCAAGTATGTTTTCTTCTGTGAAAAGGAGGGTAATAATATATCCTTCAAGGGTGGTTGTGTGTAAGTAACATTATATATATAATGTTAGAATGTCCAGCTAACAGAGCAAGGTGCTGATGTTTTGGAAACAATGGCTGAGCATATAAGTATGTGCATATATATATATAATATATATATATACACACACATATGTATGTAAGAATATAATGTAAGTAACATCATATATAATATATAATATATACAATATATATTTTATAGATAATATATAATATACAATGTATATTATATATTTTATAGATAATATATAATATACTATATATATTTTATATATATATGATGTTACTTATACACAACCACCCTTGAAGGATATATTATTCTTTTTTTTTTTCTTCATGAATGGAATATTATATTTTTTGAAACATAGTTTTAAAAGTTTTTTTTTTGCACACAAAACAATAAACATTTTCTAAAAGTACCTACGAACAAAAAGATGCATATCAAACATATTAGGAAGGTTGCACATGGGATGACGGGGAATAGAAATGGGGGGTGGGAATTAAAGAAAATAAATGAGAGAGGGACGTTGTATGGCTCAATGATAATAACTCAATCCTCTATTTGACAAGAAGGAGAAGGAAGAGGAAGAAAAAGAAAGTGGGATAAAGGATCAGAAAGGGAGGAAAATAGAAAAAATTAGAGTATGACTCCAGGGTAGACCTGTTTTGTTGTCGCTTGGTTCGTTGGTTGGTTTGACAGTTGTATTTTTCATATGTTTCGCCATGTTGGCCAGGCTGGTCTCGAGCTCCTAGCCTCAAGTGATCAACCCGCCTCAGCCTCCCAGAGTACTGGGACTACAGGCGTGAGCTACCACATCCAGCCCCCACATTGCTTCTGGCCTCTGTGGTAGACCTCCCAGACGGGGCGGCCCGGCAGAGGCACTCCCCACATCCCAGACGGGGTGGCCAGGCAGAGGTGCTCCTCACTTCCCAGACGGGGCGGCCGGGCAGAGACGCTCCTCACTTCCTAGACGGGGTGGCGGCCGGGCAGAGGGGCTCCTCGCTTCCCAGACGGGGCGGCCGGGCAGAGGCGCTCCTCACTTCCCAGACGGGGCGGCCGGGCAGAGGCGCTCCTCACTTCCCAGATGGGGCGGCCGGGCAGAGGCGCTCCTCACATCCCAGAAGGGGCGGCCGGGCAGAGGCGCTCCTCACTCCCAGAAGGGGCGGCCGCGCAGAGGCGCTCCTCACTTCCCAGACGGGGCGGCCGGGCAGAGGCGCTCCTCACATCCCAGAAGGGGCGGCCGGGCAGAGGCGCTCCTCACTTCCCAGACGGGGCGGCCGGGCAGAGGCGCTCCTCACTTCCCAGACAGGGCGGCCGGGCAGAGGCGCTCCTCACTTCCCAGACGATGGGTGGCCGGGCAGAGGCGCTCCTCACATCCCAGATGGGGCGGCCGTGCAGAGGCCCTCCTCACATCCCAGATGATGGGCGGCCAGGCAGAGACGTTCCTCACTTCCTAGACGGGGTGGCGGCCGGGCAGAGGCGCTCCTCACCTCCCAGACGGGGCGGCCGGGCAGAGGAGCTCCTCATAACCCAGACGATGGGCGGCCAGGCAGAGACGGTCCCCACCTCCCAGACGGGGCGGCGGCCGGGCAGAGGCTGCAATGCCAGCACCCTGGGAGGCCAAGGCAGGCGGCTGGGAGGCGGAGGCTGCAGCGAGCCAAGACCACGCCACCGCACTCCAGCCCGGGCAACACCGAGCACCGAAAGAGCGAGCCTCCGTCTGTAGTCCCAGCACCTCGGGAGGCCGAGGCGGGCAGAGCACTGGAGGTCAGGAGCTAGAGACCAGCCTGGCCGACATGGCGAAACCGCGCCTCCAGCCAAGGGAGAAAAACCAGGGAGGGGTGGTGGCGCGCGGCGGCAATCCCAGGTAGCCCGCAGGGCAGGGCAGGAGAATCACGGGAGCCGGACGCAGGGAGTGTGCAGCGAGCCGAGTTTACTCCAGCCTGGGCCACAGAGGGAAGAAAAGAAAAAGAAAGAAAGGAAAGAAAGAAAGAGGAAGGAAGGAAGGAAGGAGAAGGATATATTATTATCCTCCATATATAGTGTTTATTTAAATGCCTAGCACATGCTTATCAGCATCATTAACTGAAGCTACGCCTACTACTATTAGCATTCATATTAATATTGTTTTAAGCCTGCAGATAGCTCTTATCTGACCCTTTAGCTGATTTTGCATTATAATGTATAGTATCAGACTAGGGAAGAAATGAATAATTTTTCACTGAAATTTGCCTACTGTAGATAGGTGGCCTGAGCATAGTTTCTTGCCCATCAAAGGACTTTAAGTTAGCAACTTTATGTCATACCACAGTGGGACAAGAGGCTTCCTTTTTGTTCCTTGCTTTTAACCTTTGTGGTAACTTGCAAAGATAAACCCTTGAGCACCCAAGATGCTTGTTTCTTAGTACACGTAATTGGGTTAATTCTACATGGACAGGCAACATATTAAGTTGATAAAGTATATAAACATAGCTTTTAAAATGTCATTAAAGTTTTTAATTACCTCTCTGTTATTTTAGATCAGCCCTCATACTTGCTGTTACTCTTGGAGAAAAAGATATAGTCATTCTTCTTCTGCAGCACAATATTGATGTGTTTTCTCGAGATGCGTATGGAAAGACTGCAGAAGATTATGCCATTGAGGCTGAGAATAGAGTGTAAGTCTTTACATAAAAAGGCTAGTGAACACTAAATTGAAGTTTAAAATAATTGTAACAATTGCATCTTATATATCAGGTGAGATTTCATAGTTTGGTTCAAGTAGTTTTCAAGTGACAAATTTTCAAGTTTTAAGTTTTCGAGGGTTGTGCAACTTTGTCAGCCAGAAATCAAGCAAAAGGCAAGATAAGTAGCAGTAGGTGCAGGATTCTTGATATTGAAACTTTTAGGACTTTTCTCCTTAGGGATTCCAATGTTGTACATTTTATTTCAAGTATAACCCCTATGCATAGGATAAAGTAGTTTCACATCTTTGATTTTTCTAATTAGTTATTTGGGTCTCAAAATGTCCAGTTTATCAAAAAATCTTGTACTGTGTACTGGGGACCATCTACTATAGCCTGATCACTGAATTTTTCAAGAACCTAAGGGGTTCCCTAAGTCCAAGGAAGACAATCAGTGTCTACAAGTCAGAAGGAGAAGGGGAAAGGACATTCTAATCATTGCTTCGTTTTCATTGATTCTGTTGCTGCTTTCTTGCCACTGAAAGTACTCTTGCAGTCTGGTAATGATTAACCTTTGCCACCAGGATGCCCTTTCTGTTTGAGATCCCTCAATCTTCATGTTGATCCATAAAAAGGCTTCAAAGTTACAACTATTTTTTTTAGTTCACTTGCACATACTTATATGCTCAGCCATTGTTTCCAAAACAGCAGAACCTTGCTCTGTTAGCTGGATGTTCTAACTTTATCAACATACACACTGAGCAAATTGACACTTTCACCCACACTCAAAACCTGATGTAAAGCCCACATTATAACCTGGGCTTCTAGACCTTCATGATGAGTTATTTTTTGAGTCCCTTTTTTTTCTCTTCAAATATTAGTTGGGATAGTTCTAAACTGTCAGAGATATTCAAATAATGTTGTAGAAAGAGATGACAGTTTTTTTCTTTATTGCTACCAGATCTGTACCCTGAGACTTTTTAAATAAACAGTGTAAGAGCTTTTCTCAGGTAGTGGAAGCTTCTATGCCATCCTTCCTTAGAGTAGGAGGCATCAACTTGTGGTTGGCCCCTCAAGTGATCTGTTTTCTATAATAATGAAGATCTCCCAAGCTGCTTGCATCACTATCTCAAGTTTGTAAAATATTTTCGGATTCTAACTCACAGGAAGCCATTCATTGGAATTATCTAAGTCTCAAGTTGGTTAGTTGGATTTAACAGAGCTAACCCTCATCCATGACTTATCAGCATTTATAGGTAAAAGTAAGGCTTTGTGCTTGCTTTGGCAGCACAAATACTAAAATTGGAACAATACGGAGAAAATTAGCATGGTGAAGCATTTCATATTTTGCAGTCACGGGAAGGTCATTTGACTGTTTGCTGGCTAGCTAAGTCACAGTTTGAATCGAAACAAAATGGGTGGCCCCTTATATTAGAATTGTGATTTTTCACTACAAAAACATTTGTGTAAGGTGATCTATAAACTGAGAATGGAGATAAGTAACACATGGGGTGTTGTGTAAATATTTTGTTAGTATGTATCTTGGAAATAAGAAAATGTCAACTTTCATCTACTTCATGGAACTTAAAAAAAATGAAAGTAGGGTTTTGTCTTCCATGTCAGTTGGAGATAACATCACTGATGGAGATTAACCATCATTCTAGCAAACATCTGCTGGTTCAGTTAGAGTCTGTAGAGAAGTAATAGTGGTAGCCCAAGCCAGATCTTGACATCTGTTAGTTTTCTGCCTTTGGAATTGATGAGCTCAATAATAGTGAACAATCGTGTTACCTATTTTAATGAAATAATGTATTCATAAATTAATTTATTTATGAATTATGAAATAGTTGAGATGCCCTGAATTATAAGCCACAAATAATAGAACAATAAGCAAAATTAGGACTTAACATTTTTCTTAAACTGAAGCATTTGAATATTAGAACCTATGAAAAAATACACATTGGGTTTGATTTGGGATTTCAAAATAGTTTCAGCAATAGAGTTCAAGAACAAATTCCACTGCTTTACTATTTTTCTGTGAATGTTAAAAATGCTACTTCATTAAACCTATATAACAACCTAGTGAAAGAAGATAATAAAATCTAGAAGACATTGTGCCTAAGAGAAGCAACTTGTTTAAGAGCAAATACCTGTTGGCTATAGAGCCAAGACCTTCCAGTAAGAGCCAGGAAGGTGACTTTCCATTATGTCAAGCTAATGTGAGATAGTTTGCTGAGCTATACTGCCTTCACTTCATGAGTACTTCACCTGTGTTTATTATTTAATTAGAAAGGTACTAAGAAGTTTGTAGAGCTTACAGAAGAGAAGTGTATAGGATAATTAACATCCTGATATTGTTCCAGATACTCTAATAATTTAGTATATTTGGTAAATGTTTTTGATAATACTATTAAAATATTAATTTCATTTATTTTTATACATAGCATTTTTGAACTAATTTCTGAATACAGAAGAAAGAAATATGAAGAGTTTTCTATAAATAGCAATCCAGGTAAGATTTCTGATAGTGAATTACTCTTGATGGTACTACCATAGATAAAAAAGAATAAAGATGTTTTGATTACAAAAAAACAGTTTAAAAAAATCACTGTTTAAATTGCACACATTTAAAAAATAGTAGTGTAGATTTTATAATTATTTAAAAAGTTAATTGTAGGTAGTTTATAATCTCAGTATTGTTTGAAAAAAATTATTATTTAATTATGGTTCCTAATATTCTAGATGATCTTTTTGTGTAAATAAGAAAACAAATTTTTAAGTTATTACATTGCATGTTTTTTTATAGTCACATAATAATGAATTAGACTTTTTGTAAAATTAGAACTTCTATTTAATTTGTAAAATAAATTCTTTGCAGTTAGTAAATGAATCAATAATTACAGTTGGCCCTTGAACAACATGGGATTTAGTGCTGCCAATGCCCATGCTGATGAAAATACATATTTGGTATGTTATGTATATTATATATTGTATTCTGAGTACAAGAAAGTAAGCTAGAGAAAGGAAGCTTTTGCAGTAGTTAAAGCTATAGTTTCCTTGTAGTTCAATGCTTGAACTACTATCAGTCTAGTGTAAGGTGTTCACCCATCCATGGTAAAATAAAGTAAGTTTATTCCATTTACTCATTTTAAAATGTTGGTCTTTTTCTTGCCCTTATGCCTTCTTCATTTGTTTTACTTAATTTTTTATTTATAAAGAAACAATAATAGTTAGTAGGGACTTTTTTTCCTGTGAAAACCATCAATGAAGAGGCCATGTTGATCTAGGAAATATAAACATATTTATTTGGTAGCAGTAGAAATATAAAGCAGAAGCAGAAAAGAGGTATAGTTAATAAGATTTAGTGAACATTGAATGTAAAACATTAGTGGGGAGAGAGAAATCTTGGATCATTCATAGGTTTCCAGGTTGTGTACTGGCCTTTATACTGCACATGAGAAATGAGTAGGATGTGTTCACTGAATGGAGAAGTACAGCTGGTCAACAGGGAAGAGTAACTTCCCTTCCCTCCAACTCTGAGGTTGGAGATGCAGACGTAGAATGATGTTATTATAATTATTAGGCAAAGTCATCGATCTCAACTGTCCATGATGCAGATGTAGAATGAGGAGGCATCCAGTGACAAAACCCTGGGAATGTCAACATTCCCTCCTGCCCCCAGAAAAAAAAAGAGTTGGTAAAGGAGAATGAGCAGTGGCTAGAGAAAAGTAGGAGAGGAGTCAGAGGAAGTGATGTGGCAAAAATAAAAAATGTGAGAATTTTAAGGAGGGAGTATCAATTCTAACAAGTAAGATTACTAAAAAGCCAATTAGATTTAACTTTTAAAAGCTCTTTGGCGGTACCCTTTTCAAAAGAACCATTTTTGAGGTGTAATGTGGGCTGTTGATGTGATTGGTATGTCTGGTGTCCAAATATGGAGGAACAAATCTACCAAGATCCTACGTAACTCTTTTTTAACTGCAGAAGCTACGTCCACAGGGTCAGGGAAAATAGTCTTGACTTCTGAATACATGTGCCCACACTTCTACAGAATTGTCAAAACCTAAGGGTAATGTGTGAGAAAAACTGTGGTCTTCTTATCTGCTCCTTGTGGAAATACTTAGTTTGTACTGAAATCCCTAATAAGTTCTTCTGGATGCATTCTGAAACAAAAGTCTGGCAGCAGTAACCGGAACCAGCTTGTCCAAAGCACATACATCCCAACTCCCTCCAACATGGAATCATAACACAGCCACATTTCGAGAGTTTCAAGTTTCAACTGGAAGTAGTCTACAGACGAGCAGTTTGGAGAAGCTGACATCTTTTATATAATGTCATGGAGAAAAATATAAGCTGATATGCTAAGTATACCAAGTCTCTGTGTTCTGCAACACTTTGTTTTAGTGCAATTCCCTTTTCATGACCTCTTCTACTATCTCTGCTTTTACTGTTTTCTTTTGAATTTCATCCCTAAAGAAAATATTATTGGAACACATTTCTAACATAGGTATTTTTGACAACTACATATAATTTTCTTTTAAGAGAATTAGCTACCTATTCTAAAGTATATCTGGTATTCTATTAATCTTTAGTGCTAAACTTCTTTATATCTTTAGCACAATGACAGTGTAAGTGATGCTGGTCCTTTAAGATTTTAAGTTTCTTTTAAATTTTCAAACTTTAAATGTCTTTTAAATTTTCAAATTAAGTTATGACACTTAAGGTGTCTTTTAAATTTTCAAACTTGACATAGTTTTAATGTAAAACAGTTTTCTGGTATTATATTTCTTCAAATATTGGTAATCTGTTACTTAGCTGGAATATTTGGTCAGTTGGATTACCACACCTTTAACCATCTATATATAACTTTCTTGATTTTTTTTTTTTTGAGATTGAGTCTTTTGCTGTTTCCCAGGCTGGAGTGCAATAGTGTGATCATAGCTCACTGCAGCCTCAAACTTCTGGGTTCAAGTGGTCCTCTTACTTCAGCCTCCTAAGTCGCTGAGACTGCTACAAGCATATGCCACCACACCAAGCTAACTTTTTTATTTTTTATTTTTTTAGAGACAAGGGTCTCTCTCTGTTGCCCAGGCCAGTCTCAAACTTTTGGCTTCAAGTGATCCTCCTGCCTCAGCCTCCCAAAGTGCTGGAATTATAGTCATGAGGCATTGTGCTGGTCCATAACTTCCTTTATTCCCCAAAATGAGTTTAAAGTCCTATTGGCCCTTAATAATAAAAACCCACTGTTTGGGAGGAGAAATGGATAACTCATCCTACATTTTAAATGCAGTTTTTGACTTTTTGACCTGTTCTCTGAAGAACTGCCTTTAACAGATGATTTTTAGTTTTAGTAGATATTTTTAGTTTTATAAGAACTTAAGAAAAAAGATTAGAAACAAATTAAATGATCTCTATGATCGATAGTACAGTATTATATCCAATGGCTACGTATATTTCTATAATTATCACAATGACCTGAATGATGCAAATTATTTTACATATGTTTTTATTAATATATATATTTTTTGAGACTGAGTCTCGCTCTGTTGCCCAGGCTGGAGTGCAGTGGCGTGATCTCGGCTCACTGCAACCTCTGCCTCCTGGGTTCAAGCGCTTCTCCTGCCTCAGCCTCCCAAGTAGCTGGGACTACAGGCGTGCACCACCACGACCAGCTAATTTTTATATTTTTAGTAGAGATGGGGTTTCACCGTGTTATCCAGGATGGTCTCCATCTCCTGACCTTGTGATCTGCCTGCCCCAGCCTCCCAAAGTGTTTGGATTACAGGCATGAGCCACCGCCCCCAGCCTACTAATACATTTTAGACACAGGGTCTCACTCTGTTTCCCAGGCTGGAGTGCAATGGTTATTCACAGGCACAATCTCCACTGCAACCTCAAACTTTTGATCTCAAGCAATCTTCCTGCCTCAGCCATTGGAGTAGTTGGGACTACAGGTGCGTGTCATTGCACCTGGCCTGATCCCCAATTATTATAAAAGAAACCTTGGTGAGTTGAAGACAATTGGCTGTGATCTTTTTGTTTCTCTTCTAGAAGCTTTCATACTATGGGGTATATTTTTAATCATCCATATTCTCAATTTTTTATTCTGGTTAAAATAGGATTGCTGCTTGTTTTTCATTTTTTTTTGGAATAATTATTTCTATTCCTTTATGGATTTATTCATGCAGAAATACAGGAATCTCAAAGGCAACTGTTAAGGAAAACAGATTAGGGAAAGGTATTCTATAAACAGCCTTCTGATTGTAGTCACAGGTCACATCACCTTAAAGAAAACTAATTTCATATAATGCCATTATGTCAGAGTTTCCCAAGACCACCTCTGTGTTTGGTGATTCACTTGTAAGGACTCAGCAAACAGTCCTACTCTGGGCTTGGATTTGTTACAGTGAAAGAATACAAAGTAAAATTGGCTCAGGGCAAAGGGGCCTGTGGCAAGTCTTGGGGAAGCCAGGCACAAGCTTCCAGGAGCCCTCTCCTATGGAGTTACCAGGATGTGCTGAATTCCTGTAGCTTTGAATTTTGACATCACATGGGCAGTATTGTCTACCAATATGAGTCTGACTAGAGACTTACACAGTATCCAAGGTTTTTATGGAAGCTAGTTACATAGGCATTCTCTCTCACACATATACAAAAATTCCACACTTCCAGAAGAAAAGCAGCCGTTAAGAGTCAACCATATTGTTTGTGCAAACAGTTTAGGTACAGTGAGCTACTTTTCTCAGGAAATGGTGACAAACCTTTAAAATGCAAATTTCCAAACACCAGCGAAGGGCCAGTTTTGCATGCAGGCCTTTCTAAGAATGACAGTCTTATGACTGTTATATCAATTATTTTCTTCACAGCAGTTACAGCCCCAACTTAATTTTAGTGTCTTAAAAGTTCTATTTAATAGTGAATAACATGGTGATATAACATAGCATGGTGCTTATTTCATTTGTGTCAGTTGCAACTTAATATGAAATATTAAATTTCTGTGCTGTTAGATTTTGGAATTTTGGTGAATATTTAACAGGTTTCTCTACAGAAGTTACTATGGTAATATTAGGTAATTATAATCTGTTCTTATTCGATTAACCTTTCAGTAAAATGATTAGATAAAATAAGTAATGATTTCTGATTTACAATTAAAATAAATTTGTCTCATTTTAATTATATAGATGGTTCAGTTTTGTTTTATATTTTGTTAAATTTCTGTTTATAATTATGAAATTTAAAAAATCAGTCATTTATCAGTTATTTTCTTGCCTGTTAGTACAGTTATTTGCTTTATGTACTTTTATATACTATAATTCTGGAGAGAATATTCATATTGTGTTTCAAATTGAGTACATCTTGCTATAATATATGGCAATATATTATAGCAATATATTAGTAATAGAAGATTCAGTGAAAATCTTTTTAAAAAATTAATAACTTTATTTTAAGAGCAGTTTTATATTCTCAGCAATATTGAAAAGAACCTAAAGAGATTTTTGATATATGCCATCCCCCCTCACATGCATAGGTCCCCCCATTATCAATATCTCCCACCTGAGTGGTACATTTGTTACAACTGAGAAGCTTACATTGCTGGATCATAATAATCACCCAAAGTCCATAGTTTATATTTAAGTTCCCTCTTAGTATTGTACCTTCTATATAGTTGGACAAATGTATAATAGATGTACCTGCCGTTAGAATACTTTTCGCTGCCCTGAAATTTGTCTCTCTTTTTTTATTCCTCCCTCCCAACTAACCCCTGTCAACTACTAATATTTTTGCTGTCTCCATAGTTTTGATATGTCCAGCATAGTCATATATTAAGGATAATATAATGGATATCTTCAATATTACAAAACATAAATTTCCAAGATAATTGAATATATTCAATTAAGCTATCCATTGTGCTTTTTTGCTTTTAGTTTATTAATGTAGGATTTAATGGCATATGCTTTACATGTTGAAAAAGCATAATTTATATAGACATTTGCCACATAATAGGGAGGGTTGAGGAAAATGACTTCATGCTGTGTACTACATAGCACTAACTGGATCATCCTTCTCTGTGAGATGGGTCCAGATAGACTAGAAGTGGAAAGGGACAATCTCAAGAGGCTGTACTTTATAAAACTGGAGTCAGAAAGTCTTTCCTATTTACCTTGCAGTTGGAAATAAGACCAGCTAGTGAATACTATAGGCATACCAATATGTTTCTTATTGACCTTCTTTCTTTGAGGGATCAGTTTGAAAACAGTCTATATTATTATAACATGACTCACTTATAACTAGTTTCTCCGTCATGAAAAATGCCAAGAGAGTCATACTATTTTTGTTTACCTAAAGTGACAAAGATTTGTTGTTGTTGTTGTTGTTGTTTTTCCCACTAGGTAGTGGGACAACTATTGGCACATCTTGGTAGCTCAAGTGAGTTTATGGTTCCTTTATATATATTTTATATATTAGAAAGTCCTCCCTGGCAACTTGCCATACCTCCCCAGTGTTTCTTTATAAGCTTCTCTCTGACAAGGAGACAAGAATCAGATTGGATAAGCTTTTAAGGGAGTGCTATTTCCTCTGTGTGTGTTTTTTTGAAGGAGCTAAAATGAAAATTGAATTTAAGCATTGTTTGTGCCCTACATAGGGTGAATGAATAGCTAGAACTAAGCAAACTTACCAGAATCTTCCCTAGGAGAGGATCAGTGAGAGTAAGGACACTGATCTCTTTTAGGCTCTTCTGCACTGGCAGCTGAAAAGTCTTTGCAGGGATCCTTGACCCTGGTCTGTATGCTGTGTTTTGCCATAGAATAGAGTACAGTTTTCATAGACCTAGATTTTTTGTATTAGAGTGCTTTATCCTGAATAGTTTAAACTGAAGAGGTGGAGAAACTGTTGTGTTTCAACAAAATAAGTACAGTAATTTCCTCTTATACATGGGGGATACATTTCAAGACCCTTAGTGAATGCCTGAAAACATGAATAGTGCTGAACTATATGTGTACAATAATTTTTAAAAATGTGTATATATCTATAATAAAATTTAATGCATAAATTAGGCACAATAAGAGATTAATAATATCTAATGGTAAAGTAGATCAATTGTAACAATATACTGTAATAAAAGTTATGTGAATGTGAGCTCACAAAATATCATGTACTATAGTCACCCTACTTTCTGCACTGATGTGAGATGATAAAATGGCCATGTGATAAGTGAGGCAAATGCAGTAGGCATTGCCATGTAGTCTTAGGCTACTATTGACCTTCTATTTGACTAAATGTCAGAAAGAAGATCATTTGCTTCACGTGATCTTGGATCCGTGAGCCATGATGATATTGTTGATTGGATGTTGGGAACAGATTATGTCAATGACTAATGAGCAGATATCATATATAATGTGTATGCACTTGACAAAGGGACGATTCACATCTTGGGCAGACTGGGATGTAATGGCTCAAATTTTGTCATACTACTCAGAATCTCATGGAATTTAAACCTTATGATGTATATACATCTGGAATTTTATTTGTGGACCATAGTTGACCATGGGTAACTGAATCTGCAGTCAATAAAACCACCAATGTCATATTATGGAATATATATTTGGTCTTCAACCGCATTTTCTGTCATACAACTCCGAAAATCCTCAGAATTTCCAACATGATATCATTTGTATGCTAATGATTGACTTATGGCAGGCAGCCTCCAGATGGCTTCAGGGTGGGGCTCATCATCAGAGAGATCAGGGTGTGATTAGAGGGTTGGGACTTCCAGCCCCACCCCTCACCTCCTGGGATGTGAGAGGGGCTAAATGTTCAATTAATCAGTCATGCCTATGTAATGAAGCTTTCATAAAATCCCAAAAGGATTGGATTTGGAGAGCATCCAGGTAGCTGTATTCATTACTTTTTGGCATAGAAGAATCAATATCATGAAAATGGCCATACTGCCCAAAGTAATTTATAGGTTCAATGCTATAGACTACCATGGACTTTCTTCACAGAATTAGAAAAAACTACTGGAAATTTCATATGGAACCAAAAAAAGAGCCCATATAGCCAAGACAATCCTAAGCAAAAAGAACAAAGCTGGAGGCATCATGCTACCTGACTTCAAACTATACTACAAGGCTACAGTAATGAAAACAGCATGGGACTGGTACCAAAAGAGATATATAGACCAATAGAACAGAACAGAGGCCTCAGAAATAATGCCATACGTCTACACCATCTGATCTTTGAAAAACCTGACAAAAGCGATGGGGAAAGGATTCCCTATTTAGTAAATGGTGTTGGGAAAACTGGCTAGCCTTATGCAGGAAACTGAAACTGGACCCTTTCCTTACACCTTATACAAAAATTAACTCAAGATGCATTAAAGACTTAAAAGTAAGTTCTTAATGTATAAAAACTCTGGATGAAAACCTAGGCAATACCATTCAGGACATAGGCATGGGCAAATACTTCATGACTAAGACACCAAAAGCAATGGCAACAAAAGCCAAAATTGACAAATGGGATCTAATTAAACTAAATAACTTGTGTGCAGTTTTATTTGGGAGTGTGCGTTTGGTACCTCTGAGTTTTAAAAATGAAGAAAGTAAGTAGTCATGCTTTCCTGACCCTTTGGTAGACACAGCCTTTTAAGACAGTCATTCTGAGCTGTTATGGTCTTAGGGTTTTCTATACTACTAAAACTTATAGACAACATGTAACCAAGAACTTGAATTAAATTTTTTTTTTAAAAAAGAAAAATAAATCACCCAAATGCACATTAAAAACCTCTTACAACATATGTGCACATTCATAGATAACATGTAGAACTTGATTTTGTGTATTAAAACCTTGTAGAAAAGTTCAGACAGTGCACAAAATGACTGCAACTTGGTCTTTGTAAAATTAGTGATATATATTTGAGATCTATCCACGTTGACCCAGTGAGGTATTTGATTTATTGTATGATCTCATGATATGCCATGTGATGACTGCAGCATAT
The DNA here is from genome assembly GCF_006542625.1 of Nomascus leucogenys. Lineage (NCBI taxonomy): Eukaryota > Metazoa > Chordata > Mammalia > Primates > Hylobatidae > Nomascus > Nomascus leucogenys. The sequence continues at coordinate 46,926,287 of NC_044394.1, forward strand.
TTAATTATGCTCTCTTCATGCTGATACCATATGGACATAAATATGATGACATACCAGCATGGATATGCTTACGTGGTAGCTTTTATTGATTTGTACTATATTAGAAATGAAACAGAAGTATTGGAAATCCTAGCAAGCATAGCTGTATCTCTCCCATGGTCATGTTCATTGCAACTGTTTCCCCCTTAAAGCATGTCTTTTTGACATGTCATGACCCTGAGGAAATCCAGTGTGTGCTTTTCAGAGAATAACAGTAAGGAGAGGAAATGGCCAATGGTCAAAGTGTTACTTGTCCTCTCGGCTCCCCCTCATGAATGTTGAACTCTAAACTACTCAGGTCACAATTTAGAACCCCTTTGTTGATCCCTATAGAGTGTTCCTGGATGTCAAATGACAAATAGGCCCTTGAAGAAAAAACACCCTGTAAAGCCGTATTGCTCTGGTTTTTGTGTGTGAATGTGTGTGTGTGTTTGTGTGTGTGTATTTTTTTTCTCTTCTGAAAACTGTAAATAGAATAATTACAAATGAAAATATTTCTGTTCCGTATTTATTTCCTGTCTAATGTACTTTGCTCTTCTTGGATCTAGTAAGGATCTCAGTGTGTCTTATTTATACCTGCAAAAAATTATGTCATTCTTCATTTTTCATGTCAATTACTGACATGTTTTCAAGTCTTCACAAGTTATTTCTGAAGATGTTGGTGCATTGAGGAGAGGCAGTGTCATTGTAGTTAAAGAAGTTTTTAAATAGGTTATGTTCAGTAACATTTCAGAGCCCGTTTCTCTGGAAGGCATAGACATAGTGGTTTTATGCGTAGTTAAACATAAAACAGCTCCAAAAAGTCTCGTGTACATGAAAGTGTTCATATCCTGGAAAATTCTAATTTACTACACAGTACTGTCTCCTGGAGAGGAAAATAGGTAAGATAGGCTGCTGAGCCTATGATAATAACTCATAATATGAGGTGAAAGCATAGAGACAAAATGAGAGATGATAGATACTCAAACCGATGTGAGTGAAGAACAGCTGTGAAACAGAGTTTCTATGGGAGAGAGAAGGCCATGGGGCTGCTTTTGTGAAGAAGGAATTTGTACACGTTAGTCAAGTGTCTGATACATTTAACATTTTAATGAAGCAAAACCTTATCTTCACATGTGTCAGAATGGGATTGTACAGATGTCACAATACAGTAGTGGTGAGAATAATGAAGAAATGAATGTGGAGGGCAAAGAATGAAGTCCATCAATATGGATATTAGATTTATGAACGAAAAAGAGTGTATGTCAAATTGGGCAGTTGTAAACAAAGCAGCTAGCTAGGTAATTTGGAGGTTTCTGATGAGGAGACTTGTGGGGAGTCACTTAGTGGAAAGCGGAAGTTAGAAGGATGAGGGTGACCCACAGGGTCTCATTTCTCCTCCCTAGAAGTTTTGCACATCAATGATACGTGCTTCGTTCACATCAGTTAGCATATTGGGATGCAGCTTAATCTAGAAAAAGTGTTTTTTTTTCTTTAGGAAAGCTGTGTTTGCTGAGGTAGTTATTTCATGAAAAGACCTGAGAGACCCCTATGGTATATTATATCAAACTAGCTTTAGAAACAAAGAAATAAAAGAATGTATATCTTGAGTACTAAAAAAACTACCAATATTCTTGGCAATCATGATATATATAGATATATAATACATACATACATATATGTACATATGTATATATTTGGTTTGTTATTAATAAGAAAAGAAGTCTCTGGTGATTTAGAGATTTTGTTTACCTTATTTACATGGGAATCTGATTATGCATTATTTCTTTGACATGTATGTTTTGGCAAAAGTGGAAAAAGAGATGGCAAAAGAGCTGAATCTGGGAAATGTAGGAATATTAGGAGCCTTCATGAGTACAAAGAAAATGATTTTTTAAATTATGACTCTAAGTATAACTGAACTCACTTCAGATGCATTTAGAATATTTGTATAAAAGATGATTTGATTTTGGCTGCTCCAGAAATTACTGGAAGAAGGAAAGATTACTAGAATTCAGATAAACCACAGTGACTCATTACTTCTCTTTGTTACTATTGGGAATCAGAGACATAGATTTTATTGATATTAGTTATTCAAATGAAATAAACATGAATGTGCATACATTGGCTTTGTTTTTCAAGGAGCTAACTTTTAGATACAATAGCAATTTAATGAAAATTCTTTAGAGAATAACATGATCCTTCAAACCAGACTATGTTAGGAACAAAAATAATGTTAAATTCATTAACTGACTCCTAAAGTGGTTATTTTTAATGAATATCGGAGTGATTTCCAAATGGAAAACCTTATTCGTATCTAATGCTTGTAGCAACTTTATTTTGTGTAAGTATATCAAATTTGATAATTTTTTATACATTTTGATTAGGTTTGTATATTATACCTTGTTGCCATGATTGATTGACAAAACTTCCTGAAGGCTAAACCAGAAAATACAAAAGTGTAGGCTCATTATTATGCCACATGGATATGAAAAATAATGAATACCATATAATAGGATTTACCAAACATATATCCAAGCTGACCAATTCGGGACACTTCCACTGAGGAGTTTTGAAGTGTACATTCATCTAAAGTGTAATTGTCGTGTACCTTCTCAATTACCAGGCAAGTTAAAGAGCATGATGAATCTTTGTAGTACAATGTTTTAAATCCTTCTGATGTCTTATATAAAAGACATGCGTGATCCTGGCTCACTTCAACTTTCACCTACTGGGTTCATGTGATTCTCCTGTCTCAGTCTCCTGAGTAGCAGAGATTACAGGTGTGTGCCACCAACCTGGTAATTTTTGTATTTTTAGTGGAGACCGGCTTTCACCATGTTGGCCAGGTTGGTCTCGAACTTCTGACCTAAAGTGATCCACCCACCTCAGCCTCACAAAGTGCTGGGATTACAAGTGTGACCCACTGAGCTCTGCCTATGTGATTTTTAAAAAAATTTTTTAACTTATTTAAAAATAAAGATAGAGTGTTTCTGTGTTGCCCAAGCTGGTCTGAAACTCCTGGGGTTCTCAGGTGATATTTCTGCCTCAGACTTTTGAGTAGCTGAGATTATAGGAAGAAGTCACTGTGCTCTTTTATGTTTTTAATATTCTATAGGTTCCTATTGTTGATTCAAAATGCATTTTACTTTTTGTTTAATAGGGCTTCCTCCTGTTGAAGAGTGTTTTGACAGGTATGATTTCACAGATTTTTTAAAGTGATATGTTAACTTAGTGAATAGAGAGAATAGAAACTAGTATCTGTTTAGTGTTCTACTCTGTGCTAGACACCGTATTACATGCTTAACATTTATCATGTCATGACATCTCCACACAGCTTTACAAACTATTTGTGCTATTATTGCTTTTTTATTAATTAGGCAACTCTGCTTTAAAGAGGTTGAAATATTGGCTCATGATTCCACAGTTAACAGGTAGCCAACCCATGATTTGACCCATCATCCTGCCTGGCTCTCAAATCACTTCTTTTGCCCCTAAGCATAGATGGATAGAGACCTATGCAGCAATGCGATCAAGGTACTTGTTTAAATCAGATCAATTCAGAAAGTCACATTTTGTTATATATTAACTCTCTTTAGAGTGTTCCTTAGAAGCCTGGCTACTCCAAAATTTTGTCCAAATATTTTGGAAATGGCAGTGGTAACCATATTACATTTTGTTTTCTAACCATCAAAATTTTAAAGGCAGATAGCAGTTACCTGTGACCACAGGACCCTAAGTTTTTCGTAAGCAAGACCAGGCCAGTCCTAGAAAAATAGTATCTTACTATGCATGGAGAATATCTGCATATAGTCCATGTTATGTTAACTATATTTAGCATATATTAAAAGGATATTTCTAATTCATTTCTCTACTTACTGCCTACCCAGTTAGGTTTTCTCTTGGAGTACCCTGCCTAGTTCGCTGAAGCTTTTTCTTATTTTCTGGATTCTTCTTTTTTCCTTCCATGACATTTTAATATTTTCTTGATTTCTTTTCACTTTGTCTTCTGCTTTTCTTAGGGTTTATGATCTTCTATTATAGTTTTCTTGTATGGCAGCTAAATATTCCCCGTTTTCCTGCAGACAAAATCAGAGGTGCATAGAATTTCAGAATGTTAAGAAATCCTAGAGACTAAACAAAATATCCTCTAGTACTTGAATCCTTGCTTAACATCCTGATCAAGTGGTTGTTCAGGTGGAGAACCTGAAACTCAAAGAGAGAAAATTATCTGGATACAGTAAATCAGAGAAATGAGAATTGCACTCAGGTTTCTTAGTTCAAAACCCAGTCTTCTTTTACATCGTTCTGTCATTGAGCGATTTTAGTTTTAGAAAGAGGGAGTGGCTCTAGTGAACGCAGTGGAAGAGGATGAGAATGGAATGAGCCATTGAACCCAATGAAAGTGGATAAGAATGGAATTTGCAGGGGACAGCCAAATTTGAAGAGAAACAAACACTTAATTGGATAGAAATGAGGGTTTTAGGAAAAAATCTGAATATTTGGTTTATTACAAGTTTGATAAAGATAAGAGAATTGAAAACACAGGATGTTGGGAGTTATCAAGAAAGGCATATTAGAATACGGCGTTCACGAGTTCTAAAGAGGTTGCTGCCTTTTTGTTTGTTTAACTGGAGGAACTGACAAACTTCAAGGTTTTATTGAAAAATGTTAAAAGAATTTGAGCCACTGGAAAGAGTCTCCAGAGCAGATAGGAATGTGGTATCATCTTCCATCCCAGCTTACAGAGGGTTTAGAATCCCTCAAGAACTAGGGAGCTGGAGATTGCTTAAGTACATAGATCTGTGACCCAGCATGGATGTCTCTTTTTTTCTGACTCTTTTCTCAATTCTCTCATGGACATGTAGGGTAGGGCAAATGTAGAATTGGCTGGCAAATCAGAAATGAAGCTTCATTTGGGTAGTTGGGAATATGCGTATGCTTGGGGTGGATGACTGAGACTAACTTACTTTCCAGAAGCAGAGGAATAGAGAGTTCCTACTCTCAATTATGTTAGCCCATCTTTGGAGGAATCTGGGCTTTCCTAGGCTGAAGATATAGATTGGAGATTGCCATGGATCCCTGCAGAAGAGGGATCCAGAAGTGGGAGCCCATAGGAAGGAAGATATTTAGATAGTGATGAATGAAATGGAGCTTTAAGTACTTAGGAGGGAGACTTTTCCAGCATTCTCTCTCTCGGGTATCTGAGTGTCCATGAAGGTTCTTAAGCTTGCTGGCTTTGTGGATCTCAATAAGGCAGGATCTATATAATGACAATAATTGGATTTAAAAAATTTTAATGTTTTAATCTTCTGTGAAGAATATTCCCAATAACAACATAACAACATACATATTTGTAATTTGACTTTTGTACACTCAGCTTTCAGACATTTGCAGTGTTTCAGGGGGCTCCCTGTAGTGTTCTAGGGTGAAGAGAATCAATGGGAAATCTAAGTAGCTGAGGATCCAAGACTCCCATTTTCCAGTGACACAGATTAGTCTTTGAATCAGAAATAGATAATGGAGAAGAGACAGTACCTTTTCTACCTTGTTTTAGGTTATCAGGTTTACTCCAGTTCAGTAACAAAAGTTGTGTCAGATATCAATTGGATTTTCAGTTTAGCCTTTAGGGTAGATAATTTATAAGGACAAATTACTGTCTGGCTGTGCCATTATATAGCCTGCCACTGTTTGTTACGGGTTTAAGGGTGAGTCTGCATTGGATATTTTATAGGTTGGGAGAGGTGGATGCAGAAATAGGTTACTGAAATGTTTTCTAAAACAGAAGCCATATCTTAATTATACCAATAAATATTATTTAATATAAGGATAACTGACCTTCCTCAGACTTTGTTTTACCATTTTTTTGGAGGTGACATGCATGCATAGACTGACGGTTTTAGTTTTCTTTTAAGAAATGAACGTGCTCATTTTTGTTGTATCTTTTTGCTCTGTAGGAGTCTCTACAGACCGGATAGTGTTGCACAGCCTGTGACAAAGGATAAGTTTACTTCGGAATCTGAGGTAGAGTACTCTCTTGTGAAATTAATTTTCTCACTCTGAATCTCATTTTTTATATTATTCTAAAACTTAGCAGTTGTCTACCTATCATTGTTTTATGTTAGTATTAAAACTTTTGTTAGAGATAACCATTTTAAAGAAATAGGAGGGGTTAATTTTAATTTTTTTTACTTTGGCAAATAATAGTTGATAAATACTTTGAGAGGTGTGATCTGAAAAAAAAATTGCTGGAAAATACATAGTGACAGAAAAATGATGCTCGGGAACGCTTTCCCGCAATAGAGGAGATACAAATTTTGGTCTAGGCTTATTTGAGTGTTTTTACTTTGAGTTGTATATCATATGAGTATGACTAATAATACCTCTGTTTAAAGGAATCTTTAACCCATCAGTTGCCTTATCATAGAAATCATGGAATCACCCTGTTACATGTAGCATCTAGTTTCTTTTTATTTCTTGTACACCTATTTTGATATCATACAGTATTTTTGCAGAGAGCTATTTCTTTATTTTTATTCTTGGTTCTATAATTAGACTAAAATAATATTAGAAATTGTGGAAATTTAACTAGACATGGTATCATGTCCATGACCATGGTATCGTAGTCCCACCTATTCAAGAGATCAAGGCAGGAGAATTTCTTGAGCCCAGGAGTTTACGACCAAGCTTGGCAATATAGCAAGACCTTATCTCTAATTTTAAAAAGTTGTGGGAGATTAGAAATTTAAATTCTGTTCTAAATCTGTATTAGAGAAGGTTTACACTGTGTTTTCCAAGTCTTTTTTAGTAAGAGTATATTTTCAACTCTTTATTTATTTGAAAAATATGCATTTTGTTTAAAATAACCTGTTTGATAAGCAGAGACTCTTCATATTCCTATGGTCAGACTTTAATTTCACAAGGTTTGTGCATTGTAATTAAAAAGAATCCACTCAGGGTCTTTGTATCTCATTCTGAATTTCAAATTTCAGAGGCTTTTGTGCTAAGTTATTGAAAAAATAATTGTAAAGCTCCTGCATTACTATGAGCCACTTGAAGCTAGAAAACCTATTTGTATGTATCCTGGAATACACAGAATAAGGTCTTGCATGTAAGAAACATTTTAATAGTTTTTAATGTGAATCAACAAACAGGCAAATGGGCTTTTTTATAATGGAATGTTACAGGTAACATAATATGCATGACATATCTAATAATTAAATCTATTAAATTTCTTGAATGTTTTGAATTTATCTTCTAATGGTGAGAATCTATAAGTTGAGGTGAGTTATGTTGAGAAAATATGTCATATAGAAGAAAATAAAATTTAGAAAAGATGAAAAGGAAATAGGAAAGGTGGATACAGCGTATTTTCTAATATCTTCCAACTGGAAGCTTGGATTAGGATTTTAGATTAAATTTTCTTAAATTTTTAAAGCCCCAACTATGTTCTATTAAATACATATTTTTCAGGACATACGTTACGCTTTCGAATTCTGAATAAAAATTCTTTCTCCGGGTGTTAAGTTCCTGGAACTTTATTGTTTTTTTTTCCCCTCTCTCTCTCTGTGGTAAGAATGTGTCAGTTTTCAGATGAGTGGTCATGGTTAACTCTTGGGATGTGTTATTTTATAGTAAACAAATTAAACTCTTTATTACATAAGTATTTACACAAAACAAATTGTCGAGTAAATGCTAACCAGGATTATTAGGCATATATTATGAACACAAGCTTTTCTTTTAAGCTCATATTTGATTGACTGGTCATGTCTCTTTTTTTGTTTGTTTCACCCTCCTTCCCCTTTGTTTATTTATTTATTTTTTTTTTTTGTGAGACGGAGTCTCGCTCTGTAGCCCAGGCTGGAGTGCAGTGGTGCAATCTGGACTCACTGCAAGCTCCGCCTCCCGGGTTCACGCCGTTCTCCTGCCTCAGCCTCTCCGAGGAGCTGGGACTACAGGCGCCCGCCACCACGCCCGGCTAATTTTTTGTATTTTTAGTAGAGACAGGGTTTCACCGTGGTCTTGATCTCCTGACCTCGTGATCCGCCCGCCTCGGCCTCCCAAAGTGCTGGGATTACAAGCGTGAGCCACCGCGCCCGGCCCCCTTTGTTTAAAAATGATTTACCTCAGTCTAACTTTTTCCTTGCAGACCACATGTCTTTAGTGTCTATTCTTTCATTTCACCTCTGTTTCTATTGTCAGGATACTTAGTTACAGCTTTCTATTTAGTGGCTGTGTGTGGACTTCATTCATGAATCATTGCTCCATAAGGTGGATGGTTGCTTTGTTCTGTCTTTTTTGGAAGGAGCTGAAGTTATACAGTAATTTGTTTTTAGCTTTTGACACACAGAAGCAACTTGTACTGTTTCTGATGCCAACCCATTTAAATATAGTACTACTAAAAACTACATTCTCACATTTTTTTCCCACAAAATGCAATTCACACAAATATATATCATGCATACCTATTTTGAAAAATAATGTGATTAATTTACTTTTTTATTATTAGTTTTATTCAGTAATACTCTGAATTACATATGAGTACATTTTTGCCCTAGCAATTTAAAAAATGCTCAGTTCTTCTGAGTGACTTACGGGTGATTTTAATAAAGGATTGAAAGAAAATTTTTGGGTGACTATATTTAACATTCTGTTTTACATTTAAAAATAGCCAGGAGAGAATAACTTGAATATTTCTAGTTTAAATAAAACATACATATTTAAGGTAATGTGTATCTCTGTTACCCTTATTAGATTATATAGATGGATCAAATCATCACATGTACACTGAAAATATATGCATCTATTTATTAATTTAAAAATTCTAAATGGAAAGAAATTTAATCCTCACTTTTTAAAATTTCAGTAAAGTGATGTCTTTTATCTAGTAAATGCTGTGTTCATAGATAATGCAAAGTAAAATCTGTTTTAGGCTATATCAGATTTTGAATGAATCATTAATTTTTGACTCTTGTTAAAAGGTTTTTAAAGTAATATTTGGTATATTCCTAAGTTGCTTAACTAATTTATTTCACTTTTACATAATCTTGGCAGCTGTTTTAGCCTTTTTTTGATAATAAGAGAGAAAATAAATAAGCAATTAAATAAAAAATAAAAATTAATAAAAATTAATTAATACATAAATTAATAAAAATTAAAATTTCTGGTTAATTTTTTTTTTTTTTTTTTGAGACGGAGTCTCGCTCTGTCGCCCAGGCTGGAGGGCAGTGGGCGATCTCGGCTCACTGCAAGCTCCATCTCCCGGGTTCACGCCATTCTCCTGCCTCAGCCTTGCGAGTAGCTGGGACTATAGGCGCCCGCCATCAGGCCCGGCTAATTTTTTTTGTATTTTTAGTAGAGACGGGGTTTCACCGTGTTAGCCAGGATGGTCTCGATCTCCGGACCTCGTGATCTGCCCGCCTCGGCCTCCCAAAGTGCTGGGATTACAGGCATGAGCCACCACGCCCGGCCATTTCTGGTTAATTTTAAAGGAGGTTTTTAATTTATATTCATTGAATGAGAAATATATATTTTTAACCTGGAACCCTCTTAAAGAAATAAATTATTACTTATTTCTGGAGCTAGTCTGACTTACCTTGTGCTGATAACATCTGTACTTTAAGAACACACATGTGATGAATGCAATCAACACTCATTGTTTTCTAATCAAAGTACCTATTTTTATAGAATCATAAGGAAAGGAATATTGCCAACAGAGTACACAGAATTATCTCTGGAATATTACTTTTTACTTTTAAAACTATCTCCTACAGTTGGAAGCATTATTGATTCTTAATTACACACATTTCATCTACGTGTATTATTCTCTGGAAGCATTATTAACTTTAGTATTTATAGTTGTTATACCTTGCACATAAATTTATTCAGCTCTAAAACTCAGGAATCCTTTTGACTTGATTTTTAAAATAAATTTCTTCTCTCTTCATGTGAGTATTGGGTCCTGATTGACAGGCATAGTGTATTTGAAGACATGTAAATCTTCAGTTTGCATACTCATATGATTATTTTACTTGATCCTTTCTCTGATTTTTAACTATCATCTTTATGGCATAAGTAGGCAATTAGAGCTATTAGTATATCATTTACAGGAGAATCAGAAAACCATATGAACTTTAAAATAGGGTTTTACATTTCTCTCTTATATTTTAGTAGTACTTAAAATGCCTCATAATTCTATAATAGAATAAACATTTCTACAAGTTAAAACCTTTTAAGATGATTTTTTTTTTTTTTTTTTTTGAGAAGGAGTCTCGCTCTTTCACCCAGGCTGGAGTGCAGTGGCGCTATCTCGGCTCACTGCAGGCTCCGCCCCCCAGGGTTCACACCATTCTCCTGCCTCAGCCTCCCGCGTAGCTGGGACTACAGGCACCCGCCACTTCGCCCGGCTAATTTTTTTTTTTGTATTTTTAGTAGAGACGGGGTTTCACGGTGTTAGCCAGGATGGTCTCGATCTCCTGACCTCGTGATCCGCCCGCCTCGGCCACCCAAAGTACTGGGATTACAGGCGTGAGCCACCGCGCCCGGCCAGATGATTTTTTAAAAATGAACTTTCTTAGGATACCTTGAATTACTGGTTTAGATAACTGTTTTCATTAAGTTCAAAAATGCAGATGACCATAATATTCCAGAAATAAATATCTGCATACATTAAGAAAATATATTTTATATCTTTTAATCCAGTATAGAAATATATAATTGAAATTTTGAATCCCATGTTTTGTTTTCTTTTTATTTCCAAAACTTCAGAGTTCTTCATAGGTTTAAATTATTGAATCCTACTAGTTTAGTATATTTTACAAATGTTGACCTTCTCAACAACATATGGTTTTCTTGAGTAAGGTCATCTATTTCTACTCCAAATGTATTTACCCTTCTTCTTCTTCTTCTAAGTCCCCTTTGTGCCTGAAATTTGATAGGTCTCAAACTGCCTTCCAGATTCTTTCCTGACTCTTTGTAATCTACTCTGTCATCTGGCTTCCCAATTTTAGTAAATAGCACCAAGAAAGTAGCAATGAAACATTGAAGCAGAAAAACTGCACTCCAGGTTTCCCTCACATTGCCAATCCAGTGACTCACCAAATTTTGTATTTTCTACCTTTAACCATTTCTCATATCTTGTTACTGTAATATACTTGTCTGCCCTGTACTTTCGGAATGTTCATTTTTGTTCCTCTCTTCTCCCCGTGTTTATCTATCTATATATGTCTTTCAGGGTGACCTTTCTTAAACATGTTTACTTTGATCTATCTAACTCATCTGCTTGTGGCTGGATCCTCATTACATGAAACATTTACATTCTAGCATAACACTTATTTTGCGATTTGGCCTGTTTCTCCCATTTTATCTCTCCACCCCACTTTCTCTGTCTGTGTCCAAGTTTTACCACGTTATTGTGGTATTTCTTATTGGCTATGCTGTTTCATGCTTTATTTTTTTGCACATGCTGCCCTCACTAGAAACCCTTCACACTCTTACTCTTCACTTGTCTGCTTTAAAAATAGAACCCTAAATTTGCAGTGTCTCAGAAGCTTCCCAAGTAGAAATAATTGTTACTGCCTTTGTGCTGTCACTGTATTTTATTGACTTGAATTGCAGAAATAATGTATTGTGTCTTTCTTCTTTTGTTTGTTTTTATAAATTTCTTTTTTCACTTGATACATAAAATTAGTATTTTATTCATATTATCAGATTTTCCAGGATAGACCTTATGAATTTATAGACACAGAAAATGTTTCTTGAATTACTGACTGATTGAGTAGTAAATATAACATTTTCTGAAGATTTCTTTTTGTTTTTTTTTTTAAATAGGAAGGAAAAGCACTACCAGCAACTGGACAAAAAGCAAATGGTATTGGTATTATAAAAAGTGCTCCATGAGAGCAATCAAATAATGATAATGCTATTTTTTGTGTACAAAATAAAAGGTGGTGAGGTAGTAAATATAGCTGAATAATTTTCTATGCTTTAATAAAATTTTTGAAAATAAATATAACTAATTTAAATATAATTTAAAATAAATTTGAAATTAAATTAATTGTTAAATTACATTAAATTAGAAGCCTAATTTTAATTAAATTATAAATATAATTTATTAATTTTAATAGTAAATATAATTTAATTTAAACATATTCTTAAAACTGGTGAATATTTAAACTTGTAGATCAAAATATAATATTCATTGTTGAGAAATGGACATTAGATTTACAAAAAAAATGTGAGGCGAGATGGTGTAAATTAAGAAAGCAGCTGGCTAGGTAATTTGGAGATTTCTGATGCGGAAACTTGAGGGAACTCACTTTATGTAGACTCAGTATATTCCCACTCAAAGAGAAGATTAAATTATTGCTGCTTTGGAGCTTACTGGAAGCAGAGGGTAGAACAACGACAGGAAACTGCAGGAACTCATTTCTTCTCTCTATAGGGGTTACACATCAATGATATGTGCTTCATTCATGTTTGTTAGTGAACTGGGATGCACTTGGATATCAAAACATTGGCGGTTTTCTTTAAAAACAATGCTGTTTTTGATGAAATAGCCATTGTATAAAAGTACCTCAGAGGCTGCTATGCTATAGCATATCAAACTGACTTTAGAAAAAACAAATGAGAAATTTATTTCTTGAGTACTAAAAGTGTAACTGTCAATAATCATGGCAAAGATTTTGATATGTAGAAGTTGATTTAGCTGGGCGCAGTTGGTCACAGCTGTAATCCCAGCACTTTGGGAGGCTGAGGCGGGAGGATCACGAGGTCAGGAGATGGAGACCATCCTGGCTAACATGGTGAAACGCCATCTCTACTAAAAATACAAAAAATTAGCCAGGCGTGGTGGCATGTTCCTGTAGTCCCAGCTACTAGGGAGCCTGAGGCACGAGAATCACCTGAACCCAGGTGACAGAGGTTGCTGTGAGCCGAGATTGTGCCACTGCACTTCAGCCTAGGCAACAGAGCAAGACTCCATGTCAAAAAAAAAAAAAAAGTTGATTATTATGAAAATAAGTCAATGGTGATTCAGAGATTTTTGGTTACATTTTGTAAATGAAAATCCGAGTACTCATTAGTTATTTGATGTGTAATGCACATGTTTTTTGCATCAGTGAATGAAAAGATGACAAGAGAACTAAAGTTGAGAATCCAGAAGTTGAAAATATTGGAAGTCTTCATGACTATGGATAACATGAGTATTTTTAGAAACGATTTTTCTCCAAGTAGATATCTAAACTAATGATTGAGAGCACTTCCTGCCAGCAGAAGCGAATGATACATTTTCTTTTCTTTTTTTTTTTTGAGACGGAGTCTTGCTCTGACACCCAGGCTTGAGTGCAGTGGCGCAATCTTGGCTCACTGCGAACTATGTCTCCCGGGTTCACGCCATTCTCCTGCCTCAGCCTCCCGAGTAGCTCGGACTACAGGCGCCTGCCACCATGGCCAGCTAATTTTTTGCATTTTTAGTAGAGATGGGGTTTCACCGTGTTAGCCAGGATGGTCTAGATCTCCTGACTTCGTGATCTGCCTGCCTCGGCCTCCCAAAGTGCTGGGATTACAGGCGTGAGCCACCGCGCCCAGCCACGATTGATACATTTTCATGCACTCTCATTGCAACTTCATAGTTTCTAACATTTATTCTTCTGGGATCCGATTTGGTTCTGTCATTTGACGTCACTTTTTTTGGCTTCATCCAGCAGATTCACATTGGTAGAAATACTTTTCTATGTTACTTGTAGTCATGTGAAACCTAATTTCACCCTTGCAATCTGGACTGCATGTTTTATAGAATCTATATTGTGATTTTTCATGTGTATATTCCTGTCATGTTTGTGTGCTAACCAAAACAAGAGCAAAGCAACCCAAAGCCTAATGGGTAACAATTTCAAGGGCAAGCACGAAGATTTCAGCTGGATGCAAACACTGCATGATTGATGGTAGGCTGTGTCATATTTACCTGTAGTCAATTATGTGTTCCTTTTGCTTTGTAGTGTCTCCTGAGCAACCGCCTTTATTCACGGTAAACATATTTTCTTTAATTATTAACAAAATGCTCTGTGATATATACATGATATGTTAATCATTATGTTGTCAAACCCATTCAGCATACGGTGAAAGACAGAGATCACATTTCAACTAGATTCTTAGGAAGTATGGATTCACTAACTTCCAGCGAAGGTAAATTTGCCACTACAAATTTCATTCTAGAAAATATAGATGAAAATATTGAAAATGCTCATAGTTTTTTGATTCCCACTTTTTTCCAAATGAGATGGAAGGATTTGATGTAAATATGCTGATGTTCTTGTTAATATCTTTGTTTATAAAATGATATTTAAGGCATAAGGCAGACATTTTACACTGTGAGCTCTAGCCCAAATGCTTTTCCTTTAAAGTTGTCATCATCTAAAGATCCCAGTTTTCAATTCCTGTGCATGCATTAAGAAATATATTTCTTGATTGTTTTGCTTCCACAGTCAGTTTGACGTGCAGTGCATCGCATTTTGCTAACATGAAGCACCTATCCTATTGTCGATGTGTGACCCCTACAGAGAGAAGAATTGAGTCCCTGTGGTTCACTCTCATTCTTCCACCTTCTGCTTCCAGTAATCTCTGAAGCAACAATTCACAGTAAAGTGCACAGTAAAGTGCACAAATGCAAGGGATTTGAGGAGGTGTATTTTGAAACTAAATATTTTCAGTGCTTCAAAATTGATTGCAATACTCTTCTCTCTTCTTCTAGAGAAAAGCTATACCTGCTGACGTTACAATTGTTTTAGAACTTCAGCTCCTTTATGTTAGTGTTGTTACATTGAGAATCTTTACTTAATCACATCTTCTGATTACCAGATTGAGTTTCTGCATGTGTATGTGTGTGTGTATCTCTGATTAAAAATGAATAAAATGATTAATCATTCTTTTGTAACTCTTTGGTAGATACAGTGTTTTAAAACAAGGATTTTGAGCTGTTTTGGCCTTAGAATATTTTCTTCTACTATTTATTGCCTGCAGGTAACCAACAGCCTGAATTAACGTTTTTTA
The DNA here is from genome assembly GCF_006542625.1 of Nomascus leucogenys. Classification (NCBI taxonomy): domain Eukaryota; kingdom Metazoa; phylum Chordata; class Mammalia; order Primates; family Hylobatidae; genus Nomascus; species Nomascus leucogenys. The sequence continues at coordinate 46,941,353 of NC_044394.1, forward strand.
CTTTTAAATCACTGCAGTGCACATTAAAAATACAAGATACTTGCACTTTCATGGGTAATATGTGGAATATATCTGTTTCCAAGTATCAAGTCTTCTATACGATTTCACACAGCATACATAATAGCTGCAACTCGGCTTTTCTAATCAGTGGTATATATTTCAGATCTATCCAGGTTGACACAATTTGGTTATCTTTGATTTGTTGTATGGTCTTGTGGTATGCCATTTTATGACTGCACCACAATTAATTAAAGTCTCTTCATGCTGATACAAAATGAACATAAATATGATGACATACCAACATAGATTTGCTTATGTGGTTGCCTTTTTTGATTTGTACTATATAAGAAATTAAATAGAAGTATTTCAGACACCCTGAGTATAGCTATATACACTGCCATAGCTGTATTGACTACATTCATTACCCCTTAGAGCCATGTTTTTCCATCATGTTATGACTCTGAAAAACTCCAGTGTATGCTTTTCAGAGAATGACATTGGAAAGAAGAAATGGCCAAAGTATCATTTGGTACCTTGGCTTCCTTACATAGATGTTGAACTCCAGGAATGATCAAATCACAGTTTAGAACCCCTTTGTTGGGCCCTATAAAGGGTTTCCAGATGTCAAATGATAAATAGTCTCCAGATGAAGAAATGCTCTATAACGCCTCACCGCTGTGTTTTCTTGTATTTTGTCCTTTGGTAGAAATGAAAATCTTTCTGTTTTATGTATTTGTTTCTGTCTCATGGCACTCTGATCTCTTTGAATCTGGTAAGGATCTAGCCTTGTCTTATTTATACCAGTGAGCAGTGTTGTCACTTAATGCTCTCATTTTTCACGTAAATGACTGACATTTTCCCAAGTCTTCAGAAGTGATTTCTGAAGATGTTGCTGCATTGAGCAGAGACTGTGTCATTGTAATTGCAGAAGTTTTTAAATTAAATATGTTTAATAAAATTTTAGAGCCTGTTTCTCTGGAACACATAACACATAATGGTGTAATGTGTATTTAACCATAAATTAGCTTCACAAAAAGTTTGTGTACATAAAAGTGTTTATATCCAAAGAAATTCTTATTTACTGCTCAGTAATCTCTCATGTAGAAGAAAATATGTAACATAGTTTGCCGAGTCTTTGATAATAACCCCTAGTGTAAAATAAAGCCGTAAAGATAAAATGAGAGTTGATACTCAATGAAACTGATGTGAGTGAATAGAAACTATGAAACAGTGTGTCTATGGGAGAGAGGAGGACATGGGGCTGCTATTGTGAAGAAGGAATTTGTACAAGTTAGTCCATTTTCTGTAACTTTTATATTCTAATAAAGGAAAACCATATCTTCATATTTATAAAAATGAGATTTTACTGGTTTGATCACAGGGATGGTGAGAATAATGAAGAACAAAATGTGGAAGGCAAAGAATGAAGACCAGATAGTGAGATTAGATTTATAAACAAAAAAGAGTGCAAGTGGGGTGGGATGGTGTAAATAAAGATAGCAGCTGGCTTGGTGTTTGGGGGTTTCTGATGAGGAAACCTGAGAAAACTCACTTTATGTGGACCTGGTATATTCACACTCGAACAGAATATTGGATTATTGTTGCTTCAGAGCTTACTGGAAGCAGAAGGTGGAAGAATGAGAGTGAACCACAGGGACTCAATTCTTCTCTCTGTAGGGGTCACACATCGACAATAGGATAGGTGCTTCATGTTAGCAAAATGCGATGCACTGCACGTCAAACTGACTGTGGAAGCAAAACAATCAAGAAATATATTTCTTAAGTATTATTTATTTTTTAATTTTATTATTATTATACTTTAAGTTTTAGGGTACATGTGCACAACGTGCAGGTTTGTTAAAATGTAACTGTCAATAATCATGGCAAATATTTTGATATATAAAAGGTGATTAAGATGAAAAAAGCCTCTGATGTTTCAAATATTTTGGTTAGGTTTGTTTTATGGGAATCTAATTACACATTAGGTATTTGGAGTGTAATGTATACATTTTTTGCATAAGTGAATGAAGAGATGGCAGGAGGGCTAAAGTTGAGAATCCAGGAAATGGAAAAACACCAGAAGCCTGCATGACTGTGGACAACATGAGTATTTTTGTTAACTATGCTTCTGTATGTAGATATCTGAACTAATGAACTGAGAATACATCCTGCAAGCAGAAGTGAATGATACATTTTAATGAAATTCATAGTTTTTAAGTTAGAGGACAAAATGAAGAACAGGAGAACTTTTGTAGTATTATAGTATAAATGGTTCTTGGGTGATTTCTTCAGGGTACACCATAGCGTTCTACCATGGGCTTTGACATTTATCCTTCTGGGTTCCTATTTGGTCCTCTTGTTTAACATCACGTTTTTTGGCTTCAGTTAAGAGGATCACATTGGTAGAAGTACTTTTCTGTGTTAGTTGTAGTCATGTGAAACCTAATCTCTCTCTCTTGAAATCTGGATTACATGTTTTATGAAACCTATATTGTGATTTCCATGTGTATATTCCTGTCATGTCTGTATGCTAACCAGAACAAGAGCAAAAGCAACCCAGAGCCTAAAAGGTAACAGTTTCAAGACCAAGCATGAATATTTCAGCTGGATACAAACACTACATAGTGGATGGTGGGATGTGTCATATTTACATGTACTTAATTATGTGTCCCTTTTGCTTTGTAGAATCTTCTGAGCGACCTCCTTTATGCACGGTAAACAAATATATTTTCATCTTTAATTAACAAAATGCTTTGTGATATATACATGATATATTAATCATTATGTTGTAAAACCCATTCAGCTTACCCTGAAAGAAGCAGATCCCAGTTCAAAAGTAGCCATGAGAAGGAAGGATTCACCACCTCCAGGAAAAGGTAAATTTACCGATACAAATTTCATCTGGAAAGAAGGACATGAATATATTGGAAATGTTCATAGTCTTCTGATTCTTAGTCTTTTACCCCAATAAGATAGAAGGATTTGATCTAAATGATGCTGATGCTGTTGTTAGTGTCTATGCTTATAAAATGATATTTAGAAGAACAAGGAAAAGAAATTTTAAAAATGTGAGCTCTAGCTGAGATGCTTTTCCTTTTAGGTTGTGATAAAGATCCCAATGTGGAATTTGTATGCATGTTAGGGGTTCAAGGAGGTGAATTTTGAAACTATAAATATTTTTCAGTGCTTCAGTTTCTGGTTGCAATACTGTCCTTTACCTAGAGAAAAGCTATACCTGCTGACATTACAATTGTGTTAGAACTTCAACTTCTTTATGTTGGTGTTGTCACATTGAGAACCTTCGAATCTTCACCCAATCACATGCTCTGATTACCAGCTTGAATTTCTGCATGTGTATGTGTGTGTGTGCTTTCGTTTGTGAGTTTCGGTGTGTGTGATACCTCTGATTCTGGAAAATGAATAAAGTCATTAATCATTTTTTGGTGACTCTTTGGTAGATACAGTGTTTTAAAGCAATGATTCTGAGCTGTTTTAGCCTTAGAATCTTTTATACTGCTACAATTTGTTGCCAACAGGTAACCAACAAGCTGAATTAATGTTGGTTTGTTTGTTTTGTATTATACTTTAAGTTCTGGGATACATGTGAAGAACATGCAGGTTTTTTACATAGGTATACATGTGCCTTGGTGGTTTACTGTACCCATCAACCCATCAGCTACCTTAGGTATTTCTACTAATGCTATCCCTCCCCTAGGATCCCACCACCCTGACAGGCCCCAGTGTGTGATGTTCCCCTCCCTGTGTCCATGTGTTCTCATTGTTCAACTCCCACTTACAAATGAGAAAATGTGGCGTTTGGTTTTCTTTTCCTGTGTTAGTTTGCTGAGAATGATGGTTTCAGGCTTCATCCATGTCTTTGCAAAGGACATGAACTCATCCTTTTTTATGGCTGCATAGTATTCCATGATGTGTATATGCCACATTTTCTTTATCCGGTCTATCACTGATGGGCATTCGGGTTGGTTCCAAGTCTTTGCTATTGTGAATAGTGCTGCAATAGACATACATGTGCATGTGTCTTTATAGTAGAATGATTTTTAATCTTTGGGGTATGTACTCAGTAATGGGTTTCCTGGGTCAAATGGTATTTCTGGTTCTAGATCCTTGCAGAATCACCACACTGTCTTCCACAGTGGTTGAAATAATTGACACTCCCACCAACAATATAAAAGCATTCCTATTTCTCCACATCCTCTCCAGCATCTGTTGTTTCCTGACTTTATAATGATCACCATTCTAACTGGCGTGAGATGGTATCTCATTGTGGTTTTGATTTGCATTTCTCTAATGATCAGTGATCATGAGCCTTTTTTTCGTGTGTTTACTGGCTGAATAAATGTCGTCTTTTGAGCATATCCTTCACCCACTTTTTGATGAGGTTGTTTGTTCTTTTGTCATAAATTTGTTTAAGTTCCTTTTAGATTCTGGATATTAGCCTTTTGTCAGATGGAGAGATTGCAAACATTTTTCTCCTGTTCTGTAGGTTGCCTGTTCACTCTGTTCATAGTATTGGAAATTCTGGCCAGGGCAATCAGACAAGAGGAAAAAATAAAGGGTATTCAAATAGGAAGAAAGGAAGTCAAATTGTCTCTGCAGATGACATGATTGTATATTTAGGAAACCAAATCATCTCAGCCCCACATCTTCAGCTGATAAGCAACATCAGCAAAGTCTCAGGATACAAAATCAGTGTGCAAAAATCACAAGCATTCCTATACACCGATAAAAGACAAACAGCCAAATCATGAGTGAACGCCCATTCACAATTGCTACAAAGAGAGTAAAATACCTAGGAATACAACTCACAAGGGATGGGAAAGACCTCTTCAAGGAGAACTACAAACCACTGCTCAAGGATATAAGAGGACACAAACAAATGGAAAAACATTCCATGCTCATGGATAGGAAGAATCAATATCATGAAAATGGCCATACTGCCCAAAGTAGTTTATAGGTTCAGTGCTATAGACTACCATTGACTTTCTTCACAGAATTAGAAAAAACTACTGGAAATTTCATATGGAACCAAAAAAGAGCCCATATAGCCAAGACAATCCTAAGCAAAAAGAACAGAGCTGGAGGCATCACACTACCTAACTTCAAACTATACTACAAGGCTATAGTAATGAAAACAGCATGGTATGGGTACCAAAACAGGGATATAGACCAATGGGACAGAACAGAGGCCTCAGAAGTAACACCATACATCTACAACCATATGATCTTTGACAAACCTGACAAAAAACAATCAATGGGGAAAAGAATGCCTATTTAATAAATGGTGTTGGGAAAACTGGCTAGCCTTATGCAGGAAACTGAAACTGGACCCCTTCCTTACACCTTATACAAAAATTAACTCAAGATAAATTAAAGACTTAAATGTTTAAGAAAGACCTAAAACCATAATCCTAGAAGAAAACCTAGGCAATACCATTCAGGACATTGGCATGGGCAAAGACTTCATGACTAAAACACCAAAAGCAATGGCCACAAAAGCCAAAATTGACAAATGGGATCTAATTAAACTAAGGAACTTGTGCAGTTTTATTTGGGAGTGTGCATGAGGTACCTCTGAGTTTTAAAAATGAAGAAAGTAAGTAGTCATGCTTTCCTGACTCTTTGGTAGACACAGCCTTTTAAGATGGTGATTCTGAGCTGTTATGGTTTTGGGTTTTCTATAATACTAAAGCTTACTGCTGACATGTAACCAAGAGCTTGAATTAATTAAAAAAAAAAAGAAATTACCCAAATGCACATTAAAAACCCTTACAACATATGTGCACATTCATAGATAACATGTAGAACTTGATTTTGTGTATTAAAAACTTGTAGAAAAGTGCAGGCAGTGCACTTAATGAATGCAACTTAGTCTTTGTAAAATCAGTGATGTATATTTCAGATCTATCCACATTGACCCAGTGAGGTATTTCTTGATTTATTGTATGATCTCATGATATGCCATGTGATGACTACAGCATATTATGCTCTCTTCATGCTGATACCATATGGACTTAAATATGATGACATACCAACATGGATATGCTTACGTGGTTGCTTTTATTGATCTGTACTATATTAGAAATGAAACAGAAGTATTGGAAATCCTAGCAAGCATAGCTGTATCTCTCCCATGGCTGTGTTGATTGCAACTGTTTCCCCCTTAAAGCATGTCTTTTTGACATGTCCTGACTGAGGAAATCCAGTGTGTGCTTTTCAGAGAATAACAGTAAGGAGAGGAAATGGCCAATGATCAAAGTGTTACTTGTCCTCTCCGCTCCCCTTCATGAATGTTAAACTCTAAACTACTCAGGTCACAATGTAGAACCCCTTTGTTGATCCCTATAGAGTGTTCCTGGATGTCAAATGACAAATAGGCCTTTGATGAAGAAAAACCCTGTAAAGCCATGTTGCTCTGGTGTTTGTGTGTGAGTGTGTGTGTGTGTGTGTGTGTGTGTGTGTTTCTCTACTGAAAACTGTAAATAGAGGAATTTTCATTACAAATGAAAATGTTTCTGTTCCATATTTATTTCCTGTCTAATGTACTTTGCTCTTCTTGGATCTAGTAAGGATCTCAGCTTATCTTATTTATACCTGCAAAAAATTATGTCAATGCTTCATTTTTCATGTCAATTACTGACATATTTTCAAGTCTTCACAAGTTATTTCTGAAGATTTTGGTGCATCAAGGAGAGACTGTCATTGTAGTTAAAGAAGTTTTTAAATAGGTTATATTCAATAAAATTTCAGAGCTTGTTTCTCTGGAAAGCATAGACATAGTGGTGTTATGGGTAGTTAAACATAAAATAGCTCCACAAAGTGTTGTGTATATAAAAGTGTTCATATCCTGGAAAATTCTAATTTACTGCTCAGTACTGTCTCCTGGAGAGGAAAATAGGTAAGATAGGCTGCTGAGCCTATGATAATAACTCATAATATGAGGTGAAAGCATAGAGACAAAATGAGAGATGATAGATACTCAAAACTGATGTGAGTGAAGAACAGCTGTGAAACAGTGTCTATGGGAGAGAGGAGGCCATGGGGCTGCTTTTGGGAAGAAGGAATTTGTACACATTAGTCAAGTGTCTGACACATTTAACATTTTAATAAAGCAAAACCTTATCTTCACGTGTGTCAGAATGGGATTGTACAGATGTCACAATACAGTGTTGGTGAAATAATGAAGAAACGAATGTGGAGGTCAAAGAATCAAGTCCACCAATATGGATATTAGATTTATGAACGAAAAAGAGTGTATGTCAAATTGGGCAGTTGTAAACAAAGAAAGCAGCTAGCTAGGTAATTTGGAGGTTTCTGATGAGGAGACTTGTGGGAAGTCACTTAATGGAAAGCAGAAGTTGGAAGGATGAGGGTGACCCACAGGGTCTCATTTCTCCTCCCTAGAAGTTTTGCACATCAATGATACATGCTTCGTTCACATCAGTTAGCATATTGGGATACAGCTTAATCTAGAAAAAGTGTTTTTTTTTGAAAGCTGTGTTTGCTGAGGTAGTTACTTTGTAAAAGAACCTGAGAGACCCCTATGGTATATCATATGAAACTAGATTTAGAAAAAAGGAATCAAAGAATGCATTTTTAGAGTACTAAACGGATAACTGCCAATAATCATGACAATCATGACATATATATATATATATATGCATTATGTCATATTGGTTGGTTATTTATAAGAAAAGAAGTCTCTAGTGATTTAGAAAATTAGTTTATTTTCATAGGAATCTGATTACACATTATTTCATTGACGTGTATGTTTTTGCAAAAGTGGACGAAGAGACAGTGAGAAGGCCGAACTGCTGAATCCAGGAAATGTAAAAACATCAGGAGTCTTCATGAGTATAACGAAAATGATTTTTTAAATTATGACTCTAAGATTAAGTGAACTCACTTCAGATGCATTTAGAAGATTTGCATAAAGGATGATTTGATTTTTGGCTGCTCCAGGAACTACTGGAAGCAGGAAAGAGTGATAGAATTGGGATAAACCACAGTGACTCATTACTCCTCTTTGTTACTATTGGGCACGAGAGGTATATGTTTTGTTGATACTAGTTATTCAAATGAGATAAACGTGAATATGCATACATTGGCTTTGTTTTTCAAGGAGCTAACTATTGGATAAAATAGCAATTTAATAAAAATTCTCTAGAGAATAACATGATACTTCAACCAGACTATTTTAGAAGTGAAAATAATGTTGAATTCTTTACTTGACTCCCAAATGGTTATTTTCAATGAATATTGGAGTGATTTCCAGATGTAAAAACTGATTCGTATCTAATGCTTGTAGCAACTTTATGTTGTATAAGTATGTCAAATTTGGTAATTTATTATACTTTTGGATGAAGTTTATATATTATACCTTGTTGCCATGGGTGGATGAAGAAACTTTCAGAAGGCTAAACTAGAAGATACAAGAGATGTAGGCACATTATTACACCATATGGGTGTGAGAAATAATGAATATTACATACTAGAATTCACCAAACATATATCCAAGCTGATTAAGTTAGGACACTTCCACTGAAGAGATGTGAAGTGTACATTCAACTAAAGTGTCATTATATTTGTGTACCTTCTGACTGATTGATCAAGTTGAAGAACATGATGAATGTTTGCAGTAAAATGTTCCAAATCATTCTGATATCTTGCATGAAAGACATGCGGGTGCATGTATCACCCACATTGACATTGATTCCAAGGTGTATGAGTTGGACTCTGATTTTAGATCACATTTGTCCTCATCACTCAGCATATCCACATTGATATTGACATGGTTTTATTTTAGTTTTAGACATATGGAGCAAGTCATAGCACATTTGATATTGTCAGTGTATATTTCTTGAAGCCTGTATTGCTATTTTCTTCAGTGTATTTCCTTCATGTTTAGTCCTAAGAAACAAAGTATAAAATATCAAAGCCTACAGTAATACAGGCAGGAGGATATAACTTGATGCTAACATGATATCCATGCATTAATGTATGGATAACATTATCATACGTACATATGAGTGATTATGTATCCCTTTTGCTTTTCAGTGTCTTCTCAGAAACAACCAGCTGAGGAGGTAATTAAAGTCTCATTTGTATGTTGAAGTATTAACTGTATAGTCTATGAAACCTACTTCATGTATTGATTATTTTGTTTCAAATCCCATTCAGACTACGAGTGATGAGAAAGATTCTGTGAGGAATATAGTCACAGAAATAAAGGATGGACAACAATCTGGGACAGGTAATTTTGCAAAACACATTTAATGTCATGTTCAGTCCAGATAGAAAAGAACTTCTCTTCCCCGAGTAAATCAGCGGGGGGCTCATCGAAGCTGCACATTCTGATTCAGCAGGCCTGAGATTCTTCGTTTGTAATAAGTTCTCGGGTGACACTGATGCTGCTGGTCTTCGACATGATCTTTGCAGTAAGATTATAGACTTCCCCACATTGAAATTGAGAAGTAGAAAGGTTGGAGAGCCATTAAAGACATAAGGAGTCCGGGGACAGCATAATTTTGCTTTAATTCTACAGCCTGTTTTCACCAAGGGTGGAAGGAGAAAGAGATGAGGTATAGATTTTACAGAGGTCACATTGTATTGCTAAAAACAGATGGAGAAATGATTGTAATAACCCATAAACGCTGTAGAACAAGAACTAAGGAGACCACTGATGTAGCAATGACTTTCCTCAAGGAAGAGGATTGTCAGGCAGGAAGGAGGGAAAATAAGAAGTTATTTATGTAATTTTGGGGTTTCTTCTTAGGAAACTGAGTTCAGTTGCATATTAGAACATTTTCCTAAAAGAAGCTTTGATTTTGGCTGCTATAGGAACCAGTGGAAGCAGGAAGGAGTCCTAGAATTGGGATAAACGACAGTGACTCATTACTCCTCTTTGTTACTGTTGGGGCATCAGAGATACACGTTTTGTTGTTATTAGTTATTCAAATGAGATAAACATGAATATGCATATATTGGCTTTGCTTTTCAATTAGCTAACTTTTGGATAGAAATAGCAATTTAATGAAAATGCTTTAGAGAATAACATGATATTTTAAACCAGACTATTTTAGAAAGAAAAATAATGGTGAATTCATTAATTGACTTTTAAAATTCTTATTTTCAATGAATATTGGAGTGATTTCCAAATGTAAAAGGTTATTCATATCTAATGCTTGTAGCAACTTTATTTTGTATAAGTATGTCAAATTTGATCATTTATTATACTTTTTGATAAGGTTTGTGTATTATACTTTGTTGCCGCGAGTGGATGAAGAACCTTTCTGTAGCCTAAACTAGAGGACACAACAAATGTAGGCACATTATTACACCACATGGGTTTGAGAAATAAAGAATATTATATACAGGATTATCCAAACCTATATCCAAGCTGATGAAGCTGGGACACTTCCACTGAGGACTTGTGAAGTGTACATTCTATTAAGTGTCTTTGTTATTGTGTACCTGCTCAATTCAGGCAAGTTAAAGAGCATGATGAATACTTGCAGTATAATGGTATAAATCCTTCTGATGTCTTGCATGAAAAACATGCAGTAGCATTTAGTACCTTCTTTGACATTGATTCCTGGGTGTATGAGGTGCTCCTCTGATTTCAGATCACATTTCTTTTCATCATTTGGCATATCCACATTGATATTGACACTCTTTATTTCAGTAATACACACATGACGCATAATACCTCTTTGTAATTTCTGACTGTATATTTTCTGGAAGCGTGTATTCCTATTTTCTTCAGTGTATTTCCTCATGTTCTTGTCCCAAAGACACAAACCATAAAACATCAAATCCTACACTAGTACAGGCAGGAGGATACAGCTTGATGCTAACACTGCGTGAATGTATGGAGAACTTTATCATATTTACATATGATGGATTATATATTTCTTTTACTTTTCAGTGTCTCCTCAGAAACAATCGGCCTGGAAGGTAGTTACTCTTTCATTTATATTTTGAATTATTTATTGCATAGCCTATGAAATATATATTATGTATTGACTGTTTTGTTTCTCTTTCCATTCAGGTTACATTTAAAAAGGAAGTTTCTTTTTTGAATATTGCCACAAGAATAACGGGTGGTAGGAAATCTGGAACAGGTAATTTGGCAATACACATTTAATGTCATGTGCACTCAAGACAGAAGACAACGTCCCACCCCTGAATAGATCAGCGGGGTGTCACTGAAAATGCACTTTCTGATTCAGCAGGCCTGAGATTGTGCATTTTTAGTAAGTTCTCAGGTGATGCTGATGCTGTTGGTCCTTGGCCATGATCTTAGTAACAAGCTTACAGAGTTCCCTACATTGAATTTGGTTACAAGAACCATTGGAAAACAGTTCAAGACATAAGAGGATCGGGGGACAGCATAATTTTGCTCTTATTTGAGAGCATGTTTCTATGGAGAGGAGAAGGAGAAAGAGAAGGAGTAATAGAAATTATAGATGTCAGATGGTACTGCTAAAACCAGAGGGAGGAAGTTGTCATAATAACCCATAAACACTGGAGAATGAGGAGCAAGGTGACCACTGATGTAGTAATTATTTTCATCAAGAAAGAGGGACTGCAAGGCAAGAAAGAGGGGAAGGAAGAAGTTATTTCAGTAATTTTGGGGTTTCTGCTGAGGAAACCTGAGTGAACTCACTTCAGATGCATTTAGAATGTTTGCATACCAGAAGATTTGATTTCTGACTGCTCCGATGACTACTGGAATCAGGAAGGAGTGCTAGAGTTGGGATAAACCACAGTGCCTCATTCCTGTTTATTAGTATCAGACATCAGACATATATTTTTTATTAGTTATTCAAATGAGTTAAAATTTAATATGAATATATTAGCTTTTTTCCAAAGTGCTGGCTTTTTCACTAAAATAGCTATTTAGTGAAAATTCTTTATAATGCAATGATATTCCAGAGCAGACTAGTTTTGCAGACAAAAATAGTGTTGAATGCATTAATTGAATCCTAAAATGGTTATTTTCAATGAATATTGGACCGATATCCAAATGTAAAAGCTTATTAATATCTAATGCCAGGAGCCATTGCATTTTGTACAAATATGTATAATTTATTGTACTTTTTGATGAGGTTTATATATTACATAACCTTCTTGCCATTAGTGGATGAAGGAACTTTCTGAAGGCTAAACTAGAGGATACAAGAAATGTAGGCAGATTATTACACCACATGGGTATGATAAATAATGAATACTATCTACAAGGATTCACCAACCATGTATCCAAGCTGATCAATTTAGGATACTTCCACTGAAGACAGGTGAAGTGTACATTCAACTGAAGTGTCATTGTAATTGTGTACCTTCTCAGTTATCAGGCAAGTTAAAGAGCATGATGAATGTTTGTAGTACACTAGTGTAAATCGTTTTGATACCTTGCATGAAAGACATGCAGGATCATGTACAATCTGCTTTGACATTGATTCTCAGGTGTATGAGTTGCTCCTCTGATTTTAGATCACATTTGTCCTCATCACTCGACATATCCACATTGATATTGACATGGTTTTATTTTAGATTTCGACATGTGACAAATCATACCATGTCTGAAATTGTAAGGGTATATTTCATGGAGCCTGTATTCCCTTTTTTCAGTGTATTTCTGTCATGTTCTAGTCGCCAGACACAAAGTAGAAGCCATCAAAGCCTACACTAATACAGGCAGGAGGACAGAGGTTGATGCTAACACTGTGTGAATGTATGGATAACTTTATCATATTTACATATGAGTGATTATGTATCCCTTTTGCTTTTCAGTGTCTCCTCAGAAACAACCAGCTGAGGAGGTAATTAAAGTCTCATTTATATGTTGAACTATTTTTTTTTTTAGATCTATCCATTTATTTTATTTTATTTATTTATTTTTTTATTATACTTTAGGTTTTAGGGTACATGTGCACAATGTGCAGGTTTGTTACATATGTATCCATGTGCCATGTTGATTTCCTGCACCCATTAACTCATCATTTAGCATTAGGTATATCTCCTAATGCTATCCCTCCCCCCTCCCCCAACCCCACAACAGTCCCCTGAGTGTGATGTTCCCCTTCCTGTGTCCATGAGTTCTCATTGTTCAATTCCCACCTATGAGTGAGAACATGCGGTGTTTGGTTTTTTGTCCTTGCGATAGTTTACTGAGAATGATGTTTTCCAATTTCATCCATGTCCCTACAAAGGACATCAACTCATCATTTTTTATGGCTGCATAGTATTCCATGGTTTGTATGTGCCACATTTTCTTAATCCAGTCTATCATTGTTGGACATTTGGGTTGGTTCCAACTCTTTGCTATTGTGAACAGTGCCGCAGTAAACATACGTGTGCATGTGTCTTTATAGCAGCATGATTTATAGTCCTTTGGGTATATACCCAGTAATGGGATGGCTGGGTCAAATGGTATTTCTAGTTCTAGATCCCTGAGGAATCGCCACACTGACTTCCACAATGGTTGAACTAGTTTACAATCCCACCAACAGTGTAAAAGTGTTCCTATTTCTCCACATCCTCTGCAGCACCTGTTGTTTCCTGATTTTTTTAATGATGGCCATTCTAACTGGTGTGAGATGGTATCTCATTGTGGTTTTGATTTGCATTTCTCTGATGGCCAGTGATGATGAGCATTTCTTCATGTGTTTTTTGGCTGCATAAATGTCTTCTTTTGAGAAGTGTCTGTTCATGTCCTTTGCCCACTTTTTGATGGGGTTGTTTGTTTTTTTCTTGTAAATTTGTTTGAGTTCATTGTAGATTCTGGATATTAGCCCTTTGTCAGATGAGTAGGTTGCAAAAATTTTCTCCCATTCTGTAGGTTGTCTGTTCATTCTGATGGTAGTTTCTTTTGCTGTGCAGAAGCTCTTTTGTTTAATTAGATCCCATTTGTCAATTTTGGCTTTTGTTGCCATTGCTTTTGGTGTTTTAGACATGAAGTCCTTGCCCACGCCTATGTCCTGAATGGTATTGCCTAGGATTTCTTGTAGGATTTTAATGGTTTTAGGTCTAACATTTAAGTCTTTAATCCATCTTGAATTAATTTTTGTATAAGGTATAAGGAAGGGATCCAGTTTCAGCTTTCTACATATGGCTAGCCAGTTTTACCTGCACCATTTATTAAATAGGGAATCCTTTCCCCATTTCTTGTTTTTGTCAGGTTTGTCAAAGATCAGATAGTTGTAGATATGCGGCATCATTTCTGAGGGCTCTGTTCTGTTCCATTGATCTATGTCTCTGTTGTGGTACCAGTACCATGCTGTTTTGGTTACTGTAGCCTTGTAGTATAGTTTGAAGTCAGGTAGCGTGATGCCTCCAGCTTTGTTCTTTTGGCTTAGGATTGACTTGGCGATGCGGGCTCTTTTTTGGTTCCATATGAACTTTAAAGTAGTTTTTTCCAATTCTGTGAAGAAAGTCATTGGTAGCTTGATGGGGATGGCATTGAATCTATAAATTACCTTGGGCAGTATGGCCATTTTCATGATATTGATTCTTCCAACCCATGAGCATGGAATGTTCTTCCATTTGTTTGTATCCTCTTTTATTTCACTGAGCAGTGGTTTTAGTTCTCCTTGAAGAGGTCCTTCACATCCCTTGTAAGTTGGATTCCTAGGTATTTTATTCTCTTTGAAGCAATTGTGAATGGGAGTTCACTCATGATTTGGCTCTCTGTTTGTCTGTGATTGGTGTACAAGAATGCTTGTGATTTTTGTACATTGATTTTGTATCCTGAGACTTTGCTGAAGTTGCTAATCAGCTTAAGGAGATTTTGGGCTGAGACAATGGGATTTTCTAGATATACAATCATGTCATCTGCAAACAGGGACAGTTTGACTTCCTCTTTTCCTAATTGAATACCCTTTATTTCCTTCTCCTGCCTGATTGCTCTGGCCAGAACTTCCAGCACTATGTTGAATAGGAGCGGTGAGAGAGGGCATCCCTGTCTTGTGCCAGTTTTCAGAGGGAATGCTTCCAGTTTTTGCCCATTCAGTATGATATTGGCTGTGGGTTTGTCGTATATAGCTCTTATTATTTTGAGATACGTCCCCTCAATACCTAATTTATTGAGAGTTTTTAGCATGAAGCGTTGTTGAATTTTGTCAAAGGCCTTTTCTGCATCTATTGAGATAATCGTGGTTTTTGTCTTTGGTTCTGTTTATATGCTGGATTACATTTATTGATTTGCGTATGTTGAACCAGCCTTGCATCCCAGGGATGAAGCCCACTTGATCATGGTGGATAAGCTTTTTGATGTGCTGCTGGATTCGGTTTGTCAGTATTTTATTGAGGATTTTTGCATCAATGTTCATCAAGGATATTGGTCTGAAATTCTCTTTTTTGGTTATGTCTCTGCCAGGCTTTGGTATCAGGACGATGCTGGCTTCATAAAATGTGTTAGGGAGGATTCCCTCTTTTTCTATTGATTGGAATAGTTTCAGAAGCAATGGTACCACTTCCTCCTTGTACTTCTGGTAGAATTCGGCTGTGAATCCATCAGGTCCTGGACTCTTTTTGGTTGGTAAGCTATTGATTATTGCCACAATTTCAGAACCTGTTATTGGTCTTTTCAGAGATTCAACTTCTTCCTGGTTTAGTCTTGGGAGGGTGTATTTGTGGAGGAATTTATCCATTTCTTCTAGATTTTCTAGTTTCTTTGCAGAGGTGTTTGTAGTATTCTCTGATGGTAGATTGTATTTCTGTGGGATCGGTGGTGATATCCCCTTTTTCATTTTTTATTGCATCTATTTGATTCTTCTCTCTTTTCTTCTTTATTAGTCTTGCTAGTGGTCTATCAATTTTGTTGATCTTTTCAAAAAACCAGCTCCTGGATTCGTTAATTTTTTGAAGGGTTTTTTGTGACTCTATTTACTTCAGTTCTGCTCTGATTTTAGTTATTTCTAGCCTTCTGCTAGCTTTTGAATGTGTTTGCTTTTGCTTCTCTAGTTCTTTTAATTGTGATGTTAGGGTGTCAATTTTGGATCTTTCCTGCTTTCTCTTGTGGGCATTTAGTGCTATAAATTTCCCTCTGCACACTGCTTTGAACGTGTCCCAGAGATTCTGGTATGTTGTGTCTTTGTTCTCGTTGGTTTCAAAGAACATCTTTATTTCTGCCTTCATTTCATTATGTACCCAATAGTCATTCAGGAGCAGGTTGTTCAGTTTCCATGTAGTTGAGCGGTTTTGAGTGAGTTTCTTAGTCCTGAGTTCTAGTTTGATTGCACTGTGGTCTGAGAGACAGTTTGTTATAATTTCTGTTCTTTTACATTTGCTGAGGAGAGCTTTACTTCCAACTATGTGGTCAATTTTGGAATAGGTGTGGTGTGGTGCTGAAAAAAATGTATATTCTGTTGATTTGGGGTGGAGAGTTCTGTAGATGTCTATTAGGTCCACTTTGTGCAGAGCTGAGTTCAATTCCTGGATATCCTTGTTAACTTTCTGTCTCGTTGATCTGTCTAATGTTGACAGTGGGGTGTTAAGATCTCCCATTATTATTGTGTGGGGGTTTAAGTCCCTTTGTAGGTCACTCAGGACTTGCTTTATGAATCTGGGTGCTCCTGTGTTGGGTGCATATATATTTAGGATAGTTAGCTCTTCCTGTTGAATTGATCCCTTTACCATTATGTAATGGCCTTCTTTGTCTCTTTTGATCTTTGTTGGTTTAAAGTCTATTTTATCAGAGACTAGGATTGCAACCCCTGCCTTTTTTTGTTTTCCATTTGCTTGATAGATCTTCCTCCATCCCTTTATTTTGAGTCTATATGTGTCTCTGCACGTGACATGGGTTTCCTGAATACAGCACACTGATAGGTCTTGACTCCTTATCCAGTTTGCCAGTCTGTGTCTTTTAATTGGAGCATTTAGCCCATTTACATTTAACGTTAATATTGTTATGTGTGAATCTGATCCTGTCATTATGATGTTAGTTGGTTATTTTGCTCGTTAGTTGATGCAGTTTCTTCCTAGCCACGATAGTCTTTACAATTTGGCATGTTTTTGCAGTGGCTGGTACCGGTTGTTCCTTTCCATGTCTAGTGCTTCCTTCAGGAGCTCTTTTAGGGCAGGCCTGGTGGTGACAAAATCACTCAGCGTTTGCTTGTCTGTAAAGTATTTTATTTCTCCTTCACTTATGAAGCTTAGTTTGGCTGGATATGAAATTCTGGGTTGAAAATTCTTTTCTTTAAGAATGTTGAATATTGGGCCCCACTCTCTTCTGGCTTGTAGAGTTTCTGCCGAGAGATCAGCTGTTAGTCTGATGGGCTTCCCTTTGTGGGTAACCCGACCTTTCTCTCTGGCTGCCCTTAACATTTTTTCCTTCATTTCAACTTTGGTGAATCTGACAATTATGTGTCTTGGAGTTGCTCTCCTCGAGGAGTATCTTTGTGGCGTTCTCTGTATTTCCTGAATCTGAATGTTGGCCTGCCTTGCTAGATTGGGGAAGTTCTCCTGGATAATATCTTGCAGAGTGTTTTCCAACTTGGTTCCATTCTCCCCATCATTTTCAGGTACACCAATCAGACGTAGGTTTGGTCTTTTCACATAGTCCCAAATTTCTTGGAGGCTTTGTTCATTTCTTTTTATTCTTTTTTCTCTAAACTTCCCTTCTCGCTTCATTTCATTCATTTCACCTTCCATCAGCAATACCCTTTCTTCCAGTTGATCGCATCTGCTACCGAGGCTTCTGCAATCTTCACGTAGTTCTCGAAACTTGGCTTTCAGCTCCATCAGCTCCTTTAAGCCCTTCTCTCCATTGGTTATTCTAGTTATCCATTCTTCTAATTTTTTTTCAAAGTTTTTAACTTCTTTGCTATTGTTTTGAATTTCCTCCCGTAGCTCAGAGTAGTTTGATCGTCTGAAGCCTTCTTCTCTCAACTCGTCAAAGTCATCCTCCATCCAGCTTTGTTCCATTGCTGGTGAGGAACTGCGTTCCTTTGGAGGAGGAGAGGTGCTCTGCTTTTTAGAGTTTCCAGTTTTTCTGCTCTGCTTTTTCCCCATCTTTGTGG
Source organism: Nomascus leucogenys (assembly GCF_006542625.1). NCBI lineage: Eukaryota > Metazoa > Chordata > Mammalia > Primates > Hylobatidae > Nomascus > Nomascus leucogenys. The sequence continues at coordinate 46,959,394 of NC_044394.1, forward strand.
TTTTATCTACTTTTGGTCTTTGATGCTGGTGATGTACAGATGGGTTTTTGGTGTGGATGTCCTTTCTGTTTGTTAGTTTTCCTTCTACCAGACAGGACCCTCAGCTGCAGGTCTGTTGGAGTTTACTAGAGGTCCACTCCAGACCCTGTTTGGCTGGGTGTCAGCAGCGGTGGCTGCAGAACAGCGGATTTTCGTGAGACCACAAATTCAGCTGTCTGATAGTTCCTCTGGAAGTTTTGTCTCAGAGGAGTACCCGGCCGAGTGAGGTGTCAGTTTGTCCCTACTGGGGGCGTTGCCTCCCAGTTAGGCTGCTCGGGGGTGAGGGACCCACTTTAGGAGGCAGTCTGTCCATTCTCAGATCTGCAGCTGAGTGCTGGGAGAACCACTACTCTCTTCAAAGCTGTCAGTCAGACAGGGACAATTAAGTCTGTGGAGCTTCCTGCTGACTTTTTGTTTGTGCCCTGCCCTCAGAGGTGGAGCCTACAGAGGCAAGCAGGCCTCCTTGAGCTGTGGTGGGCTCCACCCAGTTCGAGCTTCCTGGCTGCTTTGTTTACCTAAGCAAGCCTGGGCAATGGCGGGCGCCCCTCCCCCAGCCTCGCTGCCTCCTTGTAGCTTGATCTCAGACTGCTATGCTAGCAATCAGCGAGACTCCGTGGGCATAGGACCCTCCGAGCCAGGTGCGGGACACAATTTTCTAGTGTGCCGTTTTCCAGGCCCGTTGGAAAAGCGCGGTATTAGGATGGGACTGACCCGATATTCCAGGTGCCGTCTGTTACCCCTTTCTTTGACTAGGAAAGGGAACTCCCTGACCCCTTGCGCTTCCCGAGTGAGGCAATGCCTCGCCCTGCTTCGGCTCGCGCACAGTGCCCTTCACCGACTGTCCTGCACCCACTGTTTGGCACTCCCTAGTGAGATGAAACTGGTACCTTAAACAGAAATGCAGAAATCACCCGTCTTCTGTGTCGCTCAGGCTGGGAGCTGTAGACCGGAGCTGTTCCTATTCAGCCATCTTGGCTCCCTCCTATCCTATATGTTGAAGTATTAACTGTATAGTCTATGAAACCTACTTCATGTATTGATTATTTTGTTTCAAATCCCATTCAGACTACGAGTGATGAGAAAGATTCTGTGAGGAATATAGTCACAGAAATAAAGGATGGACAACAATCTGGGACAGGTAATTTTGCAAAACACATTTAATGTCATGTTCAGTCCAGATAGAAAAGAACTTCTCTTCCCCGAGTAAATCAGCGGGGGGCTCATCGAAGCTGCACATTCTGATTCAGCAGGCCTGAGATTCTTCGTTTGTAATAAGTTCTCGGGTGACACTGATGCTGCTGGTCTTCGACATGATCTTTGCGTAAGATTATAGACTTCCCCACATTGAAATTGAGAAGTAGAAAGGTTGGAGAGCCATTAAAGACATAAGGAGTCCGGGGACAGCATAATTTTGCTTTAATTCTACAGCCTGTTTTCACCAAGGGTGGAAGGAGAAAGAGATGAGGTATAGATTTTACAGAGGTCACATTGTATTGCTAAAAACAGATGGAGAAATGATTGTAATAACCCATAAACGCTGTAGAACAAGAACTAAGGAGACCACTGATGTAGCAATGACTTTCCTCAAGGAAGAAGATTGTCAGGCAGGAAGGAGGGAAAATAAGAAGTTATTTATGTAATTTTGGGGTTTCTTCTTAGGAAACTGAGTTCAGTTGCATATTAGAACATTTTCCTAAAAGAAGCTTTGATTTTGGCTGCTATAGGAACCAGTGGAAGCAGGAAGGAGTCCTAGAATTGGGATAAACGACAGTGACTCATTACTCCTCTTTGTTACTGTTGGGGCATCAGAGATACACGTTTTGTTGTTATTAGTTATTCAAATGAGATAAACATGAATATGCATATATTGGCTTTGCTTTTCAATTAGCTAACTTTTGGATAGAAATAGCAATTTAATGAAAATGCTTTAGAGAATAACATGATATTTTAAACCAGACTATTTTAGAAAGAAAAATAATGGTGAATTCATTAATTGACTTTTAAAATTCTTATTTTCAATGAATATTGGAGTGATTTCCAAATGTAAAAGGTTATTCATATCTAATGCTTGTAGCAACTTTATTTTGTATAAGTATGTCAAATTTGATCATTTATTATACTTTTTGATAAGGTTTGTGTATTATACTTTGTTGCCGCGAGTGGATGAAGAACCTTTCTGTAGCCTAAACTAGAGGACACAACAAATGTAGGCACATTATTACACCACATGGGTTTGAGAAATAAAGAATATTATATACAGGATTATCCAAACCTATATCCAAGCTGATGAAGCTGGGACACTTCCACTGAGGACTTGTGAAGTGTACATTCTATTAAGTGTCTTTGTTATTGTGTACCTGCTCAATTCAGGCAAGTTAAAGAGCATGATGAATACTTGCAGTATAATGGTATAAATCCTTCTGATGTCTTGCATGAAAAACATGCAGTAGCATTTAGTACCTTCTTTGACATTGATTCCTGGGTGTATGAGTTGCTCCTCTGATTTCAGATCACATTTCTTTTCATCATTTGGCATATCCACATTGATATTGACACTCTTTATTTCAGTAATACACACATGACGCATAATACCTCTTTGTAATTTCTGACTGTATATTTTCTGGAAGCGTGTATTCCTATTTTCTTCAGTGTATTTCCTCATGTTCTTGTCCCAAAGACACAAACCATAAAACATCAAATCCTACACTAGTACAGGCAGGAGGATACAGCTTGATGCTAACACTGCGTGAATGTATGGAGAACTTTATCATATTTACATATGATGGATTATATATTTCTTTTACTTTTCAGTGTCTCCTCAGAAACAATCGGCCTGGAAGGTAGTTACTCTTTCATTTATATTTTGAATTATTTATTGCATAGCCTATGAAATATATATTATGTATTGACTGTTTTGTTTCTCTTTCCATTCAGGTTACATTTAAAAAGGAAGTTTCTTTTTTGAATATTGCCACAAGAATAATGGGTGGTAGGAAATCTAGAACAGGTAATTTGGCAATACACATTTAATGTCATGTGCACTCAAGACAGAAGACAACGTCCCACCCCTGAAAAGATCAGCGGGGTGTCACTGAAAATGCACTTTCTGATTCAGCAGGCCTGAGATTGTGCATTTTTAGTAAGTTCTTAGGTGATGCTGATGCTGTTGGTCCTTGGCCATGATCTTAGTAACAAGCTTACAGAGTTCCCTACATTGAATTTGGATACAAGAACCATTGGAAAACAGTTCAAGACATAAGAGGATCGGGGGACAGCATAATTTTGCTCTTATTTGAGAGCATGTTTCTATGGAGAGGAGAAGGAGAAAGAGAAGGAGTAATAGAAATTATAGATGTCAGATGGTACTGCTAAAACCAGAGGGAGGAAGTTGTCATAATAACCCATAAACACTGGAGAATGAGGAGCAAGGTGACCACTGATGTAGTAATTATTTTCATCAAGAAAGAGGGACTGCAAGGCAAGAAAGAGGGGAAGGAAGAAGTTATTTCAGTAATTTTGGGGTTTCTGCTGAGGAAACCTGAGTGAACTCACTTCAGATGCATTTAGAATGTTTGCATACCAGAAGATTTGATTTCTGACTGCTCCGATGACTACTGGAATCAGGAAGGAGTGCTAGAGTTGGGATAAACCACAGTGCCTCATTCCTGTTTATTAGTATCAGACATCAGACATATATTTTTTATTAGTTATTCAAATGAGTTAAAATTTAATATGAATATATTAGCTTTTTTCCAAAGTGCTGGCTTTTTCACTAAAATAGCTATTTAGTGAAAATTCTTTATAATGCAATGATATTCCAGAGCAGACTAGTTTTGCAGACAAAAATAGTGTTGAATGCATTAATTGAATCCTAAAATGGTTATTTTCAATGAATATTGGACCGATATCCAAATGTAAAAGCTTATTAATATCTAATGCCAGGAGCCATTGCATTTTGTACAAATATGTATAATTTATTGTACTTTTTGATGAGGTTTATATATTACATAACCTTCTTGCCATTAGTGGATGAAGGAACTTTCTGAAGGCTAAACTAGAGGATACAAGAAATGTAGGCAGATTATTACACCACATGGGTATGATAAATAATGAATACTATCTACAAGGATTCACCAACCATGTATCCAAGCTGATCAATTTAGGATACTTCCACTGAAGACAGGTGAAGTGTACATTCAACTGAAGTGTCATTGTAATTGTGTACCTTCTCAGTTATCAGGCAAGTTAAAGAGCATGATGAATGTTTGTAGTACACTAGTGTAAATCGTTTTGATACCTTGCATGAAAGACATGCAGGATCATGTACAATCTGCTTTGACATTGATTCTCAGGTGTATGAGTTGCTCCTCTGATTTTAGATCACATTTGTCCTCATCACTCGACATATCCACATTGATATTGACATGGTTTTATTTTAGATTTCGACACGTGACAAATCATACCATGTCTGAAATTGTAAGGGTATATTTCATGGAGCCTGTATTCCCCTTTTTCAGTGTATTTCTGTCATGTTCTAGTCGCCAGACACAAAGTAGAAGCCATCAAAGCCTACACTAATACAGGCAGGAGGACAGAGGTTGATGCTAACACTGCGTGAATGTATGGATAACTTTATCATATTTACATATGAGTGATTATGTATCCCTTTTGCTTTTCAGTGTCTTCTCAGAAACAACCAGCTGAGGAGGTAATTAAAGTCTCATTTATATGTTGAACTATTAACTGTATAGTCTATGAAACCTACTTCATGTATTGATTATTTTGTTTCAAATCCCGTTCAGACTACAAGTGACGAGAAAGATTCTGTGAGGAATATAGTCACAGAAATAAAGGATGGACAACAATCTGGGACAGGTAATTTTGCAAAACACATTTAATGTGATGTTCAGTCCAGATAGAAAAGAACTTCTCTTCCCTGAATAAATCAGCGGGGGGCTCATCGAAGCTGCACATTCTGATTCAGCAGGCCTGAGATTCTTCATTTGTAATAAGTTCTCGGGTGACACTGATGTTGCTGGCCTTCGACATGATCTTTGCAGTGAGATTATAGACTTCCCCACATTGAAATTGGGAAGTAGAAAGGTTGGAGAGCCATTAAAGACATAAGGAGTCCGGGGACAGCATAATTTTGCTTAATTCTACAGCCTGTTTTCACCAAGGATGGAAGGAGAAAGAGATGAGGTATAGATTTTACAGAGGTCACATTGTATTGCTAAAAACAGATGGAGAAATGATTGTAATAACCCATAAACGCTGTAGAACGAGAACTAAGGAGATCACTGATGTAGCAATGACTTTCCTCAAGGAAGAGGATTGTCAGGCAGGAAGGAGGGAAAATAAGAAGTTATTTATGTAATTTTGTTGTTTCTTCTGAGGAAACGTGAGTTCAGTTGCATATTAGAACATTTTCCTAAAAGAAGCTTTGATTTTGGCTGCTTTAGGAACTGGTGGAAGCAGGAAGGAGTCCTAGAATTGGGATAAACCACAGTGACTCATTACTCCTCTTTGTTACTATTGGGCGTCAGAGATACATGTTTTGTTGTTATTAGTTATTCAAATGAGATAAACATGAATATGCATATATTGGCTTTGCTTTTCAATTAGCTAACTTTGGATAAAATAGCAATTTAATGAAAATGCTTTAGAGAATAACATGATACTTCAAACCAGACTATTTTAGAAACAAAATTAATGTTGAATTCATTAATTGACTTTTAAAATTGTTATTTTCAATGAATATTGGAGTGATTTCCAAATGTAAAAGGTTATTCATATCTAATGCTTGTAGCAACTTTATTTTGTATAAGTATGTCAAATTTGATCATTTATTATACTTTTTGATATGGTTTATATATTATACTTTGTTGCCGTGAGTGGATGAAGAACCTCTCTGTAGCCTAAACTAGAGGACACAACAAATGTAGGCACATTATTACACCACGTGGGTTTTAGAAATAAAGAATATTATATACAGGATTATCCAAACCTACATCCAAGCTGATGAACCTGGGATACTTCCACTGAGGACTTGTGAAGTGTACATTCTACTAAAGTGTCATTGTCATTGTGTACCTGCTCAATTACCAGGCAAGTTAAAGAGCATGATGAATACTGCAGTACAGCGGTATAAATCCTTCTGATGTCTTGCATGAAAAACATGCAGTAGCATTTAGTACCTTCTTTGACATTGATTCCTGGGTGTATGAGGTGCTCCTCTGATTTCAGATCACATTTCCTTTCATCATTCGGCATATCCACATTGATATTGACACTCTTTATTTCAGTAATACACACATGATGCATAATGCCTCTTTGTAATTTCTGACTGTATATTTTCTGGAAGCGTGTATTCCTATTTTCTTCAGTGTATTTCCTCATGTTCTTGTCCCAAAGACACAAACCATAAAACATCAAATCCTACACTAGTACAGGCAGGAGGATACAGCTTGATGCTAACACTGCGTGAATGTATGGAGAACTTTATCATATTTACATATGATGGATTATATATTTCTTTTACTTTTCAGTGTCTCCTCAGAAACAATCGGCCTGGAAGGTAGTTACTCTTTCATTTATATTTTGAATTATTTATTGCATAGCCTATGAAATATATATTATGTATTGACTGTTTTGTTTCTCTTTCCATTCAGGTTACATTTAAAAAGAAAGTTTCTTTTTTGAATATTGCCACAAGAATAATGGGTAGTAGGAAATCTGGAACAGGTAATTTGGCAATACACATTTAATGTCATGTGCACTCAAGACAGAAGACAACGTCCCACCCCTGAATAGATCAGCGGGGGTCTCATTGAAAATGCACTTTCTGATTCAGCAGGCCTGCGATTGTGCATTTCTAGTGAGTTCTCAGGTGTTGCTGATGCTATTGGTCCTTGGCCATGATCTTAGTAACAAGCTTATAGAGTTCCCTACATTGAAATTGTGTAGAAGAACTGTTGGAAAGCAGTTCAAGACGTAAGACATAAGAGGATCAGGAGACAGCATAATTTTGCTCTTATTTCAGAGCATGTTTCTATGGAAAGGGGAAGGAGAAAGAGAAAAAAGTAATAGAAATTATAGATGTCAGATGATACTGCTAAAACCAGAGGGAGGAAGTTGTTATAATAACCCATAAACACTGGAGAATGAGGACCAAGGTGACCACTGATGTAGTAATTATTTTCATCAAGAAAGAGGGATTGCAAGGCAAGAAAGAGGGGAAGGAAGAAGTTATTTAGGTAATTTTGGGGTTTCTGCTGAGGAAACCTGAGTGAACTCACTTCAGATGCATTTAGAATATTTGCATACCAGAAGATCTGATTTCTGGCTGCTCCAATGACTACTGGAATCAGTAAGGAGTGCTAGAATTGGGACAAACCACAGTGCCTCATTATTCATGTTTATTACTATCAGACATCAGACATATATATATATATATATTTTTTTTTTTTGAGACAGAATCTTGCTCTGTCGCCCAGGCTGGAGTGCAGTGGCACAATCTCAGCTCACTGCAAGCTCCCCCTCCCAGGTTCACGCCATTCTCCTGCCTCAGCCTCTCTGAGTAGCTGGGACTACAGGCGCCCGCCACCACACCCGGCTAATTTTTTTGTATTTTTAGTAGAGACAGGGTTTCACCGTGGTCTCGATCTCCTGACCTCATGATCCGCCCGCCTCGGCCTCCCAAAGTGCTGGGATTACAAGCGTGAGCCACCGTGCCCGGCCCAGACATATATTTTTTATTAGTCATTCAAATGAGTTGAAATTTAATATGAATATATTAGCTTTTTTCCAAAGTGCTGGCTGTTTTGTTAAAATAGGTATTTAATGAAAATTCTTTATAGTAAAGTGATATTCCAGAGCAGACTAATTTTACAGACAAAAATAATGTTGAATGCATTAATTGAATCCTGAAATGGTTATTTTCAATGAATGTTGGACTGATTTCCAAATGTATAAGTTTATTAATATCTAATGCCTGGAGAAATTGCATTTTGTATAAGTATGTATAATTTATTATACTTTTTGATGGGGTTTGTATATTATACCTTCTTGCCATTAGTGGATGAAGAAACTTTCTGAAGGCTAAACTAGAGGATATAAGAAACATAGGCAGATTATTACACCACATGGCCATGATAAATAATGAATATTAACTGCTAGGATTCACCAAACGTATATCCAAGCAGATCAGTTCAGGACACTTACACTGAAGAGACGTGAAGTGTACGTTCAACTGAAGTGTCGTTGTAATTGTGTACCTTCTCAGTTGCCGAACAAGTTAAAGAGCATGATGAATATTTGTGTTACAATGGTATAAATCCTTCTGATGTCTTGCATGAAAGTCATGCGGTCGCAGTTAGCACCAGCTTTTACACTTATTTCTAGGTTTATGATTTGCTCCTCTCATTTTAGATCACATTTCTCCTTGTTAATCAGCATATCCACATTGATATTAACACTTTTTTTTTAGCAATAGATGTGGTGCATAATCTCACTTTTTAACTTGTAACTGTATGTTTTTTGAAGACTGTATTCCTATTTTCTTCATTGCATTTCTATCATGTTACTGTCCCAAAGAAACAAACTAGAAAAACATGAAACCCTACACTAATACAGGCAAGAGTATTCAGTTTGATGCTAACACTCCATGAATGTATGGTTGGCCTTACCGTATTTACATATGATTGATTATATATTTCTCTTGCTTGTTAGAGTATCCTGAGAATCTGCCCACCTTGAAGGTAATTACTCTTACATTTATATTTTTAATTATTAACTGCATATACCGATATACATCATGTGATAATCATTTTGTTTTAAAACCCATTCAGGCCACAATTGAAAATAAAGATTCTGTTCTGAATACAGCCCCCAAAATGAAGGATGTACAAACATCCACACCAGGTAAACTTTGCAATGCAGATTTAACTCTGGAAAGAAGTACATTAATCTATTTCTAATGCTCATAGTCTTTCTATTCTCAATTATTTCACTTTTTATATTTTATTTCAGGATTACATCTAAATAATGCAGCTGTTATCATTTTTATTTATGTTTTCAAAAATGAGATTTACATGCATAAGGAAAATATATTTTTAAAACATAAGCTTTGTTTTTTTTATTTGGAGACAGAGCTTTGCTCTTGTTGTCCAGGCTGGAGTGCAATGGCTCAATTGTAGCTCACCGCAACCTCCGCCTTCCTGGTTCAAGCAATTCTCCTGCCTCAGCCTCCCGAGTAGTTGGGATTACAGGCATGCACCACCATGCCCGGCTAATTTTGTATTTTTAGTAGAGACAGGGTTTCTCCATGTTGGTCAGGCTGGTCTTGAACTCTCGACCTCAGGTGATCCTCCCGCCTCGCCCTCCCAAAGTGCTGGGATTACAGGCATGAACTGCTGTGCCTGGCCTAAAAATATAAGGTTTTATTCAGATGTTTCTCCTTTTACATTTTGATACTCTGAAGTTTCCGATTTGGAATTTCAATAGTTTTTAGCGATTTAAAGAGGTCAATTTTGATACTGTAAAATATTTGTTTTGCTTTAAAAGTCAGTTCAAATTATGGCTTTTAGCTAATGAAATGTTTTATTTGGTAACATATTTGTTTTGTTTTAACTTTTATTGGCTCTGGTCAATTTTGTTATGCTTATTATATTAAGCCAATCCGATGTTCTGATTAGCACACTGTGCGTCTGTGTGTGTGTTACTTTATTTTTTTGTTTTTAATTTTAATGAGTAAATTGTAGGTGTTTATGTTTATGGAGTAAATGAGATATTTTGATACAGGCATACAATGTGTAATAATGACATCATGGTTAATGGGTTATCCATCACCTCAAGCATTAACCATTTCTTTGTGCTGTCTTTTAATTTGTACTTCCTCAGTAATGCTAAATAGTACAACAAGTTATTGCTCACTGTAGTCATGTTTTTGTGCCATAAAATACTACATTTTATTCATTGTTTCTAACTATAGTTTGTACTTATTAAGCATCCTCATTTCCTACCACCCCCACTCCCTTCCTAGACTGTGGTAATGGTGATTTTTCTCTTCATCTCCATGAGCTCTATTTTTTAAATTTCTCACACCTACAAAGGATTGACAACATGTGAATCCTTCCTTTCTTTGCCTGGATTATTTTACTTGACATGATGTCCTCTTGTTCCATCCATGTCATTGCGAATGAGAGGATCTTATTCTTTCATATGGCTGAGCAGTATGTGTATCACATTTTTAGAACCCATTTGTCTGTTGATGTACATTTAGGTTGATTCCAAATTATGGCTATTGTGAAAAGTACTGCAATAAACATGTCAGGGCAGATTTCTCTTTTATAATACTGATTTTCTTGCTGTTGAGTAGTTACCTAGCAATGGGATTGCTGGATCGTGTGGGTAGTTGTATTTTTAATTTTTTGAGGACTCTATACTGTTCTCCATAGTGACTGTACTAATTCACAATGCCACCAATGGTGTACGAGGGTTCCACTTTCTCCACATCCTCACCAGCATTTCTTAATGCCTGCCATTTGGATAAAAGCCATTTTAACTGAGGTGAGAAGATACCTCATTGTAGCTTTGGTTTGCATTTCTGTGACGATCAGTGATGTTGAGCACCTTTCCATACACCTGTTTGCCATCTGATAGCAGTTTGAAACATAACAGTGTCATTTTGCTACTATTTCTGAGCATGTTTCTAGCCAGAGGGAAAGGAACACAAGTTTAGGAAATAGAAATTATACATGTAAGATACTACTGCTAAATTAAGAGGCTTTCCTCTTTATTTGTGGTGGGAATAATTTATGAGAGCTATATAGAAGTGTTGATATTAGTTAATCAAATGAAATTTATTTGAACTAAGAAACTTTGACTGATTTTACTAAGAAACCTATTTTTTTAATAAGATCACAGTTCCATGAAAGTGCCTTAGAGATTAGCATGGTATATCAAATCAAACTAATTTTAGAAACAAAAAGTTACAGCATTCATTCTTTGAATAACAAAACCAAAATAATCAGTGAACATTGCACTGATTTTGAATTATAAAATGTTATTAATAAGTCTGTGGAAATTTAATTTTTTCATTTTTGACAATTATTTACACATTGAAAGCTTATTTTACACTTTTTTTTTTTTTTTTTTTTTTTTGAGACGAAGTCTCGGTCTGTCTCCCAGCCTGGAGTGCAATGGCACAATCTCGGCTCACTGCAACATCCACCTCCCAGGTTAAAGCGATTCCCCTGCCTCAGCCTCCTGAGTAGCTGGGATTACAGGCACATGACACCATGCCCGGCTAATTTTTGTATTTTCAGTAGAGATGGGGTTTCACCATGTTAGGCTGGTCTCGAACTCCTGACCTTGTGATCCACCTGCTTCAGCCTCCCAAAGTGCTGTGATTACAGGTGTGAGCCACCACACCCAGCCTATACACTACTTTTGATGTGGTTTATATATCTTCTTGCATGAGTGGATTCAGAAACTTCTTGACAGGGCCAAACTGCAGGATACAAGCAATGTAGACATAGCAGTAGCCTACCTAGGAATGAAAAAAATGAATAGTTTTATTAATTTTTATTCTACAACTGTCCATCTAAGCTGATTAATTTTAAACAGTTTCTCTGATGAGAAATAAATTATATATTTACTGGAAGTGCCTTCACAACTTTGTACTTCCTACATAATAGGAAAAATAGTTGGACATGATAAATGCTTGTAGTATAATGGTGTAATTGAATCTGATGTATTGCATTAAAGATAGGCCATAGCATCCTCCCATCAGCTTTGACACTTACTCTCTCAGGATCATGATTTGCTATTTATTAGGATCATTTTTCTCATTATCAGTCAACATGTTTACATTGGAATAGATACACTCTTCTATTTTAGTTATAGTTAGTTGAGACATAATCTCACTTTTGAAACCTTAACTACATATTTTATAAAGCCTGTATTAAATAAAACTGTTTATCTGAGGAAAGATAACCGGAATCAAGGAAGACTTCACATAGCTGTCTGAGTCTTAAATTATGAAAGAAATTTGTCAGAATAGTTGAGGAAAATATTTTAGATATAAAGAAGAGACGGCACATTGATGAAAGTGTAAACAGTAGCAGTCATTTTGGAAATGATTAATAATGAACAGCAGGCTCAATGTGCTGTTACAAAGGTACTATTGTGAAGTAAAGAACAGTGTGCTGTTACTTTTTCTGTTTCTATTGGATTTTTACATTTTGTTTTATTTCTGATGGTTTTGTTCATTGATGTTGGGTGGATGAATTTGTGAGTGAATCTTTGACCATGTTTGCATGGCTTGAACCTGGTGACATCTAGTGCCTCCCCAAGTGGTTTGCTGAAGTTTTGGAGGATTAAAAGCATTTCTTAAAGAAGTAAATATTATACTAAAGATTAAGCTTTGTTTAAACACATTTATTTTCTGGTTTTAGAAAGACTATGGCTTTTTTTTTTTTTTTTCTGAGACGGAGTCACGCTCTGCTGCCCAGGCTGGAGGTGCAGTGGTGCGATCTCGGCTCACTGCAAGCTCCGCCCCCCGGGTTCACGCCATTCTCCTGCCTCAGCCTCCTGACTAGCTGGGACTACAGGTGCCCGCCACCCCGCCCAGCTAATTTTTTGTATTTTTTAGTAGAGACGGAGTTTCACTTTGTTAGCCAGGATGGTCTCGATCTCCTGACCTCGTGATCCACCCACCTCGGCCTCCCAAAGTGCTGGGATTACAGGCGTGAGCCACCACGCGTGGCTGACTATGGCTTTTATCTAGCTGTTCTGTGTAGCTCATTTTAACTAAATATATAATCTTTTTAGCAGAACAAGACTTAGAAATGGCATCAGAGGGAGAGCAAAAGAGGCTTGAAGAATATGAAAATAACCAGCCACAGGTATGTAAAAATTTAAAATCAAATTTCTGGTTTAATCTTATTTTCCTTGCTTTGGTAATACAGCATATTTGAAATGAATTTACCTTTGGATTAGCCTTTTAGTATCAGTTGATTATAATTTAATATTTAATTTTAAAAACATTTAACTAGTTATAAAACTTAAAATAGTGTTGGAATCTATAGCAACTTATATCTAATCTTTACCCTTGGAATTGAGTTAAAAAGTTCCTGATATTGTTTGCACTTCTATTTTTATAACTTCCTATTATAATAAGGTAACATCAAATATTGAATTACAATTTTAAGCAATAGAAATTATGAACAATTTAACAGTGATGACCACTGTATTGGATTCAGATTAAAGGAGTAATTATTACTAGTGGTTCAAACTTTGCAGTTTTTTTAATTGCCAGTCACTAACACCAAGGTTAAGAATTTATTTTCCCTTTTGATCTCTGACTTCAGTTTCTATGTTCAGGGAGAGAATGGGTCATAAAATCAACCCAACTGGCTATCAAGAGAATTATACCTTACAGATTGGCACCTTTGGTATTAACGTACAAACAATAACTGCTTAATGTATTTCAATATAGAAAATCTATAAATATTGTTAAATTTATTAAATCCACTGTCATTAGTAGACCTTAGAACTTAAGCCTATAATCATTATAAATATATAACACTGTCAATCATATTACAATATGTAATTTGCATTAAAATGTAAGAATTTGCTTTTCTTACTGACTGGTGTTGATTTTGGCTCCTAATAATTTAAAGTTTGCCTAATCATTAGTGAGTAATCTTTGGAAAAAGCACTGAAGTGTACACTGTACGTATAGTGATAAAATCTTTTAAAGTGACAGTGCCTTTATAGTACCACAAGTCATCTCCTAATTCATTTTTGGGAAATTTAACACATAATGAATTAGTCAAGTTTAGTCCAAACAAACAGTGACAAATTAAAGTTTCATGGTTTATGTTTTTCACTTATTTTAGGCTAATGCAAATTATTTTTCACTTCTTAGTTACAATCCAGTGATTTGGGAGTAGGTAAACATAGATTAAGAAGTTTAATATTAAACTTTAATTATTTTTTAATTTTTCTCTTTTTACACTTCATTATTTAAAGATAAAGTTATTTTTAAAACGTGTACTCTGACAGAAAAGACATCTGGGAAACAAAACTAGCAAATTTATCTTCCACTTTTGCATGTGCAAAAATGTCTCAACTAGTAGTGAAAAAGTGTTGTGATAGGACCTCTTTATATATGCAGGACCTACTTGTGCACAAAAATATGAGAGAATGTGGATCAAACAAGACAAATTAGGGTAAAAAAAACTTTAAAATTCATCACAAAAAAGTTAAAGCAGTTTTGGTGAAATTTGTGAAAATTACAAAACTGCTTGTATTAAGGAAGAGCAACTACATAATAATTCTACAGGAAGAACAAACTTAAGTAAATACCCTCTAATTTGGCAAACGATTCACCTGATTGTCAGGAAAGTGATGCATCTGGCATGTCTGTCTCTGTAGTAGTCCAGATATTTCCTGAACAAAAATAACCCAGTCTCAAAAATGCCTTTCTATCTCATTCATACTCTGGGTCCCCAGAATATGCTTGCCAGTCACCTTCGGAGCTTTATTTAAATAGAAATAAAGTAGACTGTGAAAATGACAACAAACCAGATACTGAACATGTTTTTAACCCAGACAAGGAAAATTTTCATAGTGATACAGAAAGTACGAAAGCAAGAAACCCAGAAGTAGTTATGGTTGAAATAAAAGAAGACAAATAGGTTGTTAGGCAAATGACAAAAAACCAAAACACCACTAATTGGAAATTAAACATCGGACATATGCCTCAATTTAGTGATTCAAAAAGCCTTTTAGATATGTGGCTTACCTGCTCCAAAGAAATGAAGCATGTGATTAAAAAAAAAAAAATTATGGTGTTTCTGTTGTTAAAACACCACAGTACAAAACCAATACAGAATGTGTTCCAGAAGCTGTTATATGACAACTGTAGTGCAAATAAGTATGAAAGCATAAAACTTGAATTAGAAAATGTGCATTATTCTCCACCACATGATGACAGAACATCAGCAGTATGTCTAGAAGTGGAATTAAGTGATATATGCAAAGATTTAAGAATGAGGTTAGCATATTACAAGTAAAGTAGAGTTCCTGGCTTTGGAGAAAGTTCAACTTCAAAAAGACTTGGAGGGTCACTTGCTGCAACTCTGATTTTTCTCTTCACCAATTATTTGATCCATTTGAATTTTTTACTTATGAAAATCTCTTGTGTAAAATGGGGTTATCTAAATACATAATTGTATGTATAAATGGATTGTTTTTGCAATTAAAATAATTCAAGCTCAGGAAGACATTCTCTTAATCTTTGTTCCTTAATTAACCCAAGTCTCTCTGTCAGTTTTCTAAATGGCATAGGAACTGGGAAACTAATTTATCCGTAGACCATGTGGTCTTCTTAACTAGAGTCAACATAAAGGAAATTGCTTAAAAAGAAGTACAGAACAAGTACCTGTGTTTGTGCTCATATAAACAGATGGGCAATTCCCACTTCTGTACATTTAGTATATGCTATAAATATTTTGGGGACATTTTGAAACAGTGTTATTTATTTTGTAGGTGAAAAACCAAATACATTCTAGGGATGACCTTGATGGCATAATTCAGTCATGTCAAATAGCCTCAGAGGATGATGATTTGCTTTGCTCTAATTGTAAGAAAGTCATATTACTCATTGATCAACATGAAATGAAGTGTAAAGGTAGGACCAATGCATAAATATAAGGCGTTTTAAAAATCCTATAGCAATGTATGCACACATTGCTTAGCACTGTACCATAGAGTACTGATATGTTACAAGAATGTTCATCTCAGAAATATGCCTTATGTTAAAATAGAATGAAAACAACTGTATCTTATACCTTCTCAGCCAAAGAGCTATGATCATTTCACTGTACTTTTCTCAGTGTGAATGGCACACCCAATGTGTTTGTTTACTCTGCTTCTCTTCTATGCCATTACCCATTTACCCATGGTCAGGTTACCATTTCCTCCCACCTGAAATACTGTGATAACCTTCTAACTGTCTTTCCTACTATTCCACCTTCCAAAACCACGGCTTGTTCTGCAATCATAACTATATAGTTGTAAAAAATCACACCTGATCATGTTACGTGCTTGCTGAAAACCCAGCTGCCATTTATTGCTATAAGGTATGGATCTCAGTCCTTGAGCTTTATTGCCTACCCTTCTCTGTGCCACAGCCAGTGCCTTAGGTGTTTGCTCCTACAATCAGTAGCTTTAGTGTGGTATAATTGATATGCGATAAAGTGCACACATGTAAAAGTTACCATTTGATAAGTTTTAACAGATGTATACACATGTGAAACTATTACCATCATCGAGATAGTCAACATCTATCCATCACCCACTAACGTCTCCTCATGGCCCTTTATATTCCTGTTTTTAAAAGCTGCTAAATGGTTTTCCAAAATATTTGTACTATTTTCTATTCTCATCAGCAGTAAATGACCATTCCAGTTGCTATGTTGTCACACTACTGCTGTGTTTATTTTTTTTAATTTTAGTCATTCTGATGGGTGTATTATGTATATTATTGTGGGTTTAATGTACACGATCCTAATGACTAAAATGTTGAGCATCTTTCCATGTGTTTATCTGCCGTCTGTACATCTTCTTTGTTGAACTGTCTTTTCAAATCTTTTGCCATTTAAAAAAGTAGGTTGATATTTTCTTACTTGTTGAGTTTTATTAATTCTGTATGTATTTGGATACTATTACTTTTTAGCTACTTTTTTACAAGGGTATTTTTGCCAGTTTTTGGGTTGACTTTTCACTTGCTTTGTAGTATCTTTTGAAGAGCAGAAGATTTTAATCGTAATGAAGTCCAATTTAATTGTTGAATTACGGATTTTGCATTTTGTGTCATATGTAAAAAATGTTTGCCTAGCACAAGGTCACAAAGATTTTTCTTATGCTTTGTTCTAGAAATTTTATAGATTTGGATCTTACATTTAAATCTGTGCTCCATTTTGAGTTTCCTTTTGTATATGGAGTGAGGTGAGGTATGGATTCAAGTTCACTTTTTGGGTGTGGACAGCCAGTTGTTCCAACACTACATGTTGAAAAGGCTATCCTTTCTCCACGGCATTGCCATCCTGCCTTTGTCAGTCATAAGCTGGTTGCATATGTGTTATTTATTTCTGGACTGTCTATTGAATTTTATTAATTTGCAGATGCACCCCAAATTGTGAGAAACCCAGTGTTTGAGTCAAAAGCAATTTAATACTTCAGTAAACCCACTGTAAAGTCAATAAGTCAAACCACCTTAAATTGGGGATTGTCTGTATTTGACTTTCTTTATACAGGTTGAGCATTGCTCATTTAAATATCCCAAATCTGAAATACTCTAAAACCCCAAACTTTTTGATTGCCAACATAGACACCACAGTGGAAAAATTCTACATCCGACCTCATGTATACAAACATTGTTTCATGCCCCAAATTATTAAAAGTATTGTTTAAAATTACCTTCAGTCTTTGTGTACAAGGTAAATATGAAAAATAAATGTATTTTGTGTTTAGACTTGGGTCCTATCCCCAAGATATCTCATCATGTATATGCAAATATTCCAAAATCCAAAATCTGAAAAACTTCTAGTCTGAAGCATTTTGAATAAGGGATATTCAGCCTGTACCTATGGCACACTGTTTTGGTTACTATTGATTTATAGTAATTCTTGAAATGAATCCTCCAATTTTGTTCTTTGTTCTGTTTTGACTATGCTAGATCCTTTGCATTTTCACATAAACTTTAGAATCAGCTTATCAATAATATAAAGACTGCTTGCTTGTTGGAAATTAAGTTGGGATTGTGTCATATTTATAGATTAATTTGGGGAGAATTGACATCTTAACAATACTGAATCTACTCAATAAAGTGTATGTCTGCTTTTATAGAGGTAATATTTAATTTTCTCAGTAGTATTTTGTAGTTTGTAGTTTATAGGTGTTTTCATATGTTATCAGATTTATCTGTATTTCATTTTTGATGAAGTTGTAAATGATAGTTTAGTTAGTGTAGATGTATTTGACTTTCTTTATACAGGTTGAGCATTGCTAATCCAAATATACATTTTTATAAAACTATAGAAAATGATAGTTTTAAAATTTTCATTTGATTTTTTATTGCTAGCATATAGAAATACAGTTAATTTTTCTATATTGAATTTGTATCCTTCAATCTTGTTAAACTCACTTATTAGTTCTGGCACATTGTTGGTAGATTTGATCAGATTTTCTTCATAGACCAAAGGTTGTTAAACCTTTCTTTCTCAAACTACCCTCTTACTAAGGATAGTGAATATTTTAGACTTGTGGCAAAAGGGTCTCTTTTGCAGCTGATAAACTCTGCCATTTTAGTGTGAGAGCAGCCATAGATCATCCATAAATTAATGAACACAGCTGTGTTCCAATAAAAGCTTATCAGACAAGAAGCTGGCCCACAGGTTGGGGTTTACCCATACCTATTGTATGGTGATGGCTGTGTATAAAGACAATTTTATTTCTTTTTTTAAACTTGGATGCCTCTTATTTCTTTTTCTTGCCTGACTGCATTAACTAGAATCTTCAGAACAATGCAACAAACAAGTAGTGAAAGCAGACATTCCCATGTTCTTCCTCATCTTATGGGAAATGCATTCAGTTTTTCACTATGATGCACGTTAGCTGTAGATTCATCATAGATGTTGTTTATCATGCTGAAGAACTTCCCTTGGATTCTTATGTTGCTAAGAGTTTTTCTCTTTGAAACATCAGGAGTAAATTTTATCAGATGCCTGTATCTGTTGGGATGATCCTATGGGTCTTCTCTTTTAGTTCATTTTATGGTAAATAATGATGATGTTTCAATGGTAAGCCAACCTTCCATTTCTGGAATAAACCCCATTTGTTTATGATGTATTACCTTTTTATTATACTGTTGGATACAATTTACTAAAGTCTCATTTAGAATTTATTATAAAGACTTTTATTTTTTAGACCAGTTTTATGTTCCTGTCAAAATTGAGAGGGAGGTTCAGATATTTTTTGTATACCCCCAACCCAATACATGTTTAGCCTCCTTCATTACCAGTATCCTTCACCATAGTGGTAGTTGCTATGATAGATGAGCCTAAATTGACACATCACAATCACCCAAAGCCCATAATTTGCATTGGGGTTCACTCTTGATACTGTACATGTATGGATTTGGACAAATGTACAATGACATGTATCCACGTTACATAAATTATTTTGACTTCCCTAAGAATCCTCTGTGCTCTGCCTATGTATCTTTTCCTGCTGTCTTTTACCCTTTGGCACCCTTTTACTTTATCCATAGTTTTGCCTTTTCCTGATCATATAGTTGGAATCATACAGTAAGAAGTCTTTTCAGATTAGCTTATGTCACTTGGTAATATGCATTTAAGGTTCCTTCACATATTTTCATGAATTGATTGCTCATTTCTTTATGTGTAGAGTGATATTCCACTGTATGGCTGTGTAACCACAGTTTATTCACTCCGCTATTGGAGGATACCTTCGTTGCATCACAAATTGGTTGAATTTTTACATTCGTGCTCATGAGGGAATTTTCTTGTTGGTAATATTTTCTGGTTTTGGTTCAGGGTAAAGCTAACATTACAGACTGAGTTGAGATATACTCCTTCTTTCTGTTTCTTTTGGGAGAGTTTATGTATAATTGTATTATTTTCTTCCAGAAATGTTTTGTAGAATTCACCAGCATAGCTAGCTGGGTCTGGAGTTTTCTTTTAGGAAGGTTTTTAACTATAACTTAACTATCTTTTATAGATATAGGGCAATTCACATTATCTATTGCTTCTTGATCGAGATTTGCTAATTTTCATTTTTAAAGGAATTTGTTAATTTTATCTAAGTTGTCATGTTTACTTACATAGAAATTATAATATCTTGTTATATTTTTGGTATCTGTAGAATCTATAATAATGTCACATTGTTTATTTCTGAAATTAGTAATTTGTATTGTTTCTTTTTTTCTGAGCAGCCTGGCTAAATGGATCTTTTTCACATTTATTGATCTCCTCAAGGTGTTTTGTGTTGTTGATTTTTTTCTATTGTTTCTTCTGGAACCAACAGTATAACACAATACCATAGACTGGTTCAAACAATGGAAGTTGATTTCTCGCAGTTGTGGGGTCAGCAAAGTCCAAGATCCAGATGCTGTCGTGTTTGGTGTATGGTTAGGGAACACGTCCTAGTTCATGAATGAATTCTTTTTCTCTGCGCCCTCACTTGGCAGAAGGGGCGAAGGAGATCTGGGGTCTGTTGTATAAGAGCACTAAGCACTAATCCCATTCATGAGGGCTTGGCTATCATGACCAACTACCTGTAAAAATCCCCCCTCCTGAACATCACACACTGGGGACTGTTGTGGGGTGGGGGGAAGGGGGAGGGACAGCATTAGGAGATATACCTAATGCTAAATGATGAGTTAATGGGTGCAGCACACCAACATGGCACATGGATACATATGTAACAAACCTGCACATTGTGCACATGTACCCTAAAACTTAAAGTCTAATAATAATAATTAAAAAATCCCCCCTCCTAATACCGTCACATCTGTGATTGGCTTTCAGCATATAAATTTTGGGGAAGACAAACATTCAGACCACAGCAGATGTTTATTATTTCCTTTCCTCTGCTTGCTTTGGGTTTAATTCACTCTTCTTTTGTCTAGTTGCTTAAGGTAGAAGTCAAGGTCATTGATTTAAGACTCTTCTAATGTAGACATTTGGCAGTGCTAAAAATTTGTATTCAAGTACAGCTGTAGCTGCATTCCACAAATTCTGGTTGACAAATTTTTATTCAGTTCAGAATACTTTCTAATTTCTATTTCTGTTTTCATTACCTGTTTGACCCAGGGTTATTTAGATGTGTGCTACTTAGTTTCCAAATATTTGAGTATTTCCCGGAGTTATTTTTGTTATTGGTCTTTAATCTGATTGATTTGTGGTCAGGGCACATACTTTGTATGACTTAAATCCTTCTGACTCAATCCTTTAATTGAGAGTTGTTGTATGCCCTAAAATGTGGTCTATTTTGGTAAGTGTTCCTTGGGTACTTGAAAAGTCTATTCTCGCTGATTTTCTGCCTTCTTGTTCTATCACTTATTGAGTAAAGGGTATTGAAACCTCAGATTACTTAGAAATTGTCTGTTTCTTTTTGTAGTTCTATCCACTTTGGTCTCATATATTGTGAGGCTAGTTTTTTATTAGGGGCGTAAAGACTTAGGATTGTTATGTTTTGTTGATTAACTGAACCTTTTACTATTGTGACATGACCTTTTGTTATTTATTGCTGGATTTATTTTTTGCGATGAAATCTACTTTGGTATTAATACAGCCACTCCTGCTCAGCTGCCTTTGGCAACTGTTAGCATGTATCTTTTTCCATCCTTACAACCAATTTGTGTCTTTACATTTCAAGTGCATTTCTTATAGGCAGCCTGTAGTTGGGTCTTGCTTTCTTGCTGAACCTGACAGTCTGTATTATAGTTGAGGTTCTTAGACAAGTGTCATTTATAATGTGGTTACTGATATAGTTATGTTTGTCTAGTAGCTGTTTGATTGCTATTAGTCCCAACTGTTCTTTATTCCCCTTCTTTTCCTGCTTTCTTTTAGATTAGTCAACTGTTTTTTATGATTCAATTTTATATATATTTTTGGGTTTATTAGAAATAACTGTTTTGCTATCTTAGTGTTTAGGATTTTTAGTATATAATTTTAACTTATCACAGTTCACCTTCAGTAATATTATACATCATAGATGGTATAAAAAATGACAATGATACATTTTCATTTTTTTCTGTCCCAGACACTTCCTTCCTGAATCTGTGGGATTATGGTTGGTATTAAGGTTAGAATATTTTTGGCCATGTTTTCTTTAATTTTTTTTCTGTCTCTTCTTTTTTATTTGGGGAGTTACCTATTAGCTGCTTGAAAGTTTCTTGCAGTTTATCGTGTCAAATTTAGGAATTTTTCCTTTGTTATCTCTAATTTGTGTTTATTTCCATCCACTATAGTTTTTACTTCTGACAATGTAATTTGCATCTCTACAAGTTTTTTGTTTTTTTTTTTTAAAAAAACCTTCCCTGCCTCCACTTATTGTCTTGAGTTTTATTTGGAGTACAGAGATTTACTTATAATCTTTCCATTCTTGCTTTTAGATTTGGGGTAATTCCTCACTCCTGAGGCAAGACCTTTCTGAATATTGATTGTCCTGTGAAGTATGTGGTATTTTGGCCTGGCTCATGGGAATGGACCCTCTTCCAGTCATTGTGTGAACCCTAGACATAGTTTCTGCTAATTTAACTGTTTTTTGTTTTGTTTTATTTTCCGTTGTTCTTAGGAAGTTTCCTAGCACACAAGCACTTTTCACTACTCCACTAAATACCCAAGAGGGAATCTCTGTACATCTCCAGGATTTGTTTCCTGTACTGCTTTTTTCTCTCCAGTTTTCTGTCCTGTGATCTCTATCTGCTTGGGTTTTACTAGCCTCTCAGCTTCATCACCCCAGCTCTGTGTCAGATTTTCTCCCTTTG
Organism: Nomascus leucogenys; assembly: GCF_006542625.1. NCBI lineage: Eukaryota > Metazoa > Chordata > Mammalia > Primates > Hylobatidae > Nomascus > Nomascus leucogenys. The sequence goes on from NC_044394.1 coordinate 46,982,018, forward strand.
TCGTGGCCTTGAACCTCTGTCAAAACTCTGTCAAAAGAGCTGGGACATTTGTAAGGCATGCTATATTTGTTTTCTGTCTTTCAGTGATCACCTACCATCTTCATTGCCTGAAGTCCACTGTGTTGAAATCATTGTTTAATGTATTTTATCTGTTTTGTTTTTTATTCATTCAGATAAGACAAAAAATCAGTATCTGTTACTCCATCAGAGCTAATAACAGATTGCAGCAGAGCTTCAGCACAGCACATGCTGCAAACTGGCCAGAGTGCTTTGCTTTCCTCTTTGCTTAACTGCTTCTTTCCCATCCTTCATTTCTCAGTGTAGCATCTCTTCCTCAGGGAAATCTTCCCTGGGTGAAGTATAGATCAAATTATCTTATGCAATCATATAACTATGGTTTTTTTTTTTTTTTACAGGACCTATCTGAGTTTATAACTGTCACCTTGTTATCTTGGTTCTTCACTATACTTTAAGCTAAAACAATAGCAGAGGTGTTACCTTATCTGCAGAGCTTACTGTAATATCTTCCACCTTGTAGGCACTCAATATGTACATACTTGTTCAATGTATGAATGAATGCATGTTAAAAATGCACGGTCCTTTATATCCAAAAATCTACTCATGTATTTTATCTCTACTTTGTTTTTTCCTGGTTACAGATTGTGTTCGACTATTGAAAATTAAAAATACATTTTGTTTATGTAAAAGATCAATAGAACTTAAAGATAACCACTGTGAGCAACTTAGAGTAAAAATTCAAAAAATGAAAAATAAGGCTCGTGTACTACAAAAGCGACTATCTGAAAAAGAAGAAATAAAATCTCAGTTAGAGCATGAAGGAATTGAATTGGAAAAAGAACTCTGTAGTTTGAGGTATGACCTAGTTTTAAATAAATGTTTGAACTATTTGTTTTATGTTAAAGACATATAAGGAGAAGTTTTGTAATTGTGAACTTTCCTTCTAGGATTTAACAGGGAAGAAAACTTCTTAATCTTGTGGAGTGTGAAATTATTGGATATAATATCACAAGTTCTTAATTGTGAATATTTCTCTAATAATTAAATGCATATTCTTTTAAATCATAGTTTTAATGGCTGTACAGAATTTTACCCTTTGGAAATCTCATTATTTAATTGATGAATTGAATTTTAGGTTTTAAAAAGTTTTTGTAATAATGCTACAAGGAACATCTTTTATATACACATAGTTTTCTACATTTCTAATTATTTACTTTGGATAAATTCTTCTGGTTAAAGTATAGAAACTTTTTTAGATCTGTTTTAGATCTTTGATCAATATTTCTAAATTGTTCTTAAGAATGTTTATATTAATTTATAATTCAACCAACAGAGTATGAAACAGATATTTTTCTTTACCCAGAATAATTATTTTAAAAATTATCAGCCGGGTGCAGTGGCTGATGCCTGTAATCCCAGCACTTTGGTAGGCCGAGGTGGGCAGATCACGAGGTCAGGAGTTCAAGACCAGTCTGCCCAACATAGTGAAATGCTATCTCTACTAAAAATACAAAAAATTAGCCAGGTGTGGTGGTTGCACCTGTAATCCCAGCTACTCAGGAGGCTGAGGCAGGAGAATCACGTGAACCTGGGAGGCAGAGGTTGCAGTGAGCCGAGATTGCACCATTGCACTCCAGCCCAACAATAGTATGAGACTCCCTCTCAAAAAAAAAAAAAAAAAAATTATCCAGTTTTGTTCTTAATATGCAGGGAATAAAAAGTAAAATGGAAAGTTATTACTGATTAGCTTATTCAACATCTCTGTCTCTGCTATGTAGATAAAATTAATTCAGTTTTATGCTGAAGACATATATTATTCTTTATTGTTTAATTAAATATTAGATCTTGTGTTGTTCCAAAATAGATTTTAAAATTGGTTATAAAATACATACTAATCAACAGGATAGACCGAAAGTGTTACCCAAAAAACAATCTTAAAAAGTGTAGGGTAACATATTACATTCTTAACCTAGTCTTGGATTACGGTAATCTGCTGATACATGTTTCATAAAGACATCGAAAATGCTATCTTACAATGTAAATTATGTTTAGGGATACTTGAAATGAATATTTCATGAAGATGAAAATGTATTTCTAGTGAATGTATCAACTTGTTTATAAAAAGTAACTTTATGTTAATTAACTCTAAATGATTCATCCTAATTGAGGAGTAATTACTGTGTGAAGAAAAGATAATTTTTATCTTGTAACTTTACTGAATAATCTTCAACATCCTTTTTCATAATATTTGCTAGAGTTACTAGTAACAGAAACTTATGCAGGATGTTCTTTTATCAATACATTTCAACTTATACATGTCCTTTGGATGAGATTGAGGTGAGAAATTAAAAACATGAGAACTAGAAAGAAAAATAGTATTTAAGAACATAGAAACTTTATTAGGATAATAAACCAACGTATGAATGTTTTATTTTCTAATATCAACAAAGAGAGTCAAACTCTGTAAGATATTTGAAGAGATTTATTCTGAGCCAAATATGAGTGACCGTGGCCCCCGACACAGCCCTCAGGAGGTCCTGAGAACATGTGCCCAAGGTGGTCTGGGCGCAGCTTGGTTTTATTCATTTTAGAGAGGCATGAGACATCAATCAAATACATTTAAGAGATACATTGGTTTGGTTCAGAAAGTCAGGCCAACTCAAAGCTGGGGCTTCCAGGCTATAGGTAAATTTAAACATTTTCTGGTTGATAATTGGTTGAGTTTATTTGAAGAGCTGGGATTAATGGAAAGAAATGTTCGGGTTAAGATAAATGATTGTGGGGACCAAGTTTCATTGTGCAGAGGAATCTCTCAGCAGACTTCAGAGAGAGCAGGTTGTAAAATGTTTCTTGTCGGACCCAGAAGGGTGCCTGGCTCTTAGCTGATTATCCCCTGGATCTGCATAGAAAGGAAGGAAAACAAAGGGGAAAGGGGGTTCTCTATAGAATGTGGATTTTTCCCACAAGAGACTTGGCAGTCCAGTTTCAAGGCATGGCAAGGAAATATATTTTGGATTAAATATTTTCTTCCTTGTCTCATAATGTTATGCCAGAGTCAGATTGAAACGCAAGTCACAATATACAGGGTCAAATAAAACCCTTCTGATGAGAATCCATGGTTTGTAGGGCATGACTCCCTGGACCCCTTAGGTAGGAATTTGGGCAAGATAAAAAATTAGAGCTTAGTCCTCACTGATAAGATAAATTCTAAGATAAGTATATTTACAGATTTGCCATACAGCAAGAAAAAAAGAAAAGAAGAAATGTTGAAGAGTTGCACCAAAAAGTTAGGGAAAAGTTAAGAATAACAGAAGAGCAATATAGGATAGAAGCTGATGTGACAAAACAAATGAAACTGGCTATCAAATCAGCGGAGGTGGAATTGAAGACAGGAGGAAATAATTCAAATCAGGTAAATTAATGTTTGGTAAAACTTCATATTTCTACTCTTATTAATATTACTTATAATATCTCTTTCATTTAATGTATATTATTTAGGCCTAAACAATCCCCAAATTTTATTTCATCTTAAAAATGAATCATGGCATTTATAGCTACAATTATTTGTAATCTTGAAATACTTTATTTTAGTTCAAAGGCCTTTTGAAAACAATGCTATTCTATAATATATACTTAATGATATTGTAACTATTTTGTTCCTAGTGACATAGTTCAGCATATTTTCCCTATTTCCTGTTAATTACATTTCAAATGTTATGGAAAAGAAATAAATGTTATCACAATAGCAAATAATCTCATGATTTTCTAAGAAGAGCTTTATAAATTTAATTTTCTTGACTTTTGGTGTCTTGAAATAAAAGATTATTTTTGTATGTATATATCTACCTCACAGAAGTTACAGATTTGGTGGAAGAGCACTAGGAGTAGAGTGAGAAAAGCTGGGAAAAATCCTGCAGCTTGCTTATATTTTTAACCTTTTGCTATAGAATTATAACTAAATGAGTTCATTGATTTGTGCATGTAAAAGTGCTTAGTACAATGCCTATACTTATCATTTATCAATAAATGTCATTCTTAAAACTGACCATAACAATATTAGAAAAGTAGAATATCTATACAATATTTTAGAAAAAGGGAACTTAAAGAATTTGGAAAATGTCATTCATCTGTCCAAATATCTGCCAAGCTAATGCTCTCACTATAGGGAGAGGTATAGTTTAGATGTTAGAGTGTAAACCCAATTTTTTAATGTGGTCATAGTTATTAATTCTTTATGCCTTGCAATTTGTTTTAATTCATTAAAAGCTTTTTTTAATCCTGAAATTTAAAAAAATTATCTAATGGTTTCTTTTTTGCTTTCATGGATTCACTGTCTTCAAATAAACTTTTGAACTTTGGGGAATTTATGCTGTATGAGGTTTGAGGTTTTGACTCAACTTCTTTTTTCCCAGTTAGATATCCAGTTATGGCAACCTCTCATTGTATAAATGTGCAGGCTATTATTTAATTTCAGAAGCAATCACAATATGTTATCCTGTTGGATACTAGTTACAAGTTTTCTTTGTTTTATTTAGATTTCTGAAACTGATGAAAAAGAAGAAGACCTGCTGCATGAAAACCTCTTGATGCAAGATGAAATTGCCAGGCTCAGGCTGGATATAGACACAATAAAAAACCAAAACCTGGAAAAGAAATACTTAAAAGACTTTGAAATTGTGAAAAGAAAGCATGAAGACCTTCAAAAGGCTGTAAAACGGAGTGAGGAAACATTAGCAAAAATGATTGCCTGTTATAGTGGACAGCTTGCTGCTCTGACAGATGAAAACACAACACTCCGTTCCAATCTGGAGAAGCAAAGAGAGAGCAGGCAAAGACTGGAAACAGAAATGCAATCATACCGTTGTAGACCGAATGCTGCCCTATGTGATCGTGATCAAAGTCACTCATCAAAAAGAGACCAAGAGCTTGCTTTCCAGGGCACAGTAGATAAATGGTGTCATTCACTGGACAATTTTAATTCTTGCGTTCTGATTCTTTCTCAGCAAATTTCTAAAGCTGAGAGTAAGTCCAGAGTCCTCAAAACTGAGCTCCATTACACAAGAGAGGCTCTGAAAGAAAAGGCTTTGGTTTTTGAACACGTGCAAAGTGAGCTAAGGCAAAAACAGAGTCTAATGGAGGACATTGAAAAAATGTACAAAAGTGGATACGATACAATGGAAAAATGCATAGAAAAGCAGGAAAGATTTTGTCAACTAAAAAAACAAAATATGTTGCTTCAACAGCAACTGGATGATGCTTGCAACAAAGCTGACAATCAAGAAAAAGCAATACTTAATATTCAAGCCAGAGGTGATGCTAGAGTACAAAACCTTCAAGCTGAGTGCAGAAAGCGCCGTCTTTTACTAGAAGAAGACAATAAAATGTTGGTCAATGAATTGAATCATTTGAAAGAACAAGAATGCCAATATGAAAAAGAGAAAGCAGAAAGAGAAGTAAGTATCAAGAAAAATAAGTATTTTTCAAACTTCCTGAAGTAAAATTTAAAGTAATATTTGGTTACAGCTGAATGTTGGATCTAGTTGAATATAAAAAAGGATACATATGATAAATATATCTGCTATATCAGCTTAGAAACATTCTTTGTTTCCAGCAAGTCAAAGTTAGAACTGAGAGATGCTTTCCTCTGATTAAAGTCAATGTGTCACTTATAAAATTTTAAGTTATAAAATGTTAATATAGACTAATAATGTAGTCTTATACTGCTGAAATAATAATTTTAATGTATTTATGTTGCAACATTTTAAGACCATGATAAATCAGATATATGGAAATGCTCATACCTAAGATAGTATTTTGAAATTGATTCAATTAAGTGGGGTACTTTGACAGTTAATTTCAGATTTCCTAGATGAACTGAAGTGTATTCCCTATTTCATAATTACTTTTCTCCAGTAGCTTTAAATATGTCTTAGTTGGTAAAATTTTGTTTTTCTTCATGTCAGTTTGACTTAAATCTGAAACTATTTCACTCTCAAATTATGTATAGATATGATCATTCTATTCTTTAAAGGCATCTAATTTTACTTATAATATGAGGAAAATGCAGCAAATTTTAGCCAAATCATCTTTGATTTAATTTTCCCACTGGCATTTATAATTTACTTTCAGTTTTTAAATAAAAAATTTGCTCATAATTTTTATTTCAAGGCTCAATTACTATCATTTGGATATAACTTTGTCCAGGACAAAGAGAGGCATAGCTATCTGTGATTTATTAGTTTGACACTGGATCCCCATTTTCAGACTAAGGAGGATTTCAGACTAACGAGGAGTGGCAGGATTCATGTAGAGTAGGAATGGAGTGAGTAGGGAGGAGAAATATAGCAGCTGAGTCAGGGCAGGAGGTGGAGGGCAGGTTACTTAGAGCATCTAAGGCCACTGGAATTTTACTTTTCTTCTGAGATAGACATCTATTGGAAGGATTTAAGCAGATGATTTAATGTGAGGAACTCTGAGGTTGATTTGAGTTTCTAATAAAAAAAAAGAGGGAAATCATTCCACAATGTATAATTTCCTACCATCAGTCTCACCCACACACTCATTTCTTTTTGAGACTTCAGAAGGTTTTTAAGCATTGCAGATTGATCAGGGGAGGAATGACTAGTGGGCTGAATATGTTGTGTGAATAACAATACCAGTTTGGCAGGAAGATAACACCTTCTGTATCCTTAACTGGATTCAGTAATACACAGGGATGTGTACACATGAGGAAAAGAAGGTGAATCGGTCTGTGTGGTGATATTTTTCAAAGTGTATGCTTTAGTGTTAAATATTATTAATGGTTTAATAATAAAGTGATTTGTAAAATCAGTAACAAAAATAACATCTTATCAGGTAGCTGTGAGACAGCTTCAACAAAAACGAGATGATATCTTAAACAAACAATCAGCAACAGAAGCTTTGCTGGATGCTTCATCACGTGACTGCATCTATTTAGAAAATGAGATGCAGGATTCAAGGAAGAAATTAGGCCAGATGAGAACTCAAGTATGTATGATGTATGAAACTTTGCACGCCAACAACTGTTAATCTGTATCTAGTTAACTAATATAAAGTGTTTTGTGGCACTAATTTTAGTGGATGGCTTTCTTTTGTATTTTTATTATAATTAATTTTATTAAAATTTTATAGTGGATGGCTTTCTTTTGTATTTTCCTTATTAATTTTATTAAAATTTTATTATAACACACCTATATCTTAATCTCTGGCTTTCATTCTGCCATTTTTTATACATATATTTTTTTCTTAAATATTTAACCTTAGGAAAGTTGACAGTTATGCATCCTTTCTCACAGAAGTTGAGAGAGTTTTTTTTCCTGTTAAACAGTCTATTTTTAATGATTTCTCTATTGGCATGGTGAGGCAAGCCAGATTAACTCAGAGGATAATGTCTAATGGAATGTTTCAGAAAATTATCTTATTTTTAGTCTCTACTTTTCTGAATGTATAAAGAATCTGTGTATACTTATTTCATAGATTTCAGGTTAACTTGTTCAGAAAGGCCATTTTACTGAATAAATTTTTATTTCGATGAAAATCCTTACTCTCTTTGTATTGGGCTCAGAGAGCACACTCTGTCTCTATATGAATATGGACAGTTAGCATTTGCCACCATGTATCTATTTTCTCTTATTTATAGAAAAAGCTAAACTAAAAAGGGGGTTATAGAAGATCAGCAAAGGATGGGTTTGAGATGTTTGGGTTGGTTAAGTGGGCATTTAGACAACAAGGCTTCTCCTTTGGCATGTTTAATGGACATCTTTGCAGTTTAAGATGATGCTTTTAAATTACTTCTCTCCTAATGATGACTTGAGTCCTGCTAGTCAATGGGAGAGTCAATAAGATCCTGTAGGATCTTATTTGGAACTGACTTTGTCGATTTTAATTTTGTTCCTGCTTGTTTTTAAATTTTCTTGTTGTTTCCCTAGAAAGGAAAGATGATGCTTAGTTTTAAATATTTAAAAATGTGCAAGCTGCTTTGCTATAATAAAACTAAATGCATACATACAAAAAATAAAATTATAGTTGATGTGGTAGTGTTTGGAATTCAAAATATAAATGCTTAGCATGAGGTAAGCCTTTATCTTTCCACATTTTACCAGTTTGTAAGTTTGAGTATTTAACTGATAAAATGTAATTCAAAAGCAAGAAAAATGTTGTGTTTTAGTCCTAGATCAGGGGTCCGTGAGCTTTTCTGTAAAGGATCAGATAGTATTATTTAAGGCTTTGTGAGCCATAAGATCCTTGTTGCAATAACTCAGCCCTGCTGTTATAGCACAAAAGTAGCCATGAACAATATGCAGATTGAAGGGGTATAGCAGTGTCCCACTAAAATTAATTACAAAAAACAGGTAATGAGATGATTTCTCCTAGATTATGACCTTTTTTAAATAAAAAAAGATTGTGATAGTCTAAAATATTTTATATATATTTTGTTGATTCATTCATCTACTGATGGACATTTAGGTCATTTCCAAATGTAATTTTTTTTAATTCTTTGTTTTAGTTTCAAGAAATACGGGATCAACTTATAGCTACTATAAGATGTACTGAGGAGATGGAAGGCGACGCACAAAAGTAAAATTTGAAGCAGCACACAAAATAACTTGAGTATTTATAAAGCAAAAGAGCACTATAGTATGAAAATTGTATCAGTTATGATAATAAGTGTGTCTTTGTGAAGCCAAAAAAGTTTCATCTGTAAGCTATATTGAAATACATCATTTTTCTACATTATTCCTAAATTTTGCATATTATCAACAAAACACAGGTAGAAAAATGACACAGTAGCCCAATCATCTACTTTTGCGATCGCTAAGAATTTGTGTAATTATACCTTCAGAAGTTTGTTTAGAATTTACATGATTTAAAAAAAATGATGTGTGAGAGTAATTATTTTAAAATGCACATTTTAGGCTTGAAGTAGAAAATGCCATGATGAGAAAAACTATTAAAAATACAGGATGACCAAATTGAGCGGCTTGAGAAAATCCTGCAGCATTTAAGTTTGGTAAGCTGATCTCTTAATTTCTGTCATACTGAAAAGGAATTTTATTTTTCCAGTAGGATGGGTTAAATATCCTTTGTCCAAAATGCTTGGGACCAAAAGTAGATTTTTTTCAGATTTTGGAATATTTGTATATACCTAATGAAATATCTTGGGGATGGTACCTGAGTCTAAACATGAAATTCATTTATGTTTCATATATACCTTATGCACATAGCCTGAAGGTAATTCTCTACAATGTTTTACAGTAATTTTTTGCAGATAACAAAGTTTTTACTGTTTTCACCAGAGCCTGTCACATGAGGTCAGGTGTGGAACGTTGCAGTTGTGGTGTCATGTCCGTGCTCAAAAAGTTTCAGATTGTAGAGCATTTTGGATTTCAGATTTTTAGATTAGGGATGATCAATCTACAGTACAGATGCTCCTTGACTTACAGTGGGTTTACATGATAATGTCTCTTGTTTGACTGAAACATTATAAGTAATATTGAATTTATTTCAGATGCGGCAGGTGTTCAAGAGCTAGATGAAGGTATGTTGCCAAAATTTATGAATTAAATTCAAATCATTGATTTCTGAAATAAACTCTAAATAGTGAACGGTATTCCTCTCAATTGCTTGGTTAATAAATGCTACATTAAATATTTTTTCTTACATCTAGTGAAAGATGTGAAAACATAAACATTCATAGTGAAGAGTATACTTATGCTTTGTTAATTCATCATGTTCCATAGCTTTAAAAAAATCACAAGAAGTCTGTGTATCCCTTTTTTTCTGGCCCTCCACTGTTCTTCTGCCACCCCTATAGAACTGTCAGCCTGCACACTGAAACTGTTCTCAGAAAACAAAGGCATCATCAACTTCTCAAGGTTAAGGTAGTGATTTAAGGCTAACAGACCCCACACTCATGTGATAATAATTAGTTAAGCAACTACAGGTCACAAGCAGTCACTTGACCAGTGACATTTTAAATCTCTAGTCATTGACTTTGTCATTGGTTTACTTTTGCCCCTGGGAAAAGTTGAAAATTCCTTAGCATGGAATCAAAACTCTCACATCAGTGTGGTTCTTATCAGGTTATTCAGCCTTATCTTTCACCACTTACCATACTCTGCCCCTTTGTTCTAGCATCCAGCCAAACTAGACTACATGGAGCTCCACAGTGATCGTCTTCACCTCCAGCTCTTTGCATTTACTTCTTCCCTCTATCCTACGTGTGTTTTCCTTCCCCTTCAGATATCAACCTATGAATTGCCTCTACCAAAAAGCCTACAATATTGACACAAACCTGAGCTAGTATCCCTTCTATGTCTTCCAATAAGTGCTGTCTTATGCCTGTCATTGTATGTATGACTCTGTATGGGAATTGCCTCTTTGTTTTTTCAGATTATAGCGTACAGTTGTTGAGGGGTGGACTGTATCTTTATCTTGTTATTCCAGTGCTTGTCCTAGTACCTTAGCACATGGTTGCTGAATACATGAATGAAGAGTGAGAAACCAGAAGCTCTGATACTTAACTGCCATGATAATGAATTCAGTGTGCAACTATGGGCAAATTATATTTAATAGTAATTGCATATTGTACATATTTTTCATTCTTATTAACACTGATAAACTTTTCAACTTATACTGACTTTCTCTTAGCTAACTGTGAAATCATTTAGATAAAGAATATAATTCTTTTTCATTCTAACTTCTGAATTTAAATCTGAATCCTCTATAGCAGGGGTCTCCAACCCCCAGGCCACAGACAGGTCCATGACCTCTTAGGAACCAGGCTGCACAGCAGGAGGTGAGTGGCAGGCAAGCGAGTGAGGCTTCATCTGTATTTCCAGCCACTCCCCGTTGCTCACATTATCACCTGAGCTCTGCCTCCTGTCAGATCAGCAAAGGCATTAGATTCTCATAGGCGTGAAAATCCTATTGTGAACTGCACGTTCAAGGGATCTAGGTCACATGCCCCTTATAAGACTCTAATGCCTGATGATGTGTCACTGTCTCCTATCTCTTCACGATGGGATCATCTAGTTACAGAAAAACAGGCTCAGGACTCCCATTGATTCTACATTATGATGAGTTGTGTAATTATTTCATTATGTATTACAATATAGTAATAATAGAAATAAAGTGCACAATAGATGTAATACGCTTGAATCATCATCCTGAAACCATCCCCAAACCCCCATCTGTGGAAAAATTATCTTTCACAAAACTGGTGCCTGGTGCCAAAAAGGCTGGGGACTGCTGCTCTACAGCTTCTGCACTAGAATCTACTAATGAGTAAAATCTAAATCAATAACTAGTTTTAAAAGCATAACAAGAATATGTGCTGGCTGGCTGCAGTGGCTCATGCCTGTATTCTCAGCACTTTGGGAGGCCAGTGCGGGTGGATCACTTGCGGTCAGGAGTTCAAGACCAGCCTGGCCAATATGGTGAAATCCTGTCTCTACTAAAAATACAAAAATTAGCTGGGTGTGGTGGTGCATGCCTGTAGTCTCAGCTACTCGGGAGGCTGAGGTGGGAGAATCACTCGAACCTGGGAGGCAGAGGTTTCAGTGAGCCAAGATCGTGCCACTGCACTCCACCCTGAGCAACAGAGTGACTCCATCTCAAACGCAAAACAAAACAGAATACGTGCTGACAAAAAAATCTAAAAAATAATAAAATTGTATTACTAGTCTGTTAACATGATATTTTGTTTCCCATTAAATGTGTGACATGCAAAGATGTTTATTAAATGAAAATATTTTTGTATCTTTTATGTCTGATGAAAATTTATATCGTGTTTTAAATGATGTTTCTTGGCCTCTTTAACTTTTTATTTTTCTATTTTTTTTTTTTTTGAGATGGAGTCTGGCTCTGTCGCCCAGGCTGGAGTGCAGTGGCGCGATCTTGGCTCACTGCAAGCTCCGCCTTCTGGGTTCACGCAATTCTCCTGCCTCAGCCTCCTGAGTAGCTGCGACTACAGGCATCTGGCTAGTTTTTTTTTTTGTATTTTTAGTAGAGATGGGGTTTCTTCGTGTTAGCCAGGATGGTCTCCATCTCCTGACCTTGTGATCTGCTCGCCTTGGCCACCCAAAGTGCTGAGATTACAGGCGTGAGCCACTGCACCGAGCCTGAAAATCTTATTACCTAAATAACTTCCCACTCCACTCACACCCACAATCTTTCTATAATCCACATTCTCTCCTGAGACAAGAGCTTGGGAAGTTCTGTCTTGCTGAGGGAACTTTATATTGTTCAGGAATTCTTTAATAAGGTTTTACACAGTTTGGGAAACCAGGGAAAAGCAGGTTTGTCACTGCTTTGCTTAGGAGCACTGACTCACATGCCTTGGAAGAATTTAGTAAACCTTCAATAGATGGCCTAAGATACTAACGGGCCGTCTCATTAAGCTACACAGTTATTTATAAATGAAAGTATAATCTAGAACTTACATGTCAAAGTCTTCCACTACAAAGATGGCAAATATTTGGCTAAAACTGCAATGTTTGTCCCAGTTGACAAAATTCTCATCAAGTCCCTGCCCTTCTCATTCTGTTTTTCCCTTTTAAACTCTTTTTTTACACTTTAATTTTTCATTTGACAAATGCATATTTCCTCTTTATACCATGCTTCCAAGTGTCACTCTGATATATACCTTCAATGATCAGACACAGGATTGTGGAGTTTGTTGTGGACACTCATCCCACGAATAAGGAGACTCAGATAACCTGAACAGAAGGCTCTAGAGAAGAAAGGAAACTTTCTTTTCCTTCCATACAGAGCTTCCCCCCATTATTTCAGTGTACACAAACCAACATCAGTTCTTTAACACAAAAATAAAAATACTCAAGATCAAGCAATTGTGAGGGGAATCGTCTTTCCAGAAGTCAATTCTTCCAGCGGCTACCTTCAGCATATACTACATGAATGAAAAGAAGTTGGTAATGAGTAAAACTTTCCCACCTCATTCCATTTCTGTCTACCCACTGACAACACCTTCGGTCTTCTCACAAATATTGAGTAGAAACACTGCCAACTCTTCACCTTTATCTGTCTCATTCCCAGAGCCAGGAGAAGATGTGACTTATTTGGTGGATGGGGAATCTTATCCATTGGTCCCATCAAATCCATTGGTCCACGTTTGCCTATTAGTAAGGCAAACTTACTCAGTGATCAATGAATACATCTAGTCTCTCTTTCTCCTCTGGATTCTGAACAGGAGAAGTGGAAGGCAGGCGAAGACCCTCCCTACACTGGGTGGGTAACTGACTTTTCTTCAGATGAACTTTTTTTTGTTCAGGTTCTAAAGTCAAGGCTTGGGGAAAATATTAGAAGTCTTTTTTGGTCAACATTAAGCCATAGTTTCTAAATCAGCTTTACAAGGAATAATGTATTTGGATATTGATCTGACCTCTTGTTTTTATTTCTAAGTTGGTTTGGCACTGAAAAGGGAGAGGTTTGTTATCAGTCCACAACCCTAATGCCCTGACACCCATGAATCCATTTTAGTGGAATCCAGATCTGTAAGAAACAGATATAAAATATTTGTTCCTATCCAACTGTGATTACTATATTTCCAACTATGTTGCTGTCTGTAAGTAGAGTCTGCATGCGTGTTTCTGGTTCATATATGCCTAGGGTTCCAGAGCATTACATTTCCATCAAAATGTAGATCCCAAGAATGCCAGAGAGGGTCAGGCAGAGGATAGAACAGTGATTTTCAGATACTGCAGTAGGAAGGTGGATCCACCTCGTGGCTGGTACTTGTAACCATGAAGTGTGGGAAAGTAATGACCAGATTGAGTAAATGACCAGAAATTCAAAACTAAGCCACAACAAATTTGTCTATTTCTGCTTTTGTTGACTGCTATCAGGGTTACATCAAAAACAGTATTGCTGAGACCAGTGTTGTGGAGCTTTAACTCTATGTTTTCTTCTAGTAATTTCACAGTTCAGGCCTTCTATTTAAATCTTCATTTGGAGTTGATATTAGTATGTGGTGTAAGTTAAGGGACTAACTTTATTGTTCCTGTGGATGGATATTCAGTTTTCTCAACACCATTTGTAGAACAGACTATCCTTTAACCATTGTATGTCCTTGGCACCTTTGTCAAAAATAAGTTGACTGTGTGTGGGTTTATTTCTGGGTTTTCCATTTTGTTTAGCCAATTTGTCCATTTATATGCCACTACCATGCTATTTGGATTACAATTGTTTTACAATATGTAATAAAATTAGGTAGCATGCTGTCTCTAGCTTTGTTCTTTTTGCTCAAGATTATTTTGTCTATTTTAGGTCTGTTCAATACAAATGTCAAGATTTTTTTTCCATTTCTGTAAAAGAATGGCGTTGGAATTTTGATAGTGATTGCATCAAATATGTTGCTTTTGGTATTTTGTTCATTTTCACAATATTAATTCATCCCATCCACAAGCATGAATTTTTTTTTCATTTACTTGTGTTTTTAAATGTTTGTTCATTGGTGTTTTATAGTTTTTCATATACAGGACTTTTAATTTTTTGCTTAAATTTACACCTAAGTATTTAATTTGTGTTGCTATCATACTTGGGATTTTTTTTTTTAATTTCTTCAGGTAGTTTGTTATTTGTATACAGAAACACTTCTGATCTTTGTTAGTTTGTTTTATATCCTGAAACCTTATTGAATTCATGCATCAGTTCTAACAGTTTTTGGTGGAATATTTAGGGTTTTTTGTATACAGGATCATGTTGTCTGCAATTAGAGATAATTTCGCTTATTTTTTTTCTGAGTAGGATGCTTTTATTTTCTTTTCTTGTCTAATTGTTCTGGCTAGGAATTCCACTGCTAACGATGAAAAGAAGTGGTGAGAGTGGTCATCATTGTCTTGTCCCTGAACATGGAGAAAAGCTTTCAATTTTTCACTGTTGAGAATAAGGTTAGCTAAGAGCTTGTCATACATGGTTCTTTTTTGTGTCGAGATACATTTTCTCTACACTTAATTTGTTGAGAGCTTTCATCATGAAAGGGTTTTAAATTTTGTCATGTGCTTTTTCTGCATGTATTGAGAGAATCATATGATTTTTGTCTTTGACTTTGTTCATGCATTTTATCACATGTATTCATATGCATATGTTGAAGCCACCTAGCATCCAAAAGATAAATCCCACTTGATCATGGTGAATGATTCCATTCATATATTCTTAAATTTGGTTTCTAATATTTTGTTGAAGATTTTTGCATCAGGGTTCATTACTGACATTGGCCTAGTATTTTCATCTCTTGTAGTGTCCTTGTCTGTCTTTGGTATCAGAATGATGGTAGCCTAATAAAATGAGTTTGGAAGTATTTCCTCTATTTCACTTTTTTGAAAGAGTTTGAGAATAATTAGTATTAGTTCTTTAAAGGTTTGTCAGAATTTAGCAGTGAAGCCTTCTGGTCCTATGCTTTTCTTTCATGGGAGGCTTTTAATTTCTGCTTCAGGCTGGGCATGGTGGCTCACACCTGTAATCCTAGCACTTTGGGAGGCTGAGGCAGGTGGATTGCCTGAGGTCTGGAGTTCGAGACCAGCCTGGCCGACATAGTGAAACCCTGTCTCTACTAAAAATACAAAAAATCAGCTGGGCGTGGTGGTGGGTGCCTGTAATCCCAGCTACTTGGGAGGCTGAGGTAGGAGAATTGCTTGAACCTGGGAGGCAGAGGCTGCAGTTAGCCGAGATTGTGCCATTGCATTCCACCCTGGGCAACAAAAGCGAAACTCCGCTTCAAAAAAAAAAATTCTGCTTCAATTTCTTTATTATTTATTAGTCCATTCAGATTTTCTGTTTCTTCTTGATTCAGTCTTAGTAAGTTGTATATTTGTGGAAATGTTTTTATTTCTTCTGTGTTATCCGAGTTGTTGGCATACAAATGTTCATTATATGAACAATTGTAATCCTTTGTATTTTAGAGTTAAAACTTGTAATTTCTCCTATTTCATTTCTGATCTTATTTGTTGGAATAGTCTTTTTTCTAGTTAGTCTAGATATGGATTGGTTGATTTTGTTTATCACCTTAAAAAAATTCAGTATTAATTCTTTCCATTGGGTTTCTCATATCTATTTTCTTTATTTCCACTTTAATCTTTGCTATTTTCTTATTTCTGCTAATTCTTGGCTTTGTTTTTCATCTAGTTCACTGAGGTATAATGATTGATTTAACTGCATTCTATAAGTTTTGGTATGTTGTGTTTTCACTTTTGTGTGTCTTAAAATATGTTTTTTATTTTTTCTGTAACTCATGGGCCATTTATGAATATGTTAAATTTTGCCATTTTATGTATTTTTCAAGATTTCTTCTGTTACTGATTTCTAGCTTTATGCCCTTGGGATGCAAAAATTTTCTTTCTATAATTCAATTCTCTAATATTTGTTAAGATCTGTTCTGTGGCCTAACATATGATATATACTGGAGACTGGTCCACCCACATTTCAGAAGAACATGCACACTTCTGCTGTTGGATAGGATGTTCTGGGTGTATCTGTTAGATCCAGTTGCTCCAAAGTGTAATTCAAATCTAATGTTTCTTAATTTATTGTCTTTCTAAATGATCTTTCCATTGTTGAAATTGGGGTATTGAGGTCTCCTACTATTATAGTATTGCAGTATATTTTTCTCATCAGATTATTTAATAATTGCTTTATGAATTTAGGTCTTCTGACTTTGAGTGCATATATATTTACAAGTATTATGTATGTCTTCATAAAGAATTAACTCCCTTATCATTATGCAGTGAACCCTATCTCTTTTATAGGTTTTGACTTAGTTTATTTCTTTTGATAATAAGTATAGCTCCCCCTGCTCTATTTTAGTTTCCATTTGCATGGAATATCTTTTTTCATCTTTTCAATTTCAGCCTATATATGTCTTGACTAGTAAAGTGGGTCTCTTATAGGCAGCACATGATTGAATCTTGTTTTTTATTCTTTCCATTGAGATGTTCTATGTCCTTTTATTTGACAATGTAATGCACTTACTATCAAGGTAATTATTTATAGGGAAGAACTTGCTACTGCCACTTTGTAATTTTTTTTCTGATTGTTTTATAAGTTCTTTGCTCCCTTTTCCTCGCTTGCTGAACTCTTTTATAGCTTGATGGCTTTCTGTAGTGGTATGCTTTAAAATTTTGGATAAATTGCAAAATAAACTTTTTTATTTTGTGCAGTTACTATAGGTTTTGTTTTGTGGTTATCATGAAACTTACATAAAATATCATATTCTTATAACAAGCTACTCTAACAACTTCTGATAACAACTTCTCTTTAATTGCGTCCAAGAGTCTACATTTTCATTCTCTGTCCCATACAATTGTACAATTTTATGTCAAAATTTACACTTTTATTTCATATTTATATACCTTAACAATTTATTGTAGCTACAGTTATTTTCAGTAGCTTTGTCCGCTAACCCTACTAATAGGGATAAAATTGTTTTACAAACCACCCTTAGAATATTAGAGCATTTTGAGCATGACTGTGTATTACTGATAGCATTGAAGCTTTTTATTTTTATATGTTTTTTTCTTACTATTTAGGCTTTTATTTCAATGTAAGGCTCTTCCTTTAGTAATTCTGATCAATCAGGGATATTGATTATAAACTTTTTTAGGTTTTTTGTATAGAAAGATTTTTATATCTCCCTCTCCCTCATTTCTACAGGACAGCTTTGCTAGGCACAGCATTTTTTTTTTCAAGATGGAGTCTTGCTCTGTCACCCAGGTTGGAGTGCAGTGGTGTGATCTCGCCTCCCCGGTTCAAGCTTGCTCACTGCAATCTCCGCCTGCCAGGTTCAAGCAATTCTCCTGCCTCAGCCTCCCAAGTAGTTGGGATTACAGGCCCATGCCACCATGCCCAGCTAATTTTTGTATTTTTAGTAGAGATGGGGTTTCATCATGTTGGCCAGGCTGGTCTTGAACTCCTGACCTCCTGATCCACCTGCCTCGACCTCCCAAAGTGCTGGGATTACAGGTATGAGCCACTTCACCCAGCCGGGCACAGTATTGTTGATTGGCATTTTTGTTTGTTTGCTTGCTTGTTTGCTTTAGCATTTTGAATATATCATCCCTCTCTCTTGTGGACTGTAGGGTTTTCTGCAGAGAAATCCACTGAAAACCATATTGAAGCTCCCTTGAATGTGATATATTTCTTGTTTTTTTGCTGTTTTCAGTATTCTTTGTTTTTCATTTTTAATAACTTCATTGTGATGTGTGTTGACAAACTCCTCTCGGATTGAAATGGATTCATGACCTCTGCAGTTTCCATACCTCGATGTTGTCATCATTCTTCATGTTTGGGAAATTTTTGGTTATTATTTCATTAAATATGCTTTCTAGGCCTTTTTCTTTTTCTTCTCCTTCAGAAACTGATATTATATGAAAGTTGGGTTGTTTGATTGAGTCCCATAATTGCCATATGCATTTGTTACTCTTTTTTTGTTGTTGTTGTTTTTCCCCTGATGGAATCGTTTCAAATGTTTTTTCTTTAAGCTCACTGATTCTTTTCTTCTGCCAATAAAATCAGCTGCTGAAGCATTGTATGAAATTTTTAGTTTGTTGTATTCTCTGTATCTAGAATTTCTATTTGTTTTTGTTATAATATCTATTTCTACTTCAGAACTATCATTCTGTTAATGAGTTGTTTCCCAAATTTATTTTAGTATGTTATCCATATTTTCTTGTACAGGCATACTTCAGGGATATTGCAGGTATGGTTCCAGGCAACCACAATAAAACAAGAACTTGAATTTTTGGTTTTACACTGCGTATAAAAGTTTTTTATACTATACCATAGTCTATAAAGTGTGCAATAACCTAATGTCTACAATTACATACTTTAAAAACTACTTTTTTGCTAAAAATGCAAATGATCATCTGAGCCTTCAGTGAATTTTAATTTTTGCTGATAAAGAGTCTTTCCTCTTTGTTCATGGCTGCTGAATGATTAAGTGGTGGTTGCTGCAGACTGAGGTGGCTGTGGCAATTTCTTAAAATAAGACAACAGTAAAGTTTGCTGCATCGATTGATTCCTTTGATGAAAGATTTATCTGTAGTGTGCCATGCTGTTGGATAGCATTTTACCTCACAGTAGAACACCTTTCAAAATGAGAGTCGATCCTATCTAATGCTGCCACTGCTTTATCAAGTCAGTTTGTATAATAAGATAGGTTTTTTTTTTTTTTTTTGTCATTTCAACAGTGTTTACAGTATCTTCACAAGGAATAGATTCCATCTCAGATGGATGGGCTATAAGAAACAACTTTTAGTACATTCAAGTTTGATAATGAAACTGCAGAAATTCAGTCACAGGCTCAGGCTCCAATTTTACTTTTAGTTCTCTAGCTAGTTCCACCACACTCACAGTTACTTCTTCCACTGAAGTCTTGAAACCTTCCAAGCTATCTATGAGGGCTGAAATCAACTTCTTCCAAACTTCATATTTTGACCTCCTCCAAGGAATCACAAATATCTTTAATTTCATCTAGAATAGTGATTGCTTTCTAAAAAAAATCCAGATGATTTTTAATTTGCCTTGTGCAGATACACAGAAGAATCATTGTCTATGGCAGCTAGAGGCTTACAAAATGTATTCTTAAATAATAAAATGTCCTTGATCCATGGGCTTCAGAATGAATATTGTGTTAGCAGGCATGAAAACAACATTAATCTATTTGTACAACTCCATCAGAGCTCTTGGGTTATGAGTGCATTGTCAACGAGCAGTGATATTTTAAAAGATACACACACACACACACACATATACATGTATACACACACACGTATACAAAACACACACATGTTTTCTGGACAATAGGTCTCAACAGTGTGCTTAAGATATTTGGTAAACCATACTGTAAACAGATGTGTTTTCATCCAGGCTTTGTTGTTTCATATATAGAGTATAGGTAGCATAGGTTTAGAAGAACTTAAAAATGTAGCAGAATGGTAAATGAGTACTGCCTTTAATGTTTTAATGTAACCAGCTGCATTAGCCAGTACCTAGAGAGTCAGCCTGTCCTCTGAAGATTAGAAGCCAGGCATTGACTTCTCCTCTATAGCTGTGAAAGTTTTAGGTATCCTCTTCCAGTATAATGCTGTTTTGTCTACATTGAAAATCTGTTATTTAGCATAACTGCCCTCATCAATGATCTTAGCTAGATCTTCTAGATAACTTGCTGTGGCTTCTCTATCAGCACTGGCTGCTTCACCTTGCACTTTTATGTTATGAAGAGTCTTTTCTTAAACCTCATGAACCAACCTCTGCTAACTTTAAACTTGTCTTCTCCAGCTTCCTCACCTGTCTCAGATTTCATAGAATTAAAGAATGTTAGGGCTTACCTCTGGATTCAGCTTTGACTTAATGAAATGTTGTGGCTCATTTGATTTTCTATTCAGACCACTAAAACTTTCTTCACATCAGCAATAATACCATTGTACTTATCATTTGTGCATTCACTGGAGTAGCCTGTTTAATTTCCTTTAAGAACTTTTTTTTTGCATTCACAGCTTAGTTTACTGTTTAATGTAAGTTGCCTAGCTTTCAGGCTATCTGAGCTTTCAACATTCTTTTCTCACTCTATTAATCATTTCTAGCTTTGTATTTAAATACTGGCATCGTGGGGCCTAATGTGGCATACAAAGTATAATTCATCTGGCAGATGGAACCATAGTTTGACACTACCAGTCTTATGTCGGGCTCAACCCAGTAATAAATCCAAGCCTACCCATTCTTCCCGGAAGGAGCTTGATTATGCATCAAATTCCACAACCTCTATAGTTAGTGCCCAAGGAACTGTTTTCTTAACAACTTTGCTCTGTGAGTCGACAGGATTTTGTATTTTTGAATGTATTTAGACCATAGAAAACAAAGACGTAAGCATACAATGGGCCCACATTCAGAAGCTATCTCCTCAGGATCAGAGGCTGCATCCAGAGTGTACATACGTGTGTTTGTCACAGATCCTCTCCCAAGCTTAATGGAGACAGAGTGAGAGATAAATGTCCATACTAATCATCATGTAGCTGGAAAGAACTGAAACACTCATCCAGCCTTCTAATTTTTTAGCTACATCTGGATTGTCTGGCTCCTACCTTAACCAGTTTCTGGTTACTGACAAGGCGTGGCACATCCTAAGTTCCAGGGAGCCACCAAAAACAGACAACACTATAGCACACAAGGATTTGCGAGGTGCCCGAAGATCTCTGGCTGGAAAGTTTGGTGAGATCCTTTACCTACATGAGGCCAGTCTTATCAAATGCACAGGAGCCAACAGAGAGAGTCGAGGAAAAATGAAGAAACAGGGAAATATATTCAAAGTAAGAAAACAAGATAAATCTCCAGCACCTGAGTGAAGTGCAGATATGCAATTTATCTGACAGAGATTTCCAAATAATGGTCATAACAATAATCACTGAGGTCAAGACAGCTTTGCAAGAACAAGCTGAGAACTTCAAGGAAAAACGTTATACAATAATGTCAAACAAATCATAGATCTAAAGTGTACTGTAACTGAACTGAAAAAATTTAATAGAGGTGTCCATTAATAGAATCTATCAGTGAACTTTAAGACCGGTCGCTGGAAATTGTCTAATCTGAGGATCAGAAAAAAGGTAATGCAAACGGAGTGAAGACAACTTTAGAGAGTTATGGGACACCATCAAACGGGACCACTCGCACATTATTGGCATGCCTGAAGGAGAAGAGAGGAAGAAAGGAACAGAAAAATGTTTAAAGGAATAATGACAGAGAATTTATCAAGTATGGGGAAGAAAACAGAAAGCCTGATCCAGAAAGCCCAAAGGAAACCAAATAAGGTGAATCCAGGGACTCACAACAAGATACACTATAATCAAATTGTCCAAAGTTAAAGACAAAAAGAGAGTGATACTGTTTGCAAATTTGTACCCTCCAAATATTGTGTCGAGATTTGATCCCCAATGTTGGAGGCGGGACCTAGTGGGAGGTGTTTGGGTCATGGTGGTTGATTTCTCCTGAATAGCTTTTTGCCCTCTTTTGACTAATGAGTGAGTTCTCACTGCATTACATGAAAGATGGTTGTTTAAAACAGTGTGGCACCTCTCCCCTCTCTTCCTACCTCTCTAGCCATGTGTGACATACCTGTTGTCTCTTCACCTTTAGCCACAAGTAAAAGCCTTCTGGGTCCCTGACCAGAAGCTGCACAGATGCCACTGCCATGCTTCTTCTACAGCCTGCAAAACTGTGAGCCAAACAAACTTCTGTTCCTTATAAATTACCTAGTCTCAGGTATTTTTTTATAGCAACACAAAAATTTGTGCTCTTCCGTGTTGCTCTTTTCTGTGTTATTCTGTGTTGCTAACACAGAAATTAGTACCAAGGAGTGGGGTTTTGCTATAAAAATACCTGATAATGCAGAATTTGCTTTGGAACTGGGTAATAGGCAAAGAAGACAGGAAGATGAGGAAACTTGTGGAACTTATTAGACCTTGGTTAAGTGGTCGACCAAAATGATAATAGGAATATGAACAGTGAAGGCCATGCTGTTGAGGTACATAGAATACAACTTTCAAGAAGTGGCTGCACCATTTTGCATTCCCACAAGCAATGAATGAAGTTTCCCCTTGCTCCACATCCTCGCCAGCATTTGATGTTGTCAGTGGTTCTAGATTTTGGTTATTCTAAGACATGTGCAGTGGCATCTAATGGTTGCATTTCTCTGAGGAAATATTATGTGTAGCCTCATTACATATGCTTATTTTCCATTTGTGTAATTTACTTGGTGAGGTACTTGTTAAGGTCTCTAGCTCATGTCTTTTACTGCTCAGCCTTAAGAATACTAATGTGTTTTGAATAATAGTTCTTCATTGGATATGTTTTGGCAAATTTTTTTTCCACCTCTGGTTTCTCTTTTCTTTCAGTGTCTTTAATGGTGTAAAAATGTTACATTTTCATCAAGTCCAGCTTATCAATTCTTTCTTCTATTGACTTCAACTTTGGTGTTTTTTCTAAAGGTCGTCATTAAACCCAAGACAATCTGTATTTTCTTCTGTATTATCTTCTATAAATTGTATAGTTTTTTGTATATT
This sequence comes from Nomascus leucogenys, assembly GCF_006542625.1. Classification (NCBI taxonomy): domain Eukaryota; kingdom Metazoa; phylum Chordata; class Mammalia; order Primates; family Hylobatidae; genus Nomascus; species Nomascus leucogenys. The sequence continues at coordinate 47,005,126 of NC_044394.1, forward strand.
TATGTTGCTGATCCATTTCGAGTTAATTTTGGTGGGCGTGTAAAGTCTGTGATTTAGTTTTTTTGCATGTGGATATCCAGGTATTCCAGCAGCCCTTCCTGAAAAAACTGTTTCATCATCATAATGCCTTTACTTTTTTGTCAAAAATTAGTCGAATGTATTAATGTGTTTCTATTTGTGAACTCTCTATCATTTTATCCGTTTGTTCTTTCACTAATACCACACTGTCTCCATTAGTGTAGCTTTACAATAAGTCTTGAAATTGAATAGTGTCTGTCCTCCAAGTTTGTTCTTCTCCTTCAATATGGTGTTAGCTATTCAAGGTCTTTTGCCTCTCCATATAAACATTTTCATTTAGATTGGAATTGCATTGAATCTATACATTGGAAAGAACTGACATCTTAATAGCATTGAATTTACTTATGAATATGGTACATATATCTTTTTGTTTCATTCTTCTTTGCTTTCTTTCATCAGATATGGACATTTATGGAATTACAGAGCCCCCTCTACATTGAGCACAAGACAGTGACGAATCCACATTCTTCAGCCAGAAAGTCACCTCTGAGAGCCAAATGCCTGACGATAGACAGGAGAGTCAGAGAATGATAACGACATCTCAGGAAAATTGTGAAAATAATCAGCAACCATATGTGGATAACCCTTTCAAATTTCTCCAGGGCACCTGTCATTTCAGCCAATACTTGCCAGCTTGTGCCAAGGATGCTGGAGCTCCCTGGGATGAGTTTCCCAGGGGAGGAGCTGGCCACCATCTTTGCCGTTTGGGCGACACAGCCATTCCAGCCTTTGGGCTTTGGACAGTGCAAACTGATGGGGTAGAAGGGATCCCTAGCATAGCACAGCTGCTCTACCAACATGTGCCCAGATTCTTTTTTTGTTTATTTTTGTTTGTTTGGTTTTTTTTTTTTTTTTGAGAAGGAGTCTTGCTCTGTTACCCAGGCTGGAGTGCAGTGGCATGATCTCAGCTTACTGCACCCTTCACATCCCGGGTTCAAGCAATTCTCCTGCCTCAGCCTCCCAAGTAGCTGGGACTACAGGTGCCCATCACCACACACAGCTAATTTTTTTATTTTTAGTAGAGATGGGGTTTCACCATGTTGGTCAGGCTGGTCTGGAACTCCTGACCTCAAGTGATCCGCCCTGCTGGGCCTCCTGAAGTATTGGGATTACAGGCATGAGCCACCGCGACCAGCCCCAGACAGATTAAGGGGATTCCCAATCTGTTCCTCCCAACCAGGACCTCCAGCTACCCCGCCAGTGTCTGGGGCTGACAGAAATTTGAATTCTCCCTGGGAGGGAGTTCTGAAGTTCCCGCCCAATGGGAGTCCTTCCAACTGGGGCCTGGGGGAGAGGGTGGGGCCAGCTTTGGAGAGTCCAAAATGACTGGGGGTGGAAGGGATCCCCCAGCACATCACAACTGCTCTACCAAATAGTGGCCAGGCAGATTCTCTAAGCAGATCCCTGATTCTTTCCTCCTCACTGGGTGGGACCTCCCACCTGGGGCCTCCACCACCCTGCCGGTGTTCCGGTGTTCTCAAGCTGACAGATTCACATTCTCCCCAGGAAGGAGTCGTCAAGGTCCTGCCCAGTAAGGAGGAATGGATCAGGAACCTGGTAAAAGAATCTGCCTTCTAAGATTTTGTAGAGTAGCTGTGCTGTGCTGATAGATCCCTTCTGCCCCTGGTAGGTATGGATTCTCCAAAGCCCACGGGCTGTAACGACTAAGTTGCACAAACAGCAAAGATGGCTCCTTGCTCCTGCGTATGGGAACTCATTCCAGGAATTCAAATCTCTGTCAGCCTGAGAACGCCGGTGTGGGTGGCTGGAGGCCCCACCTGAAAAGACCCTCATTGGGCTGGACCTCCAGGCCTCCATGCCAGGGAGAACTCAAATCTCAGTCAGCCCCAGAACACTGGGGGTGGCTGGAGTCCCCGGCTGGGAGGTCCCTCACTGGGCCAGACTCTGAGACCTCCACGCCAGAGAGAATTCAAATCTCCGTCAGCCCCAGAACACTGGCGGGGGTGGAAGGAGGCCCCAGTTAGGAGGTCCCTCACTGGAAGGGACCCCAAGAACTGCATCCCAAAAATAATTCAATTCTCTGTCAGCCCCAGAACACTGGCGGGGGTGGCTGGAGGCCCCAGTTAGGAGGTCCCTCACTGGAAGGGACCCCAAGAACTGCATCCCAAAAATAATTCAAATCTCAGCCCCAGAACACTGGCGGGGGTGGCTGGAGGCCCCAGTTAGGAAGTCCCTCACTGGAAGGGACCCCAAGAACTGCATCCCAAAAATAATTCAAATCTCTGTCAGCCCCAGAACACTGGCGGGGGTGGCTGGAGGCCCCAGTTAGGAGGTCCCTCACTGGAAGGGACCCCAAGAACCGCATCCCAAAAATAATTTAAATCTCTGTCAGCCCCAGAACACCAGTGAGGGTGGCTGGAAGCCTCGGTAGGGAGGTCCCTCACTGAGGAGGACCCCGAGACCTCCATACCAGGGGGAATTCAAATCTCTGTCAGCCCCAGAACACTGGCGCGAGTGGCTCAAGGCCCCTACTGGGAGGTCCCTCACTGAATGGAACCTCAAGACCTCCATCCCGAAGAGAATTCAATTCTCTGTCAGCCCCAGAACACTGGTGGGGGTGGCTGGAGGCCCCAGTTGGCAGGTCCCTCACTGGGCAGGACCTCGAGACCTCCATGCCAGGGAGAACTCAAATCTCTGCCAGCCCGAGAACACTGGTGGGGGTGGCTGAAGGCCCTGGTTGGGAGGTCCCGCCCAGTGAGGAGGAATGGATCACAGACCTTCTTAAAGACCCAGTGTGGCCACATTTTGGTAGAGCACCTTGCTATGCCAACCCCGCCATGTTCTCAGGAAGACAGATTTGGATTCTCCCTGGCATGGAGGTCTTGAGGTCCTGCCAAGAGAGGGACCTCCCAACCGAGGCCTCCAGCCACCCCTGCCAGTGTTCTGGGGCTGACAGAGATTTGAATTCTCCCTGGCATGGAGGTCTCAGGGTCTGGCCCAGTGAGGGACCTCCCAACCGTGGCCTCCAGCCACCCCCACTGGTGTTCTTGGGCTGACAGAGATCTGAATTCTCCCTGGCACGTAGTTCTCAAGGTCCTACCCAATGAGGGTCCTTAGCTGGGGTCTCCAGCCACCACTGGTATTCTCAGGCTGACAGAGATTTGAGTTCTCCCTGGCATGGAGGTCTCAGGGTCTGGCCCAGTGAGGGACCTCCCAACCGTGGCCTCCAGCCACCCCCACCAGTGTTCTCAGGCTGACAGAGATTTGAGTTCTCCCTGGCATGGAGGTCTTGGGGTCTTGCCCAGTGAGGAACCTCCCAACCGGGGCCTCCAGCCACCCCTGCCAGTGTTCTGGGGCTGACAGAGATTTGAATTCTCGCTGGCATGGAGGTCTTTAGGTCCTGCCAAGTGAGTGGCCTCCCAATCGGGCTTCCAGCCACCCCCACCGGTGTTCTCAGGCTGACAGAGATTTGAGTTCTCCCTAGCATGGAGGTCTTTAGGTCCTGCCCAGTGAGGGATCTCCCACCTGGGGCCTCCAGCCACCCCCGCCAGTGTTCTGGGGCTGACAGAGATTTGAATTCTCCCAGGTATGCAGTTATTGATTCTTGAAGTCCCGCCCAGTAAGGGTTCTCCTAACTGGGGCCTCTGGCCACCCCCACCTGTATTCTCATGCTGACAGAGATTTGAATTCTTCCTGACATGGAGGTCTCCAGTTCCTGCCCAGTGTGGGTCTTTTCAACTCAGGCCTCCAGTCACCTGCCCCTGGTGTTCTCAGGCTGACAGAGATTTGAATTCTCCCTGGCACATAGTTCTTGAGGTCCTGCCCAGTGAGGGTCCTTTTAGCTGGGGTCTCCAGCCAATCCCACTGGTGTTCTGGGGCTGACAGAGGTTTGAGTTCTCCCTGGCATGGCGGTCTCGGGGTCCTGCCGAGTGAGGGACCTCCCAACCGGGGCCTCCAGCCACCCCCGCCAGTGTTCTGGGGCTGACAGAGATTTGAATTCTCCCTGGCATGGAGGTCTTGATGTGCTGCCAAGTGAGTGACCTCCCAATCGGGCCTCCAGGCACCCCCACCATTGTTCTCGGGGTGAGAGATTTGAATTCTCCCTGGTATGGAGGTCTGAGGGTCTGGCCCAGTGAAGGACCTCGGCCTCCAGCCACCCCTGCCAGTGTTTTGGGGCTGACAGATTTGAATTCTCCCTGGCATGGAGGTCTTGAGGTCCTGCCCAGTGAGGGACCTCTCAACCGTGGCCTCCAGCCACCCCCACCGGTGTTCTCGGGTTGACAGAGATCTGAATTCTCCCTGGCATGTAGTTCTCAAGGTCCCTCCCAATGAGAGTCCTTTCAGCTGGGGTCTCCAGCCAATCCCACCGGTATTCTTAGGCTGACAGAGATTTGAGTTCTCCCTGGCATAGAGGTCTCGGGGTCTTGCCCAGTGAGGAACCTCCCAACCGGGGCCTCCAGCCACCCCTGCCAGTGTTCTGGGGCTGACAGAGATTTGAATTCTCGCTGGCATGGAGGTCTTTAGGTCCTGCCAAGTGAGTGGCCTCCCAATCGGGCTTCCAGCCACTCCCACTGGTGTTCTGTGGCTGACAGAGTTTTGATTTCTCCCTTGCATGGAGGTCTTTAGGTCCTGCCCAGTGAGGGATCTCCCACCCGGGGCCTCCAGCCACCCCCGCCAGTGTTCTGGGGCTGACAGAGATTTGAATTCTCCCAGGTATGCAGTTATTGATTCTTGAAGTCCCGCCCAGTAAGGGTTCTCCTAACTGGGGCCTCTGGCCACCCCCACCTGTATTCTCATGCTGACAGAGATTTGAATTCTTCCTGACATGGAGGTCTCCAGTTCCTGCCCAGTGTGGGTCTTTTCAACTCAGGCCTCCAGTCACCTGCCCCTGGTGTTCTCAGGCTGACAGAGATTTGAATTCTCCCTGGCACATAGTTCTTGAGGTCCTGCCCAATGAGGGTCCTTTTAGCTGGGGTCTCCAGCCAACCCCACTGGTGTTCTGGGGCTGACAGAGATTTGAGTTCTCCCTGGCATGGCAGTCTTGGGGTCCCGCTGAGTGAGGGACCTCCCAACCGGGGCCTCCAGCCACCCCCGCCAGTGTTCTGGGGCTGACAGAGATTTGAATTCTCCCTGGCATGGAGGTCTTGATGTGCTGCCAAGTGAGTGACCTCCCAATCGGGCCTCCAGGCACCCCCACCATTGTTCTCAGGGTGACAGATTTGAATTCTCCCTGGTATGGAAGTCTCAGGGTCTGGCCCAGTGAAGGACCTCGGCCTCCAGCCACCCCTGCCAGTGTTTTGGGGCTGACAGATTTGAATTCTCCCTGGCATGGAGGTCTTGAGGTCCTGCCCAGTGAGGGACCTCTCAACCGTGGCCTCCAGCCACCCCCACCGGTGTTCTCGGGTTGACAGAGATCTGAATTCTCCCTGGCATGTAGTTCTCAAGGTCCCTCCCAATGAGAGTCCTTTCAGCTGGGGTCTCCAGCCAATCCCACCGGTTTTCTTAGGCTGACAGAGATTTGAGTTCTCCCTGGCATAGAGGTCTCGGGGTCTTGCCCAGTGAGGAACCTCCCAACCGGGGCCTCCAGCCACCCCTGCCAGTGTTCTGGGGCTGACAGAGATTTGAATTCTCGCTGGCATGGAGGTCTTTAGGTCCTGCCAAGTGAGTGGCCTCCCAATCGGGCTTCCAGCCACCCCCACCGGTGTTCTCAGGCTGACAGAGATTTGAGTTCTCCCTAGCATGGAGGTCTTTAGGTCCTGCCCAGTGAGGGATCTCCCACCCGGGGCCTCCAGCCACCCCCGCCAGTGTTCTGGGGCTGACAGAGATTTGAATTCTCCCAGGTATGCAGTTATTGATTCTTGAAGTCCCGCCCAGTAAGGGTTCTCCTAACTGGGGCCTCTGGCCACCCCCACCTGTATTCTCATGCTGACAGAGATTTGAATTCTACCTGACATGGAGGTCTCCAGTTCCTGCCCAGTGTGGGTCTTTTCAACTCAGGCCTCCAGTCACCTGCCCCTGGTGTTCTCAGGCTGACAGAGATTTGAATTCTCCCTGGCACATAGTTCTTGAGGTCCTGCCCAATGAGGGTCCTTTTAGCTGGGGTCTCCAGCCAACCCCACTGGTGTTCTGGGGCTGACAGAGGTTTGAGTTCTCCCTGGCATGGCAGTCTTGGGGTCCCGCTGAGTGAGGGACCTCCCAACCGGGGCCTCCAGCCACCCCCGCCAGTGTTCTGGGGCTGACAGAGATTTGAATTCTCCCTGGCATGGAGGTCTTGATGTGCTGCCAAGTGAGTGACCTCCCAATCGGGCCTCCAGGCACCCCCACCATTGTTCTCAGGGTGACAGATTTGAATTCTCCCTGGTATGGAAGTCTCAGGGTCTGGCCCAGTGAAGGACCTCGGCCTCCAGCCACCCCTGCCAGTGTTTTGGGGCTGACAGATTTGAATTCTCCCTGGCATGGAGGTCTTGAGGTCCTGCCCAGTGAGGGACCTCTCAACCGTGGCCTCCAGCCACCCCCACCGGTGTTCTCGGGCTGACAGAGATCTGAATTCTCCCTGGCATGTAGTTCTCAAGGTCCCTCCCAATGAGAGTCCTTTCAGCTGGGGTCTCCAGCCAATCCCACTGGTATTCTGAGGCTGACAGAGATTTGAGTTCTCCCTGGCATGGAGGTCTCGGGGTCTTGCCCAGTGAGGAACCTCCCAACCGGGGCCTCCAGCCACCCCTGCCAGTGTTCTGGGGCTGACAGAGATTTGAATTCTCCCAGGCATGGAGTTCTTGAGGTCCCACCCAGTTAGGGTTCTCCTAACTGGGACCTCTGGCCACCCCCACCTGTGTTCTCATGCTGACAGAGGTTTGAGTTCTTCCTGGCATGGAGGTCTCCAGTTCCTGCCCAGTGAGGGTCCTTTCAACTCAGGCCTCCAGCCAACTTCTCCCACCCCCACCAATGTTCTCAGGCTGACAGAGATTTGAATTCTCCCTGGCATGGAGGTATCGGGGTCCTGCCCAATGAGGGACCTCCCAACGGGGGCCTGCAGCCACCCCCGCCACTGTACTGGGGCTGACAGAGATTTGAATTCTCTGTGGCATGGAGGTCTTGAGGTCCTGCCTAGTGAGGGACCTCCCAACCGGCCCTCCAGCCAACCCCACTGGTGTTCTCAGGCTGACAGAGATTTGAATTCTCCCTGGCACGTAATTTGCAAGGTCCCACCCAATGAGGGTCCTTTTAGCTGGGGTCTCCAGCCACCCCCACTGGTGTTCTCAGGCTGACAGAGATTTGAGTTCTCCCTGGCATGGAGGTCTTGGGGTCTTGCCCAGTGAGGCACCTCCCAACTGGGGTCTCCAGCCACCCCCACCAGTGTTCTGGGGCTGGCAGAGATTTGAATTCTCCCTGGCATGGAGGTCTCAGGGTCCCACCCAGTGAGGACCTCCCAACTAGGGCCTGCAACCACCCCGCCAGTGTTCTGGGGCTGACAGAGATTTGAATTCTCCCTGGCATGGAGGTCTCCAGTTCCTGCCCAGTGAAGGTCCTTTGAACTCGGGTCCCCAGCCACCACCCCGCCCCCTCCCCCGGTGTCCTCAGCTGCCAGAGATTTGAATTATCCCTGGCATGGAGGTCTCAAGGTCCTGCCCGGTGAGGGATCACCCCACTGGGACCTCCGGTCACTCCTGCTGGTGTTCTTGGGCCCAAAGATATTTGAATTCTTGGGATGAGATGGCCAAAGATGAGCTGCCATCTTTGCTGTTTGTGCAACTTAGTCACTCCAGCCTGAGGGCTTTGTAGAATCCATACCTACCAGGGGCAGAAGGGATCTCCCAGCACAACACAGCTACTCTATAAAATCTTGGTCAGGCAGATTCTTTTAGCAGGTTCCTGACCCATTCCTTCTTAATTGGCAGGACCTTGACAACTCTGTCCAAGGGAGAATGTAAATCTCTGTCAGCTCTAGAACTAAGGGGTGGAAGCCCCACTTGGGAGGTCTCACCCAATGAGGAATGGATTGGGGATCTACTTAATCTTGCCATCATTTGGTAGAGTAGTTGTGCTGTTCTGGGGATCCCCTCCACCCTAGTCACTTTGGACTTTCCAAAGCCCACAGACTGGAATAGCTGAGTCACCCAAACAGCAAAGATGGCGGCCCCCTTCTCCCCCAGGGAACTCATCCTAGGGAGAATTCAAATCTCCGTCAGCCTGAGAGCACCTGCAGGAGTAGCTGCAGGCCCCAATTGGGAGGTCCCGCCCAGTGAGGAGGAATGGATTGGGGACCCACTTAAAGAGGCAGTCTGGCCACATTTTGGTAGAGCAGCTGTGCTGTGTGGAGGATCCCTTCTGCCCACAGTTGGTTTGGGTTCTCAAAAGCCCAACATGCTGGAATGGCTAAGTTACCCAAACAACAAAGATGGTGGCCTGCCCTGTCCCCTAGGAACTCAGTCTCAGGTAGGTAAAACACTGTTGCTGGTGGCTGGCTGGAGTTGTTTCCTTGATTATGTGAGTAATGCGAGTACCTGGTTGTTTCAGTTGAAGGTGCTGTATTGACTTGCCCCTTTCATTCCCCTCCATGAGAGCCATGCACCTTAGCTGCTTCTAGTCAGTCGTCTTGGCCACACACACCCATAATCATATTTTTTAAGTAAATCATTCTTTAAAACTCTAACAAAATATTTAAACATTTAAAAAGTGTGGAGCTTTAGAAATGCCTAATTACATCTTAAGTTTGAGACACGTAGCAGTTATGTACATTGTCAATTCCAGATTTTGTATCTTATAAGGAAAGGACTTAGATCTTATTCAGTCTTTGTGTGTCTAAAATATTTTCGCCTGTAAAATGAGTATAATGAAGTACTTTATAGAGTTGTAAATGTTATATGTAAAAATATAGCAGTGAGGAGGCAGTGGGCTGGCCAAGGTGGCTGAGTTGAAGCAGCTAGTGTGTTTGGCTCTCACGGAGAGGAACACAAGGGGAGAGTCAATACTGCACCTTCAAATGAAACATCCAGGTACTCACATTGGGACTAACCAAGGAAACAACTTGACCCAAGGAGAATGAAGAAAAGAAAGGCAAAATGACAGCCCACCTGGGAGTACCACAGAGCCAGGGGAACCTCCCTCACCCAGGGAAGCAGTGAGTGAATGTGTGACCCTGGAAACCCATGCTTTTTCCATGGATTTTTGCAATCCTTGGGTCGGGAGATCTTCTCATGAAGCCACTTTACCAGGGCCTTCAGTCTGATGGAGCTACGTGGAATCTTGGCACAGCAGCCACTCAGGGACACATGGAGACCTGGGAGCCTTAGGTACCTGGGCTTTCCTGCAAAAGTAGCTGCAACTCTGGCAAAGTGGGAGGTTAGATCCTCATACATATCCCTAGGGAAGAGGCTGAATTCAGGAAGCTGAGCAGCAACAGCCTGCAGGCCCCACTTCCACAGCACCTCACAGGATAAGAGCCACTGGCTTGGAATTCCAGCCAGCCACCAGCAGCACTGTTGAGCCTCCCTGAGACAAAGCTCCTGAGAGAAGGGGCAGGCCACTATCTTTGCTGTTTGGGCAACTTAGCTGCTCCAGCCTTTGGGATTAGGAAAGTCCCAGCGGACCAGGGGCAGGGGGATCCACCAGCACAGCACAGTGCTACTCTACCAAAATATGGCCAGACTGCTGCTTTAAGAAAGTCCCCAATCCCATTCCTCCTCACTGGGCAGGACCTCTCAACCAGGGCCTCTAGCTGCCCACTCTGGTATTCTCGGGCTGACAGAGATTTGAATTCTCCCTGAGATGGAATGCCCCGAGGGGGCAGTGGGCCGCCATATTTGATGTTTTGGCAACTTAGCCATTCCAGCCTTTGGGCTTTAAAGAATCCCAGCTAACTTAGAGCAGATATAGCCCCCCAGCACAGCACAGCTGCTGTACAAAAGCATAGCCAGACTACTACTTTAAGCAGGTCCCTGATTCATTCCTCCTCACTGTTTGGGACTTCCCAACTGGGGCCTCCAACCACCCCTGCTGGTGTTCTCCTGCTGACAGAGATTTCAATTTTTTCTGAGCTGGAGCTCCCTGATGGAGGAGCAGGCCACCATCTTCGCTGTTTTTGCAACTTAGCCACTTCAACCTTCAGTCTTTGGAGTGTCCAAGGAGACCAGGGGCTGATGTGGACCCTCAGCGTAGCACAGCTGCTCTATAAAAATGTGGCCAGACTGCTTTTTAAGCACTTTCCCAATGTCATTCCTCCCCAGTGGGCAAAACCTCCCAACTGCAGTCTCCAGCCACCTCCTACAGGTGTGTTTGGGCCAGCAACAAGTTCATTCATACCTCCCTAGGGCAAGGCTTCCAAAGGGAGCGGTAGGCTGCCATCTTTGCTGTTTCACAGTCTTCACTGATGATAACTCCAGGTACTGGAAAATCTGAGGCTACTAGAGACTGGAGTGGGCCCTGGGCATACTGCAGCAGCCCTATGGAAAAGTGGCCAGACTGTTACCTGGGTTCCCATTCCTATATCTTCTCACTAGGCAAGTCTTGCAGGCTGGACCTCTACCTAACCCCCCTACCAGAGCTGTCGAGCCAGTAGCAACTCAGCCACTCCCTGGACAGAGCCTCCAGGGGCAACTGAAAGCCTCCCTGCCACTGCTTCTGCAGTGGAACTGTCCATGCTACCCTCAGACTGATGAAGGAGCTAACACCCTTATCTACATCTTCAACAAGCTTTAATTGACCCAAGCTCCTCTCCCATGGGTTCTACACACTCCCCACTGCTCATAACAGACAGGGAACCCCTGGATTGGCCCCCACAGCACAAATTCTCCATCCTGGGCTGATTGCAATGAACAGTTGCTGACCTGTATCTCTCCAGGGGTGGAACCCTGAGGAGACAAACAAAAGACCCTTGGCTACAACCACTACTAATGTCCCTTCCTCTTCTGCCTCAAAGTTAGGGAAGAAATATAAACACTGAGATTGCTCCAGAGCTGCAGTGGGCAGCCTAGGAGTGCCAAGCCATGATCTACAGCCAGCACTTAAGGGGGAGAGAAGCACATTTTCAGATCATTGAGAGGGAACATGGCTGCAACTATGAGGAAATATAGGGGAGCCACATGACCAAGCAAGAGACTACCAACTGACCAGTAAGCCGAAGTGCCACCTACTGGATCACATCCCAAAGCTTCAGCACCAAAAATGCCTTCCTAATATACTCCCCTCTGAAACCAGAAATGAGAAGTCAGCTTCAAATAAAGACCCTGCATAAAGCCTCCCATTCACAATTGTTACAAAGATAATAAAATACCTAGGAATCCAGCTAATGAGGGGTGTGAAGAACCTCTTCAAGGAGAACTGTAAGCCACTGCTCAAGGAAATAAGAGAGGACACAAACAAAGGAGAAGGCCAGGGCATTGACCATGCTCACCACGAAAGGCATGGTGCCTGGTGGCTCTGCTGAGAGCATGCTCTCTGTGTGCCAGTGGCCTCTAGGCAGAGGGAGGAGGGCTTGCCCTGGCACCAAGATCATTAAATGCACCATCACAGGCATGACAGGGTGAATTGTGTCATCTCATGGGAAGCATACCTCAGTTCCCCTCACTCTTCTGAGGACAGATACTGGGTCCGTCCCTGGACCTGGGTTGCTCAGGAGTGGGGCTGGGACGGGCTCTGGAACCTAGCCCAGCCCTGCATTCATCCCCCAGACCGCTCGGCCAGCCACTACCCCATGTACCAGAAGCAGCATCTGTTCAACAGCAACCTCCACTGGGACTCCAGGGCCTTCCACAGACTCAGCCACCTGGTGCAAGAGATGCACCTCAACTTCTCAAGCTAACACAGCTGAGCTCCCTGGAGTTTGGGAGGTGGGAGGGAAAGGGGTGAGGTTCTTCCATGTGACTCACAGCCTCTCCTTCGATGGGCCAATAGGAAAAGACAGGAGACTGCAGACCATGCAGGTGGCCAGGCCAGAGCCCAGGGGCAGGAGAGGCCTCCTGTTTATGAGGCAGAGGGGAGCTTGGCAGGCGGGGCCTCCTGGTGCCCAGCAGGGGTCATGGCAGCTTCCCTGGACCATGTTCCGTATGCGGGGAGACATTGAGACTTGGCTTGGTATGAGTGGCCCACTGCAGGTGAACCTTCACATTCTGACTCCTGATCTCTGCTCCTCAGGTTTGCCCACCAGTTCCTAGATCCAGGCACATACATGTTGCAAGACAATGGGCAGCCAGAGAGCCTGGCTGTGGCGCTGGTGAAGGAGGAGGGGGTGGCCTGTAGTCCTGGCCTGTCCCCTGTGCAGCCCTCATCCCCATATCAGCTGGACAGGCAAAGGTCCTCAGGCATAGGCTGCCAAACCTGGGTCCAGACTGGGCAGTGGTCACAGGTACTGATTGACAGGACATAGCAGCCAGGACTGGAGCAGGTAGGGAGGAGTGCCATGCCAGAGGGCCCTGAGTGTGTGTCAGCCCTGTCCGAGTTCCTGGGCCCCTAGTATGTGTCAGCTCTGTCCGAGGATCTGGGCGTAGCCACCAAACTCCAGATATGATGACAGCGGCAGTGGCATGGTGCAGCTTGTCCTTGACCTGGGACTTCATTTGCAGGCAAAAATTTTCTCCATTTGGGGCCTCCTTTCTCACCTCCCCTTCCCCATTTCTCATGCTCCATTGGTCCTGGAAGCTGCCCCAGTGGACAAGGTCCCTGAGTGGAGTCACAGGATCACAGACATCCTAGACTAGCCCCCAGTGTGGGTTTCCCATCTTCTTTCCTTCTTTTCTCCAGAGGTCAGCAATCCGCACTGAGCTCCTTAGTCTGGGGCCTGCCCAATGGGCAGAGAGGACGAAGCCCTGGGCACAGGGCAGCAGCTCTTTCTTTCACACACACACACACACACACACACACTCAGAGCACGGGCCTCATGTGGGGCTGTACCAGGAGGGTCCTCACACAGAAGGGCACAGGGTAGTGGGGAGGGCCTCCCAGGGAGAGACTAATGGCCCAGAGGCAGGAAGGGAGCTGTGAAGAGTTCAACTGCAAGGGCAGCAGGGCAGAGGCCAGGGCCACTGAGGCAAATGCAAAACAGCGGTTCTTATGTTGCCAGGCAGCCTGGAGGGGCTCGGAGAGGCCACCATATAGCCCCATTCCCCTCTCCTGCCCACCTTCCAGGGGTGCTGCTCCTGTTGGCTTGGCAACTGTGCTGTTGATGGTCCTGGGCCTCCTGCTGAGTCCCTCCCTGCCCCATGCAGGCTTGGAAGCCTTGGTGGAGAAGCCTGGGGCAGCCTCAAGTGCCTGCTGAGTATGTGATCCTCAGGGACAGGTGAATCCCCCCTGCCCCCCACACACCAGGCCCAGCCCTGGCCCAGCCCAGGGACTGCTGTGGCGGGTCTGGCCACTCCCCGGGAGCCTGGGCACTGGCCAAGCTCCCCCTGTCCCTGTGGACTTGGGACAGATGCCCTTTAGAGTTAACCTGTGATGTGGGCTCCACGTGGGGTTCAGCACTGCCGCTCATGTCTGGGCACTGAGGCTGGTTCTTCCTTTCAGCCTCCCGTTCCATGAAGACCTTGGCCCTTGGGGATCTGGGGAAGGAGCTGACTCCGAGAAGGCCATGAGCCGGGGCACAGGTACCATGCTGGTGTGCAGCCAACCCCTTTTCAACAATGCTTGTTATTTTCCTTTTACTAGGTAGTAGGTATCCTACTGGGGGCATATACATTGATATCTTTTTGTAGTTTTGATTTGCATTCTTCCCTAATGATTAGTCATATTGAGCATCTTTTTATATGCTTATTGGCCATTTGTATATCTTCTTTTGAGAAATATCTATTGGAGTTCTTTGTCCAGTTTTGAATTAAGTTGTTTGGTTTTTGTGGTTGTTGTTGTTGACTTTTAAGAGTTCTCTATTTATTACATACATGATTTGACAATATTTTCTGTGGTTCTGTGGGTGGCCTTTTTACTCTGTTTATAGTGGTTTTTGATGCACAAAATGTTTTTTAAGTCATGAAATTCAGTTTGCATATTTTTTCTTTTATTGCCTGTGCCTTTGGTATTGAATTCAAAAATTCGTTGCCAGATCCAATATTGTGATGTTTTTGTCCTGTGTTTTCTTCTAAGAATGTTATTGTTTTAGGTCATACATTTAGGTCTTTGATCCATTTTAGTTAATTTTTGTGTGTGGTGTTAGGAAAGAGTCCAACTTCATTCTTTTGCATGTGGATATCTAGTTCTGTCAGCACAATTTATTGAAAAGACTGTCCTTCTTCCCCCTGAAGGGTCTTGGGTTCCTTGTCAAAAGTGATTTGACTGTATCTGGAACGGGTTATTTCTGGCCTCTCAATCCTTTTACTAGTTATAGGTCTATTCAGATTTTCTATTTCTTCATGATTTAGTCATGGTGGGTTTCGTGTTTCCAGGAACTTGTCCATTTCATCTAGGTTGTCTTAATTTGTTGGCATACAATTGTTCATAGTACTCTTATAGTCCTTTTTTATTTTTGTAGGCTTGTCCACATTTTCACTTCTGATTTTAGTAATTTGAATCTCCTTCTTTTTTTCTTAGTTCATCTAGCTAAAAATATGTCAATTTTGTTCATCTCTCCCAAGAAACAACTTTTGATTTTCTCTATTTTTTTGTATTCTTTTTGTGTTTATCTCTGCTCTAATCTTTGTTATTTCCTTCCTTCTGCTAGCTTTGAGTTAAGTTTGTTCCTCTTTTTCTAGTTGCTTAAGTTGTAAAGTTAGGTTGTTCATAGAGAGATTTTTTTGTTTTTTGATACAAATATTTATAGGTACACATTTTACCCCTTGGGTTGGAGGTGGTGCTTTTGTATGTTCATTCATCTCTAATTATTTTCTAATTTCCCCTATGATTGCTTCTTTGATCCATTGGTTGTTTAAAAATGTGTTGTTTAATTTCCAAAAGTGCTTGGATTTTTTAGTTGTTCTTCAATTACTAATTTCTAGCTTCATCCCACTGTGGTTAAAGAAGATACTTTTTATGATATCCATCTTTTTAAATCTACTGAGACTTAATTTGTGGCCTAACATATACTCTATCCTGGAAAACATCCCATAATCACTTTAGAAAAATATGCATGCTGTTTTTGTTGGGTAATGTTTTCTATATGTCTGTTAGATCTAGTTGGTTTATTGTGTGTTTAAGTCCCCTGTTTCCCTACTTATATGCTGTCTGGTTGTTCTGTTATTAAGAAGTGGGTATATATACACCATGGAATACCATGCAGCCATAAAAAAGAATGAATTCATGTCCCTTGCAGGGACATGGATGAAGCTGGAAGCCATCATTCTCAGCAAACTAACACAGGCACAGAAAACCAAACACTGCATGTTTTCACTCAAAAGTGGGAGTTGAACAATGAGAACACATGGACACAGAGAGGGGAACATCACACACCAGGGCCTGTTACAGGGTTGAGGGGCAAGGAGAGGAAGAGCATCAGGACAAATACCTAATGCCTGCGGGGCTTAAAACCTAGATGATGAGTTGATAGGTGAAGCAAACCACCGTGGCACATGTATACCTATGTAACAAGCCTGCACATTCTACACATATATCCCAGAAATTAAAGTAAAATTAAATACATAAATAAATAAATGGATATTGCAGTCTCCAACCATTATTGTAAAACTATCTCTCCCTTCAATTCTGACAGTTTTTACTTTGCATATTTTAGTGGCCTGTCATTCAGTGTGTCATGCATATCATGACATATCAAGCATATCCTTGCTGCATTGAACCTTTTATTAGTATTAATATATAGTGTACTTCTTTGTCGCTTGTAAACTTTTTTTATTTAAAGTTTATTTTGTGTGATACTAATATAACTATCCCTGCTCTCTTTTGGTTACTCTTTTCATGGAATATCTTTGTCTGTTCACTTTCAATCTAGTTGTGTCTTTGAATGTAAAGTGAGACTTTGTAGATAGCAAATCTACAAAGCTGATCATGTGTTTTTATGATCATGTCTTGGACCAGTGTTTTTTATCCATTCTGCCAATCTCTGTTTTTTTTATTGGAGACTTCAATCCATTTACATTTAAGGTAGTTATGATAAGAAGGGACTTACTTTTGTCATTTTGCTATGCGTGAGAACAGGTAGACAGTGAGGTGAACTCAGGTGGAGGGGAAAGCAGGGGAAGGCAGTCAGACAAGGCCTAGGAGGACCCAGCAAACAGCCTCCCCAGCAAGGTTGAAGACAGGGATACTCACTCTCAGCAAAGCGTGAGGCAGTGCTGCCACCTAGCTCTGGTGTCACGCCCATCCTGCCACCTCCTACACCTGGAGGCCTTCTTCTTCTTCTGCCCCCATCAAGCCTCCTCCCACCTTCACCCCTCGGTGCTGACTCCCTCCCCAGAGCTGGCCCCTCCTGCAAGTGGGCCTCCCACCTCCTCTATCTGCCCATTCTGCCTTCAAAGCCCTGCAGGAAAGAGGAAAGCTGCTGAGCCCACCTCTTGGCCCAAGGTCTCCTCATCCTGAAGTCTCAATCCAGGGCCTCTTCCTGCAGGGGAGCCGCTCCTGTCCCAGACCCTGGAGGACTTCAGCGTCCGCACACTCTATGACAAGCTCGAGGACCAGAACCTGCATGTTGCGTCCCAGCTGAGCAAGCACAGGAGTGATGCCCTGGCCTTCTACAGGGCCACTGCCCAGCAGCTCCAGGGACTCCAGGTCAGCCCCCATCCCCAGACTGCCACCCGGGGAGCAGCCACCCACCCCTTCTGGATACTGCTGAGCCAAGAAGGATGTCCACAGATAAGAGGGTGACCCTGGTTTTTCCAGGACTTTCTGCAGGCCTCAGCAGGACTGAGCTGCAAGCTCTGGGCAGGGGTGGAGACCCTGAGACAGATCCCAAAGCCACTGCCAGGGCAGACACTGGGCAAAGCCAGGAACCATGGGATGGCCACACTGCAGCTTCTCAAAGGGAGTGCCAGCAGCCTCCTCCAGGTGAGGGCAGGGGCCTGGGTTGGCAGGACAGCAGGTGAAAACTCCTAGCATGAACTAGGAAGTGATTTGCATGCCTGGGGAGTGAATTGCCCAGTGATCAAGATAATAGGGGGCACAGCAACGTTGTCTTGCCAGCATTGAGAGGGGGCGGAGACGCTCCCGCTGGAAGAAGAGCACATATGGCTGTCGGGCAGATGGTGACAGGGAGCTGGCCTCACCCCTCCTGCAGGGAATAGGGGATTCTGGGACTCCCTACTGGGTCCCTCCACAGCCCCTGAGGAGCTGTTTTATACACACAGGACAGGCATTGCCTCATTGAACCCATTCAGTTGTCACAGGAAACCTGTGAATGAACTTATCACCATCTCCATTTTCTAGTCGAGGAACTGAAGCTTATAGAAGCTGACAGAACCAACCACAATCCTGCCAGAAGCCCGGTCTCAGCTACACCCCCTCCTCTCCAGCCGGAAGGGAATAAAGGGGCTTACCGACCAAGGTCGGCGGCTGCTCTGCCCAGCCTGCCATGGAGCTCCTGGCCCTTCTGGGGAGGCAGACTGGGTAGGCTGGGCTAGGGTCCCACCCCACTTGTCCTTCATGAAGGTCATGCTCCAGAAAGGGGTGGGTCCCTTGAAAATGTGTCACTTTTTTGTGACCATATCCTTGGATAAGGGGCCCTCCAAGACCCTGTGGGCCCAGTTGGTGGGGAGTTGAGGAGCAGGTCAGACAGATGCCAGAAACCCTGCTGTCCTCACCCCATGCTGCAGAGCATGGGTTGAGCCTTCCTTGATCTTTGCTCTAGGCCAGTTCCCTTCTCAAACTTCTCGTTAGTACACTGGTGAGCTAGGACACCTGGCCAAGTGACTGTGAGAAGGGAGGGACCAAGAATACCACCTTCTTCTGAACCCTGTCTGAGACTAAGCTAAAAACTCTATGTCCCAGGCTGGTCACGGTGGCTCACACCTGTAATCCCAACACTTTGGGAGGCCAAGGCTGGCGGATCACCTGAAGTCAGGAGTTAGAGATCAGCCTGGCCAACATGGTGAAACCCCGTCTCTACTAAAAATACAAAAATTAGCCAGGTGTGATAATGCATGCCTGTAATCCCAGCTACTCTGGAGGCTGAGGTGGGAGGATCGCTGTAACCTGGGAGGGGGAGGCAGAGGTTGCAGTGAGCCAACATCATGCCACTGCACACCAGCCTGGGTGACAGATCCTGTCTCAAAAAACAAACAACAACAACAAAAACAAAACAAAACAAAAAAAGCCTCTATGTCCCAAAGATTCCCCTTTGCTTCCTGATTGGAAGCTGGTTGCAAGGCTGCACGAAGCCTTGCATTCCTCCCAAGCTATCACTAACTGCAAGGCAGGTTAAGTTTTTTTCTTAGAAAGTGATTTTTTTTTTAAAAGAGAAAGAAAGGATGGGATGAAACTCTTATCAAATTAATAAGAATAAAGCAATTAATCAACACTTTGGTGAAATTATCCTATAACTCAGAAAAACTACTCTGAGTGGCTATTTCAGAAATCTCTCTGTGGGTCCCCAGAAGACTGTGCCTGGCATGGCTGCCATCAGGTGTGGGTGGCTGGGGGTGCCTGGGGTGCAAGAAAGTGTGGCCCACAGAAGGAAGGGTCAGAATAGCAGGAAGGGGCAGAGGAGATGTGTAAATGAAAGATGGGTGGGTTTGTAAACCTTTCTGAGTTAAAAAAACAAAAGTAAAAAACAGGATAACATGTAGGAAGGGAAGAAGGATGTATAAAAACCAAAGCATTCATATGCAAAGCACCACCATGTGTCCTGCAGGGTTCTATCCACATGTGTTTAGCACAGGACGGTGAGTGTCCCAGTGCAAGAGGGAGATGGAAATGGGCTCTGGAAATAGAGGGAAAAATAGAAGGTGAGAGGCACACACACAACCACACAAAAGGCTTCAAAAGCAGGGGAGTGATGTGAACGTTGGGTTGGGGAGGTCTGTGGCTGGGTGAGATGAACATATTGAGGTTGTCCTGTTCTCCTGTGTCCTCATTCCCCAGGGTGCAGTCCCAGCGCCACTGCCCTGGGCTTTCAGCTAGAGCTTGACCAAGCCATCGCAGCCCTGGCATCAGCACTTTCTCAGGCACAGGGACGGTCAGCCAGAGCCAGCAGAAAGGTGAAAGGCTGCCAGGGGGCACCAGAGCACACTTGTGTGTGCAGAACCACTGCCCAGTCCCCCGACCCCATGGAGGCTCATCGGCACACACACATGCATGTGTGCAACCACACATGCATGCAGACACACACATACGTACAAATCACACACATGCAGGCACATTCAGGTGTGCACATCCACACTCACACACACATGCATGCACACATACACATATACCACACATCACTCACTCATGCACTGGGGCCTCATACCCCTGGGGGGCTGGGGCTCTGCACTCTGGTCAGAAACCCAGGGCACTTTGCCTGTACTGGAAGATCAACCCGGGTTTCTGCTCTTTATCTCCTCCAAGATGTGTGTCCGAGATTATCTCCCCAGTCCACTGCTTGGTCTTCTGACCCACCATACAGAGCTCAGGCGGGCAGTGGGATTCATTAGTCTTGCCCTCAGAGCAGCATTTGGAAGGGAAGGCAGGCACAGCGGGCCTCTGTTCAGGAACCCCTGCCTGAGCCTGTCAGGGCCACACGCAGGCCATGTGCTAGTGCCCTACAGTGAACAGAGCAGAATAACACCAAGGTGGCATGTATCTCTGAGGGGCCAAGACCACAGCCCGCATCAGGTCTTAACTCCAACCAGGCAGTTGCCTGTGGCCCGAGGAGCACCTGATAGTCAGGAACTAGGTCACAGGAATCCCAAGCTCAGATCAGGTTGTGTGCCTTCATTGCTTTAGCAATGCTGCCTTCATCTATCCATCACTGTTCTTTTCTGGGCCCAAAACCTAGAAGGGAAATTACAGGACTGGCTGTCTGTTCTCCAAGGCCTCTGGTCAGCTTGGTGAACAGCCTCTCTCCAGCTGCCAGCGGGATGTGCTCCTGACGGCCCAGCCTGCACCCTCCAATGAGGAGCACCAAAGCACAAGGTGGGGGCAGGAACCAGACAAACTGCCACAGCAGCAGACGTGTCCCTAGGGGCGACCTCAGCTCCCTGGCAGTGACAATCTTATACCCCAAACCTGATTTAACACCTTAATCCATTCAAATCCAGCTACAAGATTCCAGGGGTCCCTGCTTCCACAGTCCCCCATTGTCATGCCCACCTGGTTAGCCACAGGGTCCAGTGACTTGAGTAATTCATTAGAACACATGTCATTTAGAGAAATTATTCCCACCCATGGGAACAAGGCCACATTCAGGCTGTTGGACTCCAGACTTCACATCCCATCTCACCTCCTCCTAATTTTCTTCATCTATATGCCATCTCTTCTGGGGTGTAACCAAGGGATCTCTTTTTCCTTCCTCCAAGTTTACCCAGAGGCTAAGATGGATTTGTTTGCTTATGTTGATTGAGTTCTATGAATGTTTAGAGGCATGGTCTCTTTTTCCTTCATCCCCATTTAATGACAGTAAGTGGTAACAATTACTGACTGCTTGTATTTATTAAATACAAGGTATTAAGATAAGCACTTTATCCGTTATCTAATTCAGTCCTCACAACAACTCTGTCAAGTAAGTACTATCACTAGCTTCATTTAAAGATGAAGAAACTGAGGGTGAAGTTGCTGAGATTTCAGCTCAGAGGGTCAGACTCTCACAGTCCAGCCTGTACTGCTCACCTGCTCTGGCCTCCCCTCCAACTCTCCACTAAAGCCATGGTCAGTCCTCCCTCCCAGAAACACCCCTGTTGTTAGTTTTTTGTTTGTTTGTTTTGTTTAAGAGGCTCAGAAAGTGTACACAAGTAACTGAAGTGTCCCATAGGCAGGGAGAGAGGAGTCTGGATTCTTCTAGAGCCTCGGGCCTGGGGGCCCTGGAGGTAAGGAGAGTTAAGAATCTGGGTCTCCAGATTCTAGACCGCACCCTGCCCTGAATGTTGTGGACCCTGAGCAAACACTTTCTCCAGCCAGCTCCATGAGCTACCATCTGAGGATAATTTCATTCAACAAACAATGATGGCCATCTGATGTGGGTCATTGTGCAGAGTTTGAAGATGAGCGAGTCGGGTGGAATAGGCCTGATGGTGCCAACAATGATAAGAAAAGGCGAGAAATGCTGAATCCAAGTGACCAGGTTCCAGAGATTTAAAGTTCATAAGGATCAGCGAAGGGTTTGTGAAGTGGGGATCATTTAAGATGGGCTTTACAATAAGGGTGGGTTCCTAACTGGCAGAGGTACAGGGAAGGATGTTTCTTGACAAAGACGCTAGGAGAGAAAGCCCAGGTGTGGCTGATGGCCTAAGCAGTTCCAGAGGCACCAAGGCTCCCTGGGATGGCCCAGCCCTCTCAATTCAAGGCGTGGAAACAGATCAGAACTGACTTGCCTAAGGGGACTCTTCAGAGTATAGCAATGCACAGAACAGGGTTCCAGCGTGAAACAGCTGGCACGTTCTAGACTGAAAACTTGGGAGTGTAATAAGGGACTGTGTACAAAAGTATGACAGGTATGTGTGACCACACCAGGCAGTGTCTCCCCTCCCAAACCTGAAAGCAGTACAGTATGGGGAGGCCCTGACACCGTGGCCTTTGGCCCCATCAAGGACACAGCTAGCCTGAGGTGGGGAAAGAAAATTGACCTTCTCTTCAACCCATTTTAGGCTTTCCAGCTGAGACCCTGTAAATGAGACTTAACAAAAGATAAGTCAACAAGAGAAAAACAAACAGAAGTTTCTAACACATGCATTTGGCAGACCCACGGGGACACCCAAGGATGAGTAACTCAAGGGGGTGGTTAGAACTTGGGCTTATTTAGCATCTTTAAAAGAGAACAATAAATTTTCAGAGAAGTGACAAAACAAAGGAAAATGGCATTGAGTTTCTAGGGAGGTAAGTTGAGGGAAGGTAAATATGTGAGGAAATGGATGGCAGATAAGGACCAGTTTTAGCAGTTTGTTATGTAGATTCCTCTGCATGTACCTGTCTCTAGTGATTGATTGCCTCTGTCCTTCCAGGTAGAGAGGGGAAGGGAGGATACATTTATAAGTTTATGTCCTACTTTTAGGCAAATGGAGGACCAAGAGCTTTTCTTGTATCTGCTTCTTCTCAAATGCCTTCAGCTCAAAACAGTCTATATGGCAGCATGGCATGCTTTGGGGTGATAACATACGTTCTGCTGCCCTTCACTGAGAAGGCTGCTCTGTACACAGAGGCAGAGCAGGCTATAGGGGCACATCAGGGATTCTAAGTGTTTATCAATTTCTCCATCACATTAATATCACAGCCTTTTCTAATGTCAGACACTCAGGGAGGAGTTGGAAGTGGCCAGTGTTCCTTTTGGATTCTGGCTGAGGTGAGATGTGCTTCTGGACAGCAGGGGCCTGAAAGGGAACCTTTCCTTCCTGTTATTTCAGACCCCAGCAGAACCCTGGACCCCCAGGCCTCCCACAGGATGATGCTAAAAGAAGTGATGCCAAGAACCCAGGACATGCGGAGTGAATCTTTGAGGCTGGCCTTGGTCATGGAGCCACTCCTGAGCTGCAGGTATGTGCGTGACTCTGGGACAAGGCCCTCTTCACCTCAGGAGCTCTTGAGGCAGCCTTATTCCCTGGACGTGCCCCTCCATCAACCTTAATAATTAAGTATAAAGCTTGAGTACAAAGATTGAGGATGACACCTCAGGAAACACAGCCTCCAAATAAATGGAATCAGCATTTCAAAGTGGAAAGTAAAGGTTTACTTAACATAGGCACTGACAGAGAAATTTTAGCAGGATTACATTTTCCATACAAGGACAGTGCATACATTACAGAGATTTGATTGGTTCCAGATCGCTACATTCCAAGGAAGATTATTACTCTGTGAGGAGGGGTAATAATCTGAAGGGGATCTTATTTCTAGTGCCACTTGGTCTTCCAGATTATTTACAGAAAAATTTTAAAAAGGCAGAAGCTGGAACTACCATGTGACTCAGGCCATATAGCCACATTCCTCTCAAGGCTCAGAATCATTTAAAGTTCCAACAGCTTTAAGTTTGAATGACTTAGTTTCACATTTCCCCGTTTTTATCAAGATCTTTCAAAGAAAGTTTTGTAAATGAACTCAAACTGTTTTGGCTCCATTTATGTTCAGGAACATAGTTCTGTGTTGTGAGGGAGGCTCATTCCTAGAGGGTCATGTCCCACAGCTGGGGAACTGATCAAGCTACAAGGCAAATGGAGTAAAGGCTGAATTTAAAGCAATATGTACCAAGTGATTTTGCACCTGAGTCAAACTACACAGCTGCATCTTTAATTAATGCAATTCTCTAAGTGACCATTATTTTAGTCACTACACTTATGCATCAACTCCATTGTGAACAAATGCCAAAGCAGCAATGAGAAAAAAAAAATACATGACAAAACACAACAAATGATTATAATTCCTGTAATAAATAACAGCTCTGCTATCAAGTTTGCCAAGATCCAGTCCAGCTGTTTAGCCAATCATTTAGAGAAGCTGTTGATTCTGAAAGGTTAGGTATTTGGGTTTTCATATCAGCCATTAATTTAGTGTTGCTATCTGATCATTTGGAATATAGACACACATTCAGTTTTTAAGGTAGTGCAGGTTTCCCCTTGGGCTGCCATGAGTGTGTCTAATACAGCCTGCCTCATAAGAACAACTTTGCTGTTTAATAATGAGACACCCACACAGCTATCCTTAAGGACCTTTTTTGTGTAATTGATTAGGGCCTCTGCATGCCGAATTGCATCCTCAATACCCTTTTGTGGCAGAAAGATGGAAGCTACGTGATCACATCAGTGGAATACAGAATAAATCCAATGAAATGATAAATGAGGAAGATCCGAAGGCTTCAAAAGGATATGAACTATTTGACTTTGTGCCTAACCATTACCCAAAGAACACAGTCCTAACAATCCTGGGGGTAAATCTTGGCCATGGATTGCTGCTGCATAACCAAGACATTCCACTGGAGCTATAGCCAACAAACATCCAGTCACTGTGCCCATTCAGTGGCATGCCTGCCAGTACTTGTAATGATGTGGATACCCTCTCCTGTGGGTTTCCCTCCATATCGCTAGTGCAATTGAACCAAGCTTCAGAATCTCCCCAGTTTTAAAGATTACGCATTTTTCATTTAAGTCACAAAGATTTACTTCATCTTTTCAAAGAGAAACTGTTTTTCTTCATGATCAAAATTTTGAATGAGAGAAAAGATTGAAAAACTCTAAGGAATAATTCCAAGGAAAACCTTAACTTCAGAGAAAAGTGAAAACTATGAATCTGTGATAAACAGAATCTCTAGAATAACAAAATAAAACTCCTACCTTGTAATAGAGCTTTAATTTCAAGCCCATCAAGTTAGGAACATGTGGTACCTGAATAAAGCTGAATCTCAACCAAGCCAAGAGACTAGAACCTGACAGGGGCCTTACCAGAGATCCCCTGTGACTCTGGTGAGGCCAGATGAATGAAAGTCATTTATGCTGGTACCAGGGCTATAGTTGTCAGAGAAGTGACGTGGATCACTGGAGGTCTGCTTTTAGTTCCTTGGTAGTCACCAAAATGTCAATTTTAAATGAGAGTCAGACAATTTGATTATGGAGAGTTTGTTCAATCACAAAGCTTGAAGATAGCCACCTAGGACTATCTTCTAGACTCCAAATAAATGGGGTAATATTCCAAAGTGGAGAAGTTAAGGTTTCACTTATATAGGCAGACACAGAGATTTTAGCAGCATTACAACATTTTCCACACAGGGCCGGTGCATATCTTACAGAGATTAGATTGGTTACAGATTGCTATATTCCAAGGAAGATTACCTTATTACTAACTACTGAAGGAGGGCTTATCTCTAGCACAGCTTGGTCTTCCTAATTATTTACAGAAAAAAAGACAAGAGTTTGAGCTACCTGCACTGTAACTCAGTCTGCATAGCCACAACACTCCCCTCATGGCTCAGAATAATTTAAAGTTCCAACAGCTTTAAGTTTGAATTATTTAATTTCACACCTCCAGGGCTTCTCTATGCTGTCCAGCTGTTTCACCTCTTAGCCCTGCTCCTTACCTACATGCCACAAGTGACTCTGGGAGACAGAAATCAAACACAAGGTTGGAGACAAAGTACTAGAAGGAATATTTCACAGACAAAAAAATTAAGATTGGAGAATACTGGTCAAGAGAAATAATTCATTCAATCAAGTATTAATTGATTGTCTACAATGTTCTCAAGACCAAGAGGTGGGAGCCTATGAAGGTTTTAAAGAATCTTCAAATAATGAGAGAAAACCCAAAAGAAAGCAACAATAGACATGATCACATAACAATATAAAATAAATTCACTAAATTAAAATTTTACCATTAATAGATACCCTTGCTTTATTAGAAAAACATGTAAATGGCCCTAATAGTGTAGGGGAGAAGAGGGGAAACTTCCCCCTTTCACCTTTTGTTAGGAGGTGAACTGACAAAATGCAGATTGTATATCTAGAAAACCCCATCGTCTCAGCCCAAAATCTCC
Source organism: Nomascus leucogenys (assembly GCF_006542625.1). Classification (NCBI taxonomy): domain Eukaryota; kingdom Metazoa; phylum Chordata; class Mammalia; order Primates; family Hylobatidae; genus Nomascus; species Nomascus leucogenys. The sequence goes on from NC_044394.1 coordinate 47,030,672, forward strand.
TTAAGCTGATTAGCAACTTCAGCAAAGTCTCAGGATACAAAATCAATGTACAAAAATCACAAGCATTCTTGTACACCAATCACAGACAAACAGCCAAATCATGAGTGAACTCCCATTCACAATTGCTTCAAAGAGAATAAAATACCTAGGAATCCAACTTACAAGGGATGTGAAGGACCTCTTCAAGGAGAACTACAAACCACTGCTCAATGAAATAAAAGAGGATACAAACAAATGGAAGAACATTCCATGCTCATGGGTTGGAAGAATCAATATCATGAAAATGGCCATACTGCCCAAGGTAATTTATAGATTCAATGCCATCCCCATCAAGCTACCAATGACTTTCTTCACAGAATTGGAAAAAACTAAAGTTCATATGGAACCAAAAAAGAACCCGCATCGCCAAGTCAATCCTAAGCCAAAAGAACAAAGCTGGAGGCATCACGCTACCTGACTTCAAACTATACTACAAGGCTACAGTAACCAAAACAGCATGGTACTGGTACCACAACAGAGACATAGATCAATGGAACAGAACAGAGCCCTCAGAAATAATGCCGCATATCTACAACTATCTGATCTTTGACAAACCTGACAAAAACAAGAAATGGGGAAAGGATTCCCTATTTAACAAATGGTGCTGGGAAAACTGGCTAGCCATATGTAGAAAGCTGAAACTGGATCCCTTCCTTACACCTTATACAAAAATTAATTCAAGATGGATTAAAAACTTAAATGTTAGACCTAAAACCATTAAAATCCTACAAGAAAACCTAGGCAATACCATTCAGGACATAGGCATGGGCAAGGACTTCATGTCTAAAACACCAAAAGCAATGGCAACAAAAGCCAAAATTGGCAAATGGGATCTAATTAAACTAAAGAGCTTCTGCACAGCAAAAGAAACTACCATCAGAGTGAATAGGCAACCTACAGAATGGGAGAAAATTTTTGCAACCTACTCATCTGACAAAGGGCTAATATCCAGAATCTACAATGAACTCAAACAAATTTACAAGAAAAAACAACCCCATCAAAAAGTGGGCAAAGGACATGAACAGACACTTCTCAAAAGAAGACATTTATGCAGCCAAAAAACACATGAAGAAATGCTCATCATCACTGGCCATCAGAGAAATGCAAATCAAAACCACAGTGAGATACCATCTCACACCAGTTAGAATGGCCATCATTAAAAAGTCAGGAAACAACAGGTGCTGGAGAGGATGTGGAGAAATAGGAACACTTTTACACTGTTGGTGGGACTGTAAACTAGTTCAACCATTGTGGAAGTCAGTGTGGCGATTCCTCAAGGATCTAGAACTAGAAATACCATTTGTCCCAGCCATCCCATTACTGGGTATATACCCAAAGGACTATAAATCATGCTGCTATAAAGACACATGCACACGTATGTTTATTGTGGCACTATTCACAATAGCAAAGAGTTGGAACCAACCCAAATGTCCAACAACGATAGACTGGATTAAGAAAATGTGGCACATATACACCATGGAATACTATGCAGCCATAAAAAATGATGAGTTCATGTCCTTTGTAGGGACATGGATGAAACTGGAAACCATCATTCTCAGTAAACTATCGCAAGGACAAAAAACCAAGCACCGCATGTTCTCACTTATAGGTGGGAATTGAACAATGAGAACTCATGGACACAGGAAGGGGAACATCACACTCCAAGGACTGTTGTGGGGTGGGGGGAGGGGGGGAGGGACAGCATTAGGAGATATACCTAATGCTAAATGACAAGTTAATGGGTGCAGCAAAACAACATGGCACATGGATACATATGTAACAAACCTGCACATTGTGCACATGTACCCTAAAACCTAAAGTATAATAATAAAAAAAAATGCAGATTAAAGGAGAAAAAGGCATACAAAATTTTTTTTTTTTTTTTTTTTTTGAGACAGAGTCTTCTCTCTCGCCCAGGCTGGAGTGCAGTGGCACAATCTCGGCTCACTGCAAGCTCCGCCTCCCGGGTTCACGCCATTCTCCTGCCTCAGCCTCTCCGAGTAGCTGGGACTACAGGCGCCCGCCCCCACGCCCAGCTAATTTTTTTGTATTTTTAGTAGAGACGGGGTTTCACTGTGGTCTCGATCTCCTGACCTTGTGATCCGCCCGCCTCGGCCTCCCAAAGTGCTGGGATTACAAGCGTGAGCCACCACGCCCGGCCTTACAAAATTATTTTTAATGTGCATGTGAGCCTGGGAGCCATACAGAAAGTATGAGGCTCAAAGCAGGGTGGAGGGGGATCAGGTGGTTGAAGTTTTTATACCATCTTAAAGTTACAGAAAGAAGAGGGGCTCGAGGGTGGCAAAACAGATTATAGGATGGACAGAAGAGAAGGCCTGGCTAGCAAAGGTGGCCTTGCTATGCAGATGAAACCTCACAGGTAGCAGCTCTCAGACAGAACAGATGGTGAATGTTTCTTTCAGATCTTAGAAAGGGTCAGACTCTCAGCTAATCTTTCCTAGATTTAGAAAGAAGAGGGCCTCAGAGAAAGCCTGGCTGTACCAATGCAGATTCTCTACAGATGCAGATGCTCTCCCCCAGGAAAGACAGCTTTGTAAGACTACTTATGTTTGCAGGCCCCCTGAACAGCCTTCTCAAAATATGTTAAAGAAGGTATTTTGGGGTGAAGTCCTTTGATTTTCTTTTAAAGTGAAAAGTTAAAACCTTTCTGAAAAGCAACCTGGCAATTTGTATCAAAAGCCTCTAAAATATTTATTCCTTTTGACTCATTAACTCCAACTCTAAGAATCTCTCCAAAAGAAATAATTTTAAAATACAAGTGAACATGAAGAAACACGCTTACTGCAATTTTTGTAACATTATATGGAGGTGGCCTAAACTTTCAGTAATGTAAGGGTTACCTGGATTATGCTAATGTCATGACATAGTAATGCCTTTAGTAAAAATAATGTTACAGAGAATTTTTAGTGTCTTTAGGTTAAAAGATTAAAAGAGAATGCAAGTATGACATTATTTCAAAAATGAGTATATGTATGCTCATAAAGAGATAAGGAAGCAATAGGGCAAGACAGACATAAAAGCAGGAGAGAGACTAGCTTGGGGGAAGGGAGAGAAACTGAAAAGAGAAGACATGAAATGTGAGCTCAGTTACTGGGTATCAGTTAACTTTTGCTGCAGGACAAACAGTGCAAACCCTCAGCAGCAAACAGAAGCGTCCATTGCTCCTGCAATGTGGGGGTTCAGCCTCTGGCCTGGACCCAGCTCTAGACTGAGCTTGCCCAGTGCAGTTCATCTGGGGCAGTTGGGTACCAGGATCCCTCCTCCTCCCGCAGGGAAGCAGGCTAGCCGGGGCATGTCCTTCTCATAATGATGGCAGAGTTCCAAAAGGCTATTTGAGGCCCAGGCTCAAAACTGGCAAATTGTGACTTCAGCTTCATCCGAATAGCCAAAGAAAGTCAGATGGTAGATCCCAGGTCAAGGGGTGAGAAAAAAGCACCAGCCATTGTGGGAGGGCACCACCAAACTATAGGCCAAGGACACATGCCCAAAGAGGGGCCATCAGTGCAATCTATCTCAGTAGGTTATGGGCAACATTACTGTACTTGTTTGTACGTTTAATTGTCTACTAATATTCTCCAATGAGTAGGTGTTATCTTTTAAAATCAGAAAAAAATGAAAGTTGGGAGTTTTCATGTTCTGGCATATTTTTGTTTTTCATTTCTTTTTAATCAGAAGATACTAGGGCAGATCTGATATGGAAGGAAAAAGAAAAGGGAAGAAAACCTTGAAACCTGTTTTTTGTCAATAGGGCAGCCTCCCAACTCCATGCTTTTGCCCTTCCACTGAAAACAAGCAACCCCACTCCTAAGGGTATAGTAATCTGATGCATTTCCCTAGTATTACTCCCTTGTGCATCCCAGGGTGAGGACAGGGAAACCCTACACAAGGGACAGATGCTTGTGTGCCAAGAGCACCATCTGTTAATGGGTACTGCTGGACCATACTGAAAATTGCTGCCTCCTATATCTTTCTTTATGTTTCCATCCATTCACCTCTTTGTGCTACATCCCAGGTTATTTCCTCATAATTTTCTAGCAACTCACTGCAGTTGGCTCTGTCTGTAATCCACCAGTCATATTGTCATTTTATTAACATTTTTTCATTTCTACACTTTCTCTCTGTACAGTGTTCCCGTTCTTGTCTGATGGATTCTATTCCTCTTTTTATTTTTCTTCATGTTGTTTAAGTATGAGGAAAAACAAAAGGAGTAATAGAATCCATCAGACAAGAATGGGAAAAACAAAAGGAGGAATAGAATCCATATGACAGTCATGGTCAGACTTCACCATTATCTTTGGTTTCTTGGATGTGTTTTTTGTTGTTGACTCATGTCATCAGCTTTCCTTGCAGGTTTTGTGTTTTTGTCTGTAACATCTCCAGTGGGACTTTCCTCTGTGCAGACCTTCTTGTGCTGCGACTGTGGTTGTCTCTGCTTACTGTGTATGGGGTTGGTTGGTTCCAGTCCTGTTCTTAGGCTCTGGCCTTCCGTGGTGTGTGGCCTTGTGCTTCCAGTTTCTCACATCAATTCTTTTCCAACCACACCCTTGAGCAAGAAGCCTACTCGGCTACAGGGCCAGGTCTTCAGGTTGAATAAAGGTTTCTAATACAGGTTCAGAGAACGGACAACCAATTCCTCGGTCCAGACTTTTCTTAGGCACCCCTGCACCAGTTCTCCCACCATAATGGTGCTTACGGCCTAACACCTGCCTAAGGCGGGAATTAACTCCTTGGCTTCTAAGGAGGAAGACCCACATGCCACGTGCTTTCACCTCCCTCCCTCCACCTCACCTTGTCTCATCAGCTCTGGTGTCTGAAGAGTCTCCTTTTAAACATGGCTCTTCATTTATATTTTTATTTTAGCTGCTATTTCATGTTTGGAGCAAAAAGTGGGCTTTCTGTGACAGCTAAACTCACCATGCAATTGAGGTTGTGTTAGCTCTTGGAATGCCCACAGATGGCTTAAATTTAATATGTTCAAAAGCAAATTCATCAGCATCCAGGGATCTACAAATTCCAGGATCCTTCTATCTTTCTGCTTTATGATCCTTAGCACATGACTTCCATCTTCATGGTCATTTGTGGTTACAAGACAGCTGCTGGAAATGCAAGAGATAAAAAAGGAACTTAGCAGCTTCCCTTTTTAAAGAGGTTTTTCAGAATCCACCTCCTCAACAACTTTCTTTTACGTCTCACTGGACGAAATTTAGCTGCATGATCACCTCTATCTACAGGAGAGTCCGAGATAAGTCATTTTTCAGCTGAGCACATTGGCATTTCCAAGAAAATGAGGGTTCTATTAATAGGAAAGGCTCTGGCATGGTGGGCTTTATGTGATCCCACAATGCAAGAAGAGCACAGGGGCCCTTCATCTCCTGCTGTCCCCAGCCCCCACACCACCCCCATTTCTCTAACATCATCTCCTTCCATTTTTCCAAACAAATCCCATGCTACTACTTCCCACAGCAACCCAAACAACCATCAAGTAACCCTCATCACACATCATTTCTTGTTCTGTGTCTGTCTTTCTGGATATACTGCAAACTCTGTGGAAGTTCACTAATGGAGTCCCAGAATGGATCCTTGTTTTGATACATACTAAGTGTGCAATAAGTCTTTTTTACTTATGGGTGGGTGGATGGATGGATGCGTGGGTGGGTGGGTGAATGGATGGATGGATGGATGATGGGTGGGTGAGTAGATGGGTGGGTGGATTGGTGGGTAGATATGGATGGATGGATGGATGGATGGATGGATGGATGGATGGATAGATGGATGAGTAGATGGATGCGTTGGTGGGTAGGTAAATGGATAGTTGGGTGGGTGGATGGATGAATGTATGAATCATCCATCCACCCATGGATAGAGGGATAGATGGATGGATGGATGGAAGGATGGATAGATAGATGGATGGATGAGTAGATGGTTGAATTGGTGAGTGGATGAGTGGATAGATGGATGGATACAAGGATGATGGGGGTGGGTGGGTGGATGTATGGGTAGGTTGATGGATGGGTGAGTAGATGGGTGAATGACTGGATGTATGGGTGGGTGGATGAACGAACGAATGAATGAATGAATAGGTGGGTAAGTAGATGGGTGGATGAGTGGATGGATGAATGGATGGGTAAGTGGGTTAGTGGATGGGTAGGAAGATGAATGGATGGATGGATGGATGGATGGATGGATGGATACATGGATACATGGATGGGTGAGTGGGCAGTTAGATAGGTGGGTGGATGGATGGATGGGTGGATGGATGGATGGATACATGGATGTATGGGTAGATGAATAGATAGATGAATGGGTGGATGAATCGATGGATGGATAAGTGGGTGAGTAGATAGGCGGATGGGTGAATTGATGAATGGCTGGGTGGGTAGATCGATGGATGGATGAATGAATGTTCAGGTGGCTTAATATATGGCTAGGAAGATGAATTGATGGATGAATGGATGGGTGGATGAATGGATGAACTAGTAGATGGATAAACGGGTGTGTGAATGAATGGATGCATGGATGGATAGATAGGTGGATGGGTTGATGGATGGGTAGATGGGGTGGGTGGATGGATGAGTGTATGGATGGATAGATGGATGGATAGATGCATGGGTGAATGGATAGATGAATGGATGAATTAATAGATGGATGGGTATGTTGGTGGGTGGGTGGATGGATGGATAGATGAATGGATGGGTGGGTGGATAGATGAACAGATGGCTAAATAAATGTTCCCCGTGCTTTCTCATATCTGTTGTTTTCCCACATGCTGTTCCTTTTGCCTAGATTGCTCTTGTCCCACTCTCCACCCAGCTAACTACTGTCCATCCTGTAAGATTCAGTTGATATGTCCCCTAATCCAGAAATCTCTCCCTGACAACTCTACCTTGCCTAGGAATCCCACTTTTTGCTTCTAATATGCCCAGTGCCTCTCTCCACAATAGCTTTTCCTACTTTATTTTGCTGGACTATAGGTCTGGCTCATCTTGCCTTCAGGCTCTGAGTCTTCTGAGAATAGCACTGGATTTTGACTCTGTATGTCCAGCACTTGCCCTGCTGCCTGTCATGGAGCAGGAGCACAAGAAAATTTTAATACAATTTTCATAAAAGTAATGAAGACCATATGCCCTTGTTTGTAGAGAAAGATAAGGCAGGTGGAAGACACTTTGGAGGCACTGAATGAGGAGTTCTTCCAGCTCACTGTTCAAGCCCTGGAGCTCCAGAAAGAGGAGGAGAGGCCAAACCCACTGCCTCCAGGTGAAGGTGGCGTGCTTGTGGTAAGCCCAGCAGCCCAAGGTCTCAGGTACTGAATTGTCTATAGGGGCAGATCCCATAGGGTTATGGCCCTTCCACAGAGAGGAGGTGGGATCAGAACAGTCAGCTCTCATCAGAATGTCCACCAGCAAAAGTCAGGCTCTGCATGTTTGGTTTGGTGAATGGAAGGTTATGCCAGGAAGCCTTGGAGCTGGGGCTGGAGACAGGGAAGCCCACACCATCAGTTTAGGGTTGCAGCTCTCTAAGTAACTCCATAGCATGGAAATATTGAGGAAAATCATGGAAAACAAACAATAAAAATGACTGTTTAAATATAGCCTATTGGACAGTGCATGCCTCGAATCAGGAGCTTTCTGTGAGCTGTATCTTCCATCTAGGTTGCCTTCCATCTTAGCTCCAGGCTCTAGAGGTGCAGATACAGGGAAGGCTGGAGGGAAAAAAGACTAGAGACAGAAATGACTCAAGCCAGGTACAGTGGCTCACACCTGCAATTCCAGTACTTTGGGAGGCTGAAGTAGGAGAGCTGCTGGAACGCAGGAGTTCAAGACCAGCCTGGCCAACACAGCAAGACTCTGTTTCTACAAAAAATTGAAAATTTAGCTGGGTGTGGTAGCACCTTTGCCATCATATGAGAGACTGAGTGGGAGGATTTCTTGACCCCAGGAGGTTGAGGCTGTGTTGAGCCATGTTTGCACTACTGCACTCCAGCCTGGGCAACAGAGTGAGACCCTGTCTCAAAAAAAAAAAAAGTAATCATTCAGTTGTGTCTGCACTCAGTGCAACACAACTTTATTTGCTAAAGCCGGCAGCTGGCCTGTGGGCCTTAGGTTGCCAGTGTTACTGTTTTAACACTGCATAAAATACTATTTATCCTAACTTGAGGTTTTTGGTACCCCCCTCACATCATTTTGTCTTCACTGTGTGTTTGATTCCCACTTTAGTCATTGTGTCATGTTTCACCCTCCCTTCTAAACTGCAAGTCCCCCTGAACTTTTGTACCTAATCTCAGTGTCTCCTTTACCACACCATAGTTCTTGAGTTGCTAAAAATGGGTAACACCCTGGATGTTAGAAGGGTGCAGGTGGGCACCTCCCCTCACCAGCCAACCCCCAGTGGATATCTAGGCTGGCATACCCTGAGACACCACAGAATCCCCTCTGTCCAGCCAGGGAATACCCCCTGCCACAGAAACCCCGGGAGCAGGGCCAAGAAGGAGCCTTGAGTGGGTTTTCTTCTCTTCTCATTTTTACACACAACGAGGAGGGTCAGAATGCTTCCTGAGTATGGAAAGTTCCAGGAGAACATCATGTATGCCTGGGTCTTGATGTCTGGAGCATCCGGTGTTCTTTGTCAAAGTGACCTCTCAAGACAAAAATGGCAAGGAAGGATAACTATGTTCATGGACAACTGAGGGAACATTTCTCTTGTGGGCAAACAAAGCAGGGTGGGGCCCAAATAATGGCCATGAAATGCACAAACCCCTTCCCAGTGGGCTGTGGGAACTGTGTCTCTTATGGCCCTACAGCATTGCTGAGCCGCAGAAGAGGGACCTCTCATGAAGCCCAAATGCAAACTCCAGCTTACTGTTATGTTCTATTCTCAACACACCAATTATTCTTGCCCGGAGCTTTATCTGGATGCCTTCCAAAGAGTTTGTGCTAAGCTAAGGAGTCATTCCTCTCTGAATCTGCCCCCACCCCACCTGAGACTGGCAGCTGTGAGGCCAGCTCCACTGCAGAGGGACCAGGTGCAGGGACCTGTCCTTGGCCTTGTCAAGGCGTCAGAAGACAGTGATTGGAGAGAATAGAGCAGCAGGAGAACTTAATTCTTAAAAAAAAAAAAATAATTCTATATAAATATCCCAGGTATTAAGGAAGGAAAAAACAGTAGTAGGCAAGGGACTATAAAATGCAGTGCGATTTAGTTATTTAATAATTGTTCCAAATTGCTCAAATGACAATTGTGTAATAATATACTTGGCTGTTGTGCATTAGTGTGGTAACATAAACTCAGGGGACACTGTGTTGTCATTAGTTAATAATGAGGTCAGTCCCTGGAGGTAGCTTGTTGGCCCTTTCCTAAGTGTGAGGTGGGTATTGGTGCCCCAAGAGTGCCAGAGTGACAAAGATCATGGCTAAGGCCAGAGTGAGCAGAGGACTCTCAGGGGTCACCTCTCCTGGTTCCACATCTGTCCTTTCCAGGTGGCTCCCAGCATCTTCCCTTGTGAGTGGCAGGAAGACAGATCTAACCCACTGGAGGCAGGTGGCCCAGGTGGAGAGAAGCTGGGAATCTGGGCCCTGAAGAGTGACAAGGCTCTAGAGCTGGAAGTGAGGAGAGTTCACCTGGCCCAGAGGATTGAGGACCTGGAGTGGGAGCTGTCCCTGCTCCTCCAAGTGGCTGCTGGCAGCTCAAGTGCAGGAGGGAGTTGGTCCAGCCAATACGCCAGCCCGGGGATCACTGAGACACACAGGATGCTGCAGTGGCCACCTGTGGGAGGTGTCTTCTCCACTGGGAACACAGCCAGGTTCCCCTGGTAGGAATGAATGGGCACCTGAGCTCAGAATGTGTGCTGAGTTTATGATATGCTCCTGCAGGGAATACTTGGATTTCTTTCAGAGTCTGGACCTCAGCTTGTGCTGCATTCTGTCTTTGATCCTTTGGGGTGAGGGAAAATAAAGTCACATGGGTTGACAAAATTAATGTGGACTCCCATCGCTGAGTGACCCTCAGTCCTCTCACTCAGGTGTGGGCCCTTGGTGCCTGCAAAAGCTTCACTTGGGACACCTGGATTGAGGAGTGAGAAGTGCTTGGGGGGAGCCCCAAGAATGTAGGTACAGCCACAGCACATCCACTCCCCTTCTTCCATCATGCCTCTTGGCTGAGTCTCCAAGGGGAGTCTCCAAGTCTCCAACATGGCTTGTGAGGAGCCCAAGTGGTCAGATCCCCTCCTGGCTCCAGCCGACCTCCTGAAGAGAGAGAGGCAGGTGGTGCCTGTGGACTGGGCCCCTCAAGCCCCACTAAGGGGCCAGCACCAGAAGAGACTCCCTGAGAACAGCCAGGGCCAGCCCTCCATCAAACTGGAGCTTCGGCCCCCTCCCCACTTCCCCCAATGACACTCACGCTCCTGTACCCTGGGCCTTGCTCCAGCAGGTCCCTTCTCAGAAGATCCTTCCTCCCACTGCCACCCCAGGTGGAATTTGCTTCCCCTCTCAAACCCACTGCAGATGCCACTTGCTCCACAAAGTTCTTCCCGTCCCCTTCCCTGATCTCTCGCTCCTTTGTCTCCATCGTGTGCCCAATTCCCACCTTAGTTATTGTGCCCTAGTTTACCCTCCATCTACACTTAGTGCCTCAGAGCAGGATGTGTGGCTCATTCCCCTTAGTGTCTCACACATAGAGATGGAGTCTCACCTTCACACAGACACAGACACCCAGACATACACACAGACACTCACACTTATATAGACATGCTGATGTACCAACACACACACACACACACATACCACTGAGAACACTGCTTTGGAGGTACAGGGTATTAAATGGCCTATAAAGAGTTTATTTAAATTTTATTTTCCTTCCCTCACCCATCCCCATAAAGACTTTTTGCATGTAATTGATTGTAATGACACAGCCTCCAACCCAGAGATCACACAGTCATCCGGGGAGGCCACACGGGCACACAGGGAAGTGCATGGACAGCAGCATAGAACTGAGTGCCAAGCCCTGTAGACAAACTGGAACAAAGGGAGGAGCCTGGAGGCAAGTGAGATGGAGCTCCGGGCCAAAGCCCTTAGGGACATGAGCTTCACAGTGGGGTTGGCACTGACTGAGTCCCCAGGAGGTAGAATGTGGATGCTGGAAAGGGGCACCGAGAAGGGAGCATTTCAGATTTGTTAGATGTCTGGATCTAAAATGACATGCAAGGTACTGGCCAAAAAGGGTTAGGGTGCAGCCCTTTAGGAAAAGGAAACAATAGGAGGGAATAGGGTAGAGAGGGTGTTCTGAGCCTCCCCTGATGCTCCCATAGTCTGTCTGTGTGACCCTCAGCACTGCAAGAAGCAGCTCTGAGTGGCTCTCCCCTGCTGAAGCAGCCATTGCTCTAGGGGGTGTGGGAAGTTACGAAAAGGCCCACATCTAGGCCAAGCAAGTGGCCTTGAACCAAGAGATCTGCTAGCTTCCAGCCAGCCTGTGGGTCCCAAGGCTGAAACGAGAAGTGTAAGACCAAGCAAAAGGCCCCAGCTCTTCTAAGAATCTCCAGGAGGGAGCAACCAGAGGAGATTCAAATGGAAGACCACCTCATATTGCCTGGTGCCACAGGCTCTTGGTTCCACATGTGCCTCAAAATAGACAACACTCTATACTGTCTCCTAGAGCAGGCGCTCAACTTTAACCAAATGCCAAGGGAAGAAATGGACCCACACCCAGAGCACAATACACAGCTGCATCTTCCTAGTGGGCCAGGGAGTAACACTGGATAGCGTCTCGGTATGTTGAAACGCTAATCTCAAGAAACAGTGTAGTGAAGTCTGTCAATCTGGAGTTTGCACACACACACGCAACAGCAAAGACATAACCAGAAATAAATATAGACACAGACATAAATATGGATTTTTTGAAATATGTAAATAACTATGTAATATATGTAAATATATGCATCAACACATAAAAATTAAAATTAAGTATTTATGCATACAAAATGGAAGTGCTGCCTGCTACCCCATGATGGTCATTCTCCATACAAGAGGGAAATATATACACATAAATATATATACATATATATCTGTATATATGTATCCGTATATACCTAGTACATATATATACCTATATGTATATGTGTGTATATACACACACACATGTATATACACACATACATAAAGAAAGATATTGTATATGGTTACATATAGAAACAAATTTATATAAATATAAATGCATATGTGTAAAATAAATTATATTCAAAAAACACACACACAGAAATACATGCACACTGACACAGCAATATATGGACATTTATACTAGGGGCGTTTGGGCTCTCTTGCTACCTACTGTCAAAAAGGGGAGACTATAAGGCCACTGGAGTCTTTCCTTCCCTGTTTCATGTAACCCTACCCTGACGGCAAACACCAGACCAGTCTTTTAACCAGAGCAGCCTGTGTGTCATCCAGATTGAAAGGTCCAGTAATAAAGCTGTCCACATCTCCTATCTTTCAATCCAGATAGGTGCATTTCTTTTGAACAGCTAAGATGGGTGCAGAAAATGCAAGCCAAGCTGATGGCCCCAGGCCAAATGCCAGGTCCAGCGTTTTGGGGTTCTGTTTAGCATCCCGCCCTGTGCAGGTGCAGTTCGCACCCACCATGATGAACCCACCAACTTGCACAAGCTAGGCACTAGTTTGGCCAGCTTCATCCATCCACCTGGGCTGGCAGTGTCTAACAGTCTGCCTCTGATCTGGTTTTCTTTGCCTGCCACCTACTTTGGAGTTCAGAACAATTTTTCCAGTGAGACCTCTGTTTTCCTTGCTGAATGTACTTACTTCTTTAGACCCAACTAGAAATGGCCAGAGGTTGGGTAGGTGGAGAAGAGGCTTTATGTAGAGAGGTTAAAAATAAAAAAGGTCTGAGCCCTTAGGATAGTTTGGGGGCATTGAGGGAATTGCAGGTATGGATGCGATAAAATGATACTGGGCTGGAAAGACAGCCAGGCCGGGTTGGGGTTGGGACTGCGCTGATAGCCACTTTGGGCACCAGGGAAGTAGCCCCAGATGCTGAAGCCTACACAGTCCTCTAGCCATTTCTAGTTGGATCTAAAGAAACCCACAGACAGACCTGAAAACACATGAATTGAAAATAACCTTGGAGCCAGGTGCCTAAGACCTCTTCCATAAGTACATTCAGCAAGGAAAACAGAGGTCTCACTGGAAAAATTGTTCTAAACTCTAAAGTAGGTGGCAGGCAAAGAAAACCAGATCAGAGGCAGACTGTTAGACACTGCCAGCCCAGGTGGATGGATGAAGCTGGCCAAACTAGTGCCTAGCTTGTGCAGGTTGATGGGTTCATCATGGTGGATGCGAACTGCACCTGCACAGGGCGGGATGCTACACAGAGCCCCAAAACCTTGCACCTGGCATTTGGCCTGGGGCCATCAGCTCGGCTTGAATTAGGGCTGCACTGTAGTCCTAAGGCCAGGATGAGAAGTGTGTGGCCATACAAAAAGTTCATCTCTTTTATTCTTAGAATCTCAGGGAGGTAGCAACCACAGAGGAATTAATTGTAAGACCATCTGACTTTACCTGGTCCTACAGGCTTTTGGCACCCTACTCATCCAAAAAGTAAAAAAGCCAGTCCCCTATCTGTGCTCTCTCCTAGAGTAGGATATCAACTTTTCCCAAATGCCAAGGGAAGAAATGGCCCTGACACTCAGAGTCACATGCACAGCTGCATCTTTGCAGTCCACCAGAGGAATAACACACTCCGGGGTATCTCCGTGTGTTGGAATCAATGCTCTCAAGGAACAATGAAGCAAAGTCAGTCAGCCTGGAGTTTTTTACTCATACAGGACACATACAAAGACATAACTGGAAATAATCATAGACACTTAAATGTGGACATTTTTAGAATATATAAAGCAATGTGTAACATAAATTGAAGCAACATATGAAATAAAAATTAAAAACATATTTATACATATAACTTTGTAGTGCTACCTGCCACTCAGGTGGTCTTTCTCCATACAGGAGAGAAATATATGCACATAAATCTATCTATAAATAAATATAGATATTTTATATGACTACATAGATGTATATATACTTATGTATGATGAGACAAAGTAGCAAATGTAAGAAGCCATGTTTGCTCATTTCTGCATGCCAACATATTTTCACAAAGCCGCTGACTATCTGAAGATGTGAGCTCTCTGGAAAGATGCTCTGCACTAAAGACAAAACAAGATACAGCACATGGCCCCCCACATCTCTTGCCTGAGTCACTATCTTCCTTAAAAGATGAATGACCCTAGTCCTTGCCTTTTCCTGCCTATAACATAACATCTGACAGAGCGATTACATTTCTATAGTCTGTAATCAGATGTACTCTTTACACCTGAACCTTGATGCGATTCTGCTTTAATGTAACTGGTGAGCAAGTTTGACGTGATTTTGCACATAATGAACCCACATGACCCATATATAAGCTGTGAGCTAAAATAGTACCAGAGCAGTCTGACAGAACCACCTGAAGGACTGCTCCTGGGCTGCAGTCCTTAGGCTATAGTCCTCAATAAGATTTCTGAATAAAAACAACTTTAATTCTTTAGAAGCTTGATTTTTTAAATTTGGTTAAGAATCATGATGACCATGAAAGGACACAGAGTAGACTGCCCAAGGTCATCTAAAACATTGCAGGAAACCAGCACCTCAGTACCAGCGAGCCCTTGGAGTCCCTCGAGCTCCTCCATGGTTGTGGATGACTGGGTGTCTCTCCTGAAACTCAAACCTGAGTTTATTCAGCTAGCTGCTTTCACTCTTTGACAAAAAGATAAGTTCTTCCTTGAGACTTTTCATTTCTCAAGAAGAGGAATTCTCCTATTTAAAAGATACTAGGATGATGAGCATTTCTTCATGTGTTTTTTGGCTGCATGAATGTCTTCTTTTGAGAAGTGTCTGTTCATATCCTTTGCCCACCTTTTGATGGGGTTGTTTGTTTTTTTCTTGTAAATTTGTTTGAGTTCATTGTAGATTCTGGATATTAGCCCTTTGTCAGATGAGTAGGTTGCAAAAATTTTCTCCCATTCTGTAGGTTGCCTGTTCACTCTGATGGTAGTTTCTTTTGCTGTGCAGAAGCTCTTTAGTTTAATTAGATCCCATTTGTCAATTTTGGCTTTTGTTGCCATTGCTTTTGGTGTTTTAGAGGGAATCCTCCCTAACACATTTTATGAAGCCAGCATCGTCCTGATACCAAAGCCAGGCAGAGACACAACCAAAAAAGAGAATTTTAGACCAATATCCTTGATGAACATTGATGCAAAAATCCTCAATAAAATACTGGCAAACCGAATCCAGCAGCACATCAAAAAGCTTATACACCATGATCAAGTGGGCTTCATCCCTGGGATGCAAGGCTGGTTCAACATATGCAAATCAATAAATGTAATCCAGCATATAAACAGAACCAAAGACAAAAACCACATGATTATCTCAATAGATGCAGAAAAGGCCTTTGATAAAATTCAACAACCCTTCATGCTAAAAACTCTCAATAAATTAGGTATTGATGGGACGTATCTCAAAATAATAAGAGCTATATACGACAAACCCACAGCCAATATCATACTGAATGGGCAAAAACTGGAAGCATTCCCTCTGAAAACTGGCACAAGACAGGGATGCCCTCTCTCACCGCTCCTATTCAACATAGTGCTGGAAGTTCTGGCCAGAGCAATCAGGCAGGAGAAGGAAATAAAGGGTATTCAATTAGGAAAAGAAGAAGTCAAACTGTCCCTGTTTGCAGATGACATGATTGTATATCTAGAAAATCCCATTGTCTCAGCCCAAAATCTCCTTAAGCTGATTAGCAACTTCAGCAAAGTCTCAGGATACAAAATCAATGTACAAAAATCACAAGCATTCTTGTACACCAATCACACACAAACAGAGAGCCAAATCATGAGTGAACTCCCATTCACAATTGCTTCAAAGAGAATAAAATACCTAGGAATCCAACTTACAAGGGATGTGAAGGACCTCTTCAAGGAGAACTACAAACCACTGCTCAATGAAATAAAAGAGGATACAAACAAATGGAAGAACATTCCATGCTCATGGGTTGGAAGAATCAATATCGTGAAAATGGCCACACTGCCCAAGGTAATTTATAGATTCAATGCCATCCCCATCAAGCTACCAATGACTTTCTTCACAGAATTGGAAAAAACTACTTTAAAGTTCATATGGAACCAAAAAAGAGCCCTCATCGCCAAGTCAATCCTAAGCCAAAAGAACAAAGCTGGAGGCATCACGCTACCTGACTTCAAACTATACTACAAGGCTACAGTAACCAAAACAGCATGGTACTGGTACCACAACAGAGATATAGATCAATGGAACAGAACAGAGCCCTCAGAAATGATGCCGCATATCTACAACTATCTGATCTTTGACAAACCTGACAAAAACAAGAAATGGGGAAAGGATTCCCTATTTAATAAATGGTGCTGGGAAAACTGGCTAGCCATATGTAGAAAGCTGAAACTGGATCCCTTCCTTACACCTTATACAAAAATTAATTCAAGATGGATTAAAGACTTAAATGTTAGACCTAAAACCATTAAAATCCTACAAGAAAACCTAGGCAATACCATTCAGGACATAGGCGTGGGCAAGGACTTCATGCCATGAAGAAGTGCTCATCATCACTGGCCATCAGAGAAATGCAAATCAAAACCACAGTGAGATACCATCTCACACCAGTTAGAATGGCCATCATTAAAAAAACAGGAAACAACAGGTGCTGGAGAGGATGTGGAGAAATAGGAACACTTTTACACTGTTGGTGGGACTGTAAACTAGTTCAGCCATTGTGGAAGTCAGTGTGGCGATTCCTCAGGGATCTGGAACTAGAAATACCATTTGACCCAGCCATCCCATTACTGGGTATATACCCAAAGGACTATAAATCATGCTGCTATAAAGACACATGCACACGTATGTTTATTGCGGCACTATTCACAATAGCAAAGAGTTGGAACCAACCCAAATGTCCAACAACGATAGACTGGATTAAGAAAATGTGGCACATATACACCATGGAATACTATGCAGCCATAAAAAATGATGAGTTCGTGTCCTTTGTAGGGACATGGATGAAACTGGAAACCATCATTCTCAGTAAACTATCGCAAGGACAAAAAACCAAACACCGCATGTTCTCACTCATAGGTGGGAATTGAACAATGAGAACTCATGGACACAGGAAGGGGAACATCACATTCCAGGGACTATTGTGGGGTGGGGGGAGGGGGGAGGGACAGCATTAGGAGATATACCTAATGCTAAATGACGAGTTAATGGGTGCAGGAAATCAACATGGCACATGGATACATATGTAACAAACCTGCACATTGTGCACATGTACCCTAAAACCTAAAGTATAATTAAAAAAAAAAAATCAAAAAAAAAAAATAAAATAAAAGATACTAGGAAGGAATGGATATGTGAAGCTGTCTGAATTGCTAGGTTGTGCTAGTACTTTCCCTTTCAATTTGACTTTATGAACAAGGCTCACAGGACCGAAACTATTAAAAATATAGGAAGATTTGACCTGAGTCATCTCTGAAGACAAGTGACACTTGCCCCTTCCAGCCAAATTCTGATTTGGCATTCCCGGGTGACTGCAAATCTCATGGAAGTGTCAGAGGTACAATCCTTGTAACATGCAGTGGTCCCATAGGAAATTCCATTTCACAGGTAAGTAATAGTTGGCTCATCTGGGGAAGCACACATGATGGTCAGTCACCCAGTGCACTGAGCCTCCATGATTGCTTTTGATAACCAGAGGGAGAAACCAAGACATGTAAAAGAAACAACTATTGGCAATGCTCAAAGCAGCAAACCTGACCCCACTACATTTCTCACCAGCATTATGCTTTGCTGAGTTCTCAGAATGGGAAATAAATTATCCAAAATCGAAACAACAGTGGTACCTGACAACCAATCTCCAGTCGTGATCCAGTAGGCCTCATGTATAACACATACAGAGCCTACACTTACAGGTATCTCCCTGAATAGGAGGGGTTTACTACAGGAGATTTAACATTGAAATGGCCAAAAACTGGATTCTCAAATATTAAGGCATGACAGGTTTTCTAGGACTCTAGTTAGCTACATATTATGGCTCATTCTTGTGTGCACGTTTAAACTGATAGGTAAATTACATCAAGAAAAATTCAGAGCTCAAATGGGCAACCTACAACTATAGAGTTAAAACGTAGAGTCTTCTTTTTTTTTGAGACGGAGTCTTGCTCTGTTGCCCAGGCTGGAGTGCAGTGGAGCGATCTCGGCTCACTGCAAGCTCCGCCTCCTGGGTTCACGCCATTCTTCTGCCTCAGGCTCCCGAGTAGCTGGGACTACATGCACCCACCACCACCATGCCTGGCTAATTTTTTGTGTTTTTAGTACAGACGGGGTTTCACCCTGTTAGCCAGGATGGTCTCCATCTCTTGACCTTGTGATCCGCCCACCTCAGCCTCCCAAAGTGCTGGGATTATAGGCGTGAGCCACCACGCCCAGCCAAACCGTAGAGTCTTCTAATTCCTCCCTCTCTCTCTCTCCCCTCCCCCACATTGAATTTGCTGACTTTTGTGCTGCTGTTGAGATAAAATGCACTGCTAATGCATGGTATTGCTAATCCAAAGCTACTTGGAGATTTTGTTTTTCTTATACAGTTCAGCCAGTTCAAATGCTTTTGTGGGTTTTTTAAATCAAATTGCCATGCAAACTGCTTTTTCCAAAACTTTGTTTCATAGCCTTCATTACATTACCCACTGCGGCAAATGAAATTTAGCCATCTGAACAGGTTCCAGTTTTGTCAGGAATACAATTTGAATCCAGCCATCTTTGGTAAGCCGGTGAGTTTATATTACTATCTCATGACTAAAATTATAGAATTAAAGCTATAAGATATTTATCTGTGTGTATGTGTTTAGATGTGTTTATGTATGTGTACATGTATTTTTTATGTTTTGTCTATATGGTATCAAATTGACTTATAAATAAACATGCATGCATTAGGAAGTACAAATATTTTCCAAGTTCACATGACTTAAATCTTTAATAAGTAAGCTGGTTTTAAAATTATTAATAAAATATACATAGAAATGTCTTCAGAAATGTCAGCACACATTTTTGCCTGCATTTACTGATCAAAAAGTTTTATAGTTGTTTCTGCTAGATATTTTAAAGTGTCAGGGTTTGGTATGAAGGCTATAAAACTATAAATCAAGCCAAAAACAGAATGATCTTTGTGTGTTTTTTGATAAGTAAGGCTGATTTAATATTGTTGGTTTCACCAAAACAGACCTATCTTATGAGTTAGAGGCAAAATACCCATATATGTAACTTTCAGGTTCTTACTTAAATGAACATTTGATATTCATAGGCTATAAAAGTTGTTAACAACGAAATAACTTGAAATACCAGCTTTGTCTAATATCTCAGTTTGCATAAGTAATCTTGTTATACTGTTAACAGTAAGTAAATTAGGCAAATGTAAATGAAAAATGCTTATAAATAAACCTTTTATGTAATTTGAAATCTTAAACTTATGATAAATTAAATAATAGAAACTCATTGTCATTTTCAATTAAGAAAATATAAGAAAACATATTTTTAAAAAATGATGAAATGGCTCTTTTCTATAAAATACTGATATGTGGCAGACAAGTCAAGATCTTGCTTACTAAGTTTACACCAAAATTTAAGGTTACTAAGAGTTAAAAGTTCTAACTAACATATAATTTTGTATATAAAGTATGCCAAAAAATAAGATGTATTTTTGATAAGAAAAAAAATGCAAGAAAGGCATGAAATGTGTTATTGAGAAAAAGAAAATTTTGTCTAATTCAGAGGTTATTTAAAGGTTATTTATGAAACAAGATAGAAAGAAACAAGTAATTGGAAGAGAAAGGTGAAAAAGGTTATGGATATGGAAATGTACTTTTTTGTAAAAAAACAAAAAGAGGTTAAAAAGAAAAGAGAATAATTTTGCATAAGAAAGAATCTTGTATAGTAAATTTTTTCCTACAGTGAAATGACTGGGTATTTAAGAAAAAGGAAGTATAAGAAAGAGCAAAAAGTCCCAGGATGTCTTAAATAGTCTGTGTAAGTCACGGGAAGATATTTGAAAATAGATTTATTAAAGGAAGTTTGTATGTGATTAAGTTTGCTATAACACAAATATCTTTCTAAATATGGAGTTTTGATATTAAAAATACACTAATGCAAAACTAAAAATTGGTCCCCTATGTTAGAATAAGATTTTCTGAAAGTATTTATTTGTTATAATAAAATTACAAGAGGTTTTATCTGTTTCTTTTTGAAATTTCTCGAATTTATGTCTCAGAAGTTCAAATTCTGCTCTATCTTACTAAATGTGATTTGCAGTTTATGTATCATTGCCTTCTGTTCTTTGTTCCCTTAAAAGGTAAATCTTTTTGCTTACCTGGGATGATAACTCTCTTCTTTAATCTTTTTATTAACTCCCGTAACTATTTTCTTCCACTCTACCTCTGATGTTGTGGCTGGACACTAAAATGTTTATCTTGAAGGTCTAGAATAGTAGTGTTTTCTTCTAGAATAATTTGACTCTGTACTCTCGGCTTTTCTTCAGTAGAGGGGAATTCTCATGCTGTTGCTGAGAGCCATGTATTTCTGTGCTCAAGGTATGAGTTTTCCTGTTTACATTCCTTTGTACTATCGTGTACACCTATAACCCTGAACACACTGTTCTTACATCTGATTAAGCTCAACTACCCTTTTTATCAGGTTTGACTCCCAGGCTATCTAAATGGGCTTCCCATAAGGAGAATTAGTCATACTTGTGTTACTCCATTTTGCATTGCTATAAAGAAATACCTGAGACTGGGTAAATTATAAAGACATTTATTTTGGCTCACAGTTCTGCAGACTGTACAAGAAGAACAGTGCCAGCATCTGATTCTGGTGAGGGCCTCAGGAAGATTACAATTACATTTATGGTGGAAGGTGAATGAGGAGCAGGCATGTCACATGGCAAGAGAGGGAGCAAGAGAGAGGAGGAGGTGCCAAGCTCCTTTAAACAACCAGCTCTTGCATGAACTACCAGAGCAAGAAGTCACTCATTACCATGGGGATGGCAATGAGTCATTCATAAAGTATCTGCCTCTGTGACCCAAACACCTCCCACTAGGCCATCTCCAACACTAGAGGTAACATGTCAACATGAGATTTGGAGGGGAGACACATCCAAACTAAATCAACACTATAGGAGGTTTTGTGGGGATTTTTGTTTGTTTGTTTACCTTTATAGTAGCTGGTCTAAAAAACAAAGATTTTATGTTTTATTAAAACAATTTCTGCATTATTATTATTAGGTTTCATATTACTTAGGAAAACTGAAATTTAAAAGGGTTAAGGATTTTACATTCATAAAAATTTCTGTATTTCTTTTGAAGTATTTTGATTACCACTCTACTTGTATGAATAACTTTTATTTTCCAGTGACCTATGGTTTTATTTTGATCTAGTTTTTTGAAACTTTTGACATCTTTGTCATGTTCTCCCAGGATGAAAATCCTAAATGAAGTCTTCTTGTATTAAATAATTAGACTTATTTGGTAGATTATTTGTAAAGTATCATCAAATGATAATTGATATTAGATCTTTCTGTTACAATTATGGGTACATTATTGACATAAATGTTCCAAAACTTATGTAAATTTACAAAAAGCTGATTTGTTATCAGTCATAATTTTGATTACTATGTCAAATATTAAGTTATATTTGTATGGGTATGTTATTAATGTGAATATTCTAAAGATGATATAAAATTTATGAAAGCCTGATGTCTCTAGCATGACATTGTCATAATGATTCTGGTTGTTATCTTAAAATGCTGCAAATAATAGAAATAACAAAATTTCCTTGTCTATTGGGAACTTTCATCAAATCTTAACCATAGCTACACTGAATTTTGGTCATCCAGTGTTATTATTCTCAATTCTTCTCTACAAACATTTGCAATCAGCTCTAGTCAAAAAGTGCTGCCGTGTGTGGTGGCTAACACCTATAATCCCAGCACTTTGTGGGGCCAAGGTGGGAGGATCACTTGAACCCAGGAGTTTGAGACCAGCCTGGGTAATATACCAAGACCCCGACTCTACAAAAATAAAATAAAATAAAATAAAATAAACTTAATTGGGTCTAGTGGCACAAACTTGTAGTCCCAGCTACTTGGGAGGCTGAGGTGGGAGGATTTGCTTGAGCCTAGGAATTCAAGGCTGCAATGAGCCATAATCACACTACTGCACACCAGCCTGGGTTGCAGAACAAGATCCTGTCTCAAAAAAAAAACAAAAAAAGAAAGAAAGAAAACTGCTTTTTTTATGAAAAAGATTCTAATAAGTACGGGCACAAAAAGAGGAAAAAACTAATACAATTAATGAAAGAACATACAAATGTATGTTCTAGTTTTGTTGAATATTTGTCATGGTTTTTCTCCAATGTGTCACTCCTTTGATGATATTATGTGTAAAATTTGTAGTATTCTTGTAATAGTCTTCTTGAAATGTTGTGATAGGTGCAGAAAACTGCAATGTCAGAAAAAAAAAACTGAATCATACTAATTAGAAAAATAGATGAGTGAGGCAGAAAACTAACAAGGAAATTCTGACTTAAATTCAACACTTCACCAATTGGACCTAATAAAAATTGACAAAATGTTCCACCCAACAACCACAGAAGATACATTCTTTTCATTTGCACATGGCATATACTCTAAGATCAACCACATATTTGGCCATAAAGCAAGTCTCAATAACTTTTTTTAATGAAGAAACAACACCGAGCATATTTTTGGACCACGGAGAATAAAAATAGAAGGCAATATCAAGAAGATACTTCAAAATCACACAATAAAGTGGAAACTAAAGAACTTGTTTCTTCATAACTTTTGAGTTAACAACAAAATTAAAGCAGAAATCAAATAATTATTTAAAATAAATGAAAACAGAGACACAATTTACCAAAATCTCTGGAATGTAGAAAAAGCAGTATTAAGAAGAAAGTTTATAGTGCTTAAATGGTTTGCCTACCTCAAAAAGCTAGAAAGATACCAAATTATCAATCTAACATCACACCTAAAGGACCTGAAAAAACAAGAACAAACTAATCCAAAGCTACCAGAATAAAATAAATAACAAAAATCACAGCAGAAATAAAATTGAGACCCAAAAAGCCATATAAAAAATTAATGAAATGAAAAGCTGGTTCTTTCAAAGAATATGTGAGATTGATAGAATGCTAGGTAAACTAAAAAGAAAGAAGATTCAAATAAATACAATCAGAACTGATACCCACGGAAATACAAAAGAGCCTCAGAGACTATTATGAACACCTCTGTGCACACAAACTAGAAATCTAGAGGAAATGAATAAATTCCTAGAAACACAAAACCTCCCAAGGAAGAATTAGGAAGAAATTGAGATCCTGAACAGACTAATAGCAAGATTGAAAAATATAAACCAGTAATAAAAAACCTACTAACCAAGAAATGTCCTAGACCAATTAGTTCACAGCCAAATTCTGCCAGACATGCAAAGAAGAGCTGGTGCCAATCCCACTGAAACATTCCCCAAAAAGTTGAGGAGAAGGAACTCCTCCCTAACTCATTCTATAAAACCAGCATCATCCTGATACCAAAATCTGGCACAGGCACAACAAAAAAAGGAAACTACAGGCCAATATTCCTGATGAACAGACACAAAAATCTTCAACAAAATACTAGCAAACTGAATCCAGCGACACATCAAAAAGTTAATTCACCATGATTGAGTAGGGTTTATTCATGGGAGGCAAGGTTGGTTCAACATATGCAAATAAATAAATGTGATTCACCAAATAAACAAAATTTACAAAAAACATGAACACAAGTAAAAACTTCATGATCATCAATAGATGGAGAAAAAGTTTTAAATGAAACCCAACATCTCCTCTTGATAAAAACCCTCAATAAATTAGACATCAAAGGAGCATACCTCAAAATAATGAGTTATCTATGACAAACCCACAGCCAAGCTCATACTGAACTGGCAAAAGCTGGATTCATTCCCCTTAAGAATCAGAACAAGACAATATTGCCCATTCTCACTATTCTGACTCAACCTGGTACTGGTAGTCATAGCAGAGCAGTTATGCAAGAGAAAGAAAAAGAGGAAATTCAAATAGGAAAAGAATAAGTCAAATTATCTCTCTTCATAGATGATATTACTCAATACCTAGAAAAACTTAAAAGACTACCAAAAATTCCAACAACTGATAAATAACTTCAGTAAAATTTCAGAATATATAATCAATGTACAAAAGTCAGTAGCAGTTGTATACACCAATAACATCCAAGCTGAAAGCCAAATCAAGAATGCTATCACATTTATAATGGCCACACAAAAAAATACCTAGGAATATATCTAACCAAGGAGGTGAAAGAACTCCATAAGAATAACAAAAATTTCTGCTGAATAAAATCACAGATGACACAAACAAATGGAAAAACATTCCATGTTCATGGATGGGAAGAATGAGTATCATTAAAATGGCCATACCGCCCAAAGCAATCTCTAGATTTAACACTATTCGTATTAAATTACCAATGTTGTTTTCACAGAATTAGGAAAAAAACTACTCTAAAATCCATATGGAATGAAAAAAAGAGCAGGAATCACCAAAGCAATCCTAAGCCAAAAAAAGAAAAAAGCCAGAGACATCACACTGTCCAACTTTAAACTATATTACAAGGCTACATAACCAAAACGCTACAGTACTGGTACAAAAACAGATACATAGACCAGTGGGACAGAATAGAGAACCTAGAAATAAAGTCACACACCTACAACCAAGTGAACATCCATGAAGCTGACAAAAATAAGCAATAGGGAAAGACTCTCTATTCAATAAATAGTGCTGGGATAACTGCCTATCCATAGGCAGAATGAAACTGGCTCCTGTTCACTGTTCTGTGTCTTCTGTTCCTAGAAGCCCAGTCTCTATGGCCCTGTGACCAGCAGGCATTCAGAGATCCATAGCTAAGACACCAGAACCTGCTGCAAGCCTAGAAATGGAACTGTTGACATTCAGGGATGTAGCCATAGAATTCTCTCCAGAGGGGTGGCAATGCCTGGGCACTGCACAGCAGAATTTGTATTGGAATCCGATGTTAGAGAACTACAGAAACCTGGTCTCTCTGGCTTTGTGTTCTCATTTCACCCAAGATTATTGACCAGAGCAGGGCATAAAAGATTCATTCCAAAAAGTAGTACTAAGTAGATATGGAAAATATAGACATAAGAATTTGCAATTAATGAAAGCCTGTAAGAGTGTGGATGAGGGTAAGATGCAGAAAGGAGGTTATAATGGACTTAGCCAATGATTTTCAACTACATAGGACAAAATATTTTTTCAAATGTCCCACATTTATTTACATATGAAATGTGTTTCATACAGTTATGATGGATGGAGTGTATAACACCTGACAGCAGCAAGACCTTTCGAGGAACTGAACATTGACTACAGTATATCATGCAAGTATCTATATATACACAAAAGAATTCCTTTTCTTAAAAAAAAAAGTACAAAACATGTTCAGGGATAAACACAAGATATAAAATGCAAAAGGAAACACAAAACAAAACCAAAAAATATAACTCTCTCAGAGAACTATAAACGGAAGGGACAGAAGAGTACCTCTACTGCATTTTAGTGAAGCACAACTACCGACGTTAAATATACCTCTTGAAATGGCTGAACTAATCCCATGTGGCTCAGTGCTTAAGGTAACAGCCAATTGCGATACACAGCTGGCTGCATTGATAAGTCGGTGGCTGACGTCGTGCACCCCAACTCTAAGCACCAGAGCGTTTGGCAGTAGCACCCAGAACAGGAAACGCCAACTCTTTTGGAAACAAAGGATTAAGTCAGCTGATTTTTTTTCTATCAAGAGCCAGAGAAATACTTGATATTCTTAGTTGTGTTTCTGTAATAGTTAATAAGTTACATGACAAAAACCTGACTATGTAGATCTATTGGTCTAACTACGTATTTGTAACTTTTATAGTAGTCCAGCCCTTTTGTTACTTTCCCTCCTTGTGCTCTTAAAGCCAGCCTTGCAGATCTGCCCAGAAAACCTGTCCCATTCTTTTTTTCTTTAGAATAGCCTTCCCCATTCCTCAAAATGGAATTGAGGAAATCAGCATTCCTTATTAGATTCCTGGCTTCAGTTTTTATCCACGGCTGGGAAAGGAGCGACCTGCAAGGCTGCTTTAAACACCCTTCGGCATGGCCTGAAGACAAAGGTGTGCCCACACGGGAGTGCAGTTGTCTCAAACGTGCACTCACTCCCTCGGGGCAGGCACATCGAGGAGGTGCTAAGACATTTAGAAGTTCCTAGTGTTTTTGAGACCCACAATTACTTCCAATTTATGTAGTGAATTCTAAAAATTAAAAACACTAAAAAGGGCATTATTTTAGCCTGTAAGTAGTTAACCCATTCAAATTCGAAACATACAAAATGATTTATTCGAATTCAGGAACTGCCCCGTTACTAAGAACTCTGTTTTAAAGAAACAGTACAAAAAGAAAAATTCTAACCCAAAACAACTCAAAACGTTTTCCACTGATTACTGATACAAACATGTAACAAAGAGTATAAAAAGTTATTCATTTAAATATATACAAACTCTTTTAAACTCAAATTCTGTTTTAATACTTAGTGAGGATACATATGACAAGATGAAGAAGAAGGCACGTTGAAAGAGAATATATTGCAACAGCCTAGACAGTACTATTAACTCTATTATACTGCAAACTTTGTGTAACGAAAGTGTCTTTTTTATCCCAATGTGGACAGGGATTTTCCTCATGGAGCATCTGTGGCTATTTCTCATCTGAGCTCATCCTTTTGGATTTGATGAAGGCCATACCATGTGTCTGCATGTGAGTGTTTAAAGCAGCTTCAGTTTCAAAAGTTTTTGCGCACACTTTGCACTTTCTGTCTGACATGACGCCATTGGGAGATTCGTCCTCATGGCTGGGTTTGTTCTTCTGTTGGTTATCTTCCCTAGCCCCACTTTGCTTGAACACTGGCTGAGGTTCCTTTAACTTATGTACAACAAAGAGGTGCCTGGACAGAGAGACGTGAGACATATAGCAGAGGCCACACTCCCGGCACTGGTAGGAAGAACTATCCGATTTGTGCTGAGGGATGTGTTCGTGGAACTGCAGCAGGTTTTCGGTGGTGAAGCAACACACGGCACACTTGTGAACCTTAAAAACATTGATTTTCAGCTTTTTCAGTGGTTGAGTGATTGCTCCTCTGGGAGGCCTGAACTCCAGAACCAATTCTTTCAACTTCCACTTGGGGCTGGGGACCTTGGCATCTTCTTTTATTTCTGTTTCCTCCTCATTGGTGGTGTCTGTCATTTCTTTCAGGTCAGGGTCGCTGATGCCATGCATCAGCTGGACATGCTTCTCCAGCATCAACCGTTTGGTAAAGGTACCTCTGGAGTCTGGGCAGTGTGAGCAGGCATACACTTTCCTGATGCCTTTGTGCTTGATCCGGTTGTGCCAGCACAGGCTGTGGGACAAGCTGAAAGGCTTGTCACGCTGGCGGCAGGGGTGTTTATTCATTTGCTTCCCATGCTCCTTCCTCACGTGGGATATGTACACATCTCTCTGCATGAACAGGCGGTCACACTACCAACACGTCCACCCAGGACTGGCCACTTTCTTGGTTTCCATTGATTTTTTTCAAAGGAGATGGAGATTTCTTTTCCAATTTCTCTTTCCCATTCATGGATTTGCTGTCCTCTTTGTTCTGATATGCTGAATTATAAGTTGCAGGCTTAATGCTCAAAAGCAAGTCTACACCCAAGTTGGCCCTTCAATACTTTTCAATGTCCCATGCATAGACTTGTTATGGTCCATCATAAGTTGCTTCTGTGCATATAAAAGAGAACAGTCTAGACACTTGAAAACAGACATCTTCTGGTTTCCAGTGTGTTGGTCAAAGTGACGATACAGCAAGGTTCGCAGGGTAAACACAGTATTGCACATGGAACACTTACATATTATTTTTGGTTCTCCTATCTTGATGCCAGGATGCTGTGTGTAGGTGTGGGAATGTGTGCTTGGGGTGGACTTAAACGCCATTGGACAAATAGGACACTTGTAGAAGACTTTACAGTGAGAACCTTGAATGCGAGACTTCAGAGCAGCCACATCAGAGTACACAACATTGCAATGTACACGTCAAAAACCAACTCTCCTTGTGTAGTGTAGACAGTTCTTGGTGACGTGGGTCTGGAAGTGCACCAACCTGCAGATGGCCCTGCACTCAGGGCAGGTGTAGGGAGTTTTGTGCTGATGGATTCTCTGCACTGATTAGGAAGCAGCATCTGGCAGATAGTACAAGTCTTTTGTCCACTCATATCTGCAGCCTGCTGGAAAAGTGTAGCCAGCGACGTCTTGTCCTGGAAGATTTCATTACACTCCAAACATTTTAGATTATGTCTACACAGTTTGGAGGGGTCTTCATCTAGGGGCATGGCTGTGGTGCTGGGAGTGCTTGAAAGAGCCGATATGACTGTCCCAGTTATGCCAGACTGAATTTTTGTGACAGTGTGTATGCCAGCTCCCACAGGGCTCTGAAGAGTGGAAGATGAAGAAGAAGTATTGCTTGATGGAGAAACTGTCATTTGACCTGCTGGGACTGGCTTTAAAATTGAGTAGGAACGTTGCATTACTACCCCTTTCTCCTAATGCCCATGGGCATGGGAAAGGAGGCTGCATTTGTTGTAAAAAACGAGGTTCTTTATACAATGGTTGCATGTTACTTCGATGCACATGCTCCATCTGTCGTAGTGCTGGGTCAGACTCTTCAAGTGCAAAGGAGTCCCTACACTCCAAGCACTTGTACCCATGCATCAGTAATGTGATCCCTGCATTGGCAGGAGGACTGAGGTTTAGGATGTAAACAGGGACTGGATTGACACTGCTCAGCACCTTGTTGAGAGTTTCAACCACAGAATTCTGCAAGGACGACACCACCTGGACTCCAGACACCTTTTTGGGGGGTTGTGAGGCTGCTGCATTGATTATTGCCTGCTTTATTTGTTGCTGAGTTTTGCTTAGCACTTGACGGAGTTCAGAGGTGGCCTGGGCACCCTGAGGCAGAAGGTTAAGGTTGGCAAGGTGCACAGTCTTTGGCACAAGTTTGGCATTGGCCAGGCTGGATGCTGGCATCATGACAGTTTGCTCCTGGATGGCATTGGCAGCTTTAACGATGGTGCTGCTGGCACTCTGGACAGAGGCAGCAGGTATGACTGTGGTTTTCACCGTCGTGTTGTTAGCGAGCTTCAAATTAATGACTTGGGATCCTGCTGTCTTCACAGCAGACACTGGGGGGAAAGCAGTAGCCACAGGCTTGATTGTGACCTGTTTAGGGGTGGGCTCTGCAGGGGAAACTGCATTGGTCACCACTGCAGACTGGAGAGGCACCCTGGGGGGAGAGGAAACGGCAGTGGCTGATGCTGGAGGCAACAGAAGGGATGTCACAGAGGCCATCATGACGCCATCTGCTCGGAAGGTTTCTTCTCAGAGTCAAGATCCACTTCTGGCAATACCCTGGTCACTGTTCTCTTGATTTCCCCAGAAGATGTCTTAATGGTTTTTATGTGGACTTTGGGGATTGCTGGTGTGGATCCTGCAGGAGAGGACTGGGTTCCCTTGCTGCTGTTCTCACTTGAGATGTTTCTGGGACTATCCGGTTGCTTTAGGGATGGTTTTTTTGTCCCGTCGATGAGATTCCGGGATCCAGGAGACTTGGCAGCGGCTCTCGGACTGTCGTTTACTTCTTTTAGTAATGGGGAGGATTCCCTCGAATTGGCCACTTGTTCTTTGGAGGAGTCTGAAGCCGCCTTTTTAGCGCTGAGAGCTGTGATGGCAGCAATGCAAGACGAGAAGTGGGAGGACAACTTTGTCTTTGACGGTGCAATGCCAAGGAGGCCAAGAATTTCATACACAGTCAAACAAACATCATAAGCAAAGGAGAAGATACTTTTCAGACAAGCAAATGTTAAGGGAATTTATTACCACCAGACCTGCCTTAAAAGAGGTCTTTAAGGGAGTGTTAAATATAGAAACAAGCCAGGCGCAGTAGCTCACGCCTGTAATCCCAGCACTTTGGGAGGCTGAGGTAGGCAGATCACTTGAGCCCAGGAGTTCAAAACCAGACTAGGCAACATGGTGAAACCCCGTCTCTACAAAAAATATAAAAATTAGCTAGGAATGGTGGTATGCGCCTGTGGTCCCACCCACTCAGGAGACTAAGGCAGGAGGATGGCTTGAGCCCAAGAAGCAGAGGTTGCAATGAGCCCAGATCATACCACTGCACTCTGCCTGGGCAGCAGAGTGAGATCGTGTCTCAAAATAAAATAAAATAAATATGAGAACAAAAGACCATTACCAACCACCACAAAAACACACTTAAGTACATAGACCATTAACACTATAAAGCAACTACAAAATCAAGTCTAGTCTGCAGGATCAATTCCATACATAGAATTATTAACTTTGAATATAAATGGGCTAAATGCCCCAATTGAAACGCACAGAGTGGCAAGTTGAATAAAGAAGCAAGACCCACTTGGGTGCAGTGGCTCATGTCTGTAATTCCAGCGCTTTGGGAGACCAAGGTGGGCAGATCGCTTAAGCCCAGCAGTTCGAGACCAGCCTGGGCAACATGGGAAAACCTCGTCTCTATAAAAAATGTAAAATTAGTCAGGCATGGTGGCATGCACTTGTAGTCCCAGCTACTCCAGAAGTTGAAGTGTAAAGATCACCTGAACTCAAGAGGTTGAGTCTGCAGGAAGCCATAATTGTGCCACTGCATTCCAGCATGGATGAAAGAGACGGATTGGTCTCAAAAAATTAAAACAAACAAACAAACAAACAAACAAGACCCAACTGTATGCCATCTTCAAGAGACCCATCTCACACATGCAATGACACAGATAGGCTCAAAGTAATGGGATGGAGGAAAACCTACCAAGTAAACAGAAAACAAAAACAAAACAAACAAACAAAAAAATAGCAGGGGCTGCTATTCTAATTTCAAACAAAACAGACTTTAAGTCAACAACAATCAAAAAAATACAAAGAAGGGCATTACATAATGATAAAGTGTTCAATTCAACAAGAAGACTGAACTCTTCTAAATATATATGCATCCAACACAAGAATTATGTGTGCAGCCTGGGAGCACCCAGATTCATAAAAACAAATTCTTAGAGACCTGTGAGGAGGCTTAAATTCCCACACAATCATAGTGGGAGACTTCAACACTCCACTGACAGATTAGACAGATCATCAAGGCAGAAAACTAAAAAATATATGTGGGACCTGAACTCAACACTTGACCAAATGGAACTAACAGACATCTACAGAATTCTCCACCCCAAAACAATAGAATATATATTCTTCTCATCACCACATGGTGCATACTCTAAAACTGACCACACGATCAGACAAAAAACAATTCTCAACAAATTTTTAAAAATTGAAATCATACTAATTACGCTCTCAAACCACAGCACAATAAAAATAGAAGGGAATACTAAGAAGATTGCTCAAAACCATAAAATTACATGGAAATTGAACAACCTGCTTTTGAATGACTGCTAGCTAAATAATGAAATTAAGGCAGAAATAAGCTTCAAAACCAAAGACAAAAAGATAAGACATACCAGAATCTCTGTGATACAGCTAAAGCAGTGTTAAGAGGAAAGTTTATAGCATTAAAAGCTCACATCAAAAAGTTAGAAAGATCTCCAATTAACAACATAGCATCACACCTAGAAGAACTAGAAAAACAAGATCAAACCAACCATAAAACCAGAAGAAGGCAAGAAATAACCAAAATCAGAGCTGAACTGAAATAAAGTGAGGCATGAAAAAACATACAGAAGATCAATAAAACCAGAAGTTTTTTTAAAGACTAAATAAGATAGATAGAACGCTAACTAGACAAACAGTGGAAGAAAGGGAGAAAATCCAAATAAACACAATCAAAATTGACAAAGGAGACATTATAAATGACCCTACGGAAATACAAAAAACTCTGAGACCATTATGAACACTTCTAGGCACACAAACTAGAAAACCTACAAAATGTGGAAAAATTCCTGAAAACACAACTGCCCAAAATTGAACCAGGAAGAAACTGAAACCCTGAACAGACTAATAATGAGTTCTGAAACTGAATCAGTAATAAAATAATTTCCATCTAATTTTATGATTTTGAGCAAGAAAAAGCCCAGGATCAGATGAATTCACAGCCGAATTCTACCAGATGTATAAAGACGAGCTGCTACCATCCCTACTTGAAATTATTCCAAACAATTGAGGAGCAGAGACTCCTCACTAACTCATTCTATGAGGCAAGCATCATTCTGATACCAAAGCCTGCAGAGACACAACAAAGAAAAAACTACAGGCCAATATCCTTGATGAACACAGATGCAAAAATCCTTAACAAAATACTAGCAAACTGAATCTACCAGCACATCAAAAAGCTAATCCACCATAATCAAGCACGGTTTATCCCTGGGATAAACAAGCAAGATTGGTTCAACATATGCAGATCAATAAATGTGACTTAACACATAAACAGAACTAAAAACAAAAACCACATGATCATCTCAATAGATACAGAAAAGACTTTTGATAAAATTCAACATCCCTTTATGTTAAAAACCCTTAATAAACTAGGTATTGAAGGAACATACCTCAAAATAATAGGAGCCATTTATGACAAACCCACAGCCAACATCACACCAAACAGGCAGAAGCTGGGATCATTCCCCTTGAGAACTGGAACAAGACAAGGATACCCACTCCCATCACTCCTATTCAACACAGTACTAGAAATCCTAGCCAGAACAATCAGGCAAGAGAAAGAAGTAAAAGCATCCAAATAGGAAGACAGGAAGTCAAACTATCTCTGTTTGCAGATAACATGATTTTATACCTAGAAAACCCCATAGTCTCTGCCTAAAAGCTCCTAGATCTAATAAACAACTTCAGCAAAGTTTCAGGATACAAAATCAAGGTACATAAATCAGCAGTATTTGTATACACCAACAATATCCAAGCTGAGTGCCAAATCAAGAATGCAATTTAATTCACAATAGACACATACACACACAAAAATACCAAGGAATAAAGGGAACCAGGGAGGTGAAAGATCTTTACAACAAGAAAACAATAATTACAAAGCACTGCTGAAAGAAATCAGAGCTGATCCAAACAAATGGAAAAACATTCCATGCTCAAGGATAGGAAGAATCAATATTGTCAAAATTGCCATATACTATCAAAAGCAATCTCCAGATTCAATGTTATTCCTATCAAACTACCAATGTCATTTTTCACAGAATTAGAAAAAAAACCTATTCTAAAATTTATAAGGAACTCAAAAAGAGCACAAATCACCAAAGCAATCCTAAGCAAAAAGAACAAAGTGGGAGGCATCACGCTACCTCACTTCAAACTATACTACAAGGCTACAGTCACCAAAACAGCATGGTATTGGTACAGAAACAGATACATAGACCATTAGAACAGGATAAAGAACCCAGAAATAAAGCCACACATCTACAACTAACTGATCTTTGGCAAAGGTGACAAAAATAAGCAATAGGAAAAGGACTTCCTATTCAATAAATGATTCTAGGATAACTGGCTATCTAGATGCCAGAATGAAACTGGACCCCTACTTATTACCATATACAAAAAGTAACTCAAGAGGGATTAAAGACTTAAATGTAAGACCTCGAACTATAAAACTCCCAGCACTTTGGGAGGCCAAGGCAGGTGGATTGCCTGAGCTCAGGAGTTCAAGACCAGCCTGGGCAACATGGTGAAACCCCGTGTTTACCAAAAAAAAAATAACGAAGAATTAGCTGGGCATGGTGGCACATGTGCCTGTGGTCCCAGCTATTCAGAAGGCTGAGGTGGGAAGATTGTTTGAGCCTGGGAGGTGGAGATTGCAGTGAGTCAAAATCTCACCACCGCACTCCAGCCTAAGGGACAGAATGAGACCCCTCTCAAAAAAGAAAAAAAATTCTGGAACTAGAGAGTGTTAAGAATGTCCTAAATGTCAGTGAATGATACACTTTAAAGTGCTTAATCTTACATAAATTTTTCCTCAATTTAGAAACTTTTTCAAATTCTTGAAAAAAAAACTATGTAACATATTTAAATATATACATAAACATAAATATATACTATAAACATTTATAGCATACATATGTAATCTCTCTGCCATTTTGGGCTACCTTACAAATAAGGCAGAAGCAAACACATAAAAATTAAATATACATATATATACATATACACACACACATAAATATGCATATTTATAAATTTAGAAATATAGAACATAGGTGACTATTCAAGGAAATATATATTTATGAGCATATAAATATATAGGTAACATACATAAATATATTTAATATAGAAATTTACACATATGTATGTAGCACTCTGCCACTCTGGCATACTTCGCTCATACAGGGTAGAAGCAAACATATATACTCACATACATGTGTATGCACACACATAGGTGTGTTTTTATATATGTACATACAACTACTTATATTTATTAATATATATAGAAATACATAAAAAGAGTAAATATATACATAAAAAGAGTAAATATATACATAAGGGTATTACTAAATTGAATTATCTTTGCCCTAAAGCTGCCTCCATACTTATTTTAAGTTTGGCCTAATGAGTTCTCTATACATAGCTAGTTGTAACCTAACTTAATGTGTAAAAATAACTGTAACTTAACCCAAGACTATAGTCTTATAACACGTAACTATGTCTTAGCCAGTGAAAACAGCTGAGCCTTCAGCCAATCAGAGGCTGAAAGCTGCCAAAACATGACTATATAAGGTAAATGCCAACAGCAGCCAATCAGGCTGTTTCTGTGCACTTCTTTTTCTCTAGCTGTAAATATAACCCGCACATATGGTGGCATGGAGTGTTCTGAGCCATTTTTGGTGCAAACTGCTGCCTGATTCCTAAACGGTTTCTTTGCTCAAATAAACTCTGCTAAATTTAACGTATGTAAAGGTTTTTTTTAACAGATTAGTGTAGGAAATGCAGTCTGAAGTAGAACTTCCATCAAACCCCAGAAGCATGGAGTGCCCAAGCACAGCGACCCACCAGGTCCATTGTGCATGCAGATCTCTCACAGCAGCAGGGGTCCTGGGCAAGTTCTCTCTCAGATTTTGAAGCCCCAAGGATTTGTGTTTTGAGCTATGCATTTGTTTATCTTTGTAAGGGTTTTTTTTTTTTAAATTTTTTTATCCAGACTGGGTTTCGAAGTTGATTCTGAAATAATAAATAAAAGCTAAGTTTTATTTATTTATTTAGTTTAAAGTAAATTTGTTGTAATTTTGTCTTTTGAGAGTTCTAGCAAGCTGGATGGGCTCCACCTCCCAAGACCACTTGAGGAATGCAGGAAAGACACTGCTGGCCCCTTTGCCCTCCTTCTGAGGTTGTACATTCCTCTTAGGCCAGACTCTGTTCTTTTTGCATTGAACCTTGATCCTTTTGGGTTTTGAATCCAGGGTTTTGTGCTATGAGAGAGCAAATAACCTTGGGTGGGTGCCAGTGGCCAGTTTGTGCTATGAGATGACATATGGCCTTTTGAGGTTTGGGTAGCTGATGAGTCATTGGTAAAAACTTGACTGAGTCCAGCATCAAATTGGATTTGATGGTGAACTGTATTGGATCGAGAGAAGAGGCCACTCAGTCTGATGATCAGATGGAAACTGGACTGGGTTCAGTAGATAGATAAGTTTGGCCTCCCTAAACATAACCTAGAGTTACAGTGGTGACAGTGGGGAAACCCTTACAAAGGTAAACAGGTGCATGTCTTCCCAGTTACAACAACTGCAGGGATTGAGAGTACTTCTACTTGTGCATGCAAACTAAAGACCCCTGTGCCCTAAGATGTCTGCCTTTTTTGCAAATAGCCAGGCCACTGGAAAAAGAATTGTCCACTTTTACAGCAGCCATCTCATGGGTCATCCCTTTGGCCTGGACTGTTTCCCCTCTAAGGGAAGCCCCCAAAGGCATCGCTGTTGGGACAACTATGAACTAATCTAATTAGCCCTCCCTGTTTTTTCTCTCTCTCTCTCTTTGATCCTGCTTCTCCCATGGGAACCCCTCAGTTGACTGAAACCACTCTTTTCAAACCCTTGCTGCCGCTTCTTTCTTATTGTCATGAACTTTGCTATGTCCCCAAAGTCTTACTTAGTGAAAATAAGCCTTTCTGACTTGATTTCCTTGTTGAGAAGAAAAGGGTGGCCAGTAGCCAGGCTAGTGATAGAATTAATTAAATACGCCACCAAATTGATTAATTCCTACAGTGTTAAAAGAGAAGCACTAACAATGCCAGTGACCATGTAACATGGATTTAAGCTACAAGTCATAGAACTGTGATGAGAAGCCTCAGCGCTGTAAAACAGACGGTGGAGGAAAGTTTTCCTCTCTCAAATGAGCTTTGCCAGGTATACTTCTTGAAGAATAGGAAGTTGAAGTGTTCAGGACTTTTATGTCTATTCTACTTTGGCTTAGTTTACATGATTCTTAGTTTATTAGCCTAGAAATGGCCAAGAAAACTTAAGGCTCAATAATTAGTTATAAATATGAAATATCCCCAATTTTTAAGATAAAAACAACTTATAAATGTATTTGTCTGTAAAAATTGTGTATATTTTTACAGAATATCTATTTCTTTATTTTTTATTTTTTTATATATATTTTTTATTATACTTTAAGTTCTAGGGTACACATGCACAATGTGCAGGTTTGTTGCATATGTATACATGTGCCATGTTGGTGTGCTGCACCTGTTAACTCATCATTTATATTAGGCATATCTCCTAATGCTATCCCTCCCCCCTCCCCCCACCCCACAACAGGCCCCGGTGTGTGATGTTCCCCTTCCTGTGTCCAAGTGTTCTCATTGTTCAATTCCCACCTATGAGTAAGAACATGTGGTGTTTGGTTTTTCGTCCTTGCGATAGTTTGCTGAGAATGATGGTTTCCAGCTTCATCCATGTGCCTACAAAGGACATGAACTCATCATTTTTTATGGATGCATAGTATTCCATGGTGTATATGTGCCACATTTTCTTAATCCAGTCTATCATTTTTGGACATTTGGGTTGGTTCCAAGTCTTTGCTATTGTGAATAGTGCTTCAATAAACATACGTGTGCATGTGTCTTTATAGCAGCATGATTTATAGTCCTTTGGGTATATATCCAGTAATGGGATGGCTGAGTCAAATGGTATTTCTAGTTCTAGATCCCTGAGGAATCGCCACACTGTCTTCCACAATGGTTGAACTAGTTTACAGTCCCACCAACAATGTAAAAGTGTTCCTATTTCTCCACATCCTCTCTAGCACCTGTTGTTTCCTGACTTTTTAATGATCGCCATTCTAACTGGTGTGAGATGGTATCTCATTGTGGTTTTGATTTGCATTTCTCTGATGGGTCTATTTCTTTAAAACAAAGGGAGAGGAGTCTCTCATTTACATTAGTTTTTTTCATAGCTTTTTTTTTTTTTTTTTTTTTGAGACGGAGTCTCGCTCTGTTGCCCAGGCTGGAGTGCAGTGGTGCAGTCTCGGCTCACTGCAAGCTCCGCCTCCCAGGTTCACGCCATTCTCCTGCCTTTTGAACTTTGCAATTTCTATGTTTCGGAACCTATTTCTTACAGTTTTTCTATGCTAAACTCTGTCGTGGTCAGTTCTAGAGTGTATGAAGAACCAAATGATGTAATTGTATGCGACCTAGCTGCAGTGGAACAAATTTGACTCTTAAGTATGCAGGCTCTAATTTTCCTGTCTGGTTTTGGTAAGTATTCCTTACATAGGTTTTTTCTTTGAAAATCTGGGATTGAGAGGTTGATGAATGAAAATTAATCCTTTCACTTTGTCGTATATAGGTTTGCAATAATTAGGTCAGAGTGGAGTTTTAAGGTCATGGAGGGGGCTGATGACTTACAAATAATGGGCTCTGATTGGGCAACTACTCTTCTGAGTTCCTTCCATTTGACCTAATTAAGCTTGTGAAATTTACACTAAGCCATGAGCTCATCTTTAAAAAGTTTTATTAAAAGATTTTCAGCTGTTCCAAATGGGACTTATTAGTGGAATGTGTTTTAAAGGATCATATCAGATGAATGAAAGGTATTTGATCCTTCGTTTCCTTAATAATAAAATGATGGTTTGGAAAAATAGGCTAGAGTCTAACCACAGTGCTATTATTAGGCTTTCTTGTTAAACAGGTCTAAGCCTAAGTATGTCAATACAACAAATACTTACTGTTTCATTTCTAGTCATGAAAAAAAAAGTCTTTCTGGCATGAGGATGATTTTCATCTGGTTATTTTGAAACATTTTTTAAAATAAATTTACATCTATAAAGAACATTTTTATTTGTAAGGAGGGGTATGTCTCTGTGCACTGGAAGAGAGAGAGGACTAAATCACTGGGAAGTCTTATGATAAAGAAGCCATTGGCTTAAATCAGCAAAGCAAGCCATCCTTTGGTTTAAGGTGTTTTTCCTGGCCATCCTGTCTTGACTAGAACTTTACCTACACCCTCCTTTTTGGTTTAGGCAAATTATAGTATCTAAACCTGAAGTCTCAGCTCTGTGCCTTTGAGATATAAATGTTCTACCATGTCTTCTCTGGAACCTGATAACTATCTCTCTCTTTAAAATGCAAGTCTAGGGAGATGACTCATCAGAAAAAGAAGAAAAAAGAGGTATTTGGAAATTGTGCAAATTAAAGCAGCCCCTGATGCCAAAGTCTACACATTCCTGAGTGAGTCAGTTCTGGCCAGTTCTAGCTGGATCAAGAGAGCTCTGCTGGGCAGGCCTGAAGAGCACCTGGATGGCAGACACCTAAGGAGCCAGGTGCCTGAAACTTCCTCCACCTGCGTGAGGAGCGCCAAAGCCCAGGTGCTGGCTGGACAACCCCTTCTGGCTGCCTAAGCAGGTGGCAGAGGAAGGAAACAAGGTCAGAGGCAGAGTGTTGAACCCTGCCTCCCAGGTGGGTGGAAGATGCCTGTCACGAAACTAGGGCCCAGCTTGCCGGGTGAGGTGGGTGAACTGGTGATCCCCTGAGAGAGTGGACGTCAGAACTACATGGTCCCAGACTTCACCTCGGCCAGCGAAGGAGAGAGAGGGTTAAGGTTAACTGCACGAGGCCCACTCTAGCCTTAAATTCTGTAATGCAAACCCTTCCCTTGGAGACAAAACAAACATGACAAGGAATTCTGAGGTCAGGAGACAAGAACTACAAGTTCCCTAGTGGGAGACTGAGGAGGCAGTGTCCTTCCTGCCCTTGGTCTACTGGCTAAGAACCTTCCTCAGCCTGACCTTTCCACATTGCACTTTCAGCTCTGTTTGCGGTTTTCCTCCTTTAGTGCTGAGGGAATCCCAGTGTTCGATCCTGAAATCTATAGGTTCCTAATGGGTGGTTTAAAAAAACCTCAGCGAGAGAAGCAGAAAATGTTTCCTCTTCCTGAAAAACTGTAGAAAGGCAGGCGCCATTCTGGGTGAGGACATGGTCCTTGCAAATGTCTTTTTCATGGTTTTTTTTTTTTTTTTTTTGAGATGAAGTTTTGCTCTTGTTGCCCAGACTGGAGTGCAGTGGTGTGATCTCTGCTCACTGCAACCTCCACCTCCTGGGTTCAAGCAATTCTCCTACCTCAGCCTCCCGAGTAGCTGGAATTACAGGCACCTGCCACCACACCTGGCTAATTTTTTGTATTTTTAGTAGAGATGGGGTTTTGCCATGTTGGCCATGTTGGTCTCGAACTCCTGACCTCAACTGAGCCACCCGCTTCTGCCTCCCAAAGTGCTAGGATTACAGGAGTGAGCCACTGCGTCCAGCCTGCAAACGTCTTTAAAGACAGCGTGTTTCAGAGGCTGTGACGGTGCCCTGTGAACGTGCCAAATCTTGCAGTCCCGGGAGCTCTGAGGGGCAGGCCCAGCTCCTTGCCAGGCTGATGG
This sequence comes from Nomascus leucogenys, assembly GCF_006542625.1. Classification (NCBI taxonomy): domain Eukaryota; kingdom Metazoa; phylum Chordata; class Mammalia; order Primates; family Hylobatidae; genus Nomascus; species Nomascus leucogenys. Next base: position 47,070,904 of record NC_044394.1, read on the forward strand.
TACTAAAACCCTGCTCTCCAAGACATAACCTGATGGCCATGCAAGATTTCTTAATCGACTGCGGACCATGAGAGTCTGCATCTCATTTTAATTAAGACGGGAAAAGAAAGAACAAAAGAGCAACTCCCAGGTTATAGAGAAACTGGATTTTAGTATAATATTCAAGTGTAGCATTGCTAATAATAACAAACCTTTCCCCTCCCAAACAGTAAACACTTGCACTGCCTATTATACAAAAATTCAACCACCTTCTCTGTTCCCCCGGTATCTCCTCCCCAGTGACCCCCCTCTCATGTGGCCTCATGAGCCTGGCCAGTGGTGAATGGCACTTTCAGGGGCATGAGACTCCACATGAGTGGGACTCAGCTGGGACCTCTCTCCACGTGGTAGCTGGAGAAGCCGTCCTAGTACCAGCTCAAAGTGTCCGTGATATCCCTGCTGCTGAGGTAGGGGCTGCCTCTGAGCTGGTCTCGGGGTGTGAGCTGCTGCTGGTAGTGGGCTCTGCCCTGAGGGCCTGGTGGCTGGTCGGAATGGCAGGCACACATGGGTGTCTCCCCAGGGACTCAGGCCACCTCCCCATCACAGCCCTGCACTGTGTGCTCCAGGCATGTGCTGAGTGCCTGGTCAATCACCAGCGCCCTATTGACCCCAGTCTCCAGAGAGATCATTTAGCGTCACTCCACAGAGGGGGAAACTGAGGCCCAGAGAAGTAAGGTGACTCTCCCCAGTCACAGGGCTGGTCAGCAGTAGGATGGGAGGCTAGTACCTTGCTGTCTGACTCCCTGAGCCCACCCATAGCCCAAGGCAGCCAACCTCTGCCCGCCCTGGTTCAGGCCCCGACTGGCCCCTGTGGTGGGTGATGTCTATCTTCCTGGCCTTTGTGCTCCCAGCCAACTGGGATGGAGCCTCCAGCTGGCATGACAGGTTGTAGCTACAGACAGAAGAGTGGCTGTGAGGCTGCCAGGAATCTCACCAGGGCCCCCTCCCAGGGCCTGTCCAGAGTGAGGTCTGGGTACCCCAGGCATTGCCAGACCACAGGATCTGATGTTGACTAAGAGGCCATGGCCGCAGGCTTTCTGAGGCTGGCCCCCAGGGAGAGTTCAATCCTACTGTCCCAATTCCTGCCTTGGCCTTACCTCTCAGTCTCACCGAGCCGCTTCATGGTCCCAAACCAGGACCCAAAGTGCTGCTTGGGCTCAAGGTTGTAATTATTTGCAGCCAACTGGAGCAGCGGACCTCCTTGCTTACTTTGAATTCCTGGGTCCAGAGGGAAAAACTGGGTGGTGACAGGGACTGGACAGGGATGCCACAGAGGCCCTGTGGGGGTGTTAGATGGGGTGGTGGCCAGCCTCTGCTCATAGGGGACCCCCTCCTCCTCTCCAGTCCTGTCCCCACCTGTTCTCAGAGCTGGCTCAAACAGCAGCTCCTCCAGGAAGGTGTCCTTGGTTTCAACCTGGTACTCCCCACCTGCAGGTCCTCCTGGAGTGTCTCCTCTTTCTCTCTGTATCCCCATAAATCTAAGATGAGGGGGATGGATTTGCCCACCGCTACTCACCTTATGACTCTTGTGAGGTTGATCAGTCTCCCCTGGAAGGCCAACAGCTGAAGTCCATCAGAAAGGGTCCTCTGGCCCAGAGCCAGCCCCTGCCCACCCCTGTCGTGCTGCACCCAGGGTGCAAGACTCAGATCAGGTCTGGGTGACAGGAGGGGGATAGAGGGGCTGAGGCTCAGGGGCCTTCTAGCCTAACTTGTCTGGAGACAGTTGGGGAAACTGAGACCCCAAGCAGGGAGGTATGGCTCGGAGAGATTATTCTCATTAACCTGGAACATTTTTGCAAGCTGTTAGGTATAGGAAGTCTGTCACAGGTAAGAGAAATGCTTTTTGAGAGCATGAGAGACAGCAGGGTTGTGACAATATTGAAGCACCACTGTGCAGATTCACCAATTGCCACCACCGGGAGCCCCCTGAGAGCCATTGCAGATGCACAGCCCTCCCCTGCAACCCCTGGACCTCCCCATGGTCTGGCACCTAAAGGGTTATGTCTCATGGCAGGAATCAGGGCCCTCAGGATGCCCTGCCCACTCCAAGGTCTGCCTCTGCTCTGATTGGTCACTGACATTCAGATTGTCACCCAAATATAAGGACGTTAGCAGAAAGACTCATTCAATACAAGTGGACTCAGACATAGATAGGAATTGAGTTGCAAAAAGCCCCTTTTGTTTCTTTTATTTTATTTTGGAAAAAAATTTTATTGTGAAAATTCACATATATATATAGAAAAAAATTCAATCAGTGCAAAAGGATAGACAATGAACAAATGAATTCCCCTTCCACTCCAGATCCCCACCCCAGATCCAGACCTCCTGAGCCCACTTCCCCATCTCATCACAGATCCAGACCTCCTGAGCCCACTTCCCCCATCTCTTCACAGATCCAGACCTCCTGATCCCACTTTCCTGATCTCATCACCAGTGATTTCTTGGGCTCTGCATTAGTTTTCTATTGCTGCTGCAACAAACACCTACAGACTCAGTGGCTTCCATTTCTGTCTTACAGTTCTGGTTGCCAAAAGTCCTAAGAGGATCTCACTGGTCTAAAGTCAAGGTGCTGGCGGGGCTATGTCCCTTCTGGAGGCTCAAGGGAAGAATCAGGTCCCTGCCTTTTCTAGCTTCTAGGGGATCCAGCTTCTAGGTTTGTGGCTTCCTTCCTCCATCCTCAAAGCCAGCAACAGCAGGTGAAGTCCTCACCCATCGTGCATCGCTCACCCTTCTGCCTCCTTCAACTTTTTTTTTATATTTAGGGGGAATGAGTACAGGATTCTTACCTAGTCAAAAAGCTCCTTATAGAGAAGCTTGGAACTTTCAATACAGCTTTGCCTTTTTTGCCATTTTAATTTTCCATTTAATTTAAATGTATTCTCTCATTTGACCTTCATACTCTGTGGAGAAATATTTCTATTTTGGCTTGTATTGACAAGCTGTTTTCACACAGCCCCCACATCACCCAACCACCCAGCAGAGATCCTCATTCCCATGAAACAGATAAAGAAACTGAGGCCCAGGGAGGCTAAGAGTCCTGCCAGGATCATTCACCTTCCAAGGTAAGGAGCCAGTTCCAGACCTGGGTTTGTGCAGCTCCAAGCTCCCCTGTCTTTCTACAATGCTAGATTTAGACTATAGCAATCTAGCAAATGTGGCCACACAATGGTCAAGTTGGATTTAGATGATGTTCTCTATAAATTCATTCTCCTCTCCCGTGTAAGCAAGGCAAAGTACTCCAGGCCATGGGGAGTCCCTGAAGACTCGATGAACTGCAATGGCCACATCAGGAGGTTGCAGGTTGACCAGAACTCACCGACACAGCAGGAGAGCAGCTTGGAGCCTGCAACCCAGCCAAGACCCAGTGCCTTGGATTGGGGGAGAAAACATGCAGCCATTCCTCTCTCTCTGCTGGCTAGAGGGGATTCTGGCTTTTCCTGCCAGAGCCACCCCTTTCCCTCTTCCTAAATTTGATGGTGGTTCTTTAAGGAAAGGGAGACGTGCACGGTGTGATAGGGCAGGAAGAGAAGAAAACGGAGGAGAAAAGGGGACTTTCCCATAAGCAGGCAGAAGAAAAGGCAGCTGTGTTGTGTGATGGACATGGATGCAGCGGTGTCCAGTGTGGGGTCAGCCCTAGAGGAGAGACAGAGAGACAGAAAAGTGAGAGAGTCCTGACCCTTACGATTAACATGGGATCTGCCTGCAAATGCTGTTTAGGGCCATCGCCTCCTCCTGTACTGCTATTTTTGAGAGTGATGCTCCTGAGCCCCATGACCCAGTCAAATTTGATGTCCCCTTGAGCCAGATTCAGTGCTGGGAGTCCAGTGTGATCTGCCTGGATCTTGCTGCATTGAGAATAGGACAGATCTTGATCCCAATACAGGGGCTGGATATGAACAGGCAACAGCTGGGTTTCTGAGTCAGAAAGACTTGGTTAATTGCTAGTTGCTAATTGCTTAGGCGAGTAATTTAATTTTGTTTAGTCAGGTTCCTCAGCTATAAAGTGCAGATGACAATACTTATTCCTCCAGGTTGTGGGGAAAATGGAGATTCTAAGCACGATGTCCATTTCACAGAAAGATACCAATTTGGTAGCTTATTTTCCTTTCTACCTTCAGAAGTGGCTATCCCTGCCACCCAAACAGACCCTTGACTCTCAAGTGGATGGGGTCCCATTTGCACAGGGGGAGACCTTACAGCCTACGTTGAGTCTCTACTTACCACTTAGTGAGCATTGTATCCACTCAGGGGCCTCTGTGGGCATCCGTCTCCTCTGCAGCATCTTTCCTCCCCACCGCTGGGTCTGCACATGACCCCCTCCTTGGGTTAGGCCTCTGAACAGTGATGACCTTGGTATGGTGGTGATGGTCAGTCTTGGCATCAAATGAGCCAATTTATATCATCAGCTATTCAATAAAACACTAATCTAGGTGTCACCGTGAAAGTATTTTGTGACATTGTTATGTACATGTTGTTACAAATGTGCATGATGCATTTACACAGTATAGAATTTTGCCTGGGTGCCAGCCTGAAGTCTGTCCAACAGATCATAGCCATGTTAGTCCAACAGTCACAGGGCCAATTGATTAAATTATTTTGTCTCCCTTGAGAACTAAAAATAAAATCCTAAGCCCTCCGCCTGACTTAACAGACCCCCTGTTGGCCAACAGAACCTCAAATAAATCTTAAAATTCAATTCTTGGCCATGACAGGACAGGAGGTCAGACATACCTCCCTGTACCTCCTTCCCTCTTATGGGTTTAGACCCAACAACTGAACAGCATTAATGTTAAAATAGAGATCATGAGACTGACAGAACAGACTCTTTGTGGCAATAAGACCCCAAATTATAAACAGGACCTAGGGCCATGCCAGGCAAGGGTTAAGTCTTGTACCCTACTCTTAAAGAATAAACTAGATTCTAACTACCACATGGTTTTTATTTTTCTCTAGCAGCCAAGCAAGCACTGGCTGTGAGAGAAGCAAGATTAAAACAATTACAACTCACCCAGTTCACAGATGCTGAGTAACTGATCTCCTGCCCCACGACAGCTTTCACTGGACAAGGGACTGATTTCAGTAACTTTCTCCTGATAAGAGACCATCCTCCATGGACTGGTTCTGGCCAGTTTTAGAGGCTGTGCCTTTACAGAGGCTGAGTACCTTCATGTCCCTGCTTCACTTTTTGATGTGTAGGGCCTAATTATAATACATTTAAGTGTCAAGTCTCCACCCCAGAATGAACATGCATGTTTATTGAATATGCATGTGTTAGGACCTCTTTTATGAGTATTCTCATAAAATGATATAGCTCCTCTGATATCCTGTTGAGTATGTATATGTATCCAACTCATTTGGCTCAAATTTCTGTCCTCTCCTTCCCTCCCTGGAAGTGCCTGCCTCTGGCCTTGGCTGTAGGCCACACTTCCCAGCCTGTCATAATGGCCACCTTGCAGGCTGCAAACCTTTATAAGAAATAAAGCTCTCTTTTCTAAATTTATAAAATTGTGTGATTTTTCAGTTGATGCTCTCTTTGTACACACACACACACACACAATTTATACAGAAAGAAATCTGGGGAATGTATGTGGGAATGGATATTAAGTGTGTGGCACCATGGTGGAAGTAACATAAAGATGGATTAGGCTAAATTTATTAATGTTGGCCCACTAAACAGAGATTCTGGATTCAGGGTTGTAGGTCAAAGCTTTAGAAAGGGCTCCAAGGGTTGGTTTGATCGGTTACTTGGTTGGTTGCTTGCTTCATTGGTTGGTGCTTGCTTGCTTGGCTGTTTGCTTATTTGTTTGGTTACTTGGTTGGTTGGCTGAAACAGAATCAGAGTTTACCTAAGGTACATAAAGTTGAGATGCCACAACTTCCTTGGTTTATGTGTACAGGATGGTATGCAAAAATTCAGGGAGACTGGATTTATTATGTCAGAGCTGCTCACTCACACTGGAGGGTCTACAGAACATACCTCTCACAACGATCATGAGAAAGAATATTGTGAGAGGAGCCCAGTATGCTGGAAGAGCTTTGAGCTTGTGCTCTCAGTAGGCAAAATGTTACAGCAGGAACTGCAGCCGCTGGACTGGGATCTTTAAATAAAATGAGGATAATTGAATCCTGGGGTGGCAGGGAACATGGGCTGTCCTTATCACCAAAGATGAGGTGGGTGTGGTCACCACAGTGGAAAGCAATGTCAAGGCAGCAGTCGGAATGGTCTGACTCACGGAAGCCCACGGCATTGTGTAGTCCATGGTCTCCACAGGGAGAGCTAATGGGCTGTACCAAAGTCAGTTGTTCTTTAAAAAATGAAGAATTCTAGGTCAACTGAATAAAAGACTAACTCAGATGAATGAAACACAGATCTAAAACCCTCAATCAATTCCCAGACTTGAGCCAGTTCACAGGCCCACAACCCCTTAAGTGAAGGGGAGGCTGGGTGATCTTGGGGAAGTACGCTGCTGCTACATTGCCAAAAATATACATTGTTAATCTTTTTCCCAGTCTTCCCCAAAGGGACCTACAGCCTTCCACCAGGATGACTGTGACTTAGAGAAAAGAAAATTCTCAGATATTTGGGGAATTACTGGACACTGACTCTGATTTGACAGGAATTCCCAGAGACCAAAATCATCACTGTGGTCCACCAGAGTAGGGACTTATGGAGGTTAGCTGGTGGATGGAGTGTGAGCTCATGTCTGTATCATAGTGGATCCAATGTGTCCCTGAACCCACCCTGCGGTTGGAATAGACACATACACAGCAACTTTCAGCATCCCTACGTTTGTTGTTTCACCTACGGACTGAGGACAAGTATGATAGGAAAACCCAATTATGAGCCACTAGGACTGGTTTCACCTAGTAAAAGAGTAAACCAAAAGCAAGAGTGCATTGAGTGCTACATAAATGCTCTCCAAAGGGTGGCCTTGGTAGAGAAGGATTTCAATAATCAAGCAGATAGGATGACCTGTTCTGTGGACACCACTCAGCCTCTTTCCCCAGCCACCCCTGTCATTGCTCAATGGGCTCAAGAATACAGTGGCCATGGTGGCAGGGTCGGAGGTGATGCCTGGGCTCTGCAGCATGGACTTCCACTCCCAAGGTAACCTGGCTGTGGCTCTGAACCACCTCCATCATAGAAGAGGCAGTGTCTTGTTCTCACTGAAACAGACACTATGTATGAGAATTTCCCCTCCTACCCTCAATGTTTCTGTCACCACTGATAAATTGTACTTCATAAAAATCACACTACTGTCTAGACTTAGAGTGCCTTATCCACCCTCATGGTCTCCCACACCAATTGGTTCTCCTCATCACTATTACCCCTAGTGACACACCAGCAAAATTTTCATTTCCCGTCCCTCAATCTTATGCTCTGCTGGTCTAGAAGTCTTGGTCCCAAAAGGAGGAATTCATCCCCCACAATACAAAGAAATGGTTCTACTGAACTGGAAGTTAAGATAGTCCCTGTCCACTGAGCTCCTCATGCCTCTGAATAGACAGGTAAAGAAGGGAGCTACCGTGCTGGCAGAGGTGGTTGATCTTGACTACCAAGGGTTAATTGCTTCTACTCCACAGAAGTAAGAAATAATACTTCTGGAATACATGGGATCTCCTAGGGTGTCTTCAGTGCTACCTACTACCATGCCCTGTGATTAATTTAATGGAAAACTACAACAACCCAATTCAGGCACAGCTGCCAATGGCCCAGTTCCTTCAGGAAGGAAAGTTGGGTTATTGCCCCATATAAAGAATCAAGACCAACTGAGTTGCTTGCTGAAAGCTAAGGGAATACAGAATGGGTAGTAGAAGAAGGTAGTTATAGTTACTAACTAGGAACATGGGACCAGATACAAAAATGAGGACAGTAATTGTTGTGACTTTGACAAGGGAGACAAGGCAATTGAATGGGGAGTGAATAGTCTTTTCAAAAATGTCCTGGGACAGATTGATGTCCACATGTACAGACTGAAGTTAGTCCCCTCCCTCACACCATTTATACAAGTTAACCCTAAATGGATCAAAGACCTAAATATAAGAGCCAAAAGTTTAGTACACGTAGGAGAAAATATGGGACTGAGGCTTTGTGACCTTGGGTTAGGCAATGATTTTATAGATATCATACCAAAACCACAAGTATAATAGAAAATATAGATAAGCTGTACTTTATAAAATTCACAAACATTCGTGTATCAAAGTAGACTTTCAAGAAAACGAAAAAATAATTACAATGTGAGATAAAATGTTTGCAAATCCTATATCTAAGAAGAGAATTGTATAAGAATATGTTTGGGCTGGGCGCGGTGGCTCACGCCTGTAATCCCAGCACTTTGGGGGAACAAGGTGGGTGGATTAGAGGTCAGGAGATTGAGACCATCCTGGCCAACATGGTGAAACCCCGCCTCTACTAAAAATACAAAAATTAGCCAGGTGTGGTGGTGCATGCCTGTAGTCCCAGCTACTCAGGAGGCTGAAACAGGAGAATCACTTGAACCCACGACGCAGAGGTTGCAGTGAGCCAAGATCATGCCACTGCACTCCAGCTTGGCAACAGAGCAAGACTCCGTCTCAAAATATATACATATATTTTTTCACAAATATATATATATTTTACTATTGACATTCACAAGTCAATAGTAAAAAATAACACAATGTTAAAATGGGGAGACAATCTGAATAGACATTTCTCCAAAGAAGATATACAAGCAGCCAATAAACACGAAAACATGCTCAATCTTATAACTCATTTAAACAATGCAAATCAAAACCAGTGAGAAAGCACTCCACACCTATCAGGAAGGCAATAACTAGAGAGACAGATAACAATAAGTTGTTTGTGAGAATGTGTGGAAACTGGACCCCTCGACATTGCTGGCAGGAATATAAAATGATGCTGTCCTTTGAAAAGCAGTCTGGCACTTTGTCAAAAAGTGAAACACGGAGTTGCCATATAATATAGCAATTGTACTCCTAGATCTGGAGAAATGAAATCATGTGAAAAGCTTGTATGTGAATGCTCAGAGCAGCATTATTTAGAACAGCCAAAACGTGGAAACAACCTAAATCCCATAAACTGCAGAAGAGATAGATAAAATATGGTGTAGGTAAGTAACAGAATAGAAGTCAAACATAAAAAGTAACAAGCTACTGATACATACCATGAACATAAATGAACCTTGCAAACTTTGATAGAAGCCAGTCACATAAGACCCAGTGTTGTGACTTCATTTATATGAATGTTCTAGAACAGGCAAATCCATAGACTGAAAATGATTACGGATTTCCTAGGGCGGGGCAGATCAGGGAAATGGGCAGTGGCTGCTGATGGGTACGTGGTTTCTTCTGGGTGATGAATGTTCTAAAACGATGGTGATGGATACACAACTCTGTGAATATACACAAACCCCTTGCATGGTACACTTGAAATAGATGGGCTGGATAGCATGTAAATTATATCTCAATAAAACTGTATAAAAATAAAGAGAAGCGCCCGGAAGTGCTGCCTTGGGGTGAGAAGGCGGCCACGGCCGGGCCTGGTGCCTGAAGAGGAGTCGGAGTCGGCGGCTGCAGAGGCTGTGCGCCACATACACCTGCAGAACTTCTCACGCTCTCTGCTTGAGACCCTCAATGGGCAGAAGCTGGGTGGGCACTTCTGCGACGTGACTGTGTGCATTCGTGAAGCTTCGCTGAGTGCGCACCGCTGCGTGCTGGCAATCGGCTCGCCCTCCTTCCAAGACAAGCTGCTGCTCGGCCACGCTGAGATCCGTGTGGCTTCGGTGGTGCCCGTGCAGACGGTGCGACAGCTAGTCGAGTTCCTGTACAGCGGTTCGCTCGTTGTGGCACAGAGTGAAGCCCTGCAGGTACTCATGGCTGCGTCGGTGCTTCGCATAGACAGTTATCGACGAATGCACGCAGATTATCGCACGCGCTCGAGCCCCGAGCACCTCTGCACCCGCGCCCCCGCCCACCCCTGTGCCCCTGCCACTCGCACCTGAGCAGCTGCGTCACCGCCTGCGCCACCTGCTGGCTGCACACCCCCGGGGCACCCCGGTGCCGCGCACAGCGGTAAGCAGCGCCAGCCCGCGCGTTTGCAGCTGCCTGCGCCCCTGACACCTGCCAAAGCCGAGGGGCTTGGTGCCTACCCCTCACTGTCCGCGGCCCCTGACGACCGAGGTGACAACGATGACGAGGAAGCTGACGATGAGACCGATGGCGAGGACGGCGAAGGTGGCGGCCCGGGAGAGAGCCAAGCACCTCCTTCCTTCCCAGACTCTGCTGCCGGCTTCCTCACTGCTGCTGCTGACAGCGCGTGCGAGGAGTTCCCTGCACCCACTGGCCTCTCTGACTACAGTGGTGTGGGAGGGATTTTCTTCCGGGATCTGGGGCAGCTGAGGACGTATTTCCAGACAGCTATGTAACCGCTTGGCACGACAAGGATGGCGCTGTCCCCGAAGGCTGTCCCACCGAGACCCCTGTCCAGCCTGACTGCATACTGGCTGGACCCCGCCCCCCTGGCATGAAGACCCCAGGGCCGCCCGTCGCACTCTTCCCCTTTCACTTGGGTGCTCCCGAACCACCCGCACCACCCCCTTCAGCACCATCTGGGCCAGCCCCTGCGCCCCCACCCGCCTTCTACCCCACACTCCAGCCCGAGGCAGCCCCCGGCACTCAGCTGTGGGAGGCCCCGGCTCCCTCTGCTGCTCCCACCACGGCCCCCTCAGGCACCTCTGCTTGCACTCCAGGTGCCGAGCCACTTGCCTATGAGTGTGGCCACTGTCGCAAGACGTTCAGCTCAAAGAAAAACTACACCAAGCACATGTTCATCCACTCGGGGGAGAGGCCGCACCAGTGCGCCGTGTGCTGACGATCCTTCTCGCTGCGCGACTGCCTGCTCAAGCACATGGTCACGCACACCTGCGTGCACGCCTTCCAATGCGCGGTCTGCGCCAAGCCCTTCACGCAGAAGAGTTCGCTCAATATGCACATGCGCACTCACCGGCCCGAGCGCGCGCCCTTCCCCCGTCTACTGCAAGGTCTTCTCTCACCACGCGCTGCTGGAGCACCACCTGGCCGCGCACCCCGCGCCCTGATGGGGCTGGGGCCTGGTCTCACCCACTGTGGATCCGCAACCTCCCGCACAGGCTGCCACGCCCGCTTTCCCGCCAGTAGGCCACGCTCCCTCCTGAGCGCAAGTCCTCTTTCTCCCTTCACCCCTTTCTCCATACGCCCAAGTCCGCCTTACTCCTCTCCTCCATGTACTTGAACCTTCCAGGTGGTGCTGGCTGGTGCTGGGGATGTGGATGGGGCTGGGGCTGGGGCTGGGGCTGGGGCTGGGCCTGGGCCTGGGACTGGTTAGGGATCAGACCACCTCTGAGAGCTAGACCATTTCCAGCCTAAACCGGGCGCTCAGGCCCTTGGACCCGGCCCAAGATTTGACTCCGGTTCTCGCTGCGCCCTCTCCTGGGGTTGGGGTGGGGACTGAGGCCGCTCTCCTGCTCCAGTGTCCGGCTGGGCAAGGTCCCTGGCTCCGTACCCAAGCCATCACTCCCTCATGGGGCACCTAAGGAGGCTCAAGTGGACCCATCATATATGGGGGCTGGTCCTCGGGACCCTCACTCTAATAAAGGACTGTAGGCCATGGTGCCTAAACAATAAATAAATAAATAGAAGCTGTAGTTCACAGCCCCCATGGGGCCTAAACAAACAAACAAACAAATAAATAAATAAAAGCTCTAGTTCATAGTCCCCTTGTGTTAGGTGTAGTCCTATGACAAGCTTTTGCCAAAGGGAGACAATGGGCTAACGTGAACCACTTCCAGAGCTGGCCCACAAAAGCCTCCAGTGCCTTTCTCACACTCTCCCCTTCTACCGATAGATGCAGGTGGGAGGAGGTCCCAGAGATGACGGAGGCACCTGATGGAAAGATTCTGGGTTCCTGCATGGCCACGCAGAGGGGAGCAGCCTCTACCCTGAACGCCCAGCCAGCAACCTCTGGTGGGCCCAAAATATAATGTGAAGTCAATGAAATCTGAGGGAGTCATCTGATACTTCAGCACACGTAACTAATGTATCTGCTTAAAAACTTGGCCGGGGCCGGGCGCGGTGGCTCACGCCTGTAATCGCAGCAATTTGAGAGGCCAAGGCAGGCGGATCACTTGAGGTCAGGAGTTCAAGACCAGCTTGGCCAACATGGTGAAACCCCATCTCTACTAAAAATACAAAAAAGTAGCCAAGTGTGGTGGTAGGCGCCCATAATCCAAGCTACTTGGGAGGCTGAGGCAGGAGAATTGCTTAAGCTCAGGAGGCGGAGGTTGCAGTGAGCCTAGATCGTGCCACTGCACTCCAGCCTGGACAACAGAGCGAGACTCTATCTCAAAAGAAAAAAAGAAAAAAAAACTTGACCAGGGGCAGTGGCCCACGCCTGTAATTCCAGCACTTCGGGAGGCTGAGAATGGTGGATCACCTGAGGTCAGGAGTTCGAGGCCAGCCTGGTCAACATTGCAAAACCCCGTCTCTACTGAAAATACAAAAATTAGCTGGGCGTGGTGGCAAGCGCCTCTAATCCCAGCTACTTAGGAGGCTGAGACAGGAAAATCACTTGAACCTTGGAGGTGGAGGTTGCAGTGAGCTGAGATCGCACCACTGCACTCCAGCCTGGGCAACAAGAGTGAAACTCCATCTCAAAAATAAATAAAATAAGTAAAAATTTAACCACACTGTTAGCTAAGTATTTTTCTAGACATTTAAACCCATTTAAACCCAGCCATTTTGTCTCAGAAAACTTTGTTCTTATGCAATGTTTGATTCTGTGCTAAATAAAACATTTAAATCAGAATTATACCAATCTTTAAATCTTTTTGCTAACACAGTATTTTCCAGGGCATTTTTTTTTTGTATTTTTTTTTTTAAACAGCTGACAGTCACTTGTTTATTTCCCCAGAAGGAGGCAGAATGGGGTCCTTGGGGAGTCTCTGTACCAGCCTGGTGCCCTGGACAGGCAGATCTCACTTCCAGAAGAGCACATTCCAGAAAAGCAGCCAGCAAGGGTAGAGGCCCAGGGACAGCAGTGGGAAGAACAGGGTGCCTTAGGTGTGGTGCTCCAGCACACCCTGGGCCAGCGCTGCCAGGAAGAGCTGCCAGCCCTCGGCCAGTGACAGTGGTGCCTCCTGCAGCTCCCGCCACAGGAATGGGCTGCCAAGGAGCATGGCTGCCAGGCTTGTCAACACCAGCAGGGCAGCATAGAGGGTCCAGGGCCCAAAGGCTCGGCGAGCACAGCAGCAGCACCATAGCAGCGGCCAGCAGGAAGTCCAGTCAGAAGTTGGTGAGGGCGATGCAGCCCAGCTGCAGTACTAGGTAGATCAGGGCTACCAGCTTCAGAGCCATCCAGCCCCTGTCTGGGACCTGTGTGCTTACCACACTGTGCTGGGGGAGGGGGGACACTAGGGCCAGGGGCCCCCCTGAGCTTCTCAAGGCCCACTCTGGCCTCATGCAGCTGCATCCACAGTTGCAGAGCCTTGAAACCAAGGACCAGGAGCAAGAAGCTGGTGGCAGGCATGTAGAGGCCGATGGAGGCAAAGTGGGACAGGGTGGGGAGCAGGTAGAGGAAGAACGGCTGGTGCAGGTGCTCCAGGAGGTGGTTGAGCTTGCAGAACATGCCCTCCAAAGCCTTGCCCACTGCCACCAGGTCATACTTGTACTGGCGGAAGCTATTGATGCGACGCAGGGTTAGGGCCTCCACATGGTAGCGCAGGAAGAGGCCGTGGGAGGCCTGCCGCAAAATCATGAGCAGCAGTGTCTGCAGGCCCTGCAGCGGTTCGTCCAACAACCTCCAGTCCTGGGGCTGCAGCTTACCCTGAAGCGTGCACAGCAGGCCCACTTTCTGGCAGAAGGTCTGGAAGAGATTGAGCAGGTCAAGGTTAGGCAGCTGCCCATGGCAAATTTTATTCAGACATGTTAAAACCTTGATCCGTTTTATAAAAATAAAGGATAGAAACCCAATTCTAACTCATCCACTTTATTTTTTTTTTATACAGAGTCTTGCTCTGTCACCCAGGCTGGAGTGCAGTGGCATCATCTCGGCTCTCTGCAACCTCCACCTCCTGGGTTCAAGCCATTCTCCTGCCTCAGCCTCCTGAGTAGCTGGTATTACAGGCATGCCTCACCCATGCCTGGCTACTTTTTGTATGTTGGCCAGGTGGGTCTTGAACTCCTGGCCTCAAGTGATCCACCTGCCTCGGCCTGCCAAAGTGCTGGAATTACAGATGTGAGCCACCATGCCCAGCCTCTAGCTCATTGACTCTTATTTTTAATTCACCAAAACTATTTTATCAGGATTATTTATTTTTTATTTAAATGACTCTATTTGGGGCCACATCAAAATTAACTGACTACAGATTCTGCTATCGTAAGTTTTCTTTAGGGATCAGTATTTCTTTAACTCAACTTTTCAAGATCAAATTAAACACAACAAAATATTTTCCAAAATATTTTTCTTCCAACAATTTTTAGTCATAATAAGTTGTACCACATAAAGTTTTAACCATTATCCATTTTGCGTGGATTACTTGTATTATTAATCTTCACTATGAGAACTGAAATATCTCTAGTCAAAATGGTGGGGTCAAACCATTCTACTTTTTCAGTTTAGAGATTTAAATTAGTCTTAGCTTTTAGGAACATGCTGCTTGCCTAGAAGTCTCCATAAACCCCTGTGCCGGCCTTGCCCCATGGATGAAACAGAAGAGGATTTTTCTCAGAGCTCCTTACAAATTACAGGCAGGTGGAAGCCAACACATCACTTCCTATCATCCTGCTTAGGCACTGAAAGCAGCCTTCCTACTCACACATCCTGGCTGAGAGCCATGACTGTTTCTGTCTCTTCAATAAACACATACCAAGAAAAGAGAGTCTGTTGTAGACAAATAAATTCCCAATTTATCTAAGGGTAACTCAGTTCCTCCCCTTCATCTTGCAGTTCAGTGTAGGGAGACAACGCTGGGCTTCACCCGGGATTTTCATACTTCCCTGTTTATTAAGAACAGAAGGCTTGGTTTTATCCTGGGCAGCAATTTGCCAAGCAAAAAGGCTACTGCTCCTAACTAACCTACCTTGTAGCTAAGGTGACCAGAACAAGTCCAAGGTGACTGGGCATGAGCAGAGGCACTGTGAGGGGCTCGCAGGGGCTGTCTGCCTGGAACTCACACAGCTGGGCAGGCCTTGGTCCTTCCTTCTCTCCTCTTCCTAGCTCTGAAGCACAGCCCTCTGGGGTCCAGAGACAGCACTGAGGACAGAAGTCAGCTACTGAGACTCTGGGACAGCAGGACAGGTGCTGGCTGATGGCCATGGGGACAGCCTGGGTCAGCATGGAGAACCACCTCCAGAGTTCTTTAACAGTAGAAAGAAAGCACTCTCTCTTGTCTATGCCACAACTGCTCTGAACTTTCTGCTCTGTGTAGACAAATCTAACCCCAGCTGAGGCACTCACTTTTCCCTGAATCTCTGTGAGCTGGGACCAGTCCTGCCCTTCCCTGGGACACACGCTCCTGCAAGAGGCAGGGGTGTAGGCGACCGGCATGATTGTAAAGACCTGGGGCTCTCGCCAGTCCCACATCCATGGCCACTTCTTATAGTCACAGAGACTCAGTTTCCCCTTGGGAAACTACTCCCTTCCCCCAAGTCCATGTGGTTAAGTAAGGTTGGCTTACTTTCTGGTTGCAGGAGACAGGAACCAGGGGACACGTGGGACATGCGCTGGAGGAACCATTGGTGCCATGCAATGTGCTGTGCAGTGTGGCTCTGGTGCACCTGCCGCCTGGGGCCCATGCAGACCCTGTGTGCATGTGTGGCCATGGGCATGAGGCCCAGGCATCCCCTTCAAGGTTCACGCATGTCCACTCATGAGGAGGCCCAAGGGTACCCCAGAGCACATCCCACTCACCCACCAGGTATGGAGGGAGCCAGACAGGTCCACACTGAGGCTTCCATATGCAGTTCCAGTCCAACCCCTCATTAGACACTTGGGAAACCCAGGCCCAGAGAGAGGAGGGGCTGGCCCAGGACACAGGACATGGGCAGAGTCCAGTTACCATCTCCTAGGCCAGGGCTGAACCATATCCCATGGGGTTGGCTTTGGGAATCGGAGCCCCTAAAATCCTGCAGACCCCAACTCACTTTTCCCAGGAGAGGCTGTTTCCTCTCAGCATCCCCACAGGTGCATACCCACAGGCACACACAAGCTGACATCACAGGGGGTGACTAAGGGTAGGATGGGAGGAGAAGCGGATCCTGGGGAGGTAACAAGGGGAAAGAAGAAAGAGGCTGAGGCAGCTCTGCTACAGACAGCAGTATCCAATCACCAGCACCATGACCAGGGCCCATAGCATGGGAAGGGGAGAGATGCCAAGAGGCTAGGCTGGGGGATCCCTAAGGTCCCCTGGGTCAGCCTGGTCTGGTGCCACCTCCACGGCAGTCAGGGGAAAGCAGGGCCTGGGGTCCTGTGTCCACTGCTCTGTGCACCTTCAACCAGGATGAGCCCCCTAGACTGAAGGGGCTACTGGAAAGGAGACCTCAGTTTCCTTCCCCACATACTGAGGTGCTTGGCATGGGTCACTCCAAGAGTCCCACAGGCTCAGAAAGCCTCCGTTGCCCCAGCTCTCCATAGGTGACCCACTGTGCTCCAAGATTCTTAGAAAATGCTTTCTACCCCTGGAGTTCCTTCTGAGCAGAGAGAGGCAGGGCGGTTGATGCACTGAGACTTGGAGCAGCAGAGCATGGACCACGCATCCCTGGACAAGGGCAAAGACCCCAGTGTGGGAGCCTCAGGTCCTCCTACTGTGGAAGTGGAGCCGGGGCCACATCCCTGGATCTGGTGAGGAGGCCTTGGAAGTGTCTGGGCCCCAGGCCAGTGCTGGCAGTAGGGGTAAGAGGGGTTTCTGATATTTCTCTCAATCCTCTTGGATTTTTGCCCCCTGGGATTTGGGAGCGTGGATTTGCCTTGCAAGTTCTGTGTTGTGGTTTTCCTTCTTTGGATGCAGTGCTAGCTCTGGCCACCAGGGGGAGACATGTGCCCACTGTGTTCTGTGGGAGCACCTGAGCCAGAGAAGAGCCAGGGGTCATGCAGGCCATTCCCCTGCCTCCAACCTGACCTGCATCTCCTATTGCCAGCATCCATCTCCACAGTCCAAGCTGGTCCGTGGTAGGATGTGGGAGTGAGGGGCTCCAGATCCTCTCATTTACTCATTCAGTCATGATGCCCAGAGCACTTACCTTGTTCCAGGGCCTGAGTTAAGCTTGGGTGCTGCAGTGAAAAAGACAGACATGGTATAGTCCCTGCCCTCCAGGAGTGCACCATCTGGAGGGGGAGAAGGACCAAGCCACAAAACATATAAGTGGGGAAACGAGCAAGTGCTGCGTTGAAGTAAAGCAACTGCTGCAGGGGAGGCTGGGGGCCACTTCATGGTGGGGGGATCTGAAAAGGCCTCCCTGAGGTGACATTCACGCCATGAGCAGAATGACAAGGGGGAGCCCGCCCTGCAGGCATTTACAGCACAGTGTGGGGAGATGGAACTGTGCAGGGGCTCTAGGGCAGACACGAGTTTGTCCAGAGAGGAGCTTAGAAAGGGGGACAGCAGGGCTGGAGGGAGCTGGGGGAAGAGCAGGGGAGGGAGGGAAGGGTGGAGCAGATCCTGGGCCAGGTCTACTGTATGAGGGCCCCACTGCTGTGTGGAAACACTGCCCCACCTGTAGCTGCCCATAACAATGGGCACTCACTATCTCTGTTTCCACAGACCCAGGCCCAGCCCAGCTCAGCAGGGTGCTTCTACCACATGGTCTCTCAGGGGGCTGGGCTGAGGTCTCCTCTGAGACTCAACGGGGCAGGATCCACTTTCAAGCTCATTCATGGGGGTATTAGAAGGATTCCACGTGGACTGAAGGGCCAAGTTCCCCTCTGTTGTCCTCTCTGGGTCCTAAGCCACAGGAGCCTCCCCTCAGGGCAGCTCCTAACACAGCAGCTGCTCCCCAGAGCCAGGGCTCAGAGAGAGGAAAGGAGAAAGAGAGGAGGAAGAGAGGGGGGAAGAGAGAGCTGAGAAGATCTGAGAAAATGTCGGCCATGGTTACTAACAACTAAAGCTTGGAGGAGATATCCCATCATTTTTGCCATATTCTGTGATTAGAACAGGGTCTAGTCCACACTCAAAGGGAGGGTGTTGCACAAGGATGTGTATCCCAGGGGTGTGGATCACGGGGAGCCATTAGTGAGGCTGCCTACTACATAGGCAAGAAAGGTACTTGGGTTTTAATCTGGATATAAAGAGAAGCCACTGGAAGGATTAACGGAGGAAGACAATATATGAAATCATTTAACTTCAACCCAGCATGGCCAGAAGGAGAAATGACATTTCCAAGGTCACATGGCAGCAATCCAGGCCTTCCATAGGAGCTGTGGGGAGGTGGTGTTGCACATATGGAGATGTCATGGAGTAGGAGGCTGAGCAGTCAGCATGCCTGAGGAGCATTTGGGGTCCTCTTATCAGATAAATTTGGGACAAATCAGTTTTCTGACTTGAGTCCTACTTGCACAGCACATTGACTTTGCGAAAATTCATCACCTTGTATGTTTCATCTGTGCATTCTATTTTCTTTTCAATTTAATACCAGAAAATTAGAAAAAGACTTATGGGAAATCTTTAAACCTCCAAACATGTGGTTTTACCCTCTATCTCTAAGGATGGGAGGGAAACTCTGCCAATCTCTGGGTTGTAGGTGGAGTAAAGAAACTTGCAGTACCCCGTCTCTACTAAAAATACAAAAAAATTAGCCGGGCGTGGTGGCGGGCACCTGTGGTCCCAGCTACTCGGGAGGCTGAGGCAGGAGAATGGTGTGAACCCGGGAGGCAGAGCTTGCAGTGAGCCAAGATCGCGCCACTGCACTCCAGCCTGGGCGACAGAGTGAGTCCGTCTCCAAAAAAAAAAAAAAAAAAAAAGGAAAGAAAGAAACTTGCAGTAAAGTAAGTTTGATGAAAAACAGGTAGTCCCAGACCAGGACGGAGGGATCTAGGTGCTAGGAGGAGTGGGTCTGCCCCAGTGGACCCAGAGCAGTTTCCTCCCTCAGCGCTGTGATGCAGGCCTGGAACTCAACACTCGTTTTGAGTGTTCTCTGGGCCCATTGCTGAGGCAGCAGCACACTTCAGATGACGAGAGGGTGGCTTCTCCTGCATTTGGTGAGCCTGGGGCTTTGGAACCCTCTTCCATTATTTGTGTGAGGTGGACGTCTTTTTCCTGTAATGCAACTGCATTCAGTGCATCCAAAGTCACCAATATGCAAGAAAGACAGAGACATCCATCTGATAAAGGAACCCTAAGCCCAGCCCACTAAAAGACTCTGACTCTTGGTTTCATTTGCATTCTTTTCACTTTTCTAAATCAATTATTGGCTCACAGAGACCCCCCCCTCCCCAGGGTAGAAAGTCATAGGAGAGAGAGAGGAACTGGTTGGGCAGGGCAGGAGGTGGAGGGCAGACTGGTGCTTCTCTCCAGTCTCTCCTGGATTCCAGGCTAAAACCCTAAACACTACGCTTTTGGGGCCATAGACTGGCTCCGGGCAGCCCAGGAGAGTATCCCGCAGCCCCTGTTCATCAGCTGCCTTCCCTTCCCAGGTGAATCTGCACCAGGCCTGTCATCTCCTCTAGGGCCAGTCTAGTCCGAACCGCTTTTATGCACAACTCAATTCTAACACTTACTAAACAGAGTTAATGCAGACCCCACAGGTTAAGGGCTCAGCTCCACAAGGCTGCCCTCACTTCAGACACCAATCACAAACCCCAGGCCTCTCGTACTTCTGACCGGCCAGCTATCAATGGAGGGTTTGCATAACCCCATCCCCAGGCTCCATGATTAGCTGGAATGATGCACAGGACTCAGGGAAGCACTCAGCTTCCTATCACTGGTTATTATAAGGGACACTACTCCAGAACAGTCAAGAGGAAGAGATGCACAGGGCACCGTGGCAGGGGGCGCACAGAGCTCCTATACCCTCTGGGCACAACACCCTCCCAGCACCTCCCTGTGGTCACCAACCTGGGAGTTCTCAGAACCCAGTTGCCTGGGGACTTTATGGGGGTTCCATCATGTGGCATGACTTATTAAATCACTGGCCACTGGTGACTCACTCAATCTCCAGCCCTCTTCTCTCCCTGGGAGTGCAGAGGTGGGACAGACTGTTTCAACCCTCTAATCATGTGAGTGGTCTTTCTGACCAGGGCCACCTTGAAGCTTCCTAGGAGCCTACCAAGAGTCACCTCAGAACAGAAGAAGCTCCTGTCACCCCTACAGGTCTCAGAAAACTGCAAGGGTTTAGGAACTCTACTGCCAGGGACTGGGGACACAGACCAGTCACATGCTTATAATATCACAAAATCACACTGAGAGAGCAAGACTGAACCTCTCGGAGACTCTGGGGAGACACTGATCAATCCTAGGATGGACGCACACTCGGCCCTCAGGGTCCGTGGGGGACTGATTCCAGATCCCCAAGGATACCAAAATCCACAGAGGCTCAATCAAGTCTCTGATAGAAAATGGTGTAGTATTTGCATACGACCTGAGCATATCCTCCTGTGTACTCTCAATCGTCTCTAGATTCCTTATAACACCTAATATAGTGTCAATGCTATGTAAATAGTTGTTATGCTATATTGCTTTTTTATTTTTTTTTTTAATATTTTTCATCTGCGATTGCTTGGACCCATGGACTGAATATATTGAGGACCACATGCAGAAAACTATCTTTACTTGAGTTTTGTAGAGGATGGAATAAATATTTCAATCACTTTACTATCACTATCAAAGACCACCAATCTTAAATCACCCTAGAAGGTCAGCATATTTGTTGATAATGGATGTTTGCTGCTTCCTTAGGAGGCAGCACCAATGTGTTGGCAGGAGGACAAACAAGGCATGAGTTTCAAAAGGTGAGGTTTCTCCAGGTGCAGTGGCTCACATCTATAATCCCAGCACTTTGGGAGGCTGAGGCAGGAGGATTGTTTGAGCCCAGGAGTTTGAGACCAGCCTGGGCAACATAGCCAAACTCTGTCTCTACAAAAAATACAAAAATTATCTGGGCATGGCAGTACAAGCCTATAGTCCCAGCTACTAGGGAGGCTGAGATGGGAGGATCACCTGAGCTGGGGAGGCGGAAGTTGAAGCAAGCCGTGATCACACTACTGCACTCCAGCCTGGATGAGAATGAGACTGTGTCTCAAATAAGTAAATAAATAAAATTTAAAAATAAAAGGTGAGGTTTGCTGTCCAATGCTGGTCCCAGCCAAGTATGACCTTAGTATCTGCTTTCTGCAAAGTCCCAGGTCCCCACTTGCCAAGGACAACAGTTCCCAGAGTGACTGGCCTCAGAAAACAAGGTGTCTGAGGGGATGATCAGAGGAAGGAGCCTGGTGGAAATTGGACAGGAAAGAGCTCTGTCCATGAGGCGGCAGTCGCCCATAAGCTGTGGTGTGGGAGGAAGCATAGGGAACCTAGGTTGGTGCTGGAGACAGCATTTCCTGGTCCTGACTTGGAGGAGTTGTTAAACCCCGACATTCCTGACTCCTCCTTTGAGGAGGCTCCTGGCCTGCAAATCTCACGGGGTTATTGTGAGGGTCACCTGGGACAATGGGTTTGGATGCACTTTGTGAATGACACAGTGAGCCTTCCTCTTTCTGTCACTAGCCCTTTGACCTTGAATACGAATTGCTGGGGATCTCCAAGTCTCAATGTCTAAATGTCTAAGCCTGACAGGGTATGAGCTGCTGCAATGGAACATTCTACAGTGCCTCCTGGAAGAATCCCTCCTTCTGTCTGCACCTGACTTAGCCCCTATTCCTGTTCCCCAGCCTGGAGAGCTCGCCCAAGGGGCACCCGGGTGGTACTGGGCCTACTTTCTCTTTGGAAAAGGTGATGACTTCCTCATTTCAGCTCTCCCTCTTCCAAGCTTGCCCCATGGAATTCCAGGGCTCTAGCACAGCATTTGCTGGACATGAGAGGGAGAAAATCTAGGGCAGGGATCTGCCCTGGGGTAGGGGTGAAGGAGTATCCTGGAAACTGGGTGTCAGGAGTGTGAGTCCCACCCAGTTGGCCAACGCCCTGTCCCCATGACACTGCTGGGTGCACATCAGTCCTCCTATCTCCTGCACAAGCTCCTTTCCAAGGGTCGTTTTCCAGAGTGGCTACAGCATGGTCCATGCTGTCATGGGTGATGGAACAGCCCTGGAGGCCAACATACTGCTATGTGGGAAGCCAGGGAAGACACTGCTCTTTCCCATCACCTTTGAGGTCCAATGAGCCATCACATCCCTGATCTCCTCACCCAGGGCCTGCACCCTCCCACCGACCTGTGCAGGGCCCAGGCCACCTGACATCGGAGCTGCTGTGGACAAAGAGCTATGAAACCAGAGGAACATACCAGCGTCCTAACAGAGATGCCTGGGCTCATGGGCAGGGTTTATACATGGAAGGAAATCCCACCTGGGAGGAACCTGAGGACAAGTAGAGCCCAAAGGTAGAAAACAGGGGCCTGAGACAGCATCACATGCCTCGAGATCGGTGAGATTGCCGGGTCACGCCATGGTTTTAAGCAATCCCACTCTTACTCCCCAGGAAAGGCAGCATCTTCCAGGCCCTGCCAGCCCTAGACACCCCTAAGCCATGTCTGAGGCCCATGTCCTCCTCCACAGTCGCCAGAAGGGTCTTACCACAAATACAGAACATCAGTTAGTTCTTTCAACACCATATCCTCCAAACAGGACGGCCTCTGATTCTCACAACAAAAGACACTTATTCTTCCCAAATACATTTGTTCCTTACAAAAGGGGAGGGCATCATCTGTCTGTGCCCTACGGGGGAAGGTCTGGGGTTCCTGGGAGCCTGGGCTTAGGGAAAGGAATGGGTCAGCTGTAGCTTTTACTGAGAGCTGGCCATGGCCTCTAGGAAGGGAAAGGATCAGGGAGAGAGTATGACAGTGGCTTGCTGCCCTGCCATCGTCCTGCTTCACTCACTTGCATTTGTAAAGTTATCTCACTTTTTAAAATTGTATTATTTATTTATTTATTTATTTATTTATTTATTTATTGAGACGGAGTCTCAGTCTGTCACCCAGGCTGGAGTGCAGTGGTGCGATCTCAGCTCACTGCAACCTCCACCTCCCCAGTTCAATTGATTCTCCTGCCTCAGCCTCCCGAGTAGCTGGGATTTCAGGTGCCTGCCATCACACCCAGCTGATTTTTGTATTTTTAATAGAGACGAGGTTTCACCATGTTGGCCAGGCGGGTTTCTAACTCCTGACCTCAGGTGATCCACCCACCTCGGTCTCCCAAATTGCTGGGATTACAGGTGTAAGCCACCACACCCAGCTTTTTATTTATTTATTCATTCATTCATTCATTCATTCATTTTGAGAGGCAGTTTCACTCTTGTTGCCTAGGGTGGAGTGCAATGAAACAGTAGGCTGGAGTGCAATGGCGTGATCTCAGCTCACTACAACCTCCGCCTCCTGGGCTCAAGCAATTCTCCTGCCTCAGCCTCCAGAATAGCCGGGACTACAGACGCCCACCACCACACCCAGCAAATTTTTGTATTTTTAGTAGAGATGGGGTTTCACCATGTTGGCCAGGCTGGTCTCAAACTCCTAACCTCAGGTGATCCACCCGCCTTAGCCTCCCGAAGTGCTGGGATTACAGGCATGAGCCACCACGCCCGGCCAAAAAATTGTTATTTTTAATAGACTGTCATTAGAAAGACAAAGCAAAAACCCAATGAACAAATGTTCCAGGGCTTGTAAAAGTGAAAATGCTCAAAAAAGAACAAGCCCCATGCCCTGGGCCTCTCAGGCCTCCCCCATTGCCTGGAGATGCATTTGGCAGGAGGTGGAGTGGAGGAGGCAGTGAGCCTTAGGGGCCAAATCTCCCCACGGAGCATCCAGGGAGAGTGAAAGACAAGAGGCTTCACATATCCCAAAAGTGGAACTTGAAGGTTTGGGGTGGGCAGCCCTGAGTTCAGAAGGGTGGGGAGAAATCCATGCCCCTGAATATCTTGGTGGGGCTGAGGTCTCCCTGCACCCAAGACCCCATGCCCTTCCTGACATAGGCTGGGGGAGAGGTGCTCTCTGTTTCACTAGCTTGGGGAGGGTGTCAGCTCCCACCAGCTCCCCTCACCTGTCTCCATATGTGTGTGTCAAAGTTCTCCAGAGAAACAGAACCAATAGGATATATATAGACCTATAGATAAGAGGAGATTTATTATGGGAACTGGCTCACACCATTACAGAGGCTGAGAAGTCTCACAATCTGCCATCTGCAAGCTGGAGACCCAGGAACGCCGGTGGCATAATTCAGGCTGAATCTGAAGGTGTGAGACCCAGGGAAGCCGACAATGTCATTCAGCATGAGGCCAAAGGCCTGAGGACAAGGTGAGGGTGGGCTGGGGAGGGAGACTCCAGTCCTCAAGGAAAGAGAGAGTCTTCTCTTCTTCTGCTGTCTTGCTCTGTGTGGCCCTTGTGGATGGGATGAGGCCTGCCCATGCTGGTGAGGGAGATCTTCTTACGCCGTCCACTGGTTCAAATGCTAATCTCTTCCAGAAACACCTCACAAGCACACCCAGAAACCATGTGTTACCAGCTATCTGGGCACCTCATAGCCCAGTCAAGCTGACGCTGAAATTAACCATCACACCACGTGGCACACTCTGGGGCAGCAGGGAGTACAGCACTCTTGGCTCTGCACAGGGAGGTGGTGGGGACGAGCCAGGAGACCAGGACTGTCAGCATGGCTGTGTGGGCTTTGCTCATCTACCTTTGCCAAGTGAAAATGTTCCCAGATCCCCATCTTTTCTTTCCATGTCAGCCTGGGAAGATGCACGAGGCTTGCAGCCAGGGTGCCGGGGCCTGGGCATGTGGGCAGGCACCTCAGCTCTTGGCTGCTGGACATTGTAGCCCTGCAACCTTGCTGGACTTTGCTAAGGGTACCCTCTCTGCTGTCACTCACCCCAACAGGAGGCGGCCAAAGAGAGGCGGGAAGAAAAGGAGCTTGGCCAAGCAGCCTTGGAAAGGAATTTCTGTGTATCACGCATGTCCTTCTCACCACTAGAAAGGCATTTCTACATTGGAGTGGAAGGAAACCGCTGTGCTATGAGAGGGGATGGAGCCACACAAAAGAGCAGGGAGGAAGGGAGGAAATGTGCCCAGTGCCAGAATTTTGTGTCATTAAAGACACTTGCCAGCGTTCTGCTTTTGGGGGATGCCCATTTTGACAGTTTTGCGAGTCAAAGAACTGCCTATTTTTTGGTTCTTACTGTGTGGCAGGCACCATGCTAAGGGCATTAACACACATGGGTGTGCTTCCTGCAGCAGAGCTGGAAACAGCTCTCAAACACTACCTTCAAGAAAATTCACTGTCAAGCAGCTTGAGTGTATTATCTAAGATCACATGTCCTGAAAGAATTGGGGTTCAATGCAGAATTCTGTATCATAAATCGTAAGGGTGTATTTATATTTCACATTTTAAATTTCTGGGTGTTTTTTTTTTTTTCATTTTTCACCATGCTTTCTACCTTGAACCACTTTTCCTTGAGATTCTTGGCCTTCATTACTTGGATACTTTTGATTTTTTTTTTCTTTAGACAGGGTCTCACCCTGATGCCCAGGCTGGAGTGCAGTGGCACAATCACGGCTCACTGCGCCTTGACACCCTCCCCTTAATTAACAAAATTCTGGCACTGGGCACATTTCCTCCCTTCCTCCCTGCTCTTTTGTGTGGATCCATTCCCTCCCATAGCACAGCGGTTTCCTTCCACTCCAATGTAGAAATGCCTTTCTAGTGGTGAGAAGGACATGAGTGATACACAGAAATTCCTTTCCAAGGCTGCTTGGCCAAACTCCTTTTCTGCCCGCCTCTCTTTGGCCACCTCTTGTTGGGGCGAGTGACAGCAGAGAGGGTACCCTTAGCAAAGAGAGGTACCTCCCACCTCAGCCTCCCAAGAAACTGAGAATACAGGTGTGCGTCACCATGCCTGGCTAATTTCTGTATTTTTTTGTAGAGATAAGATTTCACCATGTCGCCCAGGCTGGTCTTGAATTCCTGGGCTCAAGTGATCCACCCCCTTCAGCCTCCCAAAGTGCTAGGATTAGAGGCGTGGGCCACCAAACTCAGCCGATGCTTTTGATTTTTTATAGGTTTTAACATAAATGGTTAAAGAATACTTCTTAATTGTTTTTGTTTTTGTTTTTGTTTTGAGATGGAGTCTTGCTCTGTCATCAGGCTGGAGTGCAGTGGTGCAATCTCAGCCTACTGTAACCTCTGCCTTCCAGGTTCAAGCAATTCTCATGCCTCAACCTCCCGAGTAGCTGGGACTACAGGTGTGTGCCACCATGCCCAGCTAATTTTTGTATTTTTAGTAGAGACAGGTTTTCACCATGTTGGCCAGGCTGGTCTGGAACTCCTAACCTCAGGTGATCCACCAGCCTCGGCCTCCCAAAGTGCTGGGGTTACGGGCGTGAGCCACTGAACCTGGCTTCTTAATGTTTTAATAATTACACATGAGATAAATATATTTACTTTGTGTAAACTTCCCAGAAGAAAAAAATAATGATTTCTCTTTTAAGAAGCAGTGTTTGAATAGTTTCTAGTAACTCATAAAAGAATTTTGAGTTACTTAAATAAGAACAAAAACAAAAACTAAGCATGTATTTATTTAGAAAATGTTGAGTCATTAGAATGTTAAAACACAACATAGGTGTGGAGAGGTAAAGATATTTGATATTAGATTTTAGGTTTCTTTATCCACAATAAGTAGCTTTGGTTTCTGTCTATATTACTATCTCAAGCATGACCTGGTTATTTCAGTGGTCTAACGGAATTGGATCATTCAGCTAATCAACATGCAAAATATACATAGCTTGACCAATGTGGTCATTTCATACAAATATATCTTTAGCCTGTTTAATTTTTAATCCATTACATTGATCTAGTTAATATCTCTCGTTACTAGGATAACGCGGTCAAAGTTCCTAACACTGGAGTCTTATTATTATCCTGCCCTAAGATGTGTTGTGTGGGATCTCTTACAGCACAAAAAGTACATGTAATGATTATTTTTGTACTCAAGAACTGAATCCCTTTAGATAAGTCCCAAGGGAGATGAACTATAAAATAAATCTCATTTTATAATATAAAAAGTATAATAAAAAGTATATTTTTAAAAAACTGAGGCTAAGAATGATACTAATAGATTCTATATAATAAAAACATTTTGCTGAATCACTTAATAATTGCAGATTATCTTAATTATCTTGTAATAATTGAATACTTTATAGATCTAAGTATTTCAAATTGTGATTATGTTATTTGGCTCATAGGTAGGAAATTACCATTAAGTTCAAAAATATCACAGAAAAACTAAATAAAAATAAAAATATTCATTTGGATATATGCATGCGTTAGATATTATGGTGTATTGCATACGTTTTCATATATATATGGTGTTATACCAGAAGCATTATTCAACAGTTGGCCTATTTTTTTTCTGGTTTTTTTTTTTTTTTTTTTTTTGAGATGGAGTCTTGCTCTATCGCCCAGGCCGGAGTGCCCAGGATGGAGTGCGGTGGCACCATCTCAGCTACTGCAAGCCCTGCCTCCTGGGTTGACGCCATTCTCCTGCCTCAGCCTCCCCAGTAGCTGGGACTACAGGGGCCCGCCACCACGCCCAGCTAACTTTTTTTGTATTTTTAGTAGAGACGGGGTTTCACCATGTTAGCCAGGATGGTCTCAATCTCCTGACCTCGTGATCCACCCGCCTCGGCCTCCCAAAGTGCTGGGATTACAGGCGATGAGCCACCGTGCCCGGCCAACAGCTGGCCTTTTTTTAAAAATCTGAACTATGTTCAGAAAATCTTTCCACCACAGTGCACAGAGATTGATTTCATTTGCATAACAGATGGATGAGCCATATTATAATTAACTGTTTAATTACCCTGTTATCCAGTTGTGGATATTTAAGTCCAAACATTGTAGTAATAAATATGCAAGAGTGCCTTTAGACACATCAGAGAATGTGGCTCTAATTTAGGGATGTAGAAGTAAAATTGCTCAGCTGAATTGCTTATCCATTTTGAACGATCATAGTTACTGCGGGATTTTTGTTACAAAGGCTGCAGTAATTTACACTCCTGACACTGAATGAGTGCCCGTATGTTGACGCATCATCAGTGCTGGAGAAGATGACCTTCTAAATTTGTCTTACCCTCATCAGTTGTGTTGGTCATTAATCTGTCAGGAAAACAGAAACTACACAAGCTTCCTATAACAGAGAGATCTGGCTGGGTGCAGTGGCTCATGCCTGTAATCCCAGCACTTTGGGAGGCCAAGGCGGGTGAATCATTTGAGGCCAGGAGTTCGAGACCAGCCTGGCCAACCGAGCCAAACCTCCTCTCTACTAAAAATACGAAAACATAGCTGTTGTGGTGGTATGCACCTGTAATCCCAGCTACTCAGGAGGCTGAGGCACAAGAATCACTTGAACCCAGGAGGTGGAGGTTGCAGTGAGCCGAGATCACGCCACTGTACTGTAGCCTGAGCGACAGAGCGAGACTCTGTCTCAAAAAACAAAAAAAGAGACTTGAATTTGACAAAAAGATGCCACAGATCTAAAACTGTGCCAACCCCAAAGCTGGAGGAACCAAGGTAAGAGTTTGGGGTTCTCAGAACCTAAATGATTGAAGAAATAGAAAGTGGGGCTGAAATTCTGAGAAGGAACCACCATCCGGCTGAGGGAGGGTCTCTCAGAGGTGGGACAACCACCTGGCTGTGCTGGTGTCTATGAAGTGGAGGAGGGTTTCTCACAGGTGCGATGACCACCTGGCTGTGCTGGTGTCTCTGGAGTGGAGGAGGATCTCTCAGAGGTGGAATGAGAGTCAGGCAATAATCCCAAACAAAAACAGGAAATTTGTGTGGTTTTCATTTTGGTTTTGCTCATTTTGTTTGGAGACAGGGTCTCACTCTGTAACCGCTGGAGTGCAGTGGTGACTGTAGCTCACTGCAGACACAAGCTCCCACCTCAGCCTCCCTAGTAGCTGAGACTACAGGCATGTGCTGCCATGCCCGGCTTGTTTTTGTTGTTTTAATTTTTATTTTACTTCCCAGGACTCTAAAAGACTTGCTGACCTATTAACACACAAACTAGTGCCCACATCCCTACTCCCCATCTTGTCACTTTGTCCCCACCCAGTCCCTTACTGCCTCTGCCATCCCCTCAGTGTGACTGAGTTGCTGGAGGTACCCTGTCCCGTCCTTAATTTCTTGCCCCAGGCCCTGCTGGGCACCAGCGTCTCTGCCCTGCCTGCCTCAGCTCCCCTCTGTCTCTCAGCGTTTTCATCTCCATGCTCCCAGCCTCACATCCTTGGAGCCGAGTTTGCCTCTCACAAAGCATGGCCCCCTACGGTCCCCAGCACCGCTGGTGCCAGGGCCATCCTGCCCCGCCATTGTGTCCTCACATTCCCCAACACTGGACTCAGGTTTCCCCTGGGGGGCTGAGCTGTCTTCCCTCAGTCACGCCTTCCTCCCCACCCAGGCTCATCCAGCCTGTCCACCCTGCTCCGGTACCCTCTCCCCACCTTTCACCTTGGATCAGGCCCACGAGGTCATCTAGGGACATTTTATATCCAGAGTAACTTGACAACATCTCCTCCTGCACTGTCTGGTCATGTGCTCTGAGGTCAACAGTGGTGCATCCACTAACAACACATTTCATACTATCCAGCACAACTCACAACCTTGCAAACATAGATTAAAGGAAAAATGCTGGAATACGGGACAGATGGCTAAGCATTCTAATTTGAATGAGCACATTTAAAACTACAAGGAAAAACTATCACTAGGTTCACCTCACAGGACATCTGGGTTTTCTTTCAAGGAAACGAGCAACTGGACACACTGAGACCCTCCTTCTGGGTTAAGGGCCCAGCATGCTTCCCCTGGGCTGCCTACCATGCGCTGTTCTCCTCTCCCTGCTGTTCCTCAGTCTGACACACACACCTGCAGTGGTGGCCTGGTCAAGGGATGCACTTGCCTCCTCGGCATGAAAGGAAGATGGGCAAACAGGAATCCCACAAATGGCACTGTGCAAAGTAAGAAGTGCGGCAAAATGAAGTGAGGGCAGGTGCTGTCATTCGGCAGTCTGTGATTCTAAGACCTAAGACCAGGATTGCTTTTGAAACTGGAGTGAAACAGCAAAGACAGAAGACAAGAGTGACTCTGAGGCCTTTACTTGGCTTCCACACTAAAATGCATTAGCCCCAGGAATCAGCTTCTCTTTTCTTCCTCTTCATATTTAGATGGTGAGAGAGGTAGCGTTTAAGACATACATTAGGGCCCCAGATGAGGGCCAGGAACAGGCTGGACCAAGACTCAGACAGCCCAGCTCCATGGCAACCCGATGGCCCCTGTGGGAGTGGACAGGTATCCTGCTCATTCCCTCTCAGGGCGACTTCAGCTCTTGGAGGGGAGGGTTCTGGTTAAGCCTCAGGTGGGATAGTTATGGTGAGTTACAGTTGCTAGAAGAACACTGTGACAATATCTGTTATTTTCAATTGATCCAGTCTCTTGTCCACCACACAGACTCCTTGATGGAAAGCCCTTCAGGAATAAGAAAGGGTTCAGGTTCTCAGGGTAAAACAGGCTTTGCAATTCTCTAATTTGCTAATTGTCAACTTCTGAAGACTGTGTTTCCTCATGGTAGTAGGAGCTAGTATGAGTAATTTACCAGCGTGAAACGCAAGATTCCATGCACCTGTGGAAATACAGCCTGCGTTCCAGCACCTCCTTTCTTGAATTCTTGGATTTCTTCCTCAGCTCCTTTCCTAAGTCAGTTCGTCTCTGACTTAACCCGCAACGGGCATCGAAGGGAATTATTCCAGGAAGTGTCCTCCCCATCACTCTTTACTGGTTTTTTGTTTCCTTTTTGAAGTTTTTGTTTTTGTTTTGACATAGCACACAGCGAAACTGCTGCAGGAGGCAGAAGGATGTGTGTGACATATCATCACCTTCCATTTTGCATTAATAACCATCACCCAAAATTTGCCTATCCGCTGCTAAAATAAAGATTCAACAGAATAGAAACTCAACAGGAAAACTCACTGTCACTAAGGCCAACAAAAGACAAACTGGAGAAATATTAGTCATAAATACAGAAAATAAAGGATGGGTGAACAAATTGAGATCCGGCTTGCTGAGCGTCACGTGGAGACCGTGTGCAGGAAGAGCCAGGACACCAGAGCTGGGGGGCTTCTGCAATCCCGGCCGCTCCTGCATCCTGGGCTCACGGTTGGGGCCTGTCTGCCTCCAGCTGGTGGCTCCATCCTCTCTGTGCCCTACCAAGCTCACCAGTAAACTGCAGCTACAGAACACATAGCATGGAAGAGGGTGACTCTGGGCAAGCCCTCTCCGGCTGGGGTGGGCCCAAGGGAGACCTCCCTGAATGGAGGTGGCAGGTGGGGAACCCGCAGGACGTCACTGTCACCGACGCCCCATTGCGATGGGCCCACCTGCTGCCCCTGCCCTCGCATGCAGACCCCTGTGGCCCCCTGGACACCTGCGAGGTCCTGAAGCCTAGCGAGGCAGCTGCCCTGAGGCCTGAGCCTCTGCAGGGACCAAGGAGCATGCCACGTACGTGACAAAACCTTTCCCTAAAGAAAGTGTCCCGTCCACCCCTTGAGGTTCTGGAAAACATTTCTTAAGACCCATTGAATGGCAGGACAAGATAAAAGGAATTGAATTTAAAACAGAGAATGAAATACTGGAGCTTGATTTCACTGCAGAGGAAAAACTGAGCCCCAGAGAATGAAGTTGTTCCCATCCGTGCATCTTCACCTGGCTAACACGAAGAGCTGGGCCTGCGCCCAAGGACGGGCCTCCACGTGGTCCTGAGGAATTACACAGTGTGGGTAAAATATCCTCCCCAGAATGCCCCCAAAGAGATCCACATGTGATGGGATCCCTTCCTAGGGAAAAGTAGCCATGCTCACGCTGGTAAGCCAGCTAAGCTTCTCTGCAAATGCTTCCCATGGCTGACAGCCAGAGGAAGCCCATGGCCCCCTGGCCCCAGGGACCTCCTGCCATTCCCCATTCCCCATTCCCCTATTCAACAGCCTCCTCACAAACCACTAGCAAGCCCAGATCTCCTTGCATCTCTACCTCCACCTTTCCAGAAGGCATCTAAATAGAATAGTGCAGCCTCTTCTCTCCACCACTCTCACTTGGTCATATACATTGAAGGCTCACTCCTGCCTTTGAGCGACTTGACAGCTCATTCCTTTTCATCGGTGAGTAGTATTCCATCGTGTGAATGTGCTTCAGCTTGTTTTTTATTCACCTATTGAAGGACATCCTGATTTAAAGTGTTGGAAACTTAAAGTATCTGAATAGAGGGTGCTGTACATAACTGCATGTTTTTTTGTTTGGACATAAGTTTTCAAAGCAGTTGACGACCCAGGAGCACAGCTGCTTTCTTAGACCATATGGTGACTATGTTTAGCTTTGAGACAAAACTACCATTGGCACTGCCAGTGGCTGTACCATTATGCCTTCCACCCGCAGTGATAAGCTGCTGTTGTTCCTAATCCTCCATAGCAATTGCTATTGTCGTTGTTTTTATATTCAAGTTGTTCTAAGAGAACCAATAGGAATTTTATATTTATATACATATATATATTTACATATATATACACACATATCTCTATATAGAGAGAGATATTTGTGCCCAGTGCAGTGGCCCACGCCTGTAATCCCAACGCTTTGAGAGGCAGAGATGGGTGGATCGCTCAGGAGTTCCAGACCAGCCTGGACAACATGGTGAAACAGCGTCTCTACAAAAAATTAGCCAGCGTGGTGGTGCGCGCTTGTGGTCCTAGCTCCTCGGGGAGGTGAGGTGAGAAGATTGCTTAAGCCCAGGAAGTCAAGGCTACAATGAGCCGAGATGGCGCTGCTGCACAACAGCCTGGGCAACAGAGCCAGACCCTGTCTCAAAAAAAAAAAAAAAAAAAAAAGAGAGAGAGATTTATTATGGGAATTGACTCTCATGATTATAGAGACCAAGAAGTCCCACAGTCTACTGCCTGCAAGCTGGAGAACCAGGAACACCAGTGGTATAACACACAAGCCTGAAGACCTGATAGTCAAGTGGGGAGCCACTGGTGCAGTCTCAGAGTCCAAAGGCTTGAGAACCAGGAAGGACAGAAGATGAAAATTGCAACTCAAGAAGAGAGAGACTGCATTGTTCTATTTGGGCCCCCAGTGGATCAGATGGCACTCACCCACACTGGTGAGCATGGCCCATCCTCGGTCTACCCATTCAGTGCTCATCTCTTCCAGAAACACCCTCACAGCCACACAGCTACCTCACTGTTGTTGTAACTTGCAATCCCCTGATGACATATGCTATTGAGCTGCTTTTGGTAATACTTATTTGCCATCTTTATGTATTCTTTGGTGAGGTGTCTGTTCAGATCATCACCCATTTTTATTGGATGGTTTGTTTTCTTCTGGTTGAGTTTTGCTTTCTTGGTATACTTTTAATAATAGTCCTTTTTTAGATAGATGTTTTCCAAATACTTTCTCCCAGTATGTGCCTTGCCTTTTCATTCTCCTAGTGGGGTCTTTTATGGAGTAGACATTTTCAGTTTTAATAAGGTCTACATTATCATGTTTTCCTTTCATGGATTGGCTTTTGGTGTTGTGTATAAAACCTCATCACCAAATGCAAGGTCAGGTAGATTTTCTTCTATGTTCTACCCTAGAATTTTTACAGTTTTCTACTTTAAATTCTAAGTCTATGAATAATTTTGTATGTATTTTTGTGTATGTTGTAAAATTTGTTTGTACATTTGTTTTATCCCACAAGGTCATCTGGCTGTTTCATCACCATTTGTGGAAAAGACTCTTTTCTCCACCGAGCAGCTTTTGCTCTTTGACAGAATCAGTCGACTATATTTATGTTGGTCTATTTAGGGGCTCTCTATATTGTTCCATTTGTCTGTGTGACCATTTCTTCCCCAATGTTACACTCTCTTCATAGATTTATAAGTCTTGGAATCTGGATGTGTGAATTCTTCAACTTTGTTCCTCCTCAGTCTTATATTGTCTATTTTAGGTTTAGAAACATTTTATTGGTGTCTTTGCTGGGATTTTGATTGGAATTGCACTGGGTCTATAGAGGAAGTTTGGAGGAATTATTTATTTAGCTTTTGTCTAATTTTTTTCCAACTGTGTTTCAAAGTTTTCTGAATGCACATTTGTACATATTTTGTTAGGTTTATACAAGGACTCAATTTTGGGGGTGCTATTGTAAATGATTTTTCTTTCATTTCAAATCAACTTCCAATTGTTCTTTACTGACATGTAGGAAATCAATTAACTTGTATTATTGCCCTTTTACTTTGATTCTTATATCCATTCCGATCAAGATACGGAATAGCAGGCTCCACTTCAGTTTGAATTTCCAAAATTACCGCGTGGCATAATCTGTACACTGAATTTCATGATGCCAATGCATGTGATGCATGCAACTCACTCCAGAATAGCGGGCTCAAGTAGTCCTGCACTGTGTGCTGACCACCGGCAGGGCGCGCCCAATCCCGCTACTTTCCACCCGCGCGCCGTGCGAGCGTGCTCGGTGTGCAGCCGGGGCGCGGCGTGCGCGGGGAGAACCGAGCTTTCTTCTCAGGAGCTCAGTCGTGCGGCGCGCGGAGGGGAGCGGCCCGGACCGAGGAGGGAGCTTTGCCGCGGCTTTCCCAACGGTTCCTTTTTTTTTTTTTGAGACGGAGTCTCTGTCTTCCTGGCTGGAGTGCAGTGGCGCGATCTCGGCTTACTGCAACCTCCGCCTCCCGAGTTCAAGCGATTCTGGTGCCTCAGCCTCCCGAGTAGTTGGGATTACAGGCGCGCGCCACCACGCCTGGCTAATTTTTTTTTTTTTTTTTTTCATTTTTTGATAGAGATGGAGTTTCACCATGTTGGCCAGGCTGGTCTCGAACCTCACCTCAAATGATCCGCCCGCCTCGGCCTCCCAAAGTGCTGGGATTACAGGCAGGAGCCACTGCGCCCGGCCCTCCAACCGCTCTTAAAAACCGCGCACGGAAGCGGTCACTTTTCTGGGATTTTCCCACGTGGTTCTTTACTTTGTCAGAGAACATTTTTAAAACACTTACTTTTTAGAAGTTTCGCCTCCTCGAGGCTTTGCCGCTCCTGGTCATCGCCTATCGCGGTATATTTGCAGATTCTGACTTGTTTCTGGGACGGTCTCGATGCTGAGACGCTGGGGCCGGCGGGGTGGGCGCCCCGGTTGCCAAGGTTTTGCTGGTCTGTTTTCCCACAGCGCCAAAGCCCTGCACACGCTGGAAAACAGCTGCGCAGAATCCGCTACATTACATTTAAATATATTGTTTATAACAAAATCAGATCTCACTACAGTCTTCTTTTCCTGGCTATAATGGAAGTAAATGCATCAACAATACTTATCGTTCCTTTGTTAAGAAAGTCACCGTTTAATTGGCAGCAGATTTGTAGGGGTGCATAGGTGATGCATGTTTTTAGTCATCGGAATCGTGGATTAGAGGAAATGTTAGCTGTATCAAGTATTCATATGAAAACACAAGATGAATTCAGGAGAATCTCATTTTTTTGGTTTGTTTTTCTAGGTCTTGACCATTTGCAATACGGAATTAGCTGAAGGTCAGTTACCTTTAGCTGTGAACCCATATGGTCGTGGGGTCATATGACAGCTCTTTATGCAAATTGCAGTTTTTGTTTTCCTTATTTCAGGGTCCATTTTGGCAACTTACATTTTTCTATGAAATCACCCAT
Organism: Nomascus leucogenys; assembly: GCF_006542625.1. Taxonomy (NCBI): domain Eukaryota; kingdom Metazoa; phylum Chordata; class Mammalia; order Primates; family Hylobatidae; genus Nomascus; species Nomascus leucogenys. Next base: position 47,106,842 of record NC_044394.1, read on the forward strand.
TTCCTCTAGGTTCCCAGCTTGTTCGGTTAAAAGACTTGATTTATCCTCTATTTGTAGTTTTATACAGAATTCTTTATTATTATTATTATTTTTAGAGTCGGGGTCTCCCTAATGTTACCCAGGCTGGTCTCCAGCTCCTGGACTCAAGCAATCCACTGGCCTCAGGCTTCAAAAGTGCTGAGATTACAGGTGTGAGCCACGACATCCAGCCCAGGATTCTTAATTTTAACTACTTTTTTATTCTATTTTTTTCCATAAGCAAAACTATATTCTTAAAGTATACTTCTTAGAGTATTTTGTTTTCAAGTGACGTAATTGCTATGTTTGACAATTTCTTATGACCCAGTAACGTATTATGTGTGCATATATATATATATAGTTACTGGTATGGTACCAGTATTGTAGCAATTACAATGCGGAACAATACCAATAACTGATAAGTATATTTATTAGTTCATTAAGTATGCATAGCTAATAGAACATAGTTTGTGATATTATACATTTGGTCATGACTGGCTACTTCTGTTATGCAGATTGAAAGGTCAGAAGAGTATTTTACTTCTGGTGTTCTCAATTATAGCTCAAGTTTAAAGTGACTTCCTAGAAGCATTAAAAATTCCTTTTGAACTTTATTATACAAATAAGGCACAGATCCCTTTTTATCATTAGCTACATGACTAGCTATATGGACATCATAACGTAGTGGTAAGTTCAGCTAAAATTGGAAACATTCCAGTGTTTGGGTTTCCAATAATTCCTTCCAATAATAGCTCTATGAGGTAATTTTCTTTTTTACAAAACATAACAACACCTAAAATCACTCATACGGTATCCCATAATTTTTGTTTCTCTGATTTTATCACTTTCTGCAAAGCATCTAGAAAATTATGAGATTGAATATTCTTTTAAACACTTCTAAAAAATATATAAACACTTCTGTTTTAGAAAACATCACAATGAAACATCAAATCATCATCATGAATTCTGTTAACATTCTTCCAGACCTTGAATATTGTTTTCCAGTGGTGAGTATTTGTATCACTGCTAAAAGATGCTCATGAAACAGAACTAAGGGAAATTTCTTTGGAATAAGACAGCCACTCACAAGGAAAGAACTCACCACTGGAGCATCATTTTATAAAGCTACTCTCTTGAAAATGTTGACCATGAATTGAAATAGATTCTTTAAAGTCTGCATCTTACCCTGGTGAAAGGTAATCAGCTTTTTACAGAGTGAACCCTTGGCCAGGCATAGTGGCTCATGCCTGTAATCCCAGAACTTTGGGATGCCAGGGCAGGAGGCTCACGTGAGCCCAGGAGTTGAAGACAAGCCTGGGCAACGTACAGAGACCCATCTCTACAAAAAATTAATTTAAAAATTAGCCTGGCATGGTGGTGAACACCTATAGTCCTAGCTACTCCAGAGACTGAGGGAGAGGATCGCTTGAGCCCAGGAGGTCAAGGCTACAGTGAGCTATGATCACACCACTGCACTCCAGCCTAGGTGACAGAATGAGACCTTGTCTCAAAAAAAAAAAAAAAAAAAGAGAGAGAGATTGAGAATGAGCTCAGGACATAGCAACACAACAACAAAAAGTAATAATATAACATAATAAATAATTATATTATAAAAATATGTTAAAGTGACATTTGGAATTATGTGTTAGTCTGTATCATTTACTTTTCATTATAATAAATGTTTTTAATGCTCCTAGTAAAAAACAGGAGGGACCAGGTGCAGTGGCTCACTGCTATAATCCCAGCATTTCAGGAGGCCAAGGTGGGAGGATTGGCTTGAACCCAGAAGTTCAAGACCAGCCTGGACAACACAGTGACACCCTGTCTCTATAAAAAATTTAAAAATTCGCCAGGTGTGGTGGCACGCACCTGTAGTCCCAGTTACTCGGGAGGCTGAGGCTGTGACCACACCACTGTACTCCAGCCTGGGCAACAGAGTGAGACTCTGTCTCAAAAAAAATAAGTAAATAATAAAAATAAAAACCAGCCAGGCATGGTGGTACACTCCTGAGGCGAAGGTGGGAGGATCGCTTGAGTCCAGCAGTTTCAGGTTGCAGTGAGCTCTGATGGTGCCACTGCACTCTAGTCTGGGCAACAGAGGGAAACCCTGTTTCAAAAAAAAAGTACAGCCAGTTATCACTGTCAATTACTTGTGATTAATAGTACAACTAATTAAACAGGTGTTTGAAAAAATAACAATGTTTTTTAATAATAACATTTATTATAATGAAAAGTAAATGATACAGACTAACATATAATTCCAAATGTCACTTTAACATATTTTTATAATACATATAATTATTTATTATGTGTTATGTTATTATTACTAAATTTTTATTTTTGAATAGTTTCAGATTTACATAAAATTTGGGAAGATAACACAAAGATTTTTCATGTTGTGCAGACCCATCCATATGTTTCCTCTCTTGCTAATGTCTTACATCAGTATATACTGTTATCACAATGAATGAACCAATATTAAGTTATTACTACAAACTAAAGTCCATACTTTATTCAGATTTTCTTAGTTTTCCTGATATAGTTTGGCTGTGTCCCCACCCAAATCTCATCTTGAATTATAATCCCCATAATCCTCACGTGTGTCATGGGAGGGACCGAGTGGGAGGTAATTTAATCATGGGTAATTTAATCAGTTTCCCCCATGCTGTTCTCCTGATAGTGAGTGAGTTCTCAGGAGATCTGATGGTTTTCTAAGTGTCCAGCGTGTCCCCTGCTGGCACTCATTCTGTCTCCTGCCGTCCTGTGAAAAAGTGCCTTCTGCCATGATTATAACTTTCCTGAGGCCTCCCCAGCCATGGGGAACTGTGAGTCAATTAAAGCTCTTTGCTTCATAAATTAAACTTCTCTGCTTCATAAAGTCTTGGGCAGTTCTTTATAGCAGCGTGAGAACGGACTGATACATTTTCCTTGTCTGTTTGAGTTCCATCAAGGATACCACTTAGTGATGTCTCCTTTGGCTTCTCTTGGCTGTGGCAGTTCGTCAGACTTTCTTTGTTTTTGATAACCTTGAAGATACTGAGGAGTGCTGGTCAGGTGTATTGTAGAATGTCCTCCAGTTTAAATGATGTTTTTCTCATTGTTAGATTGGGGTTCTTGGTTCTGAGAAAGATGATCTGAGGTAAAGTGCCATTTTTCTTCTCTTTTTTTTTTTTTTTTTTTTGAGAGGGAGTCTCCCTCTGTCGCCAGGCTGGAGCGCAGTGGCACTATCCTGGCTCACTGCAACCTCCGCCTCCCGGGTTCAAGCAATTCTCCTGCCTCAGCTTCCCGAGTAGCTGGTACTACAGGCAAGCGCCACCATGTCCAGCTAAGTTTTGTACTTTTAGTAGAGATGGGGTTTCACCATGTTGGCCAGAATGGTCTCGATCTCTTGACCTCGTGATCCACCCGCCTCGGCCTCCCAAAGTACTGAGATTACAGGTGTGAGCCACCGCGCCCGGCCAAAGTGCCATTCTTCTTACATCATAGCAAGGGCACAGGCTCCCAAGACCCTGTTCACCTTAATGCTGATCACCCGGCTGAGGTTATGTTTATCGGCTTTCTTCACTGGGAAGTAACTTTTCCCCTGTCTATACTGCATGTGGTCTTTGGAACGAAATCACTATGCAAAGCCCTCACTTAAGAAGTGGGGAGTTTGGGCCGGGCGCGGTGGCTCACGCCTGTAATCCCAGTACTTTGGGAGGCCGAGGCAGGCGGATCACAAGGTCAGGAGATCGAGATCATCCTGGCTAACACGGCGAAACCCTGTCTCCACTAAAAATATATAAAAAAAAAAAATTCTCCGGGCGTGGTGGCGGGCCCCTGTAGTCCCAGCTACTCCGGAGGCTGAGGCCGGAGAATGGTGTGAGCCCCGGAGGTGGAGCTTGCAGTGAGCCAAGATCGCGCCACTGCACTCCAGCCTGGGCGACAGAGCAAGACTCCGTCTCAAAAAAAAAAAAAAAGAAGTGGGGAGTTTGTGCTGCCTCCTTGTTGACTGATTATCTGCATTAATTATTAGGAGCTCTTCTGCATAAGGGATTTCTATTCACTCATTTATTCATTTAATCATTTATATATACCATCATGGACACCTGGATAATTATTTTAAGCTTTCGACTATAATTTAATGCTACATTATTTATTTTGATGCTCAAATTGTTCGTGCTTTGGCCACTGGGAGGGCTTTCCAAAAGCTCCTTCTTTTGTTTGACAACATTCGATTTTTGCGGGGTTTGTTTAGTTTTGTTTTTTGAGCACTTCCTTATTTCAGTACTATCCAATCTTGTATTTTTGCTGCCCCAGTCCCATTATTATCAATTTCTCCAAGAAGCTCTGGTTTCTTTTATTGGAAGATCGTATTAAAAACTTACATCTGGAATTCTTCCTAGATCTGTAAGAGAAGTGAAGTCACAGGACAAGCCTCAGCCCCTCAGGGTGGAGAGACCAACAGTCAAATACAAAGAACTACAACTGGCTGGGCTCAGTGGCTCACACCTGTAATCCCAGCACTTTGGGAGGCTGAGGTGGGCAGATCACAAGGTCAGTTCAAGACCAGCCTGACCAACATGGTGAAACCCCGTCTCTACTAAAAATACAAAAAATAGCCGGGGGTGGTGGTGCACGCCTGTAATCCCAGCTACTCAGGAGGCTGAGGCAAGAGAATCACTTGAACCCGGGAGGCGGAGGTTGTAGTGAGCCGAGATTGCGCCACTGCACTCCAGCCTGGGCAACAGAGTGAGACTCCATCTCAAAAAAAAAAAAAAAACCACAACTACTGCAGCAGAACCAGAACCAGAGTGCCAGGCAGGAGGGGAGCCTGCAAAGCTGGTGGCGCTGGGCTCAATGAGGATGAGTCTGATAGCTGCAGGGGAAGCCAGTCATGGGGGCACATTTGTGAGCCTTAACTCCTGGAGCTCCACCGGATTCTCACAGTGAATCCTGGAGAAAAATCTCAGAGGGCTTCAGGCAGGTAGAGGAGAACAGGCACCATTTTGAAATACGCCAGAGCATTCTCCTCTTAATAAGATCTGTCCTCGGGAGAAACTTTTATTCCAGCTTTATTGAGGTAAAATTGAGAAATGAAAATTGTATATATTTAAGGTGTGCAAGGTGATGATTTGATATACATATACACTGTGAAATGATTGCCACAATCAAGCTAATTAGCACATCCACTGCATCACGTGCGCACATGGGGTTAGAACACTTACTATCTACTCTCTTAGCAAAATGCTGTGACACAGCATTATTAACTAGAGTCACCATGTGTGCGTTAGATCCCCAGAACTTGTTTGTTTTATAACTGGAAGTTTGTATTCTTCAGCCAGCACCTCCCCATTTCCCTACCTCCAACACCCCCAGCTCCTGGCAACCACCAATCTACTCTCTGCTTCTATGAGTTTGACTTTCTCAGATTCCACATACATATGAGATCGCACAGTATTTGTCTTTCTATGTCTGGCTTATTTCACTTAGTATAATGTCCTCGAGGCTTACCCATGTTGTTGCTGCCAATGGCAAAATTTCCTGCTTTTTAATGCTGAATAACATTCTGCCTTATATTCTAGATATACCTCACATTAGCTTTATCCACTCACCTGTTGACAGACAGTTGGTTGTTTCCATATCTTGGCTCTTGTGAATAATGCTGCACTAAACATGGAGTGCAGATATTCCTTCACGATACTGATTTCATTTCCTTTGGGTATCTTCCGAGAAGTGGGATTGCTGGATCATATGGTAGTTCTATTTTTACTTGTTTGAGAAACATTACATTCCCAAGAGCAGTGTACAAGGGTTCACTTTTCTCCACATTCTGACCAACCATTGTTATCTCCTGTCCTTTTGATAATAGCCATCCTAACAAGGGAAGCCTTGCTTCTCAGTGCTCTCTGCTCACAGTACAAGGAAACGTGCATATTCTCACAAGGATACAGACTCCTGGATCATGTGTCTAAATTAAGGTAAGCATGAGTCGCACTGATGTCTTCGGCTCTAACCCATTAGCGTATGGATCATTCTAGCTTCTCTTCTCATCTGTGACTTCTCACTCCAGCAGTGAGAAACCAGGCTCACACCCATCTGCCACGTATTTAATTCATTGTGCAATTCCGCACTAGAGGTAGAGTGGCTTCAGAACTGTTAACTGTTACCCTTGTGGGAACTTTCTAAAAGAGACGGCACCATTTATGGACAGTTTCCTTTGCCTTTAGCTTTCTGGATGTCTGTCATTTCCAAAGTCACTTTGGTCAGCACCTTTCCCCCACCATCGGAGGTACGTTTGTTTCATACATTTGTGACACGGTTAGGTTCTTTGTCACATTCTGCATTCCATCCGGACATCCTCTAACCTCCTCAGTGATTTATGTTAATTTGCATGCCTTACTATATATTCTTTGGGTTGTAACCTTCTATGGGTTTTGATGAATGCATAATAGCAGGTGTCCACCATTAAAGCATCATAAAGAATGTTCCTTTTCAAGCTCCCTGCCCCCAAAACCCCTGGCAATCACTGATCTGTTTACCCTCTCTGCAGTTTTGCCTTTTCCAGAACGTCATGTAAATAGGATCATACAGTACATAGCCTCATCAGACCGACTCATTTACTTAGCAATATAGATAGAGTTGAGTTCATCCATATCTTTGCATGGGTTGATAACTGGTTTTTTTTCTATTGCTTCATTGCATGGATGTAGCCTGGTTTGCTTATCCATTCATCTATTGAAGCGCCTCTGATTTATTCCAGTCTTTGACCATTGTGAAGAGAGCTGCTGTACGTATTTATGTGCTGCTTTTTGTGTGCACATAAGCTTTTTAAAAGTTGACTGAATAAGCAGGAGTGTGATTTGCTGGATCATAGAATGAGATTATATTTAGCTTTGGGAGGAGACTGTCAGAATGTCTTCCATAGTGTCTATACTGCACTTCTAAGTATACATACATCCAAAAGAATTGAAAGCAGAGACTCGAACAAGTATTTGTACACTCATGTTCACAGCAGCGTCACTCATAATAGGCCAAATGTGGACATAACCCAAGGGTCTGTCTGCAGATGAGCGGGTAAACAAAACGTGGTACAGTAGTCCCCCTTATCGGCACATGACAGTTCCATGACCCCCGGTGGATGCCAGAAACCATGGATAGCATTGAACCCTACCTACATATGCCAAGGGTTTTTTCCCCCTTTTCCGTGTGTGAGTGTGTGTGTGTGTGTGTGTGTGTGTGTGTGTGTGTGAGAGAGAGACAGGGTTCTCACTCTATTGCCCAGACTGGTCTCAAATTCCTGGGCTCAAGAGGTCCTCCCACTTCCACCTTCCTAGGTGTTTTTCAGGATTACAGGCCTGAGCTACAAGGCCCAGCCCTGTTTATTTCATATACATACATCCCTATGATAAAGTTTGATTTATGAATTAGGCACAGTAAGACATTAACAATAACGAATCATAAATAGAACAGTTAAGTAAAATAAAGATTGCTTGTACACAAATGCTGCAATACTGAGATCGCCAATATGATAACAAAGCTGGGTACTAAGTGACTAACAGGCAGTGGCATAGATGCGGGAAATTTTGTCACACTACTCACAGCAGTGAGAAATTTAAAACTCATGAATTGTTTATTTCTGGAATCTTCTGTTTAATATTTTCCGACTGCAGTTGACCCCAGGTAACTTAAACCATGGAAGAAGAAACCCCAAAAACAGGGAACTGTTGTATATACATACAGTGGAGTATTATTCAGCCTTAAAAAGGAATGAAATTCCGACACATGCTATAAACATGGACAGACCTTGAAGATATTATACTAAAAAATAAGCCAGACACAAAAGAACAAATATTGTATGACTTCACGTATATGAAATATCTAGAATAGGTAAATTCACAGAGACAGAATCATAGTTGCTAGGGATTGGGGGGTGGGGGGTATAGGGAATTATTTAATGGGTACAGAGTTTCAGTTTGGGGAGGTGAAAAAGTTCTAGAAACGGGTAGTGGTGAACTACAATATGAATATATTTAATGCTGCTGAATTTTATACTTAGAAATGGTTAAAATGGTAATTTTTACATTATATATATTTTACCACAATAGAAAAGAGAACTAGCCATTTAAATAAAAATATTAACAGGTCAGGCACGGTGGCTCACACCTGTAATCCCAACACTTTGGGAGGCTGAGACAGGTGGATCGCTTGAGCTCAGGAGCTCGAGACCAGCCTGGGCAACATAGTAAGACCTTGTTTCTACTAAAAATAAAAATAAAAAACTAGCCAGGTATGGTGGCACACGGCTGTAGTCCTAGCTTTTGGAGCAGGGGTGAATGTGTACATGGTGCCCAGGGCTGCACACGTACAAGGTGCCTGTCTTGCAGCTGGCTGCCACCCGAGGGTGCACACACGCAGCAGTGGATCCCACCATGGGGCTTCAGAGAGGAGGCAGGGGGCTGAGAGTGGCATCAAGACCCTGCTCAGGGTATCAGCTCATTTCATCCGCAGGAGGGCTGTTTCTGCCTTAAGAGAGGCCAGGCCGTGTGCGGTGGCTCACACCTGTAATTCCAGCACTCTAGGAGGCCAAGGCAGGTGGATCACTTGAGCTCAGGAGTTGGAGACCAGCATGGGCAACATAGCAAAGGGTGTGGTGGCGCTGTGGTCACAGCTCCTTGGGAGGCTGAAGTAGGAGGATCATCGAGCCCAGGAGGTTGAGGCTGTAGTAAGCGGTGATTGTGCCATTGCACTCCAGCCTGGACAACAAAGCGAGACACTGTCTCAAAAAAAAAAAAAGATACTAACAATGAAAAGAAGCCATTTTTATTGCCTTTTCTGTGTCTTAGTGTCATGAAAGAGATTTTGCATTGCAGATTAAATGATTTCTAAAATTTACATAAACTTCTGCAAAAAAGAAATGATTTAGTGACTCCTGGAGAGTCTACATTTTATTATACATTGGTTGGGTTAATCATATCAGTCAATGGTGTCATAGTCAGTGGGTTAAATATTATGAACTGTAACAATTATAGTTAACTCCAAAATACAAACAGTTTTCTATAACATGTTAACCCTTACCTTTTCCTTTTATAAACCTACATTATAAACACCTTAAGATAACTGTTTTGGGTTAAGCGTGTCAAAAGACAAAATTACAACTGACTTAGTTATGGATCTGATTGGCTTTTTGAGATTCATGAATTGCAGCAGCCTACATTCTACAAACTAGTATGAGAGCTCCCACTGGGTGATGGCAAGTGGAACGGTGGGTTTTGTAAGATGGGAACAAGGAAATAGCATTTTAAAAAGCTAATTGGTTATCAGGTTACTTTTTTGTGAGAGTTAAAACAGAGGAGACTCCCTTATTAGCCTGGCTCAGGTAGACTGAAATCTCCTGTTTTCAGAAAAAACTGTTCTGGTTGGTGATCTATCTATCTGCTTCCTTAAAGTTTCAATTAGATTATGTGACATTTAGCATGAGTGACTCCATTTTAGTTAAGTTTGGCCTTTTGGGGCCTAGTGCAGCAGCTCAGTCCAAAACAATAGCTTCCCATAATATTTGTTTAACAGAGGTTACATCTGATAAGAGATTAACAATAAATCTTTCTTATTGACTAATTTATCATTGTTGTCCCATGCAAAGTTCTTCCCTTGTTTTATTTATATTTTAAATTTTGTTTATATATATATATATATTTTTTTTTTTTTTGAGTGGTGCAATCATGGCTCACTGCAGCCTCTGCCTCTTGGGTTCCAGCAATCCTCCCACCTCAGCCTCCTGAGGAGCTAGAACTACAGGTGCCCACAACCACACCCAGATAATTTTTATATTTTTTGTAGAGACAGTGTTTTGCCATATTGCCCGGGCTGGTCTCGAACTCCTGTACTCAAACAATCCATCCTCCTCAGCCTCCAAAGTGTTGGGATTATAGGCATGAGACACCATGCCTGGCCCTTTATTAATATATTTATTTGCATTTACCCCAACTCCTTTTCCATTCTCCCCATAGGCAACTGCTCCAGTGTCTTTAATGTGCATCCTTTTGCATGTTTTCTAGCCAGTGTTTTGTGTACATGCATTTTTAATTTATGACAATAACATTGCACTCTATAACTCTGCTTCTTTTTTTTTTCCTCCAGCAGCATGTTTTCAAGACCCATTTATGTTTTTCTGTGCATATCTAATCTGGGGGCTGTCCACCCTCCCCCAGCAATGCCTAGAGATTCCTACATCCCTACAACCCCAACAATAATTTCATGATTCAGCTTTCTAATTTTTGCCAGTTTGTAGGTGTAGGGTAATTTCCTCATTGTTATTTTAATTTGCCCTTTTCTGGCCAGGCGCGGTGGCTCATGCCTGTAATCCCAGCACTTTGGGAGGCTGAGGCAGGCAGATCACCTGAGGTCATGGGTTCAAGACCAGCCTGGCCAACATGGTGAAATCCCGTCTCTACTAAAAATACAAAACTGTGCTGGGCGTGGTGGCACATACCTGTAATCCCAGCTACTTGGGAGGCTGAGGCAGGAGGATTGCTTGAACCCTGGAGGCAGAGGTTGCAATGAGCCAAGATTGTGCCATTGCACTCCAGCTTGGGCAACAGGAGTGAAACTCTGTCTCAAAAACAAAAAAGAAGAAGAAGAGGAGGAGGAGGAGGAGGAGGAAGAGGAAAAGGAAGAAGAAGAAGAAGAAAGCAAAGAAGAAGAGGAGGAAGAATTTGGCCTTTTCTGATTAAACTAATGAGTTTGAGCATATCTTTTTATATTTACTAGTCTTTAGGGTTTTCTCTTGGATTGCTGGATATATCCTTTGCCTATCTTTCTGTTGTGATTTCTATCGTGTTCTTGATGATTTGTAAGAGTTCCTTTATGTTCTAGACCTGCACTGTCCAGTAGGGTAATCACTAGGCAAATATGGCTATTTATGGTTAAATTAATAAAAATGTAGTTCCTAGTTCACAGTAGCCACATTTCACGTGCTCAGTAGCTGCGTGCAGCTGGTGGACCGAGCAGCCATAGAACACTTCCCTCACTGCCGAGAGCTCCACCAGACAGCACTGGTCTAGACTAATGTTCTAGATATCAGCCCCTAGAAATTACAAATATCTTCCCCCAGTCTGCACCAGTCTTAAATTTGTCCATAGAGCCCTTGTTTGAACATAAATTTTTATATTTGATGTAACCAAAATTATCATTTTTTCCTTATCACTTCTGCTTCTGAAAGTTTGGTTAAGTCCTTCCATAGCCTTAAGTCTCAAAAGATGTTCTCTTACATTTCTGTCTATTAGTTTTATAGCTTTAAATCTTTATTCCATGTGAAGTACAGCATTTTTCCATGGTGTTAGGTAGAGATTTGACTTTTTTTTCTTTTCTTTTCTTTTTTTCATTTTCTGAGTCCCTTTCTCAACACTAAATACTAGACAGTCAGTGCTGAATGTTCATGAATATAGAGGTCTGCCTCCAGTGTCTCTATTCTGGTCCATGCCCTGGTTGACTGTTCTTGTTCCAGCACTGCACTCTTCTTAGTTGTATATTTGGTAGGGTGTTTTAGATACTTGTGGATCTTTCATCTCCTAGATAAATTTCAGAGGGAGAGCCCTAGTGCTGCTGTAATGAGCTACCACACACGTGGTGGCTCAAACCAATGGAAATGTATTCTCTGCATTCCAGAGGCCAGAATTCTGAAATCAAGGTGTTGGCAGGGCCATGCTCTCTCCAGCCCCAGGAAGAACCCTTCCCCACCTCCTCCTGGCTTCTGGGGACCTTGGCATTCCTTGGCGTTTTTTAGGTTGCAGCTGTATTGCTTCCATCTCTGCCTCGGTCTTCACACAGCTTTCTTAGAAGGACACCAGCAGCAGTATGACCTCATCTTAACTAATTACATCTGCAAAGACCCTATTTCTTAAAAAGGTCACATACCCATGTTTTGGGTCTGCATGAATTTCAGGGGGAAACTACTTAACCTAATACAGCAAGTTTATCAACTTAAAAAAAATTCAACTCAAATTTGCTTTGGAATTGTATTGAATTTACAGATTAATTTGTAAGAATTGATATCTTGTCATATTAAACCATCCCATTCAACAGTATGTCTGTCTCTTCATTCATTGAGATCATCCTTATTACAGTCTCCGACTTATAATGGTTTGACTTATAATTTCTCAACTTTATGATGGCGGAAAAGCTATATGCACCCAGTGTAACCTATACTTTGAATTTTGAGTTTTGATCTTTCCCTGGGCTAGCAAATTGCAGCGTGATACTCTCTAGTGACGCTGGGCAGCAGCCGTGGGCACAGTTCCCAGTCAGCCTCGCAATCACAAGGGTGAACACCGATGCTGTGCTCTCCAGTGTACATATTCAGTGAATTATACAAGATATTCAACACTTTATTATAAATAGGCTTAGTAGGCTTTGTGTTACATGATTTTGTCCAACTATAGGCTAATGTAAGTGTTCTGAGCACATTTAAGGTAGACTAGGCTACCTTATGATAGACTAGTCTATCTTATGATAGACTTATGATAGCCTAGATGATGATATTCAGTAGGTTGGGTGTATTAAATGCATATTTTCAACTTATGATGGGTTTATAAGGACATAATCCCAGCATAAGTCAGGGAGCATGTGCAAATGTCTTTTATTAAAGTTTTATTTTCCATACACATCTCATATATTCTTAGTTAATTCTTTGATACTTCATGGTTTTGTAAATGTTAAAAATTGTATCTTGTTTTTTATTAAAACTTTTAATTGACTATTGCCAGAACTGGTTGATCTTGAATCCAGCAAACTTAATAGCTGCTAAAGATTCTTCCTGATCTGAAAGTTTGTCTGTTGATTTTTTTTCCCTAGGGAGATGTCATATCATTTAAAAATAATGATAGTTTATTCTCTTTCCCTTCAATTCTTATCAATTTTATCTATTTTACTTTTCTTATTAATGCTGTTGGTCAAAATAGTTTCCGATCCTTATGAAAATCCATGTAAAATTTCTCTACTACGTATATTAATCTATGTCTTGTTATTTCTTCCTATGTTTTATTTGTATCTTCTGTTTTTCTTGGTCAGTCTTGCCAAAAACATTATTAGTCTTTCTAAAGACTAATAGGGAAGGATAATACAAATTTAAAACATTATTAGTCTTAAGACTAATAATGTTTTAAATTTGTATTATCCTTCCCTATTTCACTGTTTTCAGCCCCTATTTTTATTATTTCCATCATTTTTCTTTCTTTAGTATGCTTTGATGTTCTTTTCCAATTTATTGAATTGAACATTTAGCTCACTTTTTTTAACCTTTCCTACTTCCTAATGAACATATTTTAAAGTTACTATTGCCTTCTGTGCACAGCTTTAGCGGTGTCCCATAAACTTTGAAACGCAGTGTATGATTTCTTTCTGTTCGTTTCATTCAGTTCTAATACTTCTTTTATAATTTCCTTTCTAACCTAAAGGTTGTTTAGAAATATGTCATTTAGTTTCCAAATAGAGAGATCCCACCATAACTATTTCGAACATTTTTAAACATGCAGAAAAGTTGAAACAATGGGACAATGAATGCTTATACAGCTTACACTTCTTTCAAAAATTGTCCATATTTTCCCACTTTTACTTTATCACTATTCCTATCTCTCTCTTTTCCCTTCCCTTTCCTTCGTCTCTTATATTATCTCCCTCCCACTTTCTATCCTTTGTTTGTTAGTGAGCCTTTAAAGGTTAGTTGCAGACATGATGACATTTCACCTCAAAATATACTGGCATGAATCTCCTAAGAATAAGGATATTCATTTAGGAATTTTTAAAGCTAACCTTTCCCCCCAATTACATTGCAGTCTAGCTGGGTGCTGTCCTCTAAATCAGGTAATCCTTCTATCTGATGGAAATGTCTGCAATGATGAAAATGCTCTTCACTTCCTAATGTGGTAGCTGGTGGGCACAAATAGTTATTGAGCATGTAAAATTCAGCTAGTGTCACCCAGGAACTGGATTGTGATTTGTAATTAATTTTAATTTAATTTAGACAACAACATGCAGCTAGTGGCTACTATAGTGGATGGCACAGTTCTGAAGGGTATTGATCTTTTGGAATTTATTGAACCTTCGTTTATGGCCTAACACGGTCTATTCTTGTAAATGTTCTACAAATGCTTGAAAGAATGTAAATTTTCGGCCTGGCACCGTGGCTCACGCTTGTAATCCCAGCACTTTGGGAGGCCGAGGCGGGCGGATCACGAGGTCCGGAGATCGAGACCACAGTGAAACCCTGTCTCTACTAAAAATACAAAAAAAAAAAAAAAAAAAAAAAAATAGCTGGGCGTGGTGGCGGGCGCCTGTAGTCCCAGCTCCTTGGAGAGGCTGAGGCAGGAGAATGGGGTGAACCCGGGAGGCGGAGCTTGCAGTGAGCCGAGATCACGCCACTGCACTCCAGCCTGGGCGACAGAGACTCTGTCTCAAAAAAAAAAAAAAAAAGAATGTAAATTTTCTTAGTGGCTGTTGAATAGTAAGAGTTACCTACATATGACAGCTTGAGCTTATTAGTAAAATTGTTTCAATCTTGTGTTCTTTGATTTTTGTTTGTTTGCTCTGCCAGTTTCTGAGAGGGGTGTGTTAAAATCTCTAATCATAGATACTGATCTCCTTCCTATGGTTCTTTCACTTGTCGCTTGGTGTATTTTAAGGGTATATTCTTAGGTGTATTTAGGTTTATAATGGTTTGGCTTCTTGTTCTAATGCTTTTATTTTCTACCATTATATAACTTCCTTATTTGCCTCAAATTCTATTTTATTATATATTAAGATTGCTACCTCAGCTTCTTACTTATCTGGTGTATATTTTTCTACCATTTTACTTTAAAATTTTTCATGTCATTTTGTTTTAATTGTGTTGTTTGTAGTTCATCCTTCCTTTTTCTGGGTGAATTATCTTCCATTGTCTATACCACATCTTCTTGATCCATTCATCAGTTGACGGACATTTGTGTTGTTTCCATCTTTTGGCTGCTGTGGGTGGTGCTGCTATGAACAGTCATCTACAAGTATTAGTTTGAGTACCTGTTTCCAATTCCTTGGAGTAGCTATCTAGGAGTAGAATTGCCAGGTCATAGGGTAATTTTTAATTTTTGAGGAGCCACCGTACTATTTTCCACAATGGCTGTACCATTTTACATTTCCACCAGTAATGCATAAGGGTTCCAATTTCTCCGCATCCTCACCAACACTTGTTATTTCATTTTTGTTTTGTTTTGTTATGGCCAAGCTAGTGTATATAAAATGATATCTCATTGTGGCTTTGCTTTTCTCTAATGACTAACAAGGTTGAGCATCTTTTCATGTCCTTTGCCCATTTGTGTGTGTGTGTGTGTGTGTGTGTGTGTGTAGTTTCACTCTCTGTTGCCCAGGCTGGAGTGCAGTGGCACAATCTCGGCTCACTGCAACCTCCACCCCCCGGGTTCAAGCGATTCTCCTGTCTCAGCCTCCTGAGTAGCTGGGATTACAGGCGCCTGCCACCAAGTCCAGCTAATTTTTGTATTTTTAGTAGAGATAGGGTTTCACCATGTTGGCCAGGCTGGTCTTAAACTCCTGACCTCAGGTGATCCACCCGCCTCAGCCTCCCAAAGTGCTGGGATTACAAGCATGAGCCACTGCGCCCCGCACCCGTTTTTTATTTTTTTAAGAGACGGTATCTTGCTCTGTCACCCAGGCTGGTGTACAGTGATGTCATCATAGCTCATTGCAACCTTGAACTCCTGGACTCAAGCAGTCGTCCCCCACAGTCTTGTCAGTAGCTAGGACTGCAGGGACACAACATCAAGACCAGCTTCCTTTGCCCATCTTAAAACTGGGTTGTTTGGCTTTTTTTATTTTTTAATTGAGTTGTAGGAGTTCTTAATATATTATTGACACTAGACTCTTATCAGATATATAATTTGCAAATATTTTCCCTCATTTTGTGGGTTTATCTCTTCACTATATGGGTAGTGTCTTTTGGTGATCAAAAATGTTTAATTTTGATGAAATCCAGTTTATCTTGTCTTTTTTTTCTGTTGTTTTTGCTTTTGTTGTCATATATATACACACACACACACATATATATATATATATATATTTATTTTTTTTTTTTAAATCCTGAGACAGGGCCTCGCTCTGTCACCCAGGCTGGAGTGCAGTGGTGCGATCTCGGGCTCACTGCAACCTCTGTCTCCTGAGTTCAAACTATTCTCCTGCCTCAGCCTCCCAAGTAGCTGAGACTACAGGCATGGGCCACCACACCCAGCTAATTTTGTGTCATATCTAAGAAACCATTCTCTAATCCAAGTCATGAAGATTTACCCCCATGCTTTTTCTAAGAGTTTCACAGTTTTAGCTCTTACACTGAAGTCTTTGATTTATTTTGAGTTAATTTTTGTATATGTTTTTGCGTATGTATGGCTCCAAATTCATTCTTTTGTATGTGGCTATCCAGTTGTCCCAGCACCATTTGAAGAGACCCTTCTTTTCTCTATTGAATTGTTTTGGCACCCTTGTCAAAAATCAATTGATCATAAACGTAACAGTTTATTTCTGGATTCTCAATTTTATTCCATCAGACAATATGACTATCCTTGTGCCATTACCATGCAGTTTTGATTACTGTAGCTTTATAATAAGTTTTGAAATCAAGAAGTGTGAGTACTGTAACTTAGTTTTTTCTTCTCAAGATTATTTCAGCTATTTTGGATCACTTGAATTTCTATTTGAATTTTAGAATCAACTTCTTGATTTCTGCAAAATAGACAGGTGGGAAATTTGGTGAATCTGTAGATCAATTTTGGGGAATATTGCCATCATAGCAATATTAGGTTTT
This sequence comes from Nomascus leucogenys, assembly GCF_006542625.1. NCBI lineage: Eukaryota > Metazoa > Chordata > Mammalia > Primates > Hylobatidae > Nomascus > Nomascus leucogenys. Next base: position 47,123,682 of record NC_044394.1, read on the forward strand.
CCAATTCATAAACACAGATATCTCTCCACTTATTTAGCTTTTCTTTAATTTATTTTAGTTATTTTTTGGGTAGTTTTTAGAGTATAATTCTTGCACTTTTTTGTTAAATTTATTCCTAAATATTTTATTCTTTGAAGCTATTGTAAATGGAATTTTTTAAAATATCATTTTCAGATAGTTCACTGCTAGTGTATACAAATACAAATGATTTTTATTACAACCAATTTTTTATATTGAGCTTATATCCTGTGACTTTGCTGAATTCTCATATTAGTTTTTAAAAGCTTTTTTGGTAGATTCCTTAGGATTTTATACATAATCAGGTTGTCTGAGGAAAAAAGACAGTTTTGTTATTTTTCCAATATCTCTGCTTTTCCTTTGTTTTCTCTTTCTTTTTTCTTTTTCTATTTTTCCTTTGCTGGGAGGACCTTCTTGCATAAGTTAGGACTCTCCCAGAACAATGTTGAATAGAAGTGATCTTTTAATCTTTAACTATTCACTAGGATGTTAGCTATAGATTTTTTTCAGAGATATCCTTATCCAATTGAAGTTTCTCTTTCTAATATTCTGAGAGTTTTTTTTTTTTAAATTATGAATGCAGCCGGGCATGGTGGCTCATGCCTGTAATCCTAGCACTTCGGGAGGCTGAGGTGGGCTGATCACTTGAGGTCAGGAATTCGAGACTAGCGTGGTCAACATGGTGAAACCCTGTCTCTACTAAAAATACAAAAATTAGCCGGGCTTGGTGGCACATGCCTTTAATCCCAGCTACTTGGGAGGCTGAGGCAGGAGAATCCCTTGAACCTAGGAAGTAGAGGTTGCAGTGAGCTGAGATCATGTCACTGCACTCCAGCCTGGGCGACAGAGCAAGATTCTGTCTCAAAAAAAAAAAGAAAAAATTATGAACACACATTGGAATTTGTGAAGCATGTTTTGTGCGTGTATTGAGATGACCACTGCTGCTTATGAAAGTGCTGCTCTCGGTAACTGGGCATCCTTGTTTGTTTGGTAGGGAGATGGATGTGGTGACAAAACTGTGCATGAGAGAGAAGGGATACTGAGGTTAGTGGAGGGAAAACCATGGTGCCGCAGCCTGGAGCCGGCAAAAGTGATGGATGCCTGGGGGAAAGGGAAGAGATAGATCCCCTAGAGGGTGGCACAGCCAAGCAGAGGGACATGACAGCGCCATGGGGCGAGGTGAAGGGCGTGCAGAACGCTCCACACGTGCCGGCCTCTCCAATCGCATGTGCTCCTCTCACCGATGCTCTGGGGCCAGATTTTTTTCTGGAAGAATAAGAAAAAGTTATGAATTCTGCTTCAAAGTAGGTGTGGAATACAAACAGAGGTTACCTGAGGGACACCCACTTGTTTCACAGGTATGGGACCCTCCCTCCTCACAAGTATTTTAAGTGAAATGGCACCCAATACAGATGTGCGTTGTTGCTCAGGATAAAGCGTCTCACCTGCTTCCCCATTGACCTTCCATCTGGGCTTCATTTATATTTTATCAGAACTTGGTTAAGGTTGGATCTGGGAATTTCTTGAGATAAGGATATAAAGCAAATAACGTTTTTACTCTAAAGTAATGTGCTAAATTTCTGCTATTCCAGAGTGAACACACAGACCCAGGAAGCCTTACGGAAGTGGCCCTGCTGATTTCCAGAAGATAGCCTTCTTCTTGGTCCTTCCAGTCAGTGCAGCACATTCGATCAAGAAGGGCTGTCGTGAACGTCCCCAGGGAGTGCCCCAAAGACAGATGACCTGGTTTCTAGTCACTGGGCAGGAATCAAAATTTCATCTGGAAGGCTGGGCCCACTGGCTCACACCTGTGATCCCAGCACTTTGGGAGGCCAAGGTGAGTGGATCACTTGAGGCCAGGAGTTCGAGATCAGCCTGGCCAACATGGTGAAACCCCGTCTCCAGGCCAGGTGCCGTGGCTCACGCCTGTAATCTCAGCACTTCGGGAGGCTGAGGCAGGCAGATCACTTGAGGTCAGGAGTTTGAGACCAGCCTGGTTAACATGGTGAAACTCTGACTCTACAAAAGATACAAAAATTAGCTGGGCGTGATGGCGCATGCCTGTAATCCCAGCTAATCGGGAGGCTGAGGCAGGAGAATTGCTTGAACCTGGGAGGCGGAGGCTGCAGTGAGCCGAGATTGTGCCACTGCACTCCAGTCTGGGCAACAGAGCGAGACTCTGTCTTGAAAGAAAGAAAGAGAGAAAGAGAGAAGGAAGGAAGGAGAGAAGGAAGGAAAGAGAGAAGGAAGGAAGGAAGGAAGGAAGGAAGGAAGGAAGGAAGGAAGGAAGGAAAGAAGGAAGGACGGAAGGAAGGAAGGAAAAGAGAGAGAAAGAACGAAAGAGAAGAAAGAAGAAAGAAGGAAAGAAAGAAAGAGAGAGAGAAAGAAAGAAAGAAAGAAAGAGAAAAGGAAGGAAGAAAGGAAGGAAAGGAAGGAAAGAGAAAGAAAGAGAGGAAAGAAAGAAAGAAAGAAAGAAAGAGAGAGAGAGAGAAAGAAGGAAAGAGAGAGAGGAAAGAAAGAAAGAAAGAAAGAGAGAGAGAGAGAAAGAAAGAAAGAAGAAAGAAAGAAAGGAAAGAAAGAAAGAAACCCATCTCTACTAAACATACAAAAATTAGCTGGGCATGGTGGCATGCGCCTGTAGTCCCACCTACTCAGGAAGCAGCTGAGGCATAAGAATCGCTTGAACCCGGGAGGCAGAGGTTGCAGTGAGCCAAGATCGCACCACTGCACTCCAGTCAGGGCGACAGAGCGAGACTCGGTCTCAAAGAAAAAAACTTTTCACCTAGAGCCAGATGGACCTGAGTTCCGTGGTGGCTCCTCCTCTTCCAGCAACCTCGGTTTTCCTCCAGAAAAGGGGACAGTTGTGAGGATGAAACAAGAGCTTGAATGGAAAGGGCCCAGCACACAGTAGCTGCTGTGTTGCCATTTCTCCCTGTTGGCTCCCAGCCTCGAGGATAGGCACAGGTGGTCCTCAGCCCACCTGGCAGCCTCACCTCCTGGCCCTGGGCAGCCTCTTCATTCCCCACCCAGAAAGCACACAAACAAGCCCTCCTGGCCACTGGGAGGCCTGGTGCCTCTAATGTAATTCAGCTAAAGAATTCATGACTAGGTTATGCCCCTGCCAGACACTCCATCTCTTCCCATGACCCTTTCCCAGCTTTTGTTGGCATGAAGGACCTTAAAGCCAGAGAAAACCATGAGCAAGATACGGACACTACAACAATAGCAATTAAATATCTAAGGAAGATGTGGCCTTCCAGACAGGAAAACAGAATCAATCAGGAAATACAAATAATGGCGATGAAAGAAGCTAGCGATACAGCAGGTGCGACACTCAATGTTTTGCACTTGTTTAATGCTCACAGTATCATCTGATGAAGGAGGCATTATTGTCATCCCCATCTTACAGATGAGGAAATCAAGGCACAGTGAGGTGATTTACCTCGATATTTTCATCTGCAAAGTGGGGATGATGCTGAGTGTTGGTGTGTGCATCAAATGCATAGCTACACGTAAAGTGCTTAGAGCAGCTGGTGGGTTGGGAGCAGGGATCTATCTGAATCCCTCTTCTGTGATGTGGTTTTTCCAGTTAAACATGATATTTTTGAGATTTGTCTATGTGACACTCGTAGCTCTAGCTCATTCACTGCATGACCACGCAGCAGTTCATCCATTCTTTTGTTGGACACTGTAGAAGTTGGGTCTTCCCAGAAGCAGATACCAAGACAAAGTTGGACATATAAGACACTGACTGGGGGAAATGCCTTTGAAGGAGACAGGGGGGATGAGCTGGAGAATGTTGCACTCAGATGCCTGGGAAAGGAGAGGGGAAGGAAAGAGGCTGGACAGGAAGAGTCTAGGGCTGCAGGGCCATTCTGGGAATTGCTGGCCCAGGCTGATAAGGAGTCCTCTAAACAATGTCACCATTACAGGCATCCCACATCCCCCAGGAAAGGGGATGCCCAGATACCGCCTCCCTGTACTTCTATCTGGTGCTCCCACATCAAAGACTGGAAGCAGCACCGGGAAGCATGGCGTCAGGAAGGATGAGGCGGAGGGAAGCTCACGACAGGCTGGGTCTGTCAACTGCACTCCTCACGGCAGGAGTCTGAGCAGGGCCTTTCTACAGCTGCCATGGGCATGTGGGCTGTTTCACACTTCTCTCGGCTTTACCCCAAGGAGTAGGGATGACAGCTGCTCTCACTGCGTGCTGACAACATCGAATTTCTGGGCCTCATACATTCACTGGGGGTGAAAAAGCCAGCCTCGGGCCTCTCAGAGGCCAGGCCCCAGTCTATCCCCCAAGAGGACACACACTTCCTGACATCTCCTTGTGACTGGGAGAACATACATTTGCTACACAGGTATGGGACCCTCTCTCCTCACAAATGTTTTAAAAGGGTTCTACCTTAGGGTAACCCAAGGGCCTGCCTCCGCCCGTTTTAGCCAATGGTCATATCCTCTTAGTCTCCATTTAGGGAAAGGACGGGCAGTCTATTCCCTCCAATATAATACTTGCTGCTATGGTTGAATGTCCCCTCCAAAACTCATGTTGAAATGTAATTACCATTGTGAAGACCTTAAGAGATGGGTGATTAGGCCATGAAGGCTCTGCCCTCGTGAGTGAAATAATATTGTTATTGCAGGAGTGAGCTAGTCACTGAGGGAGTGGGTTCCTGATAAAAGGGTGAAGTTCAGTCTCCATCTTCCCTCCAGCGCTCTGCCTTCCACCTTGGGATAACTCAATATGAAGGCTCTCGCTAGATGCCAGTGCCATGCCCTAGGACTTCACAGAGCTATGAACCAAATAAATCCTTTTCTTTATAAATTGCCCAGTCTGTGGTGTTCTAACAGTAAAAAAACAAAACAAACAAACAAAAAAACGGAATAAGACACTTGGGCTCCTCCTTCCAAGTCCCTGTCAGCCCCAGGACTGCACATGCTCCTGGGGGGAGACAGGCAAGGAACCAAAATGTATTTGATCCTTTAAGTCAGCGGAATCCAGGAGCATTTGAGGGAGTCAGGAGGGGTCCTGAACAGAAAGCCAGGAAGATGTTTAGGGCCAGAAACGGGGATTAGGAGGTGTGCTCCTCTCGTGGTCAGTCTCCATCTCAATCACTGTGTCCAAGTTGGCCCTTTTTTTGTTGAGAACTTTGTGGGGAATGGGAACTATTCAGGTGATATGCCTCCATGTCAAGCCATAAATGGCTCACCTTGAGGCAGAAGGGAGTCTTGGCTGGGATTCAGCGATTCCAGATCTGGTCCCAACCATACCATGGGCTGCTGTGTGGCTGCAGGCAAGTCACACAAAGCCTCTGAGCCTCAGTTTCCTGGCTGTAAGTTGAGAATGTCACCCCCTGCTGTGCCCCTCCCACTTCACGCAGATCTGAGAAAAACAGCCTGGCTGCGCCAGAAAACCACAGAGGCAACACCTCCAGATTTATGTGGGGACCCTACCACCCATTCCTTCAAAGGAAGGGACTGGGCAGCAGGGCAGCTGGCAGCAGACGCTAATCTGCTGTGCAGGTCTGTGGAGGAAGGGACCGTGAGCGGTTCTCTTCCCTCTGCCTCCAGGCTTAGGAGTCATCCCCCACACGGGAGACCCCCAGTCCCCACTGTAGACTTCTTCCAAGTGGAATTTCTTCAACAGTTGATCAGCAGGCAGGAGGTCAGGGCGTGCAGTGCAGGGGTGGGGGTGGGGGTTGCGAGAGGAGTGCAATCAGGGAGTAATGCTGGCGAGGCCTCATGAGGACAGCACGCTGGGGCCCTGTGTGCGATGGGGGCCAGGGGCAGGTGACATGGTGGACCCGGTCTCCCCCGTCCCTCTCCAGTTGATCTAACAGAAACCCTGATGTGAAAGTCTGGACAAGGGAATTTTCCCATGTCTCCAGGAAAGCCCCGTAGCAGGTCCCTGGAGCCAGCCCGGGCAGGCCTCCGCTTACAGGGCGCTAAAGATCCCTGGTTGCAGTTCTACTTTCCTTTTACTGCGTGTATTCTGCCCCTGTGATAATGATTCATTACACGCTTCCTCCATTGTTTTACTCCAGTGACCTCACGTCAAGGGAACCTGTGATCTCAGGCTTCTAGGAAAGCGAAACTTAGCCACAGCCTGCCTCTCTCCCAGCCTGCCTTACAACACTGTGCGCTGCTGGCTGACCGGGGCCCTGGCAGATCAGCCCTCCTGCAGCCCCAGGGCTGGGACGGGCACCGCCACTTACGCAGCCGGTAGAGCGCTCCTGGGGCAGGCCCACCTCTCTTCCCCTTCGCCTCTGCCCTCTCCTTTTGCTTGGGCCAATCCGACCTCCTCATAGCTCCCCCAGCACACCCTGCCTTTGCCATCTCTGCATGTGCCGCGCCTGCTGTCTGGAAGACCCGCATCCGTTCCCCTCTGCCTTCCAAACTCTCCCTGTAGGACCAGCTCAAAAGGCATCTCCTCTTCAGCTGTCCCCGCTCCCAGGGCTAATATCGCCTTCCTCTTTTTCCCCCACTAGCAATTCTTTGTCTATTTCGGAGAGGTTTTGTTTTGGATCACTTTTTAATTGAGATGTAACTCACATTATCATAATATTCATCTTTTTAAAATGCACAGTTCAATGGTTTTTAGTACTCTATTCACAAAGTTGTGCAACTATCAGCATAATTAATTTTAGGATATTTTCCTCACCCTAAAAAGAAACTCCGTACCCCTTAGTTGTCACTCCCCATTCCTGCCTCTCCCCAGCCCCTGAAACCCACTAATCTACTCTCTGTTTCTGGATTTGCCTATTGTGGACATTTCATATGGATGGAATCATGCATATATGGCCTTCGGTGACTAGTTTCCTTCTCTTAGCATAACGTTTTCAAGGCTCATCATGATGTAGCCTGAATCAGTATTTCATTCCTTTTTAAGGATCAAATAATATTCATTTCCACCTTGGGACCATTATGAATAATTCTTCTATCAACATTTGTGTACAAATTGTGTGTGGAAGTGTTTCCAATCCCCTTGGGTATATATGTAGGAGTGGAATCGCTGGCTCATACAGTCCTTCTGTGTTTAAGTTTTTGAGGAGCCACCACTGTTTTCCAAAGCAACAGTTTCTGGCTTTTTAACCAATATAAAAGCTCATTCTCTTGTTAAAAAAAAAAAAAAAAAAAAAGTCCCCACATGCCAGTGAAATGTTCAAGTCCTCCCAATCACATCCCTATCCCAGTCCTTTTCCAGGGTCACTTCTCTTACCTTCCTGGACCCTTTGCCATTCATATACCAACACACACACACATTATTTTATGCATTTTTAGATTCATGACGTTTACTGTATGCTACATCCTGTATGTCAGAAACATAATGATAACATATTCCTTGGGCTGGATGCAGTGGCTCACACCTGCCATCCCAGCACTTTGGGAGGCTGAAGTAGGAGGATTGCTTGAGCCCAAGGAGTTCAGGACCAGCCTGGGCAACACAGCAAGACCCTGTCTCTACAAAAAATTTTAAAAATTACCCAGGTGTGGTGGTGCCCACCTGTGGTCCCAGCTACTTGGGAGGCTGAAGTGGGAGGATTGTGTGAGCCCAGGAGGTGGAGGCTATAGTGAGCTATAATCACGCCACTGCACTCCAGTCTGGGTGACAGAGTGAGACCCTAGTTCCAGATAAAATGAAGTAAAAAAATCAAAAAACAAAAACTTATTCCTTGGAACCACAGCACAGTGTTCTATAATACTGATAAACCATGGTTGATATGACCACTTTCCTGCTGTTAAATATATAAAGTCTGTTTCCAAGTGATTTCCTGTCACAAGAATTGCTGCCAGGTCATTCTTGCAAGCAGTGAGTGACTTTCTGGAGTAGACACTGGTGGGCAATAGTGTATGAAGAGTTTAAATTTTAGTAGATAATGCCTCCAATGTTTTTGTGTAATTGATTTCTTTTTTGTTTGTTTTTATTTTGTTTTGAACAGGGTCTCACTCTGCCATCCAGGCTGGAGTGCAGTGGCATGATCATAGCTCTCTGCAGCCTCAATCTCCTAGGCTCAGGCGATCCTCCCACCTCAGCCTCCCCAGTAGCTGGGACCACAGGCACAGGCCACCACACCTGGCCAATTTTTATAATTTTTTTTTATAGACACAAGGTCTCCCTATGTTGCCCAGATTGGACTTGAACTCCTGGGCTTAAGTGATCCTCCTGTCTCAGCCTCCCAAAGTGCTGGGATTATAGGCCTGTGCCACCTTGCAGTGGCAAGGCAGTGGAAAAGTTTTCTAACTGAAATGTTGTACCCTTTCACCATTTCACCATCCAACCAAGTTCTATTTTGTTGGCATCTTGTTGCTGTCTTAATTTGCACTTCCCAGGCTCTTGCAAAGTTTATTCTCATGTTTATTGACTCCGTAAGTGATTGGATTGATTTCTCCATATGTGATCTTGGACACTCACTCTGAGCTATCCGTGCTTTTCTTATTGATTGAGGAGTAAGTGTTTTGTAAGTTTCAACATCACTCCATTCTGTTATACGTGTTGAAAGTCTCTACTTCCCAACTATTATCTTGCTTCTTAGTTTTATTCATGGTATCTTTTGTCACACAGAAGCTTTCAAAAAACATCCTGTGTAATCAAATTTATCAATCTCTCCTTTATGGCTTTTAAAAATACACGTGGCCGGCCGGGCGCGGTGTCTCACGGTTGTAATCCCAGCACTTTGGGAGGCCGAGGCGGGCGGATCACGAGGTCAGGAGATCGAGACCACGGTGAAACCCCGTCTCTATTTAAAAATACAAAAAATTAGCCGGGCGTGGTGGTGGGCGCCTGTAGTCCCAGCTACTCGGAGAGGCTGAGGCAGGAGAATGGCGTGAACCCGGGAGGCGGAGCTTGCAGTGAGCCGAGATTGTGCCACTGCACTCCAGCCTGGGCGACAGAGCTAGACTCCGTCTCAAAAAAAAAAAAAAAATACATGTGGCCAGGCGTGGTGTCTCACACCTGTAATCCTAGGAGTTTGGGAGGCTGAGGCAGGAGGATCACCTGAGGTCAGGAGTTCAAGACCAGCCTGGCCAACATGGTGAAACCCTGTCTCTACCAAAAATACAAAAATTAGCCGGATGTGGTGGCGGGCGCCTGCAATCCCAGCTACTCAGGAGGCTGAGGCAGGAGAATCGCTTGAACCCAGGAGACAGAGGTTGCAGTGAGCCAAGATCATGCCACTGCACTCCAGCCTGGCCAACAGAGCAAGACTTTGACTAAAAAAAAAAATATATATATATATATATGTGTGTGTGTGTGTATATGTGTGTGTGTGTATGTGTGTGTGTGTGTCTTTACTTCATTCTGCTCTGTTGAGCTATGATTGACAGATAAATTGTATATACTTAAGGTATACGATATGTTTTGATAAATGTATATATGATATATGTGTATATTGTGAAGTGATTACCATAATCACGCTAATTAACATATCCGTCATCTCATATAGTTACAATTTCGGAGGTGTGGTGAGAACATTTAAGATCCACTATCCTAGCAAATTTCAAGTATACAATACCTTATTATTATTAACTATAGTGGCCATGTTATACATTTAGGTCTTCAGAACTTATTCATCTTATAACTGAAAGTTTGTGCCCTTTGACCAGCATCTCCCCATTTTCCCCACCACCATCTCCTAGTAACCACCCTTCTACTCTGTTTCTATGAGTTCAGCTTTTTCTGTGTCTGGCTTATTTCTTTTGGCCTAATGTCCTCCGAGTTCAACCATGTTGTTGTAAATGATGGGATTTCCTTTTTTTAAGGCTGAAAAATAAATACATATATATAACATTTTCTTTATCCATTCATCTATCAATGGACACTTAGGTTGTTTCCATATCTTGACTATTGTGAATAATGCTAGAGTGAACACAGCAGGGCAGCCATCTCTTCAAGATCCTGCTTCTATTTCCTTCAGATACATACTCAGAAGTGAGACCGTTGGATCATATGATAGCTCTATTCTTAATTTTTTGAGGAACCTGCATACTCTTTTCCTGTTTTTTTAAGCTATGCAATTGGAAACGCACTGTTTTTCACAATGACTGTACCAGTCTGTATCCCCACCAGCAGTATAGAAGGGTTCTTGTTTCTTCATATCCTCACAACCACTTGTTATCTTTTGACTTTCTGACATTAGACATTCTAACAGGTGTGAGGTGATATCTCATTGTGGTTTTTATTTGCAGTTTTCCTGATGATTAGTGTTATTGAGCACCTTTTAATATATGCATTGGCCATTGTTATGTATTCTTTGGAGAAATGTCTGTTCAGGTCTTTTGCCCAGTTTTAAATCAAGTTATTTGTTTTTCTAATATTGAGTTGTATGAGTCCCTTATATATTTTGGATATTAACCCCTTATTGTATATATGGCTTGCAAATATCATCTACTGTGGCCTTTTCATTTTGTTGATTGCTTCCTTTGCTATGCAGAAGCTTTTTAGTTTGATGCAGTCCCACTTGTTTTTGCTTTTGTTACTTGTGTTTTGGATGTCATATCCATAAAACCATTCTTTTAGGAGTTTTACAGTTTCAGGTCTTACATTTAAGGCCAATCCATTTTCCATTGACTTTTGTGCATAGTGTAAGACAGGGTCCAATTTTATTCTTTTTCGTGTGGATATCCAGTTTTCTCCATACCATTGATTGAAAAGACTGTTGTTTCTCTATTGTGTATTCTTGGTGCTTTGTTGAAGATAAGTTGATCATATATGCATGGGTTTATTTCTGGGATCCTTATTCTGTTTTATGGAACTATTTTTCTGTTTTTATGCCAGTACCATACTATATTGATTACTATAGCTTTGTAGTATAATTTGAAATCAGAAAGTGTGTTGTTTCAGCAGGTGCAGTGGCTTACACCTATAATCCTAGCTATTTGGGAGGCTGAAGTCAGAGGATCACTTGAGGTTAAGAGTTTGAGACCAGCCTAGGCAACATATTGAGACTCAGTCTCTACAAATAAAAATAAAAAATAAAATAAAATAAAAAGCCAGGCATGGTAGCACATGCCTGGATTACCAGCTACTTGGGAGGCTGAGGCAAGAGCATAGCTCAAGCCCAGGAATTTGAGGCTGCAGTGAGCTATGATTGTGCCAGCCTGGATGACAGGGCTGGACTATATACATCTTTAAAAATCCTTTTATCCTTTTTCCTGACTTTTGTTGGGCTGCAGGAATTGAAGTTCTATTATTTTTCGCATGATTTTGAATGTATATATTTTATTTGTAGTTCTACATTTTGTTTGTATGTTCTTCACCATACAAACTAAACTTATTTTTTTCTCATTTCTATTGTTAAAAATAACTTCTTCCTGGCCAGGTGTGGTAGCTCACACCTGTAATCCCTGCACTTTGGGAGGCTGAGGCGGACAAATCACCTGAGGTCAGGAGTTCAAGACCAGCCTGGCCAACATGGTGAAACCTTGTCTACTAAAGATACAAAAATTAGCCAGGCATGGTGGCAGGCACCTGTAATCCTAGCTACTCAGGAGGCTGAGGCAGGAGAATCGCTTGAACCCGGGAGGCAGAGGTTGCAGTGAGCCAAGATCATAACATTACACTCCAGCCTGGGCAACAAGAGCAAGACTCTGTCTCAAAAAAATTTTAAAAATTGTGAAAACCCTCTTCCTGATGAGAAAAGAACCTTAGCATGTTTTTATTTTTGTCACTCCACCCATGTTGATATCATCTGTGGTTTTCATTTCAAATTATTATTAATTTTTTACAATTAACATTTACTTCGATTCAACTTTTTTTTGCCTTTAATGGTTACAATCATACTAATTTTTCTTGTTTTTTTCTTTTTTCTGAAGTGATTCTTCTAATAATTTGTTTGTAAAGTATCTGTTAAATGATAAACTTTGAGTCTTTTTATATCTGAATATTTCTTCATTTTACTCTCACATTTGAATGAGAGAGTTGCTGCCTGTAGAATTTTAGATTTCAAAATTATTTCCTCATCAAAATGGGGACTTAAGATCTGTGCATAGGCCAGGCACGGTGGCTCATGCCTATAATCTCGGTACTTTGGGAAGCCAACACAAGTGGATCACTTGGGCCCAGGAGTTCAAGACCACCCTGGGCAACATTGCAAGATCTCATCTGTACTAAATATTAAAAAATTAGTCAGGTGTGGTGGCATGTGCCTGTAGTCCCAGCTTACTCTGAAGGCTGAGGTGGGAGGATCACCTGAGACCAGGGAGGTGGAGGCTGCAGTGAGCCATGATTGTGCCACTGCACTCCAGTCTGGACGACAGAGTGAGACCTTGTCTCAAAAAGCAAAAAAAAGATATGTGCATATCATTATAGTAAATATGCTTCAATTAAAGAAAATCCCCCTGAACTTTGAAGATACTGTTCTATTGTCATTCTGTACCAAGTATTGCTGAGAAAGAGCCTATTGATAATGTGATTCTAATTCTTTTCTGTGTGATCTGTTTTGGGGTGTTTTTTTTTTCTTCTTCGGTTTTCTCTTTATCCCTGGTACTCTGAAATGTCACCAGTATGTGTCAAAATGAAAGTCTTTTTTTCACTTATTCTATTTGGCAACTGGGGGGCTTTTTCAATCTGAAAAGCTATATCATTCTTCAATTCTGAGAAACCGTTCTTTTATTTTTATTTTTGGTAGAGATGGGAGTCTTATATGTTGGCCAGGCTGGTCTTGAACTCCTGGCCACAAGGGATCCTCCCACCTTGGCCTCCCAAAGCACTGGGATTATAGGCATGAGCCACCATGCCCAACTCTAATCTTTCTTTGAGTATTCTCTTTTGTCCATTTTCTCTATTTTTTTCTTCCGGAATTCATATTGGATGGTTATTTGAACTTCATCTATTCTGTCTATTCTCTTTTTATATATTTCATCTCTTGTTAATTTTGGAATGCATTTTGGTTGATTCCAGATCATTAATACATTTTTCAGCTACATACTTTCTGCTACTCACTCTATCAAATACATTTTTTAAATTTTAATAGTCAAGCTTCTAATTCCAAAGGTATCTAGGTTTTTCAGTACAATATCATTTCATATCTGATTATAGTTATCCTAAAGCCCAGGTTTGTATGCTTTATTAACCCTATTTTTTCAGGTATGAACTCCTTTCGTTGTCAGTCCTTTCCCTCATGATACTCACTTTTTTCAAATATTTGGCTTTTCTTGGCTGTGAGTTCACCTTTGGATCTGAAATTCCTTGTTAGCCTAAGTGGCCTGCTTACAGAAAGGTGTAGGACATGCAGCCATGACTTGGTGCACCTGTGTAAAGTGGAATGAAGGGATGGGATGTGCTGCTGGGCAGGATGAGCCAACGGTGAACCTTCCAGATGTGGAAGCTTCCTGTTATCCTTGGGAGCTGTTAATCTCTGGGGCTTTGTCTTGCCTCACACCCAGTTGTCCATCTCTCACTTCTCCTGCCCATGGGAAGACACCTCTGTGACTCACTGTATGGCCTGAGGTGAACATTCCTGGCTGTCTATTCTGTGAGCCTCTACCTGTCATGGTCAGTCGATCATGGACCACCTCTGGTTCCCAGTTCTCAAGTTCTGAGTTTGAAGCATTCCCAGAGCTGCCCTCACCTTTTGTGGCAGTCCTCTCCTCTGGCACAGTTTCCATATTTAATCTGATCCCACCTGTTTTCCACCTTTTATTGTGGTTTTGGTTCACCAGATTTTCCCTATATTGTTTTATAGGGAAGAAATATATTTGTTTAAATCATTCTGAGCAATGTATAGAGACTTGGAATAAAAGGAAACAACTACATGTGCTCAGTCTATCATCTTGAAATGGAAGTTGAAAAGCTCTTAGTATAGGCTATTTTTTTTTTTTTTTTGACAGAGTCTCACTCTGTTGCCCAGGCTGGAGTGCAGTGGCATGATCTCGGCTCACTGCAACCTCTGCCTCTCAGGTTCAAGCGAGTCTTCTGCCTCAGCTTCCTGAGTAGCTGGGACTACAGGTGTGCGCCACCACACACCTGGCTAATTTTTGTATTTTTAGTAGAGACAGGGTTTCACCATATTGGCCAGGCTGGTCTCACACTCCTGACCTTGTGATCTGCCCGCCTCAGCCTCCCAAAGTGCTGAGATTACAGGCGTGAGCCACCGCACCAGGCCAGTATAGGCTATTCTAATACTTACCCCATTGAATATAATTATTTGTTCCCCAGTGTTGCTCCCAAGGACATAGGCAAGTCTGTGCTCACACTAAGATGCCTTCTAGAATCAGATGTTTCAGTGTTCTTGGAATTAATTTGATGAATGAAGAAAGGATTGCATCAGTGTGGTTATAACGAGGATCTAATTCTTATCCCATCATTTATAAGATTATTCCTTCTACCTGCCCCTGAGTTTTCATATCTATAAAATTAGAGAGATGTTAGAGATCATTCCTTTCATTTCAGTCTTAAAGAATCCCATATTTCTTGTAGAGCACATGTACTAGTAATGAATTCTCTGTTTTTGTTTATCTGGGAATATCTTAATTTCTTCTTCACTTTTGAAGGACAATTTTGCTGGATACAGAATTTTTGGTTCACAGTCCTTTTCCTCCAGTACTTATATCATTCCACTGTCTTCTGGTCCCCATGATTTCTGATGAGAAGTTAGTTGTTATTGAGGATAACTTTTGTGCAATTAAGAGTTTTTGTTTGTTTGTTTTTGTTTTGTTTTGTTTTTTGCTGCTTTAAAGATCCCATTGTCTTTGGTTTTTGACAATTTGACTACGATATACCTCAGTGTGGATCTCTTTCAGTTTATCCTTCTTAGGGTGGAGGCAGAGTAGCACATTAGAGTGAGGACCAGCCTTTAAGTAATCCAATTTGGAATTCATTGAGCTTCTTGGATGTATAGATTAATATTTTTGGAAAATTGGCCAGGCACGGTGGCTAATGCCTGTAATTCCAACACTTTGGGAGGCTGAGGTAGGTGAATTACCTGACGTCAGGAGTTCAAGACCAGCTGGGCCAACATGGTGAAACCCCATCTCTACTAAAAATACAAAAATTAACTGGGCCTGGTGGTGCACACCTGTAATCCCAGCTACTTGGGAGGCTGAGGCAGGAGAATTGCTTGAACCCGGGTGGCAGAGGATGCGGTAAGCTGAGCTCTCACCACTGCACTCCCACTTGGGTGACAGAGTGAGATTCTGTCTCAAATATATATATATATATTTTTTTTTCTAGAAAATTTGAAAACTCTTTGGACTTTACTTATAATTTCTTTCTTCCCCCTTATCTTCCTGTTCTCCTTCTGGTACTCCCTTTACATGTATGTTGGTGCATTTGACAATGTCTCATAGGTCTCTGGGGCTTTGCTCATTCTTCTTTTTTTCCTTCTATACCTCAGACTAAATCATAATCATCTCTGTTAACCTGTCTTCAAGTTCATTGATCCTTTCTTCTGCCAGCCTAAATCTGCTATTGGACCCTGCTAGTATTAGTGAATTTTTTTTCAAGTATTGTACTTTCCAACTCCAGAATTTCTATTTGGTTGATTTTTTAATAATTTTTATCTTTCTGATAGATTGATATTCTGCATTTGGTGAGACATCATTGACATACTTAAAAAAATTTTTTTAGACATGGCTTCCTTTAGCTCTTGGAACATATTCATAATAGCTGATTTAAAGGTTTTGTCTAGAAAATCTAACATCAAGGGTCTCTCAGGGACAGTTTCTAGTGACTGATTTTTTCCTGTGCATAGGCCATACTTTCTTATTTCTTTGCAGATCTCTTAATTTTTCTTTAAAAACTAGAGCTTTTTAGGTAATATAATTTGGAAGCCCTGATCATCAGACACTCATTCTTCCAGGGCTTGTTGTCATTGCCAGTTTGTTGCTGCTGTTTCTGTGGGGCTTTTGTTGTTGTTGTTTTTCTGTGTTTTTTGCTCACTTTCCTGGACTAATTCTGTAAAGTCTACATTCCTTGTAATGTGTAGCCAACTGAAGTCTCTGCTCAGTTAGATTAGTGGTCAGCTAATGATCAGACAGAGATTTCCTTAAATGCCTTGAGCTAGTAAATCTTCCACCTTTTGACAAAGAGCTCTGTTTGTGGGTTGGCGCACACCTTCAATGCTCAGGAAGTTTCTAACTCTGTCTTACCCTTCACTTCCTACTTTCAGAGGGCGTCAAGGTCAGCCAAAGTGAGAGATTAGGGTCCTCTTAGTCTTTCCTGAGTGTGTACACAGCCTTGTAGATCCCCAGGAGTATATCGTAACTTTTCAAAGTTCCCTACGGACGTCTCACTTCACAGATCTTCCTTTTAAATCTCTGGCCAGGCTCTTGTTTGCCTCGGCTAGTATCACAGACTTAGGCAGCTGTAATGTTAAACAATTGAAACTGATTGTGCTTGGCAAATGTCCCAGGGATAGGGGTTTCCCATGGAGAGGGCCCCAAGTAGGGTTAAAGAATGACAACACCCTGTAAATGAAACTTTTCCAGAGAACGAAGATGTAGGTCAGATAGTGACAATAGTCTAGGGATGGAGCTTCCCAAGGAGCTCCCAACTGAGTCTGTCCATCCACCCTGAGTGGCTTCAAGGCTGCTGGTTTTCAAGACTATGGTGGAGCTACAGGCAGAGGGATGGGTGGAGTTAACACCACAAACACCACTGTTCTTACCAAAGTACAGCAGTTTATCTCAGATAAGCACCCTTCAGATTATTGTTAGCCTCTGGTTAATTTCTAGAGTCCTGAAAAAGTTGATTTTGGTAATTTTGCCAGTATTTTTGTTGTTTTTATGGAAGAATGGGTTTACAGAGGTCCCTACTCCACCATTCCAGAAGGCCCACCTCTGGTTAGAGATCTTTTCTAAAATCAGGCTTTCTAGATGTTACCTAATAAGGTAGTGTTTGCTGGGATTAGGATTAAAGTACTGCCCTCACCCTGAAGCTATCTGGGCATAGAGGAGAAAAATACGACATTTAAAGGATGAAAATGCTTGCTTTAGGATCCATAGAAATCATTCCAAAGTACTGGGGTGATTGGAGGCCCTTGGTAAAAGTCAGTGGGTTACTGGGACTCACACAAGGCCCCTGACAACCATTCCAGTGCACCCTTGGGAACTTCCCCTGGGAGATGCCTTTTCCAGGGAAAGGGAGCTGCCATTTTTGAGTCCTTCTTCTAAGTTAGAAGTTGCATATTCATGCTCCTCACAACATGCCAACAAGAAAATTATCCTATTTCCATTTTACAGATGATGAAACTGAGGCTCACAGAGGTCAACTCACATGCCCCACGTCAGAGCACTTGTGGGTGGTAGTGAGGGGATCCCACTCCAGAGTGAAAGGTACTCAGGTGTCATCAAATCCAGCATCCTGACCCTCTGTTTGGCTATGCGGTGGACAGAAAGGCAGTGTGTGGAGGGGCCCATACTTTCCATTTTGGGCACAATAGATTCGGATTCCCTTCATATAACCCTCTCCCCCAGGAGTGGCCTCCCCAGCAGCCACAGAGCAGGGAACAACAGCAAAGTTACAGGCACAGCTTGGCCCTGCCAGACACCCGCTGAGGTGGGCTCCCAGGCTGGCCAACTCCTGCCTTCAGTTGGGGGCCAGAGCCTCCAGGCAGTGCCCCAAAATCAAAGGTGGCAAGGGCAAAAAGTCTGGTTGGGACTTGAGGACTGGGATTATAAGACTACCCCCTTCATGTGCTCAGTCCGTGGGCCCGAGTGCCCAGAGGCCCACCCAGGCCACCTACAAGCCCAGATTGTGGGGAAGACAGAATGGCATGTCTCCAAATGCTGCATCATCCTGAGCAGCCCACAGCTCCTACCCCACTCCCAGCCTGCAAGCAAGAGGATACAGGCACTACGAAATCATTCAGGAAACACAAACTTTATTTTGATATCTCAGAAACTGGCAAGGAAATTACCACAGTAACAACAATACACTTTCATGTTTTAAATCATCTTCAGATGCATGGTCTCGCTGGGACCTCGTGACCACCCTGAAAGGGAGGCAGGGCGGGTAACTACAGATCCACTCTACTGGGGACTTGTGGGAGGCAACCCAGCTTCCATGTGGAACTTTACACATTCCATGCAGATACCTCCTGCTTCGAGTCCAGGTTCTTCAATACCCAGGAGGTACAGGGCTTCACCAGACACAACAGATACCTGAACTCCCTCAGCTGTAAAACTGATTGGGGATTGGGCCACCCCATCTCTAAACAAAGCACCCCATCAGGAGGATAGTTCTGGCATGGACAGAAAGAGGGATTTTTCCTTGCTATCCTGTCAGGGAACAGGTGGAGGCAGCAGACAGCACCTCCCTGCCTTCCTCTCTCTGCCGCACCTCTTGCTAATCAGCCCTTCTGACTCTTCCCCAGAAAGAAGGCAGGGCTGCACCTCCTTCCTCTGCAGAGGCCAGACTCAGATCTAGGCCCGGGCTGCCACTCATACTGGGAAGCCTCCTCTCATGAGCCTTCCTCAACCCTCAGAGCAGGAGGGCCCTGCACAGGGGCTACCGCCTCTATCTGCCAGCGGCACACAGGGCACTTGGCCGTATCGCTGAAGACCCGCCAGGCACAGTATCTGCAGAAGTATGTGTGGCCGCAGGGCACAAGGCGGGTGTTGGCAGCGTGATAGAAGCAGATGGCACACTCCTCTCCCGGTGTGGCTGGAAGAGGGAACAACACAGGTCAGGGCACATGGGGGAAGGGGTGGGCAACCCGCTCACAATGTGACCACAGAGAATGACAGAGAAACATGTAGCTCTATTTTGAAGAATGTTACCTAGTGAGGAAATGCTTACAGTGTAATCAAGTGAAAAAAAGGGGGGAAGAAAACATATGTGTATATATATATATATATATATTCAAATTCCAATTTAGAGAGAAGGAAAACAAAGCACGACAAGTCCCTATATATACACGTCTATATCAATGACCGAAAATACTGGGAGGAAATCCACCCAAGAGGTAATGGGTGATTTTTTTTAACTTTCCTCTTTATCCTTTAATCTTTTTTTATTTTTTAGAGACAGTCTCACTCTGTCATCCAGGCTGGAGTGCAGTGGTGTGATCACAGCTCACTGCAGCCTCAGCCAGCTGGGCTCAAGCGATCCTTCCACCTCAGCCTCCTGAGTAGCTGGGACCACAGGCATGCACCACCACACTCAGCTAATTTTTGTACTTTTTGTAGAGACAGGGTTTCGCCATGTTGCCCAGGCTGGTCTCAAACTCCTGGGCTCAAGCGATCCTCCTACTTTGGCCTCCCAAAGTATAGGGATTACAGGTGTGAGCCAATGCACCCCACCTATCCTTTCATCTTTATTTCCATCGGCAAAGCATTTACAATGAATGTGGATGACTTTTTAAAGCAAGAACAAAATAACACTGACTGTTCATAAAAGTGCTCTTATAACTGACAGAGTAGGCCAATGCTCTCGAAGGCAGAGATGCCAGGTTGCTTTTAGGTTTCCAGTAGGCAGAGCCAAATCTTTTGGCCCAAAGCCTGTGAGAGACTTGAATGAACAACCAGTAGGACATGGGGCTTCTCCCTCCACTCCCAGGTGCTGGATTCCCGGGGAGTCCCTGGTGCTTGGGAAGGTACTCACCTTTGGGCTCAGGCACAGCCTTGTCGCTGAGGTCCCATGGCATGGCTGTTGGGAGCCGGCTGGCTGTGGGATCTGAGGCAGAGAGAGAAACTCAGGTCCAGGACGGCAAGCCCAGGTACCCCCATCCCCACTCCTGGCCCTGCAGCAAAGTGTCCGGTCTCCTTTCTTTCCTGGTTTACAATGCTGAGCCTCTATCCCCAAATTTTAAGACCCTGTCCTGGCCATCCCTTCCCCAGCTTAACTCAGCTGAGAATCCGAGAATCCCTGGGGCTGGAGATTCCTCCTCCTGAGCCACCTTCCTTCAGGCCCCTCTTCTTTGCCCTCCAGCCGCTGCGTGAGTGGAGACCCTCGGCCAAGCCACATTCCCAACCCAGATGAGCATCAACATCTCCCAAGAGCCTGGACAAACACAGGTTCAGGGCTCCACTCCAAATCCAGCAAATGAGGCGCTTCAGGTGTGAGGCGCTGGCAGCTGTGACAAACAGTTTTAACAAATGTGCTGGCAGGAGGTGGGGAGTGGACCACCGCCCAGCCCAGGAATGCCAGTATTTCTTGTTATGGGTATTACTGCCTCTCTGTGCTCCCCCGAAATCTTCTGGGGTGGCTAAAGGGCCGGCTTTCTTTTCCCCACCCACTGACTGAGAGGCTCAGCTTTCTCCCTGCAGGCACTCTCCATGCGCACCTCTAGCCTCACCTGTGTGTTCCCTTTGCTTGCCACCTTTGTGTCTAGTGAACTCCTATTTAGAGCTGCAAAGCCAGCCCAAATGTTTCTTCCTTTGTAAAAGGAGATGGGCACTCTAACAGGTGTTTGGGTTAACAGATGGTGTGAGTGCTGGTCCTATCTGCTTATCATTCTTTAGGGACAAGACTGCCCTCCCTACGACTGAGCCTTGTCTATCTGGCGTCTCCACTGCCCATTTTCACAGCTAACACTGGGCAAGGGCTGATGGAGTAACTGAATGTGAACGTTCTTCCTGTGGCTCTGGATCGGTGCGGGGTGCCACTGGAGCCCCCATCTCCCCACCTCCCCTGCGGGGTCCCCATGGTCGCCTCACCCAGCAGCTCGATGGCCTTAGTGGTCCCGTACACGTCCATCACAGCCCAGAGCCGGGCGCCGACGGGCACGCCCTCACGCAGCAGAAGCCGGCAGCCGGCGTTGACCTTGGCAAAGAGGCGGCCACGGCGGTCCACCCAGAAGCGGACCACGTCCCCCGTGAGCGCGCAGCCCTCAGGCAGCACAGCCGCCCACGTTGGGCTCTGCTCCTCCAGGTCGGGGCACACGAAGGGCGGCAGGCAGGGCACGGACACGCACGCGGGGTCCAGGCGCGTGAAGCCCACGCGGAGGCCGCCGCACCAGCCGCTCTCCTGCCGCAGCACTCGCAGCGCCACGCGCTCGCCCAGGCGCACCGGCCGCTGGCTGAACACGATGCCGTCGTGGAACGTGGCGCGCCTGTGCGCGATGCAGCCACGCGTGTCCAGACGCACCTGTGAGCCCTTGGCCTCGGCATGGAAGCGAAGTGCCTCTCGGGGCGCCTTGGCGTCTGTGGGTTGAGGATGGGGAGTGTTAGTGCTAGCCGGATCTGGACCCACCAGCTCCCCAAAGACCCCCCCCCAGTATCCCAGAGTCCCTCACACCTGGGAGCCACCTTGACCTTCCCCTAGGGACAATTTCCACCTCTCTCGGTTCCTGCAGGGGTGTTATGAAAACTACAGGAACTGATGTTTCTTGGTGCTCTTCCTGCGACCAATCTAGTTAACGGTTATTATTGTTCAAGAGAAAGAGTAGGGTTAGTCAGGCATAAATATCTATACGTTTGTTATACACGGTTTTTTTGTTTGTTTTGTTTTGTTTTGTTTTGTTTTGTTTTCAGAGATGAGTTCTTGCTGTGTTGCCCAGGCTGGTCTTGAAGTCTTGGCCTCAAGTGATCCTCCTGCCTCTGCCTCCGAAAGCGCTAGGATTACAGGCATGAGCCACTGCACCCAGCCCATACATTTATTCTATATGCACCTGAAAATGACGGAAGAGGAGACAGACAGATTCGCTGACTGTGGTCTGCTCCAGGAGGCCGTCTGCTATTCCCTCTCTGCTTGTCTCACTCGTTTTCCCATGGGGAACTGCATCACTTGTGAAGACCATGGCACCCAGCAATGGTGACATCCTTGTCCTGGGAGAGAAAGGGGCCTGGCTGCTCCCCACAGGGTATGGGTGCAGGCTGGAGAGGGAGTCCCAGGTTAGCCCCTCAGAATCCTGGGTGGGGTCCAGCCTGGCTCTGGCATGGGCTCTGAAACCAGGGGACTTCCCATAGGACTCTGCCTGGTGGTCAGGAGGGGAAAGCACCTCACTGGGCAGCCCTTCCTCTCCACTCAGCCTGCAGGAAGCTGGTGGGGCTTCCTACCCCAGAACTGCCTTAGCCGGCCTTGCCCCTCCCCTCCTGGTCCTGCTCTTTCTGAGCTGGGGGAGGGAGGCTGGCTGGCTGTTTGCCGTTGAAGATAAAAGGTGAATTCAATCAGAACTTAAGCCAGACTCCATCCTAAGGAGCAAAGCCACTCCCCTCCCAGATCAGGTCACACTCCCCTGGCAAGGCAGGCACTCTGACCACACACAGGTTTACACCCTCTAGCGAAGCCCAGGGCCAGGAGGCTCCATCTGGTCAGGCACCAGGACACCTCTGCGGTGACAGTGACTCTGTCCCTGACTTCCACAGGCCAAAGGTAAGCCTACCTGCAGTGATCTTTCCCCGGCATTAAGGACCAGTGCTCACCGTGGCCTTGGGGCTCTCACAGAGCCCTGTGTATCCGCATTCACCCCTCGCCCACGCCCCGCCCGTGCCTTCCCATGATGCACTCATCCCTTCCCGCGAATCCCGGCAGGACTGCCCAGCTCCCCGTGCCTCAAGGCTGCACCTAGGCAAGGAGAAGTCCCAGAGCCAGCACACATGGAGAGCCGGAGCCAGGCTGGGGGCCCTGACATCAGTGAACCTGACCTCGTGCCCATGGTTGAGGCTGCTCCATGGAGTGCAGTGGGACACCGGCTGGGCCATGGCTAACACCCCCATTCCAGACCTGCCCTGCTGCTGGCCCAGGCAGGTCACTGTCCTTCCAGGGCCCAGCCTCCTCACCCTCAAACGGCAGTGAGGTGCATGTCCAGCAAGGCCAGGAGTCTCAGGACACCTGTCTGGAGTCCTGTTTACTGCCTACCTGGCCAAGCATGGGGCTGGGGGTGCCAGGGCAAGCAGGGGCTCTTGGCACAACCAGCCACAATCTAGGAGGGCAGAGGCCAGCCCTTCGGCTGGGTCACTGCCCATCCCTGAGGTGGGAACTGGAGAGAAACCCTGGAGTGGGCTCGGCAAGAGGCTGGAGCAACGGCCCTGGATGAGGGGCAGTGCCAGAGATGGTGGCCGGCATCTGAGCCCTCTTTACAAACTGCCACACCCAATCCTGCTGCCATCCTAAGAGGCAGAAAGTGGCTAAGAGGCAAGTGGCTGGCCCCGCCCTGCAGCAATCAGGGCCAGAACTAGGGTTGATGAGGAGTTCTCCCAGCCTCACCCAGTGCAGCCCCCACAGGGAAAAGGGAACCCCTGGCGTCAGGGGAGCTGGAGCCCTGTCATGCTCTGCTCAGCACCATGAGCCTAGATGAGAACCAGCAGAGATGAGCCCATCCTCGTTGGGGATGGAGTTTCCATCCCACCCTCTAGGCAAGTGCCTGGGACAGAGGCTGGCTCCGTGCAGGACTGGCTCTGGGGGCAGGGAGGGGTGGAGGACGGGAGGTGACCTCACTGCTCCATCCACTTCCTGGAGGGAGTAGGGAACTGGCTGGCTGGAGGCAGTCCAGGGAGGAGGGGAATTCCCCGGAATGGCCTTGAGGGTGCGTAAGGCCCTGGGAGCCCATGAGAAGCAGGCCTTGCCCTGGAGGATAATTTGACAGTTTGCAAAGCTCCCCGATCCCTGCCTCAGGAGCCTTCTCAGCAGCTCTGTATGGAGCTAAGTCCTCATGTCACCAGGGCTAGTGGGTGCCGAGGGGACGTGGTGGCTGCACAGGTCATTCGGCAGCCGGGGCACCTAAGCAGCCTCCTCTGTGCTGCTCACTCAGGCTCCGCCCCCTACCTCGGGCAGCCCCCTGGGACCTGGCAGGGCAGCAAAAGGTCCCTTAGGGCACAGCCTCTCATCTATGAAGACTCTTGGTCTGTCTGCATGGTCATGTCAGCTATTCACTGTGCACCACCAAGGCTGAGTGGGGCTGAAACCCACCCCCGCCCTGCCAGCCTGGCAAGGGCCCACAGATCGTGTCCACCTACTTCACACAGGGCTCTGTGCCTGGGTCTGGAGCAGGGTCGGGGTGGCCTGATGGGTGTGATCACCACCTCCACTCCACCTGCCTCCTCCCACGAGGCCTGCAGGGGTCCTCCCACACTTTGACCCAGGCAGCCCGGGACACCCTACTCCCAGGGTGGGAAGTGGCAGAGGTGGGCATAGGCCACATGTGGCTCTACAAGCAGACCTGTCCCCAGTGGCTGGGCTGGCACAGGGTTCAGATCATCCTGGTGCCCAAGCACCCTCACACCTAGAGGCAGCTGCTCTTTCTATAGGTCATGTTTTCAGGCAGGACCCTGAGCTCAGAGAAGATGAGTGCCCTGCCCATGGGCGATCTCTCCAATTACACCACCTGCCCCGGGGTCCCCACTGCTGAGGGGGTGGACTGCCTGCGGGCAAAGCAGGGCCTCTGGGGTGTCTCTACTCCAGGACAGGTAGAGTCAGATTCCAGATTCTCTAAGGTCTTGGAATTTGAGTGGGGCAGGGGCGGCCCCTTGCTCAGCGAGATCCTCCAGGGATCTCCATCCTCACCACTCCTCCAGGTGTCAAGCCTTTCGGGGTGTCAAGCACCCATAAGCACTTTGCAGCCTCTTTTTCTCCTCACCCCACCTCGGGGGAAGCCCTCAGAGCTTGAGAAGGCTGTGCTAGTCATCTCTGTTTTCGCAGCCAGAAATTGGGGGATCCCAGCCCTGCTCCTGGCCACGGCACTCCCATGCCACCTCCTTTAAGGCCCGTCATTTCCCTGCCAAACACCATTACTGTGACAGCAGCAGTGGCTCTTGGCACAGCCAACTACTAGTCTGTGAGCCTGTGGTGCCCACCAGGGGACCGAGGGCCCTGAGCCCAGGCTCCCAGCTCTTTACCCAGAAGGATAGGTCCAGAGATGCACAACCCCAATCGCCGGTGCTAAAAGACCAGGTCCTGAAGGCCAGGCTCAGTGGCTCATGCCTGTAATCCCAGCACTTTATGAGGCTGAGGCAGGTGGATCATGAGGTCAGGAGATCGCGACCATCCTGGCTAACACGGCGAAACCCCGTCTCTACTAAAAATACAAAACAAAATTAGCCGGGCATGGTGGCGGGCGCCTGTAGTCCCAGCTACTCGGGAGGCTGAGGCAGGAGAATGGCATGAACCTGGGAGGCAGAGCTTGCAGTGAACTGAGATCGCGCCGCTGCACTCCAGCCTGGGCAACAGAGCGAGACTCCGTCTCAAAAAAAAAAAAAAAAAAAAGACCAGGTCCTCTATCTCCCCCGCATATAGCCCTTTCACTACCAGACACCTGTGGCCTCAGGTGAGGCTTGCAGAGAACCTTTGTGCCTGTCACTCTTTTGATTTGTGTGTTTGATTTTATAAAGTAAGCCAGCAGGCATTGTCCCCAGCCTGGAGATGTAGAAACTGAGGCTCAGGGACAAAGTGACTTACTCAAGGTCCCACAGCTCAACTCGGCAGAACTGGGACCCCACCGGCCCTCTAAACTTTACACTGACCACATCTCTACTCCAGCAATGACACAGAGCACCCTCCGCTACCCGTACCCCCAGTCCAGAGACCAAGCTCAGGGCTTGCAGGAGGTCTACTTACTGGCCTCAAAGCAGAGCTGGGCACCCATCAGTCTAAGGTCCTCGGGCACAGGTCCCCAGGTCTAGAAGGAACTGCCTGGAGAAGGCCAGTGGACAGGTTACCAAAGATTCAGCAGGTCTGCTTTTTATGGGCCAGAGATCACGTTACAAGGTTGATGATTAATTCAATGGTGCTGTCATGTGTTACTATATCCAGGGGATTTCCCAGTGATTTCTCCTGACTTGCAGCCTGACCTGCTGGAGCTGGCTGGCCTAAAAGAAGGAAGCAGGAATGGGGGACTGGCCTGGGTAGGTCTTATGGTAGCCTTCTTTCTCACTTCTGACCAATCTCAAGCTGGCTGTGCATTGTAATGGTCCAAGCATGTTAATAAATACCTATGTCCAGCCCTGCCCCCAAAGACTCCAGTTCCACTGGCCTGGGGTGGAACTCAGGCATCGGGAGTTTACAGAGCAACCCAGATGATTCTAATGTACAGCCGGGGTGGAGATTCACTGCAGCAGACCCTGGCACACAGAAGGAACTCAATCTATGTTGCTGAAGCAGGTTGAATTGCATTTTCTGTATCCCATGGCCTGTGAAATTGTGCTCATCCAACAGAGAGGAGGGGTAAAGCAGACAGAAGAGGAGAGAAGCTGATGATCCCTCCAGCCTTTCCCACTGGAATTTCTGGGAATTCCACTTCCCCAGAACTGCCACAAAATGCAAATAGCCCTACAGACGGTCACTCCAAAGGTCTAGCTCCCAATGTGTTAGCACTGGAAAAGAAGCCAAAGGTATTCTAGCCCCTCAATATTTATTTCGGTTAGGAAAACTGAGGCTTATGGAGGGAAGGTGGCTTACTCTAACCTAGTGCTTCTCACTCACATTGCAACATACTCTCAAATCTCCTGGGGATCTTGTTAAAATGCAGATTGACTCAGAAAGCCTGAGGCCCTACCTGAGATATGTGGACTCGACTTTTTTTTTTTCTTTTTTTTTTTTTTGAGACAGGGTCTCACTGTCATTCAGGCTGGAGTGCAGTGGTGTGATCATGGCTCACTACAACCTCAAACTCCCGAGCTCAAGTGATCCTCCCACCTCAGCCTCCTGAGTAGCTGGGACCACAGTCGCACCCCACCATGCCCAGCTAATATTTTTGATATTGGGAAGACAGTTCTAGCTATGTGGCCCAGGCTGGTCTCTAACTTCTGGCCTCAAGCAATCCTCCCATCTTGGCATCCCCAAGTGCTGAGATTACAGGCACGAGCCACCGCACCTGGCCAAGTGGACCCCACTTTAGGTGGCAAGGGCCCCACTTTAGGTGGTTTGGAGCCTTGTGAGTGCCCTGACCCTCAACCTGTGGGCTAAGCCCCACCTAAGACCCCAGATCAAGGCCACAATCAGTGACTGCTCGGCTAAGGGATGGCTAGCGCCAGGTACGTGCTCCACCCTAGTGTAGGCTGCCTTGGGTGGTTCCCCAGAGCGCTGGAGCCGTGCACCTTGTTAATAAATCACACTCTCATGAGAGGTATGTATGGCATCTTATCAGGGAAGTCAACTCTGAGCCTCAGACTGTCTGGAAAGTTACCTGGCAAGCTATGGCCCTCAGGCCACCCAAAGCCGGCAGGCTGGGGTGGTATAGTCGCATCAGCGGGACCTTGGGCCATGAGGCAGCTGGGGGGCAGAGGGGGTCATTCTGAGGAGCTAAAGCCTGCCTAAAGCCTCCCATCCAGGGGACAGGCATACCCGCCACACACTCTGTGTTTGTTTATTGAAGAAACTGCCAGGGTTCAGGACATGCCACCCCAAAATATGGCACCTTGGCATTTAAGAAAACAGCAGAAGCAGGAAGGCCTCGCTCACCTTCCCTTTGCCCTAATCCCCTGAAGTAGGGCCATGAGGCCATAAGACCCATCCTTACCTCTGAAGACACAGGGACAGAGAGAAGAATCTGAACAGGCCTGGCCGACTCTCCCCGGTTTATTAGCCCTTCCCCCTTTAGCCAATCACTTCTCCACGATGCCCACTCTTCATGAAACCAACGCATAAAAATACATGTCCCCATTTCTTTGGGTCTTCATTTCTGAAGGCCCCTGTGTCATGTAAAATTTACACGAAATAAATTTGTGTGCTTTTCTCTTGTTGACCTGTCTTTTATCATAGGTGTCCTAGCCACGAACCCAGCAATGGGTGAGGAGATTCTACTTTTCTACTTTTCCTCCCCTGCAGAATGCTACCGTTTTGTTGTTGTTGTTGTTGTTGTTTTTGACACGGAGTCTCGCTCTGTGGCCCAGAGTGGGGTGCAGTGGCACGATCTCGGCTCACTGCAACCTCTGCCTCCCAGGTTCAAGCAACTCTCCTGCCTCAGCCTCCCAAGTAGCTGGGACTGTGGCGCACTCCACGATGCCCAGTTAATTTTTGTATTTTTAGTGGAGATGAGGTTTCACCATGTTGGCCAGGATGGTCTCGATCTGCTGACCTCGTGACCCAACCGCCTCGGCCTCCCAAAGTGCTGGGATTACAGGCGTGAGCCACCGCGCCTGGCCCGGAATGCTACCGTTCTTTTTTTTTTTTTTTTTTTGAGACGGAGTCTCGCTCTGTCACCCAGGCTGGAGTGCAGTGGTGCGACCTCGGCTCACTGCAAGCTCCGCCTCCCGGGTTCACGCCGTTCTCCTGCCTCAGCCTCCCGAGTAGCTGGGACTACAGGCGCCTGCCACCACGCCCGGCTAATTTTTTTTTTTTTTTTTTTGTATTTTTAGTAGAGACGGGGTTTCACCGTGTTAGCCAGGATGGTCTCGATCTTCTGACCTCGTGATCCGCCCGTCTCGGCCTCCCAAAGGGCTGGGATTACAGGCGTGAGCCACCGCGCCCGGCCGGAATGCTACCGTTCTAAGTCCAGAACTTATCTGATAGTCCTCATGGCAACTCCTCAAAAAGGTCCTGTTTATTGTAATCATTTCCATTACACATGTGGGGAAACTGAGGCACGCGACAGTTACGCAGCTTGTTCAGCTCACTAGGCATGACGTGACAGGCTGGGATTCGGCCCAGGTATCGTGGCTGGAGATCGTTTGCCTTGCCCCCCTCCACAGCCCCTCGCCACGGAGACTTGGCCCCTTGGAAGTGCCCCCTAATTAGGAATATCTCCCCCATTGGACTGCACGGGCACAGAGCAGGAGCTTTGTAGATAGGGCTAACTGGCTGCTGAGTGTGAGGTGGAGGCTGCCCCTCAGTAGATGTCACCCGCCAGCCCCGCTGCAAACCTTTGCTCTGAGAGGGGCGGGCCTGGGCCCTGGAGCTCGGGGCGGCTTCCGATAGGCCGAGACTGCGGCGGCCCCTGCTGGCGGCGATCAGTACTGCAGGAAGCGCAGAGGGCCCGGGAGCCTCCAAAGCCGGAATGGGCGCCCCAAAGGGAGGTCAGCGGCGCCGAGGCTCACTATACCGCAGCTCCCACACGCCCGTCTCCCAGGGTAGGCGGTAGCCTCACTGGGACCCCTCTGTTGCAGTCGGCCCCGCTTGCCCAGAGCCCCATCACTACACATGTCTTCACGCAGGTTATCTCTCAAGACCAGCCCGCGCTCCGGGAAGAGCCTGGCACACGAGGAAGCCACTGCTGCCCCGCGCCCATGCCAGCCTGCGGCCCAGGGGGACCGGGAGCCCAGCCCAACCTGGGGCACTGTCAGGCAGCCCGGTCCCTCGTGGGCCCTGCCATCAAGGCCCTGGGACGCCTAGCTATGACACTTGCCAGCCCTCATCCGTTCCCCGCCGGGCCAAAATCTCAGAGGGCAGGGGCTGCCCTGCCAAGAAACCAGCCCCAGAACATCAGGGCCGCGGGCGCTGTGGGCAGTAGGCCAGGGCGCGCAGGGGCCAAACAGGGCAGCGTTGGGAGCTTTTGCACAAGGCACCCCTCTGCCAGCCTCATGGCCCAGCCATGCCACCCCCGTGAACCAAGTGTGCTGGCCCACAGCAGCGCTCTGCACAACAGCCCCAGCATGGAAACAAGTGAATGTCCACTGCTGTCCACCTCACACTCAGCTGGGGGAGTTGAACTGCTCAGATCCCCGGGAATGCAGGGCCCATTCCCCGGAGGCCAAAGCCAGTGTCCCACCCACACCCAGTCCAGGCCTATGCTTCCCCGGGTCTGCCGCCTAAGCAGCCTGTCCCTGATCTCTGTCTCAGAGGCTGCTCCCGGCCCAGCTTCCCACAACCGTCAGCAGGACCTAAACTGCCACATATGCGCGCCATGGAATACTGTGCCACTGAAAACAAATTACTGCTACCTGCAACGACGTGGATAAACCTCACAGACATGAGGCTGATGTAAGGGAAGACCCAAAGAGCACCGCGTGCTGCCATTCATAGGAAGTTCAGGCAAAACCCATCCGTGGTGTTCGAAGCAGGACAAGGCTCCCTTTGGGAGTTAGTGATCGGCAGGGATACGGGAAACCTCTGGGGAGCTGGAAACGTCCTGCACCTTGATCGTGGTCACACAGGTGTGTAGATGTACAAAAAAATCCTTCCAGTCGGACCCGCAAATCATACATAAATTGCGTCTTCGTGTTATGTTGACTAAGCCCTTCCAGCCCTAACAATGTCATTCTGGCGCAGCTGGTGAGTCAGGGAGCATCCACCCGCCTGGGAAGACCGGCTCTGGAGGCTGGAGAGCTTGACCAGCACTGCCGCCCAGTGGCCGGCAGCGGAACTGACCACGGGCCTGGTGCCCTGGAGGGAATGGGCCACAAAGGCTCCGCCAGGACTGCACCTGTGTCCTAGGCGCCGCCCTCAGCCACCAAGTCGGCCTGCCCCACGAGCACCCAACAACTCCACCAAGCCCTCTGGGCCAATAGCTGCAATCCCCACGGGGCCTTGGGGATGAGAGGGAGGAGAGGGAGGCCAGCCTGTAGCACAGTACCAGCCCAGAGTTATTAATAGGTCTGTGCTGTCACTTCCGCCCTGTCGCGGTCCTCCTGGGTCCTGATTCTGCCAGGCGCCTCCACGGCCTTCCTCCCTCCTGGTTCTCCCCGCCAGCACGGGAGCGCCCACTGGGCATGAATGGGGAGCCTGACAGAGAGGGGAGCTGGGGGAGAGAGGCACAGCTTCCAGGCCTGGCGTGGCTGCTCATGCCTGTGGGTGAGGGAAAGGTCAAGGGAAAGGTGTGCCCTCTCTTCTTTTGGGCAGAAAATGGAAGCATGCATGGAGGGGAAGGGAACTGTGAGAAGTTAATAAGGGCACGAGGCAGGGAAGGGCACCCCAGAAGAGCCAAGGCTAAGCCTGGCAACAGTGGTAGCTGATGCCAGGGTCCCAGGGAGGGACACAGATCTACTGAGGGTAGTCTGGGAGGAAAACAGTACTAGCAGATAGTTGTGTCTGAGGCAGCTGTTAGCCATCAAGTCAGGTGGCTCAAAGGCAACTGAGAATCCAAGCGGAAGCTCAGGAGAGAGAACAGCGCTGGGAACATAGATGTGGAAGCCACCAGTCATACAGTGGTGGATGGGATCAGCCAGGCCAGGATCCAGTCGTTCAGCCGGAGGACTCTGATGGATCTTTCGGAGTTACTGGGGAAGGAGAACAATGGAGTGACCAAGTGCATAAATTTTGAAGCCAGAGCTGCGTTCAAATCCAGACTTCAC
This sequence comes from Nomascus leucogenys, assembly GCF_006542625.1. Classification (NCBI taxonomy): domain Eukaryota; kingdom Metazoa; phylum Chordata; class Mammalia; order Primates; family Hylobatidae; genus Nomascus; species Nomascus leucogenys. The sequence continues at coordinate 47,154,744 of NC_044394.1, forward strand.
CACTTAATAGCCATAAGCCTGTGGGCTGGCTGACAACACTTTCTAAGCCTTAATTTTCTCATGTGCAAAATGGGAATAAAGAGGCCTTCTGTGCGGGATGATAGGAGGGCTGAATGAGTAATGAGTAGCACATTCCCACACAGGGAATTGCACTAACCAGTAAATACCCGCTTTTACCAGTAAACCACCCCCCCGCCCCCCACTTACTGAAGAGGACATCAGTGCCTTTCTTGGGGCCATTCACTGTGCCCGACAGTCCTCTCACTGCAAGGTGGGGCCCGTGGAGCCCTGTGTGGGATCACTCGGGTGAGATCACAAGCACTGTGCCTCTCCAGGGCCCTGAGACCTCCAACCCAGCATGGCTAGGGCAGCCCCTGGCTCTGCCAAAACTCCTGGACAGGGGCATCTGCAGCCCCAGACAGGTGGGTCAAGAGAAGTGTTATGCCTCCTGCCAGCAGGGAAAAGGGGCCAGAGCGGGCCATGGCATGCCCCTTTCCTTAAAGGGCACAGCCAGGAAGAGCACACATGGCCCAAACTTCAGCTTGAATCCCATTGGCCAAAACTTAGTTGTGTGGCCACATCCAGCTGCAAGGAACTGGAAAGTGTAGGCTTTATTCTGGGCAATCATGTGCCCAGCTAGACAGAAACCGGAGTGTCCCAATGTTACAATAGAGAAGGAGAGAATGGATATTGAGGGAAAACAGCAGCCGTAGGGTGCAGGGAAAGAGAGAGGGCATGGCATTCAGGGTGCAGCCTGGTGGGAGGCTCTGAGCGCTGGGAGACCCCATGCACCTGGGACTCACATGTGCGGCTTGCACATCACCTGGCACCCAGCCCGCAGGAACTCCGCTGTGGGGGCACTGTGGGTGGGTGGGCAAGGGAGCTGTTGTAGCTGAGAACCACCGCTACTGGCCAGAACAACAAATCGCCAACTTCTCCAGTAGAATTTTTCCAGATCCCTGGAGGTCCTTCTGGTCCCTCACCAAAGCCAAAATAGCGCAGAGAGGAAGAATATCTCTTCCTCCCACTCCTCTGAGATTTTGCCCATTGTCAAAGCTCATTGCAGCCATTGTCATTGTCTCTATGCCCAGGCCTTGGGCATGGTCCGTCCTCCACAGGCAGGGATTGACCATTCCCTAGGTCTCCTGACACCCCCTCCACCCTGTCAGAGCTAGGGCCAAATGTTCCCTGCTGGAGTGGAGTGGACTCCAGCCCATTCTGTATTAAGGAGCCTCTCCTCTCCCAACTTGAGCGTTGTTTTTTGTTTGTTTTGTTTGTTTGTTTTTACGAGGTCTCGCTCTCTCACCAGGCTGGAGTACAGTGGCATGATCTCGGCTCACTGCAGCCTCTGCCTCCCGGGTTCAAGCAATCCTCCCACCTCAGCCTCCTGAGTAGCTGGGATTACAGAGGCATGCTGCCATGCCAGGCTAATTTTTGCAATTTTAGTAGAGATGGGGTTTCACCATGTTGGCCAGGCTCGTCTCGAACTCCTGACCTCAGGTGATCTGCCTGACTCGGCCTCCCAAAGTGCTGGGATTACAGGCGTGAGCCACCATGCCCAGCCCCCGACTTGAGCTTTGAGAAGCAAGCTAAGAGTCAACTCTTCCCTCGGAAGCGAGGCACTACCTCTGCCCTGACTGGGCTGCTGCTGCCTCTCTCTGCTCCTCCTTGTGTGTGAAGATATTCGGTGGAGGCAAGAAAGACAGGGTCCTCAAATCCTGTCAGTGTATCTGAGTTGTCTTTGCTTGGGTTAGGCTCTGGGTCTTCCGGCAGCTAACCTGGAGCATGGGTCCCCGGCGCCACATGTGCATGCACACCGTCCTTGTGCTTTCATTCCTTCCATTGTGACTGGACGAGTACTTACCTTCTGGTTTGTGCCATCATGGGGGACTTTAGTGTCTCATCAATCCTTTCAGCCATACAGTCAGCACACACTGGGGCCCATGATGTGCCAGGCCTTTGCAAGTACCATGAAATAGCCTAGCACAGTCAGCAGCACAGAGTGGGGACTCTGCCACCCACTGTGGGACTCTGCCTCCCACTGTGGCTGTGGGACTTGGGTGTATTACAGATGGGGACTGGGGCTCAGAAAGACTGAGTGACTCGTATAGGTCAAACCAGGACTGACCCCAAAGTTCTCCACTGTTTTGTTAATTCTAAAATAAAGATGAGGCCAAGCATAGTGGCTCATGCCTCTAATCTCAGCACTTTGGGAGGCACCAGGTGGGTGGATTGCTTGAGGCCAGGAATTTGAGACAAGCCTGGACAACAGGGTAAAACCCTGTCTCTACAAAAAAAAATGCAAAGATTAGCTGGGTGTGATGGTGGCACACGACTGTAATGCCAGCTACTCGGGAGGCTGAGACACGAGAATCGCTGGAAGCCAGGAGGCAGAGGCTGCAGTGAGCTGAGTTCATGCGGCTGCACTCCAGCTTGGGTGACAGAGCAAGACTCTATTTCAAAAATAAAATAAAAAATAAGGCCAGGCACAGTGGCTCAGGCCTGCAATCCCAGCACTTTGGGAGGCTGAGGCAGGCGGATCACCTGAGGTTGGGAGTTTGAGACCAGCCTGGCCAACATGGCAAAACCCCATCTCTACTAAAAACATAAAAATTAGCCTGGCTTGGTGGTGCACACCTGTAATCCCAGCTACTCAGGAGGCTGAGGAAGGAGAATCACTTGAAACCTGGGAGGCGGAGGTTGCAGTGAGCCAAGATCAGGCCACTGCACTCCAGCCTGGGCAACAGAGACTCCATCTCAAAAAAAAAATAAATAAACAAAAATAAAATAAAGACCAGGCTCCTGAGTGAAATCTCACATGTCCTTTGAAAATGTGCAAAAGTACAGTACATGTACTGGGCAACATGTATCATTTTTAAGCCACACTTCCTTGTTCTCAGGTTTGTGCTGGATCATCCAGGTGGCTAAGTCAGAGGCTACTGGGCGGGTGTGGGGCTGCAGGCTTTGGATGGAACTGCAGACATAGCATGCATGTTTGCAGGAGTCACTCCAAGTGGAGGCTGCAGGTGAGTGCATTAGCTGAGGGTAGTGCGCTATTTATTTGAGCTGAGGTAAGGAGACTGCCTGGATCCTCTGGATCCTCTTTCTCCATTCAGAGAGAAGCCCACTGCCTCCTGCTCAAGGGCTCCAGGGACTCCAGGGTGGGTGGGGTAAGCAAGGCTCCATTTTCATGCTGCTGATAAAGACATACCCGAGACTGGACAATTTCCAAAAGAAAGAGGTTTATTGGACTTATGGTTCCACATGGCTGGGGAGGCCTCACAATCATGGTGGAAGGCAAGGAGGAGCAAGTCACATCTTACATGGATGGCACCAGGCAAAGGAGAAAGCTTGTGCAGAGCAACTCCCATTTTAAAAACCATTACATCTTGTGAGACCCATTCACTATCACGAGAACAGTACAGGAAAGATCCCCCACACCATGATTCAATCATCTCCCACTAGGTACCTCCCATAACACGTGGAAATTATGGGAGCTACAAGATGAGATCTGGGTGGGGACACAGAGCCAAACCATATCACTCCCCTGACAGGTCCCCTGGCTCCTCCTTGTCCCGTTTCTTCCTTCTCCAAATTTTCCTTCTCCTTGTCTCCTTTCCTGTGGATGTTTTCTTCCCTGCAGCCCAGTGCACCCAGGTAGCCTCTTTCCCCTTGATTTTACTCAGGTGGCACTGACACAGACATTTGTGAGCAGCAACTTTTACTGAAGGTTTAGGGTCACACAGAGTGTGAGCAGGGAGGCAAGGCTTACAGTGCAGCTCACAGCACAGAGAACCAAGTTAAACTGAATCTCAGGCAACCATTATTTATTTTCTCTCTCTCTTTCTTTCTTTTAGAGACCCGGTCTTTCTCTATCACCCAGGCTGGAGAGCAGTGGTGCAATCATAGCTCACTGCAGCCTCGAACTCCAGGGCTCAAGTGATCCTCCTGCCTCAGCCTTCTGAGTAGCTGGGACTACAGACACCTGCCACCATGCCTGAAAAATTTTTTTTTCAATTAATTTTTTTTGCACACAAAAACAATAAACATTTTCTAAAAATACATACAAACAAAAAGATGCGTATCAAACATACCAGGAAGGCTGCACATGGGAAGACGGGGAATAGAAATGGGGAGTGGGAATCAAAATAAATGAGAGAGGGACTTTATATGGATCAGTGATAATAACTCAATCCTCTATTTGACGAAGAAGGAGAAGGAAGAGGAAGAAAAAGAAAGTGGGATAAAGGATCGGAAAGGGAGGAAAATAGAAAAAATTAGAGTATGACTCCAGGATAGACCTGCCCTGTTGTCACTGAGTTGGTTGGTTGGTTTGTCTGTTGCATTTTTCATATGCTTCGCCATGTTGGCCAGACTGGTCTCGAACTCCTAGCCCGAAGTGATCAACCCGCCTCGGCCCCCCAGAGTGCCAGGACCACAGGCATGAGCCACCACGTCCAGCCCCCAGATTGATTCTGGCCTCCGTGGTATACCTCCCAGACGGGGCGGTCGGGCAGAGGCGCTCCCCACATCCCAGACGGGGCGGCCGGGCAGAGGCCCTCCTCACTTCCCAGACCGGACGGCCAGGCAGAGACACACCTCACTTCTTCCCAGATGGGGCGGCCGGGCAGAGGTGCTCCTCATTTCTTCCCAGACGGGGCGGCCGGGCAGAGGCCCTCCTCACTCCCCAGACGATGGGTGGCCAGGCAGAGGCGCCCCTCACTTCCCAGACGATGGGTGGCCGGGCAGAGGCGCGCCTCACTTCCCAGACGATGGGTGGCTGGGCAGAGGTGCTCCTCACTTCCCAGACGATGGGTGGCCGGGCAGAGGCGCTCCTCACTTCTTCCCGGACGGGGCGGCCGGGCAGAGGCGCTCCTCACTTCCCAGACGATGGGTGGCCGGGCAGAGGCGCTCCTCACTTCCCAGACGATGGGTGGCCGGGCAGAGGCGCTCCTCACTTCCCAGACGATGGGTGGCCGAGCAGAGGCGCTCCTCACTTCCCAGACGATGGGTGGCCGGGCAGAGGCGCTCCTCATTTCCCAGACGATGGGCGGCCGGGCAGAGGTGCTCCTCACTTCCCAGACGGGGCGGCCGGGCAGAGGCGCTCCTCACTTCTTCCCGGACGGGGCGGCCGGGCAGAGGCCCTCCTCTCTTCCCAGATGAGGCGGCCGGGCAGAGGCGCTCCTCACTTCTTCCCGGACGGGGCGGCCGGGCAGAGGCGCTCCTCACTTCCCAGATGATGGGTGGCCGGGCAGAGGCGCTCCTCACTTCTTCCCAGACGGGGCAGCCAGGCAGAGGCGCTCCTCACTTCTTCCCGGACAGGGTGGCTGGGCAGAGGCGCTCCTCACTTCCCAGACGGGGCGGCCGGGCAGAGGCGCTCCTCACTTCCCAGACGGGGCGGCCGGGCAGAGGCGCTCCTCACTTCTTCCCGGACGGGGCGGCCGGGCAGAGGCGCTCCTCACTTCCCAGACGGGGTGGCCGGGCAGAGGCGCTCCTCACTTCCCAGATGATGGGTGGCTGGGCAGAGGCGCTCCTCACTTCCCAGACAATGGGTGGCCAGGCAGAGGCGCTCCTCACTTCTTCCCGGACGGGGCGGCCGGGCAGAGGCGCTCCTCACTTCCCAGACAATGGGTGGCCGGGCAGAGGCGCTCCTCACTTCCCAGACGATGGGTGGCCGGGCAGAGGCGCTCCTCAGTTCCCAGACGATGGGTGGCCGGGCAGAGGCGCTCCTCACTTCCCAGACGATGGGTGGCCGGGCAGAGGCGCTCCTCACTTCCCAGACGGGCCGGCCGGGCAGAGGCGCTCCTCACTTCTTCCCGGACGGGGTGGCCGGGCAGAGGCGCCCCTCACTTCCCAGACGATGGGTGGCCAGGCAGAGGCGCCCCTCACTTCCCAGACGATGGGTGGCCGGGCAGAGGCACTCCTCTCTTCCCAGATGAGGCGGCCAGGCAGAGGTGCTCCTCACTTCTTCCCAGACGGGGCGGCCGGGCAGAGGCGCTCCTCACTTCTTCCCAGACGGGGTGGCCGGGCAGAGGCGCCCCTCACTTCCCAGACGATGGGTGGCCGGGCAGAGGCGCCCCTCATTTCCCAGACGATGGGTGGCCGGGCAGAGGCGCTTCTCACTTCCCAGACGGGTCGGCCGGGCAGAGGCGCTCCTCACTTCCCAGATGGGGTGGCCGGGCGGAGGCACTCCTCACTTCCCAGACAATGGGTGGCCGGGCAGAGGCGCTCCTCAGTTCCCAGACGATGGGTGGCCGGGCAGAGGCGCGCCTCACTTCCCAGACGATGGGTGGCCGGGCAGAGGCGCTCCTCACTTCCCAGACGATGGGTGGCCGGGCAGAGGCGCCCCTCACTTCCCAGACGATGGGTGGCCGGGCAGAGGCGCTCCTCACTTCCCAGACGATGGGTGGCCGGGCAGAGGCGCCCCTCACTTCCCAGACGATGGGTGGCCGGGCAGAGGCACTCCTCTCTTCCCAGATGAGGCGGCCAGGCATAGGTGCTCCTCACTTCTTCCCAGACGGGGTGGCCGGGCAGAGGCGCTCCTCACTTCTTCCCAGACGGGGTGGCCGGGCAGAGGCGCTCCTCACTTCCCAGACGATGGGTGGCCGGGCAGAGGCGCTCCTCAGTTCCCAGACGATGGGTGGCCGCGCAGAGGCACTCCTCACTTCCCAGACGAGGTGGCCGGGCAGAGGCGCTCCTCACTTCTTCCCGGACGGGGTGGCCGGGCAGAGGCGCTCCTCACTTCCCAGACGAGGCGGCCGGGCAGAGGCGCTCCTCACTTCTTCCCAGACTAGGCGGCCGGGCAGAGGTGCTCCTCACTTCCCAGATGATGGGTGGCCAGGCAGAGGCGCTCCTCATTTCCCAGACGATGGGTGGCCGGGCAGAGGTGCTCCTCACTTCCCAGACGGGGCGGCCGGGCAGAGGCGCTCCTCACTTCTTCCCAAACAGGGCGGCCAGGCAGAGGTGCTCCTCACCTCCCACACGATGGGTGGCCGGGCAGAGGTGCTCCTCACCTCCCAGACGGGGCGGCGGCCGGGCAGGGGCTGCAATCCCAGCACCCTGGTAGGCCAAGGCAGGCGGCTGGGAGGCGGAGGCTGCCGCGAGCCAAGACCACGCCACCGCACTCCAGCCCGGGCCACAGGGAGCACCGAGTGAGCGAGACTCCGCCTGCAGTCCCAGCACTTCGGGAGGCCGAGGCGGGCAGAGCACTCGGGGTCAGGAGCCAGAGAGCAGCGTGGCCAACATGGCGAACCCGCGCCTGCAGCCAAAGGAGGAAAAGCAGGCTGGCGAGCGCTGGCAATCCCAGGCAGTCCGCGGTGCGGGGCCGCAGCGAGCCGAGTAGATTACATGCAGCCTGGGCCACAGAGGGGAAAGAAAGAAAGAGAGAAAGAGAGAAAGAGAGAGAAGGAAGGAAGGAAGGAAGGAAGGAAGGAAGGAAGGAAGGAAGGAAGGAAGGAAGGAAGGAAGGAAGGAAGGAAGGGCCTGATAAATTTTTTTAAAAACTTTTCTGAAGATGGGGTCTCACCATATTGCCCAAGCTGGTCTTGAACTTCTGGGCTCAAGCAATCCTCCTGCCTAGCCTTCCAAAGTCCTGGGATTCTGGCTGTGAGCCACCATGCACCCTCAACCACTATTTTCAAGAGCCCTGCAATATTTCTGCCAGCATGATGTCACACTGTTCATTCTTCATAAGCCAGAGCCTTCCTCCACCTCCAGCCCCCTCATTCTCCCTCTCTTGGAGCCAATTCAAATCTCCTCACCCCCAAATCTATTTCTCATGCAGAGCAGTACAGCTCCCTAGCTGAACTAATATTATCCCCAGGCCTAACTTTGCATGCCCCCAAATCTCCCTGAGGTGCTCTGCTAAACATCAAGATCACTGACTTCAGATTCTGGCAACATCATGGACTCAGCTAATGTTGATGCCACACTGAGAATCTCAGAACAAAATATAAGTGAAAGATGTTAGAACCACACTGGAACTTGAAAAAGGATTGGAGAAGCAGCGAGGTGTCGGGTGTACAGAGAGAACTTAGAGCCAGATTTGGGCTTTAACCCAGGGGGCCCAGTGAGAAACTGGACATGGACGGGGGCCCCACCAACAGGAGCTGAGGGTTCAACACCCACTAGGATCCAGAGGTGTGGCCTTATGGATAACTGGAACTGAGACCCCTGTATAAAGCAAGAACCCTGGAAGGATGGCCCCTCAGAAAAGAATTACCCACAAAACTAGGAGGTGACACATGAATTTTGTCTTTGCCCAGGCCTCTGGGTGGGAGAAAAGTTTCCTGGGAAAAATCAAAACTGAAAACCAAAACTATTCATGAAGGTGGCAGCCAAATTTATGATATCCATATGGCAAAGAATTCCCAAGCTGAAAAATTACACAAAAATGCTCCCCCATGAGCCCTTGGGAGCAGTTGGCAGAAACAAATACAAAACATCTCTGAGGCCATTTTCACAATCCAGAACATATAGGACTCCCACGGAACAAAACAACTCCACTGCAGATGAGTTCACAAACAACAGTTACAAATCACATGAGGAAACCATCTGCCATGAAGGAGAGCCAGCAGGCACAACATACAAGAAAATCGTTACCTCCAGCTGGGCGCGGTGGCTCATGCCTGTAATCCCAGCACTTTGGGAGGCTGAGGCAGGCGGATCACAAGGTCAGGAGATCGAGACCATCCTGGCTAACACAGTGGAACCCTGTCTCTACTAAAAATACAAAAAAATTAGCCAGGCGTGGTGGCGGGCACCTGTAGTCCCAGCTATGGGAGTCTGAGGCAGGAGAATGGCATGAACCCGGGAGGCGGAGCTTACAGTGAGCCGAGATCGCGGCACTGCACTCCAGCCTGGACTACAGAACCAGACACTGTCTCAAAAAAAAAAAAAAAAAAAAAGAAAGGAAAACATTACCTCTAAGAACCTGAAATAATAGGACAAGCCAAAAGAGATATAAAATTAGCATATTAAAATGTTAAAATACAAAGGAAGGAATAAAAATGGTAAAGAACAGGATACTGTGTAAAACAACAGATTTGGAAAAGAACCACAGAGATGAAAGAATATGGTTATTGAATTTGCAAACACAATATACTGGCAAGCCAGCATATTAGACACAGTTGAATTGAGAATAGGTGTACTGGAAGGCAGATCTGCAGAAATTCACCAGAACTCTGGCAAAGCGAATATTTGAAAGAAAAGCTAAAAGACATGGATAATAAAATGAGAAAGTCCAATATACCACTAATAGGAGTTCCAGAAGAAAAAGTCAAAATGAATCAGAAAGCGACAATATTTGCCACATTCAAACAAATAATGCATGAAGTTTTTCTAGAACAAGAAATAGCCATGAATCTTCAGATTGAAGAGGCACATTGATTACTGAGCATGATGAAAATAAATATACAAATAGACATTGCAGAACACCAAAGGTAGATCTTAAAAGCAACTAGGGAGAAAATACAGCTTACTTTAAAAGGATCAATAATTAGATTGGAGACAACTTTTCTTAATAATATCTACCATAAAACAATAAACATAAATATATTCAATGTGCTGAGGGAAGACAACCAGGAACTTCAAGTTCCAGACCCGTGAAAATTATTATTTAAGAGTAAGGGGGAAAAGATATTTGCAGACAAAAACAAGTTTTATCACTCAAGATCCTCACTGAAATAATTACTATAGGAACTGTAGGATGTATATTGGTAAGATGGAAATGGAACCCACAGGAAATATATGCAATCGAAGTGTCCCAGTTATTTTTGGGGGGTATAACAAGCCACCCCAAATTTAGTGAAGTAAAAGAACAGCCATTTTATTATGCTCACAGGTTTTGTGGGTTAGGAACTAAAACAGATACAGCAAGGATGGATCAACTTTTTTTTTTTTTTTTTGAGATGGTGTTTCGCTCTTGTTGCCCAGGCTGGAGTGCAATGGCGCAATCTCAGTTCACTGAAACCTCCACCTCCTGGGTTCAAGTGATTCTCCTGCCTCAGCCTCCCAAGTAGCTGGGATTACAGGTGTGCACAACCACGACCGGCTAATTCTTGCATTTTTAGTAGAGACGGGGTTTCACCATGTTGGTCAGGCTGGTGTCAAACTCCTGAGCTCAAAGTGATCCACCCATCTCGGCCTCCCAAAGTGCTGGGATTACAGGCATGAGCCACCAAGTCCAGCCAGCTCAACTTTTTAAATGATGTCTGGGGCTCCACCTGGAAAGTCCTGAATGGCTCATGTGGCTGAGGGCTGGAAGCATCTGGAGGCCCCTTCACCCACATATCTAACATCTGAGCTAAGATTATTCAAAGACCATGCTGAGTGAAGACTGTTGACTGTAACATCTACAAATGGCCTCTACATGGGAGTGTCCAGAGAGCAAGTGCTCCAAAGAACTAGGAAAGATGCGTCTAATCTTTCCTAGTTCTAATCTGGTCTCAGAAATCACACACCACATTCTACTGACTAAAACAAGTCACTAAGGTCATCCCAATAGATTCCATCTCTTGATGGGGGGTGTCAAGGTCATATTGCAGAAGACCATGTGAGATGGGAGCTATGGTTGCTTCTATCTTTAAAAAATACAAACTGCCACAGTAAACAAAAAGAAGTTATCCATTATAAACCTAAGTAGTCGTTGAGCTGGGCCTGGTGACTTGAACCTGTAATCTCAGCTACTCAGGAGGCTGATGCTGGGAATTACTTAAGGGCAGGAGTTTGAGACCAGCCTGGGCAACATAACAAGACCCTGGATCTCTACAAAAACATTTTAAAAAAAAATGCTGAGCATGGTGGCACGTGCCTGCAGTCCTAGGAGGGTGAGGTGTGCGGATCGCTTGAGCCCAGGAGTTGGAAGCTGCAGTGAACTATCATCGTGCCACTGCACTCCAGCCTGGGCAACAGAGAGAGACCCCCATCTCTAAAAAGAAAAAAAAAGTCATTGATTTATACCAACAACAACAAAAATGAATAATTTGGGATGCTAAAAATAAGATTAAAATAAAACATTAGATAATAATATATGGAAAATGGAAGGTGTGTAATTGGAGTTGAAGCTTTTAAGATCTTTGCTTGGGAGGGGCATAAAGATATAGGCCAGGTAGAGTGGCTCATGTTTGTAATCCAGCACTTGGAAGGCTAAGACAGGAGAACCTCTTGAGGTTAAGAGTTCCAGACCAGACTGGGCAACATAGCAAGACTCTGCCTCTACAAAAAAAAGTTTTCTAGGCCGGGCGCGGTGGCTCAAGCCTGTAATCCCAGCACTTTGGGAGGCCGAGGCGGGTGGATCACGAGGTCAGGAGATCGAGACCATCCTGGCTAACACGGTGAAACCCCATCTCTACTAAAAATACAAAAAATTAGCCGGACGTGTTGGCGGGCACCTGTAGTCCCAGCTACTCGGGAGGCTGAGGCAGGAGAATGGCGTGAACCCGGGAGGCGGAGCTTGCAGTGAGCTGAGATCGCGCCATTGCACTCCAGCCTGGGGGACAGAGCAAGACTCCGTCTCAAAAAAAAAAAAAAAAAAAGTTTTCTAAACTTAGCTAGGCATGGTGGTATGCACCTATAGTCCTAGCTACTTGGGAGGCTGAGGTGGGAGGATCCCTTGAGCCCAAGAGTTTGAGGCTACAGTGAGCTATGATCATGCCACTGTACTCCAGCCTGAGTGACAGAGCAAGATCCCACCTCTTAAAAAATAAAATTATATTAAATATATTGACTAATTTATCCCTTGTTAAATCAAATACACATGACAGAAAGATAAGTTAACTACTAAAAGAATCAAAATACAATGTATAATTTTCAAACCAGTATAAGGAAAGGGGGTGGAGATAAAGAAAATTTGATCAATATAGTAGACAGTAGCAGGCCAGGCATGGTGGCTCACCCTGCAATCCCAGCACTTTGGGAGGCCAAGGTGGGTGGATCATCTGAGGTCAGGAGTTCAAGACCAGCCTGGCCAAAATGGTGAAACCCCATCTCTACTAAAAGTACAAAAATTAGCTGGGCATGGTGGTGTGCACCTGTAGTCCCAGCTACTCTGGAGGTTGAGGCATGAGAATTGCTTGAACCCAAGAGGAGGAGACTGCAGTGAGCCAAGATTGCATGACTGCACTCCAGCCTGGATGACAGAGCAAGACTCGGTCTCAAAAAAAAAAAAAAAAAAAAAAGATACTAGCAAAGGGAGGAAAGAAGCAAAGCAAAATCATGGTAAATATAGGCCAGGCACAGTGGCTCACACCTGTAATCCCAGCACTTTGGGAGGCCAAGGCTGGCGGATCACTTGAGGCCAGGAGTTGGAGACTGGCCTGGCCAACATGTTGAAACTCTATCTCTACCAAAAATACAAAAATTAGCCAGGTGTGGTGGCACATGCCTGTAGTCCCAGCTACTCAGGAGGCTGAGGCAGGTAAATCACTTGAATCCGGGAGGCAGAAGTTGCAGTGAGCCGAGACTGCACCACTGCATTCCAGCCTGGGCAACAGAGCGAGACTCCATCTCAAAAAAAAAAAAAAAGAAAAAAAAAGGTAAATATAAAATAAGTAAAATTGCAGAATTAAATCCAAATATATAATAATAATAAATGCAAATGGACTTGATTTTTCATTTAAATAACAGATTCTCAGATTATATTTTTAAAATTCTAGCTATATGCTATTTATAAGAGATACACCTAAAACATAATGACACAGAAATATTGGGAATATTTCTATACTAAGCAGATGCTAACCAAAAGAAAGATGGTGTAGCAATATTAGTATTAGGCAAAATAGACTTTAAGGCAAAAGCCATCACTAAGAAAAAGGTGTCATTATATAATGATAAAAGGAATAATTCATCAATAGGATAAAACAATGTTGAACCTGCTTGCAACTAATAGCTCTAAAATATATACAGCAAACAGTTACAGAATTACAAGAAAAAACTGTCAAAGTCACCATCATACTGAGAGATTTTAAACAAAGGGTTATCAACTCCAGGCCTCCATGTTAGAATCACGGATGCTTTAAGATTACAATCGTTCCTTTAATGTGATCTAATTCTAGACATGATTTCTTCACCTGCCAGTCTGTGTAAACTGAAGGAGGCAGTACAGAGGTTTGTCTTCATGCTGGCTGAATAATTGCACACTTGTCAGGCAGCAGAAATGTGCATAGCCAGATGTTTTTTACTAAAATAATCATTTTTTTTTTCTGCCACAAATACATGAGCCTCAAAGAGTGGCAGCTGTCCTAAATTGATTTATTTTAAATCTACTGGAGCACCTACTTTACACTGAGGGTGGCTGTGCTCCTTAAGACACTAGGTTACAGTAATCTGAGTTTTTGTCAATTAAATCATATTTCTCAACCCATTCACAGATGCTTGTATGTGTATTATATGTTCACATATTACAAATTAGCAAAGTAGAATGCTTAAAAATGTTTTTATCTCATTCAACCTCTGGTTTACAGATAAGGAAACAGATCCAGAGACAGTAATGAGTTTCCAAGAGCCTTAAACTCCTGTTTAAGCACCTGCCGCCTGATTCCACCTCAGCCTCACTCCACCTTACCAGAAGAAGAAAAAAGGAAGTGACAACAAGGAAGGGGTGAGGCTTACACCAGGAAAGTCTAACTCCCAGAAATCCCCAACTAACTTCTATTTACATCTCATTGGCCAGTACTGGATCCTAAGCCTACCCCTAGCTGCAAGGGATGATGGGAAGTATAATTTGTTTGCCAATCCCATCAAAATCAGGGTTCCGCCACATACTTAAATAACAACAAATTAACCTACAGTTGTTAACTGGCTACCGTTTTAAGGACGTGGCTCAAGTCTTTACCTCCAGATACCTCCAGATACCTCCAGATTAGGGATACTTCCCCCTAATGTTGGCCTTGCTGCATTGTGTCACAGTTATTCACAACATTCTCCAGTAACTAAATGATAAGCTTTTTGAAGTCAGGGACTATCGTGGCAAGGATGAAAAGCTAGTGTAGGAAAGCGCTTGTGAAATTTTCTGTGCTGTACATACACAAAGTGATATTTTCATTATCAATAGCAGGAATGCTTTTTGCGCAATCTCCCCCACCCCAGCTGCTATGGTTTGAATGTGTTCCCCCAAAATTCACGGGTTGGAAGCTTGTCCTCATTCTGATGGTATTAAGAGGTGAAACATTTAAGAGATGATTAGGTCATGAGGGCTCTGTCCTCATGAATGGATTAATGCTATTATGCAAGAGTGAGTGAAGTGTTATCGCTGAGGGGTGGGCTCCTGATAAAAAGGATTAATTCAGCCGATTTCCTCTCTCTGTCTCTCCTGCCCTTGCTTTCACCTTCTGCCTTTTGCCACAGAGTGGCCCTCGCCAGATGCTGGCACCATGCTCTTGAACTTCCCAGGCTCCAAAACAGTAAGCCAAATAGATTTTCATTCATTATAAGTTACCCAGTCTGTGGTATTCTGTTACAGCAGCAGAAAATGAACTAAGAGGCCAGTGGCACTGTCTCTGCACACAGTATGTGCTCAGCGTGTGTGCACTCTATGGTTCAATACAACGTTTATACATCCTCCTGCCCCCCTCCCACCCTCCAGCTTCTGCTGGGTGTGCAGGAGCTCAGGCACCATGGTGGGCCTCTATGTGCCCCAGGATGCTGTCTCCAGGTGGACAAAAGTGAGTCTAAGGGGAGTGGGACATCAAAGCAAGCACTTCCTCATCCCATTGCAGGCCCTGTGCCAGCGTGGCAGGTCTCCGTATGAAGGCTGGGGGCCTGGGGCAGGATGTGGCAAGGAAGAAAGAGAAGTGGAGAAGCAGGGACAGACTGAGCTGGAGGGAGAACGAGGAGGGACTGAATACAGATGAGGTCTAGAGATAGCCTTTGCCCCCATCCCAGAAACCAAATCCTACAATGCTCCACCCTCAGTCTGCAAGGCTCTGCCCAGTCCAGCACCAGGTGCCCCTCTCAGCAGCCCTGAGCAAAGGGCAGGAGGCAGGTTGTAAGCCTAGGGACTGCACCAGGCTGACTTTTCACACACTAGTCTCATTGCATCTTCACATCATCACCCAAAGGTAAGTATTTCCATCTTACAGTTAAGGAGAGTGAGGCCCAGAGATCTAAGTGGGCTGCCCAAGGCCACCCAGTAAGGGACAGGGCTGGGGTTGATCTGACTCTGAACTCCATGCCCTTTCACAGGACTGTACCTCTGACACAGGGCACCAGCAGGCACCCAGGCCTCATCCCTGGGCGGATAGAGCTACACCTGTGGGGGCAAGGCAGCAGCCCTGCGGGGGAGGTGCCTGGTTGCCACCCTCCCCATCTGTGGCTGCTTCCTCCCCCTCCACAGCCAGCAGGAGCAGTTTCATGGAGCTGGGAGTCCCATGGGCTCCCCACTTCCAGGCAGCTCCTCAACTCTTCAGTCTGGATCTATCTGGGGGTGGGTCAGAAAAGGCTGCCTCTTGGACCGGGCGCACTGACTCACAGCTGTAATCCCAGCACTTTGGGAGGCCAAGGTGGGCCGATCACTTGAGGTCAGGAGTTTGAGACCAGCCTGGCCAACATGGTAAAACCCCATCTCTACTAAAAATATACAAAAAAAAAAAAAAAAAATTAGCCGAGTGTGGTGGCGCACGCTTCTGCAGTGGCAGCTACTCAGGAGGCTGAGGCACGAGGATTGCTTAAACCCAGGAGGCAGAGGCTGCAGTGAGCCAAGATCACACCACTGCACTGCAGCCTGGACAACAGAGTGAGACTCCATCAAAAAAAAAAGGGAAGGAAGGAAGGAAGGAAGGAAGGAAGGAAGGAAGGAAGGAAGGAAGGAAGGAAGGGAGGAAGGGAGGAAGAGGAAGGAAGGAGGGAAGGAGGGAAGGAAGGAAGGAAGGGAAGGAAGAAAGGGTTTCCTAGAATGCACCAGGCCAAGACTAAGACCCAGGCCCCTCCCCAGCCATTCCAATCTCCCTATAGTTGCTGGGGATCCAGAGCCTCTCCTGCTCTCCCCCAGCCCAGGGTGCCCTTCCTGCCTTCTTAGTGGCCAGGGTGCCCCTTTCCCTGTCTTTTTCCTGGCCTGCCCTCTGGCAAGGGAGTGGGTCCTGAGCTGTGTGCAGGGGGCATGCGTGACACAGAGTGGGGTGGAACAGAATCCCAGGAAGGCTGAGCCCAGGCCCTGCCCTTCATCCTCTGGCCCTTTCCCAGAGGAGGCACAACAAACTCAAAGAGAACGTATGGGCTCCAGACCAAAGGTCCTTGGTTCATCGCATGCAGCTCCCACGGCTGCAGGAGCTTTTATGAGAAAGCAGCAAATCATAAGAAAACTATCTCCTTGGGAGGACTTAATTGGGACAGAAACTGCAGATGGATGCCAGATGTGCAACGGCATCCAAACCAGAGTCCCAAATCCCCACAAAGATCCTCAGTCGACTCTCCCGATCCTTTGACCAGGTAATAAGAGTCCTAACAGCAGTAGCAATGGCTTCATTTCTAAAGCACACACGGTATGCTATGCACTGCTTTTATTTCTAGTTCCTTTCATTACCTAGAGAGGCATTGCTCTGCACATTTTACAGATAAGGAAACTGAGGTTACTGAGGTTAGGTAACTCGACCAAGGTCACGTATTTAGAAAGTGGTGGAACTTTTCAAAATACTAAGTTGGGGAAATGCTCATCATTTGTAGAAAAATTTTCAATAAGGCATAAGAACACAGGTTTCCAGTTAACCCTCAGTTACCCAGAAAAGTAAATTCCCCAGAACGTCCTGCACATCGTGTATGCCTGTGTACGTGCATGCACTTGAATATTCTGATTAGCAGAGCTCGTGATAAACAGGCCAGACTACAGGGGAAAAAAATGTACAGAAACCAGCAACCATATTCTCCGAATTCATCGCGTGCTTGGAGATCCCCAGGTAAAAGTTAGCAAAACATACCTTGTTCAAAGCAACTGGCCAAGGACGGGGTGTGAAGCAGCCACTGCTGCTAGAGGCACAGCATCCGTTGGATTCCCCTCCCCACCCCTAACTGCCCGCGGGCAGCAGATCCAGGGTTGCCCGGCCACCTCCCTCTCCTGACTGCAGTATGGGAAGAAACGCAGGACGCTGGCAGGCACCAGACCATGCCCCGCCCCTGATCCACAGTGTGGCCTTGAGCACACCACTTTCCCTCTCTGGGCCTTGGTTTTCCCATCTGTAAAATCAGGGCACAGTGAACTGTAAAGGGCTTGGAGGGAAATTTCATGGATTGGTTGATGATCCCAGGCTGCCACCCTTTAGGAGAGCTCCTCCCTCCAGAGGGCTCTTGGACCTTGGGGATCCCAGGTGGGAGCCTTCATGGGAAGCGGAAGTGATCCCTGAGACCTCTGCAGGCTTCTCTCCTACCTCTGAAAGACTGAGCAGGCAGCCTGGTGTCTCAGACACTCCTCATTTCCCTACTTCCCTTCAACAGGGTTAGAGTTCCTACGAAAGCTTCACTGCTATGCAAGAAGGCAGAATGCTCTCCCACACGGAGGCGCGCCCAGACAGTCCACCGGACACATGTGCGCATAAGCCCGAGTGTGCTCAAGCCCCTCCACACCACCGGCATGGCACTATGGCACTCTAAACAGGAGCTCAGAGGCCTTCTGGGCCAGACCTAGGGCAGCCCTTGCCACTCCTGAGTGACAGACCTATGTCTGGGTACCAGGGCAGTGAGGACTCCCAGAATGTACACAATATGGCAGGACCCACTCTGCTTCTTGTCCTTCCTCTAAGTGCCCATTCAGCATCTTAAAATGGAGATGTAGCCTGGTGCGGTGGCTCACGCCTATAATCCCAGCACTTTGGGAGGCCAAAGTGGGTGGATCACTTGAGCCCAGGAGTTCAAGACCAGTCTAGGCAACATAGTGAGATCCCACCTCCATAAAAATTTTTAAAAGATTAGACAGGCATGGTGGTGCATGCCTATGGTCGTGGCTGCCTGGGAGGCTGAGGTGCAAGAATCACTTGAGCCCAGGAGTCCAAGGCTGCAGTGAGCTGAGACTGCACCACTGCACTCAGCCTGACCCTGTCTCAAAAAAAAAAAAAAAAAACAGAGATCCTCCCAGCTTTCTTCCGGGAGCGAGGTGTTCCCTTCATCCCTTGGGATTAACAGTCAACACCGCCCCCTCTAAGCCACTTATTATGATATTGACATACTTCAGTGTCAGTACTAGGGACTGCTCCAAGTCCCAGCATGGCTGGGACCACCCTGGTGCCTTCCCCCTCTTCAGACTCCCCAGCAACGTGACAACTGAGTGGGGGGTGACATTAGGTCCTCTGGTAGGTCAGGAGCTGTAATGACCCAGTCCTGCCGGGCCACCCCGTAGCATCACGCTGTGGCAGGGAGGCAAGGATTGCAGGCACCTGAGTCCTCCTCACACGCTCAGCTGACCCCGCAGGTCCCTGACCTTGGCTGTGTTCAGTGCCTGTCCTTGCGTGTGGCGGGCAGCAGCCAGGCTTTGTGTGCAGCACTGTGTCACAGCCATCTTGCTGTCTGCAGGACTGTTGCCGGTGACAGCAGCTATGTGCCTGGCCCTTCCTGGGAGCTCAGGAGGGTCCTGCTTACAGGGCGAATTTTGTGCTGAGACAGCTGAGAGGCCAGGTGTTCTGGGTGGCCCAGGAAAACCAGCCGTCAGCATCTCCTGCCCACACCTGTCCTGAGGTCAGAACGAACTTGAGTCCAGCAGGCTCCCAGAGCCACAGAGCTTCTGCACCTGCAAAGCCGGGGTCCCTGCTTCAGACTGAAGGGAGTGGGGACCTGAAGAGAATGCATACAGGTACCTCAGACCGGACACAGGGGTTGCAGGGGGAGCGGAGGGGAGCCCCTGGGTCCACCCCACCCACGCCACCCTGGTAATTCAGCTTGAAACAAATGATTAGCTTCTCTGTATAGATCCATGTTTCTCTCCTGGGCATGTCAGTTCAGTAAAACCCCGTTCATTTGGGCCTCACTGTGACCTCTAGGGCGCTGGCCAAAGGGCAAGCACCGCCAGGCCAAGGGGCCTGGGAGTGAAATCGTGGGTGGGGATAGGTGACAGGGGTGTTGAATCGGCCCGAGTGGTTCTTTCTTTTCGAGTTAATTTCGCATTGGTCTCTGGAATGCAAGTTTGTCCAACGCGTGGCCCACGGGCGGCATGGGACCGAGGAAGGTTTTGAATGCGGCCCAAATTCATAAAGCTTTCTTAAAACACTGAGGTATTTTCGCGATTTTTTCTTTTAGCTCACCGGCTGTCGGTAGTGTTAGTGTATTTTATGTATGGTCCAAGACAATTCAACTTCAAAAGACGGAACGCCCCTGCAATGGGACGCCAGACACCTCTAAGAGTGGGTGTAGGCCTCCAAAAGTGCCCACATGATACTTCCAGAAAAACTTCACATGCGGAGGTGTGCAGGAATGTGCGTGCTGCTAGAAAAGAGGCCTAAGGGGTCTGCCAACGTCCTGAGAACCCGGGAGAGCAGAGCCCGCTGGGACAGGCAGGGGAAGGCCTCGGGAGGGACACGACGGTCAGGCAGCAGAGCCTGCGGGGCTGAAGGAGGCGCCCTCCTCTCAGCTGCTCTTCCTGCCCCTTTCGGTGGCGGGGCTGTGTGGGGCCCGGGGCTTTCGGCGGGGCCGGAGGGGCCGGCGAGGCTGCGGCCCTGGAGCCCCCTGCCTGGCAGCCATTTGGGCCCCATTTGGGCCCCAGGGAAATATCGGCGCTTTGGCTAACCGAATTATTCTTTCGGTTTGAGCCAGCTCCCCTTTTTGAGTCAGATCCGGCGGCAGAGCCAGAAAAGCGCTTTCTGAAACCCCAGCGCGGTCCTGGGTGGGGGTGGGGTGGGGGGCGCGGCCGAGCCGCTGGGCGCCCTCCCCGCCCTCCCCCCTCCCCACCCAGTCCTTCCCCCGCTGGCCCCCCCAAGCCCGGTGTCGCCCCCTCTGCCCCCAGCCGCAGCCCCAGAGCCGGTGCCCAGAGGGGCCAGGCAGCCCGCAGGGGTCGCTCACCGCTGGTGCAGGGGATTGGTCCACCACGCTAGTGCTTAGGGCACCAAAATAGAAAAAGAATAATGCTTGGAAAGAATTTGATGTTTCCCAAGGAGCATCGAAAATCGCCGTTACGGGAAAAGTCAAACTCTTGAGGGACTTCCTTACACTAATTTAACTGTCCCGGGTTGTTTTTATTTCTAATTATGCTGGGGGGATGGGCGTCACGATCTGTTTTCAGGGCTTAATGCCCCCTCCACGGTCCCTGGGGGACCTCAGGCCTTGGTGCCTCTCCAGGACATCCCGATGTCTCGGAGGTCCCATTTCAACTCCCTGGGGTCCCGGGCTGCCCAGCTGTTATTTTGCAGAATTTCTCTCCCACAGTGTCACCAGTAGTTCTGCTTATCGCTCCTGCCACTGAGTCACAAGGGGAGGAGGGGATTTCTGAGCTGTTTCAACACTTACCCAGAATATTAGGGGTTTCATGCAGCCCTTATTTATTTTAAAAAAAAAAAGAAAGAAAGAAAAGAAAGCCCCAAAGCCAACAAAATATGACACACATGTACAGAAGGAGGGAAGGCAAGGGGGTGGGGGTCTTGCAGAACCAAACGGCCTATCTGCTGAGCTGGGGCTGGAGCTGGAAGTCAGGTTTCCTGTCCCCACTCCCCCAGCCTGGGCCCACCCCGTGCCTTCTGTTTCACCCAGGGCTGTGGAAACCAGCTAATGTTTATGGAGCACTTCCTCCCGCCAGCGGGCACAGTTCTAAGCCCTTTATAAGAAATAGCTCATCCAATGCCCGTAATTGCACCCGGAGGCGTGAGGGCTGTTATTGTGCCTGCCAGCCTGTTTCATAGATAGGAGACAGCATGGAGAGCTCAACTGCACTGGGGTACTTGGGTTTCCTGTGGAGAAAAATTTGCCCATCGCTTTGGCACAGAATCTGTGCCAAGGCAGATTCTCCTCAGCCAAGGCAGGCCTCAGAGTCCCCAGAGTCCAGCTACAGGATGCCCAGAAACTCCCTCCAGCTGAGACAAGCTGGCCAGGGGCTTGGGACCTCTGAGCTCCTTGGGGAGCTGAGGGGGCGCTGTCCTGGAGTCCAATACCTGGGCTGTGTTCATACCCCTGGCCAGGATTCAGCAGCAACACAGATACCCAGGAACGGGGCTGTGCCCTGAGCAGCCAGCCTGCAGCCATAGGGAGGGTGTGACTCCAGCGAAACTCCAGCGAGAAGGGCGCATGTGAGGTCAAGGCCCCAGTATCTAGAATGTGCTGCCCTTGACAACTAGGAAGCACTAACCCCTGGGGAAGGAAGGGCAGATGGTGCCTGTGATGGAGGGAGATGTGGGATAGGGGTGGAGGTGGGTGCATGGCCTCTTCCTCCTCCGTCTCCTCCGTGCCCTTCATTCTCCTTTTGTGGATCTTCATTGAGCACCTACTGTGCACCTGCCCTCAGTGGCCTCTCACTTCCTCCTCTTCCTTCCCAATTCCTTTACCAACTGTGAGATCTTTTGAAGCAACTGTGAGACCTTGGATAAGTCCCTTCCCACTTAGACCCTCAGTTTCCTCTTCTGGAGGAGCAGCGGCCGGGGCTCTGCCGCCCTGTCAGCAGTGTAGTGTGGGCAGATAGTAAAGACCACTCCTAGCTGGAGACGAGAGGCTCAGGAGCTGCTGGCCAGTCACACAATGGCATGGGGCTGACCACAGGAGCACAATGTGGCACATGCCCTGGTGGAGGTGTGTGCTGAGACCCCTGAGTATCTGCCTCAGATGGGCCCTTGAAGGATGAGCAGAAGCTCACTAGGTAGATACGGTGGGAACTGCCAAGCCCAGGAAGGTTCCTCCAGGCCAGAGGGTACAGCCCATGCACACACACAGCTCCAGGAACAGCACGAGGCACTGGGGCAAAGCCCTCCCAGTGTGGCTATATTGCCATATTTGCCAGAGAGGGGGGATGCCAACCTACCTCCATGTCCAGAGCTGTCTTTACCCAGGCCCAAGGCCCAGCCCTCTGCCTTCAGCCTCCACGCAGCCCTCTGCCTTCAGCCGTGGCCACTACCACTCAGGAAGATCTGGAAGAGCCTGCTGAGGCCAATGCAGAGAGAGAGAAGGCAGTTTTAACAAAGCAAAGTCCCTCAGGCCGGCCCCATGGCTGAAGACGCCATGGCATAGGTGGGCAGCTGGGGTGAGTGAGGGGGCTGGACAACGCTGTGTCCTCTTCTAGGAGTCCAGGGCAGGCTAGGGTGCCCCAGATGTGGGGAAGAAAAAGCTTCAGGGGCTTCTCGCAGGCTCTCTGGTGAGTTAGTGTATACATATGTTTGTGTGATCCTATGTGTGAGCTGTGGGCTCCTGGCATGCAAGACCCATGCACAGATGCACAGACGTGTGTACACAGCTTTGCACATTAGTATCTGGGTGTGCAGCAGCAGAAAGGATGCACGGCAGGTGCGGGGAGAATGAGAGAGCTCTTGGGGTGTAGACAGGACCACTTAGACCTGGGTTCACCTTGGGTTCTCCCTGCCAGGTACTGTTTCCAACAAAGGTAGTTGAGATGTCAGGCAGGGAGGGTAGCCCTGCCTGTGGCAGGTGCTGGGTGGGTGATACCACGATGATGAAAGCAGGGGCCTGGGCTTCAGGTCAGGGCTGCGTGTGGGGGAGCCACAGCAAGAGTATGAAACCTCTGAGGGATCTGAGTTCTTGGAGCCAGCTGACCCCAGGTCATTGCAAGGCTGAAAGCTTTAGTTTTCATATTCGCAAAGTCCCGTGAGTTCATCTGGGGAAGAGGAATTAGAGCAGTCCCTCCCACAAAAGTCTGGGCTTCCAGTATTGAAGGGGTTAGTGGGGCCCACTCAGATTGGAGATGAGTCACTGACTTCCCCCACAATTCTTCCCTTCATGCCCGCATCCTGGCCAGAACCTAGGACCCCACCAGGAACCTGGGGGGGCTTTGCAGCTGCTACCTGAAGACCTAGAAAGCCCGATAGGGAGTGGGGTCTCAGGGCCAAGCCCCAGGTCATCAGGGCAAGGCCTGAAGAGCACAGAATCCACCCTGCAGAAGTCCTAATGCCACCGGTGAAGGAGGCTGTTCTCATGTAGCTGCCACAATAGAATGACCAGTTGTTGAAGGCTTATGTTATTTCTCAGCCTCACAGTAATCTTGCAAACTAGGTATTGCTAACGCCATTTCACACAGGAAAACTAAGGGTTGGAGACAGTGAATAACCCATCCCAGGTCATACCATCTGCAAGGGAGGGTACCCAGATTGCAAACCAGTCCACCTGACTCCAGAGCCGGGGAGGTTTCTGTTCTCTGGACTGGCTGAGAAGCTCCCAGGGAGGCATGGACCTCTCCTAGCCTGTCGCTGCAGGAGTCAGCGTGTGGTGAGAGCCTGTGTCAAGTGTTTGGGGCCCGCCACCATAAACCTGAGTGATTCCACACTGCCTAGGAATGGCTGGGAGGCCATTAGGAAGTCTCTGGGCCTCTTTAGGGCTACAGAGGGTGAGATGACGTCTGTGTCCTGCTCACAGCTGAGACCCAATTCACGTTGTGGGTCCTGGCTCAGAGGGTAGGCGTTATAATGAGACTGAGGGCAGCTTTTTTTTTTTTTTAAGTTGGGGTCTCGCTCTGTCGCCCAGGCTAGAGTGCCCTGGCGCGATCACAGCTCACTGTAGCCTTGAACTCCTGGCTCAAGAGATCCCCCTCCCACCTCAGCTCCGGAGTCACTGGGACCACAGACTTGCGCCACTGCCTCCCACAAGGGTCAGCTTCATGATCAGCAGCTCTCCCCAGGTCATCATAATCCTGCCCCCAAGATGTGGAAAGTGGCGCTGGCAGTCACCACCACCTCCGTAAGTCTGGCAGATTCCCAGCCCTGTGTTCTCCAAATACAGGGCAACTAAAGGGAAAAGGGGGAAATAGAAATTAAGGCATCACCCCTCACCACTTTCCAGTTAGTCTAGGGGGAAATCGGCACCTCTCCAGAGGTTTGGGGACCCCTCTTTCCATTCCCTGTGTCCCCAGGCCAATCCCCTGCCCTTTACTCCAACGGTAGACCTGAAGCTGTCGTGATATCAACTCAACATCTTTGGAGGGAGGGGAGACACTGAAGAAAAAAAAAAACAAAAAACAGCTGCCCCCAGGAGGAACAACGATTCTCCCAAAAGCAGGCAGTCCCGAACTTCTCCCAGCACCCTGAACAACGAGGTAAACTAAGGTGTGGCGGGCCGCTCCCCGCTCCCCCTACCCCCGCCAGCTGGATGCCAGCCCCCACCACAAGCCCAGGGCTCAGCTGGCAGGGCCCCGCATGCAGCCCCCGCCCAGGGCAGGGCTGAGTGGCAGAGCGCAACAGTCGCGCCCCCTTCCTGGCGGTGCTCCTGCCTGGGCCCCTGGAGCCTGCCTCTCCCGCTCTGATGTAAGCTGATATTTTAATTCTCTTACAAGGAATGGTGTTTAGAGAAATGACTTAACCGGATTACTCATCGTCTCTAATGACTTGGCCCGACTCCGGCGCTATTCCTAGACGTGACGCTTGAGGCTTTGATTCTTTCTCTCTTTCCTTTTGCTCCTTTTTTTTTTTTTTTTTTTTAAAATACCAAGAAATTACAGCCCTGCCTACGCGGAGGCCCAGCCCCTACACGCCCCCCTTGCATGGCATCCTGGGAGATGGAGTTCTGTCCTGGCCCCAGTCACGCCCCCATCCCCAGCCCAACTCCTCGCCCCTCTCCCGCCTCATCTTGGTGGGAGATGGGCAGGGTCTGGCTGGGCAGAGGTCATTTAACCTCTACATGCCTTGGTTTACTCTTCTGTCAAATGGAAGGGTCACCTGACATACAACAGAGAGTGGAAGGGTCAGTTGAGACCTTATTTTAAGTAAAAGTGTCACACAGACCCAGTGGTTTTAAGAGATATCTTGTCCAGTGCATTTTGTGCTGAGCACCAGTCAAGACTCACACAGAGTTACCCAGACCCTGGGACTTACCAGGGCCTGGCCCTCACCCAGCCCAAACTTACTCCTTCCTGTCTGTGGACGAGTCTGCGGGCTTGTCCAGCACTTACTCTCTGGTTCTCAGTTGTAATAAGGGGATAGATATAGATACAGCACCCACTTCAGAGGGCTAGAGTGACATTGAATGAAATACTCCGTGCAAGATGGTGCAGTGTGTGTTAGGGTCAGCCCTGGTCCAAGGCATTTTCACCCCTTTTAGCACAAGGCCTTCGCTGAGTAGCTGGAGCGGGGACTGATTCTTAGTAGCCTGTGAGGTTGGCAAGGGCCACATCTTCTGCTCCACAAGGATAGGGACTTCCTTCTGGTCATGGCTACATCCCGGGTCTAGCTCAGTGCTGGCACACAGTAGGACCACACAACACATGTTGGATGAGTGGATGACTGAGTAAGTGGAGCATTATCCTGCTTTCCAGGGGAGGGGCCTGAGGCCCTGAGAGGTTAAGTGACTTGTCCAAGGCCACACAGCTGGGCTGTGTCTGAGTGGGAATGAAACCCCCAATTTTCTCTCCTTGCCCTCTGTTCCCCTCCCCCAGGGGAATTCAGCTTCCACACTTCAGGCTCAGGAAGTTCAGAACCATGGGTTTCTACCCTGCTGGGACACAGTGGGGAGATGTGGGGTGGAGAGGGGAACCCAGCCCAGCCTTGGCCCAACACAGGAAATCTTTCCAGATTGGCTGGAGGTTGGAGGGAACCTAGAGCCAGGTGCAGATGCAGCTTCCAGTGTGGACAAAGCTCGGGAAGCTGGTTTACACGTGCCCTGGGGTACAGTGGCCAAAGCTCTTTCAGGCAGGAAGTTGGCCCTTGGTGATCTGGGACTCACAACCACCTCCCCACTCCTTCACCCCCAGCAGTTCCCCAAAGGCCGAAAGCTATTCTTGTCTTTTTCTAAAAGAGGCATTTGAAACCATGAGCCAATTTTTTCCATTCCTGAGCTTGGGTATCATCTATTTCGGGCATTTGTTGTTTTCCATGAGTTGCAAATGCTGCTGTGAAGCTGGCCTTTCCTGGACAGCTAGCACGGGGAAGGAGGAGTTAGGCAAGCAGGGCGGGGCCGCGTTAAAAATACTTCCCCCGCTTCATTTCTCCTTTGAAAACAAAGCCCTAGGGGCCTTTGGCAACTGCTGAGCCTGGGAACTGAGCTTCCCAGGATAGAAGACTGGCTGTGCATTCTGCTTCCTGAGGGCACTGGATGGGTTTGCGGGTCCCAGAAGAAACAAAAGCACTGCTTTTGCTGTGTGACTTTGGGCAGTTTGCTTAACCTCTCTGGGCCTGGTGGCCTCCTTTCTAAAATGAGACCAGGTGGACAGATGATCTTGAATGGTCCCTATATCTCTGAGAGCTCCAGGATGAGAACCAACCCCGGGGCCAGATTTTCTTCCTAGAAATGGGCTAACAAGAGGTGCTAGGACATGGAGGTGGGAGTTAGAAAGCAGCTTTTAGCTCAGTCTCTGGGAAACCTTTGTGAGCTCCTTAGCCCTGAAACTGTTCTAAGGGGGTCTATAATGTTCTCAGCAGGATTCGTGTAATTGCAAAAAGATTAAACGCTATCAAGAGGAGATTAAATACACTGTGCTGGGCACACAGCCCAGCAGTTCTCAAAGAAGCAGATCTGTGTTCCAACAAGGAAAGTCTGTAAGATCTAGCGGTGATTGAAAAAGCAAGTTTCAGAATGGAGCAATGAGAATTGTATCGTTTCTTTAAACACACACATAAAACAAAGCTATCTATTTTTCTATACCATGGATACATATATAGTTTTGAAAATACACATAGGGAAAGTTCTGGAAGACTTCACCCAGTCTGATGGGTCTTTACCTCTGGGGCAGGGAGGGCACTGGATTTGGTGTAGCATCAGAGAGGGCTGATTTACTTGCATGTTTTTACAGGACGAATGTGTTTATTTATAAGTGATGGTTTGTTTTTCTTATTATTAAGACACACAAAGAGACACCAGGACACTGAGGGGCTAGGTGACTCCCTCTGTAGGCACAGAGGCGTCCTGGCCTGGGATCCTGTGGTTGGAGGGTGCAGGAGGAGGGTGGCTTTGGGCCGGAGTGGAGGTGTGTGAGATGGAGGCTTGAGCAATGGAAGTGTTTATGCTTTTAGCCAGACGAATGGAGATGTCTGTTTTCTGCAGGATTTACTGGCCATTGTAAATTACTTTCTATTGCAAACAGTTGCCTCAGGAAGCAATTAAATTTAGATCCTATCGTTCCCAGGCTGGCACAGGCAGGTGTTGACTTGCTGAGGATTTGCACAACAGCCCTTGTCTGTCAGAATGTGCCCAGCTGCCCGGATGGCAGAATAACCCTAACTCTTGGTGGGATGAGCTGCTGTCTTATAAGATAGTGAGTTCCTTGTCAGTAGGGGTATCCAACCCACAAGTGAGGGGTTGGCCTAGATTGTGACCCCGGGGGCTGCATCCAGAGCTCCATCCCCAGCCTTGGGCATAGTGCCTGCCAATCAATGCTTCCAGAATGGACAAAGGTGCTTCCTGATGGCATCATAGTGTCTTCCACCACAGCCTTAGCTTTCCTGGAGGGGAAAGTGGCTTGTAAACTTGGAAGTGGGATGCATTGTTATAATTACCATTATGATTGTTCTGGGTGTCTATTACCAATTCTACAGGTGCTGGCTCTTACAAGCCAACCCATTATGAGGTAGACAGGGGATTTATCCTGCAGAGCCCACAGCGTCGTCTGCTCTAGACTGAGCCTGCAGACGTCTTCCATCCCAGGGCCAAAGGGTAAGGGCCAGGGTTTCAGGTTCACCAAACTGCAACCCTGGTCCATTCGTTTAGTGTGAGGAGGGGCACCAGTATGATGAGTGGTTAGTAATGGGTGCAAAGCGGGTGGGGGGATGCCTGGGTATGAGGGCTCCTCTTCCTGGGTCTAGCTCTGGCTCCAACACCTACCAGCTGTGTTACTTGAGCTAATCTCTCAGACCTCAGTTTTACCCTATAAAATGAGGACAATGATGGTGTGAAGTGCATAGAGCTATTATGAGTATTAAAATTCATCAACAAAGATTTTTGTCTAGCTTCTATGTGCTAGGAACGGGGTTCCCGTCCTAGCTAGCCACCTGCTGGGACTGAAACCCTGAGCCTCCGTTTCTTCCTCTTTGGCCTGCACAGGTCCAGGTTGCTGCTATGGCTGGCTGGGCACTTCCTCCTGCCTCCATTCACCCTAGGCCTCATTCCCACCTCCCACAGCCTGAACTCATGCCCCTTCTTTGGACTACTCAGCTTGTAGCTTTCACACTCTGTCTGCATTATGTATGTGGACATTGACTATTACTGGCAGGCCTGGCCACAGAGCCTAGGCCAAGGATTTATTAGTTTGGTCCTTGCCTAGCTCACACTAACCACCTCTCCTTCTTTTTTTTTTTTTTTTGAGGCAGAGTCTCCGTCTGTTGCCCAGGATCCAGGATAGAGTGCAGTGGTGTGATCAAAACACAAAACACACTGCAGCCTCGACCTTCTGGGCTCAAGTGATCCTCCCGCCTCCACCTTCCAAAGCACAGGGATTCCAGGCCGCTCCCGGCCTCACCTGGCCTTCTTTGTTGGGCTAGGTGGGACTGGGAAATGCACAGGGCCACTTTCAAATCAAAGTCAGAAGCACTTCTCTCGCTCCACAGAGCCCTCAGTGCTCTGCTGAAAGCAAGGAGGCTTTTTCCAAGGCTCTAGTTTTGCCTCCAGGGAAACTGAGGCACAAGGCAGCAATGATTCCTGGGGGTCCTGCCTCCGCTCCTCTAGGTGAGGAGCCTATTCCAGGGGCCCCACTCTGAAAGCCTAGAGGCGAGGGGCGCGCACTACAATTCCCAGAGGTCACCGGGCTCAAGGGCGGTCCCCGCCCCCCACTTCCCCCGCACGACGAAGCCGGGCCCACCAATGGGAGCCCAGAGTGGGGCGAGCAGGGGCGGGACGGGGCGGGACTGCGGGGAGGCGGCAGGCGGGCGGCTCCGCGAGCCAGTATCCCAGAGAGCGCGGGGTCTGGACAGCCGCGCGCTGAGGGTCTCGGGGCGGGCGCCGCGGGACCTCGCCGGACCATGGGTAAGCGGCTCTGCGGCGCGGCCCGGACCGGGGCTCGGCGGCCCTGCAGGGAGGGTCAAGGTGCCGGCGCCGGGTCCCCTCCAGCCCTCGTGGCAGTCGGTGCGCTGTACGGGGCGGAGAGGGGCCCGGGGTGGGCTTTGGGGCGCCGGCCATGGGGAGCGAGCCCGGCCCGCGGCTTCAGCGCTCCCCGGCCGGCGCGAAAGGGGTGAGGCTGGGCGTCCGCGCGCGCTTCGAGAAAAGGAAAGACAAAAAGTTTTGGCGGCCAGGGGCTTCCCGGGCGTTTATCTCGAAACTCTTTTCGCCGTCTCTTGCCTGAAATGTGCCGAGCTGGGTACGGCTCTGTTGTCCCACTTCCTGCTGCGGTTTCCACCTCGAGCTGGGCTCAGCTAATTTGTTGTGACAGCTGTCGGCAGCCGCCCCTCCGCCCCGTGACATCCTGCGGGTTTCAGAACCGCGGCGCCGCCGGGCACAGACTTCGGGTCCGGAGCGCGCGGTCCTTTCCTCTGCGGCCGCCGTTTCCTGAAAGGGGCTGCGCGGGTGTGAAGAACTTGCTCAATGCGCTTTGAAGGCTCCACTGTTCCTCTTTCGACTGCGGGCTGCGCTGATGGTCCGGGGAGCCCGGCTTCTCGCCCCGTGCCCCTTCCTTCTCTTCCCTTCTCTCTTTTCTTCTCCTGTCTCTCCGCCCATCCGCCGCAGCCCCGCAGGACAGGGGTCGCTTCCCTGGTTGCTCTCCTCTCCTGTCCCTTGTGTGTCCCCTTCTCTTCCCTCGGTCTGTAGAAGGGACGAGGTGGCGGCTGGGGAGCGTCGGGGGAAGAGGACAAGAGCGTGGGCTGCGAGCTTGCAGGTGATGCCCGGCTTCGCGCTCGGCCGGAGCTGCGGGCCAACCCGGGCCCGCGCTCAGTCCCTCCGCGGTGTCTAGGGGTCGCCCGGGCTGGGGTCGCGTCACCCTCCGCCCAGCGCCGTCGTGGTGGGGCTTGCGCGGTGCAGGACCCCCGAGGGCCCAGGGGGTCCCGAGGCGCTGTGGGTCCAGTGTCCCTTTGTTTGCAGAGTCTTGGGCCAGTAAGGAGGGCTCTGCGGGCCCCAGGGGAGGACAACAGGTGCCTCTTGCCCCACCTGGGCTCAGCTGATGGGAGCCCACACGCACGGTGGCGTCACTGCGCCTACAGGCAACGCTAGAGCACAGGAGGGGTGGGAGATCGGGGCTCGAGGGCTTCACCCCACAGCAGAGCTCAGAGCCCAATCCAGGCCTTAGGGACCCGCCTGGGGCCTAGAGCTTGGTGTGGCAGAGGTGGAAAGGGCCTCCGATAATCTGCTTCTACAGTTGGGAGACGTCAACTGGCACCTCTGAGCCTCTGCCCCGTAGGTGGAATGGCAACACACGAAACCATCTGAGGAGCTCTCACTGTCTCTCACCACCAAATGTGACCCAGACTCAGTGGGGAGGGACAGCCCCATCCTGGAACTGGGGCTTTTAGGACATCCCAGAGCCCGGTAAGAGGGACAGGGAGAGTGGGGCTTGGAAGTTGGTAGCCTCACATTCAGTGTCCCCCGCACCTCCGTCCCTTTCTGTACCCTCTGGTGGCTCCTGTGGCCTCAGCTGCTCCCAGACCCTGTCTCTCTCGCCCTCCCCCAAGCTGAGGTACTGAGGTCGGGCTGTGGCTTGAGCTGCACCTGTGCCCTGGTAGGGAGTGGGGGTCCCAGGCCCATCGCGTTTCTTCTCACTGCTGGCTCCAGCTCAGTCCTTGGCAGGCCCCCCTCCCCAAACTGCTGGCGCAAGCTCCGCGTAGACTCGGCCTGGCCGCCGCTCCCGGGCTGCCTAGTGGACCGGCCGTTTCGCCGCTTCAAAGGCTGTCTTTGTTTTGCTCCAGCCCAAGCTCAGAGAAACTTAAGCCAACAACCTCAGCCGAGGGGGCGGGGCGGCGTCTGCTGGTTGTTATTGAGGCTGCTGTTACCATTATTGTGGTAATTGACGCAGTGTTCCCAGTCGGTGACTTTTCATGAAAGGAAGTGTCACTTCCTTCCCATTACACCCTGGGTGAGTGGGGCGGGTAGCAGAAAGATGGGGAGGGAGGGAGAGAAGGAAAGGGGTATGTGCCTCTAGCAGACCCTTAAACTTGAGAGCTGTGTGGCCTTGTACTAGTCACTGCCCCTTTCTGGGCAACAGGGGTCTGTAAGTCCATTGCGCTCATCCTGCACCCAGGAGGCTGATGTTTCCGGAGCACCTGCTGGGCAGCGAGGTGCCTTGAGGAGGGAGCAGGACAGGCAGGCCTCTGATCTTCTTACTGAGCCTGGCTGTGGTTTGTGGGGGAAGCCTCCTTTCTCTTCTCGCTTTCTTCTGCTGAGAACATTGGGCACATTGAGTCTAGCACGCCCATCTTGTAGATGGGGAAAGGGAGATACAGAAGCAGTGACCAACTTGATAAGAGGTGCAGCCATGTGGTGCTAGAGCCCCTTGCCCCATCTATCCTCTTGGCCCACTCTCATCTGCTTCCAGCTTGATGTCTGGCAGGGTAGGGGGCCCGCTGACTTCCCTACATCCACCCACTGCCCGGCCCATAGCTACCTTCTAGTCCTGGCTAAGCCCTGTGAGACATCTTAAGTTTGTCTTCAGTGACTCAACCACCGCCCCACTGCCTTCACCTTCCTGCCTTTGCATACCTGCCTTTGCTTCGCCAGGTTGGCTGAGCCCTGGCCAGAGCTGGCCCCCTACTCTCTCAGGTAACAGGTAGCAGTTTTTTAAATGGAATCTCAGTAGGTATCAACAGGTCTTTCCTCCTTCCTCAAGATTATGGAGATAGCACCCCTTATTCAAAGATGGTGGGTCCTCTGGGCCCTCCCCAACACAGGCCAGGGAAGTTGATTCACAGAGTGTGGGGGCCATGCCCCTTCCCGGCCCCCACCCCCCCCCCCCCGCCCCGCCAGCTGCTGCCCAGCTCTCTGACCAGCCCCCTCCCATCCCTGAGCCTGGATGCCTTAGCAGTCAACACAGACCTGCTCTTGTTAGCAGAGTGACAGGAGCGATGTGCTGGGAAACTGCACATCTACTTGGGGAAAGGGGAGGAGTTTGCATCCTCTGAGCACAGATAAGGAACTTGAGGTCTCCCTGCTCCCATTAGAAAGAAAAAAATCTCTAGCTATCGGATCAGCGTCTCTCAGGAGTCAGACTACCCTGGTTCTGAATCCCAGCTCTGCCATGGATAAGCTGTGTGGGCCCAGGCAAGTTACTGAACCTCTCTGAGCCTCAGACATTATATCTGTTATATCTGGATGGCTGGGAAGATTCAACAAAGCAAAGTTGTATGAGATGCCTAGCCCACGCCAGCCAGGGCACTGATTTGAGTCGGTGGAGCATATAACTTGAGAACAAGTAGACCTATGGGAGCATCCTCTACTGGAGGGAGTGACAGACTAACCTCTTCAGTGCTGGAGTTTTAGGATCTGGGAGTTGAGCTTGACTCAGACAGGAGCCATGGAGTTGGAAAGAAATCAGACTCATAGCACAGGAAGAGCCTCAGGCAATCCTCCTGCCCAGCACCCTGCTGCACCCTCTCTCTGCCTAGTGAGGGACTGGGTCACTAGGAGCCCAGGCTCATCTTCTGGTGCAGCCACCTAGCCTGCCTCAGCCCTCTTCCCAGCAGTGAAATGAGGAAATCGCAGGAGGGCTTTTGTGGAGTGAACTACCGTTATCAGGGTTTTTCTAACACCATTTTCTAGCTGCACAAAACTCAAGGAACAAACTAGGAATAAACCTCCCCAAGAAAGCACAGGGGCTTTTTAAGAAGGAACTTCTGAGGACTGCAGAGGGAAACCTGAATTATGGAGACACATGGTCCTGAAAAGAAAGATGCAATACTGTAAAGGCATTATTTCTCCTCAAAGTAGTTTCTAAATTTAAATGCAATCAAAGCCCCCAGTTTGTTTGTTTGTTTGTTTTAGAGACGGAGTCTCTGTCACCGAGGCTGGAGTGCAATGGCCTGATCTCAGCTCACTGCAACCTCCACCTCCTGGGTTCAAGCGATTCTCCTGCCTCAGCCTCCCAAGTAGCTGGGACTACAGGCATATGCCACCACGCCCAGCTAATTTTTGTATTTTTAGTAGAGATGAGGTTTCACCATGTTGGCCAGGATGGTCTTGATCTCTTGACCTCATGATCTGCCTGCCTTGGCCTCCCAACGTGTTTTTTTGTTTTTTTTTTTTAAGAGAATATAACAGAATTATCCCAAAGTTCAGATGGAATATTTTTAAAAGATGAGTAATATTGGGCAACTTGCCCTCTGGATAGTAAGTTGATTTATAAAGCTACAAAAATTAAAACAGTGTGCACAGGTCCTAGCATTCCACCGCAGATGGAACAGAATAGAATGTCCAGAAATAGTCCCAGATGTTTTCCTTATACGCATTGACATTATGGGGAAAGTAGCATTTTACACCATTGGGAGAGGAGGCCACTCACTGGGACCCCCTAACCAATGGAGGGAAAGTATGGCTAGGATCCCTGTTTCATCCTGTATACTGGAATAGATTCCAGATGTGTTAGAAGTGAGTAATGAGACAATAATCACCATTCATCATCATTGCTTGCTGGATGGAGAAAGGTGAAGTCTGGATGACATTCTTATGGAGAGCAGTTTTCTTTTTTGCATTTGATCCCCCACTTTTGTTACAAATAAAACATGTAAGGCATTGTGCCAGGAAGGAATCTGCACACACAGGCTGGGAACAAGGCAGTAGTGCGGTGGCTCACAGCAGCAGCAGCAGCTATCAGGGGCAAGTGGGTTTCTCCTGCCTCTGTGGGCTGAGTGGGGCTGGGAGACGGGGCCTCCAGCTCCATAAGCCTTTTCCCTCCTCCACAGAGCCAGGAGAGGGCCCACCCACCCATGCAGGTCCTGCCTGCCTGGCTCCCAGCTCTCTACCTTCCAACGCCGGACCTGCGTGGCCCAACATCTATGACAGCGGGTTTCAAGCTTATTTTTTATAGCAGAACCCCTTTTACAAATGTAACCCTGATCTGTGAATGATCAGGGAAAGGGAGGGATTAGGGCAGTCAGGGACAAGACAGAGGGCACCCTGGAGACCAAGGGGGAGGACTCTCCCTTCTCGCCTATCTAATGCTGCAGAAGTGGGGGCCCAGAGACCTGCAACCCAGAGGACCCTGGCAGGACAGAGCACTAACCCTGAGAATGGAGACCAAGTTCATCTGGGGACTCAGCTGGACACAGAGATAGAATGTTTTCCTTTGTGGCTTAAGGCGACAGCTCTAATCCCTCTCCCATCTGGGGTTAAACAGCTCGGATTGGTGACCTCCTTTCCAGGTAACACGAGCACCCAACTCCAGGAGATTTTCCCCCAGTGTGGTCCAGGCAGAGCTTGCAAACTCTGAATCACGCAGAAGGGACTAGGGCCCCTCTCGCCCTGTGGCTCGTGACCTGGCTGCCCACTGGGATGCCCTGGGGAGCTTTAACCCTGCTGCCCCACCTTGGACCTTAAATCAGACTCTGAGGATGGAGCCGGAGCATTATGCTCCTCCAGGTGATTCTGATGGGCCCTGTCTAACCACTGTATTTTTCTGAAGCCCAAGGGGCAGCAACTTGCCAAGGGTCACATAGCAAGTCTGTGACTAAGAAGCCCCAGTCACACCAAAGAAGACATGGAGAGGGTCTGTCGATGCCGAGGCTCTGGGACAGCAGGAATGAGGGGAGGGGATGTGTGAGCTGAGGGTAGCAGGCAGTGGGAGAAGAGCCGGTGGAGGAGGTGCTCCTGGACCTGGAAGACTTCAGGAATTCACGGATCGCTAGCAAAGAACTCAAGGATCTTCCTCTCCCATTTCATAGCAGGGAAGACTGAAGCACAAAGTCACAGAGGACTTGGTTGGAAAGGCATCAGTCTGCTGGGTCACTTGTTAGTACCCAGGATTTCTGGAGACTGGTGGGTCAGAGGCTAGCCCAAAAGGGTGGCCCTGGTCTCTTTCTCTTTGACAAGCCTTAGGATTGGTTTCTCTCTGGGCTTACTTGGACTCTTCATGAAGTCCTTGCAAATGTTGATAACCACAGCAGCCACTGGACCAGAATCAGACCTTGTTTTGAATCCTGGTCCCCCAGGGAGGCAAGCGACTTACCCATAACCATTCTGGCTTCAGATTCCCCCTCTTTAAAATGGAATTCCTCTGGGACTGAGGGAGAGAATGTACAGGCCCACCTTGCTCTATCATGCTTTGCTTTATTGTACTTCACAGATACAGCATTTTTTACTCATTGAAGATTTGTGGCAACCTGGCATGGAGCAAGTCTATCGATGCCATTTTTTTAACAGCATGTGCTCACTTTGTGTCTCAGTGTCACATTTTGGTGATTCTTACAACATTTCAAACTTTTTCATTATTATATCTGTTATGGTGATCTGTGATCAGTGATCTTTGATGTTACTATTATCATTGTTTTGGGGTACCATGAACCCCACCCACAAAGACAGTGAACTAAATCGATAAATGTTGTGTGTGCTCGTCCTCCACCTGCTCCATCGACCAGCATTCCCCATCTCTCTTCCTCTCTTTCTCTTCTCTGGCCTCCCTGTTGCCTAAGGCACAACAATATTGAAACTGGGCCAATTAACAATCCTACAGTGGTCTCTAAGTGTTCAAGTGAAAGGAGGAGTTACAGGTCTTTATTTTAAAATAAAAAACTAGAAATAATTAAGCTTAATGAGGAAGGCAGGTCGAAAGCCCAGATAGGCCGAAAGCTAGGCCTCTTGCACCGATTTGTCAAGTTGTGAATGCCAAGGAAAAGTTATTGAAGGAAATCAGAAGTGCTATTCCAGTGAACACACATGGTAAGAAAGCAAAACAGCCTTATTGCTGATAATGGAGAAAGTTTGAGAAGTCTGGATAGAAGATCCAACAAGCCATAACATTCCCTTAAGCCAAAGCCTAATCCAGACCAAGGCTCTAAATCTCCAATGCTATGAAGGCTGAAAGAGGTGAGGAAGCTGCAGAAGAAAAGTTGGAAGCTAGCAGAGGTTGCTTCACAAGGTTTAAGGAAAGATGCCATCTCCATCACATAAAAGTGCAAGGTGAATCAACCAGGGCTGGTGTAGAAGCTGCAGCAATTTATCCAGAAGATCCAGCTAAGATCATCGATGAAGGTGGCCACACTACCACAGATTTTCCATGTAGATGAAACAGCTTTGTATCAGAAGAAGATGTCATCTAGGACTTTCATAGCTAAGGAGAAGTCAATGCATGGCTTCAAAAGACAGGCTGACTCTCTTGTTAGGGGCTAATGCAGCTGGTGGCTTTAAGTTGAAGCCAGTGCTCATTTTATCGTTCCAAAAAACCTAGAACCTTTAAGAATTATGCTAAATCTACTCACTCTGTGTTCTAAAAATGAAATAACAAAGCCCGGATGACAGCACATCTGTTTATAACATGGTTTACTGAGTATTCTAAGCCAACTGCTGAGACCTATTGCTCAGAAAAAAAGATTCCTTTCAAAATATTACTGTTCATTGACAAGGCAACCGGTCACGCAAGAGCGTTGATGAAAATGTACCAGGAACTGCATGTTGTTTTCATGCCTGCTAGCACAACATTTATTCTAGAGCCAAGGATCAAGGAGTAATTTTAAGTTTCAAGTCTTATTATTTAAGAAATACATTTTGTAAGGCTGTAGCTGCCATAGATAGTGATTCCTCTGATGGATCCGGGCAAAATACATTGAAAACCTCCGGAGAGCATTTAAGGTACATTCGTGGTTCTTGGGAGGAGGTCAAAATATCCAAGCATTTGGGAGAAG
This sequence comes from Nomascus leucogenys, assembly GCF_006542625.1. Classification (NCBI taxonomy): domain Eukaryota; kingdom Metazoa; phylum Chordata; class Mammalia; order Primates; family Hylobatidae; genus Nomascus; species Nomascus leucogenys. The sequence continues at coordinate 47,191,535 of NC_044394.1, forward strand.
TTGATTCCAACCTTCATGGATGACTTTGAGGGCTTCAAGACTTCAGTGGAGAAGTCACTGCAGATGCAGTGGAACCAGCAAGAGAACTAGAGTTAGAAGCAGAGCTTGAGGATGAGACTGAATTGCTGCAATCTCATGATCAAACTTGAGTGGATGAGGAGTTGCTTTTTATGGGTGGGCAAAGAAAGTAATTTTTTTTCTTTCCTTTTGTTTTCTTTTTTTTTTCTTTTTTATTTGAGACAGAGTCTTTTTCCATCGCCCAGACTGGAGTACAGTGGAGTAATCTCCGCTCACTGCAGCCTCCGCCTCCTGGGTTCAAAGGATTCTCCTGCCTCAGCCTCCCGAGTTGCTGGGACTACTGGGACCTGCCACCACACCCAGCTGACTTTTGTGTTTTTAGTAGAGACAGGGTTTCACCACACTGGCCAGGCTGGTCTCAAACTCCTGACCTCAGGTGATCCGCCCACCTTGGCCCCCAAAGTGCTGGGATTACAGGCATGAGCCACCGCGCCCATCCTAAAGTGGCTTCTTGAGGTGGAATCTACTGGCGAACATGCTGTGAACATTGTCTAAATGACAACAAAGGATTTAGAATGTTACAGAAACTTAGTTGATAAAGCAGCAGCAGGGTTTGAGAGAATGGACATCAGTTTTGAAAGAAGTTTTGCTGTGGATAAAATGCTGTCAAAAATAGCATCACATGCATGCCATGGAGAAATCTTTCATGAAAGGAAGAGTTGCCAGGCACAGTGGCTGATGCCTGTAATCCCAGCACTTTGGGAGGCCGAGGTGGGCGGATCATGAGGTCAGGAGTTTGAGACCAGCCTGGCCAATATGGTGAAACCCCGTCTCTACTAAAACTACAAAAATTAGCCGGGCATAGTGGCACGCACCTGTAGTCCCAGCTACTCGGGAGGCTGAGGCAGAAGAATCACTTGAACCCGGGAGGCGAAGATTGCAGTGAGCCAAGATCGTGCCACTGCACTCCAGGACAGAGCGAGATTCTGTCTCAAAAAAAAAAAAGGAAGAGTTAATGGATGTGGCAAACTTCATTGTTGTCTTATTTTAAGAAATTGCCACAGTCACCCCAGCTCAAGAAACCACCCCCCTGAGATCAGTCAGCAGCCATCAACATTGAGGCAAGACATAAGAACACCTATCAAAGCAGGACCACTCAGTGGCCAAGGATTCTAGTGCCTCTGAGTACCACTGGCCCCTGGCTTACACTGGTTTGGGTTTCTTGTTCCTGAGGAGATTATTTTTCTGTCTGGGATGGAAGGGAAATCTCATAGGTTCCTAACAATAAGGATGTCCTGGGAGGGAGTGAACCAATTCATACTTGATTAACAAAAGGACAAAGGACAGAAAGAAAAGGTTGTCAGAAGACATGGGTTCCTGGTCTGGTATCTGCTGCCAGCCTGCCATGTGGCCTGAGGCAGTTTCCAGTGGTTGTGGTTTTTGCAGTGGCAGAGGTGTTGCGTTTTTGCAACCATCAGCACATGGTGGTTCTTAGTAAAATACAGCCCATGGCTTCTCCTGCCTGCCACGCAGGGTTGTTGTGAGCCTTGCTCATTCCAGCTTGGCACCTGCTGTGTGGGTATGGGAAGCCTCACCAAACTATCAGGGAGCCCCAAGAGCCACAGGCAGTTCAGCCAGGATGGCTGTGAGTAGCCTAGGGTGACGGAGGAGCTGCCGGTGGCCAGGGGCCGGAGGAGGCCACCCAGAGGAAGGCACTTGTCAGCAGAGACCTGAGGGGTCACCAGGACCCTTGCAGGTGAGGGAGAGGGGAGCATGTGGCCTTATTAGGGCAGTTAGAACTCTGCAGATGCTCAGGGAAAGGTCAGATGTTCCTGAATATTCCCAGAGGAACTACTACTCAGGGACCCCTGTGTTGCTTTGGGGCCACAGTCATGGGATCCTTTAGCTCTCCAGTGAGACTGAGCTGCTTCTCAACTCTGTGTCTGAGCATGGGGCAGATTTTGGAGACAGGATTTCCCCAAGCACCACAGCCCAACCCCGGCCTCCTGTGACTTGACCTCAAGGTGGTTTTGCGTTTCCTTCAAAGATGTGGGGAGATAGCTGGAGCAGAGGAAAGAAAAGGGGCAGGTGTGGAGCAGATGCAGCGGGTTGTGGGGGAGAGGGGAGGAGGGCCTCTGTGTGTGTATGTGTGTCTGTGTGTGTGCGTGTGTGCATGTAGCCTGTGTGCAGTCAGGGACACACCCCTTCCCCCTGGCCAATTCTTTTTTTTTTTTTTTTAAATAATAGAGACGGGGTCTCACTATGTTGGCCAGACAGGTCTTGAACTCCTGACCTCAGGTGATCGCCTGCCTGGGCCTCCCAAAGTGCTGGGATCACAGGAGTGAGCCCTTGCACTGGCGCCCTCTGGCAACTCTGATTGGGGGTAAGGAGACTGCTCCTGTTCCTCCCTGCTTGCATCTCATGTGTTCTCTCCCCACCCCTTCCTCCTTCCTCCTTCCCTCTCTCCTTGTAGCAGCCCCTGTCAAAGGGAACAGGAAGCAGTCCACGGAGGGTGACGCCCTAGACCCACCTGCATCCCCCAAACCTGCTGGTGAGCAGAACGGGATCCAGAACCCCATCTCACTGGAGGTGAGTTGACTCCCTCTGCTGACTCCCTGGGTGCTCTTCCCTGCCACCCTCACCTGTGCTCCGCCTCCAGGTGAACCTGGACACTCCCCAAGCTCTCAGGAGGGAGATATGTTCCTACCCTGGCCCTGCCCAGCAGCCAGGGGACTTACTTGTCATCTGTGGCAGAGAGTTTCAATCTTGGTTTTTGTAGCAGAACCGTTTTCTCAAATGAAGATGACCCACCACCCTGATCCATAAAACAGACAAAAGCTCCAGCCCATGATGTAAAACCACATTCACATCCATTCATTCAGATGCATAACATGGGTGTATAAAGTCACTCGGTGAGACCAACAAGACTGTTTCGATGAGCACAGAATCTGAAGGGGGAGCTGCAGGCAGCTTTTTCGGAGCACAGTCAGCCCCAGCTTTCATTCATTTTGGCCATTTGCTTTGGTGGCACAGTCTGGAAAAGTATCCTGATTCATGCAGAAAAGTGGTTGCAAATGGTAGTTGTCTTTAGCAGCTTGCCGGGAATTCAGAATAGAGGCCTGGAGGAGCAGACTGACTTGAGCAGTTATGAGAGAGCCTTCCTCTGAGGTCTGCACAGACCAGCCCCAGGGCCCCAGCATGTTATGATTTCATGGGTGATATGTGAGTTCCTATGTTGTTTCTTCTCAGAGGTCTTTAATACCTTAAAAACACTGAACTATTACAGAAGCTATTTATAACTAACAAAAAAAGTAAAAACACTGAAATAAACTTGAATCTATTATTATTATTATTATTATTATTATTTTTAGACAGAGTCTCACTGTTACCCAGGCTGGAGTGCAGTGGCACAATCTTGGCTCACTGCAACCTCCAGCTCCTGGGTTCAAATGATTCTTCTGCCTCAGCCTCCCGAGTAGCTGGGATTACAGGCATGCACTACCAGGCCTGGCTAATTTTTGTATTTTTAGTAGAGATGGGATTTCCCCGTGTTGGCCAGGCTGGTCTCGAACTCCTGACCTCAAGTGATCTGTCTGCCCACCTCGGCCTCCCGAAGTGCTGGGATTACAGGCATGAGCCACCGTGCCCAGCTGGACCAAATATTTTTGGAACACATGGCTGTCTGCGCTGTCCTAGTCCAGATGGTTTATGTCCTGGAAGCTGTCTGTTCTCTGAGCAGGGTATGGGCCCTGGGCTCTGCCCCGAGCCACTCGCTGGATGAATGGCATCAGCAGAGATTGCCCCTCTGGGATCCGCAACCAAAAGTCCTGTGCCCCTGACAGCAGTATGCAATTGAAGCCCAGAGCTTCACCTCCCTGTGCTCAGCACAGCAGGCTGGGGCCACACAGAGGCTCGGGGAACATGGGCCTGACAGAGCAACCCCACGGCACCAGAAAGCACCAAGCACCTTTGTTCCTTCAGCTTTTCCCTCTGCGGTTATGGGGGAGTCCCAGGGACACTAAGCCTGCCCTCCTGGAGCTCCTAGTCTGGCAGAGGAGCTGACACAAATATGATAAATCAAGACCAAGACAGAGAAGTGACCCTGGCCTGGAGAAGGCTGGGGACTGCTCTCGTGGCAGCCTCTGGAGCCAGCTGCTCTGGGGTACCCAGCCTCCAGGGAGGTCCTGGACTCTAGCCCCTGTCCTGGGGTGCTGAGAGCTGACACCTGTGCCTGCCGAACCCAGGAACAGTCACTCCCTCCCAGAACAGTGACTAGGTGCTCTCTGGGAAACTGGGGTTGGGGCAGGCACCTTATTCCTCCTGCAGCCAGTGGTTTCTGCACATCCCCAGCAGCCAGCCACCAACTGGGGCCCATCCCAATGCCTCCTGTTCTCTCCCCAGGACTCCCCTGAGGCAGGCGGGGAGCGGGAGGAGGAGCAGGAGCGGGAGGAGGAGCAGGCCTTCCTGGTCAGCCTCTACAAGTTCATGAAGGAGCGACACACGCCTATCGAGAGGGTGCCCCATCTCGGCTTCAAGCAGAGTGCGTCCCTGGGGTGCAGGCAGGGAGGGGGGCCCAGCAGGGGACCCCGCCCAGGCAGGGCATCGGGCAGGCACTCCCACTCTGGGTGACCCAGGTTGCAGATAGAAAGGAGGCCTCCCTCCAGGCTGCCACTGGGCCAGGGGTGCACAGGGCACAGCCTGCCCGTCTATCGCAGTGGCCTTGGCTGGGTGTGTGCTGGTCTGTGCCTGCCTGTCAGGGCACCAGGAAGGGGTGGCAGGCTGTCCCCACCTCCCACAGAGACTGACGGCCAGCCTGCCCCTCTTTCCGCCAGTTAACCTGTGGAAGATCTACAAGGCAGTGGAGAAGCTGGGGGCCTATGAGCTGGTAAGGAAGGCACCTCCCAGTCCTTGCCAAACTGCATATCCCTGGGGTGAGCCTGCAGCACTGTCCTTGCCTCTGGACAGAGGAAGAGCCAGGATCCCCAGTCCTGCCCCTGCCTCCCTGCCTCCCCCGCTGGTACTCTGCTGCTCAAAGCAGCTTTTCAGCCTTCCCCATCTGTTCTGCCTGCCCCGTGTTGGGAAAACTGCTTGGGCCAGCAGTCCATGGCCCTAGGAGGGAGAATCGGCTGGCCGCTGCTGGAGCCGCAGAGCAGCTGCCCAACTGCAGTCCTTCGAGTCCCTGTGAGGGTGGCCGGAGCTGCAAGGACCCCGCCGCCAGGGGGCGCCCGCCGGCCGCGCCCTCACGAGGTGCCCTTGCAGGTGACCGGGCGCCGCCTCTGGAAGAACGTGTACGATGAGCTGGGGGGCAACCCAGGCAGCACCAGCGCGGCCACGTGCACGCGCCGTCACTACGAGAGGTACGGCGGGGCGGGCCCGGGTGCTGGACGCCGCCTGCCCTGCGGGGCCTTGGCTGACCTTGCCGGGAGGGCAGGGTGGACTCTGCCCAGAGCGGGCCGGGTATGCGCCGTCCTCAGCGCTGTGCAGTCCTCAGAGCTGCGGGAGCTCAGGCTGGCTGCGCGCAGTCACTGAGGGAGCTGAAGCTTTGGGACCAGGAGAGGGCCTTCCTCGGCGCCGGCGGGGAAAGAGGGGCTCAGAGGAGGCTACAGAGGCCTATGGAGGGGATGGGCGCCGGCCTCCTGGGGGACATGCGTGGTTCCTCCCCAGGCTGGTCCTGCCATACGTGCGGCACCTGAAGGGGGAGGATGACAAGCCGCTGCCCACCTCCAAGCCCAGGAAACAGTACAAGATGGCCAAGGAGAACAGGGGGGATGATGGGGCCACCGAGAAGCCGAAGAAGGCCAAGGAGGAGCGGCGCATGGACCAGGTAGGCCTGCAGCTGGCTGGGGCCACCCTTTCCCTTGCCTCTTGTAGCCCCCTACCCCACAACTCCCTGTGGCCGCAGAGCTGTCTGCTCAGAACACACAGAACCTGCACCCAGGGCGGGACTTGCAAGGTTTCTGGTTCTTCACAGATGGTTGTGCAAGTGGACTCTGAACTCCAGCCTCCGCCCACCCACCAGGCACCTGAGGCTGTGTCCACTCAGAGGACAGGGCACCTTTGGAAAATTCTGCACAGAGGACTGCAGGGGCTAGCGGGGGACCTGGGCAGGGCTGAAAGTGCCACCTCCTGCTCCTCAGGTCAGGATGGGTGGCTCAGGTAGCCCTGAGGCAAGGCTTTCTCTCATTCCAGATGATGCCAGGAAAGACCAAAGCAGATGCTGCTGACCCAGCACCACTTCCCAGCCAGGAACCCCCCAGGAACAGCATAGAACAGCAGGGCCCGGCCTCTGGGTCTTCTGTGTCCTTCGTGGGTGCCAGCGGCTGCCCCAAGGCCTACAAGCGGCTCCTATCCAGCTTCTACTGCAAGGGGACACACGGCATCATGTCACCGCTGGCCAAAAAGAAGCTCCTGGCCCAGGTGAGCAAGGCGGAGGCCTTGCAGTGCCAGGAGGAGGGCTGCCGCCATGGGGCAGAGCCCCAGGCGTCCCCAGCTGTTCACCTCCCAGAGAGTCCCCAGAGCCCCAAAGGGCTGACTGAGAACTCCAGGCACCGGCTGACCCCTCAGGAGGAATTGCAGGCCCCAGGTGGCAGCCTCAGGGAGGAGGCACAGGCGGGCCCCTGCCCGGCAGCCCCCATCTTCAAGGGCTGCTTCCACACCCACCCCACCGAGGTGCTGAAGCCTGTCAGCCAGCACCCCAGGGACTTCTTCTCTAGACTTAAAGATGGGGTGCTACTGGGGCCTCCTGGCAAAGAGGGGCTGTCAGTGAAAGAGCCCCAGCTGGTGTGGGGCGGGGACGCTAACCGCCCTTCTGCATTCCACAAAGGTGGCTCCAGAAAGAGCATCCTCTACCCCAAGCCCAAAGCCTGCTGGGTGTCCCCCATGGCCAAGGTCCCAGCCGAGAGCCCCACACTCCCGCCCACCTTCCCCAGTAGCCCAGGCCTGGGCAGCAAGCGCAGCCTGGAGGAAGAGGGTGCTGCCCACAGTGGGAAGAGACTGCGGGCCGTGTCTCCCTTTCTTAAGGAGGCGGATGCCAAGAAGTGTGGGGCTAAACCTGCAGGGTCTGGCCTGGTCTCCTGCCTTCTGGGCCCAGCCCTGGGGCCTGTGCCCCCAGAGGCCTACAGGGGCACCATGCTGCACTGCCCGCTGAACTTCACTGGCACCCCGGGCCCCTTGAAGGGCCAGGCTGCACTCCCCTTCAGCCCCCTGGTCATCCCGGCCTTCCCGGCCCACTTCCTGGCCACTGCAGGCCCCTCGCCTGTGGCCGCTGGCCTGATGCACTTCCCCCCCACATCCTTCGACAGTGCCCTCCGCCACAGACTTTGCCCGGCCTCATCTGCCTGGCACGCACCACCAGTCACAACCTATGCAGCACCCCACTTCTTCCACCTCAACACCAAGCTGTAGGCCAGCCCATGGTGTCGTGTACACTGTGGAGTCAACAGGGGCCTACAACAGGCAGGTGCTGCTGCCAGGGGGCTCTGAACTAGTGCCTGCTACCCAGGACACCTGGGCCATGCCCCTGGCTGGGCAGCCTGGCACAAGTGAAGAAGGAGGCAGTGGGAAAACTGGGTTTATCTCAAGGCAGCAGCCTGAGCACAGGAGCAGAGGACCCAGTTGTTATAAGGCCCTGGGAGAGGGTGGGCTGCTCCCACTGCCCCAGAGCGGAGCTCGAAACACCCAGGTTGCCCACGGAAAATCCAATAAAAAGACACCAGTGTGAATCCACATAGCCCTGAAGTGTGTGTGGTGTGAGCCTTTGCAACGGCAGGCAAGGTGGGGGTGAGCTTGTGGGTGGGGCTGCTATTAGGGGGCCAAGGAAGTGGACCTGAACATCACTACCCCACTCAAGAGCAGGCCCAAAGCAAACCCCAGCCTCTGCCGTTGAGGAAGCCTCTGACATCTGTCCTTGCCTTCAGTCCAGTTTCCTAGTTGAGCTTCAGGGAATGCTTGCTGCCTTCCTCATTGTGGAGATGGGGATTGGAGGCCGTGGGAGGGTCGGTGACTTGCCCAGGTTCCCCTGGCAGGAGGGGCAGGGGAGGGCTGCGCAGGCTGTGTGACTCCCGTGCTCTGAGCAGGACCCCAGGCTGTTACCAGTGCCCCTGGGGGCTTGGGAGTGTCACCAGGAAGCCTGAGTTGGTCTGCCTTGGTGGTGGATGTAGATTTCTGGGGCCTGCAGCCGAGCCCACTCTGCAGCCCCACCCCACTTGCCTGACCCGCATGGACAGGCCAGAATGACCACTGGATTGAAATCACCGGAGGTGCCTGGAGGGAAAGGGGAGCAAATCCACTGGTCTGGGTCTGCGTGTCTGCATCGGTAACAAGCCCCTGCGGTTTCAGATGTGGTTGCCCCAGGGCTCATATTAGAATCCCTGCGGCCTGACACCCTGCTTCCTGCAGGCCGGATGGGAGCAGGGCCTTGGCTCGGGAGGAGGGAGGGCAGGTTCTTTTCAGAGGCACTGTCCCCTCCCTCCACAAGCAGCCTGCACCCAAACAGCTTCACATGTAGTCCTGGAAAAGTGGGGCTACTGCTGGCCAAGCAGAGGGCAGATGTCAGGGCTATAGGTGTGAGCAGGTCAGTGGGTGACACGCACCACTGGAACATACCCTGGCCGCTGGGGCTGGGATGCTGGGATGCTTATGAACTCCGGCCATGGGAAGGGCCCCCATAGTTTGCAGGTAGAGAGGCCAAGGCCAGGGATGGGCAGGGTCTTGCTTGCCCAAGGCCACCATCCATGATGACAGAACCCAGGCCAGGGAACGTGCAGCATGCCTGGCACCAGGGAGTGGGTGGCCAGGCCAAAAAGGCACCCTATCCAGCCCCTGCCCCTGGCTGCCTCCTTCAGGAGCAGCCTGTGGAGGAGAGCTCAGGCACCTTCCAAGCGAGGCCTGTGACGGGTGGAGGGGCAAAGAGTGGTGGTCCCTGATGTTGAGAGCACTCAGGCTTTGCAGGGGCATTTCCCAACCTTCCATCTCCTTCCTTCTGAGAGATGCCAAGATGTCAGGCTGAGCACCTGCAGTGACCAGCCCTGAGCTCCGCACTGCCACATGCGCCCGTGTGCAGTCCATCTCTCCGAGCTGCGGAGGCTCAGTGGATAATAAAGAATGGGGAGGGGCCGGGTGCAGTGGCTCACACCTGTAATCTCAGCATTTTGGGAGGCCAAGGCGGGCGGATCACCTGAGGTCAGGAGTTTGTGACCAGCCTGGCCAACATGGTGAAACTCCATCTGTACAAAAAATACAAAAATTAGCCAGGCATGGTGGCGGGCGCCTGTAATCCCAGGTACTTAGGAGGCTGAGGCAGGAGAATCACTTGAACTCGGGAGGCAGAGGTTGCAGTGAGCCGAGACTGCGTCACTGCACTCCAGCCTGGGCAACGAGCAAAACTCGGTCTCAAAAAAAAAAGAATGGGGAGGGAGCTGAGTTCTGCTCACCCTCCAGGCCCTGGGTCTGGTCATTGGGGTCAGATCCCCTGGATAAAAGGGGAGATGACCCTGTTGTGTGCAGGGTCCTGCCCAGGATGGGGCAGGGTGCCCTTCATCTGCGAAGCAACATTGGCCTGGCCCTGGCGCAAAGATGGGCAGGCGGCCCGTCCGCAGGACTTGAGGGCAGGCAGCTCAGCGCTGTGATCACGGCGCCCTCTGGAGGCCGATCTGGAGAATGCACTTCCCGTTGGGGGTCTGTCCTGGGCAAGTGGGCGCCCTGGGCAGGACTCAGGGGACCCTGCTTTGGCACAGATGCTAGAGCCGGATGTAGTCATGCTTCCAGGACACCCTCTGGGCCCAGTGCCCCACAGCCCGGTACTAGCTGTACCCGATTCTCAGAGGGTAGCGTCCCACTCACAATCGGCCTGAATGGTGGGGTCCCGTCAGTGCCTCTGATTCCTCAGTGAGCAGAGACAGAGGACAAGTACCAGGGCTGGAGACCTGAGGTTGAGGGGAGGAGGGGACGAGAATGAGTGATCTCAGACCGGAGCACCGCCATGCCCTGGCGCCTCTGGGAAGCACTAGGCTCCACCTGAGGTTGGTGGCACGGGTTTTGGGTTTCGGCGGGACCAGGCCACAAGCTGTGTGAAGATTCGGAGTAGGGGAGAGCCAGACTCCACCGAGGAGGCGCTGGGCTGGGACAGTCTGGCACACAGAGCGGGACAGGGAGCTGAGGCGAGTGCAGGGAGCAAGGCCAGTGGAGGGCCTGGAGTCCAAGCTGGGTGCGGGGAGCCAAGGACGGTTGGCGGGACTGATTGAGCGCAGTGGGGCTCCAAGAACCGCGGGACTCAAGGAGGTGGCCTGGGGATAAGAGGGCTGGCTGACGTTCCCTGTACCTGGGTGCACCGTGGGAGTGAGTGGAGGAGAGGAGGCCAAGGAACGAAGGGGCTGGGGCGTGGGAATCCTTGGAGTCACCGCCTTTGGGCCAAGGTCAGGCAAGAAGTGGGGAGGAGGGGCTCGGGGTCCACAGCAAGGCCACGATGCAGGGGCAGCAACATGGGCTGGCAGCAACCCCCACCTCGGGACAGCGTGGAGAAGCGACCTGCACTGGAGGGAGCTGAGGGAGTAGTCTCAGGGTGGGCATAGCCACGGGCTGGCAGGGGAGGAAGCAGAGGGGCAGCTGGGAGCCCAGGCAGGGAAGTGAGAGACCTCTACCACTCAGCAAAGGTTTACACTCAAAACCAGAGGGTGGGCCAGCTGCGATGGCTCATGCCTGTAATCCTAGAACTTTGGGAGGCCAAGACAGGCAGATCACCTGAGGTCAGGAATTCGACACCAGCCTGGCTAACATGGTGAAACCCCATCTCAACTAAAAATACAAAAATCAGCTGGGCGTGATGGCATGCACCTGTAGTTCCTGCTACCAGGGAAGCAGGAGAATCACTTGAACCCAGGAGGCGGAGGTTGCAGTGAGCTGAGATTGTGCCACTGCACTCCAGCCTGGGCTACAAGAGTGAAACTCTGTCTCAAACAAACAAACAAACGACAGAGGCTGCTGACAGTGGCCCGAGATGTGTTTTTTTTTTTTTTTTTTTAAAAAGATGGGGTCTTGCACTGTCACCCAGGCTGGAGTTGTGCTGTGGCTATTTACAGGCAAGACCATCAGGCATTGCAGCACCCAAACTCCTGGACTCAAGCAGTCCTCCCACCTCAGCCTCCCAAGCAGCTGGGACTACAGGTGCATGTCACAGCAGCCAGCTAAATGTTTTTAAATAGTTGCCAGAATTTAAAAATCAGATTTCACATAAAAATGTGGGTATCAGGCTTCTCTTTAAAAACCAGAATTTCTGGCCAGGCACTATGTCTCATGCCTGTAATCCCAGCACTTTGGGAGGCCGAGGCAGGCAGATCACCTGAGGTCAGGAATTCAAGACCAGCCTGGCCAACATGGTGAAACCCCGTCTCTACTAAAAATACAAAAATCAGCCCGGCGTGGTGGCACGCACCTGTAATCCCAGCTACTCCGGAGGCTGAGGCAGGAGAATCACTTGAACCTGGGAGGCAGAGCTTGCAGTGAGCCAAGATCGTGCCATGCACTCCAGCCTGGGCAACAGAGTGAGACTCTGTCAAAAAAAAAAGGGAAGAAAGAAAGAAAAGAAAGAAATCAGCACGTGCTACACATCAGGGCTCCCCCCGCCCCCAGCCAGGGATCAATCACCTAACAGCACGCACTGCCAACTCAGCTCCAACTGCCTTCTCTCCCTGGGGTCCCGCTTCAGGATACACTGTGAGGGGAGAATCTTATCTGAGGCCTCTGCTTACCCGGTAACCTCTGAGGCTGTTACCTCAGAGGAGGTGTGTCTTCTGTAGACCAAGACAGTAGCTGCCGTGCTGGGTGACGCCAGGTGCCTACCTTCTCTTGGCCTCCGTTCCCTCACCTGTGATATGGAAATGAGTCACTCCTACCTCAAGAGTGGTGGGCATTTAGTGAAAGTGCTCTGTAAACTAAAGTTCTGATGAATGTGGATCATCACCTCCTTCCCCACCAGCACTTCTGCTCTACCAGCCTGACCGCCCCACACCCTGCCCTTTACCTCACTGCTTTTTAACATTCCTGCTCTCCCGCCTGGCTTCTGACTCACAGTCACACTGAACTTTGGATCCTGTCAGCGTCTGAGTCAAGTATGGCAAGTCACTTCCCCCCAGGTATCAACTTTGACTGATGGTGGCTGTCTGCAGCTTGGGGTTGACTCAGTGTGACAGTGATGCAATTGATTAGTAATGTCTGCCAAGGCCACAGGCAGTGGTGCAGAGGCTCACCTGCCACTTAGTTGCCATCTCTGTCTACATGCGTGATGATCTAACTGTGCCTGATGATGGTCTGTCTGATGTAGGTCCTGACCTCACTGCCACATCTTAGCCACAGCTCCTGTGCAGAGCTGCCTAGTTTCTCTCCCACATGAGCAAGGGTTGTGGAGGAGCAGGTCTTGGATTGGGCAGTCAAATCCTAGAAGTCTGGGTTGGACATCCCTTGGCCTTGAGCTACAGAGTTTGATCCCTGGGTAGTCATCAGGGAGGCTGCCTCTTGGGAGAAACCCAGGAAGGCTGTCCAAAAACCAGAAAGGTCTTTCCACAGCAGCTGGAGAGGGATGATCTAGGATCCACATCAATAGGGTAGAGTAAAAGTGGAACAATTCTGGTGTCATTTGTAAAGTAACTGCAGTGCTTTTGAGCTGGGGCCTCTGGCCTTGAGTATGGGGATAATCAGTAGATGATAAATTTTTTAAATCATTTCAAGGCCAGGCACGGTGGCCCACGCCTGTAATCCCAGCACTTTGGGAGGCCGAGGTGAGCAGATTGCCTGAGGTCAGGAGTTTGAGACCAGCCTGGCCAATATGGCGAAACCCCGTCTCCATTAAAAATACAAAAATTAGTTGGGCGTGGTGGCGGGCGCCTATAATCCCAGCTACTTGGGAAGCTGAGGCAGGAGAATCGCTTGAACTTGGCAGGCAGAGGTTGCAGTGAGCCAAGATCACACCACTGCACTCCAGCCCGGGTGACAGGGCGAGACTCCGTTTCAGGAAAAAAAAAAAAAAATTCATTTCAAAATCCAGCTCTGATCAGCTCACCCCTCTGCATAAACTTGGTCCATGATCTTCCATTGTCCTCAAGTTAAAACCCAAATGCCTCAGTCTGGAAGGCTCTTCATGGGCTCTGCTTCCTTCCCTGGGCTCCTGGCTTACCTCCACCCCACCCTCCACCACCCACAGCACCCAAACCCCTGCAGTTTCTGTCTTGGCTGATCCCTGAGGCCCCACTCCAGCTCCCTGGCCTGCCTGGCTGTCCCTCAACTCTAGAAGGACATGCCACTCCTTTCACCCGAAAAACATGTCACTGCTCCCACTTTTCCTTCCAGCCTCTCAGAAGTTTCTTCCTCCAGGAAGCCTTCCTGGCTTAGGTACCCATCCTGTGTGCCCCTACAGCACCCACACCCAGTGCTTCTCCACCCACCAGTGTGGACCCATGACTTCCTGCATCCCTGCCTTCCCAGACTGTCAACTCCCTGAGGGCAATTCGCGATTCCTGTTCACCACCAACCCCAACTTATACCTAGCCCCATATCACACGGGTCCCTTCCTTTTTTTTCTTTTCACCTAAATTATTTTGGTACGTGCCCACTAGCAACATTCAGAAACATCCCTGGTATTCCTCCGCATCCCAGTGGTTCCCAGAGGGCTCCTGCATGCTCAGGAGGCAGCCCCAGGTTCTTTCCCACTGCATTTGCCCAGATCGCTGTGGTCCTGGGGAGGAGCGGCTCTTCCCACCAATAACCTCTGCCACATTCCCATCTGGCTTTGGAGAAGGGACAGAACCTGCCCTTGATTCTTCCTTCAGAAATACAGCCAACCCCATCCCTTCCCCTCCCCACCCTGCACACACCCATGAGACCAAGCAGGGACATTTAATAAGGTTTTATTAAAGTTTCTGGAAAGCAGCAGAAGGGACTCAAAACAAGGACACAACCCACAACTGCTTCTTGAAGCTGCCTCAACTCCATCCATGCAGCACATGCCACACCCAGTTCCTGACGTGGGTCCACATCAGAGTCTAGACCTCCAGACACCACCTGCAGCTCCAAGAGACTCCACTCCTTGGAACTCACTACTCAGAGAAAGGAGGAAGGCTCGTTTTCTTCCACCCTCATCGGGGGCTTTTCTCTAAATCCTCATTTCTAGGATCAACCTCCTAGCTGTTGGTCGACAGTGCCCGACCAATGGTGAAAATGCTTGAACATCTCCTCTGCTGAGAAGCAGCCATCCAATCAAAATGGTGGGTTTGGGTCGACTTCTGCCACTCCCCCCACACCGCCCCCCGCAATGTGTTGAAGTCCTAACCCCCAGCACTTCAGAATGTGGCCTTATTTGGGAATAAGGTTGTTACGGGTGTAATTCGTTAAGATGAGGTCACAGTGGAGTAGGGTGGACCCTCATCCACCATGACCGGCATCCTTGTAAGGAGACAGCCGTGTGAAGACATGGACACAGGGAGAGTGCCACGTGAAGACAGGACTGGACACAGGGAGAGTGCCACGTGAAGACAGGACTGGAGTGATGCGGCTGCAAGGAATGCCTGAGATTGCCAGCAAACCAGCTGCAGCCAGAAAGAGGCAAGGAAGGATTCCCCTCCAGGAGCATGGCTCTGTCAACACTGTGGCCTCCAGAACTGGGAAGGAAGAAATATCTGTTGTTTTATTGATTTATTTTTGAGACAGGGTCTCGCTCTGCTGCCCAGGCTGGAGAGCAGTGGTGTGATCTTGGCTCACTGTGGCCTCAACCTCACAGGCTCAGGTGATCCTCCCACCTCAGCCTCCTGAGTACCTGGGACCACAGGCACGTCCCACTACACCTAATTTTGCATTTTTTTTGTAGAGATGGGCTCTCACTATGTTGCCCAGGCTGGCCTCAAACTCCTGAGCTCAAGCAATCCACCCACCTTGGCCTCCCCAAGTGCTGGGATTCCAGGCATGAGCTATGCACCTACCTCTGTTGTTTTAAACCACCTGGTTTGAGGTACTTTATCATGGCAACCCTGGGAAACAAGTGCAGTGATATTCAAGGGATGACATACCTGTCTGCAGGATGAACACGAATCACAATCAATACCACTTTCCAGGAGGCAACGAGAATGCACACAGGCAGGACAATAATATTGGCAGCTTAATATTTATTCGGTACTAACTTTGCTCCAGGCTTGGTGCTATGCAGGTCCCAGGAGTTATTTCTTCTCACAACCCCCTTAGGAGAAAGTTCTGTTCTCATCCCGGGTTCCACAGGATGAGGCTAAGGGAGATTGAGTTGCCCGAGGTCACTGGCAAGAAAAGAGACAAGATCTGAACCCCAAGAGCCCAGTGCTTCACGATGCTAAGATGCAGGGACTGTGGGTCAAGGACAGTGGGATAGTAGGAGAAGCCAGAGAGGGACTTTGGACGGTCTGGCCATGGCTGGAGCCTTAGCTTTCCTCCAGTTTAAGTTTGTTGGCAGGATTTGCCCTTTTCAGCCCGTCTTCAGTTTCTCTATTCTGCTTCTCTGAGGAAGAACTGAGGAGTAAACTGCTAATGCGTGCAAGCGTGTGCATGCTGTGCATTTACGTGTGTAGCTGTAACATCGAATAAAAGATTGTCCATTTTGGCCAGGCGCCGTAGCTCATGCCTGTAATCCCAGCACTTTGGGAGGCCAAGGCGGGCGGATCACCTGAGGTCAGGAGTTCGAGATCAGCCTGGCCAACATGGTGAAACCCCGTCTCTACTAAAAATACAAAAATTAGCTGGACATGGTGGCGCATGCCTGTAATCCCAGCTACTCAGGAGGTTGAAGCAGGAGAACTGCTTGAACCCAGGAGGTGGAGGTTGCAGTGAGCTGAGATGGCGCCACTGCACTCCAGCCTGGGTGACACAGTGAGACTCAGTCTCAAAAAAAAAAAGGGGGAGATTTCCCCCATCTCCCTTCTTACCACATCCCCATAGTTCCCAAACCAGAAAACTTGGGGACATGGTTTGACAGGAATTCTCTAATTTAGGAATTGAGATATGTGAAAAGAAAAAGAAAACAACATTTTCTTTCTTTTTAAATTACAAATATATAGTGAGATGCAATAAAAAAAAAAAACAGTGCTATACATGGCTGATGAAAGCATAATTTACCACAGGCCTCTTGCATATGTCAAGAGCTGTAAAAATATTCATCCCATTTGACGGCGGTCCCGCTTCTGGGAATTTATTGTAGAAAATGATTGGAGATGCTCAGCAATGGAAGAAGGGGTGCAGAGGTGACAACCAAGTCTCGGGTAAGAAGACTGCATTTGTGGTGTTGAAATTATGAACAGGAGGACTATGTAGCAAAACGGAAAACATATATATTATACACACACACACATTCACAATATATATCATGTGTTATTTCTATTACTTTTAAAGTGAGCATTCAGCAGTAGTCATTGAATGCAAGCAGCGAGAACCATCTGTGTAATTTAAGCCAGAAAAAGGATATGTGTAGAGAGTACACAGTGTCTCACAGTCTTGAAGGACTGGACAAAGATCAGGCCTTGGAAAGCACAGGCCAGATCAGTGCATGGAGATGGAGGGGCAGAGACAGGGCAAGTTTCCTTGGGGAGGTGGGGTCAGAACTAATTGGTGCCCACTGTCTCTGCCCTGTGTCCCTAGGCTCATGGAGTGTGACTAGATGCTTGGTCAGGAGCATCGCTGGGGACAGTGTGGCAGACCCTGCCAACTGTCCATCTCACATCCATTTCCCACTTTGTCCTTGCTAACAGAATCCCAGCTTAGTTCAGAGCACGACCTCAGGTAACAGGACATGAGTGGTGGAGGCCTCATACGGTTTGGCCAATCATTAACAATTCTATCCCCCACGTCCCCCACCATCTTGGCAGCTAGAAGCCACATGGCCCAGCTCCAGCCAGTGAGATGTTATGGACCAAACTGTGTTCCTCACAGTCAGATGCTGAAGCCCTAACCCCTAATATGGCTGCATGTGGACTTGGGGCCTTTAACAAGGCAATTAAGGTTAAATGAGGTCGTAAATAAGGTTAAATGGGGCCGAATCTGATAGGACTGATGTCCTTATAAGAGAAGAGACACCAGAACTCACTCTCTTGCACATGAGCAGAGAGGATGAAGCAAGAAGGCATCTGTCTGCAAGCCCAGAAGACAGGCTTCCTCCAAAACCAACCCTGCCAGCATCTTGATCTTACAATTCCAACTTCCAAAACGATGAGAAAATAAGTGACTGCTGTTTCAGCCACCCAGTCTACGGTGTTCTGTTTGGCAGCCCGAGCTGACTAATGCAAGATCTAGGGGATATCTGCTGGGAGGGACTTCCATGTTCCGGGGAGCTTTATCCCACGGAGAATCACTCCCGAACGGGTGCAGTGGTGCATCCTAATCAAGGAGCCCCCAACACTCACCCCACTGAATTTCAAAGCTGCCAGGGACCAGTGGCTCTTAGGTGCCTCCCATGTTCCCCTTTTCGAATAGGAATGTCCACTGCAGTTATCCTATGCTGGTCCCACCACTGTGGTTGAACATGTCAGGGATAGATAAAAATTCCTTTTAGTTCACAAGTCTTTGGATATAGAGCTACTATACTTGAGAAATTATGCCCAAGAAGCCTCATCCACATCTGGTGACATCTTCAGGTAAATGATGACATCCTGGATTTTCAGCTGATGCTGGAAAGGGTAAGGCTTCTGGAGAATCTTTAAACAGGGTGAGTATATTCTGTATATGGGACTGTAGGCAGAATAACAGCCTCCTAAAGATGTCCACATCCTAATCCCCAGGACCTATGACTATATTAGGTGGCACGGCAAAGGGGAATTCCAGTTGCAATGAAATTATGGTTGCTGGATATGAATAGACTATCCTGGATTGTCAAGAAAATACTGGGTGGGCCCAATGTCACATGAGCGTCCTTAAGAGTGGAAGAACAAGGTGGGAGAAAGAGACTCAAAAGGCAGCAGAGGAAGGACTTGGCCCAGCGTTTCTGGCTTTGAAGACAGAAGAAGGCGCCACAAGCCAAGGAATGTGGGTGCCTCTAGAAGCTGTAAGTCAAGCAGACAGATTCTCCCCTAGACCCTCCAGCAGGAACACAGCCCTACTGACACCTGATTCCAGCCCTGTGAGACCCATACTGGACTTCGGACCTCCAGAACTGCAATATAATAAATTCGTGTTGTTTTAGGTCACTAGGCTTGTGGTAATTTATTACAGCAGAAATAGAAGACTAATACAGTGAGGGGTGTAAACAATCTGTGGCCAGAGGGCAGACTGTGGTAGCTGAAAATATGCCCACAAAATCTTGTACTCCTTTCAGAAAGTGGAGCCTAATTCCCTTCCTCTTGAATGTGGGCTGGAATTAGTGGCTCATCTAACTAATGAACTGATAAAATAAGGCAGAAGTGATGGTGTGTGACTTGATACTAGGTCACAAAAGGAGCAGCTTAATGGAACAGTCTGGGACAGCTCCCCATGCCATCATGGGCTCAGAAACGGACGTACTGACTTAGGGTCAGCCATGTCAAACAAAGACCACGCCAACAGCTTACGAAAACCAATGAGTGATTTGGAAATGATCAGAGGGATCTGATGAACAGTTTGTTTTACAACTTACATCACTTGGCAAGCAGTTTTATAAGAAATAGTTGTCCCTCAGTATATACGGGGAATTGGTTCCAGGACTCTCCCCCCACACCAAAATCCGTGCACAGCCAAGTCCAGAAGTTAGCCCTGCAGAGCCCTCCTATATAAAAAGTCTGCCCTCTGATGACGAGGGTTTTTGCATCTTGAGAATACTGCATCTTCCATCTGTATTTGTTTGCAGATAGGGAATCAGTAAATACCAAGAGCCGACTATATCTTTTGAAAAAAATCAAAATATAAGCAGACCCAAGCGGTTCAAACCCATGTTGTTCAAGGGTCAACTGTGTTCATATTATTTAGAGAATAAAAAATATATATTTTATATTTAGATTATCATAGTTATTACATATTTGACCATCACTCCTGTGTAAATATTTCTTCCTTTCCAAACCCCTTGTTTTATCCCCTTCCTTTCCTTTTAAGCACCGGTCTCTGTGCACAGAATGCCAGGGACAGACCAACACAAGCTGTCGTGAGAAACAGAAGGAAAAGCTGGCTGCTTCTCAGCACTTGTCAGTGGGACAACACAGGGCCATCCTTTGCCCTTTTTGGGAAGAAGGGAGGTCCTGAGAGTAGCCTTCTATGCAACTTGAGAACTTTGAGAAGTGGGTTGGTGGAATGATGTCCCTGTTCCTCTGAAGCAGGGTCCAGTCGCAGTGCCACAATGCCCACTATGGAAACATGGCCCCAGGCCCATGACACTAGGACATGTCTCCTGCCTGGTTCCCTGGAGGGCAAGGCTGGGCTGTGACCGCTAGCTGTAGCATTCAAGTCTGGAAGCCTGGACCAATAACAGGTTTTGTGCCTGGTTTCGTGTGAATTTGCATCAACCTTGTTGCAGACTCCTTGACACCTTCCCCTTCACACACAGATGCCTGAGCCTTGGCCAGGTGATCAAATGCTTCTTTTGATCACTGACATCTTTGTGGCTGCAGTAGCCAGCCCATGGCCATTTCCAGAGTGGTCCAGTACTACCTGACCCCTGCCAAGGAGGGGCACCATCTAATTGGACTAATGGCGCTCAGTCAGGGTCATAGCTGTGCTCCAGGGAGACCCTGCATATCCCGGAGGATCCTAAATGTTTTCTGGAGTTGGAGAGAATTCCCAGAATCCTCCTCATAAATCCTTCTTTGGATATAAGCTAGCCAGATGTAGTTTCTGCCATTTGCCACTCCAACACCATCAACCAGATATCCAGGTGTCCCAGATGGTGAACGTTCAAGAGCCCCAGCCATGGGTCCAGGCAGCAGAGGCACGTCTATGGAGATAGGCTGGGCCTTGTCCCCTGCCAAGTCAGTGATGAGTGGGAGGACTCACTGGCCCTTGCACTGAGCAAGGACACCTGACAGGCCAGCCTAATCACCCCCCTGTGGCCAATATAAGGATATTGATCTTTAGTGGCCAGAATCTCTCCTCCATCACTTTTTATGTTTGTTGTTGTTGCTGTTGTTTGTGTATGCGTGTGTGTGTGTGTTTTTCTGCCGAGTCCTTGATCTTGGATCCTCCATCACTTTTGCCAAGGAACACCTTCCAGCTCACAGGTAAAGGAAGAACTCTTTCCAGACAATAAGTCAGGCACCTCTGACTTGTGATGAGGAGAGGAGGGCTTGCCACACAGTGTAGAATTTAAGTCACTCCAGAATTTTCAGGACGATGGCTTTGGATCCAGCTACATTCAAGAACTAGGACCAAGAAGCAGACCTGATTGGTCTTCCCTAGGGAAAACCTAGCCGTCATTTGCATGCAAACAATGCCTGGCACGTACAAGGCAGCCCTTGCAGGCTTCTCTGCCCCATTGTTGGGCCCTGTCAAACCTGTGCTTGTATAGAAAGCAATGGGATGCTAAATCAAATAGAGTGGGATTAGAATTCGCATGAGAGAAAGGGAAAGGGATGGGGCAGGGACCAGGGAGAGAGCTAAAATCTGTCCTCCCTAGGAGAGTGGCTTCCATTGACAGGCAGGGAGAATGAGGGAAGGTCATCAGAAACACCAGGTGCAAGTCTGTCACTGATGGCTACCCAATATCCTTGAGGGCATCTGGACCGCCTCCATTTTGGTCCTTTCCTATATTTTGAGTACCATCTTCCCAAGGGATGAGCTATAAAAACCCGCGTTCCCAAACTCCCTTGCTGCCATGGAGCAGGCATGTGACTGAGATACCAACCAATCAGACATGCACACAGACTGGCAAAGGAGACACTGGAGAAGAGGCCAAATGGATTTAATGGCCCAGAGATCATGTCCTGATGGGTGAATGACGGCACAGCATCTAGTTTTCTATTCTTCTCTGCTTGTCTATTTGAACTCAAATTAATTCAGATTTTGTACCCTCTGGGAAAAGAAAAACTCACTGATATGAAATGTTCGAAAACTGTGAGTTTTCTTTGTTTATGCTTTTATTTATTTATTTATTTATTTATTGAGATGGAGTCTCACTCTGTCGCCAAGCAGGAGTGCAGTGGCGCAATCTTGGCTCAATGCCACCTCCACCTCCCGGGTTCAAGCAGTTTTCCTGCCTCAGCCTCCCAAGTAGCTGGGACTACAGGTGTGCACCACCATGCCCAGCTAATTTTTTAATATTTTTAGTAGAGACGTGGTTTCACCATGTTGGCCAGGATGGTCTCTATCTCTTGACCTTGTGATCTGCCTGCCTCAGCCTCCCGAAGTGCTGGGATTACAGGTGTGAGCCACTGCACCCAGCCCTATTTACGCATTTTTTATTTTTAGAGATGGGGTTTCACCATATTGCCCATGCTGAAGTGCAGTAACTATTCACAGGTGTGATCATCATGCACTACAGCCTTGAACTCCTTGGCTCAAGTGACCCTCTTACCTCAGCCTCCTGAGTATCTGGACTACAGGTCTGTACCACCTGCACCTGTACCACTTGTTTACTGGAGAAAACAAGTGTTTACTCTTGACCTGTGGCTGAAATTTTAGAATTAAAGTTATAAGCTCTGTTTATATGTTTACTTTTCTGAGTGTATAATATTTTCCTACCTCCTGACAGTATCATCAAATTAAGTTGGATTATAAATCTCTTAAAGGAGTTCTATTCTCTATTCCTTTTTTCTTTATTTTTATTTTATTTTTTATTTTTTTTGAGACAGGGTCTTGCTCTATCACCCAGGCTGCAAGTGCTGTGGCATGAACATAGTTGTAGCCTCGACCTCCTGGGCTCAAGCAATCCTCCAGCCTCAGCCTCCTGAGTAGCTGGGACCACAGGCACATGCCACCATACTCATAGAGATGAGGTCTCACCATGTTGCCCAGGCTGGTTTCAAATTCCTAGGCTCAAGAGATTCTCCTGCCTCAGCCTCCCAAAGTGCTGGGATTACAGGTGTAAGCCACTGTGCCCAGGTAAGAGCTCTATTCTAATTGAGATGTATTTATCTTAGAGACAAGAGCTAGAAATATAAATTCGATATTTTTAAAATTTTCCAAAATTAAGGAAATTGAACCTCTAATACATTCAATGTGGGAAAAAAAGCATTTTTTTTTTTTTTTTTCGAGATGGAGTCTCGCTCTGTCGACCAGGCTGGAGTGCAGTGGCACAATCTCAGCTCACTGCAAGCTCAGCCTCCTGGGTTCAAGCTATTCTGCCTCAGCCTCCCAAGTAGCTGGGACTAGAGGCACGTGCCACCATGCCCGGCTAATTTTTGTATTTTTAGTAGAGACAGGGTTTCACCAAGTTGGCCAGGATGGTCTTGATCTCCTGACCTCGTGATCCGCCCACCTCGGCCTCCCAAAGTGCTGGGATTACAGGCGTGAGCCACCATGCCCGGCCAAAGATGTGTTTTATCAGAATACTTTCCTATGCTTTATGTTGACTTTACCATGTCCTTAAGTAAGAAGAGAAAGTCTTACCACTTTTATAAGAGCTAAGGTTCTTTACAATCATGTTACCTCCTATGTTTACTTTTAAAATATTTTCATTGTCACTTTAGCTAAATGGGGTAGCTAAGTATTGTTTCTCAGTAATCTATGACCCTAACTTAAGTATTCAAACCTCTAACAGCTTTTGATATTCTGCCTTCCCCAAATCAAATCCTAAATGGTATCTTTCATACCTACAACTGTCTTTGAGATTTCCCAGAGGGTCCCTGGAAAATCACTTAGGATTTGTTCTTTCACCTTGTAAAAGGAGAGGTACTAGAAGTAATTCAGCTTATCAGATATGTTATTAATAAATTGCATGGGAAGCTTTTGAGGTAGGAGGCAGGATTAGACTCTGGGGGTGGAGACTTGGACAAGAACCAGATTGAGGACTAGCTAAAACAGGGCCAGCGCAGAAGCAGCTTTCCATAAGACTGGCACACCCAGAGGTTACTGCCCCTTTCTGTGGGAACCACCCAACGACCCAGAAGTTACCAGTATTTTCTACAAATTTCTGCATAACCCACCCCTTAATTTGCATATAATTAAAAGTGGGTATAAATATGACTGTAGAAGTGCCTCTAAGCTGCTACTCTGTGCACACTGCCTAAGGGGTAGCCCCGCTTTGTAAGGTGCAGCACTTCTGCTGCCGCTGTGCACTGCCGCCTCTATAAAAGTTGCTGTCTCACCCCACCGGCTCACCCTTGAATTCCTTCCTAGATAAAGCCAACAACCCTCCTGGGCTAAGCTCCAATTTGGTGGGGGTGGGAGGGGGCTCACTTGCCCTAGATCACTTTGTCAAATCAGAAGAGATGCTTTTTTTTTTTTTTTTTTTAAGATGGAGTCTCACTCTGTGGCCCAGGCTAGAGTGCAGTGGTGCAATCTCACCTCACTGCAATCTATGCCTCCCAGGTTCAAGCAATTCTCTTGCCTCAACCTCCCGAGTAGCTGGGACTATAGGCATGCAGCACCACGCCTGGCTAATATTTGTATTTTTTGTAAAGACAGGATTTCACCGTATTGGCCAGACTGGTCTTGAACGCCTGACCTTGTGATCCACCCACCTTGGCCTCCCAAAGTGCTGGGATTACAGGTGTGAGCCACTGCACCTGAACTTTTTTTTTTTTTTTTGAGACGGAGTCTCACTCTGTCACCCAGGCTGGAGTGCAGTGGTGCGATCTTGTCTCACTGCAAGCTCCACTTCCTGGGTTCAAGCGATTCTCCTGCCTCAGCCTCCTGAGTAGCTGGGATTACAGGCATGTGCCACCATGCTTGGCTAATTTTTGTATTTTTAGTAGAAACGGGGTTTCACCATGTTGGCCAAGCTGGTCTCGAACTTCTGACCTCGGCCTCCCAAAATGCTAGGATTACAGGCGTGAGCCACCGCATGCTGGCCTGGGCTATTATTAATATAAAATTTTCAGAAATTGTATGCTTTATGGGAAATTTCTAGACAATCGTCAATGTCTTTGCTGTCCATTATATGTTTATGATTCCTGGTGCTCCTTTGCCTAATATTAGACAAAAACAGTATAGTGCTATCAGTTATAATTTGTTAGTTTTTAAAATGTTAACTTGGTTGCAGCTTTAATTCTCTAATTTGAATCTACTATCTTCTGGGCCAGGGTTTTTAATTGAGGATTCACATCACTTAACTATGGAGTTTTACTAATACACAGGTGTCTAGGACCTAATCCAGATTTGCTGAATCTCTTTCCTCAAGTCAAATAAAAACAAACCCAGACTATGTAAGGAGACTTTATTGGAGCAGTTACTGCAAGGGGGTGTGGTAAGGAACTATTGCCAGGGGGAGGTTGCTCTGACCATAAGATCTGCAAGTATCTTAGAGGTTGGGCAAAGTGCTTTTCTTTTGTAGAGAGGAGTAAATAAGGCTAGAAAGATCCAGGTATGGGAAAGTGGAATGGGAGGGTGGCATGACAGGATTGCAGACCCAAGAATGTCTTATCCCAAAGCCAGTCTATTTTCCTCCCCCCTCCCCTTTTTTTTTTTGAGTCTCACTCTGTCAGCAAGGCTGGAGTGCAGTGGCATGAATGTGGCTCACTGCAGCCTCAACCTCCTGGGCTCAAGTGATTCTCCTACCTCAGCCTCCTGAGTAGTTGGGTCTACAGGCATGCACTGCTACACCTGGCTAATTTTTAATTTTTTTCTAGAAATGGAGTCTCACTTTGTTGCCCAGGCTGGTCTTGAATTCCTGGGCTCAAGAAATCCTCCAGTCTCGGCTTCCCAAACTAAGAGGATCACAGGTGTGAGCCACTGCACCTAGCCCAGTCTGTTTCCAGAAGTAGCAGGGCTGTCTGCTGGCTCAGGCTGAGGGTGAGCCAATGCTTAGGAGCCTTGGGTGAAGGAGAGAATACGAACCAAAGATTTTGATTTTGTTCCCATTTTGTCCAGTGGGGACAAAAGAGTTCAGCTAATCATTTATGAGGCAAAGAATGGGAATTTGGAGAGTCTGTCTGACTTGGCCAAGGGTAAACAAGGAGCATCTGGGAGTCTTATCCAAGTCATATAGGGAAGGGTGGTCTTCACAGTAAGCTGTTTCCTGGAGGGCAGAGTGCGGGGATTTCTCAGCCTTTGCTGTTTTCCAGAAACACAGGGCTCCCACAAAACTTAACACTGTCATTTGTTACATACTTGGTATATTCATGATATATTATGTCCATGTTTGTTATGTTTTATATCTTAAGATTTTTTTCCCTGAAAAGGTTATGTTCATTAATTTTTATAAATTAGATATAACATCTACTTTTCTTTGAAAATAGGATCATTATATTTATAGATATTTTGCCTAAAAATATTTTGACTGACTTCATCTTGTTTTGCATGCCTCAGAAACTGCAAATATTCTTGAGTTGCATTATCTTTGTAATGAACTCTCATCATGCCTTTCACTTTTGATAATTATAAGCAGTATGTTAACCATAGTCATTTTAAGTCTTCTGTTATCTACCAATAGTGTTCTGTTCTACTCTGATGCTTCTCTGAAAGGACTTGAAATCACTTCAGTAAAGAAGGACTGTCTCAGAACTCCGTGGAAAAGGACTATGCCAGGTACCTTTGGGTATAGACTTCTGATGGCACTATTTAAGCAACTTTGAGACCACATAATTGAACTGAGTCAGGATTTCTAGAACTCTAGTTGAGAAACAGATGGATTCATGAGATTGCTAACCTAAGATTGAGCTGAACAGGAATTAATGACATAGGACTGAATGAACTGATGGGGGGATGGTTGTGGGTTTTGCTTGGAATATTGTTTTAATGTTCTATTTTCTGAATACATAAAGAGTTCCTTTATCTTAAGCTATCTATAACTCATAACAATTTAGTAGACTGTATTCTTATAAACTAAAATGAACATTTGTGTATTGGTCCATTCTTACACTGCTATAAAGAACTATCTGAGACTGGGTAATTTATGAAGAAAAGAGGTTTAATTGACTCACAGTTTGGCAGGCTGTACAGGAAGCATGGCTGGGAGGCCTCAGGAAACTTACAATCATGGCGGAAGGCCAAGAGGAAGCAAGCATGTCTTACCATGGTGGCAGGAGAGAGAGACAGTGATGGGGGAAGTGCCACACATTCTCAAACAAACACACCTTGTGAGAACTCACTCATATCATGAGAACAGCAAGGCGGAAATCTGCCCTTATGATCCAGTCATCTCCCATCAGGCCCCTCTGCTGACATGTGGGAATTACAATTCGACATGAAATTTAGGTGGAGACACAGAGCCAAACCATATCAATTTGCAAATGGTGTATTTTTCTTACTGCCTGATCCTTCCAGAATTTGGAGTATTCTTAATTTCATGGCAATATAATTACTTGCACAGGTTCAATAAGAATCTGTCCTCCTTGTTTACAGGACAGAATTGGAAACATTCGTTATGCAACAAAGGCCTTTAAGTCTTTTGTCATCTACAAATGGTTTTTTTCTTTTACTCTGGTGCTTCCCCAAATGTCATGTTTGAGAATGATGCTCATTTAATCAGCTATGACCAGATACTTTAAAGAACTAAGGTTGACTTTTTGGAGCCAATGTTTACAAAATGCTCTTGGGAAAACTGGCACTGGAGTACATGGTTTCAGTCTTACAGGTGAGTAAGAAAGGTCACTTCCTGACAGTACCAGGAAGCTTAGGATATTATGGGGACTCAAGAAAAGAGGAACTTGTCCAAATTTATAGGTACTGCATTTAAAGTATGATGGCAAGTTCTTAGCTTGGCTTCCTAGCCTCAAGAGAATTTTAAAGCTCAGTCTGAAAGTCCTCATGAAAACTTTCAACAAAGTAAACTTAAGAAGACCTGTGTGGCAAATTACCATTCTTACGCTACCTATGTGAGTAATCAGACAAGTCTAATGAGACCAGCCTTATTTTGTGATCAAGCCTTGATCAGGAATAATCGTTTTTTGTTTGTTTGTTTTTTTGAGACAGTCTCACTCTGTTGCCCAGGCTGGAGTGCAGTGGCATGATCTTGGCTCACTGCAACCTCTAGCTCCTGGGTTCAAACGATTCTCGTGCCTCAGCCTCCTGAGTGGCTGGGACTACAGGCACATGCCACCATGCCCAGCTAATTTTTTTTTCTGTATTGTATTTTTAGTAGACATGAGGTTTCACCATGTTGGCCAGGCTGGTCTTGAACTCCTGTGACCTAAAGTGATCCGCTTGCCTCAGCCTCCCAAAGTGCTGGGATTACAGAAGTGAGCCACCGCGCCCAGCCAAGAATAACAGTTCTTTGAGATTATTTTTTATCAAGATGGAAGGGACTGTAGACAGGAATTTTGTGTTTCAGTGGAAATCTATGCACACCCATCTGGGTTATCAGATTCTGGCTCTGGTCATTGCTGTTCATTTTTTTATAAATCACAGGTAACTGATGGATACGCAAACTATTTTGTCCGGTAAAGATTTAACTGACTTCCTTTCACCCTATGGAAAAAACAATTTTAGTACCTACCTGCAAATTGGACTGGAGGCTGCCACCTTGCCTAAATTGTGGATTCTTATCAAATTTTCAATTCTTCCAGATGTCATCAATATCTGGCTATGGTTATCCAAACTAACATTTTTAATTTTCCTACCTCCTGCCTGACTCAGCATCACCAGGAACTGAATGAAGGCTCACCATCTAGATTCTACGTCAGGATTCCAGGTAGCCTTGCACTGGCCCTTTGTCCGGGATCTGCAGAACCCCCTATAACCTATAGCCCAAAGACTTGATATAAACCTCAAAGGCCTCATCACCATGGCAGACCATGCAGGGGCTGAATTCTCCCTGCACAGGCCACTGTCTGGACTACTAAGGAAGACCAGTAAAATGCTTGTATATGCATGTCTCTATATGAGCAAGAACCAAGACTGACCAACACCAAGAGCATCACCATCCTAGCTTGAGCTTCAAGAAACTCAAGAAGCACTGCTGCAAAACCAAAAGGTTTTCCTCCATTGACCACTTGGAATCCAACGAACAGGTTACCCTCAGGCTCTGTACTTCAATTCAACCATTGATATGAATATTTCTCTTTTACATTTCAGTCATGCTTCTTTAAAGATGCCAGATTTCTAGCACTCTAAAACAACTGATCTTTGCCACCACCTCTCATCAGATGGCTCAACTGACTCTGCAAAACCACCACCACCAAGAGCCCTTGGGAGGCCATTTCTTATACCTGCTTTGCCCCTCTAAAGCTTTGTGATCACCTCTTAGTTGTTCAGTAATGAATGATATTCACGAAAAAAGAAGGGACTAACAACAGTGAACTCCGCCTGAGCCTCATATGCCTAAAAACAGTAACAGTTAAGAAATTTCCCTATCTTTTTGTGGCTCAGGAAATGGCTAACTGCAAAGTACCGCCCTGCTCTGGCATACACCAAGATAAGACCCATCTCCATCCTTCTGCATGACTTCCATAAGATTTGCAGAAGATACAGATGGCTCCCTTGTCTAAGTGCCCCCATAAAACCCTAGGTCTCCCCACTGTTCTTTGAGACTGTCTTCATTGCTCAATATTCTTCCTATTAATTAAGCATTCCTCCTTAATTATCCAGTGCATTTTGTCTTTCATGCCAGCTTTCTACATCTTAGGTAGAAGAGGAACCCTAGTTTTGTTTTTAATATGGAGAAGATGTAAACATTTTTCTAGGCCAAGGTGAGAAACATCAGTAAAGAGAGGAAAAGAGGAAAAGTATAGGTGAGAGGAGAGAACGGAATTACTTATACGCTCAACAAATGTTGAGTGTCATACCAGCTACTAAGATCAATACAAATGTAAATACTATATAATTTCTTCTCTTAAAGAGCCTACAGCCAAGGAAGGCAATGTGGCATGAACATAAACAACTACAGTACAAAGCCATATGTGCTGAGTGTTAGGTTAACAATATCATTATCTTCCAAAATGAAAAAGAAGCTCTGTGGAATTTCAGTTTGGGTGAGGGGGGACAACAAAGAGAACCGGAAAGGGAAGCAGACAGAAGCTGACACAGAAGAAATTTCAGATGATGAGAACTTGGTAACAAAAGTATGCAAGCAGAAGGCCATGGGAGGCATTAAGGACAAAGTTAGTGGTGCAGTTTAGTAGGAATATAAGGTAAGCATAGGGATTCAAGACCCAGTCATGGAAGGACAAGGGCTAGACCTGATAACATAAGCACTGGTGGAAAAGTAAAGGCTAATAAAGATTTGGGGTTAAATTACATAGTAGGAGCCACATAATAGAACTACTAAGCTAACTGCAGGGTGGAGGATGGACTGATTATAGAGGAGAGCGGCAGTTATAAGGATGACGGAATGAGGTCCTGAATAAGGGGGAGTGAGTGGATGCATGAGATTAGAATACTCTGCAGACAGAACCTGGGCTCAGTGATTGAATGGAGGTCTGTGGGCCTGAATCACTCACTGATGTAATGGTTTTATCTTTAGAAACAGTGAGCCCAGCAAGGGAGTGGGCTGAGAAAAGGGAGGCAAGGACCACCTAGTCAGGGCAAGCAGCAGTGTCTAGGAGGAAGACAGAAATGCATGTTTGGAGGCAGATGCATGGTCAGGACAGGAGGCAGAGTCTGATGAGTCAGCCTCCCTTGACTGTAAGGCTCTGTGAGGCAAGAAATCATGTATTATTTACCTTTGCTTTTGCCTTAGTAGCTGCATGGCATTCCACAATTGTTGAGTGTGACGTCCTGGAAATGTATGAGGTGGCCACAGAAGAGCAGAGCCTGAGGAGCAGCAACAGCAGAAGAAGGTGCCAAAGCCAAACATGGCAGGGAGAGGTGGAGGTATGAGTGCCAGAGAGACAGAAGAAATCCAGGCATGCACCAGTCATGGATATGAAGGAAGAGGAGAACGCTGACATGCAGGAAGCTCTCAGTGCTTCTTATAGCTGTGTGGGCTCTGAGAACACCACTGTGGGCAGATCCAGGAAACCTCTTCCATCCCAGCCTCTTCAAGGCCAGCCATGCCGCCCAAAATTTCTAAATCTGGAATTCCTACAGTGCCTATTAGCTGTTGGTCAACAACAGCAGAGTTGGTCTCAAAAAAATAATTTTTTGATAGAGAAATGAGAAAAAGCATGTGCCAGTTATTATTATATCACATATATAACACATAGCATATATATTATATATAACACACAGCATATATATTATATATATATCACACAGCATATATTTTATATATATATGATATACAGCATATATATTACAATTGGCCCTCCATATCTGTGGGTTCTGCAGCATATATATTACAGTTGGCCCTCCATATCTGTGGCCCTCCATATCTGTGTGTTCTGCAGTATATATATTACAGTTGGCCCTCCATATCTGTGGCCCTCCATATCTGTGGGTTGAATCCTTGGATTCAACCAATCGTGGGTCAAAAATATACAGAGAAAAACTGTCTGTACTAAATATGTACAGACTATTTTTTTGTCATTATTCCCTAAACAATATAGTATAACAACTATTTATGTAGCATTTACATTATGTAAGGTATTATAAGTAATCTAGAGATGATTCAAATGATACAGGAGGATATACATGGGTTATATGCAAATACTATTCCATTTTGTACTAGAGACTTGAGCATCTATGGATTTTGATATCCACAAGAGGTCCAGGAATCAGTCCCCCTTGGATACTGAGGGATAGCTGTATATGGGAATAACATATAATGCATATATGTATCTCAGCTGCAAACCTACATTTTCTATTCTGGTTTGTGATATGGAACTCTACAAACCTCATTTCTGCTTTGTGATATGCTTCCCTGTGGGTCTCTGCTAATAGACGCCACCAGAGGGAGGCTGCAAAGCTGGAGGAGTGAGAAGGGACTTGCGTCTTCTACTCCACTTCTCATAGGCTTCTCCTCCCTGTTCCTGTGTTACTGATGAGCAGGCGATAAATGGACTGAGTCCAAATTTGAATTACAGTGGACCCAGGACATCTGTAGATCCATGCCTGTGGTTAAATTCCCAGTTCCTGAATGTATAATTGGCATAGATATACTGGCAACTGGCTGAATCCCTCCACACTGGCTTACAGTAGGAAAGGCCAAGTGAAGCTCCTGAATAGTAATACTGCATCCAGGGGGAACTGCAGAAATCAGTGCTAATATCAAAGACTTGAAAGTTGGAGGCATGGAAGTACCTATCACATCTCCGTCTAACACACCTTTTGGACTGTGAAGAAGGTACTTAGATCTTGGGTAATGGCTGTGGATTATCATAAAATTAATCAGGTGGTATGTCTGATTGCAACTCCTGTTCATGATGTAGTATCTTTGTTGGAACAAATCAACAAAGCCCCTGACACCTGGCATGCACCTATTGGCCTGGAAAATGTTTTTTCCTTCATTCCCCTTGGTAAGAACCATGAGCTTTTACCTGACAAGACCTTCACAGTATTGTGAATTCTCCTCCTCTCTAACATAACACAGTGTGTGGAGATCTTGACAGTATACCCATCTGCTAAACTGACATTTATACTGATTGGCTCTGATGAGCAGAAAATGCAAAATAGTTTAGATACCTTGGAGGCATGCACGTAAACAGAGGGTGGGAGATAAATCCCATGAAAATTCAAAGGCTTATGATCGCAAAGCTTCTAGAGATCTAGTGTGAGGAACATGTTAAGATAGCCTCTCCAAGGCAAAAGACAAGTTGCTGTACTTTGCATCACCTACAACTAAAAAATAAAGAAAATCCTTGGTGGATCCTTCTTGGCATTTGGAGGCAATGCATACCAAACTTGAGTGTGTTATTTCAACCCATTTACTGAGTAATCAATTTTCAGCAGAGACTAAAGCAATCTCTTGCTCTGCATCAAGCCCAGGCTGAAGAACAAGCCTTATGACCCCACAGATCCAATGCTAGTAAAAGTGCCTGTGACAAACAAGGCTGGTCTGTGGAGCCTGTGACAAGCATTAATAGGACAATCACAGTACAGAACTCTGGAGTGTAGAGGCAAATCCATGCCCTCTTCTCCAGGTAACTATTAACTATTTGAGAAAGATTCTGCTTTTCTACTGGCCCTTAGTAAAGAATAAACACTGAACCATGAGATATCAAGTAACCTTGTGACCTGAGCTTCCCATCATGAATTTATAGTTATTGACACACCTAGCCACAGATTAGACCTGTGCTGCAAAAATAGAAAAGGCTGGCCTCAAGCAGGTCCAGAGGACACAAGTAAGTCAGACTCCTTCGACACTGACTCTGGCTGCATTGCCTCCTCCCCCCTCAATCCTCATCTATGCCTGCTGGGAGTTCCTTATGACTAGGTAGCTGAGAAGGAAATAATCTGGGCTTGATTTGCAGGCAGTTCTCCATATGTTGGAACCAACAGAAAGTGGATGGCAATATTACAGTCTCACTTGGGTGACTCTGAAGGACAGTGATAAACAGAAGACTTCCTATTGAGCAGAACTTGGAGCTGTTTGGTTGTCCACTTTGTTTGAACTGAGAGATGACCAGAAGTACAGATCTGCTGACTAAAGGAAGATTTCTAATTAATGACTGGATGGTCATGGGGGGACAAGGGTTGGAACACTGGTGATGAGATCTGGGGAAATTATATAGATAAACTTCTCAAACTGGGCACAAAGGGGAACAGATATTTGGGTCCCAAATATCTGATGTGGATGCTCACTGGAAGGCATGCATTACAGAGGCTTGCAACAATGGGCTTGTGATTCATGAAACTCATTGGTCTTACCAGAGATCCCATCGCGAAGAGGTCAGTCTGAACAGTGGGATGGCCTACTAGATAATTACCTAGGGCACCAGATGGGAGTCAACACCCTGAAAGAACAGGGTTTTATCTTATAGGATGCAATATATCCTTCAAATCAAAGACCTATACATAGTGCTGTCTCTTCATGGGCCCAAGAAGCAAGAACAGAAAAGACAGCGGGTCTTCCCACTGTCACACATAATGACCAATCACTTCTCATCTCCACAATTTTGAGCTCTGCTTGCTTGGAAGGTCGTGGTTCCCAAGGGAGGACTATTTCCACCAGGGACCCAACAGTGGCTCCATCAAACTGGAAGCTGAGACTGCCTCCATTTAGATATTTTTGGGTGCCTCATGACATTAAATCAAAAAAGAGCAGTGACTTTGCAGGCTGAAGTGACTGACCCCAATTATCAAGGGAAAATTGGGGTTATTACCACACAATCGTGGCAGAGGACTAGGTCTGGAACCCAGGGGATTTTCTGGGGCTCCAATGAATACTTCTAGCAAAAGTTAGTGGTGGCTTCTCCCCCTGCCACATGCATGAATATTTTCCTTTTTGGCTGTGCATTATTTAGTGGCTTTAGGACTAAACTGCTTAGGAAGAGAGGGAAAAAGACAAACCTACAGATTTTTGAAATTATTGTCTCTTGTTCCACTTTTCCCTCTCCTTTGCATCTTTTGCTGCTCACCCTTCCCTGTTCTAATGCTCCACTTTTTTTCCATAGGGACCATCTGGTCTAGAATGACTGCTGACCTAATCTGAAGCCAATCTCATTTGGTGCTGGGCATGATCCACATAAGAAGAGTCCCACTCCCCACTGCCTTGGTCTGCTTCTCCACTCTCAGAGAGGGCTCACCATGAGAAGCCCTGGCTTAGATCCTCCAGGACAGGTGCTCTCTGGGGAAGTCTGAACACATGGACCAAGAACCAAGTGGGCAAGCCTGGTTTCCACCTTCCTCAGTAATCACTTTAAGCCTGACAAGTTATGGGAAAATGGGATGCCCAGCATTGCCAGAGCCTACGACACCCATGTAGGAGCCATCTACCCATCCAATTAGCCAGACTGTCAATACAACATGACATACAGTTCTTCCTCAAAACCAGATTTGGTACAGATATTCCCTCTTCCTTGCCTGTTACCTCCCATATTTGGCACCTCCCACATGGTCTCTGGGCACTGTCAGCAAGCACACTGTGTGTGCTTTTACAGGCCATTTAGATAAGAGGCTTGCAACCAATCAACCCTTTACCTATCATGGATAGGCCATGAGCTACTATTCAGTTTCCAAGCACAGCAGGCTTACCTACCACAACCCTGGGAGCCAAGTCATTGTGATTAGAGATTGCTTGAGAGTGGGCTTTGCAGTGGACTGCCAGAATTCGGCTATGGTTCTGCCACTTACCAGCTGTGCAACTTGGGCAAGTTACTTAACCTCTCTGTGCCTCAGTTTTTCCCTGAACTATAGAATACCAGTAATGATGGCCTAGGATAAAGCTTGAATGTAAGCATTGTTATTGTTCTCCCTACTTGAGGGAGGAGGGGGTGGGTGGAATCAATGCCAAGATGCAAGCAGGACTCAGAATTAATAAATGACACAGAGACAGAGCTGAGAATGGGGGCCAGGGTCCTAATTCTTTTTTAATTTTTTTTTTTTTTTTTTGAGACAGGGTCTTGCTCCGTCGCCCAGAATATGGAGTGCAGTAGCTCAATCATTGCTTACTGAAGCTTTCAACTCTCAGGCTGAAGAAATCTTCCCAACTCAGTCTCTTGAGTAAACTGGGACTTCGGGTACATGCCACCATGTACGGCTAATGAAAAAAAATTTTTTTTTGGAGGCAGGGGTCTCACTATGTTACCCAGGCCGGTCTTGAACTCCCGGTCTCAAGTGATCCTCCCTTCTCCTGAGTAGCTGAGTTTACAGGCTGGCTAATGAGTCCTAATTCTTTTTTTTTTTTTTTTTTTGAGACAGTGTCTCGCTCTGTCACCCAGGTTGGAGTGCAGTGGCGTGATCTCGGCTCACTGCAAGCTCCACCTCCCAGGTTCACACCATTCTTCTGCCTCAGCCTCCCGAGTAGCTGGGACTACAGGCACCTGCCACCACGCCCAGCTAATTTTTTTCTATTTTTAGTAGAGACAAGGTTTCACCGTGTTAGCCAGGATGGTCTCGATCTCCTGACCTCATGATCCGCCCGCCCCGGCTCCTAAAGTGCTGGGATTACAGGTGTGAGCCACCGTGTCCGGCCTAATGAGTCCTAATTCTTAATCCTTGGCCTTTCTCTTCAAGTTGCAAATTGGGGCAGGAAACAAAGGTCAATGCAGGGCAGAGAATTTCTCCTCACATGCCCCTCCCTTTTTATCAGGAGGAAACCCTTCCCAGTAGCCTCTGGCACAGTCCCCTTAAAACTCACTAGCCAGGACTGGGCTACATGCCCATCCCTCAACAGAGGATGGGTCTCCCTTCCCTGAGAAAGGGATCTCCCCCAAGTCTTCCACAGCATTGTAATTCTAGTGGTATGAAGAATGGGAGAACAAGTCATCAGTTTTGTAGGCCATTCTTAACTTGCCCCTTGGCCACCCCATCAGGATGCTTCCCTAGCCACCTTCTCTTCAAAAGCACCAGTAAATATAAACAAATCTACTCTCTCCTACAGAGATACTAACCATCCTTTGCTTGAGCTACTAATACCTTACAGTCAGAGCCATATCATCTATTCCAGTTTCTCAAGGAATCTTCCCCAAACCAAAAGCTCTCTTCCCCAAGAGGAATTGATGCCAACTCATTACAAAAAGTAATAAAAAACTACATGCATAGTATGATCCCAACTACTGAAAAATACGTATGGAAAAGGACTAGAAACAAACACACTAAAATGTAAACAGATGATACTTCTGGTTGATGAGATTATAGATACTTTTTTTCTTCTTTATGCTTTTCTATACTTGCCAACATTTCTACTCTCAATATGTATGCCTTTTCCAGCTGAAAAATACATCTATCAGGTCAGATATTCTGGTTGCCCCTCCAGATCCATCCTTCTCCCTCACATCCCTGCTTTGCGCCCTAGGAAACTACCCCAGGAGGCTGACCTATATGAACTGAATTATCCTCTGGCTTCCAGCAGGCAATGAGAGGCAAGAGAAGACATGGAAGTATTTATTTCCAGTCTCCCACTCACCCAGCTCTCTCTGCAGCCTCTCTATGGCTACAACTCTCCCAGAACCCAGTAACACTGCTCCTTCAGGCCTATGGGTGCAAGGCCTGTGGGAGCCCACAGGGCTCTGAGAGGACAGGTGTGCTTATGTAGGCTGCAGGGATGGCGCCTGATGGCGAAGGCTGCTCCTACCCACTCCTCCCTGCTTCATGAGCTCACTGGGGCCTTGCTGAAGCGTTGCATGTATGTCCTGGGAGCTTCAAAGCCCCGTTGTTTCCCTTCACTCTGTCTAAATTGTCCCTTCGCCAATTCTAATACATCCTTTGAGTCTGCCATCTTTTCTTGCCAAGACGTGAACTAATGCATCTGTTAATAAACCTCTGAAAGACACACCTGTCCACTCAGAGTGGCAGAGACTTGAAAGTGTGTCAGTTCACTTAGATGTGCACACTGATATGCATATGTAGCTCTTGGCACCTACATAGGAACAGAACCTATCCTACAGCCTGCTGATGGCTTCCAGAGTAACTTCCTCCTTAGCTGAAGTGCCACTAGAGGAGGAATTCCAATTCTCGTTTTACTGGAACATAGGCTCCTTAGCATCAAAAATTTCCTAGGCTGGGCGCGGTGGCTCACGCTTGTAATCCCAGCACTTTGGGAGGCCGAGGCGGGCGGATCACGAGGTCAGGAGATCGAGACCATGGTGAAACCCCGTCTCTACTAAAAATACAAAAAAATTAGCCGGGCGTGGTGGCGGGCGCCTGTAGTCCCAGCTGCTCGGAGAGGCTGAGGCGGGAGAATGGCGTGAACCCGGGAGGCGGAGCTTGCAGTGAGCCGAGATTGCGCCACTGCACCCCAGCCTGGGCGACAGAGCGAGACTCCGTCTCAAAAAAAAAAAAAAAAAATTTCCTTTGAAAAGTGCTACATGCTACAACCTCTCTGGTCAACGGTTCTGCAGTATCTGCTAAAGCTGGACATGAGCACATCCTGCATCCCAACAACTCCATTCCTCCAACAGAAATGTGTGCATGTATTAACCAAAAGGCATGTACATAGTTGTATTATTTGCAATCCCAGACTATCACATGAAATAACATTTCAAATGAACTATTACATACAACATGGATGTAATAGGTGTTGTATGTAATACATCTATATACTTTCATAATGTTGAAAGAAGCTAGACATGCAAAAAATACACAATTCCACCTTTATTAAGTTTAAAAATAGGCGAAACCAACCTATGGTGGTAGAAATCAGGAACGAAGTTGTCCTGGAGCAGAAGGATAGTGTAGTAATGTTCTATTTCTTACCTGTATGTTGGTTAAACAGGTGTGTGTTGTTTGTGAAAATTCATTATACTGTATAGTTTCTATTGGTGCACTTTTATGCATGTACATTATATTTGAATATAAAAGTTTGTATTTTAAAAAGTGTCATGTGTGGAATCCCTGCAAAACAGAGACATCATAGAGCCAAATAATGTTAGGTTTCCTATGCCTACAGTGGGCTCCAGAGGAGGTACAAGACTTTTGTCTCTGCCCTCCAGTAACCAGGATTCCAGCCCATGAGACAACAGCACTCCCTGAGTGAGGCCAATCCAAAGAAGCAGTAGCAAGAACTCAGAACCAGCGCTGCCACCTCCTGTTAGGCCAGGACAGTGAGACAGAATAAGCCCTTCTAGAAAACATCTGGCTGTTTCCCAGCCTTCAACCAGCGGGTGTGCAGCCCTGCAGACTCCCTGTTCTGAGTCTCAGGTCCATCCTCTGGGAATTGAGGAGGATGCCTGAGAGTCCCAAAGCCTAGTGCTTTAGTTTCCTCGCTTTAAGAATCACCTAAGGGGTGGGGCACGGTGTCTCATGCCTGTAATCCCAGCACTCTGGGAGGCCGAGGCGGGCAGATCACAAAGTAAGGAGCTCGAGACCAGCCTGACCAACATGGTGAAACCCCGTCTCTACTAAAAATACAAAATTTAGCCAGGCGTGGTGGTGCATGCCTGTAATCTCTGCTACTCAGGAGGCTGAGGCAGGAGAATCGCTTGAACCCAGAAGGCGGAGGTTGCAGTGAGCCAAGATCACGCCACTGTACTCCAGCCTGGGAGACAGAGCAAGACTCCATCTCAAAAAAAAAAAGGTTTAGATTGTATCTTTATTCTTAACGTGGTTACTGGTATATTAGCATTCATTCTTATCTTCATATACTATTATAAGCTTCTTAAATTTACTAATGTCTTTCCACGAGTGCTTCAACATGCTGCTTTTTATCTTTTGCTTCCTTACCCCATCCTCATATTGATATTTAGAATTTTAGCTGTAGATGGCTATAGACTATATTTTCTTTGAGGCTTTTAAGGTAACAACAAACTTTATAGATACTTAACTACCCTCACTTTCTATATCTCTGTCTACTTCATCTGGACTTGTGTCTGAGTACTTCTAAATGTTTTTTTCAATATAAATGTTTTGTTTTGAGGATTTTGTTTAACATTATAAAAAATTTCAAACACAGAAAAAAGTGGCAAGACTTGTACAGTGAACATCCATATCCTATCACTTAGGCTCAAGGTTAGCTGAGATTCTTGAACCTACAAACTTTGTCTTTCACCAAACATCAAAATACTTCAGCTATTATTCAATTAAATATTTTCCTTGGAGGGCCTCTTTCCTCTTGTCCTTGGACTTTAAAAATTATTTGTACATTAGATCTTTTGATATTGCCCTAAGGTGCTATTCACTATTTTCAATCTTATTTCTCTCTCCTCCAGATAACTTGTTTTTGTTTTAAAAGTCAGTAACTCGGCCAGGTGTGGTGGCTCATGTCGATAATCCCAGCACTTGGGAGGCCAAGACAGGCGGATGATTTGAGGCCAGGAGTTTGAGACCAGCCTGGCCAAATGGCTGGTGAAACCCCGTCTCTACTAAACCCCGTCTCCACTAAAAATACAAAAATTAGCCGGGCGTGGTGGCACACGCCTGTAATCCCAGCTACTCTAGAGGAGAAGAGCTTGAACCCAGGAGGTGGAGGTTGCAGTGAGCAGAGATAGTGCCACTGCACTCCAACCTAGGCAACAGAGTAAGACTGCCTCAAAAAAAAAAAAAAAAAAAAAAAAAAAAAAAAAAAAAATCAATAACTCTTGTAACTTCCAACCTGCTATTAAGCCCATCCACTGAATTTTCTATTTCAAGTATTTAATTTTCCAGTTACAGAATTTCCATTTGTTTTTTTTCTAGTTTGGACTTCTCTTCTGTACTTCTTACTGCTTTCTTCATTATGAGCACTTTCCTTTACATCCTATAGTAATATTAAGAGCTGCTTTAAATTCCTTGCTTGCTAATTCCAATGTCTGCATCATCTCTGGGTCAGTCTCAATTGATTGCCTTTTCTCTTGAGCGTGGGTAATATTTGCCTCTTTACTGAATAATTTTGGATCATATTCTGGACAAATAATATGTTCCAAAAATGTTGGATTCTATAATGTTGCTGAAAAATACTGATTATTCATGCTAATAGGCAGGTAACTTTACTAGACTCAAACTGCATACTGCTTGCCTGCAGTTGAAGGTAGCTGAAATTTCAGTTCAATTCTTTTAGCCTTAGCTGGACTGCTGGAAGTCTAACACACACATGTGTAGTTTAGGAGCTATAGGAAGGTTTGGACACAGTGTGCAGAATATCTGAGGCTCACTCTCTTCTTCCTGTGAGTATCCCCTCACTTTCCAGCTGCAATGGTCAACCCAACCTCTGCTATTTTGTTCTGCAAGCTGGGCAGAACAGTTACAGCAGCACATTTCTGAGTTTTAGCTGCTCTGCATGGTACAGACTATGGTTTGCCCTCAGACTACAAGCCACACAAACAAAATTCACTGTTTTACTCCCTCTATCCAAGTGTCACCCACCTTCCCATTATCTGTCTGATTCTGTTGCTCTCCAGCAGCTTATGGAAAGTTTTCTATTTTTTTATTTATAGTTATTACATGTGCATGGAATGGCCTGGTAGGAACTACTTGGCTATTACAAGATGTGGGCCCCTTCTCACCCAACTGAGTCTCAACATTTGTATACATCCTTGTAATGTCCATCCAAAACAAGATATAGAACATTTCCCCCCGACTGAAAAAGTCTCTGTACTCCTTTCTGGTTACAGTCTCTCTCGATCACGATCTGACTTCTATAACCGCAGACTAGTTTTGTTCAAATTTGGATTTCATATCAGTGGAGTCATACCATGTAGTCTTTTGGGTCCAGCTTCTGCCATTCAGCATGCTATTGAGATTCATCCAGGTCATTGCATGTCGGTGATTCTTTAATAGTGTTCCATTATATGAAAATACTGCAATGTGTATATCCATTTTCCTATTAAGGGACATTCAGTCTATTTTCAGTTTGGGGCTATTATGAATAAAGCTGCCATGAATATACTTGTAGAAGTCACTACTTTTGTGGACGTAAGTTATCATTTCTCTTTTGTATACACGTAGGAGAGGAATTGCTCAAACAGTTCTTCAAAGTGGTTTACTGTAATAGACTACCACTAGCAATGTCTAAGAGTTCCAGGTGTTCCTTATCCTTGCTAACACTTGGTATTGTTGTTAATTTTAGCCATTCTAGTGAGTGTAAAGTGGTATTTTATTGGTTTAATATTGCATTTTACTCACGACCAGTGACATTGAAAACTCATGTGCACACTGGCTACTTGGTCTTGTGGAATGTCTCTATTTAAACTTGCAAATATTTATTACATTTAAATTGTGATTTGTAGTAATTCTTTTATGTATTCTGGTTATATGTCTGTCCTCGGTCAAATACATATTACAAACATTTTATGAGTTTGTGGTGTGTCTATTCTTTTTTCACTTTTATTTTTAGAGACGCTCTTGCACAGGCTGGAGTGCAGTGGTGACTCATGGTGCCCTGCAGCCTTGAATTCCTGGGCTCAAGAGATACTCCCACCTCAGCCTCTCAAATTGCTTAGATTACAGGCATGAGCCACTGCACTCGGCCTGCTTTTACTATTTTTAATTGGCATATAATTGTATGTATTTATGGGGTAGAGTACAATATTTCAAGATGTGTATACAATGTGTAATGATCAAATCAGGATAATTGGCATATCCATCACCTCAAAACATTTCTCATTTCTTTATGCTGGGAACATTCAAAATCTGGTTTTCTAGGAATTTGAAAATCTACAATAAATTGTTAATTATAGTCAGCCTATAGTGTTATAGAACACTAGAAGTTATTCATACGACCTACACTCCCTACTTCTAAAAGATCAGCTTTTTTAGCTCCTACCTGTGGGTGAGAATACGCAGTATTTTTCTGTCCAGACTTACTTCACTTAACATGTCCTCCAAGTTCATCCATGTTGCTGCAAATGACAGATTTTTTTTTTTTACTAGGTAGTATTTCATTGTGTATATATATCCCATTTTCTTTATCCATTCATCTGCTGATGTACACTTAGGTTGATTCTCTATCTTGGCTGCTGTGAATGGTGCTATAATAAACATGGGAGTGCACCAACGAGTCTTTGTGTCAGATCTTCTGAAGCTGTGTATGCCTGAGGACATTCTTATAATGTCCTAACACTTAAATTCTATGTTCTGCCCTCCAATATGTTAAAAACATTAATGACTTCTTGAAGCAAAGATTCATGTTGTGATGTCTCACATTAGTCTGATTCTGGCTCAAACGCTGTGGTGGATGTGGATTTTCTCTATGGAAGCCTTTAAGATTTTCTGTCTTTTGTCGGCTTAGGTAAAGAGTTCATGACCAACAGCCCAAAAGCAAATGTAACAAGAACAAAAATAAATAGATGGGACCTAATTAAACTAAAAAGCTTCTGCACAGCAAATGAAAAATCAGAGTACACAGACAACCTACAGAATGGGAGAAAATATTCACAAACTATCCATCCAACAAAGGACTAATAAGCAGAATCTACAAGAAACTTAAATCACAAGAAAAAAATATGTAATCCCATCACAAAAAGGGCAACGGACATTACCAGACAATTCTCAAGATATGCAAATGGCTAACAAACATATGAAAAAATGCTCAATACCACTAATTATCAGGGAAATGCAAATCAAAGCCAGTGTGAAACCACCTTATTCCTGCAAGAATGGCCATAACTAAAAATTTAAAAATAATAGATGCTGGCATGGATGTGGTGAAAAGGGTGAAAAGGGAACACTTTTACACTGCTGGTGGGAATGTAAACTAGTACAACCACTATGGAGAACAGTATGGAGATTTCTTAAAGAACTAAAATTAGAACTACCATTCGATCCAGCAATCCCACTACTGGGTATCTACCCAAAGGAAAATAGTCATTATATGAAAAAGTCACTTGTACACACGTCTACAGCAATACAATTTGCAACTGCAAAAACATGGAACCAGCCTAAATGCCCATCAACCAAAGAGTGGATTAAAAAAAAGTGGTATATATATATATATATAAAATGGAATACTACTCAGCCATAAAAAGAAACAAAATAATGGCATTTGCACCAACCTGGATGGAGCTGAAGACCATTATTTTAAGTGAAGTAACTCAGGAATGGAAATCCAAATATTGTATGTTCTCACTTATAAGTGGGAGCTAAGCTATAAGGACACAAAGGCATAAGAATGATATAATTGGGCTGGGCGCAGTGGTTTATGCCTTTAATCCCAGGACTTTGGGAGGCTGAGGAGGGCGGATCACTTGAGGTCAGGAGTTTGAGACTAGCCTGGCCAACATGGTGAAACCACATCTACCAAGAATATAAAAATTAGCCAGGCGTGGTGGCGGGCACCTATAATCCCAGCTACTCGGGAGGCTGAAGCATGAGAATCACTTGAACCTGGGAGGCGGAGCTTGCAGTGAGCCAAAATCATGCCACTGCACTCTAGTCTGGATGACATAGTGAGACTCAGTCTCAAAAAAAAAAGAAGGATATAATTGACTTTGAGGACCTCAGGGTAAGGGTGGGGGTGGGGGTGATTAAAATACTACACATTGGGTGCAGTGTACACTGCTCAGGTGCCAGGTGCACCAAAATCTCAGAAATCACCACTAAAGAACTTACCCATGTAACCAAAAACCACCTCTTCCCCAACAACTACTGGAATAAAATTTAAAAATAAGAAAGATTTTCTGTCTTTGATTATGTGTCTAGATGTGGGTTTTCCTTACTGCTCCCAGTTGAGACTCCATGTGAATGCTTTCAAACTGAGGCCTTTCAATTTTCTCTTAATTCTTAGAAATTTATCCTCCATTATGTAAAAAATTACTTCCTTGTTTTTTATTTTCCTTTCATGGCTTTTAAAAATTGAAAAAAAATTTTAGAGACAGGGTCTCACTATGTTGCCCAGGCTGGACCGCAGTTGCTATCTACAGGCCTGATCATCGCGCACTACAGGCTTGAATGCCTGGCCTTAAGCAATCTTCCCGAGTAGCCAGCTTTCCCTTTATGACTCTTAATTGTGTTCTACTGTTTCTATTTCTGTCCTCTATACTTCTTGGCTCTTTTGATGCCTTCTGAGAGAATTCCTAATTCTAATCTTCCAGTTAATTCTTTAGCCATATCCCTTCTACTTTTTATCCCATAATTACCTTGTTTTAGCTATTATATTTTCTGTAACTAATATTTCTGGGTTTTTAAGTAAGTTTCCTGTTGTTTCATATCAGTATCTGATCAACCATAACTTCTTACATATATTAGTCACATATTAACTTATCTCTTCCAATAATTCTGCTTCAGAAAGTATATGTTGTCCACTGTTGCCTTTTGTGAGGTGGCTATCTCCTCAAATGTTTAGTTTTTGGGGGGTGGTGTTGAAGTAGGCCAAGTGGGAAACTAAAACTTCAATCCCAATGAGTGGCAATAAGGCTCCCAACCCCCATTCCTTTTGTGCCATTAGAGACCATGTGGTTAGCCTGGAAATCTACCCCCACCTGGCAATAAGACACAACTCTGTCCCAGCTTAGGTGGTAT
Organism: Nomascus leucogenys; assembly: GCF_006542625.1. Lineage (NCBI taxonomy): Eukaryota > Metazoa > Chordata > Mammalia > Primates > Hylobatidae > Nomascus > Nomascus leucogenys. The sequence goes on from NC_044394.1 coordinate 47,235,455, forward strand.
CAGCAAAGAACTAGTGAAGAGTCAGGGCATTTACCTCTGCCTAGAAACAAGAACATGTGAGAAAGACCAACAAGGCACTCCTTCCCTTTCAGCTAGGCTGGCTGGCATCAGCAAAGGCCAGGTGGGGAGCCCAAACTCCCACCTCCACCCAGCAGTAAAGACTCCACCCCAATGTCAATGAAAGCCAAGTGGGGATCCTAGACTTCCACCCCATCTGGCAGTAACAAAGTTCCCCTATGAGAGCAGTTCAGATGAGGCCTGCTAAAACAGAAGATTTAAAGAAGATCGAGTTTCACAGATAACACTCAAAATGTCCCGGTTTTATCCAAAACCACTCAAAGAACATATCAAGAACCAAGAAAATCTCAACTCAAATAAGAAAAGACAACCAACAGATGCCAAAATTGAGAAGACACAGATATTAGAACTGTCTAACAAGGATTTTCAAGCAGCCATCATTAAAAATGCTGCAATGAGCAATATCACACTAAGACAAATGAAAACAGAAATCCTCAGGAAGGATACAGAAGACATAAAGAACAAAACAAATTTGAGAAATGAAAAATAGAATAACCTAAATGAAAAAAATCAATGAATAGGCTCAACAGCAGAACAAAAGGAACACAAGAGAGAATCCATGAACTTGAAGATAGAACAACAGACACAATCTGAAAAGCGAACAAACCAACAGGAAAAAAAACAAAAGAACAGAGCCTGAGGGTGCTGTATGGCTATACCTAAGATCTAACAGTCATGCCACTGGGGGCATGATGCAGAGAAAAAAGAAGGCGGGCTGAAAAAAGTGGCTGAAAATTCCCCAAATATGGTCAAAAAGGCTTAAGCCTATACAGGTTCAAGAAGCTGAACAAATCCTAAACAGAAAAAGAAACCCAAAATCTATGCCAAGAGGCATCATATTCAAACCTGAAAATTAAAGAAAAAGAAAAAATATTGAAAGCACAAAGAAACAACACCTTACCTATAAACGGGAAACAATTTGAATGACACTGAATATCTCATCAGAAAACAAGAAAGCAGAATTTTCCAAATTCAAGAGCAGAATTCTGTGGTCAACACAGAATTTATCTAGCAAAACTATCCTTCATTAATGAAAGGTAAAATTTAGACATTCTCGGACCAAGGAAAATTAAAAGAATGTGTTGCCGCTGACAACAAAGAAGACTGGCTAAAGAGAGTTCTCTAAATAAGAACAAAATGGTAAAAGAAGGAATCTTTGAACATCAGGAAGAAAGAATAACGGAAAGGGCAAAAATATGGGTAACTACAATAGACTTTCCTTTTCTTATTATTTTTTTTTTTTTTTGGAGACGGAGTCTCACTCTGTTACCCAGGCTGAAGTGCAGTGGTGCAATCTCGGCTCACTGCAAGCTCCACCTCCTGGGTTCAAGCAATTCGCGTGCCTCAGCCTCCTGAGTAGCTGGAATTACAGGCGCCACCACCACACCCAGCTAATTTTTGTATTGTTTTGAGTAGAGACAGGGTTTCACCATGTTGGCCAAGCTAATCTTGAACTCCTGACCTCAAGTGATCTGCCTGCCTCGGCCTCGCAAAGTGCTGGGATTATAGGCTTGAGCCACCGCACCCGGCCCTTTTCTTAAGTTTTCTAAATTATATTTGAAGCAAAACTTACAACACTGTCTAATGCGGTTCTCAAAGTACATAGATAGTTATACTAGAGGTGGAAGAGGGTAATATGGGTACCAGGAGACTGTGGTAAGTTACATATATATAAAGTAACATTTTGGAGCAACCACTAAAAAACTATACAAGGAGATACAACTCAAACCACTATGAATAAACCAAAATTGTATTCTAAAAAAAGTGTTCAAGTAACCCACTTACAGGCAGGAAAATGAAAATAAAAAATGGAAAACAAAAACTAAAATGGCCAACTTAAGGCCTAACATTACCTATAATTACATGTAAGAAAACAGTCTAAAAACTCAAAGAATGAGATTGGTATAAGAAAAATCATATGCTACATGCAGTCTACAAGAAATTCACTTGAAATACAATGACATAGGTAGGGTGAAAACAAAAGAATAAAAAATATGTCATGCAAACAAATCAAATGCAAGTAGAATGGGTATAATGTCAAATAAAGTAGACTTCACGGCAAAGAAAACTAACAGGGACAGAGGGACATTACATAATGATAAAAGGATCAATCCACCAAAAAGACACAGAAATCCTAAAAGTGTAGGTACCAAATAACAGAACTGAAAAATATGTGTAATAAAAACTGACAGAACTGAAAGGAGACATAGACAATTCCACAATTATAGTTGGAAATTTCAACACCACTCTTTACAGTTGACAGAACAACTTGACAGAAAATCAGCAAGGATATACAAGAACCTGACAACACCATCAACCAACAATTTTATTGACATTTATGGAACACTCCACCCAACAGTAGAATACATTTAGGCACCCACAGAATACATACCAAGATAGATCACCCCTGGGCCATAAACCTCAACAAATTTAAAAGACCACAATGAGATACCACTACTCACCTATTAGAATGGCTAAAATAAAAAATAGAAGAGGCCAGGCACGGTGGCTCACACCTGTAATCCCAGCACTTTGGGAGGCTGAGGCGGGTGGATTACCTGAGGTCAGGAGTTCAAGACCAGCCTGGCCGACGTGGTGAAACCCCATCTCTACTAAAAACACACACACACACAAAAAATTAGCCAGGTGTGGTGGCGGGTCCCTGTAATCCCAGCTACTAGGGAGGCTGAGGCAGGAGAATTGCTTGAACCTGGGAGGCAGAGGTTGCAGTGAGCCAAGATCGTGCAATTGCACTCCAGCCTGAGTGACAGAATGAGACTCCATCTCCCAAAAATAAAATAAAAATAAATAAATAATAAAAGAGACAATATAGAATGCTGGCAGAAATGCAGAGAAAATGAATCTTTCATATACTGCTGATAGGAATGTAAAATAGTATAACTACTCTGAAAAACAGTGGCAGTTTTGTTTTTTTTTTTTTCTTTAGAAACAAGAACTCACTCTGTTGCCCAGATTGAGTACTGTGGCATGATCACAGCTCACTGCAGCCTTGACCTCCCAGGCTCAAGCAATCCTTCCATTTCAGCTTCCCAAGTAGCCAGGACTACAGGCGCGCAGCATGACACTCGGCTAATTTGTATTTTTGTAGAGGCACGGTCTATCTATGTTGCCTAGGGGGTTTCAAACTCCTGAGCTCACGCAATCCTCCCATCTTGGCCTCCCAAGTGCTGACAGTTTCCTAAAAAATTAAAAACTTAACATATGACCCAGTAATCACACTCTTGGTCATTTACCAGAGAAATGAAAACTCATGTTCTCATAAAAAAAACTGCATACAATTGGCTGGGCACAGTGGCTCACACCTGTAATCCCAGCACTTCGGGAGGCCGAGGCGGGAGGATTGCCTGAGGTCAGGAGTTTGAGACCAGTCTAGCCAACATGGTGAAACCCTGTCTCTACTAAAAACACAAAAAAATTAGCCGGGCCTGGTGGTGTGCACCTGTAATCCCAGCTACTCAGGAGGCTGAGGCAGGGGAATTGCTTGAACCAGGGAGGTAGAGGTTGCAGTGAGCCAAGATCGCGCCACTGCACTCCAGCCTGGGCGACACAGCAAGACTCCGTTTCAAAAAAAAAAAAAACACTGCATACAATTGCCACAGCAGCTTTATCTGTAATAGCCCCCAACAGGGAACAAACTAGATGTCCCTCAATAGGTGAATGAATTGTTACACAAACTGTGCTAAACCCATACCATGAAATACCACTCAGCAATAAAAGGAATGAACTACTCATATACATGTAACAACTTGGATGTATATCAAGGAAATGATACTGAGTGAAAACAAGACAATCTCAAAAGGCCATGCACTGTAAGATTCTATTTATACATCATCCTATTTAGGACAAGTAGAAGAGATCAGTGGTTGCTAGGGTCAGGAATGGTGGGGAAGGAGATGGATGCGACTACAAAGGGGTGGCATGAGGGAGATCTTTGTGCTGATGGAACCATTCTGTATTTTATGGTTACAGTGATAAAATGACCTAGAACTATACACACACATTGTACAAACTTCCTGGTTTTAATTTTGTATTATAGTTATGTGAGATGTTAAGTACTGGGGGAAACTTGGTGAAGGTTGTTATACTATACTTTGTATATTGTAGGTTATATATTATATATTGCAGGTTAAAAACACACATATCTAACAGCCCAGCAGTGTTTTGCTGTTTAAATCCATCTACTTCTCCTTAGAAAAGTAATGATAAGAACCACATGACTTCATCTTCTGGATACTATGATTGGACTGGGTGGGAAGAGATAAGATCCAACCCACAAGTGAGAGTGAGCCAATCAGGCTGTCTTCAGAATTTGAACTGAATGAAAGAGACCAGCCATCCATGAAGGGTTCTGCAGCTAAAAAGTCCTGTGACAACAGGATCAAAACTGGATCCCGGCAAGTCCAAGCCACTTGAGGTCAACAGGCAAGTAGCAAAAACCGTGAGGCTCCTTGTCTATAAAAATGCCTAATGAGAGAATATTCCCTTTCAGAGCTATTTTGGTGGTGAATAGGTTTCTTCCTCTTGCAGCCATCAACCCTGACCAAAATGTGTGCTTGAAAAAGAGATAAAAAGGTAAAAAAGACTTGTCTACATCATTATTTGCTATGGCCCTGTCCCCATACCCCTGAAGTTTCAGACAGCTGTCATTTTAACAATCTAATCCTCGTCTCGCTTGACCTGACTGCTCAAGTCAGTGAGACTAGAGTTCAAGAGGGAGAAGACAGCAAACCAGATGTCTACTAAGGAGGGTAACACGATGTGCCCAGGTATACTGGATACTCCAAGCAGCATACCAGAACGATGGCCTCCACCCAGAGGGCTCCAATGCCAAGGGTAGGGACCTGGAATTTAGGAGTTAGAAGGAAGGTCCTCCTGAATACAAGTTAACAAAAATCTAGAGGTTGGAATTCATTCATTCATCTCTAAATCTTTATGTATTTATTGGCGGTGGGTGGAGGTATAGGAAGTGCAAAAGGATACTCATCTTTCAGGATCAAGGTTGAGGAACCCCACCTACTGACGTAGGCTCAGCCAAGAGCCCCACCATATCAACATCGATTACTCTTGGCCTGGTGGGAAGTAAACTGAAAAGGTCACGTGCAGGCCAAGCCACCATCCCCTCACCTCCTGGGCTAATCTCTACCTCCAGTCTCCCATCTTAGAACCCTAGCACAGTGCAGAGTAGAAAAGACACTGACATCAGACTCTCTGGGTTCCAGTACTGCTTCTGCCATTTCCTGCTGTTTGACTGCTCTGTGCCTGTTTCCTCACTTATAAAAAGGAAATTACAGGCCAGGCGCGGTGGTTCGTGCCTGTAATCCCAGCACTTTGGGAGGCCGAGGCAGGCAGATCACAAGGTCAGGAGTTTGAGACCAGTTTGGCCAACATAGCGGAACCCCGTCTCTACTAAAAATACAAAAAATTAGCTGGGCATGATGGCAGGCGCCTGTAATCCCAGCTACTTGGGAGGCTGAGGCAGGAGAATCGCTTGAACCCAGGAGGCGGAGGCTGCAGTGAGCCAGGATCACGCCACTGCACTCCAGCCCAAGCAACAGTGCGAGACTCCATCTCGGGGAAAAAAAAGGAAATTACAGTACCACCTCATACCACCTGGCATTGGTGAGGTGATGATCACTGGCCTTACAATATCTTAGCTTTATCCTCGGTGCCCGCTTCATTGGGTGGTTTCCAGAATACATATGAGAAGTCAACTGAAAATAAGCTGAAGCAATCCAAATGTTGTTTTTGGTGTTTTTAATTGTTTTTGTTAATGTAAGAACAGAACCATCACAGCCGCTCAGCTCTATAACCCATCCGGCCCAAGACTGTTCTAGTGGTGAGACCAAGAGTAGACAGGTCTTCCTACCTCAGTGACCTCAAAACACAAGGACATCTCCACACGGCATCAACATGCATCTGTCATCCAAGAATCTAAGAACTTCCTGATCCTTCCACATTTTCTATCAATAATATCGCCTTCTGAGGTTATGGATTCCAGGTCTTCTATGAAATAGGTAAAGCTTCCTTTCGCGTTCCAAGAAATATAGTTTGCGAAGGGAACTGGAAAACGTGACTCTAGGCCTCAGCCACTTCCTCTATTACCCCGTCCAAGGTGTAGAACAATCCACGTTCTCACAGCTCCCCTTCTTCAGTTATGGAATTCTTCAAGGTGGACAGACCACACCTCAGGAAGTCATCCCTTGTAAGCACACTAGAATTTACCATAAAGGCAGGTCGGCTTGTTAGTTTTTCTTTGTCCCCAGCATACACTGAGCCAACAACTTAAGTCATGAATGGGTTGTTTAGGGCTCTGTCTGTCCTAAAAGATTCCTAAAAGCTTCATATAGCTCATATAGTCTTACTGTCCACTGCTCTTTTGGTGTGGTATGATCCTACCTGTAAAGCTATCAAACCCCTGGGTCCTGGATGCCTCCTCCACATTTCATACCTTCCTCAAGTTTACTAAATACTTTGAATTTAAGAATTTTGAGAAGGTCACCTACCAGCTAATGCAAAAACATAGCCTAATTCTGTGTGAATCCCTGTTGAGATCAGCTTTTCAGGTCAGGGAGGGAAGGTATGGTGTTTAGGGTACCCTCTCCTATCACACACATCCCCCCTCCCCACAGTACCCTGACCTACCTTGCCTGAGACTCCTAGACACTATGAGCTCCCTGCTGGCTCCCACTCAGACTGGCCAGGAAGGCTCCCAGATTGAACACAGGTGGCCTGGTGTAGATACACACTGTACTGTGGGTCAGGACCATGGACTATATTTTAAGCCATGACGTGGGCCCTTCCTGCCTACAGAAAAGGACACTTGAGTGGAGTCACACTTGGGTTGCCTAATTTATTACCTTAACTAGAAACATTCTAAGTATGGGAGCCTGTTCTGGAGGACAGCTTCTAAACCAAATCTAAAACTATCTTTGCACACAAGTGTTGTGAAGAGGTAAGCAGGGGATCAGAGCTCCATCTTCTGTGACCACTTCTCCGGGGATTGCCACCTATAGGGCTCAGGTTAGTACCAACAGCCCTGCATAGTAGAGTCACTGTCAATCATCTTCCCACTTGTAAGCAGGAAGACAAAAAGTCTCATGAAACAGAAACAAAAACACTGAAGCATGGCCTTCATTGTCCTAATGCCACAAGTTTCCTGGGATGGCCAAGATACTACCTTAGCTTGTTGTCCCTGCTTCACCTCCAGAGACTGGAGACAGAGGATTTTCCGGGGTTGGGGTTTCTTCTCTGACGTGGCAAATTCTTCTTTTTATCTCCAGCTGAATCACTAGTTCCTTGGGTGGCAGAGCAGAGACCTAAGCACAAACCACAGGGCTTACTGGCACGTCCTTCAAGCCACTTCCTTTGCTGTTCTATTCCTCTTCTTCAGCTTATCTGAACCTGCAGACTCTCTGGATACAGAAAATGGCCAAAGCACGGTGAAAAAGACAAAGGGGCCAGGTTTCACTTGGCAACCACTGCTCCCAACATCTAGAGTAAGTCAAAGAGGCTGAAAGATGACAGCCTAGTTCTCTTTGCCTTCATTATGACACTAACAAAAACCAGAAGTTTCCAGGAGTCAGCAAGCTACTCAGTATCTGACATGGTTTCTAAGGTGGAGTTGCATGGGGAGCACCCTCCCATGGCTGCTGAGTGAAGGCAACAGTGATGTCCAAAACAAGCCCGTCTGGCTCTGAACCACCAGTTGGCAGGCCAGGATGACTCCAGTCTTTAGCAAAGGGCTTTCCATTCTAACTCCTGAAACCCCAGACCAGGTGGATGTCTCCTCCCGACTAGGTGCAGAGGGTAGCACAGACTTCCAAAAGGAAACACCTTCATTAAATGCAGCAGGCAGTCCTATATACTGACCCTTGGGTCAAACCACAGCTTAAGCGGGAGAAGAAGTGGTTCTGATCCATGTACAGCCAGATCTGCTGAGGAGTCTGGGGATCCCAGGAACCAGATTTGCAGATCCTGGATGATGGTGCTTCCCTTGATGGCACCACATCATCTAACCTAATGGTTTCTCTGAAGACAGTTGGCAGAGAGGCAAAAATGACTGTCTTAAAGAGGTCTTCGGACATGTGGACAGCTCAGCAGGACCACACACGTGTCCAGCGCCCACCATGAGGCAGCCATCACCAACTTGGTAAGGAAGACATATCACACAGCATCTTCAGGGTGCTGGAGGCAGGCGCTGTGGCAGGAGAGGTAGTGAAGAAGGGTCAAAGCTTTGACAAGTTATCATCATATTCAGACCCTCTAACCCAATTATCCCAACTCCTGAGAATTTATTTTAAAGAAGTAATTCTCAATAGGAAAGAAGGTGGATACACAAGGACATGTGTTCTAGCTGCCAAGTGGTTAACAGAACATGGACTCTAGAGTGAGAGACTCAACTTTCCACTTTTTAAGGCAAGTGCCTATGTTCTCTGAGCCTCCTTTTCCTCGCCTGTAAGAGGTAGATGACAGCATCTACTTTCCAGGGTCACTGTAAGGATTAAATGAAATAATCCACATAAAGCTCCTGAGTGTAATCTGTGCTCAACAACACAGGTCACCTCATATTATTACACATGAAGACAGAAAAGAAATGCAGAAAAAAGGAAATAGGTGAGTTTTTAAGGGCAACAGAAGGGAAGATTTCCATGACTGTTCTGATTTTGAGGCCTTAAGACATGTAGGTGTGGGGGGATGCCATCAATGTTGAGCCCTGCAGCTTAAGAATAAGGAAGCAAGTAGAGAGGGTGGCCTTTTTTACCAAGGCTTGCCCCACTTTTCTAAATTTCCCCCTTGGGAAACTCCTAAGAGGTCTCTGAGAATGTAGTAAAGGAAGGAAGGCCAGGCGAGGTGGCTCATGCCTATAATCCCAACACCTTGGGAGGCCAAGGCAGGAGGACTGCTTGAGCCCAGAAGTTTAAGACCAGCCTGGGCAACTTAGCCCATCTCTACAACATTTTTTCAAAAATTAGGTGAGCATAGTGCTGCATGTCTTATAGGCCCAGCTACTCGGGGAGGCTGAGGCCACAGGATTGTTTAAGCCCAAGAGGTTGAGGCTACAGTGAGCCATAATCACACCAATGAAGAAGAGTTTGACAATCAAACCTCATGACTTCAATCCCAGCACTTTGGGAGGCTGAGGTGGGAAGACTGCTGGAGCCCAGGAGTTCTAGACCAACCTGAGCAATATAGCAAGACCCCATCTCAATAAAAAACAAAAACAAAACCTCATGGGCTTCCCTGCCCAAAGGCAGGGCTGTGCACAGATGATCACTCTATTCTGATTATGAATACACCTTAGAGTGAGCCAGCTTGCCCACAGCCTGCTACAAGGCTACAGTGAGGCCACTGCCAGAGGCCTCCAGCTAGAGGTGCTGCTTGCCAGGCTGACAAGGTCCTGGTATGGCCAGCAGGACAGAGAAGAGAGAGATCTTATACACAGGCAAAGAGTCCATTTTTTGGACTCTGATGCAGGGCACAACATAGTCTCTGTCTGTCCTCTTCTTCCCTGCAGCTTCTCAGCTGTGAGGAGTACACAGTAGTCCATTCCGATGAAGGAAACATGTAGTAAACACCAATCAGTGCCAGAAACAAAACAGATAATTAAGTGCTTATACAGATCTTAGAGAAGTCTAGTTGGTGGTGTTCACTTTTCTTTTTAAATTCATTCCATCCATAAATATTGCAGTATGGAACCCCAAAATAAAAAAGGACCGTTTTAAAATCCTAACAACAATACCATTATCACACATTAAAAAGGTAAACAATTCCGTAACATCAACAACTATCCAGTCAGTGTTAAAATTTCCAATTGCCTCATAAACGTCAAAAAATGGGTAGTTTGTTTTTAAGCATTAAAAAACTTAGGTTCCCAAAGCCTGAGGAGATTCTGATCCTGCCACGACAATAGTCACTGAATTAAGTCAACTTCCTCACTAAACCAGGTAAGAAAACCAAAGCCCAGAAGGCTAGGTGATTTGCCCAGGATCACACAGCTGGCTGAAAACAGATGACCTGACCCATAGTCCAGTGCTGTGTCTGGCAATCTGAACAGAGTTAACTATTAGAAGCTTTTGAATCAGCAAGAAACCTTAATCTAATAACATCCCCTTGCTTGTTAGAAAAGAATCACCACCTGACCCCTCCTAGCAATTACATGTCCACTTTATTTATTTATTTATTTTTTTGAGACAAAGTCTAGCTCTGTCACCCAGGCTGGAGTGCAGTGGTACAATCTCAGCTCACTGCAACCTCCGCCTCCCAGGTTCAAGCGATTCTCCTGCCTCAGCCTCCCAAGTAGCTGGGACTACAGGTGCATGCCACCACATCCAGCTAATTTTTGTATTTTTAGTAGAGATGGGGTTTCACCATTTTGGTCAGGATGGTTTCAATCTCTTGACCTCGTGATCCACCCGCCTAGGCCTCCCAAAGTGCTGGGATTACAGGCGTGAGCCACCACGCCCAGCCTATGCCCATTCTATTAGGATGAAAACTAATCTCATGTTAACATCATAAGTTAGAAGGCCAGACCTTGATCTTTATTCTGTGCTTCAATTGAGCCCCGGAAAAGGGGGATTCTCAATGACCTCTACTCTCTTCTCAGTGGTAACTGGCTCTCCCAGGCCATGGCAAGCTGAGACGGATTACTTAACACAGGAGGAAGGGATCACGTGGCAGGATCTGTGTTCTAGTTGTGCATCAACATGGCATCAGCAAAGGTGAAGACACCCTAAAAACAGGCCCAAACGGCTTTGCAGGTCACTTCTATCAAACCATCAAGGAATTATCATTTCTGTACTATAAAACTGTTTTAGAGTATGAGAGGGGAAAAGCACTTCCCATCTCATTCTACAAGGATTGAATTACCCCTTTTACATAACTAGACAAAGGAAAGCACACACACACAAAAGTAGGGGGTGGAGAGGAAGAAAACTATGGGCCAAAGCCGGAGATTAATATAGATGCCAAAATCCTAAGCAAAATAAAAGCAAATAGAATAGACATGCTTTTCTTTTGAAACGCTTAGCTTCTTTCTTTTTTCATTTTTTCTTTTGATAGGGTCTTGTTGCCTTTGTATGTACAATAAAAAGAATAGGACACAGTGAAAAAGCCACTGCATCTAGAATTCACACAGTTTGATATTAGGAAATCTATTAAAGTAACTCATCATTTTAACTGATTAGAAGGAAATGTTGGCCGAACGTGATGGCTCACGCCTGTAATCTCAGCACTTTGGGAGGCCGAGGTGGGTGGATCACTTGAGGTCAGGAGTTCAAGACAAGCCTGGACAACATAGTGAAACCCTGTCTCTACTAAAAATACAAAAATTAGCTGGGGGTGGTGGCACAAGCCTATAGTCCCAGCTACTCAGGAGGCTGAGGCAAGAGAATAACTTGAACTTGGGAGGCAGAGGTTGCAGTGAGCTGAGATCGTGTCACTGCACTCCAGCCTGGGTGACAAGAGTGAGACTGTCTCAAAAAAAAAAAGGAAATGTTTATCCTCATTCATTTCATGTGATTCTAAAAGAATAATGGACAAAATTCAAAACTATCAAGAGAAAGGAAAAGAATGAAGATTATCTTAGCAAACTAGAAACAGAATTGACACTCCCTTAACTTCAAGATCCATATTATCAACCCATAACAGAAGGCCAGAGTAGGATAGACAGATTCAAAACTACAGAACAGGCCCATATGTGTTCAGTACTTTAGAGTGTGAGAGCAGTGGATTTTAGATGAGTGGGGGAATGATGAATGGACTCATCCTTACCTCACTTAACATACAAAAGTGAACTATAAAAATTAAACGAAACAAACAAAAGCATTATAAGAAAACACAAAGAGAGAGTTTCAGTATGGGATGACAGAAAAGTTCTGGATAGATGGTGGTGATGGCATCCACAATGTGAATGTGCTCAATGCTACTGAACTGTAAGCTTGAAACGTGGCTAAAATGGTAAACTGTATGTTATATATGTTTTACCACAATTCAAATTTTAAAAAGAAAAAGGATTACTTTTATATTCTTGTGATAGGGCTAGCTTTCTTAAGGCATAAAACTTTGGAGCTATAAAGGAAAATATTTGAAGATTTTACTATATGAAAAATTTAAATGGCTGTATGATCCAGAAATAAAAGTTACAAGACTGACATTCAATGAATGCTTCAATAGAAGAATAAAAAAAGATGAGCCACTGACAGGAATAACATATAAGTAATTTGTGTAACAGGTAAAGAATTAACATCTGAATATATAAAGCCACTATAATTCAAAGAGTATGACAAAAATTTCATAAAAGACATAAAACTTCTTAAGTAATCAGGAAAATGCACATTAAAACAATTTCATTTTTCACCCAGATTAATAACGTTAAAAATATTGAATTCCACAAAATATGAAACATATTTTCATCACCGTGGCTAGAATTGCAAAGTAGCAAAAACTGTTTGAAGGGCAGTTAGTGAGCAGCTGCCCAGATATTAGATGTACACATCCTCTATTTATTCTCTAGCCTGGAGAAATGTTCCCACAGGTACACAAGAATAAGCAAGAGTGTTCACCAGAGCATTATTTAAAATATCAAAAACCAAAATAGAACCCAGCTATCTACCTAACAGAAGGTGGTGAAATACATCTTCATACATCTACTCAGTGAAATACTAGCCAGCCTCTGAAACGATGTAGACAGGGAAGCGTGTCACGACGTGATTTATAAAAAAAAGGCAAGTTACAAAACAGTCCATACTCTGTAATCCCATATTTGTACAAAATAAATAAAATAACATACTTTGTGTAGAAAAAAAAATCTGAATGGATCCATATCAGGCTATTAACAGTGAACATCATCTCTAGGAGTAGCATCATGGGAAACTTTCCCTTTCTAAATTAATTATTTCTATAATGTTTGAATTATTTAAAATAAGCATAATCATTTTTATAATTGAAAAAATAGGAAATAAGATAAAGTAAAACATTTCCATCCCTCTGCAAAAAAACGTAGCTATGATCCCAATAAATGTCAGGTGTTGACCTCTGTGCAGTATTTTCCCTAAAGAGGAAGAGACAGAAGAGCTTTTAGAATGGCTCAGGAACTATCACTGCACCTCCAGTTCACAAGCAGGTTGACATGGTGGAAAGGACAGGGAGACACAGGAAGGCCTCGGCTGTATAACGGATACTGAAGGAAAGCACACTCAGTACTAGACTCAAACTGTTTTTTGGCTTAACTTCTAATCTCTGAGTGGCTCCTCAGATCACCATTTTAAGATTAGAAACATTTGACTTGAAAAGGTCACAATGGAAATCAGATCAGCTAAGAGAAACTAATCATGATTTCCTGGGTGAGACCTACAAAAACCTAGCTGTGCCCTAAAAAGACAGCAATAAATGCTAAGATATGGGAAGGCACAGTGCTAGAAAGCCAATGTGAAAGAAAGAGTATTATACTTGGGGGCCGAGGCGGGAGGACCACTTAAACCTAGGAGTTCAAGGCCAGCTTGGGCAACATAGTGAGATATCTCTGTCTCCATGTCCTTAAAAACAAAGAAAGGGCCAGGAGCGGTGGCTCACACCTGTAATCCCAGCACTTTCAGAGGCCGAGACAAGTAGATCACTTGAGGTCAGGAGTACGAGGCCAGCCTGGTCAACATGATGAAACCCTGTTGTAGCCGGGCATGGTGGCAGGCGCCTGTAATCCCAGTTACTTGGGAGGCTGAGGCAGGAGAATTGCTTGAACCGGGGAGGTGGAGGTTGCAGGGAGCCAAGATCGTACCCCTGCACTCCATCTTGGGCGATAGAGCAAGACACCATCTCAAAAAATAAAAATAAAAATAAAAACAAAGAAACAGCATTAGCCAAGTAGCCTCTACTCACAACCTCTGAAGGATGAAACCAAGGATGAGAAAAAAATGAAACGAAAGGAAAAGTAAAAAACATTAAACACTAGACACTGCTACCCACTTGAACATATGTAATCTTCACAACATCCAGGGAGGGATGTAGAAGAGGAAGCTCAAAGAGGTCCATGATTCGCTCAATATTACAAAGTCACAAACTCCAGAGCCCAGATTTGAATTTGAATCTGAACCTCGTCTGTCCAGTGCATGGGCAGCTCCTTCAATCGGCCAGTCAGCTGGTCTTAAACTTCCCAATAATGAAGCCCATGTCCTCAGTCCTTCCTGGCAGACTCACCTGTGAGCTGGAGGGCAGCACCTGGGAAGAGGGCTCCTCGGATGGGGCTGCTCCTGCGCCCATAGGGCTCAGCGTGGTGATCCTGCTCGGCTGGCCACGAAGTGTCAGAGTAATGGTGGTGGGGACCTTCAAGCCTGAGATAAAGGGAGAGAAGCAGTATTTTTGAGACACACTCTCCACCTTCTACTGAGGCTTTCCTTTCCTGGAGAGCTTCTCCCCCACATAACACAGTCCCTTGGCCTCCTCCCCAGCTGGGTCATCTATGTCCTATCAGTCAATCTGAAAGGACAGGAAACAGCCCGTGTTCTCTCAACCTCTCTGGGGGATGGGTCCACACAGCTGAATCCAAAGGTCAATGCCAGGACCCTGTGGGACTGGTTTCAACATCATACCTTGCCCACATGAGATGGGAAGGTCCTGGGGGGAAGATCCCAGATCTGGGAGTCCCCACAGTTCTCACGAGACTCACCTGATGCTTGGTTAGAGATCTGAGCCAGGCCAGGGAGGCTGCTTGCCAACTTAGCGAGGCCCCCATTGGTCAGCAGCTGGTGGATGGCTGTGGGCTTCCCACCAGGAGTGGCACCCAAGGAGGAGAGAGTGGTGGCCACAGGAATGGTACGGACAATGGTGCTGGTGCCCGTGGTGATGGCACCCAGGCTCTGCATGGGGGTGGGCAACTTCACACTGGTGGCCTGTGGGACACACAAGCCCAGGTGATCAGAAGCTGTCGCCCAACAGCAACGTTCGAGTTTGGAAGGCCCACAGCATATTCTTAAAGGCTAACATGTATCGAGTGCCTACTACATGCAAGGTACTCTTCTAGGCATTTTGCATATATTATTTCATTCTTACAACAACTCTATGAGGGAGGTACTATTATTACCTCATTTTATAGACAAGGAAACAAAAACAGAGTGGTCAAGAAACTTGCCCAAGGTCACACAGTAAATGACAGACCTTAACCTTTGGAAGTTCCCTGCTGTGTAGCTAGAAGGCTGTTTGTCCTTGACCCACTGACTCCAGACCTAGTTTCCCTGCCAAAACCAACTAAGCTGAGGAGGCCTCCTCCCTACACCTGCCCAGCCCAGCAGATGACAGATGTGCACCTGTGGGGCTGGTCCTGGGGAGGGATTTGCTGGAAGGCCAGAGGTCTTGCTGCTGATATCCTGCAAGCTGAAGCTGAGACCTTGGAGGAGGCTGCTGGCTGATGTGGCCCCTAAGAGAGGACATAGCAGGAATCAGTAGAGACTCAATCACTTGCACTATCCCAAGAGCAGCCACATCCATCCACCCTCACCACCAACTAAAACACCAATGGTGCTTGCCCTTGGACACCCCTGTCCTCAGAAAGAAGGCGGGAAGCTCTCCCCAGCCAGGCACACATGCAATGGATTCCACACAGGAAAGGTACTGTGCCAGACACTGCCCCGGACTTGCTCTGCACCTGCTGCAAACCATCAGTCATACATTTTATACCATTTTGAGAAATCCAAGTTTGTTCCTTTCTTTCCAAGGAAGAAGAACATTTTAAGCCAAAAGAATTCTAAATATCCAACTTTCACTTCGCCTCACACAATCAAAGCAGTAAGGAAGTAGCCTCAAAGCAATAAGAAAGGTTCTCTTAAAGGAAAAGGGTTTCTTTTCTTTTTTTTTTTTCCTTTTTTTTTAGACGGAGTTTCGCTCTTGTTGCCCAGGCTGGAGTGCAATGGCACGATCTCGGCTCACTGCAACCTCCACCTCCTGGGTTCAAGCGATTCTCCTGCCTCAGCCTACCAAGTAGCTGGGATTACAGGTGCCCAACACCACACCCGGCTAATTTTTTGTATTTTTAGTAGAGACGGGGTTTCACCATATTGGCCAGGCTGGTCTCAAACTCCTGACCTCAGGTGATCCACCCACCTCAGCCTCCCAAAGTGTTAGGATTACAGGTGTGAGCCACCGTGCCAGGCCAGGAGAGGGTTTCTGTAATGCCTTGGCCCTGCTGGGCTCAGGCAACAGGCCTTTCAAAGTAGGGTTAGGGGGTAGGACAAAGTGAGAGACAAGCACAGACAGAAAAATGTCTCATTTTGCTAATGCCCAGTGTAGCACCATTTCCAGTTTTATTCAGTCAGATGTGCTTAAAACAGCAAAATAAAACCATAGTCAGCTCTCAATTATCTGTGGGCTTCGCAGCAGATTCGCAGATTCAAACAACCACGGATAGAAACCTGTGGATATAGAATTCCAACGGTATGACATAATTTCATATAAGGCACTTGAGCAGCCGTGGATTTTGGTAGTGGTGAGGGTCCTAGAACCAATCTCCTGTGGATAAGAAAGGCTGACTACACATATATGTCCTATCGGCTATTTCTCCTTACAGTAGAGGATACAGCACCTGTAGACTGGAACATTTACTCACTTGCAGACCAGGACATTGACTCACTGCATTTATTCATGGCCAAGGAATCCCTCTGCCCAAGCTAATTCCAGCTTCATGTCAAGCCTCTATGATCACTTTAAGACCTAGAGGCCCATCCTGTGGATTCAGCTCCAGGGATGCTTTCCCAGGACCACCCACCAGCAAAAATTCTATGTTGGAAGGCGAGAATGCTGGGCCACAAGATACCTGGGAGGGAGCTGCCAGGAGATGTGGCCACCAGGCGGCTCTGCAGTGTGTGCAAGGCACTGGGTGCAGTGCTGCTGGAGACCACTGAAGGGACTGGGCTGGCTGAGACTCCACCTTCAGAAGAACTGGACCTGGAGACAAAGGAAGGAGCTCTGTTATCCAAAGGTCACAGGGCAGCAAGCCCTAGCAACACTGCAGAGTACAGAGTGAGGCCCAGCAAGGCTTTCAGCAACAGACACACACCAAGAACCTTCAGCTTCTTTGTCCCACTTTCTGTACCTGGCCTCTAGTCTTCTAAAAGTCCTTACTTACAGGACTTATAGCAAAAGCCAGGGGATGCTTTGGAGTCTCAAGTAAAAATGAACTCTGGGTTGACCCAAAAGCAAGACAAAGATCCCAATCAGAAGGAAGTCACATTTCCAAAACTGACAGAATCCAGAATCCATCATTTTCCAAAGCACTAAATGAACCAGAAAGAGAGGGAAGGGAAAAAAGGAATAGACACAGATGGTCCAACGAACACTCACTTGGCTGTGGTGAGAAGTCCTGTGAGCTCCTTGGCCCCTGCTGAAGCCTGCCCCAGTGTCATGGTGACGGGCTTCCCACCTGCAGCTGCGAAACAGAAAACCCCAAGGCCCCTGGTCAGTCCTATTTGGCCTCTATGTTTCCAGGTTCCACAGCTTAGGCTAAATGCAAGATATTATGGATGAAAACTGGAAGATGAAAAAAGATGAACTATGCTAGAGTAGGGAGAGTTGGGGTTATTTTTTCCTTCTATTTTCTAAACTTCCTGAAATATTCTGTACCTTTAATTGAAGCAAACAAAAAAAGGAACAAAATATAGGATGCTTTGAACGATGGCACAGCTTCCTCTCATATTCTGCCTGCCTGGTCCTCATTCAGATGGGCTCACGCCCACTTTACCCACAGGTACAGCCTCATGCTTTCTTTGCTCTGGGCATCTCTCAAAATGAAGCAAAGGCTGACATGCTGGTGAGTGGCCACCAAAGGGCAGTGCTGTGGTACTGAGAGAGCTCAGTTCTCATTTAACGTACCAAGAGAAACTCACCTTCTGGAGCACTTCCTTGGGAAGGAGCACAAGGCCCTCCAGCTGTGTCCCCTTGGGAGATAAGGGACACCTTGATCTTCGGTCGCTTGGAGGTCTTACTGCCAGGAAGGGGACTCGAGGGATGGTGTCGCTTCAGCTGAACCCTAAGATCCTCTTTTTCTCCTTCCTCCGGTGGTTCTGATGAAATGGGAACTAAGAGATGGAGCTGAGTTGAGATCCTCCACAATCCAAAAAATCCCAACAGACACTCAGTCAATACCAGCACCGACAAAGCCATGTGTAGAACACACAGGAGAACCACTCTACATACAGGGCCACCCCTCAAAGGAGACTGCCCATGCTTCAGGACCACTTCACTCAGGCCCTGTCCGTGGGGGATCCCACTTTGCCCTTCTTAGAGGATGGCACCCTTCTCATCCCTCATCCTGCACTGGAGTCGGAAGAGAAGGGGCCCTGAGTTTGTAGGAATTAAAAGACAGAAGATATCCTGACCCTGCCTAGCCAAGGCCAATAGCAACAACAACAAAAATAGAGGACTCGACACAATGAGTAAACAGTCCTTCTCAGACTCAAAAAATGTGATCATCTTCCTGTCTGAAGCCCTCCCCACATCATCACACAGTTGGGGACATTAAACATTCTAGGAGAACTCATGCAGGAGCAGGTCATCCAGTCCTCTCTAAAAAGTAGAGTTTTCCAAAAGGCTCTCAAGAGTCCCACCCTGCCCTAAGAGCCCACGGTTGAGGATCCACTTGCCAAATGGAGGCAATGAAGAGGACTGTCACCAGGACTGAAAGCTGGCTATGAGAAGCTACTAGGAGAGAGAGTACCTCAACCAGGCAACCTCACGGCTCCTGCCCAAAAGTAACAGGGCAACACTGGCCCAGGTCACAACCTAGTCCCCAGGTCATGTGTACTAGTACAGACAAAGGTCATCTGTTCACACGTGGGCTTCCACTTCCTCTGACTCAAACAGGCTCATCATGTATACAGCCAAGCTTTCTGGACTCTTAAGTTATCTTTCGAGCTTCCTCAAAGATTCCCTCCTCTTTAAACCCAGAAGTCCACCCTAGTCCTCTTGTAGCACAGGGAAGCAAAGAGTGGGGTGGGGAGGAAGGCAGCAGTCACATGAGGAGGGAGGAGGTGTCCTGGCATGAGGCAACAGTCAGGACATAACCAGTGAGAAGGATTGCTTAGGGGACAAATGCACTGGCTAAAACCAGAGTAGGAAGGAGGGTGGAGGGGAAAGGAGTTTCAGGTTCTATGCTGATATGTGGCTGGTGGGCTTGTAGCCACCAGATAAACACAGGACAAGAGGCAGGGAGAAAAACACACAAGGAAACTGAGACTCACAGGCAATGCCACAGACATACAAAAAAGCAGCAGAGGCCAGGCGCGGTGGCTCACGCCTATAATCCCAGCACTTTGGGAGGCCGAGGCGGGTGGATCACGAGGTCAGGAGATTGACACCATCCTGGCTAACACGGTGAAACCCCGTCTCTACTAAAAATACAAAAAAGTTAGCCGGGCGTGGCGGCGGATGCCTGTAGTCCCAGCTACTCGGGAGGCTGAGGCAGGAGAATGGCGTGAACCCGGGAGGCGGAGCTTGCAGTGAGCCGAGATTGCGCCACTGCACTCCCGCCTGGGCAACAGAGCAAGACTCCGTCTCAAAAAAAAAAAAAAAAAAAAAAAACAAACAAACAAAAAAAAAAAACAAGCAGCAGAGCCAAGACCATAGTGAAAGAAAGAACCACACGAAGAGACAAAAAAGAAAACACCATGAGAAGCAAACAAAAGAATGGAAAAAAGGCAAAGACTACAGGAGTAAGCAAAAGGGGTCAGCAAAACAAAAGAATACAAAGAAAAAGAGAGAAAAGAACAGGAGGAAACCAAACTGAGGCAGATGAGAGGCAGAGATGGAAAATAAATAAGGGATTGAGGAGCAGAATGCAGTGGACGAGCAGGCAAGAAAGAGTAATACTCACCAAAGAGACAGGAGGAGGTGCCAGGAGGAAGAGCTTTCCTCACCAGCATATTTTGTTTCAGAAAAGCAGCAAACTGTGCTGGAATGAATCAGAAAGAAATTACAGAATCACACCCAGCCACAGAAGGGAGAAAAAGAGAGGGAATAAGAAATAAGGTTGTAGAAAATGGCCAATAGGGGCTCCTTCTGAAATTACTGCATGGCAACCTGACTCTGCCACGGAGTCGGTCTGTAGAAGCATCTAAAACTGAATAGTACTACCTGCCTCATGGGGCCATGCCAAAACTCAACAAACTACAGCAATGCGAGTGCCATGAAGAAGGCATGGCACACAGCAAGGACTCCATATATGTTCACTATTAGTATTCCCTGTTTGCCTATCAGCTCTGCTAAGCCAGGGTTCTAAAGCTGCTACCCTCCCCCATGACACCCTAGATCCCCATTTCAAACCCAGCTCGCCAATCAGCCTTCCAAACTCCTTAGATTCTCAACTAATCACCCTCTGCAGAAGCACAGCAGACCACCAGCTCTGTCTTCTTCAGAAGTGTAAAGACACACTGTCCACACGGGACTTGGCTCTGGCCACCACTCACGAAGATCCACGGCAGAGCATCCACGCAGACCCTCGGGCCCTGGCCTCATTTCTCAACTCCTCCCATCCACTCACACTTCTACTTCTTGTTAGTACTACTCTTACAAGCAAACTCACAAGAGGTCTGGGTTTTGGTTCTGATCCTTTGGCTCCACTAAAAGAAACACAGGGAAAGTAAACAGATGAGCCTCCTATCCACTCCACGTCTGTCTGCCAGACAGCCAGCTCTGGCTGCTGCCTCCTCCCAGGCACCCCTATTCCTGAGAAGCTTAGGTGACACATGCTCCTGGACACATCATTAAACACCAATGCCCAAGAGGCCTTACCTCAAGGCCACCCAACTGGATCAATGTGGGGGAAGGGGGACAGAAACAACTGTTTCTTCTTTCCCCACCCAATGAACTCTCCCTTTTCTATAGCTCCTTTCATAGCACTCGCAGCTCACCAAACTCTTACTTTCGACTATATGAATACTTCCCAGCCTCATCTGAAACCTGTCTGCAGAGAACCCTGATAAACTTCACTGAAAGTCTCAGTGTGAGAATCTTAATGCTTCAAGGGTCAAACAAAGAAACAGCATGATGCCAGGTGAGTTGCCCTAGAATCTGATTAATAAAATCAATCACCCAATGCATATGATTGGAGAACCCCGACTGGAGGAGTGGCTGGCAAGGTAGAAAAAAGTTTAGGCCAATATACATGTTCATAAAACCTAGCCTCCCCAGAACAGCAAGACAAAGCTATAACTAGTCATCACAAAGCCCCACTAACTCGGAGGCCTTGGCATTCATTTCAATAATTAATTATGAATTTTGCCTACACAGAAATGTGGGAAAGGGTGCCTCTCACATCCCCCTGAAAAAAGCCGTAGATATCAATACTGTGCAATTGCCATGTGACATGAACTACAGAAGACAGACCCAAGAGAAGCCACTGGCCAAGTGCCTATACCTTGAGCTTGTTTATGGGTCAGCACAGCTTCTGTCCGCTGCACATGTCTCTTCAGCAGCTGCGAGCTTCCAATCTGACTGGACTTCTGGGCAGAGGTCACCGTGGTCACTTTGGTCTTGGGACTGGAGGTAGGGCTGCTGGACACACTGGAGAGATCCTGAGTAAGGTGAGAAGGCCAAGAGATGAGCCAATGTTATTAGGATCTGACCATGAGTCAGCATGTCCCTCTGGAATTCCCCTTGTAGGAACTTACAGGCCCATGGCACTAATAAGACAGAGGCATCCCCAGGAAATTAAGGAACCAACTCTGTGGTGCTGATTCCCCAGCAAAAGCACTCCCTCCCTGCTCATACTACCTCTGAGCCTGAGGGTGAGGCGGGCAGCTTGGCAGCTGGGGAGGCAGGTCGACTGCCCCGCTCAGGGACTTCAAAGGCCAAGTCTCTGCGGGCCACATCGCGGGGTTTCTTCTTCTTCTCAGCATCCTGATCCCGAGGTTCAGAGCCCACGTGACCCTCAGCACGAGTGAGCACTCCAGTCAGAAAGTCCACAATCTCATCCTAGTGTAGCAAGGAGCCAACCAAGGCCTTTTAGTCCTCATCTGGAGAATGGGAACCTCTCATACACTTTCCAACTAAAACAGATTCTCCCTCAGCTCTGGCATCCACATGTGTGAGTCCTTCCCTACTCAAACAAAGCCTGGCACAAATCCCAGGCTTCTGAGCGACTGTGGTTCAAGAAGACCAGCAAGTGCCTCTGTCAGGGGGAGCTCTGGGGTGGTCACATTCTACCACTTTTCCAACACTCTCCCCCCTGATGCTTTGCTTACATTAATTCACCACTCTCATTTTTCTTTTCTTTGCTTATGACTGAGACCTACCAGAGGCCCCAGTGGAGGCCTTAGAGCCAAAGAGGCCACTACCAATAAGACCAAACCTAAAAGGCTACAGAAAGGCAAGCCTAGCTGAGAAAAGCACACAAAACAACTGTTTACCTGAATACATCTGTCCACCATGCTCTGAGTCAACCCTTCTGATTTCTTCTTTGCTTTGCTTATTCTAAGAAACAAAAAGGATGACATGTTTACTTCTTAAACATTCCATGGCATCCTATGAAAATAAGAATGTATTTCTTTTCTGGGTTATTTTCTAGCCCCAGAAGGAGGGCCATGTTAGCCTTAGGCAGGTAATGCAACCTCTCCGAACCTGTTTCGTGTCTGCAAAATGGGGAATCATAACATCCCATTCATGGAGTTGTGGGGATTAAACAAAATAACATATGTAAAGAAACCAAGCACAGTGCCCAGGACAGTCCGCTCCAGAATTCCTATACCTATAGCTTAATAGATCAACTCTATCCAGAACCCAGGAGACGGAGGTTGCAGTGAGCTGAGATTGCACCATTGCACTCCAGCCTAGACAACAGAGCCAGGTGCCACTTAAAAAAAAAAAAGCTCAAGGTCATGAAAGACAAAAACGGAGGAACTCTATCAAATTAAAGGAGACTGAGGAGACATGGCAACTAAATCCAAGTGTGATCCTGGGCTGGATGCTGGACCAGAAAAAATGACATTAGGTAAACAACTGATGAAACTTGAGTCTGTAGATTATAGTATCATGTTGATGTTAATTTCTTGATTTTGAGAATTACACTTTGGCTACGTAAGATATTTAACATCAGGTGAAGGGTATATGGGAATTTTTTTGTACTAGTGTTATAACTTTTTATAAAGCTGAAATTTCAAATATTAAAAAAGATTTTTTTAATGCTGTCTTTTTTTAATTTTTTTTTTTGAGATGGAGTCTTGCTCTGTCACCCAGGCTGGAGTACAGTGGTGGTATCTCGGCTCACTGCAAGCTCCACCTCCCGGGTTCACACCATTCTCCTGCCTCAGCCTCCCGAGTAGCTGGGACTACAGGCGCCCACCACCACGCCCAGCTAATTTTTTGTATTTTTAGTAGAGACAGTGTTTCACCATGTTAGCCAGGATGGTCTCAATCTCCTGACCTCGTGATCCGCCCCCCTCAGCCTCCCAAAGTGCTGGGATTACAGGCGTGTGTCACTGTGCCCAGCTAATGCTGTCTTTTAACTGAACCAGACTGGTCTGTAGTTACATTGCCAGCTTACAGGCATATCTCTTAACACTGTAACACAGCTCTCTTGCAGCTCTGGGAGAAACTACCCACCTGAGATTGTCATCAGCTCCCCCAACCACCACCAAGCTGTTCTCAGCTCGAATCTTCTCCCGGAAGTCCTCCATGGCTTCAGGGTGACATTGAAGGGAATTCTGACCAATGACAAAGAGGACTGGAGTCTTCATATCCAAGAGGGGATCATCTACATCCTAAAACAGGTATAGATTTTAGAATCGGCTTCTTCATATTCACAAAGCACTGACCCAGAAACTCCACTAAGGAGGATCAGCCATGCAACTGCAGTCAGCCTCAGCATCAGCTTGGACAAGGCATGCATACTCGCACTCCCACTGCCAATGACCCAGCACTCAGCTTTACCACATTCTTACCCCTCTGGGGCCATCCACGGTAAGCAGAGGAAACCCAAGGCAGACAACTGCAGTGACATACTCCATTACTGACACCTGTAAATAACAGAACAGTTTGTCTAAAGGTCAACTGAGTTCATGGCACCTCAGCCTACCCAGAATCCAGGAGTGGTCCAGACCCACCAGAAAGTCTCACCTCTTCCTCCCCTGTCCTAATATCCGGGTGCATCTTCTGCCACGACGGCAGCAGTAAGAGCACAAGACACAGGTATGTCATTCCATAAGCAGCCACTACCTAGAGAACTGGGGCCCCAAGAGGACCCCAGCAGGTGGCTGAACCATAGGATAGAAGGTTCAGTATTCCTACCCTGTGAACTCCCTCAACTAGAGCCCTCCTGCTCCATTTTTCTCCACAAATAGTAAATATAGTCAAGAGAACACAATGTTGCCATTAACCCTTAAGTGAAAAAAAATTCTCTCTATTGAACTTAATGGATAGCTACCAGACAGCCTAGATTTCTTGAAGCAACTGCTAAGGCCTACCACCCTGGGAGCAGGGACTATGGGGACCTTCTTCCTCTCATAGCTATCACACTTGATTGGACTGCATGAAGCAAAATTAAGACTTTGGACACATGAGGGACACTTACACAAACTGACAGACATACAAATATATGTAAAATACAAAAAGATTCCTTGATGTCTTGGAAAGGGACTGAAATGAACACAGCATCAAATTCCAGAGCTATTAATATTTGCCAGCTACAATTATTGTTGTTTTTTAGGTGGGAGAACAGTATGGTACTTATGTTTAGAGAAAAAAAGGGATCCTTTTTTTTCCCACAGATATATACCCATATATATTTACGTGTGTGTGTGTGTGTGTGTTTGTGTGTGTGTGTGTGAAAATGCTATGATATTTGGGATTTTCTTCAAAACGACCTGGGGGAGAAAGAAAATGAGCAGGGTGAGATTAAACAAGCCCAGCCAAGAGTTGATCACTGGTAAAGCTGGGTGAAGATCCCGGGGGTTTATTATACTACACCTGCTTTTGTTTCTGCTTAAAGTTTTCCTAAATAAATTAAGAATTGTTTTAATAAAATTTGTCTTCTACAGTTTAAAATGCAATTATATAGGTAAAGTATCTAGCACAGGGCCTGAAACATAGTAAAGGACTCAATGGTATATACCATTAGTGGTATTCCATCCCAAGACAACCTCCAAATAAGATAGAAATTACTTACATGACAGGCCACCAAAGCTCCTGTGTTCCAGCCAATCAAGATAATGGGTTTGTGTGGGAAATGACTGTGAATCTTCATGGGAAGAGAAAGAAGACAGTAAGACAGGAGGCCAAAGATGGGTGCAGAACAACCCCAGAATGCTGGGTATGCCACAACGTACTGAAATAGGGGCATTCTCACCTCCAGCACTTTGCTTCTCACTGCCCCAATCATATGCTCGAGACACTGTAGAACTCCTACCCCACTGCCATTGTTCAGCAGATGGGTGGCTACAGGGATGACCTGAAGGAAAGAAGTAGCCCCCACACCAGCAGAGGTAAGTTTCAAATCTTTCAATTCTGTTTAACCTACGCTAAACCCTTTCAACCTTGGAATTCCACATGAAAGAAGGGTTAGGGGAGGCTCCACATTCAAGTTTTCCATTTTGGCCTCCTCCCACATATTCTTCTCCTCGATCCTCCAAGACTATATTCCCTGCCAGGAAGGAGTTCCTCTTGCCCCCACACATACCTTGCCTAAGCAGGACAGCTGAGATTGCCAGAAGCGGTGGCGGCGTGAAGTGGGAAACACAGAGCTGGAGGGACCAGAGGACGCGATGAGAATCAGTGGAGAGCCAGGGAGTTTGCTCTAAAGAGGAAGAATCCCACCCAAAAACCAGTGAGTGAGAAGTGTTCTTCCATGAAATTCCAAGTATCCCAATACCTTTCTTATCCCATCCAATGCTCCTTTGCTTGTGAAATTATGTTAAGCACTATGCAAAATAAATTATTAATAATAGTTAAAGAAGCCGGCCAGTCGTGCTGGCTCACACCTGCAATCCCAGCACTTTGGGAGGCCGAGGCAAGTGGATCACCTGAGATTAGGAGTTTGAGACCAGCCTGGCCAACATGGTGAAATCCTGTCACTACTGAAAACACAAAAATTAGCCAGGCATGGTGGTGCATGCCTGTAATCTCAGCTACTCAGGAGTCTGAGGCAGGAGAATTGCCTGAACCCAGGAGGCAGAGGTTGCAGTAAGCCGAGATCGTGCCACTGCACTCTAGCCTGGGCAACAGAGCAAGATTCTGTCTCAAAAAATAATAATAATAATAATAAATAGTTAAAGAAGCCATTTACCTCCTGCCAAGGTTCTAAGGCTTCAGTCTAAAATTTTTATGTGCCATTGTTAAGTCCTGAGCCACCCAACTTACTGGTTTGTTATGAGAAAGCACACCCACAGCAGGGTCCCAGGGCCTCTTCAGTAGGAGAGACAAGGCCTCAGCTCCTGCAGCCCCAGTCTTCGTGTTGGATGACACAAGCATCCGGTCAATCAAGGTTGGGATCTACAAAGAAGAAAGAGCAAAGATGACTCCAGTGTAAAGCAGGAGACCTTCCACCACCAGCAATCAAGCAGAAGAACAGAGCCCCACTATAAGCCATAGACAGACTTCAATTAAGCCTCTGAAAACCTCCTCAGGAAGAAGAGTATATATAAATAAATGGGTGAAAAGTATGCTCCCACCATGAAAAGTGAATGGGTACAATCCTTTGGAAAGCAGTCCGTATATGCAGCAAGGGACTTAAATGTATTCCCATCCCTTTTCCAAATGTTTCTACTTCTGAGAATCTTTCCAAAGAAAATGTATCAGAAACAAAAACACACACAAAAGGATGGGGACAGTTATGCACAGAGACAAATTAACTATGAATAATAATAAAGTAAAAACAATTATATATATATATATATATAAGGAAGTAGTTTAGTCAACTATCTACCTAATTGGATATTAAAGATTATTTTCAAATATTTACAAGAATTTATTTATTTATTTATTGAGACAAAGTCTCACTCTGTCGCCCAGGCTAGAGTGCAGTGGCCTGATCTTGGCTCACTGCCACCTCTGCCTCCCGGGTTCAAGCGACTTCTTGTTTCTCAGCCTCCCAAGTAGCTGAGATTACAGGCGTGCACTACCATACCCAGCTAATTTTTTGTATTTCTAGTAGAGACGGAGTTTCACCATATTGGTCAAGCTGGTCTTGAACTCCTGACCTCAAATGATCCACCCGCCTCAGCCTCCCAAAGTGCTGGGATTACAGGCGTCAGCCACTGCACCCAGCTTTCAAATATTTACAAGAATATATAATAACATACAGAAATAATTTTGCTAAAATGTTACAGGTAAAATAGAAAATATAAAAATTATCTCTACTCAAAGCTGGGCTCAGTGGCTCATGCCTGTAATCCCAGCACTTTGAGAAGCCAAGGTGGGCAGATCACTTGAGGTCAGGAGTTCGAGACAAGCCTGGCCAACACGGTGAAACCCTGTCTCCACTAAAAATACAAAAATTAGCCAGGTGTGGTGGCACACACCAGGAATCCCAGCTACTCGGGAAGCTGAGGTATGAGAATCACTTGAACCCGGGAGGTGAAGGTTGTGGTGAGCCGAGGTCACAACACTGCACTCCAGCCTGCGCAACAGAGTGAGACTCTGTCTCAAAAAAAAAAAAAAAAAAGAAAGAAAGAAAAAAATTATCTCTACTCAGAAAAAAAGACTAAGAAAATAGGCTGCACGCCTGTAGTCCCAGCTACTTAGGAGGCTGAGACATGAGAATCGCTTGAACCCAGAAGGCAGAGGTTGCAGTGAGCCAAGAGCGTACCACTGCACTCCAGCCTGGGAAACAGAGAGAGACTGTCTCAAAAAAAAAAAAAAAAAAAGACAAAATGTTAATAATGATCTCTATGGATTTTATGGGTGACTTTTTCCTTTACAGATTTCTATGTTCCCTAAATTTCCTCAATGAGTATCAGTTGATTTTATAATTTTTTTAAATCTCCATTTTCTTCTAGACTACTGCCTTCAAGCTGTGGTGTACTAAATAAATCTGTTATTATGTACAAAAATATGTATCCTGCTATACTATGTACAGTATACTTTATCTCATGTCTGTTTTTTACTATCTACCGGAAATGTGACATTACAGATGTGCAAATATAGGTTTCAGGCATGTTGATGCTTACACTGAGAAGAAATACCTGCGAATCCATGCTACCCACAAAAGGTCAAAATGACCTAGGGGAAAGGAAAAATGTTTAAATATTAGAGGCAGTTTTCAGAAAAAGAAAAAGGTTTTGAAAAATTGGAGAATAAAAAGTACTACGGTTTGATACAAGTTGTAAAACTCCAAAAATAGCAGAAGATAAGTTGCTCTTAATTTAATTAAAAACAGAGACACTAAAAGGATTTCTGTATAAGAAATTAGAGAATTATAATCATTAGACTTTCTCAGTTTAACTCAGGAAACAAATATTCGTGCAACTGCTTTTACAAGGCACCAGGCTAGTACTGCAGAGGAATTTAATCTACAAGAGGTAATGAAGACAAACACACAAATAATGGTGGGGGACGGGAATAGGGAAAGACCAATAACTGCCATGAAAGAAACAGAAGCCTATGATTCAAACCACCCAACGGAGAAGGAGAAGTTAAGAGGCAATTTTCATGTAAAGATGCAGCATGTGAAATGAGACAGGCTCTTTGGAACAGGCAGGATTCCAACAGAAGATGAGAGAAAAGCCTTCCAATCAGAGACACCAGCAAGAGGCAAGAATGTATAGAGCTTATTCCAGGCACAGATGGACTAAAGTCAAGGATGCAAGTAAGGAAGGAGGAGGATATAAAAAGCCAGTAGGAAGGATAGGACCAAACCGCAATGAATAAGACCAAACTGCAAAGGATCTTCATGTTCTTTATAACTCACTCTAGAACTGTGAGCCACTCAACACTTTGAGGCAAAGGATCTGACCCTGGGTTAAGCTTTTACAGTTGTATATAGTTTTGAAACCAAAAAGCCTTGAAACTTGCTTCCTGTCAACAAGGGATAAATAATCAATAACTGACTTTTCCACTTGGAGCTGGGAAGACCAACCTTCCCTGGCCTTTCCAGCATTGCATTCACTCTCAACAGCCGATTAAACGGCTAAGGTCTGTACCTTCTCTGCCCTCTTTATCATAATGGAGCTAATGGTGAAAGTAGCTGGGTGAAGAGCCATGATCCCATCCACCTGCGCTTTCACATCCAGCAGGCACTTTAAAAGTAAAACAATCCTACAATCATTTATATCCTTTGGGAAACAACCAAAGTATTTGTTGTGAATCTAAATATAGTCATGGGAAAATAAGAGTCCGATGGCAGAGGAACCACTGTGGAGAGCACAGCCCAGAGAGGATGTTGTCTTGAGTCTGAGGCCCTTGCTGACTGGTGTACCAGCGAGCCTTCCACCATTCCAGCCAACCCACACCATGGCCCAGCAGCATGGAAGGAAAGCACCCAACTATGCATGCTGTGGAGTCCCCCCAGTGGTCTGCCATGGTCATAATATCTGACATGCACACAGGATATGTCCAGTCAGTAACTTAAATAGGGCAGCAGTACAAATTCCTCCTGAAAGGGAAATTATGCTAGCCACGGTGAGTGAGGCAGGGTCACCAGAGAACTGAGACCCTGGGCACTACCAACACTCATCTCCTACAGTGTATTCACCAATGTTACACTTTTACCATAGGTAGAATGCTGAGGAGAACATATGTGAAGATGCCTACAATACTTCTGGGCCACCACTCTCTGTCTGCCAGGATCCGGTCTGGGCCCTACACTCTACCTGCCCACCACTCACCTCCCGAATCCAGTGTTTCTACTACAGGGGAGCAGTATGGGGGAAAGTCTGGGACTCCCTTTTCATTTGTCTCTTTCTTCACTAGAAAATACACTCCACCAGAGAAGGGACCAGTTTTGTTTTGCTCATCCCAGTACCTGACACATGTAGGGCCCAAAATAAGTATTAGTTAAACAAAAAAACTAATGTCAAATTTCCTACCATGAATATCATTAATGTATCTAGTCCCGAGTTTTATTTCAGCACTAAACCAATCTTCTAACAAACTTGGCACCCTTTAACTTAAAAACATATAAGAAGCAATGAGTCTGCACGTTTTGAGGATGTGGCTGAGGGAACATGTGGGCCAGGCAACTTACAGCAGCAAGATGAGCCAGCTTCCTGTCAAGCAGAAAATAAAACTATTAAAAAAATAAAAAAAGTCAAAAACTGAATCATGCTTATGCCTGTAATCCCAGCAATTTGGGAGGACAAGATGGGAGGATTGCTTGAGGCCAGGAATTCAAGACGAGCCTATAGCAAGACGGTCTCTACAAAAAAATTAAAAATTTAGCTGGGGGTGGCAGGCACGGCGGCTCACGCCTGTAATCCCAGCACTTTGGGAGGGCGAGGCAGGCAGATCACGAGGTCAGGAGATCGAGACATGGTGAAACCCCATCTCTACTAAAAATACAAAAAAAATTAGCCAGGGGGGGTGGCACACGCCTGTAGTCCCAGCTAGTCAGGAGGCTGAGGCAGAATTGCTTCAAACCAGGAGGTGGAAGTTGCAGTGAGCCGAGATCGCGCCACTGCATTCCAGCCTGGACGACAGAGTGAGACTCTGTCTCAAAAAAAGAAAGAAGAAAAAAATTTTTTTAGCTGGGTGTTGGGGTGGCACACACCTCTAGTCCCAGCTACTTGGGAGGCTGAGGCAGGCGGATTGCTTGAGCCCAGGAGTTCGAAGTTATGGTGAGCAATGATAGTGCCACTGCACTCCAGCCTGAGTGAGAGAGGAAGACCCTGTCACCAAAGAAAAAAAAAAGGCCTCAAACAACTTGGATTGATTCAGTTCTTTCTCTTCTCTCTCTCTCTCTCTCTCTCTCTCTCTCTCTCTCTTTCTCAGAGACAGGGTCTCCCTCTGTCACCCAGGCTGGAGTGCAGTGGCGGGATCGAACTCACTACAGCCTCCTCCCACCAGCCTTCTAACTAGCTGGGACTGCAGGCGTGTGCCACCATGCCTGACTAATTTTTTTATTTTTAGTAGAGACAAGGTCTTGTTATGTTGCTCAGGCTGGTGTCAAACTCCTGAGCTAAAGCGATCCTCCTGCCTCAGCCTCCCGAAGTGCTAGGATAGGCATGAGCTACTATGCCTGGCAGTGAGGCCATTTTGTATTGGAGCAAAACACCCCAAATATTTCAAGAACCTATGAGGGTACTACTTAAATAACTGTTAATATTAGTAATAATAATTACTGTGGGCTCACTGCTTACTATGTGCCCAATTTTGTGTTAAGCACTCTACCTGAATTAACTAATTTAACTTTCATAAAAATCCTAAATAGGTATTATTATCAGCCACATTTTAGAGATGAGACACCAGTCCAAGCTTACACAGCTAATAAGTAACAAAGCTGAGATCAGCCAGGCAATCTGCCTCCAGCATCCGCATTCTACCACATTGACGACAGCCTGATGCAATCACTGGAATCACCAAGAAAAACAGTTTAACTTTGTGCAATACTAAGTAAGAAAGCAGGGAACTATAATGATATGTTTGTAGTGAATTATAAAAGTCTAAGTGTTGCTACTAAAGGCTCACGCCCTGGGGAGCAGAATTGAAGGCATCACGGCACGTTCCTACTCTGCAATCTCCCAGTGCTCCAAACAACAAGGGTCTGTTTCTGTCACCTTTCTCAACAAACTCTTCCCTGGTAAACCCTTCATCTCCTTCATGATAACTCAATTCAGCCATGACTCAAACCACAAGCTGCAAGGCTAGGAAGGCTAAATGTATACTCTGGTTTTCAGGCCCCATACCTCATCCTGGAGCCAGCAGGGCTGAAAACGTTTACACCAGACACAAATGTGAAATGATACCATCTCCCAATTTTAATACCAAACCCATTAGTTTTGGCCATGCACTCCAGACTGACCAGATAATTACTTTGCCTAACCCCACATCCTGAACCCACAGGGGAGGATGGCTATCCCTAGGACAGGGCAGACCCCAATCACAGACTTACCTTCCCCTTCAGCGTCTGCAAAGCATCCAGGTAGGCTGCCAGCATGGGCAGACTCAAGGTCTCCACGAGGGTGGTGTGCAGCCACTGGATCAGCTTCGTATCCCAGCTCACACTTGCCAGAGCCTGCCGCACTCTCCTTGCACACTTGTCCACAGCAACACGGCGCAGCACTGGCTCATTACAAGCCTGAAGGATGTAAGTGGAAGTGATAAAACATGAGGACTACCTGGCTAACAAGTGGGGGGACAAGTCAGTCAGCCAGTGAGGCCTGAACTACGAAGAGCCCACTGTGGGCAGATTTCTGGTGTCTTACCCCTTCGTTGGCCAAGCGGGCAAGCCGGTCAGACTGCAGGGCTTTGAGGATCTTGTTGAATAGCTTGTTCTGGGCCATTGTCCAGCCAGTCCTATAAGGGAAACTCTGAGGAATTATAGTCAAACCCTGGGGATGCTCCTCATGTATGTACACCATATAAAGAAGATTATGCCATAGTTTTATGTCTCTACTATGGAACAGTAAAACGAAGTAGCTTAGTCTAAGACTACTGAGCTAAAACACAAGACCTAGATTCTGGTCCCAATCCTACCAAATGAAATCGTCACAGCACACACTTGTATTAATAATACACACATACACAATAATATACACAGTACAAGTCAAGACTACTCATGAAAAAAGTCTTTCAGGCTAGCAAAGCTAATTATTTACTTAGTAGCTAAAATAATTCCAATCGTAAATAAAAGCACAGCACCACTGAACAGACATATTTGAATTTCATAAGTTTTATATTTCACACAAAAAGGCAGACAAGATCAGCAAGCATTTTAATGTACTAAAATCTCAGACCAAGGTAAGAATTCTATTTAAACCAGGCTTAAGAACAAAAATATAGCAGAAATATAACCAATAAAGAGGCTATTCTTCCACTCCTCAATATTCTACCCCACACTAATCTCTCTTCTCCATATATATTTTTTGTATTTTTTCTATATGTCACACAATTAGCAAATTTATTTTTGAGAGGCCTGTTCCATATAAACTAATATGTTATCATCCCAGCATATGGCACTGGTATTCACACATCTACCTTATTGCTTATTGCTTACCTATTACTTACTGAGGCTTTGTGTGTTGCAGACATCTATCCTACTGTTCTCATCTCCACCTCATCACACCCAGTTTAGCGACATGGAGCTTATTATTGTCCCCCTTCACCCCACTCCCAGCAATCTTAACTACTCAGATGCTCTAACTCTGGCTAGTGACCTTCCTAAAGATATCAAAAGAAAGGCAACTGAAGATGCTCTATTAATATTTGTTTACCTATTCTCCCTGCCTTAAAAAAAAAAGCTGATGATGGCCAGGCGCAATGCTTCACGCCTATAATCCCAGCACTTTGGGAGGCCAAGTGGGGTGGATCACTTGCGTCCAGGAATTCAAGACCAGTCTGTGCAAATGGCAAAACCCCATCTCTACAAAAAATACAAAAATTAGCTGGGCATAGTGGTGCGTGCCTGTAGCCCCAGCTACTCGGGAGCCTGAGGTGGGAGAATCGCTTGAGCCCAGGAGGTTGAGGCTGCAATGAGCCGTGATCATGCCACTGCACTCAAAGCTTCAGTGACAGTGAGGCCTTGTCTCAAAAAAAAAAAAAAAAAAAAAAAATTACATGGGTGCTACACCCAAATGAGACCCTGGAATGGGATCAAGGTAGCATTTCAAATCAGTTTGGATAAAGTCCCTAAATGTAGGGCTGAGACAACCGCTGGCCGACTGAAAAAAGAAAATCTGATCCCTACATATCATTCTACATCAAAATAAATTTCAGATGGAAGAAAATGAAGACATAAAAGGAAGAAAGAGAAATGTAACTACATAAAAATTTCAAACTTTGGCCAGGAGTCTGTAATCCCAGCACTTTGGGAGGCCGAGGCGGGTGGATCACGAGATCAGGAGTTCAAGACCAGCCTGGCCAATATGGTGAAATCCCATCTCTACTAAAAATACAAAAATTAGCTGGGCGTGGTGGCGTGCGCCTGTAGTCCCAGCTACTCGGGAGGCTGAGGCAGAAGAAGCACTTGAATCCGGGAGGCAGAGGTTGCAGTGAGCCGAGATTGCGCCACTGCACTCCAGCCTGGGTGACAAAGTGAGACCCCGTCTTGAAAAAAAAAAAAAAATTTCAAACTTTAAGCCGGGCATGGTAGCATGTGCCTGTAGTTCCAGATACTTGGGAGACTGAGGCAGGAGGAGCCCAGAAGTTCAAGCCCAGCCTGGGCAACATGTCTCTCAAAAAAAAACAAAAATCGAAAAAGTATAAACAAGGTCAAAACACAATGGGAAGATGACCGCCATTTCATTAAAATAGAAAGCAGCTTTAGAAAATTAATAAGAAAAAGATGAAATACTCAAAGGTCAAAGAACACAAAAAGGCAGGTCACAAAAGTAAAGTCAACTCTACTTCAAAATTAAACAGGCTGGACGTGGTGGCTCACGCCTGTAATCTCCGCACTTCAGGAGGCCAAGGTGGGCGGATCACAAGGTCAGGAGTTCGAGACCAGCCTGGCCAACACAGTGAAACCCTGTCTCTACTAAAAATACAAAACTTAGCTGGGTGTGGTGGCACACGCCTGTAGTCCCAGCGACTTGGGAGGCTGAGGCAGGAGAATCGTCTGAACCTGGGAGGCGGAGGCTGCAGTGAGCTGAGACAGTGCCATTGCACTCCAGCCTGGGTGACAGAGAGACTCCATCTCAAAAAAAAAAAAAAAATTAAACAAATGCAGCCAGGCAAAGTGGCTCACGCCTATAATCCCAGCACTTTGGGAGGCTGAGGCAGGAGGATAGCTTGGGCTCAGGAGTTTGAGACCAGCTTGGGCAACAAAGTGAGACCTTGTCTACTAAAAATCAAAAAATTAGCCAGGCATAGTGGCAGGTGCCCAAAATTCCAGCTATTCAGGAGGCTGAGGCTGCAGGATGGCTTGAGTCTAGGATATCAAGGCTGTAGTGAGGTATGATCATGCCACGGGGCAACAAAACAAGACCTCGTCCCAAAAAAAAAAAAAAAAGAACCAACAAATGCAAATTAATAAAGTATTATTTTTCACCTATCAAATGGGTAAAAATTAAGAATTTAATAATTCTCTGTTGTTGTGAGGGTGCAAAAGAACTCTCTCTGTATTCTGTTGATGGAAATATAAATTAGTACAACCTTTTGGAAAAGCCAATTTGGAAAAATTAATTGAAAAACCTAAGTCAGATCATGTCACTCCTTTGCTCAAAGTCCTTCAGTGGCCCCAGTTCAATCAGCTAAAAGCCAAAGTCCTTGCAATGGGCTGCATGGACTCCATGTCTTTCGGATCTTATCATCCATGACTGATCCTCACTTATTTCAGTCACACTGCCTTCCCTCACAGCACCCTCGACTCCCCTGCCCTTGCACATACAACAGGCATGCTCCTGCATCACAGACCAGGGCCCTGCCCTTCATTATGCCAACCTGAAACAATGGCTCCCTCTCTCATCTCCTTCAGGTTGTTGCTCAAATGTCACCTTCTGCTGAGGCTTGACCTATCCCTGTTTAACACTGTAACCCTCCAGTCTTACCCTGGGATTCACTAACCTGCTTTCCAGCCATATCACTACCTCATATTCTATCCATGATATTTATTTGTTTAGTTTGTTTCTCTCTGCCTGCTAGGGTATAAATGGCCAAGATGGCCAGGATTTTTGTTGGTTTTAAGTGCTATATCACCAGCACATAAAACAGAGCCTCACGCACACTAGGGAGTTAAACATCTGCTGAATAAATAAATGGATGAATTGTGTGCACACTGCATTCTAAGTTCTATAAACAGCCAGGTCCCTATCCAAACCCTCAGACTCCATACCATACTAATGCTGAGGAGCAAAGAGGAACACAGGCACATGATTTATGTCTTTCACCATACCAAGACAGTCAAACTGCAGGAATGCTGCTTGAAACAACATCAACAATCTCAATTTCTCTGGCTTCATAAGAGACCAGCATCCTGTCCATCATATCCCACCCCACAAGATACCCTAATTTCTACAGGTCATTGTTCTAGGAACACCAACAATATGGCCCAGTGAGTATACAGATGGAGGACAAATTACCCTTTGTTATTCACTTTGTACAACTATCTAAATGTCCCTGGATAGAGCAAATACCCTCTAGAAGGGAGGAAAACAATGGTCAAACTCCTTTTCCTTCTGTAAAATAAAATCTCCACCTACCACACCTCCAGTTTTACAACTTAACCACAGTTACAGGATCCAGGAGAACCCTACCTAGGGACAAGGGTTCTATCCCACCCTCTAATAAAGAGCCCTGAGTCTTCTTGTCCATAAAATAGATACAGCTAGATTACCTCTAAGTTCCTTCTAACAATAAAAAAATTCAGGTTAGCTATGATTACTGACAGCAGCAAAAGTTGAGAGCAGTCGAAATCCAAGATTAGAGAAACAAAATGGGATGACTGTCTTCTTCAGAAGTGCCCTCCATCTTCAGAAGCTTTCCTTGCTAGAACTAAATCCTCTCTTAACTGCCAAAGCCGCCCATCCTTTTGTAACCCCCTTTTGGGGGTACTAGAAGCATTCTGAGGTTTCTTGGAATTGTCCTTTTTCTTATTCTTCCCTAGTTATCTTGGCTTAATCTCTGCTACTTCATCAGGATCCAGTTTTTGTGGTTTGATATTCAGAGATTCTGGACTTAAAAGGTGAGGGGATGAAAGCTTCAACTCAATGTTGGGACTCAGGATGCCTTGGAACTGGGAAGGTTTGTTGAGACCAGAAGCTCCAGCCCCACCGGTTCATTATCTTGTTTTCTGTCACATTATTTAGATGCACAGCAGACTCACAAGAGTAGTAGCTCTCTTATGTACAGTGATTCTCAGATGGGCTTGAGAATTTGATGGTGGTAGGAGACAGAGGATGCTTACAAGTCATTTGAAAAAGCTCTCTGGAAACATGGATATATCTCCATGTTAATACACCTCTTTGTTTTTAAAGGCTAGGTAAGTTCTACCTTATTTGTGGACATTTAGGTTGTGCATTTTTTATCGCAATTTATAAGCCACTGCAGTGACCACCCCTCCCTTCCTCAAATATATACATACACATCTATCTATATTTTATTATTAATTCTTGTTGTTGGTGAGACAGAGTCTCACTCTGTCGCCCAGGCTGGAGCGCAATGGCGCGATCTCGGCTCACTGTAACCTCTGCTTCCCAGGTTCAAGTGATTCTCCTGCCTCAGCCTCCAGAGTAGCTAGGACTACAGGTGCCCGAAACCACACCCAGCTAATTTTTATATTTTTAGTAGAGGTGAGGTTTCACCATGTTGGCCAGGCTGGTCTCGAACTCCTGACCTCAAGTGATCTGCCCACCTCAGCCTCCCAAAGTGCTGGGATTACAGGTATGAAGTCACCACGCCCAGCCCTATCTATCTATATTTTATATACTCATACAAGTATCTCTGTAGGATAAATTTCTTCAAATGGAAATGACCAAAGGCTATCTGTGTTATAATCTCTGGATAAGGCTGGGCATGGTGGCTCACGCCTATAATTCCAGCACTTTGGGAGGCCGAGGAGGGCGGATCACCTGAGGTCAGAAAGGAGGTCAAGACCAGCGTGGCCAACATGGCGAAATCCCGTCTCTACTAAAAATACAAAAATTAGCTGGGCATGGTGGTACAAGCCTGTAATCCCAGCTACTCGGGAGGCTGAGACAGGAAAATCGCCTGAACCCAGGAGGCGGAGGGTGCAGTTAGCTGGATTGCCCCACTGTACTCCAGCCTGGGTGACAGAATGAGACTCTGTCTCAAAAACAAAACAAAACAAAAAAAACAAAAATCTCTGGATTTCCAGTTCCTTGAAATAGGTATAAAAGACCTGTAGCATCTTGAAAGTAGTATTATATTGCAGCCTTACCTCTAGCAATCATGCTAATTTATAATCAACCAGGTTAAGCAACGAATACAATTTTTTCATGTTCAACAATCTCTGGAGCTTTCTCAAAGCCTATTAATCACGTTGCAAACTTTAATTCCAACAACAGAGAATGAAGTATAATTTATTTATGAAACATCAACAGCATTTCCAAAACTATCCTGTTTTTATTATATAATGATGTTTTCCCTATTTGTTTTTCTTACTCTGTATTAATTCTGCAATCCAAAATTATGGGAGTAAGGAAAATGATGTGAATGCAAGGTGCGGAGGGTTAGAAAGCTATTTAGAAATTATTACCATACACCAATGACAGCTGAAATTAAATTTTAAAACCACAATGTTGAGAGTCCAAAATCCCAGAAAAAGTTCTTAGGATTGCTGCTGGATATATAACAAAGTGACTCCAAGAACTGAAACATGATCTCTATATTCTGTCAGCTTCGTGGGAGGCTGGAAAATTAAGTGAGCAGAAAAAAATGATCTAAGCCAAGATTAAGATAAAGAGCATGCAAGAGATATAATTAGCGAAAATTTTAAAAACAGGAGACAGAATTTTAAATACAAGCCTAAACAGTCAAATAGCTGATGGGAACTGTGGTGAGTCAACTGGCACTCCCCATCCCGCGCCCCACCCGCCTATTCAATTTTCATGAGGGCAAAAATGCCTTTTCTTCCTTTCTTAGATGAGATCAGAGAATTTTTTGTTCTCCCTGCTCTGACTGAACCTGAATGATATGCTGACCTCTGGCTCATTCTATTCAAAGCAGCCAAAATATAACATTGGTCCTGAAAATATCTGATATTTTCAAAGGTATTCATTATTTTGGATACTGTTTCAAAGAAGACTAATTAATTCAACATTAAAATATCTAAAGGATTTTTTTTTAACCAGAAGTCAAACAAGGAGACACAAAGAACATCAGATAAACTCAATAGTCATACTTTCCTTTTTCAGATTATAAAATTCTTTGTCTAAACACTAGAAGAAGGGAAGGAATGAAGGAAGGGGAAATAAAGAGGGTGGGGGAGGGGAAGGAGGGAAGATAACTCAGACCTTGGACTTAAAATTTCAAACATCCAACCTAAGATTTATACAGATACATACAATATTGAATATATAATTAAAGAAGGTTCAGAAAAGGAAAATGGGGTGTTTTTGGCTGGAATTCAAAAGTTCTGATTTCTAAGATAAGAAAGCCTGCTTTTGGATACTACATTCTTTCGCTGAAATGTTGGAAATGTCCTAAAATCCATTTGAGCAATGCTGAGAAGTATCATGTGTCAGGAAAATTTTATTAAATGTCTTTCAAAAGCTATGCAACTAATGAAACTTGGCATTTGACAAACATCTGGAGGGAAAAAAAAGCTGGCCCAACATCTTCAGGACTACATCACTATGCCAGCAAATAGAAATCATTTTCAAAGGTCCTCTAAGTCACATGCCATGGCATGCAGACACAAGAACATGACCCAGGCAGCTCACGACAGAAAATGTTTTAGGGTTTGCAGGCCATATGGTTTCTGCCACTATTCAATTTTGTGGCTTTACTGCAAAAGCGGCCATGGATAATACCTAATGAATTTGATTGTGTCTCAATAAAAGCTTATGCACACTGAAATTTTAATTTCATGTGTCATGAAACAGTATTAATTTTTTTTGCAACTATTTAAAAATGTAAAAACCATTCCACACAAAAACAAGCAATGGGCCAAATTTAAATCAGCCCACTGTCATAGTTAGACAACCACTAATACAGACAATTAAATAAGGTAGCAATATTTAAACCATTTCACAAAATATCAGCCATTAATAAAGAAAGCCAGAGTCGGGGGCAGGGAAGGGAGGAACATGCTTCTTTTTTTTTTTTTGAGACGGAGTCTTGCTCTGTCGCCCAGGCTGGAGTGCAGTGGCACGATCTTGGCTCACTGCAACCTCTGCCTTCCAGGTTCAAGAGATTCTCCTGCCTCAGCCTCCCGAGTAGCTGAGATTACAGGCGTTCGCCACCACACCCAGCTAATTTTTACTATTTTTAGTAGAGATGGGGTTTCACTATGTTGGTCAGGCTGGTCTCAAACTCCTCACCTCAAACGATCTTCCCGCCTCCCTCCCAAAGTGCTGGGATTACAGGTGAGAGCTACTGCACCTGGCCTATACACACACAGTTATCTGAAGACAGTTTCTACTGAAATCATTCAAGAGGGAGGAAAAAAGCTCTTAACTTAAGTTTCTGTCTCCACAGATAAAGAGCAATTAGTAAACTCTCCGGGAAAGAACTCCAGAATTCTAGGGAGCCGACCTATACCGTTCATGAAGCTCTTGATGTGGGAAACTAATTTTACATGACTTTATACAAGAAGAAAGGAAGCAGCAATTTAACAATCAAGTCAGGGAAAGAATGGCAACACGATGATTATAATCAGAGCAGAAGGAACTGCAAGCTCCAAACAGGCTACAGATTCAGGGACAGATATAACCACAAAATGGTTATATCTGAAACTGAAGCTAATAAGTTATCATTAAATAATAAAATCGGCTATGTACAAAAGTTACCTACCAAAAGAGATGATTTGTAAGCCTGCTGCCAATGAGAGAAGGCCTTCAAAATCTCATCAGACACTAAGAAAACAAATAATCTGATAAACTGAGCTTTAATGGATTACATCAATCTGTGGCAATGTCATAACAGAAGGATGGTGGTCCACAAGGAGACTGGAGAAAGATAAGCCAAAGATAAGAATCTGTCAGTGTTTCTCTAAAGGATGGGCAGGAGAAGGTGCACACTTGCCTATTCTGTGGACCCATCTTGCCTACAGGAAAGATGTATACATCCAGCTATTCTGCTGTGCCTCCTGTGTAGACTCTCCACTCATCTATTCACTTCTGAAATAAAATGGTTTTCCAGACTTTCCTGCTGAGAACAGACACTCTGGCCAGGCCACCCCAGTGTCTCTTATGCTTTGCAGTTATATCTCTCCTTATAAATTAAGAAACTCAGCCAAGTGCAGTGGCTCACACCTATAATCCCAGCACTTTGGGAGGCCAAGGTGGGCAGACCACTTGAGCCAGGAGTTTGAGACCAGCCTAGGCAACATGGCGAAACCCAATCTCTACAAAAACTACAAAAATTTGCCAGAAATGGTGACGTACTCCTGTAGTCCCAGCTACTTGGGAGGTTAAGGTTCCCACCCAGGAGAATCACCTGAGTCCTGGAGGTCGAGGCTTGCAGTGAGCTGAGATCGTGCCACTGCACTGCAGTCTGGGTGACAGAGTGAGACCCTGTCTCAAAAAAAAAAAGAAACAAAGAAACTGGTATTTATAGTGTTATTAAGTCTCTAATGACTTTGGTCAGTATGAATAGTCCACAAAAACCTCTTAATCATAACCATGGATGAACTGACAAAAAAAAAAAAATCACACAGTTCTCCTATGCACTTTCTGAAATTGCAAAGGACAAGGTAGTAGAAAATACCACAAAGGGGTACATAACCATACGAGGCCACCTTGTTCAGCCACCACTAACTGGTCTTAATCTCTTCTTACTGCCCTTAATTAAGGCAGAGGGTATGGTAGTTGAGAACACTGGGTTCTGGAGTCAGACTGCTTGGTTTGAACAAACTCCATCACTTCCTAATTAAGGTTTCTTAAACACTCTGAGCTCAGTTTCTTCATCCTGTTAAGCAGAGATGAAGGGGGGATATACCTCCAAGAGTCATTGGGAGGATTAAGAGACAATGCATTTGAAGAGCTTGATACAATGTCTGGCATCTAGAAAGCACTCAACAAATGGTAGCTCCTTTCTGTTATTACTATTGTTATTTTTTATTATTAACTGTAAAAATAGTGATAAATCCTTTTGCTGAATATACTGACTCTAGCAATATTCCAGTAGTTGATCTTCATTCGTAGCAGTTTTCTTCTTTATCTGAAGCTCAAAAGAGTTTTTTTTTTTTTTTGAGACAGTGTTTCGCTGTTGTTGCCCAGGCTGGAGTGCAATGGCACGATCTTGGCTCACCACAGCCTCCGCCTCCCAGGTTCAAGCGATTCTCCTGCCTCAGCCTCCCGAGTAGCTGAGATTACAGGCATGTGCCACCACACGCAGCTAATTTTGTATTTTTAGCAGAGACAGAGTTTCTCCATGTTGGTCAGGCTGGTCTTGAACTCCCGACCTCAGGTGATCCACCCACCTCAACCTCCCAAAGTACTGGGATTACAGGCATGAGAAAAGAGCTTCTTAAGGCACTAAATTAAT
Organism: Nomascus leucogenys; assembly: GCF_006542625.1. Taxonomy (NCBI): domain Eukaryota; kingdom Metazoa; phylum Chordata; class Mammalia; order Primates; family Hylobatidae; genus Nomascus; species Nomascus leucogenys. The sequence goes on from NC_044394.1 coordinate 47,277,782, forward strand.
TCCAATGCAAGACCCCAACCAACTTCTTCACAAGCTTTTTTCAACCAAGGTGCAGAACTGCTCCTCCCTCAACAGCTGCTGTTTTGATCACACAAGCACACCTGTTCAATCTCATTCCCAACTTCCAACCAGCTTCAGAAATCATGTCAATCACCTCAAACTTTCTACCCCTCTTTCTCTCTATTATAAAATAAGGGTTCTCCAAAATTATGGAAAGTTACCACCTACCAACTCCTGATATAAGAAGTAACATTTCCTTATATATAGTAGATATATGGATACACAGACAAAAAGCCATCAACAAAATATAAGTTGAAACCACAATGAGATGCCACTTTACACCCAGTAGAATGGTTATAATTTTTTTAAAAAAGAAGAAAATCAGTAAGTGTTGGCAAGGATGTGGAGAAACTAGAACTCTCGTACACTGCTGGTAGGAATGTAAAACGGTAGAGCGACTTTGGAGAACAGTCTGGCAATTCCTCAAAGGTTAAATACAGAGTTATCATATGACCCAACAAGTCCACTCCCAGGTATATAACTAAGAGAATTAAAAACTTAGATCCACACAAAAACTTGTATGCAAATGTTCGTAACAGCGTTATTCACAATTGCCAAAAAATGAAAACAACCTAAATATCCATCAACTAATGAATAAATAAAATGTGGGCTATCCATACAATGTAAATGAAGTGTTGATACACGCAACCACATGGATAAACCCTGAAAACATCATGCTGGGTGAAAGAAGCCACTAGGAAAAGACCACATATTGCATGATTCCGTTTACATGAAATGTCCAGAATAGGCAAATCGATAGAGACAAAGGTCAATTAGTGCTTCCTAGGGACCAGAGAAGCTGGGAGGAAATGGGGAGTAACTGTTTATGGGTATGAGGTTTCTTTTTCGGATGATGAAAATGTTTATCAAATTGACAGTGGTGATGAATATACAACTCTGACTATACTAAAAACCAATGACTGTACACATTAAATAGCTGAATTGTATGGTATGTAAATAATAACCCCAAAAAGATGTTATGTGATTAGGTAAATGTTTACCAAATGAACAGGAACAAATAACCAGGAGAGGAGTGCTGAGTCCCCTGGGGGCGGTAGAAAGCTTGGGAACAAAACTAGCCAGTATACTCACGAAAACAGGCATCGGTGTGCCCTCCATAGCCTGCAAATCTATTTTTAAAAGGCACTCAAACATCTTTTAGCTTTTCATGTGACTTCACAACTTTCATCATCCTAGCTATAAACCATTTAAACACATTATCTTACAAATGTACATTTCATTTTTTTGTAGTTTGGGTAACCCCTATATCATAACTTATACAACAGAAGCTACTACAGAGCTAGTCATATCTATCAAATTTAATTCACTTATTTATTCAACAAACATTATATGCCTACTGTGTGCCTGACAACGTCCTAGTGTGAAGTATGCAAAGATGGTTGAGATGTAAGCCCGGCTCTCAAGGAGCTCACACACAGCATGGTGAACTGAGAGTTATAATGCGAGACTTTGGAGAACACTCTGACTTGTGTTGTTGCAAATGAAGTAAGGTCCTAATAAGTGTTACTTCAATGAAGATGATACGAAATAATTACAGGGCAGTGACCATCCTCCTGATCAGCAGCCTACCTGTTAACATGCTCCTCCCAGTCCTCTGGTGGAGGAGGGGCATCTGCATCAGTCCTGGCAAAGATGACATGCCGTTCACACTCATTCATGACGCTGCGTGCCTTCTGATTGTCATAGAGTGGCATAGGCGTTGATGTGACCGTCTCCACATCTATTGGGACGTCTGATTCACTGTAAACAGGTGAGGAAATAGGACCGGGCCACACATACTTCACAGGTATTTAACAATCATCTGGTTGACAAAAAATGTATCTTTAATACAGTCAGCTTTAAATCACGCATAAGCACATTATATTCACAGGAAAATTTTGATCCAAAGTCATCTTTCCCACACTTGTCTAGATCTCTGCCCTCTCAGACATGATGGTATGTACTGGAAGAACACAAAGTCGTTTTTTCAATGAGTCTATATAAAAAATGATAAATATCTATTTTTATTTTTTAAGATAAATATGGGCCAGGTGCAGTGGCTCACGCCTGTAATACCACCACTTTGGAAAGCCGAGGCAGGTGGATTGCTTGAACTCAGGAGTTCAAGACCAGCCTGGGCAACATGAGGAAACCGTCTCTACCAAAAATACAAAAATTAGCTGGGCACGTGGTACATGCCTGTGATCCCAGCTACTAAGGAGGCAAAGGTGGGAGGACTGCTGGAAGCTGGGAAGTCAAGGCTGCAGTGAGCCATGATTGCATCACTGCACTCCAGCCTGGGTGACAGAGCAAGACCTGGTCTCAAAAATAAATAAATAAATGACAAATACGGCCAGGCACAGTGACTCACACCTGTAATCCCAGCACTTGGGAGGCTGAAGCAGGAGGATCACTTAAGCCCAGGAGTGAGCTGGTCTCAAAAAATAAATAAATAAATGACAAATATAGCCAGGCACAGTGATTCACACTTGTAATCCCAGCACTTTGGGAGGCTGAAGGAGGATTGTTTAAGCCCAGGAGTTCAAGACCAGTTTGGCAACATGGCAAAACCCCATCTCTGCAACAAACACAAAAATTAGCCAGGCATGGTGGTGTCTGCCTGCAGTTCCAGCTACTCAGGAAACTGAAGTGGGAGGATGGCTTGCTTGAGCCCAGGAGGTTGAGGCTACAGTCAGCTCTGATCATGCCACTGCACTCCAGTCTGGGTGACACAGCAAGACCCAGTCTCAGGAAAAAGGACAATATATTCCATAAGCAAGTTGATTTGACTCAAGCTAATATTTTTAAAAGATCACTTTCAATTTTTGTTTAGTAGGCTATAGCTCAGGAGTGGAATTTAGAAGACCAGCTAGGCAGCCACTGCAGTTGACTGAGATGGGCCAGAAATCATGATACCTTGTTTAAGGACAAGAACAGTACAAATGGAGAAAAGTGGCTAACGAGTTGATTGCCTAGATACTGTCCAATACAGTAGTTATAAGCCACACAGGACTACTTAAATTGAGGCAGGTGGATCACGAGGTCAGATCGAGACCATCCTGGCTAACACGGTGAAACCCCATCTCTACTAAAAATACAAAAAATTAGCCAGGCATGGTGGCAGGTGCCTGTAGTCCCAGCTACTCGGGACACTAGGCAGGAGAACCGTGTGAACCCAGGAGGTGGAGCTTGCAGTGAGCCGAGATTGTGCCACTGCACTCCAGACTGGGTGACAGAGCAAGACTCCGTCTCAAAAAAAAAATTACTGGGCACAAGGGCTCAGGCTTGTAATCCCAGCACTTTGGGAGGCCAAGATGGGCAGAACGCTTGAGCCCACAAGTTCAACAGTGTGGGCAACATGGTGAGACCCCATCTCTACTGAAAATACAGAAATTAGCTTGTGGTCCCAGCTACATGGGAGGCTGAGGTGGAAGATCAACTGAACCTGGGAGGCGGAGGTTGCAGTGAGCCAAGATCACACCACTGCATTCCAGTCTGAGTGACAGAGACCTCGGGCCAAAAAAAAAAAAAAAAAAAAATTTAAATAGAATTAAATATTCAGGCTGAGCATAGTGGCCCGTGCCTGTAATCCCAACATTTTGGGAGACCAAGGCGGGTGGATCACCTGAGGTCAGGAGTTCGAGACCAGCTTGGCCAACATGGTAAAATCCCATCTCTACTAAAAAAAACAAAAATTAGGGTGTAGTGGCACGTGCTTGTAGTCCAAGCTACTTGGGAGGCTGAGGCAGGAGAATGGCGTGAACCCGGGAGGAGGAGGTCGCAGTGAGCAGAGATCGCACCACTGCACTCCAGCCTGGGGGACAGAGCGAGACTCCATCTCAAAAAATTAAAAAAAAAAAAAAAAGGCTGGACATGGTGGCTCATGCCTGTAATCCCAGCACTCTGGGAGGCAGAGGGCAGAGGTGTGCGGACTGCCTGAGCTCAGGAGTTTGCGACCAGCCTGGGCAACATGGTGAAACCCCATCTCTACTAAACACAAAAATTTAGCTGGGTGTGGCGGTGTGCACCTATAGTCCCAGCTACTTGGGAGACTGCGGCAGGAGAACTGCTTGAATCCAGGAGGCAGAGGTTACAGTGAGCCAAGATCGCACCACTGCACTCCAGCCTGGGTGACAGAGCAAGACTCCGTCTCAAAAAATTAAAAAAATAAAAAATTCAGTTCCGCAGTGACGTTAGCCACATTTCAAGTGTTCAACAGATACACGTGGTGGCAGTTACCATACTGGACATCCCAGGTATAGAACATTCCAATTATTACAGAGAGTTCTGTTAAACAGTGCTGGTCTAAAGTTTTAAATTCATACAAACTTTCCCTTTCATTAGCAAGTCAACTGGTAGTTATTTAATATATAGTGTAAAGTCTATGATTTCCTTTCTGTATGATCATCTAAGACAGATGACCTGGAATGCACATACCTTAGCTATTTAGCTCATTTTGTACAGAGCCTAGAACAGAAACAAATATAAATGAACATCTAAAGGTCTTTCATATTTTAAAATGAAATCCAGCCGGGCATAGTGGCTCACACCTGTAATCCCAACACTTTGGGAGGCCGAGGCAGGTGGATTGCTTAAAGTCAGGAGTTCAAGACGAGCCTGACCAACATGCTGAAACTCCGTCTCTACTAAAAATACAAAAATTAGCCAGGCATGGTGGCGGGTGCCTATAATCCCAGCTACTTGGGAGGCTGAGGCAGGAGAACTGCTTGAACCCAGGAGGCGGAGGCTGCAGTGAGCCAAGATTGCGCCATTGCGCTCCAGCCTGGGCAACAGAGTGAGACTCCGTCTCAAAAAAAAAAAAAAGAAAGATAAAAAGAAATCCTAGTCCCCAAGGGTCCTTCCCCACTTTATGATACATTGCACCAACTCTGTCACCCCAAATACTATGCCAAACAAACTCGTCTAGTGGCTATCTGCCAAACTTTATGTTAACTTTTTGACCTCAGTGACCTTACTGCATCCATTTCCAATGACTGAAATAATTACATCATTATGAAATGAAATGAAATCATGTGCAGCTAGATTGGGTGGTGGGCAAAAGAGCTGATAATCTTCTCTAGGCCAGACACTGAGCTAGGTACTTGGATACGTGTACCTAAAAGAGAACTCTTGATTTTACCATCACAAACCTATCCTCCTCCAGTTTTCCCTAACTCATGGCACCACCCAACTGCTCAAGCCAGAAATCTGTCATCCTAATTTTACCTTTCCCTTTAACCCTGGTTCTTGCTCTTCTTTCCAATTCACCATAGCAGATCCTATTAACCTATTCACTCTACCTATGAGATACATCTGAAAGCCATCTATATTTCTCCATTTGTACTGTTCCTGCCCTATACAAGATATCACGATTTCTGGCCCATCTCAGTCCATTGCAATGGCAGCCTGCAGCTGGTCTTGTAAGTTCTACTCCTGCACTATGATATACTCAACAAAAAATCCAAAATGATCTTTTTAAAGTATAAATTGAATCTGTAGTTTAAGATCCTTCAATGACTTCTTACCACTCTTAGAATCAAATTCCTTCATGAGGTAACCTCTGCCAACTTCTCCCTACCTCCCACTTATACCCCTACTGCTATTATATTCTGGCCACACTGGCCTAAAAGAGTTCTTAGAGCATGCCAAATTCTCACTTTCAGGGTCTGTATTTGGAGACAGAGATTATAAAAGGAAACAATTTTCTCAGTACCAAAAGAACCAAGTCCACAGAATCTCACTTTAAGAAAATGTCATGAGATGTGGACACAGGAGTTTTAATGTCAGCAAGAAGCTAATACGCAGCAAAAAAGGAAAAGACTTCAACTACTATTTAAAGGAGCTTTTCAGATATGCCCTAGGCCAGAGGCATCAAGATTATGCTAAATTTTGCCTAAAGTTACAGATTTTATCTCCTGTACAACCAAAAAAGCCAAGAAAATTATAAAGTCATTAGGAAATGAAATAAAAAACACTATTCTGCACATGTTTAAAACACACAGTGGGTCAGGCGCGGTGGCTCATGCCTGTAATCCCAGCATTTTGGGAGGCCGAGGCAGGTGGATTGCCTGAGGTCAGGAGTTCAAGACCAGCCTGGCTAACATGGTGGGTGAAACTCTGTCTCTACTAAAAATACAAAAATTAGCCGGGCACGGTGACACACACCTGTAGTCCCAGCTACTCAGGAGGCTGAGGCAGGAGAATCACTTGAACCCAGGAGGTGGAGGTTGCAGTGAGCCAAGATCACACCACTGCACTCCAGCCTGGGCGACAGAGCAAGACTCCATCTCAAAACAAAACAAAACAAACACACACACACACACATTGTGGTATCTCTAACTCATTAGGTCATTAAGGCTCAATTCCAGGAGGGGGTGACTCTAAAGAAGCTTCTACAAGGGCTCTAAGCCCCAACAAAATTAAAACCAGTGCTTAAGGAAAGATTAAACATTAGGTCAGATTAAAAACAGACAAAATTCTTCTCCAAAAGTTTACAAAATTATTAAGGACATGATTTGATCACCATAACGGAATATATCAACACATCTTGAAACATAATTAGAATGCCTTAAAGTGCAAAAGAATTGGCAAACAGGTTTATTTAGACCAAATGTAACTGTATCACACATCAGGTAGTCAATTTATGAAACTTCCTTACCCTATAACATAGGCTGGGTGAAAATATCATTAGACATAAGAAGGGTTTAGATTAACCCATGGGTAGCAGCTCTGTAACAAGGGAAGAGAAAAAGCAACGTCTTGGGAATTGGCTCCTAACCTTCGTGTGTGAAGCCAAGAAAAGCAAAATGCATTACTATAAAAAGGCTATTGTTGCCACTGTCAAGCAACCCAGAGCACTGGACTAATGTGATAAAGAGTCGTATCCTGTGTGGTAATCTTTTAAAATCAACTTTTCGTCTTTTTCTTCACCAGTTAAATTACCCTCTACGATTTTCCCCTTTCCACACGTCCTACTATCTAAGTGGAATATATTGTCTGCTTTTCATTTGCACGTCTTGCTTTCCTACCTCTTGTTAGCTGTCTCATAGAGATATCCACATTCAAGCCTGCTATCCTTACGCTGCTTAAGAGATGCCTGAATTTAACATCCAAATGCCTCATAAATCTCCCCCAGTCAATCCTGAGAAAATCCTCTCTAAATTCCCATCTGATCACTGCCCAGTGAGGTTAGCAGCAGCCCTTAGAAGCCCAAACTCACATGGTACTTTCGTGCTGCCGCCGGGGAGTGACAAAGAGCATGCGGGTGGGGCGGGCACTACTGGCATCTGGGTGGGCACTCCAAGGCTTGGCATAGCTATGATCCAGAAAAACCAGGTCCAGCTCCCGTTCGTGCACTGAAAGCTGGAAGAGCAGCGAGGTGCCCATGCGTCGAGCTGAAGTCTGGAAGTCCCTCTCCCCACCCCGGTGGGCCATGTCAGTGGATGGGGCAGAAAGTCAGAGCATGGGTATCTGCATGTTAGTCACCTGCAGTGAAAAGTTTCAGTTTAGGTCAATTCCAATATTCTAGATTTCTCCCAATCTACACCATCTAACACGCTTACTTTTGTAACCTACTATCATTTCTATTGAGTATCCATTTCACGGCAGACCTCTGGTGGGGACGGTTCGTGGAATCGCACACCAACACCAAAAAAAAAAGAAAAAAAAAAAACTATGGTGCCATGAGTTGTCCCACACTCAACCTCTAGCGAATTGAAATTAGCTAACGGGAGAGCTCACCTACCCCAAGGTTCAGAAAGACCTCGCGTGGACACACACTAAACTTGCTTGGCCAGCACCACTTCCTAGGTGGGCAGGAAGGGTTTTGGCAAACAGGAAATCACAAATATGAATTCGTTGAAAGCTAAGGATCTCTGTTGCTTCACACCATCCTCTAACGACAATGCGAACAGAGCCAGGTCCGCAGCTAGAGCGTGGGCACCCCTTAAGGGCAGGGCAACGCGGGCCTCAAAAAAGCGAATCCCAGCTAGGGCTCCATTTCCTTGAAGCCTCTCGTATTGTGCGAAACAAAAGTTCCGTAAGTACTTCGTAATATTCCACAGTTGTTTATATAAAAATGAGAGCTGCCCCCCCACAAAGCCTGTGACAAAATGATCCCCGTTGAAGCCCTTTCACCCTCACCCCCGGTGAGGCGTCCCCAGCAAACCGCCCAGGACCACGGCTGCCCCGCAGGCGTTCCCGCCACTGAGCCTCCACACGGCTCATCTAGGAGACAGGGCTATGACTCGCATTTTACAGACGAAGTCGCCAGCTCGGGGAACTGAAGCGACTTGGCCAAGGTCATCCAGAGTTCGCGACAAGGAGGAGCTGCCTGGCCCCCGCCTCCCGCCCCCCGCCTCCCGCTCCCTGGGGCAGGGCTCGGCGTCCGCGTCACGGAGGCCCTGACGCGGCCCCCGCCCGACCCGCCCGACCAGCCCCGGCAGCCGGCCCTAGCCCGGGCCCCCGCATGCCCCGGGAGCCCTGAAGCCCTCGCCGAGACCCCTGGCCGTCCCAACCAGGGCCGTGATCCCCACGGACCGCCAATCCCCTCGAAGCCAACGCTGTTCTCACCCGCGTTCTTACGGCCGCGCGCCCGGCCCCGGCCGGATCCCTAAGCGCGTGCGCGTTAACGCCTCCACGCCCCGGCACTGCGGGCACCGAGTAAAACGCGGAAGCGGGTTACGGCCTGGGAAGGGAGAGGCGGTGAGCGGCAAAGCCCGGTACGGACGAAGCTCCGGCGCCTCTGTCCGAAAGAGGAGCGCCAAGAATGTGCGAGCAGTCCGAAGCAGAAAGTCAACACCTAGGCTGGAGTTTCCCCCTCGCGCATTTTCAGTAGGGAAAGCGAGGGCGGAGGACTAGGCTGGCTTCTACGGCCCCAGTTCTCGCCGCCCCCACCGTGTTGGTCCTTTGTGCCCTCTGGGCGGTCGAGCACCCAACTGTCCACCTCCACCAGGGCAGCCCCCTGAATTTACTCATTAAGAATTTACCTATGTGGCTCACGCCTGTAATCCCAGCGCTTTGGGAGGCCTAGGCAGGAGGATCTCTTGAGCTCAGGAGTTTGAGATGAACCTGGCCAATATGATGAGACCCCCGTATCTATAAAAAATTGTAGAAATTAGGCCGGGCGCGGTGGCTCACGCTTGTAATCCCAGCACTTTGGGAGGCCGAGGCGGGCGGATCACGAGGTCAGGAGATCGAGACCACGGTGAAACCCCGTCTCTACTAAAAAATACAAAAAATTAGCCGGGCGTGGTGGCGGGCGCCTGTAGTCCCAGCTACTCGGAGAGGCTGAGGCAGGAGAATGGCGTGAACCCGGGAGGCGGAGCTTGCAGTGAGCCGAGATTGCGCCACTGCACTCCAGCCTGGGCGACAGAGCGAGACTCCGTCTCAAAAAAAAAAAAAAAAAAAAAAATTTTAGAAATTAGGCGTGTGTGATAGTGGTGTATGCCTGTAGTCCCAGCTACCCAGGAGGCTGAGGTGGGAGGATCACTTGAGTCTGGGAGGTCCAGGCTGCAATGAGCCATGGTCGCGCCACTGCACTCCAGCCTGGACGACGAAGTGAGACTACGTCTCAAAAAAAAAGAATTTTGTTACTGACCCTAGATTGCTTTGTGTGGTTAACTTTCCTATGTGTTTTGTGTAGAAAGAGTAGATCCTCAAAATCAGGGACATTAACCTTTGTGTCCTCCAGAGAACATACAGCCCAGAACATAGGTAACTGTTCAAATGTTCACTGATCAATAATTGGTTATTTGGTTGACTGAATGACAACAGGACATCAAGAGACATGAGACAAGACAGCAAGAGACATGGTTCAAGATGAGAAATCTCACCCGGGAGCTGTGGCTCATGCCTATAATCCCAGTACTTTGGGAGGCCGAGGTGGGAGGATCGCTTGAGCCCAAGAGTTCAAGACTAGCCTGCACAAAACAGTGAGACTTCGTTTCTATTAAAAAAAAAAAAAAAAAATGGCCAGGTGTGCTGGCTTACGCCTGTAATCCCAGCACTTTAGGAGGCTGAGGAGGGTGGATCACGAGTTCAGGAGTACAAAACCAGCCTGGCCAACATAGCGAAACCCTGTCTCTACTAAAAATACAAGAATTAGCCGGGTGTGGTGGCGCATGCCTGTAATCCCAGCTACTCAGGAAGCTGAGGTGGGAGAATCTCTTAAACCCAGGAGGCAGAGGTTGCGGTGAGCCGAAATCGCGCCATTGCACTCCAGCCTGGGCGACAGAGCAAGACTCGGTCTCAAAAAAAAAAGATAGGTACAGGCATGCAAACACTCGAAACATTCAGAAAGCTACACATTCAAAGCTGTGTTCCACAAAGATGAGAGGGTAAACTGAGAAGACGGAAGGCATAGGATCGGGGAAGCAGGGTCTAATACAAGAAGCAGACGAGGAATTCTGAAGGTGATGGCAAAGAGTATCCCAAGACAATAGTTGTGCTGCAGGACTGGGGACCACTAGTCTCGGCTGGGGGAGAAGAGAAGACCAGGAGGGAGAGCCCCAGGGAAAACAATAAAACTGGGAAAATGCCTTACAGATTTGAAAAAAATCAAGGAATGCTATTTAAAAGTGCTGTTTAGAAATACGGAGCTTAATGCCATAGAAATTATCACAAATAGAACAGCCCCTGCCCCACCTCTCCCTACCCTTAACTTTGTCTCCTGGGCGCTTGTTTGGGGCCAGGGTTCTGCTATTTCTCTACTTATATTCCCATTCCCACTATAAACAGATTTGTATCTTTTCTCTACCCCTTCCTTTCCTCAGCACCGCGTTTATCATTTTGTTTCATTCTTTGCCAATTTAAGAGGTGATAAATGGTGTCTTATCCCATTTATTTGCTTATTAATGAGTTTTTTTTGTTGTTTTGTTTTTGTTTTTGAGACAGAGTCTCTCTCTGTCGCCCAGACTGGAGTGCAGTGGCCCAGACTGGAGATCTTGGCTCACTGCAACCTCCGCCTCCCAGGTTCAAGCGATTCTCCTGCCTCAGCCTCCCGAGTAGCTGAGACCACAGGCGTATGCCACCATGCCCGGATAATTTTTTGTATTTTTAGTAGAGACGGGGTTTCACCGTGTTAGCCAGGATGGTCTTGATCTCCTGACCTCGTGATCCACCCATCTCGGCCTCCCAAAGTGCTGGGATTACAGGTGTGAGCCACCGTGCCCAATGAGTTTGATTTTTTTTTTTACATCTTTTTTGGCTTTTGAAACCAATTTGGCAAAGTCATAAATTGTATCTCATTGTATTTGTTTGATTATTAACAAGACTGAGGGTTTTAAAAAAAAATTTTTTTTTGTCATTTTGGGCAATTATCTGATAGGAGCTTTGCCTTTGTTTTCCTTTGGGATAGTCATCCTTTTCTTATTAAGTAAGAGCTTGCTCTATAAACATTTATTAAATAACCTTTTGGACATTAAGTACATTGAAAATGTTTTCCCTGCTTTGATATTTGTCTTCTAGCTTTAAGGCATAATTTCTACATAGGAATTTTTTATTTTATACAGTCAAATCTGTCAGCTTTTCACTTAGAGGGTCTTTTGTGTCATGCTTACTTTGAAAAGCCATTCACAAAGTGAAAAGCACTGTGTTGTGTTTAGATTTCAAGAAAAACTTCCAAGAAGCACTTTGTTTTTTTAATCTGCTGCACTAGAAAGCAATCAGCACCCTGATCACTGACCCAGCGTTTCAGTCTTTGAAACCATTCATCTCTTAGACTGCATGGTACACTTACTGCTAAGTAGTTGTTTCATTAACTAATAGATAGTTCTTTTTTTTTTGAGACTGAGTCTCGCTCTGTCGCCCAGGCTGGAGTGCAGTGGCTCGATCTCGGCTCACTGCAAGCTCCACCTCCCAGGTTCACGCCATTCTCCTGCCTCAGCCTCTCCGAATAGCTGGGACTATAGGCGCCTGTCACCACGCCCGGCTAATTTTTTGTATTTGTAGTAGAGATGGGATTTCACCATGGTCTCGATCCCATGACCTCGTGATCCGCCCGCCTCAGCCTCCCAAAGTGCTGGGATTACAAGCGTGAGCCACCACGCCCGGCCTAGATAGTTCTTAAATATTCTTTTTTTTTTTTTTTTTTTGAAACAGTCTTGCTCTGTGGCCAGGCTTGTGTGCAGTGGCGTGATCTCGGCTCACTGCAACCTCCGCCTCCCAGGTTCAAGCAATTCCCCTGCCTCAGCCTCTGGAGTAGCTGGGACTACAGGCGCGCAATACAATGCTCGGCTAATTTTTTGTATTTTAGTAGGGACGGGGTTTCACCATGTTGGCCAAGATGGTCTTGATCTCCTGATATCGTGATCCAGCCACCTTGACCTCCCAGAGATCTGGGATTACAGGCTACAGGTGTAAGCCACAATGCCCAGCCTTTTTTTTTTTTTTTTTTTGAGATAGAGTCTCTCTGTGTCGCCCAGGCTGGAGTACAGTGGTGCAATCTCGGCTCACTGTAACCTCCACCTCCCAGGTTCAAGCGATTCTCCTGCCTCAGCCTCCCGAGTAGCTGGGATTGCTGGCACGTGCCACCACGCCCAGCTAATTTTTCTATTTTTAGTAGAGACAGGGTTTTGCTATGTTGGCCGGGCTGTTCCCGAACTTCTGGCCTCAAGTGATCTGTCCACCTTGGCCTCCCAAAGTGCTGGGATTACAGGCATGAGCCACTGATCCCAGCTTTTAAATATTCATTAGTTTTCATTCTAACTATTGGATAAGATGTAATTTATATGATATTCAACCCTAAAGCCTAAACCTTATTGCTGTGGACAATAAGAATAAATGCCCCAGCTCCATCTTAATGCACAGAGGCTCGGACAACCATAAAGACAGCCGCTTCAAAACTGCATTGGCTTCCTTGACCTTCCATATGAGCTCATTAATTCAAAAGCTAATTTCCTTTTGTCAAAGAGGGTCTTGTATCTAAATTTAGGTTTTTCTTAGTAAAAAGGAGGTTTCCACGTTAGGAAGAACTTTCCCTGAGACCTCACAGAAATAGTCCTTGATTTTCCTATCCCTTTTCTCAGGTCGCTTCACTGTTTTCTTATTTTCTCATCTAAATTGTGTGACTTTGGCAATGATTCACTCCAGACAACTTGCTTGTACAAGCAGAAAACATCAACCTTATGTCTGACCTTGAAATCAAAAGGACAGCAAGGAGGGCAGGTGTGGGGTGGGCAAAAAAAAAATTTAAAAAGGCCAGATTTGGTGGCTCACACCTGTAATCCCAACAATTTGGGAGGCCAAGGCAGGCAGATCACCTGGTGATCTTTGGGAGGCCAAGGCAGGCAGATCTCGAACTGGTCGGGAGTTCGAGACCAGCGTGACCAACATGGAGAAACCCCATCTCTACTAAAAATACAAATTAGCCGGGTGTGGTGGCACATGCCTGTAATCTCAGCTACTTGGGAGGCTGAGGCAGGAGAATCGCTTGAACCCGGGAGGTGGAGGTTGTGGTGAGCTGAGATCGCACCTTTGCACTCCAGCCTGGGCAACAAGAGCAAGACTCCATCTCAAAAAAAAAAAAAAAAAAAAGCATAATAGGAGAAAAGAGAAAAGAGGGGGTGAAACCAGCCAGGTGGTTTTGTTTCTACAGGCCCAGTCACCTATACCCTGTTCCTCCTCCTCCCCCCTTTCTAATTAATTCCTCTCCAGAACCAAGAACGGCCCACCTTTGTGACATCCTGTCTGTTGCTAAGCAACAGATGGGAAGCAGGGCTCTACTCACCCCAGGATCCCTGGGAAGAGCCTTGGACTGAGGAGCTCCAAAAAGGAAGCTGTGGCGCTGCGGAGGCAAGGAGGGAAGATAGTAGTTCTCCAAGATGCTGCGGCTTGTTGTGCAGTCAGCCAAGATTGACCCACCACTAGCCCCCCTACCCAGGCCCTGCATGTCCATCGACTTCAGAGGTGAGAGCCTCCCTGGGTCCACATGGGAGAGAGAAGCCCCCAGAGGCAACATGCATTCAGTGAAAAAAGAGGTGTATGGCACCCTACTACATAAAAGATGGCCTGTGTAACACAAAGTGAAGTAGACGTTGTCCAGCTCTCTCAAAACTTATTGCTATCATTTGATTATGACTTCTCTGCCTCCCACTTTTGCTAGGGAATGGCTATGGAAAAAAGAGAGGACTAGTGCTTCTGGACCTTCTTCCATGACCTGGAGCTGTGCCATAAATTAAGGTTTAAAAAGAAAGTCCGTGCTTCCTCAGATTGATGCGGGAGTTTAAAAAGATAATATGTGTGTAGTCCTTAGTACAACTTTTAGTAATAACTGCTTGATCATATTAGTTTCGTTTGCATGAGCTTTACAATTGACAAAGCATTTTTTTTTTTGAGACGGACTGTCACCCTGTCACCCAGGCTAGAGTGCAGTGGTGTGATCTTGGCTCACTGCAACCTCTGCCCCCCAGGTTCAAGCGATTCTCCTGCCTCACCCTCCGAAGCAGCTGGGACTACAGGCACATGCCACCACACCTGGCTAATTTTTGTCATTTTAGTAGAGACGGGGTTTGACCATATTGGTCAGGCTTGTCTTGAACTCCTGACCACAGGGGATCCACCCGTCTCGGCCTCCCAAAGTGCTGGGATTACAGGCGTGAGCCACCGTGCCCAGCTGACAAAGCCTTTTCATATGTACAATGATGTCTGCTCCTCACAGCAATTCCAGAGGTAAATGAAGCAAGTTTTATTATCTCCATTTTTTTTTTTTTTAGGTAAAAGAATCCCAAGAAGGAAGGGAAAGAAAGGAGTGAAAGAATTTGTGAGAGAAAATGAGAGATGTTAGGTATATTTAGATATCAAAGATATGGCAGCTAAAAGGAAAGAAGTAAAAGAAAAAAGGGTGAAAGGGCAGGGCACAGTGGCTCACACCTGTAATCCCAGCACTTTGGGAGGCTGAGGTGGGCAGATCACTGGAGGTCAAGAGTTCAAGACCAGCCTGGCCAACACAGTGAAACCCTATCTCTATTAAAAATGTAAAAATTAGCTGGGCATGGTGGCAGGCGCCTGTAATCCCAGCTACTTGAGAGGCTGACGCAGGAGAATTGCTTGAACCTGGGAGGCGGAGGTTGCAGTGAGCCCAGATCGCACCACAGCACCCCAGCCTGGTCAACAGATGGAGATGAGGTGCCGTCAAAAAAAAAAAAAAAAAAAAAGAGGCCGGGTGTGGTGGCTCACACCTGTAATTCCAGCACTTTGGGAGGCCGAGGCGGGCAGATCACGAGGTCAGGAGATCAAGACCATCCTGGCTAACATGGTGAAACCCCGTCTCTACTAAACATACAAAAAAAAAAAAAATTAGCTGGGCACGGTGGTGGGCATCTGTAGTCCCAGCTACTTGGGAGGCTGAGTCAGGAGAATGGCGTGAACCCGGGAGACCGGTTAGCCGAGATAGCACCACTGCACTCTGGCCTGGGCGAAAGAGCAAGAGTCTGTCAGAAAGAAAGAAAGAGAGAAAGAGAGAGAGAAGAGAAGAGAAGAGAAAGAGAGAAGAGAAGAGAAGAGAAGAGAAGAGAAGAGAAGAGAAGAGAAGAGAGAAAAAAGGGTGAAAGTACGTAGGTGGAGATACAGGATGGTGGATACAGGCAAATGGGTTTCACAGGGACCGTCGGCAGGGAGAAAACCGGGCCCAAGATAAAAGAGGACACAGTAGTTCCTACAGGAGATATGAGTAAAGAATGGAATTTCTTTATTTTATTTTATGCTGTTGTTCTGTGAAACTATGCTTGTTGGACACAGCAATATTCAGAGATTGAACATTTGGGACTCCAGGCTCACAGGGTGATGCATGCTGATGTCCTCAGTCTGCAGGTTTCAAGAGGGGCAGTGGGAGCTCAGGATATATTTGCCCTGATTGACTAATTTTCCAGTTAGCCAGGCAAGGGCCTGGCAGTTCTTCTCTGATTCTGAGCCATCTTCCCCACCACCTCACGGGCACCATCTTTCTCATTCCAGAAATATCTCCCACAAAGATGCCTAATCTCCCAAAGTGCTGAGATTACAGGCGTGAGCCACCGTGCCCAGCTGACTTGAAGTTTTCTTAGAGTGTCCTACTTCTCTTTACCCCACTCCAACCCAGACATTGAAATATTTCCTACCATCAATGCCAGCCTCTTGGTTTCTTTGCAGATATCAAGAAAAGAACACGTGTGGTGGAAGGGAATGATCCCGTGTGGAATGAGGTAGATAACAGGGCAAGCCCAGAAGAGGAAATAACGACCACAACAGCAAGGGGGCAAGGATGGGGTCCAGTCAGGTGCTCAGAGGTCTAGGGAGAGGACATGCAACCTCACAGGCTTTCCTCAAGGCTGGGCATCTTGGCCTGGGAGTAGCAGCCTCTGACCCGACAAGGCTGTGAAGGCCACACCTGCCCACGACTGTTCGTGGCCATTCTCCCCCACTCTGAGGATGGACCATGGTATGGCCTATCAACTAGTCCAGCTGGGCCATCTTGATGTTCCTAGAAGCCTGAAGCAGAGTGAAGGCTCCCTGTGCATGACTCCCTCTCACCTGCCATCACTCCATGCTGCCCCTTGCCCCGTTCGTAGTCCCCAAACCCTTAATTCCCAACATGCCCATGATACTGCAGTTCAAGTAACAGAAGCCGAGTGAGATGCCCACACCTTGGTGAAGGGTAGCAAATGCCATCTCCTGAGGAAATTAGACATGAGGGAAGTTCCTCAGTCTTAGAGAAACGCAGCGCCAGCCCGTTCCCCACGTCTTTCCTCGTTTCCTAGAAGCGTGGGATGGGAAGGGCAGAGGAAGGATGCTGACCTCTCTATGCCCCCCACAGACCCTAATCTGGCACCTCTGGAACCGCCCCCTGGAAAATGACTCCTTCCTGCAAGTCACCCTTCAGGACATGGGCTCACAAAAGAAAGAAAGGTGAGGCAGAGAGAGGCAGGAGGAGCCTAGCTCCTGACCAACGCAGCAGCAGGTTACGTGAACCTTGTCTCTAATCTATAACTCACTCAGATGAAGGAACGGAACCCACTCTAGCCAGCTAAAAAGAAAAAAGAGGGGTGGGTACTGAAAGGGTAGCCAGAGCAAGACTGCAAATCAGCTGGGACAGGAACTTGGGAACCCAGCAGCAGCTCTGTCCATCTGAGATACATCTGCCACATATCTCAAATTTCTGCTTCTCTCTGCCCAACCCTGGCTTCTTATCACAGCCTCATCTAGTGCCCAGCTGAGACTCACATGCCCTAAGACTGAGGCTATGCCATCCCAGGTCAACATTCCTAGGACAGAGAATCCTATTGGCCCAGCTCTAGCCAGGCGTCCATCCCTGGTCCAATCAACTGTTACTTGCCTAGGAGCCCCAAGACAGTTCCCAGAGCCAGGAGCCCTGTGCCCTGTCGTGGATACCCAGCCCCACCGCATTCTTCGCCAGCCTCTCTCTGAGGACAGCACAGCCCTGGGAGGAAACCGTCTCTAGCTAAAGCCCTGCCTGGGAGAGAGGAGGACACTCTTTCCTCTGGCTCAGGATCTCACATCTGCTCCTTGTCTCCCCAGATTCATTGGCCTGGCCACAGTACTGCTCAAGCCATTGTTGAAACAACCAAGTGAGGTCCTTTTTGTGAAGGACTTGACCCTGCTCAACCATTCCATGAAGCCCACAGATGTGAGTCAGGCCCAGGAAGGCCCAGGCAGGGTGGCTGGAGGAATGGGGGCAGCTGGTGAAGCGGCCCACAGCACAAGAGTGCTTCCTGCTTGGGGGGCCCCATCACACTGCCTTCCTCTCCTGACCACCTCCCTTGACATCATCTGTGCCCCCCTCGCCATCATCTGTGCCCCCCTCCCCAACCCATCTATTTAGATGAATTGACCTCCTTGCATTGGGAGTCAACCACTATGCCAGGCCCTGTGGTACAAAATTGCCTTAAGCCCACAGTCTGTTGGAGTAGGCTCCACTTACAGTGACAAGTGCTCCAGCACCCATGAGACAAGGTTCAGTAAAGCAAGGCCACTGGCTCAGGTCAGGAGGGAGTGAACGATTTGTCTCAGGAGGTCATGGACAGCTTTACAGAGGGGGTGATGTTTAAGACATATGGAAATGTAGGGAGACCATCCAAATGAGAACAAGCAAAGGCTATTTATTCAGAGCTTCTGCTAGCAAGGGACTCGGTCATCATCATTTGTGTTTTGGCAGAGACTCAGAGGCAGCCACAGGAGCAGGAGAGCTTCATAGTGGAAAGAAGGGAAGGCTGCAGATGTGCCCTGATTGGAGGCTACAGGGGAGCCCAAGTCGGGCTAACTAGAAACAGGGCCTCCCATGTGATTGGTTAGAGGGGCATGTTTGGCTCTCTCTGGTTGGTCCTAAGTTGGAAGTGGGGACAAAAATTAAGGCAGCTGCCAGTTATTAATCAAAGCCTGGCCATTTGGAGCTGATCGTTATTGATTGGCTTCCTGGATTATTGCTAGAGACAGCAGTCTGACCTCCTACAAGTCTGACTTAGAGCAGGCTGGCTTCCTGGGCTGGTTGCTGTAGATAACAGGTTGGTTCCCTGGACTGGTTGCTGCAGATGGTGGATCTGAGTCTTATTTTCTAAGTGGTTTGGCCATTGTCCATTTGTATGCAGACAGTCTGTGACTTACAATGGATGGACACACGATATTGTTGACTTACAATGGGTTTATCGGGATGCGATCCCATCATAAAGTCAAGGCACATTCAGTCTGTCAGTTGAGTTGTAAGAAGGGGCATGAGTTTTCCCAATGGACAAGAGGGGAAGACCAGCCCAGGCAGGGGCATAAAGTGGGTGGAGCAGGAGGCAGGGTGAGGGAGGGTGTGCTGCACTGTTGTCACATGGTGGGGGGGTGGAGTGGAGGTGGGAGAGCTGAGGTTTCATGGGCGACCAAGGCCTAGAGGTCAAGGGCCTTGTGGTCCATGCTGGTGAATTGTGACTTAACTTTGATCATTTAGACACTTGGGGTGTTCAGGGGGCCATCCTGGTGATGGTCTGGAGGCTGGGTCGGTAATGGGAGCACATGAAGAAAGGAGCTCAGTTAGAAGGCAGGAGTGTCCAGGGCCTCCCACGTGAGTTCATGAGATGTTGGGCTAGGGGAAGAGCTGCTAGCATCTGTGTTCTGGGCTCAAGTCACCTCTCCCTCTCCTCCCCACCCTCCTGCATCCTTTTCTGCCACCATGTGGCTGCTTTAGTCTACAAACATCCCCTCCACTGTAACCCATTGCTCTCTCCTCACCCATTTATAACCTCCCTCACCCAGACTGTGCAGATGCCCATGGTGTGGCCCCATCCCATGACTAGCATCATGGCCCCCACCAGGAGGACCAGGTGTGAACCCAACCAGGCTGTGCAGGGCTTGGGCGCTGTGTCCAAGGATGGCAGGGTCTGACTTAAAGCTCCCCTGCCTTTGTCTTGCAGTGTACTGTCACCCTACAGGTGGCCCACATGAGCAACCAGGATATTGAGAAGACAGGTATGTCCTTCCCTGGAGCTTACCCTTAAGGGCCTACCCTGTCCTCCACGCACAGCTGGATGGGTTCTTGGGGACCTTCAAAACCCAGGCCTTGAGACCTACAGAAGGAATGTGACCAGGCTAGGGTCCCTGGAAGCTACAGGGTCTAGATGCCAGATCTCCAGACATCTGGCTGAGGCCATCCCAATATGCCTATTTGTCATTTCTAGACATAAGACCCATGAGATATGACATAAGTCTCCAAGGGGCTGCAGACAGACGAGGATGGTCATCTCCCAGAGCCCCATTGTGTGGAGCGGGGTCCAGGGATCCATAGTTCCTGAGGGTGAAGGGGCCCATAGTAATGTTCTGGGGAGGACATATGTCCCTGTTGGGGCCTCTTGGCCATGCTTTTAGTCAGGAGATGGTCACTGGGGACAGCATGATGGAATGGGGAAAATACCTCAAACCTCCTGGGCCCCAGGCCTCTGAGTCCACCCTGGACTGTGTCTCCCCAGGAGCTGAAGACCTCCTGGGCATAACGGCAAGAGAGGCAGCCAGGCAGAAATTGATGGTCCCTGGCTCCACTGTGCACAGGGCTCTGTCCTCAAAGCCTCAGCACTTTCAGGTGAGGACCATCCAGGTTGCAAGCTCTTGGGACTCACCTGACACTCTTGTTTGCTGTGTTCCCAGGCCACCTCACCCCTCCCCAAGGTCATGGTAGAAGGGCAGAGCTTCAGACCCAGCTTCAGGCCCTCAGATCCTTGCCACATGCCCTGCTCCTCCCGTGGCCATTCTGGAAACTTCTGCCTGTAGCTGAAGCCACAGAGCTCCAGTGAGGCAGTAGGAGAGCCAGCTGTGCACTGGCAGGCCCTGGTACCTGCTGGGGAAGCAGCACAGATGACAGAGATCCTGCCCTCTCAGAGTCCTCGGGTTGTTGGCAAAACAAAGTGGGGCACAAGCAAAGTTAAATTAACTGTATAGGAGAGGCTGGGGAGTGTCTGATCTGAGGGGACCTATGGGAAGGTCCACATTTCCATGTGAACTCAGGAACCCTCATCCTACGGCTTATCAACTTCTCTCTGGCTTCTAGCCTGTGGCCTAACATTCCTGCCATGGTTTTACCTGCTCCCCAGCCTGCTCCTTGCGCAGGAGCTGGGAGTCTCCTGGACCGCTCCTCTTCCTGCACCCAGGCAGTGGCCAAGTCCTGGCTCTTAATGTCACCCACTGCTCCCATTTCACCCTCACCACTTCCATTCCCTGGCCTGAGCCACCACCACATCTTCCCTGGACCACATCAGAAGGCTTCTCCTGAACCCCCAGCCTCCAGCTGTCTCTTGTTCGTTCTCCAACCAAAGTGTCCTTTCAAAGACGTCACTCTTATCATGCCAAGCACCTTCTTCAAAAGGCCCAGTGTCTTCTGCACAAGATCCAGTTCCTTTTACAATGGCTTCCCGGGCCCTTGATAACCCAAGCCTGTCTCTCCAAGTCCATCTCCTCCTAGCCTTCTCCCAGTGGATTGTCTGTCTGCACTGTGGCTAGGGCTACAGTCTTTCTTTCTTTCCCTCTTTCTTTCTTTCTTTCTCTTTCTTTTTCTCTCTCTCTTTCCTTCCTTCCTTCTCTCTCTTTCTTTCCTTCCTTCCTTTCTTTCTTTTTCTTCCTCCCTCTCTCCCTCCTTCCTTCCTTCCTTTCTCTCTCTCTCTCTTTCTTTCTGTCTTTCTTTCTGTCTTTCTTCTTTTTTTTTTTGAGATAGAGTCTTGCTCTGTTGCCCAGGCTGGAGTGCGGTGGCACAATCACAGCTCACTACAGTCTATACCTCTGGGCTCAGATGATCCTCTCACCTCAGCCTCCCAAGTAGCTGGGATTACAGGCATGCACCACCATGCCCATCTAATTTTTTCATAATTTTTGTAGAGACGGGGTTTTGCCATGTTGCCCAGTCAATCTGGTCTCGAACTCCTGGGCTCAAGCGATTCTCTCACCTCAGCCTCCCAGAGTGCTGGGATTATAGGCGTAAGCCACTCACTGTACCTGGCCTAAAATGTTTTCTTATCAGAACAATTTTGTCCCAGCTGGAGAAGGCGGGGCCAAGGCCCTCAATATCAGCTCCCCATGTGTTCTCCCCTTAGGTTCGAGTGAAGGTGTTTGAAGCCCGACAGCTCATGGGCAACAACATCAAACCAGTGGTGAAGGTGTCCATCACAGGCCAGCAGCACCAGACACGCATCAAGATGGGAAACAACCCTTTCTTTAATGAGGTGGGCTGAGTGGGACACATCAGGCAAGGAGCCAGCCAAGGGCTGGGCATCCGCAGTGGGCAGCCGGCAAGCTTGCTCCTTGACTAGGGTGTCTTCATGTGTTTGTTCCACAAGCATTTACTCAGTGTCTACTGAGGGCCAAGCACTGAAAATACGGAACAGGATAACTCAGAGCCCTGTGTCTGAGGAGCTGGTGGGCTGGCGGGGGCACAGCTCATGAATCCATAAACAATTACAATGGAGCAGATCATGGTTTACAGAGGTCTGGGAGCATTGCTATTGGAGGTTTGAAGCACAGACCCAGACCATGTACATCCCATTGCTGCTGGAGCCTCAAATTGTAGCACTGTGCCTGATACACAGTAGGTGCTCCATAAATACTTGTTGAATTAATTAGTAAATGAACAAATAAAAGATAAAAGCACAGTGGAAGCTGGGAGGAGTAAGTGAGTAATGAGGCTAGGGGTGGCGGAGAGAACTCAGAAGGGCTCCAGCAACCCTGAAGGAAGATTTTACCAGGGAAAGACAGACACGATGGGAAAAGATAATTCAGGAAAAAGTGGTGGTGTTTTCAAAGGCCTAGAACCAAGCAAGCTGCAGACTTGACAGCAGAACTATAGCTATGGGTGTGGCTGGAGGAGACTGGCTGGAGGGGAGCCCTACAGTGTGGGCTGGGGTCCCATCCTGGACACTACTCAGGAGCCATGGAGGACTTAAGCAGAGGAGTGACAGGCCTAGGTTTGCATTTGAGAAAGGAGTTTCTGGCTGCCACGGGGAGCAGGGACAGAGCGGACTGGCAGGGCAATCTAGAAGGAGGTGTGGGCTCAAATCTCCATCCTGGGCAGCTAGCTGGGCCCTGAGTTCTCCAGGGATCTCCTACCATTCCCCATTCTGGGCAGAAAACCCTCCAGGAGGCTGGGCGTGGTGGCTCATGCCTGTAATTCCAGAACTTTGGGAGGCCATGGTGAGTGGATCACCTGAGGTCTGGAGTTCGAGACCATCCTGACCAATATGGAGAAACCCTGTCTCTTTTGTAAAAATACAAAAATTAGCCACATGTAGTGGCGAGTGCCTGTAATCCCATCTACTCAGGAGGCTGAGGCAGGAGAATCGTTTGAACCCGGGAGGTGGAGGTTGCAGTGAGTTGAGATTGCACCACCACACTCCAGCCTGGGCGACAGAGCGAGACTCCACCTAAAAAAATAAAAAGGAAACCCTCTAGGAGCCTGGGAGGCCTCTGCTTCTGGAGGAGCATGAGAGAAGTAGCACAAGTTGAGTATCCCTTACCCAAAATGCATGGTATCAGAAGTGTTTTGGATTTCAGATTTTTTGGGGGAATCTGGAATATTTGCATTACACCGGTTCAGCATTTGTAATATGAAAATCTGAAACCCAGAATGCTCCAGTGAGCATTTCCTTTGAGGGTCATGTTGGCACTCAGAAAGTTTCAGATTTTGCAGCATTTTTGATTTCAGATTTTTGGATTAGGAATACTCAACCTGTACTTGTAAACCCATTGAAATGGGTAAAGTTGTGGAAAGAAGCACATTATTCTGAGCTTTCAGGTTTACTGAGTTCAGCTTGGGTGAAGTGGTGGAAGAAATCGTCCACTCTACCCCAATTCTCTTTGCCTCAGATCTTCTTCCAGAATTTTCATGGGGTTCCTGCAAAGTTCTTCGATGAGACTATCTTAATCCAGGTGAGGAGCCAAACTGGTCCCCAGCAAGGTGGGTTTCTTGTCCCACTTCAATACTGGGAAGCACTGCAGCTCCAGCCCCTACCCTTAGAGCCAGGGGCACTTCAGATTGTCTTCCTGACCCCCACCACTTTCTTCACCCCCTGGCACCCAGATCATTCATTTACTCATTTATTCAACAAACGTTGTGGATTGCCAACTGCCAGGCCCTGAATTGGGCGCCAAGGTGAACAAGTCAGCCCCTTCCCATGTGCCAGGATTTTCAAGCCACCAAAGGCCCCTCCAAGTAGAATACTCCATTCCCTAACCAAAGGGAGCCCAGTAACAATGGTGAACATGTGGTTGTCAAGTGCCTGCTATGTGCCCAGCACAGGGCTAAGGAGAACAAAGAGGCTTCTTCCTTTGAAGAATTTACATGTTCTTGGGAACAAAGGCACAGAGGAAACAACCAGGAGCGCATGTAATGGATAACGTTGAGTGCAACACCTTGCTTTGTGTTGACTTGGGGCAAAGAAATTGACCTCTCTGATCAATTTCCTCATCAGTAAAATGGAATTAAAAATCTGAACCTCACAGGGTTCCTCTGAGAGTGAAAGGAGAATGCTCATGTGCAAGTGTCTGCCCCATTAGGAAGCATTCAATACGTCGGGAGGATCCTGGATGTGCCTTTGCTATTCCTCTTACAGGGGCTGAGGGAAATTGGGATTGTGAATAATTAAAATATTTCTGGGAACTCCCTTGCAGGTGGTGAACTCCTCAGCAATGAGATACAAAGCAGAGATCGGGAGATTTCAAGTGAGTACTGTACATGTGAGGAGGTTCGGTGAAACAGTTATAATAGAGACCCACGCTGGGCTCCATGCCCAAGTCTAGGGAAAAGGACTTGGATTTTCACACAGAAATATCCAGACTCAGCCAGGCGCGGTGGCTCACGTCTGTAATCCCAGCACTTTGGGAGGTTGAGGCAGGCAAATCACGAGGTCAGGAGATTGAGACCATCCTGGCTAACACAGTGAAACCCCATTTCTACTAGAAATACAAAAAATTAGCAGGGCGTGGTGGCGGGCGCCTGTAGTTCCAGCTACTCGGGAAGCTGAGGCAAGAGAATGGCGTGAACCCGAGAGGCGGAGCTTGCAGTGAGCAGAGGTCGCGCCACTGCACTCCAGCCTGGGCGACAGAGCGAGACTCCGTCTCAAAAAAAAAAAAAAAAAATACACACACACACACACACACATATATATATATACTCAATCTGGAGGGTGATTGTGAGGATTAAAGTATATATAACGTTTATGAAAGCTTGTGGAATGTTGAATTCCACACTCCCATAATACTGTGGACGCAGTTCAAATCTCTGCCTCCAGGAAGTAGAAGCAGAGGATCCAAAAGGTCAGCCTACATGTTAGGGAAACTCAGAGAAAGATTGCTGCCTTTGAGCACAGAGTGAAAAGATGTGATTTGGAAAGACAGGCTGAGAGATTAGGAGAGTTTACAGTCATGATGGGCTAAACTAAGATTCTCCAAATCCAAAAAGATCAGGAAAAGGTAGGTTGCTAGGTTAAATACAGGATGCCTGATTACATTTAATCTTAGATAAACAAAAAATACATTTTAAATATAAGTATGTCCCAAATATTACATGGCTTCTTACCAAATATTGCAGGGGACATATATGTATTAACAAAGTAGTCATTGTTTATCTGAAATTTTAATTTAAGTGGGCATCTTCTATTTTTATTTACTAAATCTACAATGTTAGGAAAGGGGCACCACCCTTGGAAAAAAACACAGAGAGAGATTCTAGAAATGTTGGATGGTAGGAGGTGAAAAATGTTGTGCTCTTGACAAAGGCCACTGCATGATTTCTAGACAGTGACCAATGACATAAACTAACTAAGTTATAGAGGTCAGAGAAAACCTGAGTTTAACCAAGCTTCTTTTTTTTTTTCTTTTTGAGACATGATCTTGCTTTGTCACCCAGGCTGGAGTGCAGTGGTGCGATCACGGCTCACTGCAGCCTCGAACTCCCAAACTCAAGCAATCCTCCCACCTTAGCCTCCCGAGTAGCTAGGACTACAGGTGTGCACCACTGCACCTGGCTAATTTTTAAAAATTTTTTGTAGTGAATGGGTCTCACTATGTTACCCAGGCTAGTCTAGAACTCCTGGGCTCAAGCCTTCCTCCCACCTCAGCCTCCCAAAGTGCTGGGGTTACAGGCATGTGTCCACCACACCCAGCCGAGCTTATTTTTTTATTTCTTTTTATTTTGGTGTCATGAACTCCCATATCCTCATCACTCATCTTCACCAATTCACAGTCCATTGTGTTTTACCTACACCTAGCCCCCTTCCCCTTCGCCACTGGATTATTTTGAATCAAATCTCAAGCATCATATCATTTTATCTTTCTACATTTCAGTATGTATTGCAAAAACATAAGGATTTTATTAAGCATAACCACATACAATTATCACATCTAAAAACCTATATAATTCCTAGGTAGCATTAAATACCTAGTCAGTGTTCAAATTCCCCTAATTGTTTTATTTATTTCTTTTACAGTTTGTTCAAATCAGGATTCCAAGCTGGGCGCCGTGGCTTACGCCTGTAATCCCAGTACTTTGGGAGGCCAAGGCAGGCGGATCGCCTGAGGTCAGGAGTTCAAGACTAGCCTGGCCAACATGGCCATCTCTACTAAAAATACAGAAATTAGCTGGGGGTGGTGGCACATGCCTGTAATCCCGGCTACTCATGAGGCCAAGGCAGGTGAATCATTTGAACCCAGGTGGTAGAGGTTGCAGTGAGCCAAGATTTTGCCACTGCACTCCAGTCTGAGCGACAGAGAGAGACTGTCTCAAAAAAACAAAAACAAAAAATAAATCAGGATTCCAAACCAGGTCCATTCATTGCAAGTGGTTAATATGCATTTTAGTTTCCTTTTATTCTGTTGGTCCTCTGTGCTCCCCCAACTTCCGCTTTTTTTTTTTTTATTTGCAACTTATTTGTTAAGGAAACTGGGTAGTTGGACCTGTGGCATTTTCTCTGGTCTGGGTTTTGCTGATTTCATCTTCAGGGGATCATTTTGCATTCCTCCACCCCATTTTCCTATCTAGAGTTTAGATCAGTCTGAACCCATTTGTTGGCAAAGTGACTTTAGCAGAAGGCACAGAATGTCTGCTGGTCTCTCATTTTATGTTGTTAACAGCTAATGATGATCACCACCTGGATCTGTTGCTTCATTAGGAGTGATTGAGTTTTTATTCTGTTTTTTTATTTTTATTTTTTAATTTATATATATATATATATATATTTTTTTTTTTTTTTTTTTTGAGACAGAGTCTTGCTCTGTCACCCAGGCTGGACTATTGTCCAGCGTATGGATGTACCACAGTTTAATTATCCATTCCCTTGGTTTTTTTTTGTTTTTTTGTTTGTTTGTTTTTTGAGATGGAGTCTTGCTCTGTCACCCAGGCTGGAGTGCAGTGGCGTGATCTCGGCTTACTGCAAGCTCCACCTCCCAGGTTCACGACATTCTCCTGACTCAGCCTCCCGAGTAGCTGGGACTACAGGCACCCACCACCACACCCAGCTAATTTTTTTTTTTGTATTTTTAGTAGAGACAGGGTTTCACCGTGTTAGCCAGGATGGTCTCGATCTCCTGACCTCGTGATCCGCCTGCCTCGGCCTCCCAAAGTGCTGGGATTACAGGCGTGAGCCACCGCGCCCAGCCCATCCTTTCCCTTGTTAATGGACATTTAGATTATTTCCAGTCTGAGGCTGCTATAATGGGGCCGTGTAAACATTTGTGTACAAACCTGAGTGTGGACATAAGCTTTAATTTCTCGTGGGAAAATATGTAGAAGCAGAATGACTAAATCATATGGTAGGTATATGTGGTATATGTTTAACTTTTTTTTTTTTTTTTTTTGAGATGAGTCTCACCCTGTCACCCAGGCTGGAGTGGCATGATCTCGGCTCACTGCAACCTCCCTCTCCCGGATTCAAACGATTTTCCTGCCTCAGCCTCCCGAGTAGCTGGGATTACAGGCACCCGCCACTATGTGTGGCTGATTTTTGTATTTTTAGTAGAGACAGGGTTTCACCATGTTGGCCAGGCTGGTCTCGAACTCCTGACCTTGTGATCCGCCTGCCTTGGCCTCCCAAAGTGCGGGGTTACAGGCATGAGCCACCGCACCTGGCCAACTTTTTTTTTTTTTTTTTTTTTGAGACGGAGTCTCCATCACCAAGTTTGGAGTGCAGTGGTGCGATCTCGGCTCACTGCAGCCTCCGCCTCCCGGATTCAAGCAATTCTCCTGCCTCAGCCTCCCGAGTAGCTGGGATTACAGGTGCATGCCACCATGCCTGGCTAATTTTTGTATTAGCCCACCTGGGCCTCCCAAAGTGCTGGGGTTACAGGTGTGAGCCAATGTACCCGGGGGTGTATGTTTAACTTTTTAAGGAAAATTTCTAAAAGTTTTTTTCCAAAATTCCAAACAGGTTCTGCCACTGTACATGGCCACCAGCAGTGTATTAGAGTTCCAGTTGCCCCACATTCTCCACAATACTTGATCTAGTCCATCTTTTTTATTTTAGCCATTCTAATGGTGTGTAGTAATATTTCATTGTGATTTTAATTTAAACCTTCCTAATGACTAATGATGTTGAGCATCTTTTCATGTGCCTGTCATCTGTATATCTTCTTTGGTGAAGTGTCTGTTCAAATATTTAGCTTGTTTTCCTTGGATTGTTTGTTTTCTAACTATTGATATATGATTTGCAAATATTTTCTTCCAGCATATGACAGCCCATTCATTTTCTTAACAGTGCCTTTCAAAAGCAGACATTTTTCATTTTGATGAAGTCCAATTTATCAAGCCTTTCTTTGATGGGTTGTGCTGTGTTGCTGTATCTAAGAACACATTATGGGTGGCCATAATGTTCCGTGGCAGCTTGCCCCACATATGTCACCTTCCATCCCGAACCACATTCCTCAAATTTCTGTGTCAGAAACTATCTCCAAGGGGAAAGAGAAAACCCGCAATTTCTTTGTCAATTCCTACCTCTTACCTTAACCATCCTCTTCCCCAGGACCAGTGAGCCCTTCCCTGACCCCGGAGTAGGGTAGAGTCGGGCTGTGTTGGCCGAAAGGGTGGCACAGTGCAGTGTTGAGGAGCTTTTCCATGCAGGCTTTCTCACTGACTGGTTGTAAGACTTTGGGCACCTCTCTCAAACTCAGTATCTTCCTCTGCAGAGTAGAGGTAATAATGGGCCTACCTCCCAGGCTGCTGTAAAGATGAAAGGAGTTAGGGCAGAGAACATACTGAAGCCCCAACAGCTAGTAGTTGGGTCAGATTAGTTGGTATTACAAATCTTGGCTACAGGCCCTAACTAATCCTCACCCCACTCTTGTTTTTTCAGACAGATATTGGGTTTATCTATCATTCTCCAGGTAGGTAACCCTTATGGCAAATATGTATGTCTTCTGAGAAAAATCAGGCCGGGGTCAGAATATCTTAAAATCCCCGTACGTCCAGCGCATGGGTGGAGGGGAGTATTAGAGGTAGTAAATTATTTTCTGTATTTGATAATATTTCACTGTACATTGTGGTATTTTATTTTACCTTATTTTTTAATTTAATTTTATTTTTTGAGATGGAGTCTCACTCTGTTGCCCAGGCTGGAGTGCAGTGGCTCGATCTTGGCTCACTGCAACCTCTGCCTACTGGCTTCAAGCAATTCTCCTGCTTCAGCCTCCCAAGTAGCTGGGATTACAGGCATGTGCCACCACACCCAGCTAATTTTTTATTTTTAGTAGAGATGGAGTTTCACCATGTTAGCCAGGCTGGTCTCAAACTCCTGACCTCAGGTGATCCGCTCGCTTCAGCCTCCCCAAGTGCTGAGATTACAGGCATGAGCCACCACACCTGGCCTATTTTACTTTATAATAATAGCATCTTTCTCTGAAAAACTCAGGGCATCTCTTTGGGTCAAGTGCCAGCCTTTTATTACAATCCTGGGTTAGATTTCTATTTTTTGAGGCCAGTATTGGGAGATTAAAGTTTGAGTGGAAGTTTCCACCTTACCTGGCTATAACATACACACCACGTTGAGGAAAATGCTTGCCTCTACAGTGCCTAGTTCCAGATCAGGCCATAGTGAGAACAGTAGGTTCCCAAGGCATAAACAGGGGTCCCTGTTTCCTAGAGGCAACAGCTGGCAGCCTTGTGAGCACGCTATCATTGCTTTGTGGTACGAGTGACTCCCCTTTTCCTCTGCCACTGGATAGAAAACAGGATACCCAAGACATGTTTCCACCCTCCCCTTCTCTTAAAACAAAGGCTGGTTTCAGGGGAGAAGGAAGGAGGCTGGAGGCGGATCTCCCATGGCCTCTCTGCCTCTCTAGGTCACACACTCCTAAGGAAATGGCTAGGCCTCTGCCAGCCAAATAACCCTGGCAGTGGTGTGACAGGCTACCTGAAAGTCACCATCTGTGCCCTCGGTGTGGGAGACCAGGCCCTGGTGAGCTGCCCCTAATGCCCCAGGAAACTTTCCTATCCTGGCTGCCTCCTGGGGGCACCCCTGGGCCTCACCCTGGACATTGACCATCACATCTCTCCTGTGTCCGCTGCGTCACTGCAGGGTTGTCCCATCCCCCCTGCACCAAGTGGGAGGTTGGGGAAGCAAAGTTTGGTGTCCTTGCCTGTGACCTCCCCATGACCTTGACTATATCAGCTCTCTGGTCTCTCTAGATAGATCAAAAGCTGCTATATGGGGACGATGACACTGATATTCAGATCTTCAAGTCAGCGGTAGTCCCGATCAACATGGCTTACTTACAGTTCTTCATCTACTGCGCAGAGGACCTTCACCTCAGTTAGAGTCTGGGTGCAGGGGAGGGAGCAGCCCTGAGGTTCCCTACACGGTGGTATCCTGGATCCTCATGGAGTTTCCTCATTCCTTTTGACACTAAACTACGGTTTGGGGTAGGGGGACAGGGTGAGACTGGAATGCCCCAAGACTTGTCCTGTGGAGGTGCCATGGACACCCTTTCAAATGGGTCTCACACCCCCAGCCTGTCTATGATGGCCAGATGCAAACTCAGGGCTCCCTATGTCCCCCAACCCCATGCCATTGTGTGGAAAAAGAAGGGGCATGGTGGGAACTGGAGACAGGTCTGCCCAGGGGGCACCCCTCTAAATTATAGGGGAGGGTTTTCAGTTGTTCTATCACCACCCTATTTCCTCCTCCTGAAAAAATATGCTGCTGGCTCAGATGTCTTTTTACTTGTTGTTCATAGAGAAACACCAGTCAGTGAATCCTCAGTTGGAGGTGGAACTAATTGGGGAAAAGGTAAGTGTAGAAATGTTCTGAGACCTAGAGAGATTGGCACCTAGAGAAAGTAGTGTGGAGAGGAGGGTGGCCTGGTGGGCAAGACCACAGGAATCATCTCCCAGTCACCCACTGAGGGAAGCATGCACCCCTGCACCTGGAACTCTGTGCAGGCAGAGGCCATGTCTTATTCTCTGCATGCCAGATGCCCCCTAAAAACCAAATACACATGGAAGAATGAGTGCGTGAATGAAACATGCCAATGAGTGAACAACATCAAAACTGTCGCCACCCCTCAGTTTCTTCATGTGTAAACGAAGGTTCTGGGCAAGAGAGTTGCTGACATTCCATAAACCTCTATGAATATGGAATAGCATTTTCCAAAGTGTGCTGATGGGTGTCATGGGTAAAAAAAGGGTCCTATGTTCAAATTCGGAGAATGCTAGGTTAAAGTTAAATAGATATGTTTCCATATTTGCCAAGCAGAATTTCTACCATATTCTATTCGTTGCAAGCAAGTCGTTAAATCCAGCCCACACATGAGCAGAGAGAAAATAATGTCTATCTTTTGAAGGGAGGAGTACCAAAGAATTTGTGGACATATTTAAAACCACTATACCGAGTATTTCCCAGTGAGTGGTTGGGTACCCCCAAAGCTAGGTGAAACATTCTCAGGTGGTAAGTGACACAGAGTTTTCAAAAATTTTGATACTTCTGTGTTCACCTTAGTGTACCTTAAAAAGTTTAATAAGGCCAAGTAACACTTGGTTTCACAGATACCACTGCTTAAACATGAAGTCAACTGATGGCTTTAAAACAGGCATGCTGCTGCCATTAGCTGTGTTTTTGCCCATTTTTCTTTTGGGATCTTAGAATTTATCTAGCAAAATCTATGTCTATACACTCATATAGTAAGGTTAGTAGCCCTATATCTACTTAAAAATGAAGTCTATTGAAAGCTGACTTAAGGAAAAGTATGAGGAATCTGAATCTGGCAAACACTTCGGATAAGTACACAAAGGACTGGTGCTGTTGCTGCTGAGAAGTTGTGCAGGTGTCTTGAGACCAGGGATTAGCCCAAGCACCCCTGTGCTGTGGTGTCCACTGGGGGGCTGGACAGGAAGAGCTGGAAGGTGAGGCCAGTGGAGGGAGGAGGGGGCAGGCTGGCACCAACACTGCTTTGGGACATTCCAGCTCAGGACACACATGCAGACCCAAACCGACAACCCGATATGGAACCAGATCCTGACCTTCCGGATTCAGGTATGGCTCCTCCATCATGCCCACCCTTCTCCCACATTCCCTAACATAGAAGGGAAATTTGGATGGTTGTGTGGGGGTGAAGACAAGAGGGTGGGGGCCAAAAAGCATGGCAAGGGGGACTCTGCCTGATAGGGAGCATGAGGAAGCCGAGGACATATTATGGAAAACTTTACCTTTTACAGCTTTACTGAGTTATCATTGACGTACCTATATCAATGGTATGTATGACTTGTAGATATTTAAAGTGTACAATTTGGCTGGGCACGGTGGCTTACACCTGTAATCCCAGCACTTTGGGAGGCTGAGGTAGGCAGATCACTTGAGCTCCGGAGTTTGAGACCAGCCTGGACAACAGTGGCGAAACTCGACTCTACTAAAAAGATTAAAATTGGTCATGGTGACATGCGCCTGTAGTTCCAGCTACTCGGGAGGATGAAGCAGGAGAATTGCTTGAACTCGGGAGGTGGAAGTTGCAGTGAGCTGAGCCGAGGTAGTATCACCTACTTATTTGAGCAAACACTTCAGCTAAGTAGGTGATAACAACCTGTTGCTCAAGCCAAGCCACTGCACTCCAGCCTGCGCAACAGAGGGAGACTCAGTCTCAGAAAAATGTAAAAGAAAAAAGAAAGACAGAGAGAGAGAGAGGAAGGAGAGAGGGAAGGAGGGAAGGAAGGAAGGAAGGAAGGAAGGAAGGAAGGAAGGAAGGAAGGAAGGAAAGAAAGAAAGAAATGTACAATTTGATACATTTTAAAATATGTACACATCCAGGAAACCCATCAGTACAATCAACATAATGAATATATCTATCACCTCCAAAAGTTGCCTAATGCCCCTTGGGAATCCCTCCCTGTGATTCCTATTCCACACCCTCCCATCCCCAGGCAACCACCAGTCTGCTTTCTGTTACTACGTATTAGCTTGCATTTCCTAGTGTTTCATAGAAATGGAATCATTCAGTAAGTAACCTTATTTGTCTGACTTCTTTCACTCAGCATAATTATTCTGAAATTCATTCATGCTGTTGCTGTGTATCAGTGGTTCATTCCTTTTTGTTGCTAAGTAATATTCCATTGTATGGATGTACCACAGTTTGCTTATCCCTTTCCTTGTTTATGAACATTTCCGGTTTGGGGCTGTTACAATGAAGCTGTAAACACTTATGTACAACCCTTAGCATAGACATATGCTTTCATTTCTCTTAGGTAAATATGTAGATGCAGAATGACTAGATTCTATGGTAGATGTATTAAGCAATGAGTGGGTCATACAACTGAACTTTCCAGAGAACCTAAATGTGCCCTTTCACCCACATATAAAAACAAAACAAATCCCTTTAAAGACACATTTTAAATGATAATATACATTTTCTTATCTTCTCAGCAACTTGCCCTGAATATAATTAGAGCTTTTTGTTGATGGCCTGGAGCCATTATGGGAACATAGTTATTATCCTGGGCTATCTACAGTACCCGGCTACTTGTTCCTACACTAAATGGCTCCGAGATACTTTCTTTGTGGGGTTCTGTAGTCTGATTTTGATCGCCTTTCTTTTTTTTTTTTTTGAGACAGAGTCTCACTCTGTCGCCCAGGCTGGAGTGCAGTGGCGCGACCTCGGCTCACTGCAAGCTCCGCCTCCCGGGTTCATGCCATACTCCTGCCTCACCCTCCCGAGTAGCTGGGACTACAGGCGCCTGCCACCGCGCCCGGCTAATTTTTTGTATTTTTTTTAGTAGAGACGGGGTTTCACCGTGTTAGCCAAGATGGTCTCGATCTCCTGACCTCGTGATCTGCCTGTCTCGGCCTCCCAAAGTGCTGGGATTACAGGCGTGAGCCACCGCGCCTGGCCTTGATCGCCTTTCCATCTGTCTCTGTCACCTATCAGCTGTTGTGGATGACAGTTCTCTTGAAGGTGGAGCCTTACTGGCCTTTTGACTCTAAGTCAGGCTTCTAAGAACTGTGTGTAAAATAAGAACATAGTTCTGAGAGATAACTTGAGCTGAGAGATAACTTGAGCTCTCTCATAAGTGCAGGCACACAGGAATTTGTGTGACATGGATTTGGCAACCCAGAGAGTGTTTTGCTTCTTCATACCTTACATTGTGAAATATGAAATTAGCTAATGCGCTCCTCTTCTCCCTCCTGTGAACCTCCCTCCTTGCTGCTTCTAGTAGCTACCCAGTCTGTCTTCCTGTGAGTCATCACTTTCAACCATTCCTCATAATCCCTGCCTCCTTGGATGATTTTATAGACTCTGAAAGTAGCAAGACATTTCAGAAGAGGCCTAGTCCATCCCCCATCCTTGCCAAGCTCCCTCCCACATTTTCCGGCCTGTGGTGAGGGCACAGGGCTGGGATCCTCAGATGCTCTGTGGCTGTTCAGAGCCTTGGGGAAATCTTTTTTCATCTTCTTTGTTCATCTTTTTTTTTTTTTTTCTGAGACACAGTTTCACTCTTGTCACCCAGGCTGGAGTGTAATGGCGCGACCTTGACTCACTGCAACTTCCGCCTCCTGGGTTCAAGCTATGAGTCGCTGGGACTACAGGTGCCTACCACCAAGCCTGGCTAATTTTCCTATTTTTAGTAGAGACGGGGTTTCACCATGTTGGCCAGGCTGATCTCTAACACCTGACCTCAGGTGATCCGCCCGCCTTGGCCTCTCAAAGTGCTGGGATTACAGGCATGCATCACCGTGCCTGGTTTATTATTTATTCTTTGAGGAGACAGATATACCGCTGTTTAAAAAGTTGATGGCTAGACGTGATGAAGACATTCTAGGTCCACGGCCTCTCCATGAGATGGTTTGGTGAATGTGCATTCAGACTGCGAGGGGCTGTGCGAGGACAGTAATATCTACCAGCCCACAGTCAGGGCAGACTCAGAGGTCAGAGGGGCCTGAAGCTTATGCAATTAGGGGACTTTTTTTTTTTCTTTTTGAAATAAGTTCTCGCTCTGTCGCTCAGATTGGAGTGCAGTGGCATGATCATGGTTCACTGTAGCCTCAACCTCACGGGCTCAAGCAATCCTCCCACCTCAGCCTCCTGAGTAGCTGGGACTATAGATGAGTGCCACCACACCCAGCTAATTTTTGTATTTTTTTTGTAGAGAGAGGATTTCATCATGTTGCCCAGGCTGCTCAAGTGATCTGCCCACTTCAGCCCCCCAAAGTGCTGAGATTACAGGTGTGAGCCACCATGCCTGGCCAGAGGGCCATTTTAAAAGCAAAAATACAAAATGATCATGTGACAAGTTCCAGGCCCCTCTCAGGACCTTGCAAGGGGCCCATTCAAATGGGAGGCCCAGCTGGGCGAGGTGGCTCACACCTATAATCCCAACATTTTGAGAGCCTGACGCAGGAGGATTGCTTTTGCCCAGGATTTCGAGACCAGCTTGGGCAACATAGTAAGGCACCTGTCTCTACAAAAAAAAAAAAATTGTTTTTAATTACCTGGGCTTGGCGTCAGGTGCCTGTAGTACCAGCTACTCAGGAGGCTGAGGCGGGAGGATAGTTTGAGCCTGAGAGGTGTAGGCTGCAGTGAGCTATGATCATACCACTGCACTCCAGTCTGGGTGACAGAGCAGCACCCTGTCTGAAACAAAACAAAGCAGACCCCCAGAAAACAAATAAGAGGCCCTAAAGCCAAAGCTCGATTAGCTTGGTTCGAAATCCAGCTTTTCTATGATGAAGTGGCTCACTGGTAACTGAGCCAGGACTTGCTCCCAGACCCGAGACTCCCTACCTGTTCTTAAAATCTCCACGAGGACCAGACCATCCCAATGTGTACTCACCGCTCCTCTCTCCTTCCCTCCACAGCTACCCTGCCTCTCCAGCTACATCAAGTTCAGAGTCTTGGACTGGTGAGCAACCTGGTGGAGGCTGAAGCACACAGGGAAGGAAGAAATGAGAGCTGGGCCGGGGGCTCAGCCTGAGGAGTATGTTTCTCTCCAGCCACAGGAAGGACTGCCCGGATGAGATTGGGACTGCCAGCCTGTCCCTCAACCAGATCTCGTCCACCGGAGAAGAGATAGAAGGCAAGCAAAGCCTCGAGCCCACTTCCCACGCCCCTCGTCCTGCGCCCGACCCTTCTCACTCTCTCTCTTTTCAGGAGTGTACTCTGGCTTCCTGCCCTGCTTTGGCCCCAGCTTCCTGACTCTGCACGGGGGTAAAAAGGCCCCTTTCAGGATCCAGGAAGAAGGCGCTGTAAGCTTCTCACATCAGCTCTAGGGGACAGTGGAGGTAGAGCTTCCCCATGTAAAGCAGTAGGGCCTGGGACGTGCCCCGAGGCCCCGGCCCTGGTTTCTGTCCCTCGGGGTCTTGTGGAGGACGTGAAGCCTGTCCATGAGCAGCCACGTGCATGTGGGACAGGCGTGGGGGCACGAGAAAGGGGCAGGCGGAAGCTCTGGGCTTTCCCTGAGGAAGGGGCTTTGAGAGGAGACCACGGTAAGATTTTCAGCAGGTGGGAAGGGTGCGAAGGACGGAGGACACAGCACAGGCAAGTGTGAGGAAGCATGAGGTTATTTAGGAATGGTGGTAAATGCCAGAAACCCAACTCGAACTGGCTTGAACCCGGGGAAAAACAAGAGCCCTGTCCGCCCGGATCTACTGTGGATCCCAGTTTCTGACTGTGCAGAGGCCCTGGGAAGGAATGAGGCAGGAAAGGATGCTGAGGAAGAACCACAGGCATTGGTCCTCAAGGCCACTAGGAGGCCCTCACTCTCCTTCCCTCCCACCTTATTCCCTCCTGCCTCAGTCAGGTTTCCGGGCTGGGAACCTCACCACACAGCCTCTAGCAGGGAAGGCCAGGGAAGCATTCTAATTGGCCTCCTTAGGTCATGTGTGCTCCCCTTGGATCACTGTTGCCAAGGAGGCGGGGCAGGCTCTGATTGGCCAGGCGGGTAGCACAAACTCAGTGGTAATCACAGTTACCACCCAGCCTGAAGCATTGTGGGAGCACGGTCCTCCATGGGGCAGGCAGGTTCCCAGGGTACAGAAGAGGGCTCAATGCCCAGAGGTTTCCCGGCGTGGAGGTGTCTGGAATTCTTCTCCGGGATTGTGGTTGGAGTAAGCCCCGGGCAGGCAGTGACTGGACAACCTTGTCTTTGCCTCAGGGGTTTCAAAGGAGATTGGCCTGTTCTTTTTTTCTCACCCCTTTTCTCCCTTTTCCTCTCACTTGCCCTAGTGTATTCCCGACTCTGTTAGGGATGGTTTAGCTTATCGAGGCCGAGTCTTCCTGGAGTTAATCACCCAAATCAAGTCCTATCAAGACTCCACGATAAAGGATCTCTCCCATGAAGTGACCAGGATAGAGGTAACTGCGGAAAACAGGTAAACCAGGGAAAAACAAGAGCCCTGTCTGCCCCGGATCTACTGTGGATCCCAGTTTCTGATCGTGTAAAGAGGCCCTGGCCACTGGCTGTTGAGTGTGTAAGGATGCTTGATCAATCAGCCTGATTATTTACTAAGCCCCTGCTAGTGGCTTCATGCTGCACCAAATCCCGGTGGTTGGGGGAC
Source organism: Nomascus leucogenys (assembly GCF_006542625.1). NCBI lineage: Eukaryota > Metazoa > Chordata > Mammalia > Primates > Hylobatidae > Nomascus > Nomascus leucogenys. The sequence continues at coordinate 47,315,314 of NC_044394.1, forward strand.
CCTGATGGAAAAGATAAGGTTTCAGTTTTAAGAAATGCCTAATCTGGGCAAGGTGCTGTGGCTCATACCTGTAATCCCAGCACTTTGGGAGACCGAGGAGGGAGGATCACTTGAGTCCAGGAGTTTGAGACCAGCCTGGGCAACATGGTGAAACTCTGTCTCTACTAAAAATAAAAAAAATAAAAAAATTTAGCTGGGCATGGTGGTGCATGCCTGTAGTCCCAGCTACTAGGGAGGCTGAGGCAGGAGAATCACTTGAACCTGGGAGGCGGAGTTTGCAGTGGGCAGAGATTGTGCCACTGCACTCCAGGCTGGGCAACAAAGCAAGACTCTGTCTGAAAAAAAAAAAAAAAAAGAAAAGAAATGCCTAATCTGGGCTGAGCGCGATGGCTCACACCTGTAATCCCAGCACTTTGGGAGGCTCAGGCGGGCGGATCACTTGGGGTCAGGAGTTCAAGACCAGCCTGGCCAATATGGCGAAACCTCATCTCTACCAAAAAAATACAAAAATTACCCAGGCATGGTGGCTTGCACCTGTAGTCCCAGCTACTTGGGAGGCTGAGGCAGGAGGATTTCTTGAACCCAGGAGGTGGAGGTTGCAGTGAACCAGGATCATGCCACTGCACTCCAGCCTGGGTGACAGAGCAAGACTCCATCTCAAAAAAGAAAAAAAAAAAAAGGAATCCCTGATATGGTTAAGGAGAAATTGTGTTAATTCATGACCTAGTTTCTCAGGGCTTTGTAAAACACTCTAAGGGATATGGGGAGGGCTACTTACTGAGGCAGCAAGGGGCAGGAGGAGCAGTAACAATAGACTGGAGGAGAGTAAGTTGGGGTCACCCAGTCAAGAGAAACAGGAATACAGCCTTGTTGGCAGAGAGCTAGAGATGAGGTGGGTAGGTTTCAGAGACCCTTTGGAAACAGAATGGCCAGAGCCAGTGACCAACAGAACGTAAGAAGTGAGGCTGACTCCGCTAACTGAGGCCCATTTTCTGCCATGGGTGACGAGGTAGTCAGGGGTGCGATGCACCAAGGTGGGCTCTCTAAAGAAGGAGCAGGTATGAGGGAAATGATGAAACCCATCTCTGACATGTGATGTGAGACATCCACATAGACCAGCTTTGGAGCCTGCTAGACACAGGGATGTGACATCAACACACCAAGGTTTGAACCTGTGGTAGTGGAAGAAATTGCCCAAGGAGAGTAGGTGGAATGAAAGGCTATGAGGATGCCACAGTCTAAGAGGCGGGTGAAAGAGAAGGGATTTGCAGAAGAGGTTGGACAGGAGCCTGCAGAGGCAGACTCAGGAGTGGAGATTTGCAGAAAGGAGTGACCAGCAATCTCGAATGTGGCAGAGAGAAAGGGCGAGGACTGAGAGATATCTGCTGGTTATTAGGAAGATGTCAGTAGCCTTGGGTCAGGAGAGAAGCTGGGCTGCCATAGATGGGAGGGAGAGGTAGGAGCCAGTGCACAGAGACAAACCTTCTAAGAAACCTGATTGAAAAGCAGGGCGTGGGAGGCTGAGATAGGAGGATTACTTGAGCCCCAGGAGTTTGAGACCAGCCTGGGTAACATAGTGAAACCACATCTCTAAAAAAAAAAAAGTAAATTTTTTTTTTTTTTTTTTGAGATGGAGTTTCGCTCTTGTTGCCCAGGCTAGAGTGCAATGAGGCAATCTCAGCTCACCACAACCTCCACCTCCTGGGTTCAAGCAATTCTCTTGCCTCAGCCTTCTGAGTATCTGGGATTATAGGCATCCACCACCACACCCGGCTAATTTTGTATTTTTAGTAGAGATGGGGTTTCGCCACATTGGCCAGGATGGTCTCGATCTCTTGACCTCGTGATCCACCTGCCTCAGCCTCCCAAAGTGTTGGGATTACAGGCGTGAGCCACCACGCCCGGCCTCAAAAGTAAATTTTTTAAACGTGAAAGGAAATGAGAACAGGTGGTAGCTAAATAGGGGTTCAGATGGGAGAGGGAAAGTTATTTTTTTTCAATAGGGGAAACCTGAGCTAGTGAACAGACTGGGGGAATGCAAGAATGGGGCAGAGGTTGGCAACGGAAACGAGGGGCTGATACAATGGACAGGAAGCCCAAGCAAGCACTTGGTGAGAACAGCCGAATTTGGGGGGATAGTGGGCAGCTGGAGCAGGAAGTGGGAAGGTTCAACCTTTCTGGGAGTATGTGTGTGTGTCTGTAAAACCTCAGCCCTACACCCCTATCCACATTGTGTCTTCTGAGAGAAAGGGTTTAGGCAAAAAGGAGGAAGCATCTCTACTTGGAATGGGGATGGGGTGGCCCAACTGAGAGCCTACCCTAACAAGGGAGGAGGCCACCCCCCTCCCCAGCCACCTGATTTCAGGAAGGGAGGGAGCCACAGCTGGCTGGGTGGAGGGGCCAGGTGATGGAAGTCCTAGAGGAACTGCCCTGGATCAGCCAGGTGCGAGGGAGCCTCTGACGGCCTTTGAGAGGGAGAGAAGGGAAGATGGCTTTAAAAGAAAAAGTACCTCATCCTTGCCTCCCCGCCCGTCAATATAACCCTTGGCTTATGTACTGGGGATGGGGGGTGGGGGCGCTTATTGTTTTAGAAGCACCAGAACCGCCAAAAGTATGGGCTGTGCGTCATCTTCCTCTCCTGTACCATGATGCCCAACTTTGAAGACCTGATCCATTTCGAGGTCAGCATTGGTCACTATGGGAACAAGATGGACCTGAATTACAAGCCTCTAGTCTCAAGCACGCAGTACAGCCCAGTGATATATGATGGTAATTGTCAGATTCAGGCAAAGAGTAGAGAGCAGCCACTGCATGCCAGGCCCTGTGCTAGGCTCTCTCAGGGGTGTTAGCTCATGGAAGATTCATAGGCATTATTTACCTATATTTCACACATGAAAAAATGAGGTTCAGAGAGGTGAAGTCATTTGCCAAACTGAATAGCTAGCAGGTGGTGAACCCAAGAGTCGAAACTAGGTCTTGACATGAAGTCCTTCTCTACACTGCTTTCCACACTACAACTTCACCAACCCCATCTTTTCCCCTACTCTGAAACACCTCTCATCCATCCATCCTCCACCCACCAATTCATGCATCCATCTGTTTTTTTTTTTTTTTTTTTTTTGAGACAGAGTGTCGCTCTGTTGCCCAGGCTAGAGTGCAGTGGCACAATCTGGGCTCACTGCAAGCTCCGCCTCCCGGGTTCAGGCCATTCTCCTGCCTCAGCCTCCCGAGTAGCTGCAACTACAGGCGCCCACCACGATGCCCGGCTAATTTTTTGTATTTTTAGTAGAGACGGGGTTTCACTGTGTTAGCCAGGATGGTCTCGATCTCCTGACCTCGTGATTCGCCCGCCTCTGCCTCCCAAAGTGCTGGGATTACAGGCGTGAGCCACCGTGCCTGGCCGCATCCATCTATTTTTTATCCATCCATTCAGCCACTCAACTCCCACCCACCCACTTACCCCAACATCCAACCAACTACCCCTCCAGCCATTCATTCACTCATCCAATATATACTTATTGCACACCTATGTTAGGCACTGTAGAGCAGCGGCTCTCAGAGAGCAAGCCCTGGGCCAGCAGCATCCGCATCACCTGGAAACTTGTTAGAAATGCAGATTCTTGACCCCACACTAGCCCTAGAGAATCCAATAACCTGGGGAAGAGGCCCCACAGTCTGTGTTTTATCAAGCCCTCCAGGTGACTGGGGTGCATGCTCCAGTTTGAGAACCACTGCTGCAGAGCACTGCCGTCTCACTTTCATCTTTTTCATCTTTACCATCTCATCACCCATTCTGAGCGTTTCTGGGCAACCCACTTCCCTAACTGTCTTTTAAAAAAGCTTTATTGAGATATAATTCACAAGCCATACAATTCGCCCATTTAAGTTTGCACAATAGTTTTTTCATATATTCACAGAATCGTACAACCATCACCACAATCAATTTTAGAACATTTCCTCATCCGGAAAAAGAACCCTATGCCCATTGGCAGTCACCCCCCGTTTATCTCCCACCTCCCCAGCCCTATAGGCAACCACTAATCTTTCTTTTTGTTTTTTTGTTTTGTTTTGTTTTGAGACAGAGTGTCTCTCTGTTGCCCAGACTGGAGTGCAGTGGTGTGATCTTGGCTCACTGCAACCTCCGCCTCCCGGGTTCAAGCGATTCTCCTGCCCCAGCCTCCCGAGTAGCTGGGACTACAGGCATGTGTCACCACGCCTGGCTAATCTTTTGTATTTTTAGTAGAGACGGGATTTCATCATGTTAGCCAGGATGGTCTCGATCTCCCGACCTCAGGTGATCCACCCACCTTGGTCTCCCAAAGTGCTGGGATTACAGGCATGAGCGACCGCACCCAGCCATCTACTTTCTGTGATTGTAGATGTTCCTATTCCATACATATCATATATGGAACATATAATATGTGGTTCTTTGTGAATGGCTTTCACTTAGCATGTCTACTTGATTTTTGTATTATGAAATAGGAAAAAAAGCATATGAAATGCGTATGTATAGTTTAAAGAAGAATAATAAAATGAGGGAAGCCGAGGTGGGAGGATCACCTGAGCCTGGGAGGTGGAGGTTGCAGTGAGCCAAGATCGCACCACTGCACTCCAGCCTGGGTGACAGAGTGAGACCATGTTTAACCAAAAACTAAAAAAAAAATAATAAAATGAGTACCTATGAACTCACCACCCAGCTTAAAATATAGAAAACTATCAGCATCTTAGAAAGGGTCCCTGTTTGCTCTTCCCAGATTCCTTCACCCAAGAAGTAACCATGACCCTGACTCTTGTATTAATCACCTTCTTGCTTTTCTTTTTAATTCTTCACCTATGAATGAAATCCTAAACATGATACTGTTTTTATATTTTACATAAATGGACTCTTTCGGTCTGTATTCATCTGTCTTAAAAATCTTCTGCTCAACGTTAAACTTTGTACGTGGGTATGTGTACTGCAGTTCATTTTCACTTCTGCATAAATTGCACTGTGTGCTTATACCACAAAGTGTGTGGTATATGTAGGCATTTAGGTTGTATCTTTTTTTGCTATTATAATAATTTTGTTATAAACATTCTTGTGCATGTCTCCTGGTTACAAGTGCAAGACTTCCTCTAAATTGTATACCTAGGAGTGGAAAAGAAACTCAAAGCAAAAGTGATTATACCAAATTACACTCTCCTCAGCATGGTATGAGAATTCCTATTACTCTACATTCTCACCAGTATTTGATATTGCCCAGCCTTTTTTAAAAAAAAATTAATTTTTTTTGAGATGGAATCTTGCTCTGTTGTCCAGGAGGGAGTGCAATGGTGCAATCTCAGCTCACTGCAACCTCCACCTCCCAGGTTCAAGCGATTCTCCTGCCTCAGCCTCCCAAGTAGCTGGGATTACAGGTGCCTGCCATCACGCCCGGCTAATTTTTGTATTTTTAGTAGAGATGGGGTTTTGCCACGTTGGCCAGGCTGGCCTTGAACTCCTGACCTCAAGTGATCTGCCCGCCTGGGCCTCCCAAAGTGCCAGGATTACAGGCCTGAGACACTGTGCCCAGCCTATTTTTAAAATTGTTTATGGAGACAGGGTCTCACCATGTGGCCCAGGCTAGCACCACCACACCTAGCTAATTTTTCATAGAGATGGGATTTCACCATGTTGCCCAGGCTGGTCTCAAACTCCCGAGCTCAAGCAGTCCACCCCCTTTGGCCTCCCAAAGTGCTGGTATTACAGGCGTGAGCCACCGCGCCCAGCCCTGTTGTTTATCTTTAATTTTATAGTTAGTACATTATGTGGTCTAAGAAATATCTGTCTCAAGATCATGAAAATTGTCTCCTCTGTTTCATTCTACAAGCTTTATCGTTTTATCTTTTTTGTTTGGGTTTATGATCCAGTTTGACTTAATTTTTGCATATGATATGAGGGAGGAATTTAGATTATTATTTTTCTCTATACAGATAACCAGTTGAGCACCATTTGCCTGAGAGACTATTCAGTCCCACATTGAATTACTTTGCCACCTTTGTTGAAAATCAGTTAACCATATTGATCTATTTGCCTATCCTTATCCACCACAACCTCCGCCTCCTGGGTTCAAGCGATTCTCCTGCCTCAGCCTCCCAAGTAGCTGGGATTACAGGCATGCGCCACCATGCCTAATTTTGTATTTTTAGTAGAGATGGAGTTTCTCCATGTTGATCAGGCTGGTCTCGAACGCCCGACCTCAGGTGATCTGCCCGCCTCATCCTCCCAAAGTGCTGGGATTACAGGCGTGAGCCACCGGGCCCGGCCTAGTTGTTCTTTTACAAAATAATTTTGGCTATTGTACAAGTCTTTGGGTTGGACTTTGGTTGAAAATGGGTTACTTCCCATTTTCCTATTTTAGCATAAGCTCAACAATTTCTACAAAAAAGGCCACTGGAATTTCCCATGTTCTTTTGTTTTCATCAGGTATTTTTTGTTTTGTTTTTAGTATTGCATTCTATCTATTGACAATATGTATCTTTGGATTAGTTTTAGTGGTTGCTCAAGGAATTACAATATTGACCCTTAACGCATCATAGTCTACTTTGAGTTAATAATATGCCACCTCACAGAAATAATTGTTTTATTATATGTAATATACCATGCAATTAATTACAGTATAATTGCATTGATACCTTACATTATCTTTGTTATACCTTTTTTTAAATATTTTTGGGACAGAGTCTCATTCTGTTGCCCATTCTGTTGCCCAAGCTGGAGTGCAGTGGTCTGCCTCTTGGGTTCCCAGGTTCAAGTGATGCTCCTGCCTCAGCCTCCCCAGTAGCTGGGATTACAGGAGTGTGCCACCACACCCAGCTAATTTTTGTATTTTTAGTAGAGATGGGGTTTCTCCATGTTGGCCAGGCTGGTCTCGAACTCCTGACCTCAGGTCATCCACTTGCCTCAGCTTCCTAAAGTGCTGGGATTACAGGTGTGAGCCACCATTCCCGTCGTATCTTTGTTATACATTCTGGAATTGGCTTGCTAAAATTTTGTTGAGGCTTTTGCATCTATGTTGATGAGTAAAATCTTATTTTGTTAGTAATTTATTTAATGATGTAATTTACGTACCACAGGATTCTCTTGTTTTGTAGTCACTCCCCTGTTCCCACCCCCAGGTCCACACAACTACTAATCTACTTTTGTCTCTGCATATTTACTTTTCCTGGATATTTCATATAAATGAAATTATACAATATGTCATCTTTTGCATCTGGCTTCCTTCACTTGGCACAATGTTTTCCAGGTTTATCCATGATGCGGCATGTATCAGTACTCCATTCCTTTTCATTGACAAATAGTATTCCATCATATGGATGTACCATCCATCATTTGTTAATCCATTCATCAGTTGATGGGCATTGTTCCCACTTCTTAGCTATTAAGAATAAAGCTGGCCAGGCACGGTGGCTCACTCCTGTAATCCCAGCACTTCGGGAGGCCGAGGCGGGCAGATCACCTGAGGTCAGGAGTTCGAGACCAGCCTGATCAACATGGAGAAACTCCATCTCTACTAAAAATACAAAATTAGGCATGGTGGCGCATGCTTGTAATTCCAGCTACTTGGGAGGCTGAGGCAGGAGAATTGCTTGAACCCAGGATGGGGAGGTTGCAGTGAGCTGAGATCACACCATTGCACTCCAGCCTAGGCAACAAGAGCGAAACTCCGTCTCAAAAAACAAACAAACAAACAAAAGAATAAAGCTGCTGTGAACATTCGTATACAAGTCTTTAAGTGGAATGGCTTTTTAAGAAACTGCCAAGCTTTTCTAAAGTGGCCACACCATTTTATATTCTCCTAGCAATGTAAGATGATTTCAGTTTCTCATTTATTATCTGTCTTTATTTATTATAGTAGGCACACAGTGGTACCTCATCGTTGTTTCAATCTGCATTTCATGTAATGACACTGAGCATCTTTTCTTTTTTTTTAAATTTTTATTATTTATTGATTTTTTTTTTGAGACCGAATCTTGCTCTGACACCCAGGCTGGAGTGCAGTGGGGCAATCCCAGCTCACTGCAACCTCTGCCCGCCCCCCGGGTTCCAGCAATTCTCTTTCCTCAGCCCCACCAAGTGGCTGGGACTACAGGCATGTGCCACCACGCCCGGCTAGTTTTTGTGTTTTTCATAGAGACAAGGTTTCACCATGTTGCCCAGGCTGGTCTCAAAACTCCTGGGCTCAAGCGATCCACCCACCTCGGCATCCCAAAGTGCTGGGATTACAGGTGTGAGCCACTGCACTCGGCCTATTTTTATTTTCTATTCTTTGAGACAGGGTCTCGCTCTGACACCCAAGATGGAGTGCAGTGGTGCGATCACGGCTTATGGCAACCTCTGCTTCCAGGGCTCAGGTGATCCTCCCACCTGAATCCCAAGTAGCTGGGACTACAGGCGCGCACCACCACACCTGGCTAATTTTTGTATTTTTAGTAGAGTTTCTCCATTTTGTCCAGGCTGTTCTTGAACTCCTGGGCTCAAGCAATTCCTCCACCTTGGCCTCCCGAAGTGCTGGGATTATGGGCATGAGCCACTGTGCCTGGCCACATCTTTTCATATGCTCATTAACCATTCATTTATCTTCTTTAGTGATATTTGTATTCAAATGTGTTGCCTGTTTTTAAAGTGGGTTGTTTCTCTTATTATTGAGTTGTAAGAATTCATTATATATTCTGAATACAAGTCCTGTACCAGATATGTCATTCGCAAACAGTCTGTGGCTTGTCTTTTCATTTTCTTAGTAGTGTCTTTTGAAGTGCCAACATTTTTAATTTGATAAAATCCAATTTATTTTTTCTTTTATGGTGTTATATCTAAGAACTCTTTGGTTAACTCATGATTGTGAAGATTTTTCTCCTATTTTTTCTTCTAAATTTTCTAGTTTTGGCTGGGTGTGGTGGCTCACACCTGTAATCCCAGCACTTTGGGAGGCTGAGGCAGATCACTTGAGCCCAGGACTTCAAGACCAGCCTGGGCAACATAGTGAGATCCTACAGAAATTTTTAAAAAAATTAGCTGGGCATGGTGACACACACCTATAGTTTTTTTGTTTTGTTTTGTTTTTTTGTTTTTTTTTTTCGAGATGGAGTCTCGCTCCATCACCAGGCTGGAGTGCAGTGGCGTGATCTTGGCTCACTGCAACCTCTGCTTCCCAGATTCAAGCAATTCTCCTGCCTCAGCCTGCCGAGTAGCTGGGATTACAGGCGCGTGCCACCACGCCCAGCTAGTTTTTCTATTTTTAGTAGAGATGGAGTTTCACCATGTTGGTCAGGCTGGTCTCGATCTCGTGACCTTGTGATCCACCTGCCTCGGTCTCCCAAAGTGCTGGGATTACAGGCATGAGCCACCGCGCCCGGCCACACCTGTAGTTTTTACGGTTTTACTTCTTACACTTATCTGTATGATTCATTTTGAATTAATTTGCATGTGAATATCCAGTTGTTCAAGCACCATTTGTTAAAAAGACCATCCTTTCCTCATGTGTTTTCCTAGGTTACATGTTAAAATACTTACTCTGTTCCATTGTTTAATTTTCTACATCAGAGGCTCCATTTATGGGTTTAGTGATTCTCCTTGGTTTTATCTGTATCTCTCATTTTCTCCCTGATCCTTTTTTGACCTATTCTTTCCATTTCATTTCGGTTACTTTTCTTATTTCTATCCTTATATCCATGCCCCTCACTGAATTGTCTGCAGCGTCTAATCGCCCGTGGACTACTTATGTTACCTTCCCATCTCTGTTTTTGTTTTCTCTTCTACTTGTTTTCTGAAGTTTCCGGTTCACATTGCCCCATGTGTGTCCTGAGCTCCTTCAGGGAGTGTGTTTTTGCTGGCACTTTCTGCAATCTGCCCCTTCTCAGCATGCTTCCCGCTGTCTGTCTGGCTAGTCGCATCCCGCAGGTGGCTGCTGCTGCTGCGCTTCACCCCTTGGCCTCGGTGGTGGTCACAGTTGCTTTTGGCAGTCCTTACGTGTATTTTGAGTCTGCAGATTATATCTGTCTCCTTGGTTTGATGAAAATTGAGTTATTTTCCTTCTCCTTGTTGCTTTTGTAAGTTCTCCAAGAGTAGGAGAGGAAAATTGCTGTTGTGTATCCTCACACTGAGAGCCCCAGGCACGCATCTCTGCTTATTTATCATTCAAGTCTTTCACTCAAAGGCCAGGGTCTGAAACTGGTGTCTTACAAAAATCCCGGAAAATTATATTTTCCCTTTGAAAATTACCTCTTCCCCACTGTATCTCCTTCCAGAACTCACTCTGTCCTCTGTGGACCTTCTCATTCCGTCCTTCACATTTTTAAATCTCTTCCATATTTTTCATCTTGTCCTCTCTCTGGGCTGCATTCTAGATGATTTCTTCTAGATCTTCGTAGAAAGTCTGTAGGTGACCATTCTGTTTAAATTACTCGGCATCTCCCTTTTTCCCTTCCCCACTTTTCTTCTTAGCATTTTCCATGTTTGACACACTGTATTTTACATACTGATTTTCGGTGTTTTGCCCCACTATTTTTTAATTTCTTACTTTCAGTTCAGGTAGAACATACCTATGGAAAAGTACACAAACCAAAGTGTCAAGCTCAGTGAATTATCACAAAGCAAACATGCCCTTGTAATAGCACTCAGATCATGGAGCGGGAGCACTCCAGAGGCCCCTGTGCCCACCCCACCCCACCAAGGCCCTCTAGATCATTCGGATCAAAAGGAGCAAGTATCAAGCACGCATAAATGCAGCTCGAAACACTTTGCTCAACCACAGCCACTCCTCACCTCCATGGCATGACCATAGTTCACTGCAGCCCTGAACTCCTGGCCTCAGCCTCCCAAAGCACTGGGACTGCAGGCGTGAGCCGCCGTGCCCTGCCTCTTTAAAAAATAATAATTATTATTATTATATAAAAAATCATATCATGTGTATTCTTTTGTATCTGGTTTCTTTTGCTCACTGTTCTGTTTGTGCAGTGTGTTCACAGATCCAGATGACATAGGGTATAGTCATAGCTCATTCACTGACTGCTGTGTATTATTCTATTGTGTGAACGTACCATAATTTATTTATCTTTTCTACTACTGAGAGATTTTTGAGAGATTATTTATTTTATTTATATATTTATTTATTTATTTGAGAAGGAGTCTCACTCTGTTGCCCAGGCTGGAGTGCAGTGGCGTTATCTCGGTTCACTGCACCGCCTCTCGGGTTCAAGCAATTCTTCTGCCTCAGCTTCCAAAGTAGCTGGGATTACAGGCACACACCACCACTCCTGGCTAATTTTCATATTTTTAATAGAGATAGGGTTTCACCATGTTGGCCAGGCTGGTCTTGAACTCCTAACCTCAGGTAATCTGCCCACCTCAGCCTCCCAAAGTGCTGGGATTACAGGTGTGAGCCACCGTGCCTGGCCCTTTTTTGTTGTTGTTTTCGAGATGGAGTCTGGCTCTGTTGCCCAGGCTGGAGTGCAGTGGCTCAATCTTGGCTCACTGCAACCTGCGCCTCTTGAGTTCAAGTGATTCTCCTGCCTCAGCCTCCCAGGTAGCTGGGATTACAGCTGCCCACCACCACATTCAGGTAATTCTTTTTTTATATTTTTAGTAGAGACAGAGTTTCACCATGTTGGCCAGGCTGGTCTCAAACTCCAGACCTCAGGTGATCCCCCCGCCTTAGCCTCCCAAAGTGCTGGGATTACAGGCATGAGCCACCGCACCCGGCCAAGAGATTTTTTGAGAGATATTTTGGCTGTTTCCAACTTTTGGCTATTATGATGAGAGCCGCTATGAACATTTTTCTCCATGTGTCTCAATGATGCTGTATATGCCCTTCTCTTGGGTGTATACCTAGGAGTGGAGTTGATGGGTTAGGAGTATGTACACTGGTTCTCAGCTGCTCACTTTCTTGGAACTTTGTGGGCATTCTCTGAGGTCTGGCTAAAGTTTCATTCTCCAGAGAGGATTGGCTTGCTTATTCCAGTTACCTGGGACGCTGCCAAGCGGGGACCACTTTATTTTTATTTGTTTATTTATGACCACTTTGTTTTATTGATTGGTTGAGACACGGTCTCACTCTGTCACCCAGGCTGCAGTGCAGTGGCATGATCACGGCTCATTGTAGCCTCAAACTCCTGGGCTCAAGCCCACCCCAGCCTCCTGGGTGGCTAGGACTACAGGTATGAGCCACCATGGTTGGCTAATTAGAGACAGGGTCTCGCTCTGTTACCCAGGCTGGTAACAAACTACTTGAAACCATTTTAAATTAAATTTTTTGTTGGACACTCTTCAGGCTGCACAGATAACATGAGCACCGAATGCCAACGTCCATGAGGCCCCACTTGCTGCAAATTTTGGGGAAGATTTTCTTCCCCTCCACCCAGAGAGCCACACTGGAGACAGGCAAGCTTCCCCACTGTCCCCTCCTGTGTGATGGGTCAGTTCTCATTCCCCGGCCCCAACGGCTTAGGGTTTGGAGTTCGTGCTCTGCATGGTGTATGACTGCCGTAACAAGGTACTACAAGCCAGGTGGATTTAGACAACAGAAACTCATTCTTTCACACGTCTGGAGGCCAGAATTTCAAAGTTAGGGTGTCAGTGTTGATCCCTGCCGAGGGCTCTGAGGGAGAATCTGGCCATAGCTCCCTCCTGGCTTCTGGCGGTTGCTGTGGTCCTTGGTGTTCCTGGGCTCGCAGCTGCATCCTGCCAGTCTCTGCCTCCGCTCTCACACGGTGTCTCCCTGTGTCTGTCCTCACTCAACTGCCATCTCTCTGTCTCCCTTCTTATAAGGACCTCAGTCATTAAGGGCCCACCCTGCTCCAGTAGGACCTCATCCTAACACATTACATCTGCAAAGCCCCCCACCCCCCAAATAAGGCCACATGCTAATGTCCTGGGGTTTGGGACTTGAGTACACCTTTCCCGGGGGGGACACAGCCAGTCTGTAGCACATGGGTCCCTGTTAGACTACCCACCCTGGTCAGCCCTAGGCTTTCTCTTCTGCCCCCCGTTCCTCCCATAGTTGCCAAAGAAAAGCACAAGTTCTCCAAGAACTTTCCAGAAATTTGGAGAACAAAAGCCAGCGTTGGCTTCTGCCTGCCTCACAGATTTTCGGCATGTTAAGTGTTCGTTTTCTATGGATTTCTGCCTCTAAGGCTGACTCGGCAGCAGTGCGGTTCAGAATCTTTTACGTTTGGTTTCGCGTCCACCTTTCAATAAGGAACATGGCGAGGGAACCCAGTCTGTGGTACCCATCAGTGGTGTTTATCTACACTTGCTCCCCCTGCCCCCGTCCCACCCAGAGGCGTGCCCTGTTCCCCCACCCCTGGCATCTCGCTTGAGGTTCAAAACCCAGGGCTCTGGAGCTAGGCACCTGCGTTATGACCGCCTGGCTGTGCCACCTCAGGGAAACTGCTTCCCATTGCTAGCCTGGATTTTCCCACTGTAAACTGGGGACTCTGGAAGACCATGTGACAATGAAGGGTCAAAGTGCACACATTCTCACATTCTCAGTTGGGCCCCAGCCCAGCCTCCCAGCTGGAGGGCTCCAGTTAGCATTGTTAGCAGGTCGCATCTTTGAGGGTGAAGTGGTCCAGAGAGGTCCTCGGAGGGAACACAGTGAGAAGAGACCTCCCAGAATCCCCCAGACACCCCATCCCTCCATGTGTCTCTGTGTTTCAGGGAACATCTACCATTATGTGCCCTGGTACAACACCAAGCCTGTCGTGGCCGTGACCTCCAACTGGGAGGACGTCAGCTTCCGCATGAACTGCCTCAACCTCCTCCACTTCACTCGGGACCGCCTGGTGAGTGGTGCAAGAGCCGATGCTGGGAAGGGTTCAGAGTGTGGCTGGGAGACTTGGGAAACTGCATCACAGTGGCAGGAAACTGGTCACACAGCTCATTCATGCATTCATTCCACACTGTTGAGAAGAACATGCCAGAAGCAGGGCTAGGCACTGAAGACACAAAGATGATTAAACACAGCCCCTGTCCTCACTGTCTAGGGAAGTTAGACATGCAGGCAGTGACTGTGCAGTGCAACTAGGGCTATGATGGAGATGCGGGTACCAGATGCTATAGGGTCAGAGAGAGAAGGTGGGGAGAGGAGAGGAAGAGTGGATAGTCAGAGGAGGTGTGCACAAAGGAGGTGACACATCAGCAGGGTTTTGAAGAATGCATAGGATTTTGTTGGGGACTGGGTGGGGGTAGAAGGGAATAACGTGCAAAGCCGTGGCAATGTGGTGGTTTCTGAAGTTCGGCAGGATCGGGGGGAGGCATGGAGGTGACATGAAGATAAGACCATAGAAGCTGGAAGGAGTGAGATCAGAAACGATCTCAGGTGCCTGTTGGGAGTGTAGTTCTCGGGACCCACCTGGGGCTGGCACCTCTGGCATGACTTTCTCACACCTATGTGGAGGTCAGGGCTCTGCAGTGCTTCCCAGTCTTATCCCATCCCAGCTTCTTGCCACCTGTTTCTTCTGTTGGGTAGCAGGAAGGATGTGGGGGGTTCCTAGCCTCGGAGTTGTGGACAACCTTGAACTGATATCACCAGGTTATCCCTCAAAGTTCCCAAGGTCATGGCTGAAAACATCTTGGGCCAATCAGCCCTATGGCCTGTCCAGCTGGGCTCCATGCTGAGGCGGGCTCTCTCACCATTTCTCTCCTGTTGGGCAGAAAGCCAACCTGGACACCCTGAAATCCACGCGGAATCGGAAGGACCCAGCTCTCCTCTACCAGTGGGAGAAACTGCTGAGGGAGCTGGCGGAGGACTGCAAGTAGGAATGGGGGCACTCCGGGATACAGCTGGCCTGGAGCTGAGCCAGATCTGGACCTAGGGGCTCAGAGCAGTGCCCTGAACACCTACCTCCCCCCACCCTCCTCGGGGAGGAGCACTGCTCAGACCTCTCCCCAGCAGGAAACCCCAAGAGTCGCTTCTCCCTTCCCATTCAGGTCCCTGCTGCCCCACACCCACACCCGAGGCTCCTACCAAGCCAGCCTGTCCCCTTCCTCCAGACAAGCCCACATAGCCCCACCTCCCTGCAGGCCCTGGGAGGGTGGGAGAGGACTGGATGAGAACCCAGGGCTGGACACACAGCGAGCAGGCTTCCTATGGAGCGTAGGAAGGGCTCCCCGGCCAGGCCAGGCCAGCAGCAGATGGGGGCAGGATCTTGAGGCCAGGAGGGGCACACTGGCCTAAGGCAGGGCAGGAATGGTGACACTGGGAGGCAGTAGAGAGGTCCAGCCCCTGCTACCCTGTCCTGGCCACAGGCGCCCTCTGCCCTGCATGACCTATCAGCCCAAAGCTACCAGCCTGGACAGGAAGAGGTGGCAGCTCCGCAGCCTCCTCCTGCAGGAACTGGCCCAAAAGGCCAAGCAAGCCAAGCCCAAGGACATGGTGGCCACAGCGGAGGACTGGCTGTACCGCCTCAACGCCGTGCTCCCTGAGGTGGGTGCTGCACACACTGGCCTGGAGCAGGGCTGGGAGCCGGCTGCGCGGGGCCTGACATTCTCCTGCCTCGGCAGCCCCAGATGGGCCTCCCTGACGTGATGATTTGGCTGGTGGCCAAGGAGCAGCGAGTGGCCTATGCACAGGTGCCTGCCCACTCCGTCCTCTTCTCCCCGGCAGGGGCTCTGCACTCCGGCAGGCTCTGCGGGAAGATACAGACACTCTTCCTACAGGTGGGAATCAGGGGCTCCTCAGCGGAGAACAGGGCTGAGAAATGCCCCCAGAGGAGCCCCTGAGCTTGCAGGGCAGCCCTTATGGGGCCTGTTTCCCTGGTCCCTTAACCAGGTGGAATGGGGTTGAAACAGTCCCCAGAGGAAGAGAGGGGTCTGTGGCTGTCAGCGTGTTGGGTGATGCCAAGTCCATGTACCTCCTAAATGTTCCCCAAATCCACCTCCTCGCTGGGCGTGGTGGCTCACAGGTAATCCCAGCACTTTGGGAGGCCAAGGCGGGTGGATCACCTGAGGTCAGGAGTTCGAGACCCAGCCTGACCAACGTGGTGAAACCCCGTCTCCACTAAAAATACAAAAAAAATTAGCTAGGCATGGTAGTGCATGCCTGTAATCCCAGCTACACGGGAGGCTGAGGCAGGAAAATCGCTTGAATCTGGGAGACGGAGGTTGCAGTGAGCTGAGACTGTGACACTGCTCCAGCCTGGGTGACAGAGCGAGACTCCGTCTCAAAAAAAAAAAAACAAAACAAAACCAGAAAACAAATCCACCTTCTCTGTCATCCTCATGGCTGCCACTTGGTCCAGCCCCTTGTCATCTCTTCCCTGCACCGTGATGGGGTGATCTCCAAAATATTTAATGTCTGTAAGGTTTGGCACCAGCCCATCATATCAGATGCAAGCTATAAATAAGACTAAACACCCTGACCACCACCCCCACCCCTGGCTGTGACAGTGGCCTCCCTGCTTCTAATCCTCCCTGGGGGGATGTGGGGGCCACTCCCTCCCCCTTCAGAGACTCCCTGGCTCCCCACTGCCTCCTGGAGAAGGTGCCACCTTGCGGCCTGGCCCCTGGCCCCTGTGCCTGCATCCATTCTCTCTGGCCCATACGCTCAACAGTAAGGACACTCTGAGCTTTCTTGGCCCCAACTGTACCTGCCCTTTGCCCTCTCCACCAACGTGCAAGCCTCCTTTCATGCCCACCAGAGTCCTTCACATCCCACAAGAACCCCTGAGACATGAATCCTGGCTCTATGTGGCCCTAGGCCAACTCCTGACCATGGCCTCAGCATGCTGCTCCGTAGAATGGGCCTGCCAATCACCGTGCCCTCCTCATGGTGGGGTGTGAGGATCCAGGCCTACGATGCACACTGGGCAACTGGCACAGTGCCGGCCCATAACAAGCACACAAGGAATGTCCATCAGTCCCATTATCAACGTCCCTGCCACTCCCTCTGTGAGGCACTCCCAGGCTCTCTGCTTCATGGCTCCCAGGGTGGAGCCACCCCACTCGGAAGGGCAGAACAGAACTCCATGCCATTCACTTACAGCTCCAGCACTCAGCTCAGTGAAGGCCCTGCTTCCAGGGCTCGGGGGGAAGGGGAAGGTACAGCCCACTCGGGGTGGCTGGGGTGGCGTTCAGGGTGTTTAGTGCCCCTGTGGGACCGATCGGCCTCTGGCTCAGTACCCAGAGGGTGAAGGACAGAAGGATGTGCTCCCAGCTCACCTCCGGGTCTGCATGTGGCTTGGCAATGTCACAGACAGCAAGGACCTGCAGCTGCTCCGCCAGGGTGACATGGCGGTGTACGCCGAGATGGTGAGTGGTGAGCGGCAGCCCAAGGCCAGGGCAGGCATGCGGGGGTGGAGGTGGGGTGGCCTCGTCGGGAAGAGATGGCCTCCCTGCAGGGCATTTGGCGTGAGGAGGGAGGGTGTAGCTGCAGTGGCCCTGCACTGAAGAGGAAGAAAAAATTCCTGACTGAAACTGAGGGCTAGGAGAGAGTCTGATGGAGGAGGCAGAGACTAAAGCAATCTCGGACGCTGCCAGCTCTGGTCTCTTGTTGATCCTCCATACACGTGTGGAGACAAAGGGGGCGACTAAGTGACCTCTGGGGCCTGGTGCCCCTCTCCCTGATGCAGGTTTATTCCGAGCTTTCTCCTAGTTCATCAACAGCATGTGAAGTGAGCAAGGCTCTGACTTGCAGGGGCCTCACCCATCACCAACAGGGCAGCCCGGGACCCCTGCAGGCCCCAGTGGGGTCTCAGAAGGTGAAGGACTAGAATGGTAGAGGAGCAGGATCTGAGGCATCTGCCCACAGAACCATCAACCTGGGGACTGGGTGGGCAGCGGCCAGGGACTGCTCTAGAACCAGAGGAAGGGAGATGTCCTTGGCTCCCGGGGGGAAGGACATGGCTCAGGAAGCCACGTGAACAGCAGAGGGGAAATAAGATTTGAGTGTCAGGCTTTTTAACTTACTGAATTAAAACATACGTTTGCAGTGTCTAAATTGCATGTGTAGATGGATACATCATAATATGTCTAACCAGTTCCATAGGTCTTGGAGGTACAGAGGCGGAGAGGGGTTCAGGGTGAGGGGCAGGGAGCAGGGCCTGCGTGCTCAGCGGGCACCAGAGGACTGGGCCGGTGCCTTTGATGCCAGCTGCCTGCTCCCTCTTCACTGCAGACCCTGGGGAGCCCAGCTCTCCTGCACCACCCACCATTGCTGCCTCTGGGCCTTTTCATCCACACTTTCCCTGCTGAGCACGCAGGCCCTGTTCCCTCCCCTTCACCCTGGACCCCTCTCCACCTCTGCGCCTCCAAGCACTACATAGATATCTTATGATATCTCTGTCCACACATGCAGCATCCACCCCACTCTGCCAGCTGAGTGATCCAGGGAAGGATTGACCTCTGAGCCTCAGTGCCCTCACCTGTGCAATGGGGACATGGCCCTTTCTTGCCTGGCTACCACATTTTTAGGATGCCCCTGCAGCCCAGAGTCAGGGGGCCCAGGGGAGGCCCATGTCCCCGCACTTCGTGCTGAAGGAGGTGGCCACCCTGACAAGCTTCCCTCCCGTAGTACGAGAATCAGGCCAAGTATAAAGACCAGTGGGGGCAGCAGGGGCTGTATCGCTGCCCCAACTTCTCGGATGTCATGGGGAACAAGACCCTCCCCATGACGAATTTCCAGCCACCCCTGGGATGGCACTGGCAGGACAGCTGGACAGTGGAACCTCAGAGAAGGTAAGGCCAGAGGGGGCAGGCTTCACTGGAGGGGACACTTCACCTGGGAGGGCCAGTCCGCGGCAGCCCAGAAAGATGGGTACCTAGCCCCTAAGCCTGGTGCCAGAGGGCCAAGGTGCACCAGGCCAAGGGCCCTGCCCACCACTCTGTCCTGCATGCCGGGCCCTGCTGGCCCTGTCCTGCCCAGAGCAGGTGGGGATGCCAGGTATGGGAATGCTTGGCCAGCAGAAGACAGCCCCAGGGGCTGCTCGGGGAGGTGTGCTGGGAACTTGGGGTCTCTCTACCCCCAGATTCCTCCTGGACATAGACATCAACAAGAGCCAGGTGCTGGAGGAGGTATATGAGAACCAGGGCCGTGACACCAGAGGCGTCTGGGGGCCTGCCGCCATCCCAAACACAGACGTGGTGAGCAGGGTCGAAGCTGCCTCAGGGGTTGGGGGGCAAGCAAGGCCACCAGGCGGGGCGCCTTGGAAGCTGGGGGTCCCAGTGGAAAGGTCTGAGCCCTATGCCCTGCACTGTGTGGGGCCCTGGGTGAGCGCCAGCCTTCAGGCCCTCTCTCTCAGCACTCATGGGGTGAGGGGCTTGTAGAAATACCTTAAATAAGACTGAGAAACAACAAAAGGGAGGCAATGTTTCCTCCTAGGCCTCCTTCAAAGGTGCTGCTTACCACAAAGGAGAGAATCTGCTTGGGGCAGGCTAACCCAGCACTGCCCAGTAGAACTTTCCGTGATGATGGAAATCTTCTATATCTGCACGTGTGGCTATTGAGCGCTTAAAATGGGGCACTAGTGAGATGAAGGAAATAAACTTTGAATTTTAACTCATTTAAGCTAGAGTAGCCCCAGGCAGCTGGTGGCTACTGTATTGGGTAGTGTGGGTTTAATGGATCTCAAAAGCATGCTAGTCTCCCCTTTACGATGAGGAGGAGCAGTTTCCAGTGCAGAAAAGCAGGTCCTTGGAGCATATTCAGTGATGGCTCTGGTGGTATGAGGTGTAGCAAGCACAGTCTGGCCCGGAGTGGGAGGCTGCTGCAGCCACAGCAGGCACGCACACAGGTGTGGGAAGAGGGAGGGAGGGCAGCCTCCTCCCAGCTCATGTGCCCCTCGCTCGCCCTCTCTGTCCACCTGCAGAATGGACAGCCCATGGAGGCCCGGGAGAACGTGAAGTGCCCCCAAGGCTGGCACTTTAAGAAGGACTGGGTGGTGGAGCTGAACCACGCAGTGGACAGTAAGGGTCAGTTGTTTGGTCAGGGTTGGGATCGGGAGAGACCAGGGCCTCAAAATCACGGCAGCCAGCAGGGTGGGATCAAAGCAGCCAAGCCCTCAGTGGGATACGCCTAAATTCCTGGGGCCCCCTGGCCTCCAGAGCTGGGTCTCCAGCATTTCCTTACACATGGTCCCCAGTTTTGAGACAGCACAGGCCATCAGTGTGTCCTGAAGCCTGGCCCAGAGCAAGGCGTGGCAGATGCTGGTGAACAGGAGGCTGTCACATGGTGGCTGAATTCACCCACAGCAGCTCCACGGCAGGAATGATGATGGGCTGCAAGTCTCAAGGCCCGGGCTCAAGATGCAAGCTTTGCTGCTTATGGGCTGTGTGGCCTTGTGCGAGTCATAGGACTTCCCTGAGCCTCACCTGCCTCATTTGTAAGCTGGGCAGCTGGGGGGCCCAGGCCACTCAGGTGACACAGTGTAGCCACACTCTCCTTTCTACACCTCAGGGCCAGAGACCTGGATGTGAGGGAAGTAATGCCCTTCTAGGGCCTGTCTCCCGGGCCTGTCCAGGCCTCCCAACCTCCGGGCACCTGAGGACTCAGAGGCCATGGTCCCCCCACTGCAGGCTGGGAGTATGGAGTGGGGATCCCACCGTCAGGCCTGCCCCAGGTCTGGAGCCCGGTGGAGAAGACGTACCACTCATGCCGCCGCCGGCGCTGGGCGCGTGTGCGCTTCAGGAACCATGGGGAGCTGAGCCACGAGCAGGAGACCCTCTCCTTCCTGCAGCTGGTGAGGGGTCGACGGGGGCCCTAGCTGGGACTGCGGGCAGGGCCGCCTTGGCTGCTGCAGGAACACAACCCTGCTCTCCTCCCCACCGCAGGGCCTGGCCAAGGGCGAGGAGGAGGGCTGGGAGTATGACACCTTCGGCTCCAAGTTCCACCTCAACCCTCAGCCCCAGAGCCGGTTCCGCCGCCGCTGCTGGCGCCGCAGGCTGGCCCCCAACAAGGACAAGGGCATCGCGCCCATATTCCTCCTGGAGGGGTCCTTGGTAAAGCCTCACAGGCTGGGTGACGCCTGCCTGTAACCCCACCTCCCAGAGAAGCCAGGGCCTGGCCTGGCTGGGGCGCTGATTGCGGAGGAAGGGCCTCTGTTCCTCAGGCTTGCGAGGGTGGCAGTGTGAGGGAGGAGGGTGACTGGGCCTAGGCTAGAGGAAACAGGAGCAGCACCCAAGAGCCTCAGGGGAGACTGTCCTGGGTACAGGCTATGGATCTGAAATACCATGCTGGGAAGGAAGAGGACAGCAAGACATGGCCATGGGGTCTGGACAGACAGTTCAGGGACCCCCAGAGGCAGGACACCCGGCCCCCCAACTTGCCCTTCATCTACTGCACCTTCAATAGTAAGCACTGACTTGGGAGTCTGCTTGAATGGCCCCAGAGGCCAGTACCTGAGGGCAGGGGGTGGGGACGGGGTGTGGGCAGTCAGAGGGAGCCGCTGGGGTCCTGGGGCAGGTGACAGGCATGGCTCCTCTTTCCCCAGAGCCCCACTACTACCAGCTCTTCTGCTACATCTACCAGGCCCGGAACCTGGTGTCCAATCAGATCCTGACATTCCAAGGTAGGTGGCAGGCAGCCTTGTCCCCAGCTGAGGACAAGGCCTCAGGGAGGAGAGCAGGGTCATGTTCTGCAGCAGCCAAGGCGGCCCTGCTTGCAGTCCCAGCCAGGGACCCTGCCCGTCGGCCCCTCACCAGCTGCAAGCCTTGTCCCTGGGTCCTGGCGTCAGCTGCTCAGCAGTGTAAAGACAGAGGCATGGATGAGGGTGACAAAGACGCAGACCCCTCTCCCAAGCAGCTTATGGTCCTGGTTTGGGGAAAAGACACAAAACAAAGACTATGGGGCAGGGCTGCTCTTGAGGGGTGACCCCAGTGCTGTGGAATTAGATGTGGGAGCTGAGAGGGCTCCATCCCAGTGGTGGCCACTTAGCTGGGCATGGAAGAGGGAGGAGCTTGCCTGGCAGTACTGGCGGGGCATGAGGGCAAGAGAGAGGGCAGTATGCTTGGGAACCATGTGTCACTCGTGTTTGGACAGAGGCAGAGGGGCCTGTGGGGAGGGCCCGTCCTTGGTTCTGTGAGGACGCCCCAGTGAAAGTTTCAGGAGACAAGCCACATGCTCCAGCCTGGTCCTTATTGCTGTTTGTAGGGAGCGGGGACAGTAGGTGGCAGGGCTTCAAGGATGTCTGCTGGGAGCTGTGTCCCTTGGGCTTCACCAGCCACATCGAGAGGCCCATGTAACACTCCCTGATGCCAGGCCACTTGCTGCTGCCATGAAAGGGCAGCCACAGAGCCGGGCGCGGTGGCTCACACCTGTAATCCCTGCACTTTGGGAGGCCAAGGTGGGCCAATCACGAGGTCAGGAATTCGAGACCAGCCTGGCCAACATGGTGAAACCCCGTCTCTACTAAAAATACAAAAATTAGCGGGGTGTGGTGGTGGGCGCCTGTAATCCCAGCTATTCGGGAGGCTGAGGCGGGGGACTGCATGAACCCGGGAGGCAGAGGTTGCAGTGAGGCGAGATGCGCCACTGCACTCCAGCCTGGGCGAAAGAGCAAAACTCTGACTCAAAAAAAAAAGAGAGAGAGAGGAAAAAAAAAAAAGGGCAGCCACAAGTGGCCTTGTCCCTAGAACTCCTCCAGAGGAGCCCCTGCCCTCCATCTCTGTGAGGCCCAGGCTTCAACCCTGGGAGGCACACAGAACTCGTGGATGGGACCAGATGATGCCTGGCCTCTGGTGACAGGCCCCGGTGCTCTGCAGCTGACTCTGAGGGGGCCTCTGGGAGGCCTCAGTGGCTGCCCTGCCTGACCCTCCTGGGCCCCACTGGGTCCAGTGGCTGCAGCAGCAGAGGAGAGGAAAGCCCCTCTTCCCAGCTCAGGACACTGCTACCTCCTCCTCTACCCCTCCAGGGCCCTTCATTCGGGTGGTCTTCCTGAACCACAGCCAGTGCACCCAAACCCTGAGGAGCTCTGCAGGCCCCACATGGGCCCAGACACTCATCTTCCAGCACCTCCTTCTGTACGAGAACCCGCAGGACACCAAAGAGAGCCCGCCACTTGTGGTGCTGGAGCTGTGGCAGCGTGACTCCTGGGTAAGGTGGGCTGGGCAGAGCACGGGGAAGAGGACCTACCTCGCAGAGTGGCTGAGGGGATTTATTTTAGACGAAAATGTATGGAAAGTGCTCCCATGAGGCCTGACGTGCAGAGAGCACCATGGAAATTCGCCTGCCAGCTGTCGCCCTTGCCTTGAGAAGCCCAGACAGAGCTGGGCCTGCCAGTGTGGCCTCCATGCTTTGTGAACTTCCCCCCTCCAGGGCAAGGAGAGCTTGTGGGGACGGAGCATGTGGCCCCCAGTGGTCTGGCTGGATCTCCAGGACCGGATCCTGCCCCCCATGAGGTGGCACCCCCTTGTAAAGGAGTTGGGGAAGGAAGAAGGCGAGATCTTGGCATCCTGTGAGCTGATCCTCCAGACTGAGGTATTGGGAGAGAGGGCCTGGCTGGGAAGTGTGGCACTCAATGCCCCTCCCCAGCCCACCCCCAGCCAGCGGGGGCCAACTCCACCCTGTCAGGAAATGCCTGGGGCCCAGGATCCCGAGCTGTGGGCTTGGTGACGCTGGCCTGACCAGCCTCTCCCCTAAGTCCCCCTGCCAGCCCCTACCCATGGGGCTCTGGGCTCGGTGAGGCCTCTGAGGGACCTGCTTGAAGTGGGGGTGAGGGCAGCAGGACCAGCCCAGAGGACCTCATGCTCCCTGCCCTCCCCCAGAAGCTTGGAGAGAAGCAGCTGCCTATCTTAAGCGTTCCCTGGAAGAATGGGGCATACACACTCCCCAAGAGCATCCAGCCCACGATAAAGAGGATGGCCATTGAGGTGCTGGTGATGTGGAACGCGGACAGTGGGCAGGACAGGCGGGGGTGGTCTGAAGTGCGCTGCAGCCTTCTGCTGGTCCTCCCTGACTACTGGATCCAAAGCTCACACCCCGAGAAAGACTACCTGGGAGGTGGAGGGAGACAGGAGAGAAATGAAGAGGTTCTGGTGTAACACTGGAAATCATTTTACCACAAACCTCTGCAGTGAGGAGTAGGCAAAGGGCTGTAGCATGCATGATCACATGTCAGACTCACGCTGCCCCTGCGCAGTAGGAACTACTTTGCAGAGAAGGAAATAGAGGCTCCAAGAGATAACACATTCCATGCACAGTGATGCAGGGACTAAGTGACAGGGCCATTTAGGCCCAGCTCTGTCTGCCTGCAAATGCCAGGATGTTGCTCACCTCTCTTCTGAGAGTAGCGTGAGGGTCCTCATTCAGAACCTGTGTGCCCTGCCGCAAATGTGGCAAAGAGCACAAGATGGTCAGGCCTCTGGGACTGAAGGCTTCCCCGAGATCAGGCAACTTGGCTGGTTCCTGCTTTGGGCCCCAAGGAGGCTCAAAGTCAGGGTGCAGCTATTTCCTGGCAGGGTGCCAGGTTACTGAATGGCCATTGGGGTCCTCAGTGAGCTAGATGGCACAGGGGCCCTGAGAAATCCAGGCACTTCCTGCTTCTTCGGGCCTCAGAGGCAGTCAGCCTCAGGAACTCCTACCTGAGAACTGATGAGGCTAGACAAGGCAGCAGGTGAGGAGGGGCAATGCCTGCCGGCTATGGAGGTCAGCGGAGGATGCAGCCAGTGGCCAGAGGGCACCTCCCTCATGGGTCGGGGGACAGCGTCCCAGCCCCAAGGACAAGCATTGATCCCTCACAGGACGGGGAAGCCTGTCCTTGTGCGCCTTCAGACCCTGGCTCCTCTGCAGCCCCATTCCCTGGCCCTGCAGGTTCCTGCTGCACCGCTATTGCCCCTCAGCCCCCTTCTCTGGCCAGGACCCCAATACAGAGGCACTGCCTGCCCCTTGTCCTGCTCTCCTTCTTTGTTCTGGTAGATCCTGGCCTGGGGCCTTCGGAACATGAAGAAGGCGAGCTCCCCCCAGCTCCTGGTGGAATTCGGGGAAGAGTCCCTGAGGACAGAACCCATCAGGGACTTTCAGACCAACCCCAACTTCCCCGAGTCCGAGTCTGTCCTAGTCCTCACAGTGGTAAGAGGCCCTAGGGCAGGGGCTGGGCAGCCCTCTTCTTCTGTGGGTCTCACGCTCCCCACATCTCCTCGGGGCTGCAGCTCATGCCGACGGAGGAGGCCTACGCACTGCCCCTCGTGGTGAAGGTGGTAGACAACTGGGCCTTCGGCCAGCAGACTGTGACGGGCCAGGCCAACATCGACTTCCTCCAGCCCTACTTCTGTGACCCCTGGGCTAAGGACTACATGCACCCAAAGCTTCCAAGTATGGCCCTTCCTCCGTGCCTTTCCCCAGGCCTCACAAGCGAGCCCACACTGGGAGTGGGGCAGGCCCTGCTCCCCCGTGGGGTTGGTGCTTCCTCCTCAGCCCTCTCCCCATCCTGAGACTCGTCCCTGTGCTCTCTCTGCACAGCGCTGTCTGAGAAGCACCACCAGGATGTAAGTAAGGGCTGCAGGCCCACCTTCTCCCACACTGCTGACGGGGCGTAACCCTTGGGCCTAAGGAGGGGTGTCCATTAAACAGTCTGGATACCCGTGCCCAACTGTGAGGCCCACCTCGCACTGTAGGGTCCTCAGCCTGTAGGGTCTCTGTAGGTCTCTCAGCCTGACTGCATGTTAGAATCATCTGAGAGTTTTTGTGTTTTTTTTAAACTTTTGAATCTTTTTTTTTTTTGAGACAGAGTTTTGCTCTTGTTGCCCAGGCTGGAGTGCAGTGGCGCAGTCTCGGTTCACTGCAACCTCCACCTCCCTGGTTCAAGCGGTTCTCCTGCCTCAGCCTCCTGAGTAGCTGGGATTACAGGCACACGCCACCACGCACGGCTAATTTTTTGTATTTTTAGTAGAGACGGGGTTTCATCATGTTGGCCAGGCTGGTGTCGAACTCTTGACCTCAGGTGATCCACCTGCCTTGGCCTCCCAAAGTGTAGCAATTACAGGCGTTGAGCTGCCATGCCTGGCCTTAAATCTTAAAAAAAAAACTTTCTTTGGCTGGGTGCAGTGGCTCACACCTGTAATCCCAGCACTTTGGGAGGCTGAGGCGGGCGGATTACTTAAGGTCACAAGTTCAAGACCGGCCTGGCCAACATGGTGAAACCCCATCTCTACTAAAAATACAAAAAAAAAATTAGCTGAGCATGCTGGTGCATACCTGTAATTCCAGCTACTCTGGAGGCTGAGGCACAAGAATCGCTTGAACCCCAGAGGTGGAGGTTGCAGTGCACCAAGATCCCACCACTGCACTCCAGCCCGGGCAACAGAGTGAGACTTCCATCCCCCACTTAAAACAAAATGTATAGAGACAGGGATCTTGCTATGTTGCCCAGGCTGGTCTTGAACTCCTTAGCTCAAGTGATCCTCCCACCTTGGCCTCCCAAAGTGCTGAGGTTACTCAGCCTCACCTGAGAGTTTTAAAACTCCTGAGGCCTAAGCCACTGATCTATTCTATCAGAATTGCTGAGGTAGGACCCAGGCATCAAAATTTTTTCCAACCCCTTCCACACAGGTGATTCCAATGTGCTTTCAGGGTCCCCAACTATTGCTCTAAAGTGGCACTTGTCAAATGTGAATGTGCAGGAACCCTCCAGACATTGTCACCAAAAGCAGACTCTTAGTAGGTCAGGGTGGGGCTTGAGGTTCTGCATTTCTGAGCCCCTTCCAGAATCCAGTCTGCAGCTATGGGCAATGAGGACAAAGAACTATGTGTCCCCTCCTTCTTGCTCCCTAGATCCCATTTCTAAAGACCCCTGAATTAAAAGGTCTATGTGAAAGGCAAGGGCAAGGGCGCCAGGGAAGCCCTGGCCTCGACCCCCTCTCTCCTCTCTGAAGTCAGAGCCCATGAGTGAGCTATGGCTTTCCCTTGCTCACCCTCTCCTTTTTCAGTTCCTAGGCTACCTCTACAGAAAGTTCTGGTTCAAGTCCAGTAAAGCAGAGGTGATGAAGGCTCAGCCCCAGGGAACAAGGAGCAGCCCCATTCAGTGCAGGGAGGTGGGAGGCTGCCCCTGCCCAAGGCCAGAATGATCCTCTTCTCTGCCAGGATGAGTATGAGCACGAGGTGGACTGGTGGAGCAAGCTGTTCTGGGCCACAGATGAGCACAAGTCCCTGAAGTACAAGTACAAAGACTACCACACCCTCAAGGTTTGAAGGAGGGAAGAAAGGGGGATGGAATCAAATCTCCCACTGGAGGAGGCCAGCAGAGCTAGCCTTGATTCCTCTGGGAAGCCTCAAGTGGGAGGGTTCCCGCCCTGTCTCCCAGAGACAGCTCCAGCCACCACCCTGCCTGAAGCACACAGTGCTGGCCCCAGGGCCGCTGACTGCCAGATGCT
Source organism: Nomascus leucogenys (assembly GCF_006542625.1). Lineage (NCBI taxonomy): Eukaryota > Metazoa > Chordata > Mammalia > Primates > Hylobatidae > Nomascus > Nomascus leucogenys. The sequence goes on from NC_044394.1 coordinate 47,342,630, forward strand.
TTGGAGCGAGACCTGGGAGCTGATGGTCCCTCCATCTCCTAATCCCGGGAACAGTCCCCACCAGCCAGGGTTCCACACACCCCTGCAGGTGTATGACTGTGAGCTGGAGGCCGTGCCAGCCTTCCAGGGCCTGCAGGACTTCTGCCAGACCTTCAAACTCTACCAGGAGCAGCCCAAGTTGGACAGCCCCGTGGTAGGGGAGTTCAAGGTGTGTGTCCACCCCAGCTTAGCTGCCCCTGTCTCCTTGTGCACCTTCTGTCCCCAGAAGACGAATAAAAGCCCTGGCTCTATATGCTCATTGTGAAGATGGAGCAGGGCTTAAGAACGTTCTGGGAGTGGAGGAGCAGAGATTCGCCTCCACAGGAACTTGGGGAGCGCTCCCCTTCCCCTCCCTGCTCTGGCCTATGCTGGCCTCCCAAGGCCGCAAAGCCACAGAGAACAAGCCCGAACCTGAAGGGATAGATGGGGCGGAATGAGTCCACAGCGGCACAGATGGGGAACTCACCTACTGACTGCGGTTCCTTTGCCAACACCCTGCTTCAACATAGTGGGCCCTGCTGAACACCTTCTGTACCTGCCTCCACTGTCCTCATGGCCTTCTATCCCTGCTACCCTCAGCCCAACCCTCTCTCTCCTGAACATGGGCTGGGACACCTCCCAGAGGGCTTTACAGAGCTGGCCAGCACTGCCAGGCTGGGCCCCCAACACTCTCCCCCCGCCAGGGCCTTTTCCGCATCTACCCCTTTCCTGAGAATCCAGAAGCCCCAAAGCCCCCGCTCCAGTTCTTGATTTGGCCAGAGAGAGAGGACTTCCCCCAGCCGTGCTTGGTGCGGGTGTACGTGGTACGAGCCATCAACCTGCAGCCCCAGGACTACAATGGCCTGGTAAAGAACAGTACCTGCCCCGCAAAGGTGCCCCGAAGGCTCCCCTCAACCCATCTCTGGGAGTCCCCTCCAACTGCTGACACACAGAATGCCAACTCCCCATAGGCTCCATGTGGTGCAAGGGGCTTGTTTCCACCCTCCTCCCACCCTCCCTGACAAACCTGGATGGCCTCCCCAGTTCCTATCCTTCCCCCACTTGTATCTGACCCCAGTGTGACCCTTATGTGATCCTGAAACTGGGCAAGACAGAGCTTGGCAACCGGGACATGTACCAGCCCAACACTCTGGATCCCATCTTTGGCACGTGAGCTGCCCCAACCCCCAAGACCCCTTCTCCACTCCTACCCATACCACGCTGGAAGTCGGCCGGAGAAGGCACAGAATTCTGGCGCTCATGTCCAGCCAACAAGTTCCTACCACAGCGTCTTACATGCCCTGGTGCTCAACAGATAGAAGACAAATGCATGGGTGGGCCGGTTCTACCCTCACCTCTCACTCTGGCTGGGAGGGGAGCTCAGAGCCCCACATCGGGCCTTTCCAAAGTTATTTTCAACCATAACCAGGGGATGGCGATTGGCAGAAGGCAGCCTACCCCATGCTCTGCTCTCCACAATCTCCATGAACAAACAAGGGGCCTATGGGGCCAAGATACCGGTGAGGGAGGTGGGCACAGAGACATTGCCCACATCCTCTTCAGTCTCCAACGCCTCACCCCTAGGATGTTTGAACTCACCTGCAATATACCCCTGGAGAAGGACCTAGAGATCCAGCTCTATGACTTCGACCTATTTTCACCTGATGATAAGATAGGAACCACAGTCATCGACCTTGAAAACCGACTCCTCTCTGGCTTTGGAGCTCATTGTGGGCTCTCCAAATCCTACTGCCAGTGAGAGTGGGCCTGTCCGGGGGAAGGGAGTCAGGTGGGGTGAAGTGAGCCTACAGCTCCCTTGGGAGAAGCCTGCATCCTAGGTGGGAACCAGGGCCCAGACCTGCCCAGTCTCCACCCAAGCTTCCACCCATGGTCAACCTGCAGCTCAGAGCGGTGTTCTTCAGGACCCAAACCTCCAGACCTCCTCCTCTCACATCCCCCACAGGTCAGGGCCCTTTCGATGGCGGGATCAGATGCCCCCAAGCTACCTCCTAGAACGCTATGCCAAGCGGAAAGGGCTACCTCCACCTCTGTTCAGTCCTGAGGAAGATGCTGTTTTCTACAACGGGAAAAAGTTCAAGCTGCAAAGCTTTGGTGAGCAGCACAGAACACTAGCAGAAAGCACAGACACAGGCCTCTGGAAGCTGTGAGGCTCCAGAATGGAAGAGCTGCAGACTCGGGGGAGAAAGGGGAGGACAAGAAAAGAGCTCCCTGGAGCCAGAGGGCAGCCCACCCCTTTCCCCTTCACTCCTACCCAGGCTGCGGTGGGGAGGGCAAGAGCCTACCTAGGAGATAGGAAGGCTAACGACCTCACAATCCCCTCCTTCCATCCCCCTCCAATCCAGAGCCCAAAACCCCTACTGTTCATGGTTTGGGACCCAAGAAGGAACGCCTTGCACTGTACCTTCTGCACACCCAGGGGCTGGTACCTGAGCACGTGGAGACCCGCACACTGTACAGTGACAGCCAGCCAGGCATCGACCAGGTATGAGACTGGAGAGGCCACTCTGGCTCCTATGGGAGGAACTAGATCAGGAGACAGAGATGCCTGTCCACCCAGGACATAGTCCACGAGAGGGGAAGGACAGGCCAAACATTTGGTAATGTACATGCACAGAAGACAAGCATGCTGTGCACGTTAATAAGCAAGAAGTTCTGGTGGTGTCACTTAGAATGGAGAATTTCAGAGCTGGAAAGGTCATCTACAAGAAACAGAGGCCATGCACCAGCTGTGGGAGGCACTAGGGAGCCCTACCAGTCAATGTCTCCATTGCCTTAAGTGTCTCCCGGGGGGTGGGAAGGTGGCGCTCAGGTCAGACAGTGCAGACATGACAACGCGGGTTCTCGCTGTTAATTGCAGGCTGTGTCTTCTCCACAGCAAATAACCCCAAACAGAAATAAAAATCCCCAAAGGCACCTAATTATCATTCACTCTGCAGCCACCATAATGGCTCATCTCATTCTCTAAACTTCTCAAGCTCATACCACATTCCAGACAGAAAGTCCGCTGCTGAGCAAGATTTTTAAAAAACCATTCTCTGGCCAGGTGCGGTGGCTCACGCCTGCAATCCCGGCCTGTGGGAGGCTGAGGCGGGCAGATCACTTGAGGCCAGGAGTTTGAGACCACCCTGGCCAACATGGCAAAACCTCTTTACTAAAAATACAAAAATTAGCTGGGCACGGTGGTGGGTGCCTGTAATCCCAGCTACTCAGGAGGCTGAGGCACGAGAATCGCTTGAGCCTGAGAGGCAGAGGCTGCAGTGAGCTATCATGCCCCACTGCACTGCAGCCTAGTGACAGAGGGAAACTCTGTTTCAAAAAACAAATAAAAAACCATTCTCATTAAACCTGTTTTCTCAAATGGGTCAACTTCAAAAGAATATAATTAGGTCAGGTAGTCTGAAAGGCAGAACGTATTTGTGTATTCTTCAATGTTGGCAGTTCTGCCCTTTTTCTTTCCTTTTCTCCTCCTTTTCATCCTTTACCTTCTTTCCTCTGTATGTGTGGCTAGTTTAATACCCTTAGGTTGTAGTTCATAACATAAAACGACCTGAAAATCTGGACTGGTATCTAGTTTCCTCATACTCGAGGCTATCAAGCAACACCAAGCTGCTTGATAAATGAAGCCCCAACCCCGATCTGGAGCCCCGTCCAGACAGGCCATCTAGCATGACCTAGGCAGTGGCATTCACCCTCTAGACCTGTCGTAAGTGGAATCCCAGCACCATGCCATCAGCCCCAAAGCTACCGTGTCCCAATCTCCCTGCAATACTCTCTCAGCCAAAAGAAAGGGGGAAGCTGGTGGGTGGTTGCCTGCGGCCTCACAGATATCTCTGTACCCCACCCCTCGGTGTTGGGAACACAACCTCAACAGACCTCAGAACCTGGGACAGGGAACCCCAGGCCAGCCTGCTGAGAACAGAGGCTAGCAACCCCCAACCAGCCAATGTATCCCGGCTCTAGGGAAAGGTGCAAATGTGGGTGGACATCTTCCCCAAGAAGCTGGGGCCTCCTGGCCCCCAAGTCAACATCAACCCCAGAAAGCCTAAAAGGTGAGTGACAGCCCACTTCCCAATTGCTGCATTTCAGTTTAGCCTCCTCCCAGTGCAGGGCACCACTGTCCTCAGGTACTGAGCTGCAGTAATTCGTTTCTCTACTGGGAAGAGAGGAAGCTCTACTGGGAGCTTTCTTCCCCTGAATTCCCCACACTGAGCAAGAACACACAGGGCAGCCTCCCAGGCCTCTCTGCCCTCACCGAGGCTGCAGCTGGGGAGCTCCTCCTCAGCAAAGCCTCAGAGCACAGTGGCCACAGGTATGAGCTGCGCTGCATCATCTGGAAGACTGCCAATGTGGACCTGGTGGATGACAATTTAAGTAGAGAGAAGACAAGCGACATCTACATCAAAGGGTAAGGAAGAGGAGTCAGGCTCTGGCAGAGCCCCTCAGTTCCCCAGTTCTGTCATCCTGCTGGCATGGCCCAGTCCTGAATGGGACACCTCTCCACTTCCAGCTCTGCCTGGCGTCGGCTGGGCAGCCCTTCCCATGGGGTTCCAGCTGGGGGATGGGGACAAGGCACATGAGCCACAGGTGATAGGACTCTGGCCCCAGGTGGTTATACGGGCTGGAGAAGGACATGCAGAAGACAGATATCCACTACCACTCGCTGACTGGGGAGGCCGACTTCAACTGGCGGTTCATCTTTACCATGGACTACCTGGCGGCGGAGCACATGTGTGTCCAGAGCCAGAAGGTAACAGGCCTGGGGCGTGAGGGGCAACAGGCCACACACAGACAGACTCAGGCTCCTGGAGCTCCTCCCCCCACCCCTCCAGAGGCTTGCAATCTGTCCCAGGACATCAGAAACATGTCCTCAGGTGGAAACCCTCTTCCTTGATGGTCTATCACTGCTGGGTGGAGGGCCACTGAGGGGTTCAAGGGAAACGTCCAGGAGACAGGCCAGTAACACGCCCTTCCGCCATTCCCCCAGGATTACATATGGAGCCTGGATGCCACGTCCATGAAGTTCCCAGCCCGACTCATCATCCAGGTCTGGGACAATGACATCTTCTCCCCCGACGACTTCCTAGGTGAGGTCCTGACATAGGGCTTGTGACCACAGGACAGGGAGCTCCTTCTTGCTGATGTCATTTTTCTGGGCTCAGGGGTCCTGGAGCTGGATTTGTCTGACATGCCCCTCCCGGCTCGGCACGCCAAGCAGTGCTCTATCAGGATGATGGACGCCGACCCCAAGTGGCCCTATTTCCTCCAATACAAGCACTTCTCCCTCTTTAAGAAGAAGACTGTGACTGGTTGGTGGCCTTGCCAGGTCCTCGATGGTGGCAAATGGCGCTTGTCGGTAGGAGCTGGGGAAAGTGTCTACTGATTAGGGCTGCTATGCCACATGTCCTGGCTCTAACAGACATCTAGGGACCTGGCTAAATCCCTTTTCCTTTCTTGATCCCGGGAGGAGGTCCTAAAACTACCCGGCTCCTGCTGTCTGAACTCAGCCTCCCCCTCACCCATGGTGTTCCTAGGGCAAGGTGAAGATGAGCCTGGAGATTCTGTCAGAGAAGGAAGCCTTAATCAAGCCGGCCGGGCGAGGCCAGTCAGAACCCAACCAGTACCCTACACTTCATCCTCCCCTGTAAGGGGCAAAAGTACCAGATCTTTCTTGCTCCTCAGTGTGTATGGGGTGGTGACCAGTGGGCCTACCATGGAGAGGTGGTAATTACCTCCCACCCCGCAGCTCTGTGCTCAGTTATAATCAGCAAAGAACAGAGCTGGGGTGAGGGTTGGGGTAAGCAAAAGTTGTGTTTTTTTGTTTTTTTTTTGAGGTAATTGTCTCACTCTGTCACCCAGGCTGGAGTGTGTGGTGGCACAATCTCTGCTCACTGCAACCTCTGCCTCCTGGGTTCAAGCGATTCTCCTGCCTCAGCCTCCTGAGTAGCTGGGATTACAGGGGCCCACCACCATGCCCGGCTAATTTTCGTATTTTTAGTAGAGATGTGGTTTCACCATGTTGGCCAGGCTGGTCTCAAACTCCTGACCTCAGGTGATCCACTCACCTCGGCCTCCCAAAGTGCTGGGATTACAGGCGTGAGCCACTGCACCTGGCCCAGTAGTTGCTTTTTCAAAAAAGAAAGCTCTTTGCATCAGATTACTTGACCTGAACGTTCTCCCTGCCATTCTCTGACATCTCCCTGGCTCCTGGACAGACGCACCAACACCTCTTTCATGTGGTTGCAGTCACCAGTTCAAAACTTCTGCTATATTTTCTGGAAACGCTATCGCTTCAAACTCATAGCCTTTATGGTCATATCGATTATAGCACTTATGCTGTTCAACTTTATCTATTCAGCTCCGGTGAGTGGCAGCCATGGGGGCAAGGACAAAGGTGGTCTCGGGATGACTCTGGGGACAGCGTCTTCAGTTTGCCACCCCAGGCTAACTGTTGTCCTTTCTCTCTAGCACTATTTGGCCATGAGCTGGATCAAACCTCAACTTCAGCTGTATCCTCCCATTAAAATATTCAATATCATCACTTCACTAAACACCAGCAATGCCAGCTCTTCCATCCTTCCCACCCAGGATCCAAACCTAAAGCCTACAATAGACCATGAGTGGAAACTCCACCCAGGACCCACAAATCACCTGAGTGACATTTTCCCAGAACTTCCAGCCCCAGGAGACTAATTAGCCCATGCTGCCTGGCTTTCCTCCTGCTACCAACAGCCCTCCCCTTGGGCTGGCTACCAGTTCTTTGTTTCTATCTTCTAGGATATATGCAAGGTGCTAGGAATGTTCTGGCTGTGTTCAGAATATTTCTGTGTTCAGAAATCACTTCCAACAAGAAGAGCAGAGCTGTAATTTTCCACTGAAATAAACAAGTTCTATAACAGAGAGCCATCTTGTAATTTGGGGGCGCTGAAGACAACATGAAAGGCTGAAAATGCCAGCCCTTCAGACAAGACTCACAGGGACAGGGAGTGATGTCATCTTTATGTACCACCTCTAGTCCACAGGGTCTCTTCATGCTAAGAGGCTCGGAATCAGAGGGCAATGGAGGGAAAGGGTGATTGTGAGAAGTGGCCCTTATGGGTAAGCAGCAAGCCGATGCACTGGCTCTCACCCGCAGCATGCATGTACAGAACAGCCCTACCACAGACCAGGCATCTCCCTCCTGTAGCACACAGCTAGGATGACACTGCCCAGGACAACATTCCGCCCATTCACGATGGGAAACATTTGTTTCTAGAACAAAAAGCAAGAACCAAAGCAGGGCATCCTATGCCAGGTCAGGTGGTTTTCTTGCACCATACATTTCTCTAAAGGACCCCAAGGCAGGTGGGGACTGCATTTCATGTCTTCCTTGCCCTCTTTAAAAAGCCTCAAGGTATTCATGAGCTGGAATCATACAAACCCTACAGGTTCCATCTCTCTCACTCCGCCCCTCCCCTCTGATGAGACCCCTTCCACCTGCACTGCTGCCTTGGCCATCTCAAGAGCCTACCTAGGTCCTCCCACGGGTCCATACAATCTCCCCTTCAACTCAAAAAAGACAAAACCACCATTTTCTTTTTCAGTTCTCCCTGCTCCAAGGCCAAGCTCTAGGTCACAGTTTGTCCTCTGGCACCCTGAAGCCATTCCACTATTGTGGAGGGGAGGTGGTAGGAGGATGCCTCGTCTCTGCCCCACCTGAATCCCACCTGCAGGAGAGCACTATAGCCTGTGCTGTTTAACTAAGTGCATGGGAAGGAAAGAAAGCCTGAAGAGACAGAGACCTGTGCCTAGCCAAGGTGACCCCCTTTCCTTCTGAGCTGAGCTAAGGGCTTTTCCAACCCAGGAGAAGGCAAAACAACGGTTGACGGGCTTGAAGCTCAAAAAAAAGGCCTGCTCAGAATAAAGGCCTGAACTTTCCCCAAACCCACTCCTAGAAGAAAGAACACAGTCAGAAGCTCATGTTTGGTTCCATCGGTGATTTTAAGAATTTCATTTAGGCTACAGAGGTTCATAGGAGGACTCAGAGTTCCAGGCCCGCCAAGGAGACTCTGGCCTGAAACTGATTTAATCCCAGGGCAGTAAGGTGAGCAGCATGTAACCCCTTGTCAGATAAGGCAGTGGAATAAGGGTTGACACACAGAGGCCAGCACTCAGGCTGTGCTGCTCAGTAACAGTGAACTCTTCCAGGCACAGATGATGAGGGTCTGTTGCTCTCAGACTTGGAACATGAGAACAGCAACTGTTTCTTGTCCATTAAGAAAAAAAAAGCCAAATTTCTTCTCTGGGCAATACCCAAGCCCAGGGTACAAGAAGAAAGCTTCCTTACACTTTCAACACTCAAAGTGGGATTCCAAAAATCGTAACTACAAAACATGCAGCTAAGCAGGCTCTAGCAAGTCCAGAAATATCTCCACATGGTCAGACCACATGACAAATGTTGCTTTTGGTTGGTCAAACCTGGAGCTGGTCAGTGGCACAGCTAATTCATGGCATCCATGATGTCTTCCAGGCTTCTCTTGATTTTACACCAACCTTTAGCCAAACTTCTCTGAGGGCCTGAAGAGACTGGATTGGGAAGGCCATGGACACGCCAATAGACCCAAGACCCGTGCTAGAAAACAGAAGCTGGAACAGTGATCCAAAGCAGAAAGCCCTCTCCCTAGGGCCACCTAATGAAGGCCAGTGAAACGTAGGTGTGTTCTGCAGCCTCAGGCCCCAACAGAGAGGCATCCAAATGCCTTTCCCAGCTCAGGTTGCACATAGAGAGGACAATGAATGGAGTGAAAGGAAGGTGAGGCAGGGAAAAGTTTCCATCCTGGTTTCCAAAGAAAGCTCCTCAGGTAGGCAGAGGGTTGGGTAAAATGCAAAACCCAATGAATGGATGGTCAGAAAGCAGTTTTTAATTCTTTGTGGGTTCAAAACTGAAGTAGAAGGGCCTTCTGAGTCAAACAACATGGCAGCCTGGGCTATGAAATTCTGTTCTGTGATTTTGGCATCACAACCACGTAAATTCTCTTCACACCTCTGCTCCCACGAGGAAGGACTGCAGGGAAAGGCACATCACAGCAGCATTGCCCTGGGGTGGGTGGCTTCCCAGACCAGAGTTAAATGTCCCCATGCACAACCATGGGAATGCGGGGTCCCTGCGTTCAAAACTCCAGTGACAGAATATAGTCCCCAACCAGCTGCTAGAGACGAGAACACCCTCCAGCCTGCATGCTCAGGCCAGTGCCTGCTCCTTCCATACCTCATGAGTGACAGTCACAGAAGTGGTGGTAGCAGGAGGGCTCAGTAGAAGCGCTTTCGGCTCTGTTCCTGCCACTTGTTGTAGAGTATGATACCAATGACTATGGCAAATACAGAAAACACCAGGGAGAAAAAGACGATGAGGAAGAGGGCCAGGCCACTCAGGGGCGGCAGTGGAGCTGTCACTGAGGAAGCAAGAGAGAAGCAAGTCATAAAACAGGGAGCACACCCAATAGGGAAGGATCAAACTACAGGCTGTCCGGCCCCCAGTTTCTGACACCTATTTCTGGGAAGCCAGAGCTTAGACCCCGTCTTTCCAACTGAGAAACAAAGTGGCCCTCCTGCTGCTCATCTGTAACTTGAAGGGGAAAGGCAGATGCAAGTGCTCCCTACCCTTCAGAGGAAGAACACAGAGCAGAGACCACCCTGTGAGCTATGGGTGCAGCACTGCAAGCTCCTCCCCAGCTATGAGACCATTTCCCGCGGGCCCCTGTGCTCACTCTCAGGCAGCTTCATATTGTCCACTGAGGGCAAGAACACATCTCGATGGAGCTTTTCCTCTTCTGGGGTTCTCTCCACTGTCAGTTCAAACAACTTCAAGGAAATGACATCATGATTATCTGAAGAAAAATGGAAGAAGGATGACTTGTGCCACTTGAAAAAGAGGTGTGTTTCTTGAAGTCAGTATCTTAGTTCAAGCCTCTGATCCACAGCTAACCAGCAGTGACCTTGAAAAAATAATTGAAACCTCTCCATTTTGCAACTAAAAGTAAGGATGGGGAACAAGGCATATTCTATATCTTCTGTATTTAAGTTTTTATCAACAAGCATGCATTACCTGTATAGAAGATCCCTGACTTAAAATGGTTCGACTTACAATTTTCCGACTTTATGATGGTATAAAAGTAATCTGCGCTCAGCAGAAACCATACTTCAAAATCTGAGTTTTGATCTTTTCCCAGCCTAGCGATGTGTAGTACAACACTCTGTACCGAGGCTGGGCAGCAGCAGTGAGCTGTAGCTCCCAGTGAGCCACACAATCACAAGGGTAAACAACCAGTACTGCATCGTGTACTGTATTCCATACGTTACATCAGACATTCAACACTTTTTACAGTATAGGCTTTGTGTTAGATGATTTTGCCCAACTGTAGGCTAATGTAAATGTTCTAAGCACATTTAAGGTAGACTAGGCTAAGCTATGACGTTCAGTAGGGTAGGTGTATTGAATGCATTTTCAAGTTATAATATCTACAACCTACAATGAGTTTATTGGGACATAACGCCATTGTACGTCAAGACGCATCTGTATAATTAAAAAATTTGGAGATAAAACAAGAATTAAATCCCGTATGTTAAACCTTCCCGCACAGTAAGAACAGACAAAGTAGGACTGCAGCTTCCCCGCTGGTGAAGACCACACACACACACGTACAACAGGAGAAGGCAGCTGTTTAATGGGCCGTGGGCAGGGCACAGCTATGGGCATGGGATACACTGTCCTTCTAGACTATGCCTGTTTCTCTGTGGCTTCTTGTAATTGTGACTCTTAATCTCCCTAATAATTACCAGAGAGAAGATCAAGCAATTAGGGACTAGATTTCTCTCTTTAAAGTATCATTATAAACTTTTACATTTAACCATATCTGATGTGTTGCAATGCACTGAAGTTAGACTTTTTTTTTTTTTGAGACAGAGTTTTGCTCTTGTTGCCCAGGTGGGAGTGCAATGGCACGATCTCGGCTCACCGCAACCTCTGCTTCCCAAGGTTCAAGCAATTCTCCTGCCTCAGCCTCCCAAGTAGCTAGGATTACAGGCATGCACCACCATGCCCGGCTAATTTTTTGTATTTTTTTTTAGTAGAGACGGGGTTTCTCCATGTTGGTCAGGCTGGTCTCGAACTCCCAACCTCAGATGATCCACCCGCCTTGGCCTCCCAAAGTGCTGGGATTACAGGTGTGAGCCACCGTGCCCGGCCTGAAGTTAGATTCTTATTGATGCTCAACTCACCTGTCTTTGTCAAGTAGGAGCCTATTCAGTTTGGTTCCTGAGTCTCTTTACATAAACCCAGAAGTTTTTTATAACTTCCTTGCTTTTCTGGGAAGTTCCAACTTACAGATTTCCTACCTCAAACCTTGCATCAGCCATTTCTCAAGGAAGCTGCAGTTCCTTTTAGTGGGAATTGGTATTTAGAGACCACAAATCTGAGTGCTAGGGGTGCCCATTGCTACTAGGTTGGTTACTGACTGGGGCCTGGATTTCTGGTCATTTATAAGGAGAACATCCACAGCTGCTTGGACTGCTAGAATCTTTAGCAGATTCCCAGGTAGTGAAAAACTGGATTCGTCTTCTGTTGGAAAAATGTTAACTGTCAGAGCTCAGTTTAAACCATGGGACAGGATAAAAGGCCAGGGCAATGCTCCTCACACAATGCAGGGCATTAAAGCCCGGAACAGGTGGGAAACATCCTAACTTTCTCAGCAGTTTTCAACAACCCACTATACAACAAGAGGATGGCAACAAGAAAGACCTCAAAAGAAAGAAACAGCTTGCATTTAGGGATACCCTATGGGCAGAGAACACAGACTTACTAACTTGGGTATTCTCACTAAAGACCTAGGGCAAAAAACTTAGAATAAACAAAAAATCATTCTCTCCTGCCATTTTTGACAGTTGGGGAATTTCCATTAAAAAGTACTTCAGGAGGTTAACCCAGAAACCCGTAAGCTCAAAGGAAAATGTACAGTCATATAATGAGATTACATAGCAAAGATCTCCAGCCTATGCCTCCTATCCCCCTGCCAAGGCTAGATTTTTCCGACAGGTCTGGCCTGCTCGGTACTTAGAAACTAACTGCCAAAACTAATCTCCCTACATGACAGAAAGCAGATTAATGGTTGCCTGGAATCCAAGAAGGGGAGGTATACTGCAAAGGGGAATAATAAGGCTTTTGGCAGGTGATGGAAACATTCATATCTTAATTGTGATGGTGACTACATAGGTGTAAATATTTGTCAAAACTCTTCAAACTGTATTCTTCTGTTGTATGGAAAGCACACCTCAGTAAAGTTGATTAAAAAAAAATCAGATGCCAGAGTTTTAAAGATCAGCAGATTGCATTTTAAAAATCCAGATTATCCAGGCTGGGCTCGGTGGCTCATGCCTGTAATCCCAGCACTTTCGGAGGCCAAGGCGGGCGGACCACAAGGCGGGCGGATCACAAGGTCGAGATGGAGACCATCCTGGCCAACATGGTGAAACCCCGTTTCTACTAAAAATACAAAAATTAGCTGGGCGTGGTGGTGCGCCTGTAGTCCCAGCTACTTGGGAGGCTGAGGCAGGAGAATCGCTTGAATACAGGAGGTGGACGTTGTAGTGAGCTGAGATGGCGCCGCTGCACCCCAGCCTGGCGACAGAGCGAGACTCCGTATAAAAAAAAAAAAAATCCAGATTTCCAGCTTCTCTTGAAGAACTGGAAGATTTAGCCTCACTGAGCTGACATTTCCTTTTAGCTACAATGGCTGGAGCTCACTAGCTGTCGGGTTTTTCAGATGGGTATCTGCCTTTCCATTTTGCCACAAGAAGCATCTATTCCAAACTAGCTTTATCCAGAACAAATTATATTAATCAGAAGAAACGAAGTTCAGTTCCTTTTCTCTTCCCAAAAGATGTTATGATTGGGGCTAAAGCAAAGAGAGTTAAGTGTATAAACGAGAAGCTAAGAATTAGGCATAAGTAGAAAAAGAAACAAGAGGAGATGGAAAAGTAAAAGAACCAGGTGCTGTTAATGTCACGTAAGTCAAGAAGGCAAGAGTAGGCCGGGCGCGGTGGCTCACGCTTGTAATCCCAGCACTTTGGGAGGCCGAGGTGGGCGGATCACAAGGTCAGGAGATCGAGACCATGGTGAAACCCCGTCTCTACTAAAAAATACAAAAAATTAGCCGGGTGTGGTGGCGGGCGCCTGTAGTCCCAGCTACTTGGAGAGGTTGAGGCAGGAGAATGGCGTGAACCTGGGAGGCGGAGCTTACAGTGAGCCGAGATTGCGCCACTGCACTCCAGCCTGGGCGACAGAGCGAGACTCCGTCTCAAAAAAAAAAAAAAGAAGGCAAGAGTTTCAGAGTAATGGGTTAAATGAGTTGAGGAGGACAAAGGGTGAGAACGAGAATAGAGCACTGAATATGGCAAGGAAACAGAATGACCTTTCATGAGAATGGTGTTAGTGTACTAGCAAGGTAGAGCACAGGTCGCAGTCAGCATGTTAAGGAGGTGGACAGCTAGGAAACAAAAGCATCTGTACACACAACACATTCAAAAGTCTCAGCAAAAGGAGAGTCTGGGGTCAGAAGGACGGCAGAGTCAAGGAAAAGCTTTGTTAAGGAAGGAGAACAGGGAACATTAGTGAGTGGAAGGAGAGGAGCCTAACAGCAGAAATTAGAAAGCAAAGAACTCATGATACAGGCTAGAAGAGCCAGCTTAATGAAGGGACAAACACTGCTTTCTATTAGCACCAACCATCTTCTAGTGACAACTGTACTAGGAAAGCCTGGCCTGGGTTTTTAAGGAATGTGGATATAAGAATGCAGAAAGAGAAGCAGTCTTGAGGCACCTCCTTCCAGAGCACCACTCCTCTGGCTCTCCCCTGTGAGAGGCCTCAACGAAGCATGGGTATTGAGAAGAGGCCTCAGTCAGGGCAAACCAAGAGTGCACGTGGCAGTACCTGAGAGATCCCCAGTGATGGAGGAGGTGCCAAAGTAGTAGCCGCGGGGCAGGCGGACTCCAGGCACTTCAATGCAGTCCCTCCACTCATGCTTGCCATCAATATCCATCATTATCTAGAATAAAAAGAGAGATAAATCAGGGTCAGGCCATGGGAGCAAGAGCGACACAGCCCACACCACCATCTGGTCCAGGACAAGGACTCTCACCGTCAAATGCCTCTTGACATAGCGAATCACCAGGAAGGTGTCGTAATGAAGATTGCGGACAACGGCCGTGCAGCCTCCCAGCTCTGTAGGCCGCCCATCCCGCTCATGATCATAGCTGAGGGAGCCGTTGTTCACCATGGCTGAGATGTAGGGGAATACCCGCTGGGAAGCAGAGAGGGGGAAGCAGATGCTAAGGAAGAGCACATAGGAACGCCTGTACAAACAGCAACAGGAATTCAGCACATACAAGTTGAGCCCCTTACAGCAGAACAGGAAGCCACTCGACCTCATTGTCAGCAGCCCCTGAGAGCCCACATTCAGATGGTCTCTCAAGGGAAATGGGCCCAGGAAGCGACTACACTTGGTATTTGCCTTCAGTAATTCTCTTGGCTCCTGAACTGGGGTGGGCCTGAAATGGCCCCCCTAAGACGCTGGAGTCTGACTTGAATGCCCCAAGGTCACCATTTGGCACTTATGTGCCGCCTAATACCAGGGGTTTCCTTTTCATGTATATGTACCTATCTCCCCAACTGCCACATAACGCTTCTTGAAGAAAAAATTCATTTATCACATGTCTTCATATGTCTAAACTTCATCCCCATCTCCTCCCAACCATGGTTCTGCACACAGCAGGTATTCTGAAAATACCTGTTTGAGCAGGGGAATCTTTCCATTCAGGATAGCTCTTTTCAATTCTAAAATTCTATAAGCATATAAGGCTAAATGGATTAGAACTCAGAACATGGAACAGGGTTGCTGGATGGGCTCAGCCAGCCACAATGACTGTCCTTAGTCAAAAGACTTTCCAGCCCACTTAAGCCTCCTCCACACGTAACTTCTCTGAATAATAAGAGGGCAAGGTTCTCCCTTAAGAGGGAGAAAATCGCAAGTTTCCCCATAAGCCACTCATTTTCCCATCTATTTCAGGGGCCCTCTCTCCCCAGTAGAGTTGTAGGAGCAATTCTTCCTTAGAAATGGCGAACTAATCATTCCAGAACAAGCCCAATGCCAAGGCAGTGCAGACAGGCAGGGTGGTGAGGTGGTGAAGGGGTAACATGAGGCATGCCACTCCTTTGGGGAGTATTTGTCCCTTTGTCCCACATGGTTAACATGCAAGGTGGAGACACAGTCGAGACCAGAGACTCCTGAGACAACCACATGGACTTGAAACAGCAACAAATGTTGGATGGACACATGGGAATGAGGGATGCTCATGATGAGCCAAGAACTGAGTACCTGGACTCCTGGTGAATATCGCCTCTTCTGGGCCTGAGAGGGTCCAGCAGGTTATGATAAAAGCAAGAGAGGGCACAGAAGACAGGAGACCAAGTCAGAAAGACACAGCCACAGAAGAGCTATGACCCAGCTGTGATGGATGAACAAACCAACTTAAATCCCCAAACAGAATTTTAGGGTCCCTGAAGGGCATCCGTGAAGTCTTTGTACCCTCAAGATGATAGGCAAAACCATATGCACAGGTGCTTGTACATTTTTCTGAGGAGAGGGTCTGTTACTATATCAGATTCTCAAAGGGGTCCCCTAGGAAGACCGCTCTAACCCATAGAAGGTCCTGAAGCTTTTGGAAGGCACTTTATGAAACACATAGCAGTACGCTGTCCAGGCACGCCCCACTTATGTCTCTGGGAGTCAGTCTCAAGTTTGTCTGTATTTCTATAGCAAGGGGAAAGAGGAGACAAACAGGGCTAAATTCTTCTGAATTCAAGACGTCCTTTACTATCCAGGATCTCAGGAAACAGCTCCTGCCCAGAAGACCAAAATCCTGCCACTTGAGAGACTATGAAACTAACTCTAATCCAAAGGGATCATTTACCCTCTGAGCCTTATGGTCACATATTCCCAAATAACTATTGTCATTCTAACCTACCACACATAGGCAAGGAAGAAGCTCCATGGGGGTGTTGCAGAATGACAGATTTAGAAAATCATCAGGCGTGAGGGTATTAAGCTATGCTCCAGCAAACAGCCGCAGTTCTAAGCCATTGGCGACAGGAGGTACCTACACAAGCTCAGCTCAGCTCTGCCCTGCGGAACAGGTAGGCGAGGGTACAGACCTCAAACCCTTCACTCCTTTAATACAGTGAACACCTACTACAAGCCAGGTACTGTTCCAGATGCTGAGGGTCCAAAGAGAAACAAGACAGACAGGAATGGAATTAATATCAGAGTGGAAGAGACAAACAACAAACAAATCAAATGATTTCAGATAGTGAAAAATGCTATAAGGAAAATAAAATAGGTAATACAAGGGACCAGCGAGGGAACCTCTCCCTGAGGAGGCAATATCTGAGCTGAGACTCAAGTAATTAGAGGGAGTCCACCAAAAGATCTGAGGGCACAAGAAGCATGAGGGCAGCACATTCAAGGAACTGCAAACAGATGAGTCAGAATCACAGCTTGTGAGAAGAGGCTGCCGTGAGGCAAGGCAGCACCCACGGCACTGGGCTCCATGGGCGACAGCCAGGAGTCTGAGGCTGCAGTGCAGCTCCCCTGCCGTCCTCCTCTTAACGCCACTGGCAGAATTCGTACAAGACACAGAAAGGCAAGACATCAATCCGTGGATGATTAAACTGGCAGGAAGTTACTCTTCAACAACTACCATTTAGAACAAGGAAACGGTGAGCACGTTATCAAGCAGGCTACGGAAACTGGCATCTGAGAGAATGCTCATAATTTCAGTGACAATTAAGGAAAAGGGATTAAAAATGCCCTGTGGAGCTCTGATGAGCCCAAGGCTTGCTTCACTCATCACCTCCAGTAACCCTGATTAGAAGTTTAAGTTGCAACTTTAAAGAGATAGCAACGTGCTATGTTAGCTTGCTTAGAAAATAAACAAATAATAGAGACAGCAATCCTTAGCCTAAGGGTGCCTTACTATTCCCAAGGCTGGTGTGGACCCAGTTCCAGGTAACAGCCAGAGGCATGCTGGGCCTTGGGGGCACCTGAAGGAGCTTGTTAACTGCACATATACCTGGGTCCCTCAGTCAAAGAGTCTCATTTGTAGGGCTAGAGTGGGGTGCAGGATTGTTTTTTGTTTGTTTTTTTTGAGATGGAGTCTCACTCTGTCACCCAGGCCAGAGTGCAGTGGTGCAATCTCGGCTCACTGCAACCTCCACCTCCTGGGTTCAAGCGATTCTCCTGCCTCAGCCTTATGAGTAGCTGGGATTACAGGCGCGCGCCACCATGCCCAGCTAATTTTTGTATTTTTAGTACAGATGGGGTTTCCCCATGTTGGTCAGGCTGGTCTCGAACTCCTGATCTCATGATCTGCCTGCCTCGGCCTCCCAAAGTGCTGGGATTACAGGCATGAGCCACTGCACCCAGCCAGGATTATGTATTTTTAAAAAGCACCACAGAAGGCTGTGATGTGCAGCCAAATCGAAGAAACGCTGCACCAGACAGGGAGCCCCCACAGCTTTGCAACTAGAGAGAATCTGTCTACTTCGGCAACACGAGTTGGCCTTCAACTTTTAACCTCACATTAGTGTAAGTCACTAAATGCCATCTTATTTTCTACTCCTAGTCAAGAGTTCCTGGAAGTATTTCTTGGATAACCACTAATTTCACACAGGAGCAATTTTGTTTTTCCCCTAGAAAGCAGTCTGTAAGTCAGAACCAAAGATTGAAGAATCACACTGGTTCAGGCAAGGTGGTTTTATTCCTAATTTAAGAGTCACCAAAAAGGAGAAACTCTCACCTGTTTTATCATCCAAAGGATTGTTGTTTAAAGGGTGGAGAAATGTTTTCAACTTTTTGTACTATAAGACTACTTTTTAAAAAGTGTTTTTTGAAGACCTCTACGGGATAACTGTATCTTCAGCATATTTTGATGGAAAAGACACCTATTAGCTTGTGGATTTATGGATTCTAGGCTAAAATTCCAAATGGCCTCTGTAATTAGGGAGACCTGAGTTCTAACTGCAGTTATGTCACTCATAGCTGTGTAACCTTGGGTGGATTACATCACCCCTTTGAGATTCTATTTCCTCACTGTAAACAGAACAATACAAAGCTCACAGGGTTCATTATGAAGATGAAATGAGACATGCAAAGCATTTAGTACAATGTCTGGTATTCAGGGGGAGTCAATAAACATTCAATCAATGACTAGTGTATTTCTAGATACAAATATTGTTCACGGGTACTCATACATATATAAACACAAAGCCAAACATACATCTTTTAAAGCACGAATTCTCAGACCACTGGCTGTCATTAACCATTAATATTTCCAAAAATATTTTGGAGAGTATTAGATTTGGTTTCTTTTTATTGCTTACTAAAAATATTAAAATACAATAATGACAGAACAATCATCTATAATAAACATCATTTTACAAAAGGACATTTTAACACCGAAAGATGAGAGAGAACCATATAATTTCGTAATGAAACAACTGAATACATTTAGCACTTAAGAAAAAGAACTTCACTATTACGATTCTTGCACCAGTGAAAACTGTTACCAAACAACAGGAGTTCATACACTGGCATCTGGGAGCCACTCTTTCAGAGCAGTGTTTCCATCTCAAACCATACCATTGTCTAGTAAGCTGACCATTTGCTTTCTGGAACCCAGATGTGAAGAAAAGAAGGCAGGGAGGGGAGAGGAAGAGAGAAGAGAACTACAATGTTTGCAAAATGTCCCTTAGGAATCCACTGAATGGTGTGAATAATAGCTGGTGTTTATTGAGCACTTAGTCTGTGCCAGGTACTGAACTCAGTAATGAGCACTTTTGCATTTAATTCTCACAATCCTATGAGGTAGTATCAGTACTCCTCATTTCACAGGTAAAAAAACTTGTCCAGGGTAACACAGGCATTAAGTAGTGAAATCAGGATTTGAAACCAAGTATTCTGGCTCCAGAGCCCTGACTCAATCACTGGGATACACTGCTTTCAATATCTCTCAATATGGAAAAATGTTTCATATGTATTGTTTTTTTTTAAATCAGGTCTAAACAGTATGTACTCTGAAGCACAAACAGAACACTGAGAATAGTTCCAGATTAAAGGAGAGTAACAACTGAATACAACACAGGATCTGGGACTTTCTTTCATTATAAAGGACATATTGGGACAATAGGTGAAATATGAATAAGGCCTGCAGATTAGATAATGGTTTTGTTATAAATGTTAACTTCCTGATTTTGATCACTGTGCTGTGGCTACATAAAATAACTTTTTCTTTTTTAAACATACACACACACACACTTAAGTATTTAGGATTAAGGAGGCATCATGACAGCAATTTACTCTTAGTTCAGAAAAAAAGACACACAAGCACAAACACACACGCAAGACACATACACATAGACACACAAAGAAAGAGGTTAAAGGAAAGGATGGCCAGGTGTGGTGGCTCACACCTATAATCCCAGCACTTTGGGAAATGAAGGTGGGAGGATTGCTTGACCCTAGGAGTTTGAGACCAACCTGGGCAACATGGCAAAACCCCGTCTCTACAAAAAGATAGCTGGGATTGGTGGCATGCACCTGTAGTCCCAGCTACTTGGGAGGCTGAGATGGGAGGCTCTATTGAGCCTGGGAGGTTGAGGCTACAGTGAGCTGTGATTGTGCCACTGCACTCCACCCTGGGTGACAGAACAAAACCGTCCCCCCCCCAAAAAAAAAAAAAAAAAATTAAAATTAAAAAAAAAAAAAAAAGAACAGCCAGGCGCAGTAGCTCACACCTGTAATCCCAGCACTTTGTGAGGCCGAGGCAGGTGGATCACCTGAGGTCGGGAGTTCGAGACCAGCCTGACCAACATGGAGAAACCCCATCTCTATTAAAAATACAAAATTAGCCGGGCATGGTGTCATATGCCTATAATCCCAGCTGCTTGGGAGGCTGAGGCAGGAGAATCGCTTGAACCCGGGAGGCGGAGGCCACGGTGAGCCAAGATCGTGCCACTATACACCAGTCTGGGCAACGAAAGCAAAACTCTGTCTCTAAAAAAAAAGGACAAAGCAAATGTAGTAAAACATTAACATTTTCAGAAATCTGGGTGAAGAACATTCCAAAATTCTCTGTTATATTTTTTTCCCCCGAAAGGACCAACTTTTTTTTTTTTTTTTTTTTTTTGAGATGAAGTCTCACTCTTGTCCTCCAGGCTGGAGTGCAATGGTGCGATCTCGGCTCACTGCAACCTCCACCTCCCGGGTTCAAGCGATTCTCCTGCCTCAGCCTCCCAACTAGCTGGGATTACAGGCGCCTGCCACCACGTCCGGCTAATTTTTGTATTTTTAGTAGAGACAGGGTTTCACCATGTTGGCCAGGCTAGTCTTGAACTCCTGACCTCAGATGATCCACCCACCTTGGCTTCCCAAACTGCTGGGATTACAGGTGTGAGCCACCACACCCAGCCTGTTGTATTCTTACAACTTAATCAGAAGCACAAAATTATCATCAAATAAAGATTAATCTGAATCTAGTATTTACCACTCAATTTTTCTGTTTTTCTCATTTTTCTATATATCTGCAATTTTTAAAAAATTTAAAAAGGTTTTAAAAACAGTATTTACAACATGATGCAATGTCTTTGTTTTTAAAGATGTTTGTACACTTGTTTTTTCAGCATTTTCCAATTTTTCTGTAATGTATGTAAAAATAATTAACAAAACAAATGCCTTCTACTAGATGCTACTAGGTGTGAAGCATCCCCCACCACACCTCAATTTCATCCTCCCTGGGACCACTAGCGGAACACACTCACTTACACAGGTAGACCTGTCACTTTTCAGACTTTCAAAGCTGTATAAGCTGCTGGTCCTACAATAATCTTCATCTAGCCCTTTATGCAGAAATCCAGACAAAGAGGAGACAATACCCATCCTATTTAAAGTGAAAAGAAGATCAGTGAGATTCTTTACACATCACTAGGCAGCCTGAGAAGGCCCTTGCTCTGTAAGCCCCCAGACTCCCATAAAGCTATGCTAGGGGCCCCGTCCCCAGGACTCACAGCTTCTCAATTGGAGGACACAGAAAAGTGGCACTTCCAGGCCTGGAAACCTTCATATAATTGAATATCATCACGCTCTCTTAAGAAACTCATGGAATGATCTCAATCTCATTTATCTTAGTCTTCAAATCAAGTAAGTTGAGGACTTCAGTAAAGAGTACTCCAAAATCAGGAGACTAAATTTGAGGTGTGCCCCAAGCACTGACCTTTATAACCTACCCACCCAGATTACAAGTACCAAGTTTCAGAATACAGCCTATTATGTATGTCTTAATTTCACTGCTGACCATCATCCTGATAGTACGTCAATACTTCTTGTTAATGAGAAGAGCCATCAATTCTATAGAACAGGGGATCTTCAGATCTCCTAAAATCATGTCAACTCCTCTGTGTACGTGCCTCTTTCTGTGGGTCCAACACTTTAATGAGAGTCTCAAAAGGGTCAAAGCCCAAAGAAAAGAACTAACCCAGGGATAAGCATCCTCTGGAGCACTGGCCCTTGCTTTCTTCCTTTCTCCCTCTTTCACTGTCTCAGAAAAGAAACATATGTAAAATTCTCTCTGCCAACAGTAAAGAGACCACGTTGGAATCAGTGTCTTCATCAAGATAAAGACTTAAGGGGACCGAGTGTGGTGGCTCATGCCTGTAATCCTAGCACTTCGGGAGGCCAAGGGAGGAGGTCACTTGAGTCCAGGAGTTCAAGAACAGCCTCAAAACATAGCAAGACCGTGTCTCTACAAAAAAAAAAAAATTTTTTTCTTTTTTTGACACCACGTCTCACTCCGTCGCCCATGCTGGAGTGCAGTGGCGTAATCTCGGCTCACTGCAACCTCCGCCTCCCAGGTTCAAACAATTCTCCTGCCTCAGCCTCCCAAGAAGCTGGGATTACAGGCATGTGCCATCACACCAGGTTAATTGTTGTATTCTTTATTAGAGATGGGGTTTCACCATGTTGGCCAGGCTGGTCTTGAACTCCTGACCTCAAGTGCTGGGATTATAGGCATTGGCCACTGCAACTGGCCAAAAAAAGTAAAAATTAACCAGGCATGATGGCACAGCTGTAGTCCCAGTTACTCAGAAGGCTGAGGCAGGAAGATTGCTTAAGCCTAGGAGTTCAAGGCTGCAGTGAGCTATCACTGTGCCACAGCACTCCATCCTAGGCGATAGAATGCAAGACTCAGTCTCAAAAGAAAAAAAAGACTTGAGGAAAGTTTTTTTAACTGAATGGCATGGTATTGTTAAATTTTCTTCCAGTTCAAAGGAGGAAAAAGCAATCGTCACATCAAAAAAAAGTATGGGGAGTACCTCAAAGTATGGGGAATACCTCAAAAACGACTCCCAAGCTGTTCTCCCCACTCTCTAGCTGTTTCTGCCTCCCCAGGGTTGAGGCCCAAACATCTCACAGAAAAGAATGAAGGCCAAGACCGCAATGGTTACATTCTGTGCTCTCATTCCAGGAAGGCCTCTTCTCATTCATTACGCTCTGATTTCAACAGAAACACATTGTAGCTCCAAGATTGCTACTGACTTCCCTGTAACTTTTCACCAATATCTGGGTAGGTTCATGTGAGAAAGTGATGATCATCAGCTGATGACTTGATAGTGCAAGAAAAGATAATCAGGTTATCTTTACTTTTTTTTTTTTTTTTTTTTTTTGATTTTTTGTAGTGATGAGGACTTGTTATGTTGCCTAGGCTAGTTTCAAACTCCTGGACTCAAGCTATCTTCCTGCCTTGGCTTCCCAAAATGCTGGGATTACAGGCATGAGCTACTGTGCCTGACCACTGGTGATCTTTTAATCAACATTAAAAAATAACTACAATACATACAGGTGCGGTGGCTCACGCCTGTAATCCCAGCACTTTGGGAGGCTGAGGCGGGAAAATCACAAGGTCAGGAGTTTGAGACCAGCCTGGGCAACATGGTGAAACCTCGTCTCTACTAAAAATACAAAAATTAGCCAGGCGTGGTAGCAGGCACCTGTAATCCCAGCTATTCGGGAGGCTGAGGCAGGCGAATCACTTGAACCTGGGAGATGGAGGTTGCAGTGAGCCAAGATCACGCCACTGCACTCCAGCCTGGGCAACAGGGTGAGACTCAGTCTCAAAAAAAATAAATAAATAAAATAAATAACTACAACACTGAGACATAATTCACAGACCACACAATTCACTTAAAGTATATAATTCAATGGCGTTTAGTATATTCAGAGTTAAGATTATGATTACCACAACCAATTTTAAAACATTTTCATCACCCGAAAAAAAATCCCATGCCCACTAGTAGTCACTCTCATCATCTCCACCCCACATTACCCCAGCCCTAGACAACCACTAATCTACTTTCTGTCTCTACAGATTTGCCTGTTCTTGACATTTCATATGCATAGGATCATACAATGTGTGGGTCTTTCGTGACTGACTTCTTCCACTTAGCATGGAAGTTTTCAAGGGTCATCCATGTTGGAGCACATATCGATACTTAATTTCTTTCAGTCTTTTTTTTTTTTTTTTTTGAGACAGGGTCTTGCTATGTTACCCAGGCTGGAGTGCAGTGGTGTGATCAAGGTTCACTGCAACCTCGAGGTCCTGGGCTCAAGTGATCCACTCACCTTGGTCTCCTAAAGTGCTAGAATTACAAGTGTGAGCCACCGTGCCTGGTAATTACTCCTACTTTTTTTTTTCTTTTGAGAAGTCTTGCTCCATCGCCCAGGCTACAGTGCAGTGGCAATCATAGCTCACTGCAGCCTTGACCTCCCGGACTCAAGCAATCCTCCTGCCTCAGCCTGCAAAGTAGCTGGGACCAGCTAATTTTTTTCTGTTTTTAGTAAAGATGGGGTCTCCCTGTGTTGCCCAAGCTGATCTAAAACTCCTAGGCTCAAGCAATCCTTCCACCTTGGCCTCCCAAAGTGTTGGGGTTATAGGCACGAGCCACCACACCCAGTGACACTTAATTCTTTTCATTGTTGATAATTCCATTCTATCAATATATCACATTTTGCTTATCCTCTAATCCAGTAGTCCTCAACCTTTTTGGCACCAGGGACTGGTTTCCTGGAAGACAATTTTTCCGTGAACTGGGGAGTTGGAGAGGGGGTGGTTTCGGGCTGATTCAAGCACATTACATTTATTGTGTACTTTTTTATTTATTTATGTTTTTGAGATGGAGTCTCGCTCTGTTGCCCAGGCTGGAGTCCAGTGGCGCGATCTTGGCTCACTACAAGCTCCGCCTCCGGGGTTCACACCATTCTCCTGCCTCAGCCTCCTGAGTAGCTGGGACTATAGGCGCCCACCACCACGCCCGGCTAATTTTTTGTATTTTTAGTAGAGACAGGGTTTCACCATGTTAGCCAGAATGGCCTCAATCTCCTGACCTCGTGATCCACCCACCTCGGCCTCCCAAAGTGTTGGGATTACAGGCGTGAGCCACCGCACCCAGCCCGTGTACTTTATTTCTATTATTATTACATTATAATATATAATGAAATAATTATACAACTTGCCATAATGCAGAACCAGTGGGAACCCTGAGCTTGCTTTCCTGCAACTAGACAGTCCCATCTTGGGGTGATGGGAGACAGTGACAGATCATCAGGCATTAAATTCTCCTAAAGAGAAACCTAGATCCCACGTATGCTCACTTCACAAGAGGGCTCCTGCTCCTATGAGAATCTAATGCCACTACTGATCTGAGAGGAGGCGGAGCTCAGGCAGTAATGAGAGCAATGGGGAGCAGCTGTAAATACAGATGATGCTTCATTTGCTCACCCACCACTCACCTGCTGTGCAGCCTGGTTCCTAACAGGTTGGGGACCACTGCTCTAATCAGTTGATGGACATTTAAGTTGTATCCATTTCTTGGCTATTATGAATAATGCTGCTATGGACATTCAGATAAAAGTTTTTGTGTAGGCTGGGTGCAATGGCTCATGCCTATAATCCCAGCACTTTGGGAGGCCAAGGCAGGCGGTAACTTGAGGTCAGGAGTTCGAGACTAGCCTGGCCAACATGGCAAAACCCGTATCTACTAAAAATGTAAAAATTAGCCGGGCGTGGTGGCACGCACCTGTAATCCCAGCTGCTTAGAAGCCTGAAGCAGGGGAATCACTTGAGCCTGGGAGGCAGAGGTTGCAGTGAGCTGAGATCACGCCACTGCACTTCAGACTGGGCAATAGAGCGAGACTCCATCTCAAAAAAAAAAAAAAAAGTTTTGTGTAGATGTTTTCGTTTCTCTTAGGTACACACCTATGAGTGGAATTGCTAGATCATATAAAGTCTATGTTTAGTCATTTGAAGAAATGTCAAACTTTTCCAAAGCAACTGTACCATTTTACATTCCCACCAGCAGTCTATGAGGGTTCCAATTACTCCATATCCTTGCCAACACTTCTCATCTTTTTTATTTTAGCCATTCTAGTGGGTGTAAAATAGTGTCTTATGGTTTTAATTTGCATGTCCCTGATGGCTGATGCTGCTGAGCCTCTTTTCAAGCTTCTTGGCCATTTGTGTATCTCTTTTGGAGAAATACCTATTAAGATCTTTCGCCCATTTTCTAATTTGGTTGTCTTACTATTGAGTTGTAATAGTTCTTTATGTTTCAAACAAATCTCTAATAAGATATGATTTGCATATATCTTTTCCCATACTGTAGGTTCTTTACATTTCCTTGATGATGTCCTATGAAACACGTAAGGTTTCAATTTTGATGAAGTTCAATTTATCCTTTTCTTTTGTTGCTTTTTCTTTTGGTGTCACATCTAACAACTGCCTGATCCAAAGTCAAGAAGAATCAACCCGATACATTTTTTTTTCTAAAAGTTTTATAGTTTTAACTTTTACATTTAGATCTTTCATCCATTTCGAGTTAAATTTTCTGTGTGGTGTGAAATAGGGGATAACTTCATTATTTTACACGTGGATAACTAGTTGATGAAAAGATGATTCTTTTCCCCATTGAAATATCTTGTGGAAAATTAATTGATTAGGCTGGGCACGGTGGCTCACGCCTGTAATCCCAGCACATTGTGAGGCCGACGCGGGTGGATCACGAGGTCAGGAGATCAAGACCATCCTGGCTAACATGGTGAAACCCCGTCTCTACTAAAAATATTATAAAAAAAAATTGCCAGGCGTGGTGGCGGGCACCTGTAGTCCCAGCTACTTGGAAGGCTGAGGCAGGAGAATGGCGTGAACCCAGGAGGCAGAGCTTGCAGTGAGCCAAGACCGCACCACTGCACTCCAGCCTGGGAGACAGAGTGAGACTGTCTCAAAAAGAAAAAAAAAAAAAAAGAAAATTAATTGATTAAATGTGACAGTTTATTTCCAGATTCTCAGTTCTATTCCATTGATCTATATGTCTACCCAGATGCCAGTAGCACACTGTCTTTATTATTGTAGCTTTGTAGTAAGTTTTAAAATCAGGAAGTGTGAGCATTCCAACTTCACTCTTCTTTGTCAAGATTATTTTGGTTATTCTGAGTCCCTTGAATTTCCACATGGATGTTAAGATCAGCTTGTGAATTTTTGCAAAGAAGCCAGCTAAGTTTTTGAGAGGCAGGGACTGCATAGAGCAATGTGGGGAGTACTGCCATCTTAACATTACCAAGTCTTCCAATCCATGCCATAGAACACCTTTCCATTTACATGGATCTTCTTTAATTTCTTCCAATAATTTTTTTTACTTTATTTCATTTTTGAGACAGGGTCTTGCTCTGTTACTGAGGCTGGAGTGCAGCAATGCGATCGTGGCTCACTGCGGCCTCACTGCGGCCTCAACCTCCTGAGCAAACCTCCACCTCAGCCTCCCGGGTAGCATGCATCACCCACCACACCAGGCTAATTTTTTTTGAGACAGTCTTGCTCTGTCGCCCAGGCTGGAGTGCAGTGGCGCAATCTCGGCTCACTGTAGCTTCCACCTCCCAGGTTCAAGCAATTCTCCTGCCTCTGCCTCCCTAGTAGCTGGGACTACAGGCACACACTGCCAAGCTCAGCTCTAATTTTTTTGTATTTTTAGTAGAGACAGGGTTTCACCATCTTGGCCAGGACGGTCTTGATCTCCTGACCTCATGATCCACCCATCTCAGCCTCCCAAAATCCCACCCCGTTGGGATTACAGGTGTGAACCACCACGCCCGGCCTAATTTTATTTTATGTAGAGACAAGATCTTGCTATGGTGCCCAGGCTCATTTCAAACACCTGGCCTAAGGTGATTCTCCCACTTCAGCCTCCCACAAGTGCTAGGATTACAGGTGTGAGCCACTACACCTGGCCCCAACAATATTTTGTAGTTGTCAAAGTTTTTCTGTTAAATTTACTTCTTTTGTTTTTTTTTTTTTTTTGAGATGGAGTCTCGTTCTGTCACCCAGGCTGGAGTGCAGTGGCACAATCTCGGCTCACTGCAACCTCCGCGTCCCAGGTTCATGCCATTCTCCTGCCTCAGCCTCCCAAGTAGCTGGGACTACAGGCACATGCCACCACGCCTGGCTAATTATTTTGTATTTTTTTAGCAGAGACGGGGTTTCACTGTGTTAGCCAGGATGGTCTCGATCTCCTGACCTCGTGATCCGCCCGCCTCAGCCTCCCAAAGTGCTGGAATTACAGGTGTAAGCCACCGCGCCCGGCCAAATTTACTTCTAAGTATTTTATTCTTTTTGATAATAGTGCAAATGGAGTTGTTTTCTCATTTCATTTTCAGATTGTTCACTGAAAATATATAGAAATAAACCTGATTTGCCAGGCGCGGTACCTCACGCCTGTAATCCCAGCACTTTGGGAGGCTGAGGCGGGTGGATCACGAGGTCAGGAGTTCAAGAACAGCCTGACCAACATGGTGAAGCCCCATCTCTACTAAAAATACAGAAATTAGCTGGGCATGGTAGCACGTGCCTGTAATCCCAGCTACTCTGGAGGCTGAGGCAGAAGAATCACCTGAACCCAGGAGGCGGAGGTGGCAATGAGCAGAGATCATGCCACTGCACTCCAACCTGTGTGACACAGCGAAACTCTGTCTCAAAAAAAAAAAAAGAAAGAAACCTGATTTTTGCATACTGATCTTGTATCCTGCAACCTTGCTAAATTCACTTAGTAGTTCTAATAGGTTTTTTTTGTGGATTCCTTAGGATTTTCCATATTCTGTCATCTGCAAATAGAAATAGTTTTACTTCCTTTCCAATCTGGATGTCTTTTATTTCATTTTCACGTCTCTTGCCCTAGCTAGGTCCTCCAGTACAATGTTAAACAGAAGTGGTAAGAGTGAATATCCTCGTTTTATTCCTGATCTTAGAAGGAAAGAATTCAACTGTTTACCACTAAATATGTTAGCTGTGGGTTTTTCTAGCCAAGCACAGTAGCTCACACCTGTAATCTCAGCACTTTGGGAGGCCGAGATGGGCAGATCACCTGAGGTCAGGAGTTTGAGACCAGCCTGGCCAACATGGCAAACTCCCGTCACTACTAAAAATACAAAAACTTACCTGGGTGTGGTGGCAGGCGCCTGTAATCCCAGATGCTCAGGAGGCTGAGGCAGGAGAATTGCTTGAATCTAGGAGGTGGAGGTTGCAGTGGGCAGAGATCATGCCCCTGCACTCCAGCCTGGGTGACAGACCGAGACTCTGTCTCAAAAAAATAAAAAGGTTGGGCGCAGTGGCTCACTCACACCTGTAATCCCAGCACTTTGGGAGGTCGAGGTGGGCAGATCACTTCAGGTCAGGAGTTCAAGACTAGCCTGATCAACATGGTGAAACCCCGTCTCCACTAAAAACACAAAAATTAACCGGGTGTGGTGGTGCACGTCTGTAATCTCAGCTACTTGGGAGGCTAAGGCAGGAGAATCGCTTGAACCCGGGAAGCAGAGGTTGCAGTGAGCCAAGATCACGCCACTGCACTCCAGCCCAGGCGACAGAGCGAGACTCTATCTCAAAAAAATATAAAAATAAAACGTGTGTGTGAGACACACACACACATACACATATATATTAGCTGTGGGTTTTCCATAGATGCCTTTTATCAGGTTGAGGAAATCCTCTTCTATTCCTAATTCGTTGAGTGTTTTTATTATCAAGAGGTATGAAATTTTGTCACTTTTTCCCTATCTATTGAGATGATTATATGTTGTTTGTCCTTTAGTCTATTAATGTGGTATATTATATTAATTTTCAGATGTTAAACCACAGTTGAGGGGCCAGGTGCGGTGGCTCATGCCCGTAATCCCAGCACCTTGGGGGGCCAAGGCAGGCAAATCACTTGAGCATAGCAGTTTGAGACCAGCCTAGGCAACATGGCGAAACCCTGTCTCTACAAAAAACACAAAAATTAGCCAGGTGTGGGTGGCGCATGCCTGTGGTCCCAGCTACTGGGAAGGAGGCTGAGGTGGGAGGATTGAGCCTATATACTGAAGTCTCTCACCCTCTTCTCAGATGCATTACTGGTTGCTATGATTTTCCCAATATTTTCTCATGAACAAATGTGGTAAGAAGTTGAGCAACAGGGTCATGTGGACTTTCGTGACAAAGAAACAAGAAACCAGAAAAACGTCTTCACCACTATCTAGAGGAATTTCATGAATTGTTCCACACGCCTTCCTACCTGCTCCTTGTCTTCCTTGTCTAGGACATCTTCTGCACACATACCACGGTCATTTGTAAGTTCTCAAAAGGTACAGTATTTGTTACCCTCTTTTAATGAGCTCAAAATAATAAAGCAATAATAACAAGACTGGAGTCTCTGGAGTCAGGTGCACTACATGTGTGACACTAACAAATTCTGTAACCTTTCTACACGCACTTCAGTTTCTTACCAATAAAGTAGAGATAATACTATTATCTACCCCAAAACGTTGCTATGATAAGTAAATAACATATGCAAAAGTACTTAGAACAATGCCTGGCACCTTTATGCATATCGAAGTAAACCATGCCACTGACAAACACATTTGATTTTACCCTCTTAGACAGTTGTGTAGGATGTTGGGATGTAGAAAGGAAGATACTTCTGGCCGGGCGCGGTGGCTCACGCCTGTAATCCCAGCACGTTGGGAGGATCACGAGGTCAGGAGATTGAGACCATCCTGGCTAACACAGTGAAACCCCGTCTCTACTAAAAATACAAAAAATTAGCCCGGCAAGGTGGCGGGCGCCTGTAGTCCCAGCTACTCAAGAGGCTGAGGCAGGAGAATGGCGTGAACCCTGGGGGGCGGAGCCTGCAGTGAGCAGAGATCGCGCCACTGCACTCCAGCCTGGGCGACAGCGAGACTCTGTCTCAAAAAAAAAAAAAAAAAAAAAGAAAGGAAGATACTTTCTATACTCTCTGGACTGAATATAAGCTCTAAGAACTGAAATTGCATTTGCATTGGCCAGGCGTGGTGGCTCACGCCTGTAATCCCAGCACGTCAGGAGGCTGAGGCAGGCAGATCATGAGGTCAGGAGATCGAGACCATTCTGGCTAACACGGTGAAACCCTGTCTCTACTAAAAATACAAAAAATTAGCTGGGCATGGTTGCAGGTGCCTGTAGTCCCAGCTACCCAGCTACTCGGGAGGCTGAGGCAGGAGAATGGCCTGAACCCAAGAGGCGGAGCTTACAGTGAGTGGAGATCACACCACTGTGCACTCCAGGTTGGCAGAGTGAGACTCCGTCTCAAAAAAAAAAAAAAAAAATTAAAAGAAATTGCATAGGACAGCATGTAAACATAGTATTAACAGGCTGGGTGTGGTGGCTCACACCTGTAATCCTAGCACTTTGGGAGGCCGAGGCGGGTAGATTACTTGAGGTCTGGAGTTTGAGACCAGCCTGGCCAACGCGGTGAAACCCCGTCTCTACTAAAAATACAAAAATTAGCCAGATGTGCTGGTGTGTGCCTGTAATCAGCCAGACTAGGTGCGAGTGTGCCTGAAATCCCAGCTACCCCAAAGGCTGAGGCAGGAGAATCACTAAACCCAGGAGGCGGAGGCTGCAGTGAGCCGAGATCACGCCACTGCACTCCAGCCTGGGCAACAGAGCAAGACTCTATCTTGAAAAAAAAATAAAATAAGGCCGGGCAAAATGGCTCACCCCTGTAATCCCAGCATTTTGGAAGGCCGAGGTGGGCAGATCACGAGGTCAGGAGATCAATACCATCCTGGCTAACATGGTGAAACCCCATGTCTACTAAAAATATAAAAAATTAGCTGGGTGTGGTGGCAGGCACTTGTAGTCCCAGCTACTCAGGAGGCTGAAGCAGGAGAATGGCATGAACCCGGGAGGCAGAGCTTGCAGTGAGCCAAGATCGCATCACTGTACTCCAGCCTGGACGACAGAGCAAGACTATGTCTCAAAAAAAATACATAAATAAAATAAAATAAAATAAAATAAAACAAAATAATAACAATAATAAAAAATGTCTCCATTCTCAAGAAAGTCACCCTGACAAAAAAAAAAGGATGGGAGCTGGTAGAACATCATAGATAAAAGCACAGCTTCTGGAATCTGGTGGACCTGTGCTTCACTTTATATTGACTATTACCTTGAAACAGACACTTAACTTCTCTAAGCCTCTGTTTACTCACTGGTAAAATGGGAAAAATACAGACTATAAAGAGGTTTGACGAGGATTAAGACAATATTTGCAAAGTACCTGGCACACAGCAGCCATCTAATAAACAGCAAGTGATTTTATTTTATTTTATGGTTGTTTTTTTTTTGAGACAGAGTCTTGCTTTTGTCGCCCAGGCTGGAGTGCAAGGGCATGATCTTGGCTCACTGCAACCACCACCTCCCAGGTTCAAGTGATTCTCCTGCCTCAGCCTCCCAAGTAGCTGGGACTACAGGTGCCCGCCACCACACCTGGCTAATTTTTGTATTTTTAGTAGAGACAGGGTTTCACTATGTTGGCCAGACTGGTCTCGAACTCCTGACCTCATGATCTGCCCGCCTCGACCTCCCAAAGTGCTGGGATTACAGGTGTGAGCCACTGCGCCCGGCCTTAAATTTAGTTTTATAGGGAAAAAAGGAACCCATGTTAGTCCAAGGGGTCTCAACCTTGGCTATACATGTGAATTCCCTGGAGAGCTTTAAAAAAGAAAGGCTGCCTAGACTGCACTTCAGACTAACTGAAATCAGAAGCTCTGGGGTTGGGACTGGATGTCAATACTTTTAAAAATTCTCCAGGGAATTACAATGTGCACTTGGAAGTAAGAACCACAATAGCTAGCCAGAAAAGATGTCTCAATTTTTACCATCTAAAATAAATTTTTTTAATTAACATCTACAAAATCCTTACAAAGTAAACCCAAGTCAGAATTTCTACTTTCTCAAATCAGAATTACTGCTATCTCATGGTGAAATGGAAGCTAACAGAGTTTGAACAATTTGTTTCTGGAAGAAACAGAGACAAGTTTAAAACTCTTGTCAGGCCCTAAAGCTGACAACTCTTATTCAGATGCATTTCTAACTACCACTATTGCCTCAACATGACTACAAATCCAGTCATGATCCTCTCTTCAATAAAATCCTTTAATGCACCTACCCCTTCAGAATCAAGTCCAGACTCCTCAGCAGGAACACAGTCCTTCAGAACTTGGCCCCAAGTGGTATATAGTGAGCACGAGTCACATACATTCAGTCTGCTCTGGCTCTCATCTAAACAGTTCAACCACCAACCACCCAAGCAGATGCTGCTCAGTCTCAGTGGCTAGCTAACATGCCGAGGCTACGGTGTTAATACTGTAGAATGCAAGGTGGACAGCAGCCCTAGGAACTGTGCAACATGACAAGACTACTGGCCCTGCTTTTCATTCTAGCCTCATCTGTCTCTGATTCTACTTTATTTCCACACACTCATCATACCCTCTCTCTTTTTTTTTTTTTTTTCTGAGATGGAGTCTCACTCTGTCACCCAGGCTAGAGTGCAGTGGCGCAATCTTGGCTCATACTGCAACCTCCACCTTCCAGGTTCAAGCGATTCTCCTGCCTCAGCCTCTTGAGTAGCTGGGACTACAGAAGCATGCCACCACGCCTGGTTAATTTTTTGTATTTTTAGTAGAGACGGGGTTTCACCATGTTGGCCAGGATAGTCTCAGTCTCCTGACCTTGTAATCCACCCGCCTCGGCCTCCCAAAGTGCTGGGATTACAGGCATGAGCCACGGCACCCAGCCTCATCATCCCCTCTCTTAACCTTAGGACCTTACACATGCTTTTTTCCCTCTGCATGGGACACTGGTTCCTTACTCTGCAGACCTCAACCCAAAAGGCACTTCCTGGAAGAAGCCTTCCCCACTACCACCAACACTACTGCCCCACTTCAGGTTAGAAGCTCCTGCTGTGTCCTCCCATAGTGCCCCAGAGTTCCCCCATCAGCATTCTCAGTGCTACTGAGTACAAGGACCATGTTATCTTGCTCACTAATTCCCAGGGCCTGGCACCTAGAAAGTGGTTAATGTATGTGGAATGAAGAACAGCCCAGAAGGAACACAGAGAAGCAGCTGTAACTGATCCACAACAAAAGGTTATTCTCCTAACTCAGGTCTCACATTCTACCACTTCTAAAGTGAGCTCTCTTGGCACAGTGGCTCATACCTGTAACCCCACCACTTTGGGAGGCCAGGGTGGGCGAATCACCTGAGGTCAAGAGATGGAGACCATCCTGGCCAACATGGTGAAACCCTGTCTCTACTAAAAATACAAAAATTAGCTGGGCGTGGTGGCATGTGCCTGTAGTTCCACCTACTCGGGAGGCTGAGGCAGGAGAATGGCTTGAACCCGGGAGGTAGAGGTTGCAGTGAGCCGAGATTGCGTCTCCAGCCTGGAGACAAGTGAAACTCCATCTCAAAAAATGAAAAAAAAAAAAAAAATAAAGTGAGTTCTGTGGGAAATGTTAACAACTGTTGAATCTGAGCATCACAGATACAATGATCATTCTCTATTCTTCTAATTTTTTTGTTTATTTTGGTGACAGTCTCGCTCTGTTGCCCAGGCTGGAGTGCAGTGGTGCGATCTCAGCTCACTGCAACCTCCGCCTCCTGGGTTCAAGCCATTCTCCTGACTCAGCAACCTGAGTAGCTGGGATTACAGGCTGGAGTGCAATGGTGGTCTCAGCTCACTGCAACCTCCACCTCCCAGGTTCAAGTGACTCTCCCACCTCAGCCTCCCAAGTAGCTGGGACTACAGGTTAATACTAATAAAAATACTAATTTTTGTCCGGGCGCGGTGGCTCACGCCTGTAATCCCAGCACTTTGGGAGGCCGAGGCGGGCAGATCGCCTGAGGTCGGGAGTTCACGACCAGCCTGGCCAGCATGGTGAAACCCTGTCTCTAATAAAGATACAAAAATTAGCCTGGCGTGGTGGCAGGCGCCTGTAATCCCAGCTACTCGGG
This sequence comes from Nomascus leucogenys, assembly GCF_006542625.1. Lineage (NCBI taxonomy): Eukaryota > Metazoa > Chordata > Mammalia > Primates > Hylobatidae > Nomascus > Nomascus leucogenys. The sequence goes on from NC_044394.1 coordinate 47,377,163, forward strand.
AAGCTGAGGCAGGAGAATTGCTTGAACCCAGGAGGTGGAGGTTGCAGTGAGCCAAGATCGCACCACTGCACTCCAGCCTGGGCAACAGAGTGAGACTCTGTCTCACAAAAAAAAAAAAAAAAATACTAATTTTTGTATTTTTAGTGGAGACAGGGTTTCACAATATTGGTCAGGCTGGTCTTGAACTCCTAACCTCAAGTAATCTGCCCACCTCGGCCTCCCAAAGTGCTAGGATTACAGGCGTGAGCCACCATGCCTGGCCTTCTAATGTTTTTTAAGTTTGAAAACTTTCATAATAAACCTTTGGGGAAAAAAATAATGTGACCTTTGCCTCTATTTCTAATCCTACTTTCCTCACTAGGTATTACTTAGCTACAGGATACCCAGCAACAACCTGTCACAGTTTCCCACCATCTGATGGCAGTGCCATAGGACACAGAGAGTACAAACCCACTGTCAACATAAGAAAGCAATAGCTGGGCATGGTGGCTCACGCCTGTAATCCCAGCACTTTGGGAGGCCAAGGCAGGCAGATCACGAGGTCAGGGGTTCGAGACCAGTCTGACCAACATGGTGAAACCCCGTCTCTACTAAATATACAAAAGTTAGCCGAGTATGGTGGCAGGCGCCTGTAGTCCCAGCTATTCGGGAGGCTGAGGCAGGAGAATGGCTTGAACCTGGGAGGCGGAGGTTGCAGTGGGCAGAGATCACGCCACTGCACTCCAGCCTGGGTGACAGAGGGAGACTTTGTCTCAAAAAAAAAAAGAAAGCACTAAAAAACTCTTATGGTCAGGTAACAAAAAGGCCTGCCAACAGCCAGATACTAGGTTCCAACAAAATGCTGGGCTTTCTTCAATTTCCTTCTCATTATAGCCTTATAGCCTTTTCTTTCTTTCTTTCTTTTTTTTTTTTTTTTTGAGACAGAGTCCCACTCTGCTGCCTAGGGGGGAGTACAATGCTGTGATTCTCCTGCCTCAGCCTCTCGAGTAGGTGGGATTACAGGCACCCACCACCACACCCATCTAATTTTTGTATATTTAGTAGAGACAGGGTTTCACCATGTTGGCAAAGCTGGTCTCGAACTCCTGACCTCAGGTGATCCACCCGCCTCGGCATCCCAAAGTGCTGGGCTTACAGGTGTTAGCCACCGCACCTGGCCAATTATAGCCTTTTCTATAGGCGAGGAGAACTGTTCTTCAGGTCTGAGATGAGGAAGAAGAAAAAGATGCTGAAAAGTGTGTGCAAGTTGCAGAAGAGAGCACAGCACTGATGGATTAAAAGTCAGGTGAGGCTGAGTTACATAAATTTGGCTCGCTCTGGTGGTGGTCTAGCAGCCAAATCACCAATCCACCAAACATGCTCAATTTTAGTGGCTATCTAATAGGCACAAGAGAGAACATGATTAACACTAAAGAAAAAGCCCCTGTTCAAGACAGCTATTCCCAAAGGACTGTGCACTCCTAAACGGTTCCTCTAGAAAAAACACTGACAAGGACATTAACTTTTGAAGTTCAACAGATGAAGAACCCCTCACTTTCTATCCCCTTTGTTCCCTCCTGTACAATATTCCTGAGGCAAAGAACTGTGATGTCAGTGCAGCTGACCTAGGCTCTGACACTTGCCATTACCTCTTGCTGCTTCTCCTCATTGGGGTAGGTGTCTACAAATACTCCCAGCCCCACAAATTTGTCCATGTTTCCAAACACAGGCCCTAGAGAGAGAGAACAGATGATGAACAATGAAATAAAGCTAAGAGTTGAAAAAGGAATAATATATCACTATGATGAAGGAAAAAGTAAAATTCAAATGACTCCCAAGCCTCTCTCAAGATGAGAAAACACATGTAAAAGTGCCCAGCAAAGTGCATGGCCTGTAACAAGTGCCCAGTAAATATGTGTAATTGTTTGTTGTTGGAGGCAAGGGAAAGAGAGAAGGCCACTGCAACCTTATTTAGCACTCAGGCAGCTTCCTGATCCAAACTGGTTGCTAAGGTGTCCCTACAGAATTCTGCTTTACAAACACTTGGTAAAGACTATGCCCTCAAGAGAGAACTGAATTCCCTAGTTCTCCTTCTTGTTGCAAAAGAGATCAGGTCAAATCAGATTGAGCCTGCCATCTACGTGGAGCAATAATAGCTCCTACACAAGGAAAATACATAACTCTTCTCTTGACTCAGCAGTGCTGAGATCATTCACTGTAAATGCTCAGAAGAAATCAGCTCACCCAATCGTCAGTGTTCAGGAGAGCCAGTGCTTTCATCCAGCCAACAGGCCAGGTAGTTTCACAAGGAAACTCAGAAAGAAGTAACAAGCAAGCAACTGCCTCAGGATGAGTCAAATTCAGCTGCTTATGAGGACTCAGACCCCATTCTAGAGACTAGATGGGCCAGTGTTCATCCACATACATTAAGTGAGAGGGAAAATGGCTGGCACTGTGGGGAAGGAACCTTTTCAAAAAGACGGCACATGAAAAAGCAGGCTGTCATACCCACACAAGAGTAACACAGGGTCCCAATACCTGGCTGCATCCGATCCTTTGTGTACCAGATTGCCAAGCCATCCCCATGCAGATTCTTCTTTCCTTGTCCATGGATTTTGAAGTGCACCTGCAACTCCCAGTCTCTCAGGAAACATGGCTAAAGTGAGAAAGACATTAGAATCAATGAGGAGCATGAAATGCAAAACCCCTCAAGCCCGCATCAGCAATCAACAGACTTGGAAAACACAAATGCAGGTAACACTAGGCTAAGGGTTAAAACCTAAATCTAAGACTTGCTATGTGTTCATGTCATAAAATTAAATGGATTGAACTTTAGAGATTTAATATGAAAATGAATAAACCTCCCGATTATTTGCAACATTTCCCAACAGAAACAGGACAGAACTCCAAAGTTGGAAAAGACAAGAGTATACCAAACTCCACTCCTGTGATCCTACACCCACCCAGCAAAGTAGCTCGGCTTTTAGAGTACAGATGGCTGAATTCATACTCATTTACAACTCAAGATCACCCCTCAGACAGAAAGACTCTGAAAAGCTGGATTTAAAGAAAGGTCAAAGCCTAATTTATTATAGTAGAAAAAGAAAAGCTAAGCTATTATGCAAACGTTTCCAGGAATAATTAGCAGATACTACAAACAACTCTAATTATCTAGACCTAGCCCTCTGCCAAGCTGAGGGGTAAGCCAGAATTCTCACAAGAAGAGCAAGTTACAGTCCCCCAAACCCTCCCGTCCATGGCCAAGAAGCTTAAATGCACTTGAAGATGGATGCAAGTGGATGGTTAAGTGTTTTAAACAGTTGAACAGTTTCAAGAAAAAACCAGAGTGGGTAGTTGATTTAGGGAAGCTTTTGGTTAAAAGTCTACTGTGAAGAAAGAAGTGAAGGAAGAACAGACAGACCAGGTGGGTTCAGCCAAAGGCTCTCCAAATAGACTGTTCTGGGCAACATATTGCTAGTTCATTTTCAGTTTTCATTCTTTATTTCTGGGATATTTTCCAAAAGTGTTCATATTAGAAGCACATAGTCAAAATGAAAGGGGGTTGGGTACTCCTGCATTTAGCAAGGGGCCTGAAATCTCCTACTCTATTGAGCCAGTCTCTGTCTTGTCACTCTGGATTCTTATCTCTCTGCTGTTGCATTACAATTTCAGAGAAACGGCCCAGCATGGTGGCTCACGCCTGTAATCCTGGCACTTTGGGAGGCTGAGGTGGGCAGATCACAAAGTCAGGAGATTGAGACCATCCTGGCTAACATGGTGAAACCCCGTCTCTACTAAAAAACACAAAAAACTAGCCAGGTGTGGTGGCCGGTGCCTGTAGTCCTAGCTACTCAGGAGACTGAGGCAGGAGAATGGCATGAACCCAGGAGGCAGAGCTTGCAGTGAGCTGAGATCATGCCACTACACTCCAGCCTGGGCAACAGAGTGAGACTCCATCTCAAAAAAAAAAAAAAAAAAAAGATTTCAGAGAAAGGCCAGGCACAGTAGCTCACACCAGTAATCAAAGCATTTTGAGAGGCTAAGGTGGGAGGATCATTTCAGCCCGGGAGGTCCAGGCTGCAGTGAGCTGTGATAGTGCCACTGCACTCCAGCCTAGGCGACAGAGTGATGAGACCCTGTCTCAAAAAAAAAAAAAATAGCTTTCAGAGGAAGAGTGAAATTCAGTGGGGCAGGAAGCTGCCAGGAGGTAGGTATTATGCCCCTGAGAAGAGGGCAGAGTCACAGAAGTTCTCAGTGAGCCAAGAGGTGTCTGTCACTGACTCTTGGCCTCCTACAGCACAATGCTATACTGTTTTTCTCAGGACCATGTCTAATTGTGGTTCTGAAATTCTGCCACACACTGGATTCACCTAGGGAGTTTTAAAAAATCCCAATGGCCAAGCTGCACCCTATTCCAATTAGATCAGAATCTCTGGGGGTGAGACCCAGGCATTGATTCCAATGGATAGCCAAATTTGAGAACCACTGCTCAAACAAATGCATCCTATTCAAATAACTCAGAAACAAGCCCATAGTCATGGTGATAGCCAAATAACAGCAAATACAGGCATCAGAAATCTGAAAAAGGGAAGAACTAGAGGCTATACTAGAACTGCTGCTACAAGTTATGTAGAGACAGACAGCTAGCAAGACAGCAGCAGAGTATCAAGCCTTGAACATAATCATCCGGTAACCCACAAGAGCCCCATCGACAAACTTATAGAAGTGTAATAACACAACACATATTTCTGTAACCATTTTAACTTGCCACAGTCTTTTCATGTCTATTGTCTTATTTTATTCTCACAACAACCCCAGTGGGCAAGTAGAACAGGTATTCTGAAGCTCATTTATCAGATGGAGAAACAGAAAACTATGAGGTTAAATAATCTGCCTAGGGCTCACAGGAGGACTGTGACAGAGCTGGACGGAGAATCCCAGTCTTTCAACTGTCCTTTATCTCTCCTACCAAAACACAATGCTCTGTACTCTGTCCAAAAATGAGCTCAGCACTACGATCTAGGTTAAGGGGCCAGCTTGTGCAGATAGCTAATGTAGAAATTTCTCTTGCTCTCCTGAACAGGGAAAAGAAATGGCTCTCTTTTCTGAGATTCACTTATCTACAACTAATGAGAAAAGCGATGTAAAAGTGAGCTCTTAGTTTATGAGAGTTCCAGAGAAAGTATCAAAGGATGCCAGAGTCATGCCCAAAAGTAAACTGGTCGTAAAAGATTTAGAAAGAGCCCTGGAAACAGAAAAGAAAGCATCATCTTACACTTGTACAAAATCACAGTGCAGCCACACCAGGAATACTGCATTCACTTCTTGTCGCCATACCTCAAGGAAGACAATGCAGCTAGAAAAGGTCCAGAGAAGGACAAATAAAATGACCAACAGCTCAGAGTGGCTTTCACACGAAAATAAAATTTTATATCAGACTCTTCAAATTGAAATAACAAGGTGGGGATGCTGGGATAAGGTTTGGGATCAATTTAAGAGAGTACTCTCAACCAGGCCTGGTGGCTCACACCTATAATCCCTGACCTTTGGGAGGCCAAGGCAGGAGGATTGTTTGAGACCAAGAGTTTGAGACCAGCCTGGGCAACACAGCAAGACCCCATCTCTACAAAAAATGTTTTAAAAATTAGCCAGGTGCAGTGGCACATGCCTGTAGTCTCAACTACTAAGGAGGCTGAGGGAGGAGGAGCCCTTAAGCCCAGGAGTTTGAGGCTGTAGTGAGCTATGATTGTGCCACTGCACTCTGGTCTTCTTATAATCTTCTTACAAAGTGGTTAAGCAGGAGTTATTATTAAACCCTATGAAGTAGTACTATTGGACCAATCAGGAATTAAAGACATTTCAGGATAAAAAAATGAATTATTTGCTATAATTAGAGAGCATTTTACTAAATACCTGATTTATTTACTATGAAGGTCAGAATAATCTAAAAAATAAAGATCCTTGATATCCACAGAAGACAGAATACCAGGGGGATAGACAGTAAAATTAAATCAATATGCCACTGCTGAACCTTTTAGGCCTTTCTGGGTCACCAACACAGGAGGGAGAAAGATTCTTACCACCCGGTTCCACAAGGCACCCTGTTTACTTTGCATATCTGGGGTAAGGCGGATATACTGGGTCATCACCATGGCATTGCCCATCAGATTCCACAGTGAGGAACTGCCTGTGCCCACACCTACAGGAAGGAAGTAGATCAGTTCATACTCTTCAACACCAATCCATTCAGAAAGCAGCCACCACAGAGCCTCTGAAAGCTAAGCCATCATCTTTTTCCCCCTTTAATGTCACTCAATCTCCTATCTTCTCTCACTCATGAATCTTAAATCCTTACCATCTCTACAACTTTCACAAGGCCTTTATCAGGTGAGGACCCCAAAGTACATCAGAACTATCACTTTATGCATGTTACGGTAACCATAGCTCACATCCATCCTTCCCGTTTTATATGTGAGTAAACTTCAGTATCATAAAAGAAAAAAATTTTCCTGAGTTATATCAAAAAGAGTTTGACAGGCCAGGTGCAGTGGGTCACCCATGTAATCCCCACACTTTGAGATGCTGAGGAGGGAGGGTATCTTGAGGTCAGCAGTTTGAGACCAGCCTGGGCAACATAGAAAGATCCTGTCCTTACCAAAAAAAATAAAAATTAGCCAGGTGTGGTAGTCCTTGTCTATAGTCCTAGCTATTCAGGACGCTGCGGTGGGAGGATCGCTTAAGCCCAAGAGATTGAAACTGCATGAGCCATGATTGTGCCACTGCACTCCAGCCTAGGCCATGGAACAAGACCCTGTCTCTAAAAACATATAAATAAAAATAAAAAGAGTTTGACCCTCAGGCCTCTGGGGCTTAGTCACATTCTTTTTTTTTTTTTTTTTGAGATGGAGTCTCGCTCTGTTGCCCAGGTTGAAGTGCACTGGCACGATCTCAGCTCACTGCAAACTCTGCCTCCCAGGTTCACGCCATTCTCCTGCCTCAGCCTCCCGAGTAGCTGGGACTACAGGCGCCCGCCATCACACCTGGCTAATTTTTTTGTATTTTTAGCAGAGATGGGGTTTCACCGTGTTAGCTAGGATGGTCTCAATCTCCTGACTTCGTGATCCGCCCGCCTCGGCCTCCCAAAGTGCTGGGATTACAGACGTGAGCCACCGCGCCTGGCTGTCACATTCTTTCTTTAAACAATCCCTAAAGTGTGAAGCTACTCCCCGTACCCTCAACTATAAACTTAAGAGTGAAAACTTTGTGTCTGCAAACCCATAAGCATTAGCAAAGAGATCAGCACAGAGGTACTCCAGGCATGTAAGTGAAAAAATGATTTCCCTTAGTAGTAGCGTATACTCTTGCACTTTGAATTGTTTTCTGTCCCACTACCTACGCCTTAGTGGGGAAAGACTTGTGTTAGTTAAGCCATCTGCACTGGTTTGTCATCGTTTTGTAGCTAACTGTATCAATTTTCTGGCTGATAAGCCGTGCTTAGAGTTCTGTGAACCCTAACCTCTTTCACCAATAGGGCCCCTAGGCTGGAGAAGAGAAGGTGGTTCTACCCAGCAACATAAATTTATCATCTTTCTTCTCATTTCGTTCAAGTTCTACCCCAGTTCTTCCTCCTGCTTTATTTCTAGCACATCCACAGGTCCACCTGGAGACCTGGAGGCTACATTGCTAGTAGCCCTCAATCACTCCTCACCATTCTCAATTCTCTCCCCTTCCCAAACTCCTCCTGTCTAACTCCAGGCCTAGCCCTAGTGGCACCCGACAGCCCTGCCTTTACCTACTGGAAACTTCCAGAGCTTGGCAGGCACACCTAACTCCTGCCTTTCAGACCTGTGGCTCCCAAATGCGGAGGGAGTCCCCGTGGGCCTCACCACCGCCAGCAGTTTCCTCTGGGCCACGAAGCCCTTCGCCGCCCCCGCCTCTACCCCTGAAATCAAGTCCCGAAGCCCGCCCCACTGCAGGACCACCTCACCCTAGGCGCCTCACCCTGGTAGGGCTTCGACAGCGAGTGCTCCCGTTTCAAGTACTCGAACGTTTGACCCGCCCCGACTTGCTGTGGCCCCTGCCCAGACCCCAACAAAAGAAGAAGGAGTAACATCCTGGACCCATCCCGAGCCGACAAACATCGCCACCACTGCTGCCACAACCCAAGGGGTCCCAGAGTCGCCGCCATCTTTCCCACCGCTGACCCTTCCTCAAAAGCCCGCCCCGTCGCCCAACCCATTGGCCCGAAAAACCATCTTCCCCGCGTCCTATTGGCTCTCGTCAAGCCCCCGCCCCTGCAGGTGAGCATATCACCGATTGGCTAGCTTGGGTATCAGTTGCCTTGCCAACCCAGAAAAGGGGCGTAGCCGAATGCCCAGACTCCCTTATTTGCATTTGCCCTGAGTTCCACTAGGCTTGCTGGGATACGTAGTTTATTACTATTTTGTTTTCTGCGTACGAGAGTAAATTTAAAGAGATAAAACGTTTCTTCTGGTCCCAAACATTCTTTTTTTTTTTTTTTTTTTTTTTTGAGACAGAGTCTTGCTGTTGCCCAGGTTGGAGTGCAGTGGCATGATCTCAGCTCACTGCAGGCTCCGCCTCCCAGGGTTCACGCCATTCTCCTGCCTCAGCCTCCCAAGTAGCTGGGACTACAGGCGCCCGCCACCTCGCCTGGCTAATTTTTTGTATTTTTAGTGGAGACGGGGTTTCACCGTGTTAGCTAGGGTGGTCTCGATCTCCTAACCTCGTGATCCGCCCGCCCCGGCCTCCCAAAGTGCTGGGATTACAGGCGTGAGCCACCGCGCCCGGCCTCCGGTCCCAAACATTCTATCCTCTCTGCAATAGTACGCTCCTGACTGCAGCTCTCTGAATCAATTTGGAAGATATAGCAGTGAAAGGAGAAATAGACAAATCCGTAAAATAGCTGGAAAATTATTAGTTTATAAAAGACTACCGCACTACCAACTAACTTGACCTGTAGATATTTATAGAAATTCCACCTAACAACTGCGGAAGACACATTCTCTTCAAATGCAAATGACTCCTTTGCCGTGATAGTCTGGGCCATCAAGCAACCTACAGATATAAAAGAATTGAAAGCACACAAATTAATTAATTCTGAAAGCCATCAGCTCTTTTCCTCCCTTCCTCTTTTTTTTCTTTTTGGTTTGAGACGAGGTCTTGGCCGGGCGCGGTGGTTCACGCCTGTAATCCCAGCACTTTGGGAGGCCGAGGCGGGTGGCTCATCTGAGGTCGGGAGTTCGAGACCAGCCTGACCAACATGAAGAAACCCCGTCTCTACTAAAAATACAGAATTAGCCAGGTGTGGTGGCGCAGGCCTGTAATCCCAGCTAGTTGGGAGGCTGAGGCAGGAGAATCACTTGAACCCGGCAAGTGGAGGTTGCAGTGAGCCGAGATCATGCCACTGCACTCCAGCCTAGGCAACAAGAGCGAAACTCTGTCTCAAAAAAAAAAGAAAGAAAGAAAAAAATACACATAAAGTACAACTTATAATTTTTAAGTACAGACGGTCCTCAACTTACAATGGGGCTACCTACAGAAAAACCAAATCCATTCGAAAGTCTAAAAATCCTAGGCAGGATGCGGTGGCTCACGCTTGTAATCCCAGCACTTTGGGAGGCAGAGGCAGGCGGATCACCAGGTCAGGAGATGGAGACCACAGTGAAACCCCGTCTCTACTAAAAATACAAAAAAATTAGCCGGGTGTGGTGGCGGGCGCCTGTAGTCCCAGCTACTCTGGAGAGGCTGAGGCAGGAGAATGGCGTGAACCCGGGAGGCGGAGCTTGCAGTGAGCCGCGATTGAGCTACTGCACTCCAGCCTGGGGCGACAGAGCGAGACTCCGTCTCAATTAAAAAAAAAAAAAAAAAAAAAAAAAGTCTAAAAATCCTAAGTCAAATGATCATTAGGTCAGGACCATGTGTACTCAGTTCAAAGGCATTAAATTCATTCGCAGTGTTATGCACCCTGTCAGCTGAATTTCTGACAGATTGACACCTGCGGAAATCTCATTGTAAAATTCTGTGTGATGAGGAAAAGGGGAATAAAGGAGAAGGGTATGAAAGGTGAGATGCACTGGACAATAAATCAAATCATTTTGTTTAGACTGTTGCAATAGGAAGAATGCTTATTAATGAGGAATGTATCAAAGAAAAGGAAGAGTCAGGCCCGGTGGCTCATACCTGTAATCCCAGCACTTTGGGAGGCTGAGGCGGGCGGATCACAAGGTCAGGAGTTCGAGACCAGCCTGGCCAATATGGTGAAACCCCATCTCTACTAAAAATACAAAAATTAGCTGGGCGTGGTAGTGCACGCCTGTAATCCCAGCTACTCGGGAGGCTGAGGCAGGAGAACCGCTTGAACCCAGGAGGTAGAGGTTGCAGTGAGCCAAGATCACGCCACTGCACTCCAGCCTGAGCAACAGAGCGAGACTCCATCTCAAAAGAAAAAAAAAATGAAAGGAAGAACAGGCAGGGCTTGGTGGCTCACACCTGTAATCCCAGCACTTCGGGAAGCCGAGGTGGGGGTGGGGGGCAGAATCACTTGAGGTCAGGAGTTGGAGACTGGCCTGGCCAACATGATGAAACCCTCTCTCTACTAAAAATACAAAAATTAGCCAGGCATGGTGCCTGTAATCCCAGCTACTTGGGAGGCTGAGGCGGGAGAATCGCTTGAACCCAGGAGGCGGAGGTTGCAGTGAGCCAAGATCACGCCATTGCACTCCAGCCTGGGCAACAAGAGTGAAACTCCGTCTCAAAGCAAAAAAAAAAAAAAAGGAGACCTGGGGTAACTCCAGGTAAACAAGGGATTTTTCATGAGAGGAAGGATGGAGAGGGTCTTATCTGAGTCACTGAGGAAGGGTGGAAGTGGGTCTTATCCTGGGATATTCCAGAGAAGGGTAGTCCGTTAAGATCAGCCATTTCTTCGCTGGGCGCGGTGGCTCACGCCTGAAATCCCAGCACTTTGAGACGCTGAGGTGGGCAGATCACATGTCAAGAGTTTCAGAACCAGCCTGGCCAACAAACATGGTGAAACCCTGTCTCTACTAAAAATACCAAAAAAATTAGCTGGGCATCATGGCACGTGCCTGTAATCCCAGCTACTTGGGAGGCTGAGGCATGAGAATCACTTGAGCCCAGGAGGCAGAGGTTGCAGTGAGCCAAGATCGCACCACTATACTCCAGCCTGGACAATGGAGTCTACAAAATGAGATGGAAGGAACACAAAAGGATGGGGGATTTCTTTACTGTTGCTGCTTTTCAGAAGCACAAGCTTCAGCTAAGTTCAACATAGTCAAGGTGTTGAGGGGTGGTGGTGGGAAAGAGAACAAGTAGCCATGGCCCCTTCAACACCGCCTTTTACTCACACGCAGAGGCACCTCCGAAAGCTGGCTCAGGTCTTGCGCTGCCATCTTTTCAGCTGCTTAGTGGTCCCCTTTTTCTCTGTGGAATAATCTCTCTCCCACGATCTAGGGCTGCACAACTTCAGGGCCAGGGTATTCATATACAAGGTGAGTTGTGCACTCCAGCAGTTCTGCGTGATTCCTCTACCTTCCTGTCTTCCAAACCAAAGAGCAGGGCTGGGCGCGGTGGCTCATGCCTGTAATTCTAGCACTTTGGGAGGATTGCTTGAGCCCAGGAGTTCAAGACCAGCCTGGGCAAGATGTTGAGACCCTGTCCCTTTAAAAATATTAAAAACAACAACAACCAAAGAGGTACCTCTACTCAGGAGCACCTTGAAGCCTGATGCCCCTTCACCCCATGACAGAGGCTCCAGGGCAACCTCTTGGCCTATTCTTTCCACTGCTTCTCACCCTTCTTTTACAAACCTTGCCATTCAATTCTGATCCACCCCCTCCCAGGACCAAAGCAGCCCTCCCTAGGCCAAGTACAACCATCCATCCATCCTCAGGTATCCAGTGGGTCAGGTCCATCTTCAGCCCAATAGTCACAGCTGACCGGGTCCTACCAATGGTACCTCCAGTTCCCCAGGTAGCCACTGGAGCATACAAGAGGATAGCAGCTCCAACACTAACTAGCCAGCTACTTCCCAGCGGTGACTTCTCAACATTGGCCTCCTGAAAGCCACAGTCAAATATCCTGGGGTAGGTACCTTTGCCTGAGCCCTACTGCCAGACACTTGACTCAATAGGTGTAGGGATTTAGCTTTGAAGAAAAAAAAATAAAACCTGGAGAATTTAATTTTATTTTTTTGAGAGAGTCTCACTCTATCACCCAGGCTGGAGGGCAGTGGCGTGATCACGGCTCACTGCAACCTCTGCCTCCCAGGCTCAAGCCATCCTCCCACCTCAGCCTCCTGAGTAGCTGGGACCACAGACACATGCCACCACACCCCCCTGATTTTTATATTTTTTGTAGAGACAGGGTTTCACCATGTTGGCCAGGCTGGTCTCGAACTCCTGAGTTCAAGCAATCTGCCCACCTCAGAGTCCCAAAGTGCTGGGATTACAGGAGTGAGCCACCATGCCTGGCCTTTTTTTTTTTTTTAAGAGATGGGGTCTTGTTCTGTCACCCAGGCTAGAGTACAGTGGTGTGATCATGGCTCACTGCAGCCTCAAACTCCTGGGCTCAAGGGATCCTCCTGCCTTAGCCTTCTGAGTAGTTGGAATACAGTCAGGTGTCACCATGCCTGGCTATTATTTTATTTTATTTTTTGTAGAGATAATGTCTTGCTATTTGCCCAGGCTGGTCTTGAACTCCTGGGCTCAAGGCATCCTCCTACCTTGGCCCTCGAAAGTGTTGGAATTACAGGCGTGAGCCATCGTGCCCACCCCACCTTCCACCAGAGAATTTAATATGCAGCCCAGTTTTCAGAACTACAGCCCTTTCACATCCAGTATCTCATTTTGACCTCACAATGACTTGTTGTGGTAATCTTTAAGATTAGGACAGGCTGGGCTCAGTGGCTCACACCTGTAGTACTAGCACTTTGGAGGCCGAGGCAGGAGGATCACTTGAGTTCAGGAGTTTGACACCAGCCTGGACAACATAGTAAGACCCCGTCTCTAAAAAATACAAAAAATACAAAAAATTGTCTGTGCATGGTGGTGTGCACCGGTAGGCCCAGCTACTCAGGAGGCTGAGACATCTTACCCCAGGGGGTCAAGGCTGCAGTGAGCCATGATCAGGCCACTCCACTCCAGCCTGAGTGACAGAGAAAGACCCTATCTCTTAAAAAAAAAAAAAGAAAGAAAAGACAAGAACAGTTCATAGAGGCTCCAACTCCTGAATTTAGAGATAAGAATTAAAGATTTGCTTTAAACAAAAAAAAGCATCAGGATGTTGAGAACCGCTGGAGCTGAGATATAGGTGCACAACACTCCCTCTAGCTTCATGGATGTGTGAGAGTTGCCATAAGAAAAAGCTTCTCAAAGTCTCCCCTGGAGATGATGAGGAAATATGCTGGGTATGCATTTGTGGTGTTTTCTAAATTTCCCTGAGGGAAGGAAAACTGTAATTAACTATAATCTAGTAAAGTTCATTGTGACCCATCCAACATAATGTTGTCATAACTAAAGAGAAAGGCGTCTGCAATCTAGAAAAAGAACAGTCAAGGGATGAAAATAAGTCAGAGTTGTATCAGTTCTGTCCAGGAAAGAAAGTGCTTCTAAGTAGTCTGTGTTAGATCTCCATATAACTTTATTCAAATAAAGCCTATTTTCTGAGCATTTTTATAAAGACTTCCAGCCTAACATTCTAATCCTCTTAGCAGTTTAATTTTTCTGTATAAATTAAGTAATTAGTATGTATTTGGGTTTATCACTTAGTTATTAGTTTAGTCAGAGTGACTTAGCCCTCCCAGTTTGTTTGTTTTCAGGGGAATTGATAAAAACCAGTATCCTGAGGACCAGATCTCAGATCTATGGTGGCTCCTTGCAGTGGCAGAGCTCCCACAATTCAGCAATGCCTCTGGGGATCCAGATGCTTGCTTCCCACAGAGTTAGGGCATAAGATTTGCCAAGGATCGCAGAATGGGGTGTGGTGAAGGAGGAGAACTCTGGCATATCTGATTGGAATTGGAATGAAACATCTGCCTTTTTGAGACCCAGCTGTACTGTATGATCTCAGGAAAATTACATAATCTCTCTGAGTCTCAAATCTTCTCTCTGTAAAATGAGTATGATGAAACCTACCACACTGGACTTCTGAGAGCATGAAATGAAAGACTGGGCTGGGCACAGTGGCTCACGCCTATAATCCCAGCACTTTGGGAGGCCAAGACAGTCAGATGACCTGAGGTCAGGAGTTTGAGACCAGCCTGGCCAACATGGTGAAACTCCGTCTCTACTAAAAATACAAAAATTAGCCAGGCGTGGGCCGGGCGCGGTGGCTCACGCTTGTAATCCCAGCACTTTGGGAGGCCGAGGCGGGCGGATCACGAGGTCAGGAGATCGAGACCACGGTGAAACCCCGTCTCTACTAAAAATACAAAAAATTAGCCGGGCGTGGTGGCGGGCGCCTGTAGTCCCAGCTACTCAGAGAGGCTGAGGCAGGAGAATGGCGTGAACCCAGGAGGCGGAGCTTGCAGTGAGCCGAGATTGCGCCACTGCACTCCAGCCTGGGCGACAGAGCTAGACTCCGTCTCAAAAAAAAAAAAAAAAAAAAAAAAAAAAAAAAAAAAAAAAAAAAAAAAAAAAAATTAGCCAGGCGTGATGGCACGTATCTGTAATCCCAGTTACTTGCGGGGGCTGAGGCAGGAGAATTGCTTGAACCCAGGAGGTGGAGGTTGCAATGAGCTGAGATCACGCCACTGTACTCCAGCCTGGGCGACAGAGCGAGACTCTGTCTCAAATAAATAAATAAATAAAAGAGATGGAGAGTCTCTGGAAGGTTATGAACACAGGAGGTTGTAATCTAACCTATATTTTTAAAGGATCACTCTGGCTGCTGACTTGAGGAGTGACTATAGAGTAGAATGGGTAGGAGCAAAGAGACTAAGCAGGAGGCTGTGCGGTTACCCAGTGAGAAAGGGAAGGGCTGGGGGCTGGGTGTGGCTACTGGATGGGTCTTAGATATATTTTCAAGGTACAGCCAGCAGGGTTTGCTGATGGGAAACACAGAGGTCTAAGAGAAGGAGGGGAGTGGGCCAGGCACAGTGACTCACGCCTGTAAACACACACTTTGGGAGGCCCTGGCGGGCAGATCACCTGAAGTCAGGAGTTCGAGACCAGCCTGGCCAACATGGTGAAACCCCATCTCTACTAAAAATACAAAAATCAGCCAGGTGTGGTGGCACGTGCCTGTAATCCCAGCTACTCGGGAGGCTGAGGCAGGAGAATTGCTTGAACCCGGGAGGCAGAGGTTGCAGTGAGCCGAGATCATACTACTACATTCCAGCCTGTGTGGCAGAGCGAGACTCTGTCTCAAAAAGAGAGAGAGAAAGAAGGAGAGGAGTGAAGGATGACTCCAAGATTTTGGGCCACAGCAACTGGAAAGATGGAATTGCCACATACTGATAGAAGGGAAATTATGGAAGATACGTCTTTATGGAGAAAAGATCAGTAGTTTCGTTTTGGTGATAGTAGGTTTATATGTCTATTGGACATCTAAGCAAAAAACAAGTCCTCAGAGCCATACCATCACCCCCAGTAAGACCAAATTTTCAGTCTTTAAGAGAAGCCAGAAAGTCTCTCTAAGCCTTCTCTGGCTCAGGAGGCTGTCCAATTACAAAAGAGAGACAGAGAGAAGCTGTTGGGTCAGGGAATGGTGGCTTACACCTGTAATCCCAGCACTTTGGGAGGCTGAGGAGGGAAGATGGCTTGAGGCCAGGAGTCCGAGACCAGCCTGGTCAATATAATGACACCCCATCACTACAAAAACATTGAAAAAATTAGCCGGGCATGGTGGTGAGCACCTGTAGTTCCAGCTACTCAGGAGGCTGAAGCCAGACGATCACTTGGGCCCAGGAGTTTGAAATTATAGTGAGCTATAATCGTGCCACTGCACTCCAGCCTGGATGATAGAATAAGACCCTGTCTAAAAAAGAGATAGAGAGTGGGCCAGGTGCGGTGGCTCATGCCTATAATCCCAGCACTTTGGGAGGCCGAGGCGGGTGGATCAACAGATGTCAGGAGTTCAAGACCAGCCTGACCAACATGGAGAAACCCTATCTCTACTAAAAATACAAAATTAGCCGGGCGTGGTGGCGCATGCCTGTAATCCCAGCTACTCGGGAGGCTGAGGCAGGAGAATAGCTTGAACCCGGGAGGCTGAGGTTGCAATGAGCCAAATTGTGCCATTGTACACCAGCCTGGGCAACAAGAGTGAAACTCCATTCAAAAAAAATAAAAGAGACAGAAGCTGTTAGGGGTCAGGATGGCGGGAAATTTATCAGTGGATCAGTGCTCAGTAAAGATAATTTTCCCTCACCTGTTGTGATAGTCACTTCCAAATGGCCCACATGATTTCCCCTCCTGCTATTCATGCCCTTGTATGGTTCTTTCCCACACGATATTAGGTTTGGTCTATGTGACCAATAGGATATAGAAGAAGTAGTGATATGGCATTTCTGAAGCTAAGTCATAGAAGACATTGTGGCCTCCACCTCGGTGTTTTTCTCCTCGGATCACTTACTCTAGGGAAAGCCAGCTACAATATTGTGAGCAGCCCTTCATGCAGGTCCTCATGGTGAGAAACTGAAGCCTCTTGCCAACAGCCAGGAGAGTGAGGTTGGAGGTGGATCTTCCAGCCCCAATTAAAACCTTCAGGTGACTGCAGCCCCAGCCAACATTGACTGCAAGAGTGAGTCTGAGCCAGAACCACCCAGCTAAATTGCTTCCTAATTCCTCCCCACGGAAACTGTGACATAATAAATGCTTATTGTTTTAAGCCACTGAGTTTTGGGGATAATTTTTTATGCATCAATAGATAACTCATGCCGAGCGCGGTGGCTCACAGCTGTTATCCCAGCACTTTGGGAGGCTGAGGTGGGCAGATCACCTGAGGTCAGGACTTCGAGACCAGCCTGACCAACATGGAGAAACCTTGTCTCCACTAAAAATACAAAAATTAGCCAGGCATGGTGGCGCATGCCTGTAATCCCAGCTACTCGGGAGGCTGAGGCAGGAGAATTGCTTGAACCCAGGAGGCGGAGGTTGCGGTGAGCCAAGATCATGCCATTGCACTCCAGCCTGGGTAACAAGAGTGAAACTCCATCTCAAAAAATAATAATAATAATAACTCACATACCTTTCCAAGTCAAATGAAGGGGATATTCCAAAACAATTCGGAGGCTCCTGCAAAGAAGGGAGACTGGCACCTCATGCCACAGTCAGACCTCTGCTCAGGCAGTGAACTTGCTCTCCTGCCCCCCTCACTCCTAGAGCAGAGGGAGGAGAGAATTGGAGAGAGCTGGACAGAAAGAGGGATTGGTGGCAGGGTGCACTGGCGCACGCCTGTAGTTCCAGCTACTTGGGAGGCTGAGGTGGGAGGATCACTTGAGGCCAGGAGGTTGAGGCTGCAGTGAGCCGAGATTGCACCACTGCACTCTAGCCTGGGCAACAAAGCAAGCCCTGTCTTGAAAATTAAAGAAAAAGAGGGGTTGGCCCTGGAGTGGTCTCTACTACAACCCTTGGGTAGGCTCCCCCAAGAAGGGTACCCGCCAGGCAAATGGGACCCCAACAGTAAGAAGCAAGGAGCAAGGAGGACTGACAGGGGCTGAGCCTCCCACTACCAGAACCAATATCTGGACACCAAATCACACTCAGTCAACCAGTAACAACCACAAAAGGAGTGGCGATTAAATTGTGGGAAATTAAGTAAAGAGAAATTACCCTTCTTCTCTCTCTTTCCTCAACACTGGAAAAGTTAGACCTGAGAAGGAAGGGAATGTGTACCAGAACCATCCCATGACCACCTACACTCAACACCAGGCACAAGCGAACACACACAAATATATCCCTCTCCAGCCAACTGCAGCAAATGGAGGGGTGAAAGGCTGACCAAAGCCCTTCCCCACCTCCAAGTCCCTGCAGCAGAAACTGATCCCCAAGCCTGGAGAAAGATGATAGGGCGGGGACACAGATGATATACATCAGAAATGAGATGGCAGGGGTTTTTGTTTGTTTCTTTGTTCGTTTTGTTTTTGTTTTCTTTCTCCTTCCTTCCTTCCTTCCTTCCTTCCTTCCTTCCTTCCTTCCTTCCTTCCTTTCTTTCTTTCTTTCTTTCTGATGGAGTCTCGCTCTGTCACCCAGGCAGGAGTGCAGCGGCACAATCTCAGCTCACTGCAACCTACTCCTCCCGGGTTCAAGCGATTCTCCTGCCTCAGCTTCCCAAGTAGCTAGGACTACAGGCACACACCACCGTGCCTGGCTAATTTTTGTATTTTAGTAGAGACGGGGTTTCGCCATGGTTGCCAGGCTGGTCTGGAACTCATGACCTCAAGTGATCTGCCCATCTCAGCCTCCCAAAATGCTAGGATTACATACGTGAGCCACCACGCCTGGCTTGTTTTGTCTGTTTGTTTTGTTTGGTTTTGTTTTTGAGGCAGGGCCTTGCTCTGAGGTTGGAATGCAGTAGAGCAATCATGACTCACTGCAGGCTCGACCTCCTGGGCTCAAGCGATCCTGCAGCCTCAACCTCCCAAGTAGTAAGGACCACAGGTGTGTACCACCAAGCCTGGCTAATTTTTAAGTTTTTCACAGAGATGGGGTCTTGCCACGTTGACGAGGCTAGTCTTGAACTCCTGGGCTTAAGCAATCCTCCCTCCTCAGCCTTCTAAAGTGTTAGGATTACAGGCCCTGATTGGGCTTTTAATGCTAAAAGTCATAATAAAGCTATGGAATCTATCCAAGACCTCAAGAAGGATACAGAAAGGGAAATGTGACAGAAATGGGTTAAAAGCCTTGAATGGAAAAGAAATAAAACCGTGTCATGTTAAGTCCCCACTGAGTTGAGATCACTGATAAAAAGGTCATAATCTTTTTTTTTTTTTCTCTCTGAGACGGAGTCTTGCTCTGTCACCCAGGCTGGAGTGCAGTGGCCCAATCTCGGCTCACTGCACCCTCTGCCTCTCCTGTTCAAGCAATTCTCCTGCCTCAGCTTCCTGAGTCGTTGGGATTACAGGCATCCGCCACCACGCCCAACTAATTTTTTTTTTTTTTTTGATGGAGTCTCACTCTGTCACCTAGGCTAGAGTGCAGTGGCGTGATGTTGGCTCACTGCAACCGCCGCCTCCCGGGTTCAAGCGATTCTCCTGCCTCTGCCTCCCCAGCAGCTGGGATTACAGGCGCGCGCCAACGTGCCTAGCTAATTTTTGTATTTTTAGTAGAGATGAGGTTTCACCATGTTGGCCAGGCTGGTCTCGAACTCCTGACTTCAGGTGATCCACCCTCCTCAGCCTCCCAAAGTGCTGGGACTACAGGCGTGAGCCACCGCGCCCAGCCATTTTATTTTTATATGTTTTTATTTTATTTTATTTTATTTTTTATTTTATTGAGACAGAGTCTTGCTCTGTTGCCCAGGCTGGAGTGCAGTGGTGCAATCTCGATTCACAGCAACCTCTGCCTCCCGGGTTCCAGTGATTCTCATTCCTCAGCCTCCCAAATAGCTGTGATTACACGTGCCCACCACCATGCCCAGCTAAGTTTTTGTATTTTTAGTACAGATGGGGGTTTCACTATATTGGCCAGGCTGGTCTCGAACTCCTGACTTCAGGTGATACACCCACCTCTGCCTCCCAAAGTGCTGGGATTCAGGTGTGAGCCACCATATCCGGCCTATTTTTTAACTTTTGTAGAGATGGGGGTGGGGGCGGGGGTGGGTTGGTGGTAGTGGTC
Organism: Nomascus leucogenys; assembly: GCF_006542625.1. Lineage (NCBI taxonomy): Eukaryota > Metazoa > Chordata > Mammalia > Primates > Hylobatidae > Nomascus > Nomascus leucogenys. The sequence goes on from NC_044394.1 coordinate 47,396,956, forward strand.
TCACTATGTTACCCAAGCTGGTCTCAAACTCCTGGCCTCAAGTGATTCTCCTCAGCCTCCCAAAGCGCTGGGATTACAGGTATGAACCGTTGCACCCAACCCTGAGAAGGATTCTTAACCTTTCCAAATCTCTATTTGGAAAATGAGACTAAGAATAGTACCGCTCCCAGTCTCCTTGCAGGGCTGAGGTGAAGGGGGACAGAAGCAGTGCATTCAGCAGGTAGAGGGGACACTGCAGCTGACAGCTTGAGGCTTCCATAACCTCCATTTAGGGACCTCCTCCTTATATAAAAGCCCCAGTCAGACCCCTGATCAACCCTTCTCGGTCCCCTCCCCACTGTAGATGAACCGCAGCCGGGGTGCTTTGATTGTCCATGCCTGGGTAGTTGCCCATTCCTACTGGAACCCTTGGAAATGGAGGAGGGACAAGTCTCCAGAGAAAGGGGAGGTACCGCGCCTGGAAGAAAGAGGACAGGAAGCCGGACAGATCTAAACAACAGGTGCCCACTACATCTGACGATGCTGATTTTGCCTTCACCTTACAGAGGTCAGTTGCAATTCTTTCCTGTGTTGCCCAGGAAGAATTACACATCCAGGAATTTAAATCAGCATTGAACCTGTTTATCTGATCCAGTCCTCTTATGTTAAAGATAAAGGCCCCGAGGCCCAGCAAGTTGAGCTGGTTGCTAAATGCCTACAGGTAATTGGCACCTTGGCAATTGTTTGGGACAAACCTGAGAAAATCTGGATACTTGGAAATGAAGATCTCAAAGTCTGTATGGATTTCTGGGTGAATTGGGACACAATAAGATTGAGGAATCAGGAACTTGCCTCATTAGTATGCCCGAGGTGATTTATTGCCACATGTGAGTTGTGCCAAGTTCTGTGGGTGTGGGTGCCGCTTACATAGACTAGAGCCTTCTAACACCCACCAGTCCCTGCAGCCTTCCTCCCAGAGGAATTCCACCGGGATGCCCATGAGCAATATATGAGACCAGTATTTTTCAAATGTGGATCAGTCAAGAAATCAATTTAGTTGGCTCAAGACACAGATTTAAAAAAAAAGAAAAAGAACAGAACTTATATCAATACATATAGTCTCTGGAAACAGAATTGTAATTTTACATATAAGGTCGCTGGCCAAGTGCTTCCCACTCCTTTCCTACCCCTGGGCCCCGAGAGTATTATTCCTACTCCACTTTATTTTTTTTTTTAGAGATGGGGTCTTGCTGTGTTGCCAGGCTACAGTACAGTGGCTAATCACAGGACTAATTGTAACATGCTGCAGCCTCAAACTCTTGGGCTCAATTGATCCTTCTGCCTCAGCCTCCTGAGTAGCTGGGATTATAGGTGCATACCACTGCATGCAGCTCATACTTCTTTTTTAAGGGAAATCCAATTCATTCCATAAATGCATATGGAATGCTGGGCACTCCTGATACAGAGATGACTATGATACAGTTTTTGTCCCCGAGGGATTCTAAACCCAATAAGAAATGGCCTCTAGCCCAGAGTATGGTAGAGAAGGTAATGAAGAAGGCAGATGGTGGCAAAATACTGAACAGAAAAATAATCCCTAGGCCCTGGGATGAAGGGGAAGGAGGACCAACGTTTTCTACTTTATACACTGTGTTATTTGAATTTTTTGCAGTGAACATGTATAACGTTTGCATTTTAGAAGCCCAGTAAAAATAGAAAATTACACAAATGATCAAATGATTGAAATGTAATTGAAAATCTTGGACTGGGGAAGGAAAAGGAACTAATATTTATGGAGCAGTGCTTTCAAACTCTGGCTCATTTCGTCTTTTTGATGCAGTGAGAAGGGTCTCTTGATCCCCATCTTATTTATGTATTTTTATTTATTTATTTTTTTTGAGATGGAGTCTCTCTGTGTTGCCCAGGCTGGAGTGCAGTGACACAATCTCGGCTCACTGCAACCCCTGCCTCACGGGTTCACACCATTCTCCTGCCTCAGCCTCCTGAGTAGCTGGGACTACAGGCGCCCACCACCACACCCGGCTAATTTTTTGTATTTTTAGTAGAGACGGGGTATCACCGTGTTAGCCAGGATGGTCTCGATCTCCTGACCTCGTGATCCGCCTGCCTCGGCCTCCCAAAGTGCTGGGATTACAGGCATGAGCCACCATGCCTGGCCTCCCATCTTATTTTTTAAATTATTTACTTTTATTTATTTTATGGATGTATTTATTTATTTTAGTCTTACTCTTGTCGCCCAGGCAGGAGTGCAATGGCACAATTCGGCTCACTGCAACCTCTGCCTCTTGGATTCAAGCAATTCTCCTGCCTCAGCCTCCTGAGTAGCTGGGATTACAGGTGCACACCACCACACCTGGCTAATTTTTGTATTTTTAGTAGAGATGGGGTTTCACCATGTTGACCAGGCTGGTCTCAAACTTCTGACCTAAGGTGATCTCCCCACCTTGGCCTCCCAAAGTGCTAGGATTACAGGTGTGAGCCACCGCATCCGGCCTCTTTTTTTTTTTTTTTGAGACAGAGTTTCACTCTGTCGCCTAGGCTGGAGTTCAGTGCTGTGACCTCAGCTCACTGAAACCTCTGCCTCCCAGGTAATCCCCATCTTAAAAATAGAGAAACCAAGGCCCTAAGAGGTGAAGCACTTTGCCCCAATTCTCTGGTTAGCAAGGGAAAGAGCCCTTTGCTATAGACTTTTTTCCATTTGCCAACTCAGAAAAAGGGTCAGAAACTGGGGACGATGATTCCAAGCACTTTGTTATTAGGCCTTTATAAATACTCAGTGTCTGTTATCTTGTTCTTTCTTGTTTTTCTCTAGTGATTTATAGTTAATGTCTTAAAATAATGGTCTTTGTGTTTTTGGAGGTGGAAGGAAAAGCTTCCTGGGGTAGCCATTCTTGGGGATAGTGGGCAGGAGGAGGGTGGCATGAGAGAGGGCAGGCCGAGGGACTCCCCACCCAGGCCCTGGTACTTGCAAGGGCTTCCCAGGCAGGCCTTGCCTAAGGGCTTGCCAGGTGTCTGACGCCGAATGAGAGGCTTCCCTCTCTTCCTGGCTTGCCCAGCCTTTTCAGCTTGAGCCCCTCTGTGCTGTGAAAACCTTTCTTAGGCTCTCTTCCAACAGGCTTCTCCTCCACTCCCGCCTCCTTTCTGTCCTCCCGAAGGAGGCCCAAGGGTCCAACGGGGTCTTGCTCAGTCCCAGGTGGCCTCCCCCTCAACCTCCCTTCTTCCCTCATCATCCACGCCTGGTGTTCTCCCTCTGGAGGAAAGGGAAGAAAATGAACGAGAAGACTGTGGCTACAGGTGGATGGAGAGACACACTGGAGCTAAGGAAATTTACAAGCCGCTTCTAAAAATCCTGGCTGTGGGGCTGGGTACAGTGGCTCACACCTGTAATCCCAACGCTTTGGGAGGCCGAACTAGGAGGATCACTTGAGGCCAGGAGTGTGAGACCAGACTGGGCAACACAGGGAGACCCTGTCTCTACAAAAAACAAAAAAAATTAGCTGGGCATGGTGGCGTGCACTGGGACTGTGGTCCCAGCTACTCAGGAGGCTGATGTGGGAGGATTACTTGGCCTAGGGAGGTTGAGGCTACAGTGAGCCATGATTATGCCACTGCATTCCAGCCTGGATGACAGAGTAAGACCCCGTCTTAAAAAAAAAAGAAAAAGAGAAAAAAGGATCCTGGCCACATCATTTTCATAATTATCATGGTGACTGGGCATGTTTATTGAGCTCTTACCATGGGCCAGGCACTTGTGAAGTACTTATGGCTCATCATTTCACTCAACACTAGAGAATGTCCCAGAGTCCCAGGTCACACAGGCAATCAGCAGCCAAGCCAGCCCCCAGGGCCCTTCAAAGCTGTGCTCTGAACCTCCATGGTGGGGCATCCTGCCTTCCATGGTCCTGCTCCCAAGAAAAACAATTTGTCCTGTGGCCAGAGGAAACTTGAAGCCCACTTACATAGTTAATACAAACCCCTTCACCTTTGCTGCTCTGGCATTCGACTTCCTTGGCCTGGACCCACTGATGTGATGCTCTCACTCTCTCCTCTGGCTCCATTAAACATTTGTCTCAGGTAGAAATCATGACATCCTCCTATCCAGGTCCTCATGCCCCCACTTGCTGGGATGACCTGAGTTGGGATTTGAGCACCACCCTAGCTAACTCCACGCTCACTCTGTCCTTCTGTAGAGGGTTGACTGCTCCTTCCTTCCTGAGACAATTTAACGGCATGGATGAGTCCTACAGGTGTTCAGGGCTATCATAGTAGACTCATGGGCAGCCGGTGAACAGGCCACTGCATGTACTGACGACGGCGCATAGCTCACCCTGAAAAGATGTCTCATGGTCCCCAGACAGGTTCTCCAACCCTGGGGCCCACAGTGCACCCGGAGGGATTCTGCCCATTGTGGGGCCAGGGCAGGCCTCAGGCTCTGAGCCCCACTAGCGGAAGGGCAGCTTTTCTGCCAGCAGCTCCTCTGCCAGCAACTCCCCATCTTGGAGACCCAGAGGGTGAAGAGGGCTAAGAAGCTAGCCTGGGAGGATTAGATGCCGGGTTACTAATTCAGGATCCTTGTTCATCATCGGATCTCCAGCATCAGCGTGATGCCAGGTACAAGCGAAGGGGCACTAAGCCTTTAAGACTGTTTCCCTGCACAGAACCAGAAGGGAGCGGGCTCAATTATGGGAGGTGTAGCCATGTTGCCATAGGGCTTACACCTGGAAAGAAGCAGTGAGCTCCAAGGATCTCATGACTAGGGTGCTGTTACATGCTCAGGGGTCCAGGATCAGGACCCCTCTGGGCAATTTCTACTTGCAAATAGAAGCCACTAGGTAAGTAAGGACTTGCCACCCTGAGGCAGAGAGAACAGGTTTGATCATGCCTTTATCTGCCCCCAAAGGAGAGAGGCTCCTCGCTTGCACGTTTGCTTTCTGCCATTCTCACCGCCTGGCTAACAGAGAGTCACACATGCATCCAAGCTTCCTGACTCAGCATGTTAACAGACCGCTGTCTCCATGCTGTCCCCACGGTGGGAGAGGTATTTCAATGTGGCAGATGCAGAAAAGGCAGACTCCCTAACCAGGGTTGCAAGCTGGCAGCAGCTGAACCTGGATTTCGGCCTGGGCCCCGTGTGCCTCCTCCAACAAGTGATACTGTGTTTATCTTTTTATTTTTATTGTATTTATTTTTTTTTTTTTGAAATGGGGTCTTGCTCTGTCACCCAGGCTGGAGTGAGTGGCCTGATCTCAGCTCACTGCAACCTCCGCCTCCTGGGTTCAAGTGATTCTCCTGCCTCAGCCTCACAGGTAGCTGGGACTACAGGCGTGCATCACTTCACCTGGCTAACTGTGTATTTTTAGTAGAAATGGGGTTTCATCATCTTGGCCAGGGTGGTCTTGAACTCCTGACCTCAGGTGATCTGCCCGCCTTGGCCTCCCAAGGTCCTGGGACTACAGGTGTGCACCATCATGCCAAGCTAACTTTTTATTTTCTAAATTTTTAGTGGAAACGAGTTTTCGCTATGTTGCCCAAGCTGGTAATCCCACATTTACCCTAAATATCTACAAAACTTATTTTTCCTTTTCTTTATTGGCTTCTGTCATTAGACTCAGTGCATATGAGCAGAGCTTCTGAGTGTGGACAGCCTGAAAAGGGTAAAATAAAAAGAGCCAATTTGTACTTAAGCATAAAAAAGACATAATAGAGAAAAAAATAAAATCATAAGAAAAAGGGAAAAAATAGCCAATTGATTGATAGTAGAATGGGAAAGTTTCTAAGTATGGGAGGTGGGGGTAGGAGTGGAGCAGGGCGCTGATGTTACAGCTCACTAGGAGATGAGGAGAGCTGGGCTTGCTTTGAGGCAATTCAGGTGGCTCTTCCTGGTTGGTGGAGACAGGGAAGGAACAGGCAGTCAAGGTTCTGCTTTTGTTCTGTCTCAGCCAGTGCCCATTCCAAGGCTCCTATTCCTCGAAAAAACTGGCGTGCTGGGCACTCACTACAAAGTATCTGCTATGAGTGGGGCCCCTACTTGCAACAGACTTCTCCAGGCTGGCCTAGTTTACAGACCCCTCAATCTCGGCTAACAGGGCTTTCTTGAGTCAGGGTCTCTCTGCTACCACACCTCCTCCCACAACATTGTATGATCCTTTCTGTTTAGGCTCCTTCTGTTTGGTACTGATTGTTGCTTTTATTAGCAAACATTATACCAAAATGAAAATAAATACAAGTGTCGGTGCGGGAAGAGAGTAAAGTGGGTTCTGTGTCTTCAGTACTGGGAAAAGATTTGCTGTGAGACCTGGTGGTCAACCCAGTACCTGATCTTCTCTGTGCACCTCTGCAATTATTGTAAGGATATTTATCTGTCTGTCTCCTTCTCCCTCACAGGGCGGGCAGCTGCGGTCTTCCTTATACACCCTACTGACACAGGGGTAGGGCCATTCACGAAGCAGTCATTTCAGGGATAGGCCCACTGCCGCGCCTGCCTGCTCATGTCCACAAGCAGCTGCCCAGCTAATCAGTCACCACAATTTGGGGTTAGGAGTTTGGTCCTGGAAGGCAGGTAGCAACAACTACTACCTAGCCAAAGAATATTCTAAAGAGCTGTCCTGTCGTGTTCAATGTCTAGGTCCACAGTTCCCGCAAGCTTAGCGAAATAATGCTCTATCATTCTTACCCTCATTTACAGATTGAGAAATGGGCTGGGAGATGACAGTATGGAGGGACCAGGATTTGTGTCTTGGCTCAATTTCTGCATCTCTAAATGGAAATAATTCTACTAACTCTGAGGGTTGTTGGGGGAATTTAATGAATATATGTGTTTACTTGTTTATATCCTGTTTTCTGTTCTAGACTGTAAACCCCAATGGGCAGCGACTTCGGCTTGTTCACTGCTCTATTGTCAGAGCCTAGAACAAGTGCCTGGTACAAAGTAGGTGTTCAATAAATATCCATGCTAAATGGAAGAGACAGGAGACAAGTCTAGGCCAGAGCCTGGCCCTTCTATGACCTTAGTTCCCCAGATTTGCCTTCCACATCAGGCAGCCACTGGTTGATGGAAGCATCGTCGGGCTGGGGCTGGGGCTGGGGCTGGGGAAACCTACTTCTGGCCTTAGGACAAGGTCGGCAAAAATCTCAGCAGTGAGGAGGCCAGAAAAGTCTCCAAGGGGCAGGCTGCAATGCCAGCCTAAGCCCTCAGGTGTCCTTTTTCTTTTTCTACATCAGGAAAAGCACTTTTCTCGCCCTGCCTGCAGAGCGGGCCACCCCTAGCTGCAGGTGCGGGACGGGAGAGAAGCCTCCCACGTGCGGCCTGGCGAGGCCGAGGAACAGGAACGGCGTGGCTAGGAGACCAGGTCCCGGAGGAGAGCTGGCCCCACTGGCAGAGAAAGGCGGGGAAGGGCGCGGAGGCGGAGCACTGGGCGGGTACCCGCCGGCGGCTCTGGCGCTCCGGCGCTGCTCCACCTTAAGCGTCTGGACCCCCTTAAGGGCGGGCGCTCAAGCAGCGAGCCCCGGGGGCGGGGCCTCCAATGCAAATGAGGGGCGTGGGCCGGCGGGGCGTGGCGGGCGGGGCGCTGACCTGACGTCAGGCTCGCGGCCCTGGCAGTTGGCTCGGCGGCAGCGGAACGGCCGGAACGGCCAGAGCGGCCGGAGCGGCGGTGCCGAGAGGGGCCGCGCGGCGTGGGGAGCGGCGGCGGCGGCAGAGCCAGAGCAACATGGCGCCGGTGGGCGGGGGCGGGAGCCCGGGCGGCGGGCCGGCCCGCGGGCGCCTCCTCCTGGCAGCGCCGGTGCTGCTGGTGCTGCTGTGGGCGCTGGGGGCCCGGGGCCAGGGCAGCCCCCAGCAGGGCGCGATCGTGGGCATGAGGCTGGCGAGCTGCAACAAGTCGTGTGGGACGAACCCGGATGGCATCATCTTCGTATCCGAGGGCAGCACTGTGAACCTGAGGCTGTACGGCTACAGCCTGGGCAACATCTCCAGCAACCTGATCTCCTTCACCGAGGTAGACGATGCCGAGACCCTCCACAAGTCCACCAGCTGCCTCGAGCTCACCAAGGACCTGGTCGTCCAGCAGCTAGTCAACGTGAGCCGCGGGAACACGTCCGGCGTGCTGGTGGTGCTCACCAAGTTCCTCCGGAGGAGCGAGAACATGAAGCTGTATGCACTGTGCACCCGGGCCCAGCCCGATGGGCCCTGGCTGAAGTGGACGGACAAGGACTCCCTGCTCTTCATGGTGGAGGAGCCTGGGAGGTTCCTGCCTCTCTGGCTGCACATTCTCCTAATTACGGTGCTGCTGGTGCTGTCGGGCATATTTTCTGGCCTTAACCTCGGGCTTATGGCCCTGGACCCCATGGAGCTGCGCATCGTGCAGAACTGTGGCACCGAGAAGGAGAGGCGCTATGCCCGCAAGATTGAGCCCATCCGGCGCAAGGGCAACTACCTTCTCTGCTCGTTGCTCCTAGGGAACGTGCTGGTCAACACCTCCCTCACCATCCTTCTAGACAACCTCATCGGGTCCGGCCTTATGGCGGTGGCCTCCTCCACCATTGGCATTGTCATCTTTGGGGAGATCCTACCGCAGGCCCTGTGCTCCCGACATGGGCTGGCTGTGGGTGCCAACACCATCCTTCTCACCAAATTCTTTATGCTACTCACCTTCCCCCTCAGTTTTCCCATCAGCAAGCTCCTGGACTTTTTTCTGGGCCAGGAGATTCGCACTGTTTACAACCGGGAGAAGCTGATGGAGATGTTGAAGGTGACGGAGCCCTATAATGACCTCGTGAAAGAGGAGCTCAATATGATCCAGGGTGCCCTGGAACTACGGACCAAAACTGTAGAGGATATCATGACCCAGCTCCAGGACTGCTTCATGATCCGCAGCGATGCCATCCTGGACTTCAACACCATGTCGGAGATTATGGAAAGCGGCTATACCCGCATCCCGGTGTTCGAAGACGAGCAGTCCAATATTGTAGATATTCTCTACGTCAAAGACTTGGCCTTCGTGGACCCCGATGACTGCACCCCCCTCAAGACTATCACTCGCTTCTATAACCACCCGGTGCACTTTGTCTTCCATGACACCAAGTTGGATGCCATGCTGGAGGAGTTCAAGAAGGGTAAGGCCAGATGTAGTTCCCCTGGTTCAATTTCCTCGTGACGCCTCTTTTCCCCTGTCTTGTTTTGTGTCTGCTGGCTTTAGTGTTCTGTTTGTGTGACTCTGTGTCCCTTTGCCCATCACTTCCTATGCCTCTGAGGTGAACGATTTTGGAGCGGTAGACCCATTCTCAAGTGTCTGCCGTCTGCCAGGTAGTGTGCTGTGTGCTCCTGATGAATCAAAGCTGAATAAGACACACTCGCTCCCTTGGAGGGCTGGAGCAGGGCCTCAGGGAGCTATTGAAGCAAGACAGAGTAAGACAGATGCCTGAAAAGAGGCCAGGGCGATGGAGATTTAGAGTATGGGGTGGAGTCAGGAAGGGGCTGGGAAATTGGGGGATTCACAGGGAAAGGAGCATTTGAGGAGAACCTTAAAAGATAGAGAGGCTTGCTGCTTGAGACAGAGGGAACCCCGCAGGCAGAGAACCCGAGTGGAGAAGCAAAGGTGTGCTTGTGGCCCAGCAGGTGGTCCTGTTTGGTGGGCATAGTGGCTCTGATGCTCAGTGGTCAATGGCTGGAGTAGTTTGGGACCCGGTGGTGGACGCTAAGTTTGCTCCCAGCTTGGAACTACAGGTTTTTGAGCAGGGGAGTGATGTTACTGGAGGTGCTAGCCCACAGAAGCAGAATTGGGAGGTCTCTAATTGGCTCGCTGCTCTGAACAATGCCAAGTAGCGCTTTCTACTATTCAGCAGAAGCAAGCAGATTAAGTTTTGGCAATTGTGGCGCCAACATAAGCTTCCCTCCAGTGGTCTGCTGGAAATCTTCAGCTGCCTTGCACTGCCTTGTGTTTTTTTTCTCACCTGGGTTCTTGGCCATTTCACAGGTAGTTAGAGAGGCATTTGGAGGGTTTACTCATCAGCCTCAAAGCTCAAGGCACATACTCCTTTTCTTCCAGCAAAATTTTCCTCCCACCTCTGCCATTCAGAAACCCTCAAAGTGGCAGTAAACAAGCCAATTATGGAGTGGAACCCTCCCAGGCTGAAGGAAGTGAGGAGGCAGAAAGGGAATTTCTTTTTAAAGGAATGGGGGTGAGGGGCTCATCCTAAACTTGGGGACTTTGCTTTCTAAACACCCTCCCAGCCTTCATTCCCATAGGAGAGCTCCTACTGGCTGAGGCTGCTTAGGCCGACCTAGGGCTTGGAGGGACTTCGGAATCCTAGCAGGGAGTGAGCGGGCAGGTGTTTCTGTAACGGAGAATGGAGGACAGCTTTGGAGTGGGATAGGAAGGAGCTGGCTTTGCCAGGTTTGGTCTGAAAAGATGCTGAGGTCAGGGCCAGGGTGGTGGGTTGGTACCCTCCTAAGTTCAACAGACTGAATCTTAGCATCGGACCTGAGGACCACTTGAGTAAAGTAAGCCAGAGTCTGGGAGAGCCCCCGGGAAGGTGGCCTCCCTGCAGAGACTGGAGAGACAGACCCCTGGTGGTGAAGGCAGAGGCTGCGGTGGGGCGGGGGTGGGGGCGGCTTTGGGAGTGCAGACCCAGGAATCAGGTTTTCCCAGGTACCCAAGCCTGGGACAGAAAACAGTGAGGATCTGTGCCCCACCCCCACCCTAAGTCTTGGGACCTGAAGACTTCTCCTATTGCTTAGTTGGGAACCTGATTAGGACCCTCCAGGGCAACTTCCTCCTCACTGCCTCTGTGGTGTTTGGGACTATGGCTTGTGACACACCCAATAGCACCTTCCCATCAGTTCATTTGGAATCTGGATCCAACCAGTATGGATTGGTCTGACCAATCTCCCAGTCTTGATCAGCAGGGCTGAGCTCTCTTGGGTGGGAGCCTCCTGGGTCTTGAGAGGGCTGTCTTTGGGCTCTGTCTTGTCAAGTGCCCTTTCATTAAGTTGGGAAAACAGAGCTAGCATCTCTTAGGCCAGAGCAGAGCTCTGCCAAGCCAGAGTCCCCAGGTTCAGTTTACTCCGGGAAACTCTTCTCCTTAACAGAGGCCAGTAGCCTGAGGCCAAGCCCTGGAGCAGTGCTGGTAATCCCAGGGAACTGCACATAGGCTGCCTAGCACAGCAGGCCGCCCTGGAGATGGTGATAGTCCCCCCTCTCTACCCACCCCCGACAAATGAACAGGCCCTGCGGCTTTATGCCATCACTTACTTCCCCATTCTCAGAGGTCTTGGAAAACCAGTTTTAACTCATTGCACACCGGGTTCCCTGCAGTGTGGCCTCTTCCAGACCTTCCAATCTGGCATCCACCTTCTTGGTCTGAGATTGCCCAGGACACAGCACACACCTAGTGTACATCTGCAATTTAAGAGTTTCTTGGCCAGGCGCGGTGGCTCCCAGCACTTTGGGAGGGCGAGGCGGACAGATCACAAGGTCAGGAGATTGAGACCATCCTGGCTAACATGGTGAAACCCTGTCTCTACTAAAAATACAAAAAATTAGCCGGCCGTGGTGGCACATGCCTGTAGTCCCAGCTACTCGGGAGGCTGAGGCAGGAGAATTGCTTGAACCCGGGAGGCAGAGGTTGCAGTGAGCCCAGATCGCACCACTGCACTCCAGCCTGGGTGACTAAGCAAGACTGTCTCAAAAAAAAAAAAAAGAGTTTAGGAGTCTAGTGTTGGGAATGCTTTTTTTTTTTTTTTGCTAAGAGAAACAAGTGAGCAAAGTTAGAACAGCTGGCATTGTTTTATTTGTTTGTTTGTTGTTGTTTTTTTTTTGAGACGGAGTTTCGCTCTTGTTGCCCAGGCTGGAGTGTAATGGCACAATCTCGGCTCGCTGCAACCTCTACCTCCCGGGTTAAAGTGATTCTTCTGCCTCAGCCTCCAGAGTAGCTGGGGCTACGGGCTACGGGCATGTGCCACCACCCCTGTCTAATTTTGTATATTTAGTAGAGACGGGGTTTCGCCATGTCGGTCAGGCTGGTCTTGAACTCCCGACCTCAGGTGATCCACCCGCCTCGGCCTCCCAAAGTGCTGGGATTACTGGTGTGAGCCACCGCACCCAGCCTTTCAGCTGGCGTTGTTAACAGCACCAGAGTCAGAGTTGGGGCGACTGTCGGCCGGGCGCGGTGGCTCACGCTTGTAATCCCAGCACTTTGGAAGGCCGAGGCGGGCGGATCACGAGGTCAGGAGATCGAGACCACGGTGAAACCCCGTCTCTACTAAAAAATACAAAAAATTAGCCGGGCGTGGTGGCGGGCGCCTGTAGTCCCAGCTACTCGGAGAGGCTGAGGCAGGAGAATGGCATGAACCCGGGAGGCGGAGCTTGCAGTGAGCCGAGATTGCGCCACTGCACTCCAGCCCGGGCGACAGAGCGAGACTCTGTCTCAAAAAAAAAAAAAAAAAGAGTTGGGGCGACTGTCTAGCCCAGCATCTCTCTCTGAGGGTCTGTCCTGGACCCTCCTCCACCCAAGGTTGGGTGAGGGTCCTGAGCCTAGCTTTGCCAGAGTCCTTCTGCCCCACAAGTAATCCTCTTTTAGGGCCTTTGTATTCCTTCTTTCCCCTTTCCAGCATTATAAGCTCCTTGAGGGTAGAGGCCATGCCTTCTTAGTGTTTTCACTGAAACTCAGTGCTTGGTAAAGAGACGGGTCTCCAGGAAGTGTTGGACAAATGAATGAACAATGGATGACTATCTGGCAAGCCTCGCTGGCCTTTTTGCTGTTCTGTTCTGTTCTTTTCTTTTCTTTTCTTTTCTTTTCTTTTCTTTTCTTTTCTTTTCCTTCTTTTCTTTCTTTCTTTCTGACGGAGTTTCTCTCTTATTGCCCCGGCTGGAGTGCAATGGCACTATCTCGGCTCACTGCAACCTCCACCTCCGATTCTCTTGCCTCAGCCTCCCGAGTAGCTGGGATTACAGGCACCTGCCACCATGCCCAGCTATTTTGTATTTTTAGTAGAGATGGGGTTTCACTATATTGGCCAGGCTGTTCGCGAACTCCTGACCTCAGGTAATCCACCCACCTCAGCCTCCCAAAGTGCTGGGATTACAGGCGTGAGCCACCGCGCCTGGCCCTTTTTTTTTTTTGAGACAGAGTTTCACTCTGGCATGATCTCGGCTCACTGCAACCTCCGCCTCCCGGGTTCAAGCTATTCTTGCGCCTCAGCCTTCCAAGTAGCAGGGATTACAGGTGCATGCTACCACATCTGGCTGGTTTTTGTATTTTTAGTAGAGATGGGGGTTTCACCATGTTAGCTAGGCTAGTCTTGAACTCCTGACCTCAAGTGATCTGCCCGCCTCAGCCTCCCAAAGTGCTGGGATTACAGGTGTGAGCCACTGTGCCTGGCCCTTTTTGCTGTTCTTAAACACACCAGGATGCTCCCACCCTGGGGCCTTTGCCCTGGTTGTTTCCTTGAGCTGGAATATTCTTCCCCAGAAGTCAGCATGGCTCACTGTCTTCCCAGGTCACCTCTCAGTGGGGCCTTCTTGCCACCTTGTTTAAAACTGCACCCACCATCCCACCCCAAGTTCCTAATTTCCCCTGCCCTGTGCTGATTTCTCCTCTTCTCATAGCATGCATCGCTCTTTAGCATCTATGTAATTTGCTGATTTACTGTGTTATCTACTGTCTGTCTCCTCCCACTGGCATATAAGTTTCAAACGGCAGGTCTCTTTGTTTTGCTCATCAATGTATCTCTAGCCCCTAGGATGGCTCTTCGCACATAGTAAGGCCTCCATCCACGGCACTGAGTGAGTAAGTGAGTGAATGCATACCTGTCTGGTTTGGCAGAGGATTATTCCCATTTTAATAGTGTTAGAATTCTGAGGAGCTGATGAGGGCAAAGAAAAATAGGTGTTGTGCACTTACCGGGTTCAGAGTTCCAGCCACACAGGACAGACAGGAGGAGCGCCTGGGATGACATGTCAGGGACTGAGAAGTAGAGTTTGGGGCCTTGAGTGTGATGCATGGTTCCCCTCCATGTGCCTCAGTTTCTTCACCAATAAGTGGTCTTTGGCCACTGGGGGTTTACACAGCTTCCCTCGTTAGATCAGTCATGAATGTGCTCCTGCACACTTAGAGGCGGGCTAGGGGCATCGGTGCAGAGGTGGAGGCCAAGCATCCCTAGGAGTAAGGCAGGGGGTACAGCCTTGCAGCACTTCTGTCTCCCAGCTCATGGCAGTTAGTGCCAGATATCTGTGGAACCCCATGCTGCGTGCAAGACGTGATGCTAGGTGCTGCAGGACCACAGGAGTAAGATCACCGAGTTGGTGAGACAAGCCCTCAGGCCTAAGAGTCTCCTGTGATTTGAACCTTGGCCCTTCCGCTTAACCTCGCCTAGAACTGTTTGCAGTACTGGGTGTTGTGGGTGGGTTTGTCCAGCTTGGAATCTCAGAACAAAGACGCCTCCAGCTCCTCCTCCGCCAGTCTGTGTTTTGCCTTCACCACTCTCCCAGACCCTGAAGCAAAGTAATGAAGGAAGAGGGCAGAGCTCTGCACCCCACCTTGCAACCCACCTTCCAGCTTCTAGCTGTGCCCCACCCTCTGGGACACTCTTTCCCTCCCAGGTACTTAGCTCATCTTTAAACACCTTATCTTTCCCCACCCACCTTATAACCACCTAGACCCTATATAGACCTGGGTGTAACTCCAGCCAGCCTGGTCACTGACCTGTGAGGTGGCCTTGGACCTGTTACTCCTCCTCTCAGCAAGTTAGTGCAGTATAAATTGGTGGGGAAAAGCTAGAAATATTTTCATTAAAAAATCCTCCTGGCTGTGGCTCACGCCTGTAATCCTAGCACTTTGGGAGCTCTTTGGGTGGGTCACTTGAGGCCAGGAGTTCGAGACCAGCCTGGCCAACATGGCAAAACCCCATCTTTACTAAAAAAAAATGCAAAAATTAGCTGGGTATGATGGCACATGCCTATAATCCCAGCTACTAGGGTGGCTGAGGCAGGAGGATCGCTTGAATGGAGGTTGCAGTGAGCTGAGATTGCACCACTGCACTCCACCCTGAGCGATAGAGCAAGACTCTGTCTCAAAAAACAAAACTAAACAAAAAAAAACAACAAAAAAACACCCATATTTTCATCTAGGCCATGTCAGATTTTCCCACTGACTTAATTTTATTCCTGGAACAACTTTATAAAGTTGAGAGAAAACACTGCATGATTTTTGCATTCACTTTTGGTTCCTCTCATCTGACACACCTTAAGTAACTTATCCTCCACACCCCACCCTCCCATCCGCACCTGCTTGTTCATTCATTTGTTCAACCAGCAGTGACCATTTTGAAGCCTGTGTGTCAGACACTGTGCAGGCTGTTGGGAATCAGAGATGGATAAAACTGCCTTGTTCACAGAACTCACAGTCTACCAAGGAGAGAGACACGTGAACAACGCCTAGCCGCACAGAGCTCACAGATAGGGTGCCATGGGGCTGAGGGAGGGCAGGCCTGCGAGATGCTTCTGAAGTGAGAGTAACTAGACTCATTGATCCTTATGGAGATCTGGGAGTCACGGCCTGGAAGTAGTTGTGAAAGTCTGAGGTTTCTAGCTGGGGATTCAGGTTGATTATGTCATTTAACTGCAATCGGGAGAGGGGGACGAAGAGACAGTTTGGTGAGGGCAGAGGGAGGTAAGTGGTGGTAATAATAATGGTGTGACCCGTTACTGAGCTCCTTCTCCGTGCCCAGCATTGTTTACACTAGAGCTTCTCACACTCAACTGCCTGGACATTTTGTTAAAATGCAGACTTGAACTCAGTGGGTCTGGGTGTGGCCTGAGAGTCTGCATTTCTGACAGGTTCTCAGATGATGCCCATGCTGCTGGCCGTGGACCACACCAGTGTGCAGTAACATCTAGGCAGGCATGCAGGGGAAAATGCCCACGTGAGGCTGAGGAGCAAGCCCAGGACAACGCTAAAAGGTTTAAGAGTCGGCCAAGAGGCCGGGTGCGGTGGCTCACGCCTGTAATCCCAGCACTTTGGGAGGCCGACGCGGGCGGATCACGAGGTCAGGAGATTGAGACCATCCTGGCTAACACAGTGAAACGCTGTCTCTACTAAAAATACAAAAAATTAGCTGGGTGTGGTGGCGGGCGCCTGTAGGCCCAGCTACTCAGGAGGCTGAGGCAGGAGAATGGCGTGAACCCGGGAGGTGGAGCTTGCAGTGAGCCGAGATCGCGCCACTGCACTCCAGCCTGGGCAACAGAGCGAGACTCCGTCTCAAAAAAAAAGGAGTCGGCCAAGAGCAGGCAGAATGGAGAGAGAGCTGCTGGGCACAGTGGCTTTGTAATCCCAGCAGGCTGAGGCGGGTAGATCACCTGAGGTCAGGAGTTCAAGATCAGCCTGACCAACATGGCAAAACCCTGTCTCTACTAAAAATACAAAAATTAGGCGTGGTGGTGGGTGCCTGTAATCCCAGCTAATGGGGAGGCTGAGGCAGGAGAATAGCTTGAATCGGGAGGCGGAGGTTGCAGTGAGCCAAGATCGTGCCATTGCTCTCCAGCCTGGGTGACAGAGTGAGACTCTGTCTCAAAAAAAAAAAAAAGAATGTGTGAGAGAGGAAAGGACAGTGCAGGGGGTGTCAGTGTGTAGAAGCCGGGCTGAGGCGACTCCTTGATGGAGACAAAGAGAACCAAAGAGGCACTGTATTCGGGAGCCTCCTTGGAGGGTCAGATGGGGTGAGGACCACGCACAGACTGTGGGATGGGACCTTAGGCTGTGGGGTGCCCAGCGAGAGCAGCCTCGGGCAAGTGGTGCCCGAAGGCAGCTGTGCACCGGCTCTCCATCAGCCCTGCCTGGTAATAGCCTCAACATGGTGATTTGATCTCAAGAAGCTGCCCGGGGGCAGGTGTATCTGAGAGTGACAGGAGCTGGTTGATACTCTGGGTGCAGGCAGAGGTCCCAGCGGGGACAGCTGACAGAGCTGTGGCCAAGCTCCTTCTCACTTTCCCTTTAGTGCACTGCTGTGGGAAGGGAACATGAGCATGTGGAGGGGCCTGGTGCGTGCCAGCCGGCGGGCGGCTGCACCTCCTTCCTGGCTGGCCCCGTGCAGCCTATGGGCGGGTTCCCAAAGAGGAGCCAGAACTGAGAGGACACTCACGTGTCTTCACTTGACAGTTCTCAGAGCTCTTGTTTGTGCAATGGAAGGCAATGCTGTGCATCGAGGCCCTGATAGGTTCTTAGGTTATTCTGGTGTTTACTTTTCAAAGGTCTCGTATTTTTAACTAGGAAATCCCGCTCGAGTGTTTTTCTGCTCACCTCTGGTCAGGACGGGAAGCACCGAGCAGATGTTTAACCTTGAAAATGGGTGAATACACAGGAGCACATCATCAGGGAATGGCCCTACAGGATCAGCAGGGGGCCCTTGAGAAGGGGAGGCCTGTCTCATAAGTAAAAGTCTGGGAAGACATTTCAGCGGAATTTGCTAGGGTAGGTAGACATGGCGTTTTCCACGCTAGTACGTGTTGCCCTGGGAGAGCTTGGGCAAGACCCAAAGACTGAGAGGTGAGCCTCGCCGTCCTCCTCAGCAGCTCTGGGGATGTGGCTCAGGCCTCTCGGGCTGCTTCCCATCCTTTTCTAGAGGGACATGGGGGTGCGGATCCCTGGGTGCCTCTCTCTGCACCCCTCCCACATGAACCTGGTTGACTGAACAGCAAGGACATCTTTGAGGGGAAGGAAGCCTGGCCCCTCTGAAGGAGTTGCTACTACAGGCCTCCAGTCTCCTTGAGGGCAGGGTCCAGCGTGGTTGCCCTGCACTGAGCGCTGGCTCCTGAAAGGCCGTGCAGCCATGGAGAGTGTGTATGGAAAGGCAGCCCGGGCCAGGCCTCTGTCTCTGCCTTGGTGACTGATTTTCGCAGAGCCTCCTGGTTCCTTCTCCCCAGCCCGTGGGCCATGGACAGGCTGTCTCGAAGCCTTTCTGTGGTCTTAGGGATTCTTGGAACTCCTTAGCAGAACTGACTCTGAGATGTGTGAAGGTGCTAGAATTTCCAGAGGTACCCGGCTGGCCCTCGGCTGAGGGGGTGGGAAGCAGCTGTCTGGCCAGTAGCTGCCATTTGCTCCAACCTGCTGCGGTACAGCTCTCAGCCCCTGTGTCTGCTGCCACGCCTGCCCTGCATGGCAGCCCTGCCCTGCCTCGCTTACCCCTCTCCTCTCACCAGGACGTACTGTCGTGGAGAGGGTCGGAAGTTCCATAAAGGGCCCCTGGCTCATGTTGTAGGCTAGAGCCTGGACTCCTTACTTCTGTACCTATTCCACTGTTAGATGATTTTCTTTTTTTTTTTTATTAGTGTTTATTATTTTTCCGTAGCCATAAAAGAGATACATCTCATTGCTGGAAATTGCCTCTATTAAAAACAAAACAAAACAAAACATAAACCTTATAACAAACAGCATGGCTGGGTGCAGTGGTTCACACCTATAATCCCAGTACTTTGGGAGGCTGAGGCGAGTGGATCACCTGAGGTCAGGAGTTTGAGACCAGCCTGGCCAACATAGTGACATGGTGAAACCCTGTCTTTACTAAAAAAGTGCAAAAAATTTTAACCGGTCGTGGTGGTGCATGCCTGTAATCCCAACTACTTGGGAGGCTGAGGCAGGAGAATTGCTTGAACCCGATAGGTGGAGGTTGCAGTGAGCCAAGATCGTGCCACTGCACTCCAGCCTGGGCGACAGAGCCAGACTCCATCTCAAAAAAAAAAAAAAAGAAAAAAGAAAAAAGAAAGAAATCCTTGTCTGCATGCTTTTCGGAACACAGTTTAGATGGGTTCTTCAGATTTCCTGCTGATAAGAAATTAAATCCTCATCCCCATCATCCTTTGGGAGTCTCTCAGAGAATCTGCACCAGGACAAGGGTTGGGCAGTGCTGTGCGCCTCTGCGGGAAGGTGAGCCCAGAGGCTGGGTATACAGCTGCTAGTTTGTTTTGCTGGGGGTTAAACTTGGTGTTGCTGGAGCATTCCCCACAGGTTACAATCAGAGTTGCTTCCATGCTGCAGGGCTGATTTACTGTGAAGGGATAGGGTTGTTGCAGGACTGGTTTCCCAGGCTCTCTGGAATACCTGGTCTCTGGCCAGGAGGCAGCCTGGAGCCTCAGTGCAAGGAGGATCCCTCCCCCTCCCCAGGTAGGGCCACTCCCACCCATGTGCGCACCCACACTCATACCCCCACCCACACTCATACCCCCACAAAGGCACAGGCAGGCTCACTCCCACCTATGCGCACACACACACTCATACCCCCCACAAAGGCACAGGCAGGCGCTCACACACACATGCGCACACACACACTCGTACCCCCCACAAAGGCACAGGCAGGCGCTCACACACACATGCGCACACACACACTCATGCCCTCCACATAGGCACAGGCAGGCTCACTCCCACCCATGCACGCACACACACACTCATATCCCCCACAAAGGCACAGGCAGGCTCACTCCCACCTATGCGCACACACACACTCGTACCCCCACAAAGGCACAGGCAGGCGCTCACACACACATGCGCACACACACACTCATGCCCTCCACGTAGGCACAGGCAGGCTCGCTCTCACCCATGCACGCACACACACACTCGTACCCCCCACAAAGGCACAGGCAGGCGCTCACACACACATGCGCACACACACGCACTCATACCCCCACATAGGCACAGGCAGGCTCACTCCCACCCATGCACGCACACACACACTCGTATCCCCCACAAAGGCACAGGCAGGCACTCACACACACATGCACACACACACACTCCCACCTCCCAGATGCACAGGCAGGGCCACTCACACATGTTCACACCCACCTGCTAACCCCCCATGTGCACACGCAGGCTCGCAAACACCCACATTTATGCATACATGGACTGTCACCAGGAGTCCTGCCTTAAACTGAAACCTATCTCTCATGAAACTTTCCCAAGAGTTAGAGGTGAGTTTCAAAAATTAGTAAATGCTTGTACAGTGTGATTTATTTCATGAAATGCTCAAAATAGTGACTTTCTCTTCAGCTGCTAGTGATCTGATCATCCACATTGATGACTGTGTCCTCGTGTCCCCTTCAGACCTCATGGTGAGGACTGAGTGAGGTAAGGCGTGCAAGGTGCCGAGCCCTGTGCCCAGCACTGTGTAATCATGCGGTAAATATTAGTTATTTTTAAAATTATTATTGCTATTATGCAAAAGGTGCCCCCGTTGACACTGATGCCAACCTGTGGCCACAGCAGTTCTCATACACTGTCTCCATTGGCAGGCTGCCCTGCTGTTCAGGGTGGTGCCATTTTTGGAATTATAAATACACTGACACCTACTATGTACCCACAGAAATTTAAAATTAAATGAAATGGCCAGGCGCGGTGGCTCATGCCTGTAATCCCAGCACTTTGAGAGGTTGAGGTGGACAGACCACCTGAGGTCAGGAGTTTGAGACCAGCCTGGCCAACATGGTGAAACGCCGTCTCTACTAAAAGTACAAAAATCAGCCGGATGTGGTGGCGTGTGCCTGTAGTCCCACCTACTCAGGAGGCTAAGACTGGAGAATGGCTTGAACCCAGGAGGTGGAGGTTGAAGTGAGCCAAGATCATGGCACTGCACCTCAGCCTGGGTGACAGAGTGAGACTCCATCTGAAAAAAAAATAAATTAATTAATTAATTAAATATAGAAAACTTATTAAAAATAAATAAATAAATAAACTGAGCTCAAAAGAACCCTCTATATAATTATATGCTAATTCAGATGCCATCTTATCTGAACCCCAATGTATATAGTCAGGGTAACAGAAGGCAGAGCTTAGGGAAAAAAATGAAAGTGAAACAGGAAATTCACCTCATTTACTTAGTTTTCCCCCTTCCAAACTGGGGAGAGTTAAACCCGCCGTCCTGACCGCCAGCGCATCCATGTTCCGACTGCAGGAGCCTCATGTGAGGGCTGCCCTGTGGGAGGGGGCAGGGGAAGAAAGGAGCACAGCTCTATTTGCCAGTCACGTGTTTTCATTTCAGCTTCGCTGGTCCTCTGCTGCCTCCCAGGTGTCTCAGGGAGGGAAGCAAGAGGCCACCAGGTGAGTCACTGTTCCCTTGGAGCCCCATCTTGCCTCTGCAACAAAGATCTGTGGTCACTTGGAGGCCAGGAGTTTGAAGTTACATGAGCTATGATTCCACCACTGCACTTTAGCCTGGGTGGCAGAGCGAGACCCTGTGTTTAAAATTTTTTTAAAAATTAAAAAGTTAAAAAAAAAGAACGAACAGGAAATGCCTGTGCTGTGTTAGTGGTTAACATTTATGGAATAATTATTTAATCCTCCAAGTGCTGTAGATGGGAAACTGAGGCTCAGAGAGGCCAACAGTCTTTCCCAGTCACATGACAGCTGAGTGGCAACCTCAGGCTATGTGGCCCTAGCAGCCATGCTCTGAAGCACTATGCAGTGTCTCCTTGCAGTGAGATTGTAGCTGTTAAGAAAGAGAGCAGGCTGGGCGCAGTGGCTCACGCCTGTAATCCCAGCACTTTGAGAGGCCAGGGCGGGTGGATCACCTGAGGTCAGGAGTTCGAGACCAGCCTGATCAACATGGCAAAACCACGTCTCTACTAAAAATACAAAAATTAGCTGGGTGTGATGTGTGCCTGTACTCCCAGCTACTTGGGAGGCTGAGGCAGGAGATTCGCTTGAACCCAGGAGGTGGAGGTTGCAGTGAGCAGAGATCGTGCCACTGCACTGTAGCCTGGGAGACAGAGTGAGACTCCATCTCCAAAAAAAAAAAAAAAAAAAAAAGCCAAAAGATTGGGAGATTCCAGTAAGTTCAGGCTAAAAAAAATGCTAAAAAATGTACTGTCAGTTTTAGATTTTTTTTAGGTAAACTTTTTGTTGATGTGTAATATAGAGAAAAGTGCATAAATCATAAGTGTACAGCCTGATAGTTTTTCACAAAACAAACACCCCTAACTGCCACTGAGCTCCAGTAATAAAACATTACCCACACCCTGGAAGCCCACCCCTGACCCCATGCACCCTCCTAGTCCCTGCCCTGCTCCCTCAGTCATCATGGGTCAAATTTTTTGTTTCTAAACTTTTGTAAGTGAATCATATCATATATACACTTTTGTGTCTGGCTTCTGCTGAATGTTAAGGGTCTGAGCTTCATCCATGTTGTGTGTAGCTGTCATTCATTCCTTTTTGTTGCTGTCATAATATTCCCTTATATAACCAGTAATATTGTTGATGGACATTGCATTGTATCCAGTTTGGGACTATTACAAATGATGCTGCTACAAACACTCTTGTGCATGTCTCTTGCTGAACATATGAAGGCATTTCAGTTGGGAATATGCCCGGGAATGGAATTGCTAAGGCACAGGGACAGTAGAGATGAGAGTTTTCCAAAGTGTTCACTCCTATCCCCACCAACTCTGGTATTGTTAAGTACGTGTATATGTGTTTAATGTTTGCCATTCAGGTGTGTGCATGGTTGTGTCTCACTGTGTTTTGTTTTTGTTTTGAGGCAGGGTTTCTGTCATCCAGGCCAGAGTGCAGTAGCATGATCACAGCTCACTGCAGCCCCAACCTCCCAGGCTCAAGCAGTCCTCCCACCTCAGCTTCCCAAGTAGCTGGAACCACAGGTGTGGGCCACCATGCCTGGCTAATTTTTAAATTTGTGTAGAGAATGTGGTCTTGTCTTGTTGTCCAGGCTGGTCTCGAACTCCTGGCCTCAAGCCATCCTCCCTCCTTGGCCTCCTAAAGTGCTGGGATTACAGGCCGGAGCCACTGTGCCATTGTGGTTTTTTTTTTCTTTTTGAGGTGGAGTCTCGCTCTGTCGCCCAGGCTGGAGTGGAGTGGCGTGATCTTAGCTCACCGCAACCTCCACCTCCCCCAGGTTCAAGCAATTCCTCCGCCTCAGCTTCCTGAGTAGCTGGGACCACAGGCCGCGTGCCACCACGCCCGGCTAATTTTTTATATTTTAGTAGAGACGGGCTTTCACCGTGTTCATCAGGATGGTCTCGATCTCCTGACCTCATGATCCACGTGCCTCGGCCTCCGAAAGTACTGGGGTTACAGGCGTGCCACTGCACCCGGCCACCATTGTGTTTTTTTAAAATTTACTTTTATTGATACATAACAGCTGTTTTCACAGTACATGTGATAATTTGATAGATTCATGTAATCAAATCAGGGTAATTGGGATATTCATCACCTTGAATAGTTATGTGTTCTTTATGCTTGGAACATTTGAATTATTCTAAGTTATTTTGAAATGTAAAATTGACTAATGTTAACCATTATCACCTACTGATCTATGGAGCACCAGGTCTTATTTCTTCTAAGTGTATATTTGTACCCATTAATCAACCTGTTTTCATTCCCCTCATTGTGGTTTTGAGATGGAGTCTCGCTCTATTGCCCAGGCTGGAGTGCAGTGATGCATCTTGGCTCACTGCAACCTCTGCCTCATGGGTTCAAGCAATTCTCCTGCCTTAGCCTCCTGAGTAGCTGGAATTACAGGCATGAGCCACCATGCCAGGCTAATTTTTTTGTACTTTTAGTAGAGATGGGATTTCACCATATTGGCCAGGCTGGTCTCGAGCTCCTGACCTTGTGATCCTCTTGCCTTGGCCTCCCGAAGTGCTGGGATTACAGGCGTGAGCCACTGTGCCCCACCTCATTGTGGTTTTAATTTAGATTTCCCTAGTGAATTATGATATTGAGCACATTTTTATATGCTTACTGTCCATTTGACTATACTTTTTGTTTGTGTCTGTTAACTGTTTTATTTTTTATTTATTTTTTTTTTTTGAGATGGAGTCTCACTCTTGTTGCCCCGGCTGGAGTGTAATGGCGCAATCTCGGCTCACCGCAACCCCCGCCTTCTGGGCTCAAGCAATTCTCCTGCCTCAGCCTCCCGAGTAGCTGGGACTACAGGAGCGTGCCACCACACCCAGCTAATTTTTGTATTTTTAGTAGAAACAAGGTTTCACCATGTTGGCCAGGATGGTCTCAATCTCTTGACCTCTGCCTGCCTTGGCCTCCCAAAGTGCTGGGATTATAGGCATGAGCCACTGCGCCCGGCCTGTTGCCTGTTTTCTAGGAGGTTGTTTGCCTTGCCTTTTTATTTCTTTTTTGAGATACAGTCTCTCTGTCACATAGGCTGGATGCAGTGATGCAATCATGGCTCACTATAGCTTCAACTTCCCAGGCTCAAGCAATGTATTCCACTTTACAGCCTCCTGAGTAGCTGGGACCACAGGTGTGCGCCACCACACCCGGCTACTTTAAGACGAAGTCTCACTTTATTGCTCAGTCTGGAGTGCAGTGGCACGATCTTGGCTCACTGCAACCTCCACCTCCTGGGTTCAAGTGATTCTCCTACCTTAGCCTCCTGAGTAGCTGGGATTACAAGCGCGTGTCAACACACCCGGCTAATTTTTTATATTTTTGGCAGAGGTGGGGTTTCACCATGTTGGCCAGGCTGGTCTTGAACTCCTGACCTCAGGTGATTCACCTGCCTTGGCCTCCCAAAGTGCTGGGATTACAGGCGTGAGCCACCATGCCTGGCCAACTTTGTGTATTTTTTGTAGAGAGACAGTTTGCCCTGTGTTGCCCTGGCTGGTCTCGAACTCTCTGCCTTTTGTTTTGTTTTGGTTTTTTTTTTTTTGAAACAGGGTCTTGCTTTGTCACCCAGGCTGGAGCACAGTAGTGTAATCTTGGCTCACTGAAGCCTCGACTTCCTGGGCTCAAGAAATCCTCCCACCTCAGCCCCCCAAGTAGCTGGGATCACAGGCATGTGCCACCATGACTGGCTAATTTTTGTATATTTTGTAGAGGTGGGGTTTCACCATGTTGCCCAGGCTGGTCTTGAACTCTTGAACTCAAGTGATTTGCCCACCTTGGCCTCCCAAAGTGCTGGGATTACAGGTGTGAGCCATCATGCCTTACCCTCTCTGCCTTTTTCTTAACCATGTTTAGGAGTTATTTATATATTATTTATTCTATATATTCTTTATATAGTTATGTATATCTGGGCCCTTTAAAAATTTATTCCTAGGGACCAGATGCAGTGGCTCACGCCTGTAATCCCAGCACTTTGGGAGGCCAAGGCAGGCAGATCACAAGGTCAGGAGTTCAAGACCAGCCTGGCCAAGATGGTGAAACCCTGTCTCTACTAAAAATACAAAAAAATTAGCTGGGCATGGTGGCAGGCGCCTGTAATCCCAGCTACTCAGGAGGCTGAGATGGAGAATTGCTTGAACCCGGGAGGTGGAGATTGCAGTGAGTCGAGATGGCACCACTGCACTCCAGCCTGGGTGACAGAGCAAGACTCTGTCTCAAAAAAAAAAAAAAAATTATTTCTACGTATCTTTTTTTTTGTAGCTATTGTAAGCAGGATTGCCTTAAAAAAATTTTTTTTATATGAGGGTCTCACTATGTTGCCCAGGCTGGTCTTGAACTCCTGGGCTCAAGTAATCCTCCTGCCTCAGCCTCCTCAGTAGCTGGGACTACAGGTGCATGCCACTTGTCCCAGCTAATTTTTATGAACCCTTTATCAGACATATGTATTGCAAATACATTCTCCCACTCTGCGGATTCCCTTTTCACTCTTTCAGTTTTAGGATTTTAGCCTTTAAATAGCTTTTTTATTTTAAGCATTTAATTGACAAAAACCATATATAGTTGTGGTGTACAACAAGCTAATTAATATATATGTGACCTTATATACTGTCTAAGTCTGGTTTGTTAGACTGGGTGATTTATTTATTTTATTTATTTATTTTTTTGAGATGGAGTCTTGCTCTGTCGCCTAGGCTGGAGTGCAGTGGCGCGATTTTGGCTCACTGCAAGCTCCGCCTCCCGGGTTCACGCCGTTCTCCTGCCTCAGCCTCCCAAGTAGCTGGGACTACAGGCGCCCGCCACCACGCCCGGCTAATTTTTTTTGTTTTTTTTGTACTTTTAGTAGAGACGGGCTTTCACCGTGTTAGCCAGGATGGTCTCGATCTCCTGACCTCGTGATCCACCCACCTCAGCTCCCAAAGTGCTGAGATTACAGGTGTGAGCTACCGCGCCCGGCCGAGACTGGGTGATTTATAAACAGTTTAAGTTTGTTTGGCTCACAGTTTCGGGGTTGGGAAGACCCAGATGAGGTTTTGCATCTGGTGAGGCATCGTGCTGCAGCACTCATGGTGCTGGCAAGAGAAGGGAAGGCGAGCGCATGCGAGGGGGCAGACTCCTGTGCCGTCTTCTAGAAACTGTATCATTTATTTTTCGCATTTAGATCTGTAATCGTTATGGAACTTATTTTTGTTTTTGATGTGAATTAGAGGTTAGTATTCTTTTTTTTTTTTTTTTTTGAGATGGACTCTTGCTTTGTCAGTCAGGCTGGAGTGCAGTGGCGCTATCTTGGCTCACTGCAAGCTCCGCCTCCCGGGTTCACGCCATTCTCCTGCCTCAGCCTCTTGAGTAGATGGGGCTATAGGCGCCTGCCACCATGCCCGGCTAATTTTTTGCATTTTTTCAGTAGAGACGGGGTTTCACCGTGTTAGCCAGGATGGTCTTGATCTCCTGACCTCGTGATCCGCCCGCCTCGGCCTCCCAAAGTGCTGGGATTACAGGTGTGAGCCACCTCGCCTGGCCAATATTCTTTCTTTAAAAGCTGTATGGAATCACTTGAACTCAGGAGTTTGAGACTAGCCTGGGCAACGTGGTGAAACCCCGTCTCTACCAAAAATACAAAAATTAGCTGGGCGTGGTGGCATGCACCTTTGATCCCAGCTACTCGGGAGGCTGAGGTGGGAGGGTTGTTTGAGCCTGGGAGGCAGAAGTTGCAGTGAGCTAAGATTGTGCCACTGCCCTCCAGCCTGGGTGACAGAGCAAGACCTCGTCTCAAAAAAAAAAAAAAAAAAAAAATCCATATGATACCCAGGACTTTGTATTGAAAAGATCCCTTTTCTCACTGGACTGTGGTACACATGTGGGTCTCTCCGGACTCTTAGATTTAATTGATCTGTTTCTTTTTCTTTGCTCCAGTAACCATATTGGCATAATTGCAGTAACTTTATAATAAGTTTTGATATAGGTAGTGTTAAGCCTTTTGTTCTTCAAGATTGTCTTAGCTGTTCTTAGCTTTTTACCTGGGAGTTTTATGGAATTGCACTGAATCTACAGATCAACTCAAAAACTTGACATTTTTTTTTTTTTAGACGGAGTCTCACTTTGTCTCCAGGCCGGAGTGCAGTGGTGTGATCTCGGCTCACTGCAACCTCCGCCTCCTGGGTTCAAGCGATTCTCCTGCCTCAGCCTCCTGAGTAGCTGGGACTACAGGCATGTGCCACCACACCCAGCTAATTTTTGTATTTTAGTAGAGACGGGGTTTCACCATGTTGGCCAGGATGGTCTCGATCTCTTGACCTTGTAATCTGCCCGCCTTGGCCTCCCAAAGTGCTGGGATTACAGGCAGGAGCCACTGTGCCCAGCCAGACTTGACATTTTATAGTAGTGAATCTTCCAATCTGTGAACATGATGACCTTTTCATTTGTGTCCTCTTAGTTTCTTTCAAAAATATTTTTGTGTGGAAATCTTACACATCTTTTCTTAAGTATTTTCCTAGTTATTTGGTGATGATAAATGAGGGCTCTAAAATTAGATTTTCCAAAGTTTGTTACAGGTTGTTCCATTTCCACCCCAACTGGGGTATACTGTGGGGTGTACTGTAGTTTAGTTCTGGCGCCAGCTGCCTGGAATTAGCATCACTGGATTCCACAGGTTTAAGGTTTCTGCCCTCCCCAAGACTGCCCACTTGCTCTCCTTTTTTTTTTTTTTTTTTTTTTTTTCTTTTTTAGAGACGGGCTTCACCGTGTTGCCCAGGCTGGTCTCAAACTCCTGACTTCAAGTGATCCTCCTGCCTTGGCCTCCCATATTGCTGGGATTACAGGCGTGAGCCACCATGTCCAGCCTCACTTGTGCACTTCTAACCAACCGACTCTGTGTTCGGGGGTTCTCATGACCTCAGGTTCAGTAATTCATTAGAACAACTCACAGAACTCAGGACGGTGCTACACTTAGGATTACAGGTTTTTGTTTTGTTTGTTTTGTTTCTTTAAGAGAGGTTTTTTTGGTTTTTTTGTTTTGTTTATTTGTTTGTTTTTTTGAGATGGAGTCTCCCTCTGTTGCCCAGGCTGGGGTCCAGTGGCACGATCTTGGCTTGCTGCAACCTCTGCCTCCTGGGTTCAAGCAATTCTTCTGCCTCAGCCTCCCCAAGTAGCTGGGACTACAGGCGCGTGCCACCACACCCAGCTAATTTTTTTTTTTTTGTATTTTTAGTAGAGATGAGGTTTCGCAATGTTGGCCAGGCTGATCTTGAACTCTTTTTTTTTGAGATGGAGTCTCGCTCTGTTGCCCAGGCTGGAGTGCAATGGCGCAATCTCGGCTCACTGCAAGCTCCACCTCCCGGGTTCACGCCATTCTCCTGCCTCAGCCTCCTGAGTAGCTGGGACTACAGGCACCCGCCACCATGCCCAGCTAATTTTTTGTGTTTTTTAGTAGAGACGGGGTTTCACTGTGTTAGCCAAGATGGTCTCGCTCTCCTGACCTCGTGAGCCACCTGCCTCAGCCTCCCAAAGTGCTGGGATTACAGGCGTGAGCCACTGTGCCCGGTCTGATCTCGAACTCTTGACCTCAGGTGATACACCCGCCTCGGCCTCCTGAAGGGCTGGGATTACAGACTTGAGCCACCATGCCCAGCCAAGAGACAAAGTCTTGTTCTGTTGCCCAGGCTAGAGCGCAGTGGCACAATCATAGCTCGCTGCAGCCTCAAACTCCTGGGCTTAAGTGATCCTCTGCCTTGGCTTCCCAAAATGCTGAGATCACAGGCTTCAGCCACCATGCCCGGCCCTGATTACAGTTTTATTTTGAAGGATACACATAGGATGAGGCTTGGTCGGTCCTAGAAAAGCTTCGTGCCCTCTGCCTGTGGTGTCAGGGCACTCTGTCTAGATATGTTAATGTATTCACCAACCAGGAAGCTCAGTGAGCTTTGAGGTCCAGAGTTTTTATCCAGACCTCATTCATACTCATGTTTGATTAAGTCATTCACCACAGGATTGAACCCAATCTTTAGACCCCTCCCTTCCCTGGAGGAAAGACAATTCAAAGCCCAAACTGGGTAATCACCTGCTTAGTCTTCACCATGTTGCCCAGGCTGTTCTGGAACTCCTGGAAAGGCTTTCAAAGTTGATCATTTTATATGATTTTGCTAGGGTTTTTTGTCAATTTTCTTTACCAGATCAAGGAAATTCCCTTCTCCCCTTAGTTTGCTAAGAATTTTTATGATGAATAGGTGTTGAGTTTTGCCAAATGCTCTTTTTGTATCTGTTGAGATGATTGAATAACCTATTTTCTTTATTCTGAAATACACTGATTGATTTTTGAATGTTAATCCCAAATTTATTGTATAACTGGAGTAGAACTAACTTAGTGATATTATTCTATTTACACACCACTCTATTTGATTTGCCAATATCTTTATTCAGGATTTTGGCATCAGCCAGGCGCGGTGGTTCACGCCTACAATCCCAGCACTTTGGGAGGCTGAGACGAGTGGATTGCTTGAGCCCAGAAGACACTGTCTTTATTGAAAATAAAAAAATTAGCTGAGTGTGGTGGCACGAGCCTGTAGTCCCAGCTATTTGGGAGGCTGAGGTGGGAGGATCATTTGAGCCTGGCAGGCGGAGGTTGCTGTGAGCTGAGATTGCACCTTTGCACTCTAGCCTGGGTGACAGAGTGAGACATTGTCTCAAACAAAAAAAAAAAAAAAAAAAAGAATTTTGGCATTTATGCTCACGAGACAGATGAGTCTGTAATTGTTTTCCCGTTGTTAAACTGAAGAAAGACACCATATCATTTTTTTCTTTAATGGCAGGAAAAATAATTGATAGTGAGCAAGTAATATTCTTGTCCTCTTCCTCCCCTTCTGTTCCTACACCTAACAACCAGTATCAGCCTCTGGCATCACCTCAACTGTTGCTGTAGTTTTCCTCTCTGTTTGACATCAGTGATTCCTTGGAATGATTTTAGTAGTTTGTAAACATTTGGAAACAGTATATGATTACCAGGAAGCAACTGGGGTTTACTAAGGGGGAAAAGAGCTTATTTTCATTTCTTTCGTGTGTTGGGGAGGGTAGGATTACTAGGTTAGTACAATGGAAAACTAGTCCCAGAATAGATGTATTTCAGCAAAGTACAACAGAATTTCGGTTAAGTCTTGAGGATCAACATGGGACCTGTGGGCTCTTTAGCAGTGGTCCAGCCTGGAAATGGGGGCTCACACGTGTAATCCTACCACTTTGGGAGGTCAATGTGGGAGGATCTCTTGGGGTCAGGAGTTCAAGACCAGCCTGGTCAACATAGTGAGACTCTATCTCTATTTTAAAAATTATAAATAAAAAAAATTAATGGTCCCACTTTTAGGTTGATTTGCCTGTGGATTATTAGCTGGTTGCCAAAAACGTTCAAAGAATGGAGCCTCACAAGGCCATGAGTGAGCTGTGCCTCTCTGTAAGCAATTGAGCAAAGGTACAGCGGGGAAGGGGTTCCCCACCACCTCTGGTAGGGGCTGCTGAGGCAGGGTCCAGATGGCTGTGAGCCATGCTTCCAGCTCTGCAGTTCCAGGAGAAAAGGCCAGAGGGGCTTCTGAGAATACGGACTGGGTGGAAAGGAAGAAGCAGTTTGCTGGAAGGGTCTGAACTCAAAAGGAGGCTGACAGTGCTGATAGGACTGCTGGGACCCCCTGCAGCTCCTGGCCACGGAGAGATCCTGCTCCCAGGGACCACTGTCTGGGCGGGACACAGTTCACTCCTCTCTCCACTTCGTGTTCTTTTTCTTCAGCAGATGGCTCAAGTTCCTTGTTTTTCTCCTTGCTTTCTGACAGCCCTAGCTTCTGAAACCTGCTGTTTTTGGTCTCCTGATGCCTGATTTCCTAATTGTCCTGACTGTGTCTTCTAGGAAGCATTAAGTCTGAACTGACTTATTAGGGAACTTCAGAAACTTAAACACACAAAACCCTTTCTTTGACTCCTATCTTAAGGACATGGAGATATAGTTACATATTTTTATACACAAGGATATTCATATGGCAAAAACGGGGAGAGGACACAATTTAAGAGCCTGATGGGGACTAGGATCGTGTATGCATCTGTACAGTGACATATTATGAAGTCATTCCGTTTTTTATAAAACTTTTTAGTGACATGGGAAAATACAAAGAATGTAAAGAATTTAAAAAGCAGGGTACAAAACAATATATGTGATCCAATTTGTGGCGGAAATATTTTATCTGTATATATCCATTTTAAAACACCAAAGAAAATACACAGTTAACAGTAGTTATCTTTGGAAGGCAGGATTATAAGTGATCTTAATTTTCTTTCTTCCACTTTCGTTACCGATATCAGAAAAAAAACTCTCTCTACAAAAATAAAATAAAATGAAATAAAATAAAATTAGCCAG
This sequence comes from Nomascus leucogenys, assembly GCF_006542625.1. Lineage (NCBI taxonomy): Eukaryota > Metazoa > Chordata > Mammalia > Primates > Hylobatidae > Nomascus > Nomascus leucogenys. Next base: position 47,428,464 of record NC_044394.1, read on the forward strand.
GTGCAGTGGCTCATGCCTGTTGCCTCAGCTGCTCAGGAGGCTGAGGCGGGAGAATCACTTGAGCCCAGCAGGTCGAGGCTGCAGTGAGCTAGGATCGTGCCACTGAACTCTAGCCTGGGTGACAGCGAGACCTTGTCTCAAAAAAAAGAAAAAAAAAAAGTCCTTATCTTTTAGAGATACATATTGAAATATTAAATATTTTCAGGTAAAATGTGTACATGTTTACAGATAAAATCTGAGCTTTGCTTCAAAATCAGTGAGTAGAGCAAGTGGGGAGTAGAGAGGAAGCAAGGCTGGCCATGAGGAGCTGTTAATTATTAGGTGAGGGTGTAATTAGATTATTATCTCTACTTTTGTAGGTGCTTGATATTTTCCATAGTAAAAGCTTAAAAATCTAGAGACTACTAGCTAAATGGAAAATCAGAGGCATGAAGACCTGTCCCCAGGGTGAGGGACCAGTCTTAGAGTCCCCATCATCAGTTTGTCAATAGCTTCACCCCCTATGGGCTTGTATTAAAGGAAGAAGGCTATCTGTAGCAGATGTCCCATTTCTGTATCCCAGCCTGATCACCCCTTGTGGTGTGACCCTAGGCCTGACTTCTTTGGGCCTTAGCTTCCTCCTAGGAAGATTGGGATTGGCAGTAGATGTAGGGCAACACTCTCCTGGGAACATGGTCACCCTGACAGGTTGGTGGCAGGGAGAGGTTGACCATGTCCTATGCGAAGAGGCAACTGAGGCATAGCTATCTTTATGGGGCCATTTTTTCTTTTTGAGATAGAGTCTGGCTCTGTCACCCAGGCTGGAGTGCAGTGGTGCAGTCTTGGCTCACTGCAACCTCTGCCTCCCGGGTTCAAGCGATTCTCATGCCTCAGCCTCCTGAGCAGCTGGGATTATAGGTGGGCACCACCAGACCCAGCTAATTTTTGTGTTTTTAGTAGAGATAGGATTTCACCATGTTGGCCAAGCTGGTCTCAAACTTCTGACCTCAGATGATCCTCCTGCCTCGGCCTCCCAAAGTGCTGGGATTACAGGCATGAGCCACTGTGGCCAGCATTTACGGGGGTATTCTAAAGGGAGCTCTTCAAGCTTTTCATCTTGCCCCTATTTTAAAACCTTTCTTTTTCTTTTTAGTTTGTGCCTCCATTCATTCAAAAATTATATACATGTGCTATTATACTAGTACATGTATTATAGAATGAACACATAAAAAAATTTAAAGAAGTAAAACCGAAGTCCAGGTGCAGTGGCTCACACCTGTAATCTTAGCACTTTGGGAGGCTGAGGCAGGAGGATTCCTGTAGCCCCAGAGTTTGAGACCAACCTGGGCAACACGGCGAAACCCCATCTCTACAAAAAATATGAAAGTTGGCCAGGCATGATGGCCTGTAATCCAGGATACTTGGGAGGCTGAGGTGGGAGGATCAGTGGAGTCCAGGAGGCGGAGGCTACAGTGAGCTGTGATCATGTCACTCTGCACTCCAGCCTGGGCCACAGAATGAGACCTTGTCTCAAAAAAGAAAACACAAAAAAATTAGCTGGGTGTGGTAGCACGTGCCGGTAGTCCCAGCTATTCTGGAGGCTGAGGTGGGAGGATTATTTGAGCCCAGGAACTCTAGGCTGCAGTGAGCTATGATTGCACCACTGCTGTCCAGCCTGGGCAACAGAGAGAGACCCTGTCTCTAAAAAAAGATAAAAATGCCAGGTGCGGTGGCTCACGCACTTTGGGAGGCTGAAGCGGTGGATCACGAGTTCAAGAGATCCAGACCATCCTGGCTAACACGGTGAAACCCCATCTCTACTAAAAATACAAAAAATTAGCCAGGTGTGGTGGCAGGCACCTATAGTCCCAGCTACTCAGGAGGCTGAGGCAGGAGAATGGCATGAACCTGGGAGGCAGAGCTTGCAATGAGCCGAGATTGCGCCACTGCACTCCAGCCTGGGCAACAGAGTGAGACTCTGTCTCAAAAAAAAAAGATAAAAATAATTTTTAAAAAGTAAAAAAGTAAAGATAGGCCTGGCGCGGCAGCTCACATCTATAATCCCAGCACTTTGGGAAGCTGAGGTGGGCGGATCACCTGAGGTAAGGAGTTTGAAACCAGCCTGGCCAACATGGCAAAACCCCATCTCTACTAAAAACACAAAAATTAGCCAGGCATGGTGGCACGCGCCTGTAATCCCAGCTACTTGAGATGCTGAGGCAGGAGAATTGCTTGAACCTGGGAGGCGGAGGCTGCAGTCGAGATCGTGCTATTGCACTCCACCAGCCTGGGTGACAGAGCAAGACTCTGTCTCAAAAAAAAAAAAAAAAAAAAGGTTCTTAAAAAGTAGCATATTAGAGAAACTTTTAGAAAAGTGGAAAATGATTAAGAAATGAAAGTCACGGCCAGGCACAGTGGCTCACACCTGTAATCCCAGCACTTTGGGAGGCCGAGGCGGGTGGATCACGAGGTCAGGAGATCGAGAGAGACCATCCTGGCTAACACGGTGAAACCCCGTCTCTACTAAAAATACAAAAAATTAGCCGGGCGTCATGGCGGGCGCTTGTAGTCCCAGCTACTCGGGAGGCTGAGGCAGGAGAATGGCATGAACCCGGGAGGCGGAGCTTGCAGTGAGCGGAGATCATGCCACTGCACTCCAGCCTGGGCGACAGAGCGAGACTCCGTCTCAAAAAAAAAAAAAAAAAAAAAAAAAAAGAAATGAAAGTCACATGGCCAGGTGTGGTGGCTCATGCCTGTAATCCCAGCACTTTGGGAGGCCCAGGTGGGCGGATCACTTGAGGTCAGGAGTTCCAGACCAACCTGGCCAGCATGGTGAAACCCCATCTCTACTAAAGAATACAAAAAATTAGCTCAGCGTGGTGGCAGGTGCCTGTAATCCCAGCTACTTGGGAGGCCAAGGCATGAGAATGGCTTGAAATTGGGAGGCGGAGGTTGCAGTGAGCTGGGATCGCACCACTGCACTCCATCCTGGGTAACAGAGCAAGACTCTGTCTCAAAAAAAAAAAAAAGTCACTCTTATCCCATCATCCAAAATGTGGATATTTTGGTGTATTTTCTTCTACAAAGTCAGCAACAAACCATATTGCTTCTCCCCCAATATGAAAATAGTTTATAATTAGAAGAGTAAAAATAAAAAATAGCATGTTAAGTATAAAATGCATTAAGCAAAAGTGAAGCAAACCAGCAGTCCTTCCTACTCTACTGTTTTGGAACTTTTTACTTTACACAAATAGTGAATCACCATCTCTTGAGATAAATTCATGTCTGAGTCAGCCTTTTTAAAAGCCCTGCAATATTGTTACAGATAACATTGGCAGGCCCTCCTGGGCACACCTTGCATGCTGGCCTGGGTGTTTCCTTTGTATTAAGGTCACTTCCTAGGATTGGGAGAAATGGCAGAGTCCAAGGTCTTGCATATTTTACATTTTGGCACATACTGCCAAATTTCTGAAGAAAAAATGGAACTTCCAATGGTGGGTAGTTCTCCTGCAAACACTGAGAGTACCAATCTCTGAAATCTTGACTAATATGATAGGTAAAAAATGAGTTCATTTTGAAAATTTGTATTTCCTTAGATTGTTTGTATTTATTGTATTTCTATTTAAAATTAAGCTAGTGGCTTTTCTTATGGATTTATAAGTCTGGTATAAAACAGTGACTTTGGACCAGTTAGCCCAATAACTTTCATTGAATAATCTCTTTTTTCTCCTGCAATTTAATATACCAGATTTATTATATACAGTATTCCCAATTTGTTAGAGTTTATTTCTGTCCATAAGCCAGGCATGGTGGCTCACGCCTACAGTCGCAGCATTTGGGGAGGCCATGGTGGGAGGATCACTTGAGCCCAGGAGTTCGAGATCAGCCTGGGCAGCATAGTGAAACCTCATCTCTACAAAAAATTTTTTAAAAATTAGCTGAGCTTAGTGGCATGCCCTGTAGTCCCAGCTACTTGGGAGGCTGAGGTAGGAGGTTCACTTGAGCCCAGGAAGTTAAAGTTGCAGTGAGCTGTGATTGTGCCACTGTACTGCAGCCTGGGTGACAGAATGAGACCCTGTCTAAAAAAAATTGAAGTAAAATAAATATTTCTGTCCATTGTTCTCTCCATTACTGCACTGTTTTTGTTTTGTTTGTTTGTTTTTGAGACAGAGTCTCGCTGTGTTGCCCAGGCTGGAGTGCAGTGGTGCGATCTTAACTCACTACAACTTTCGCCTCCCAGGTTCAAGTGATTCTCCTGCCTCAGCCTGCTGAGTAGCTGGGATTACAGGCCTGTGCCACCACGCCTAACTGATTTTTGCATTTTTAGTAGAGATGGGGTTTCACCATGTTGGCCAGGCTGGTCTTGAACTCCTGACCTCAAGTGATCCGCCTCTGTTGGCCTCCCAAAGTGCTGGGATTACAGGCATGAGCCACCGCAACCGGCCCAGTACTGCACTGTTTTAATCGCTGTAATTTTTTTTTTTTTTTTTTTCTGGAGACAGGGTCTCACTCTGTCTCAGAGCCTAGCGAGTGTAGAGTGTATGGCCTGCCTGCTGGGCCACCGCAGCCTTCTGGTCTGGCCTTTGCCTGGACTGACTGCCCTGACTGCCAGCTGTGTCTCTGGGAGGAAGGGAGCAACATAGATGAGCCCTGTTTAGGATTATGGATGAGCCTGACTGCCCTCCCCGAGGCTAGAGGGCAGGGGCTTGTCACTCTGCCTGGTTCCTCTCCTGCCCTGGCTCTGCCTTCTTGCTGGACTGGCTGCCACTCATCCCGGTGGTTGAGGTCAGCACTATTAATAGCCAGTTTAATCCTGCGGGAGCTTGGGTGAAGAGAGGAAAGAGCAGAGAATCGCCAAGAAATCAGGGTGCTCAGTCATCTGCAGGTGTGCACCCAGGGCCCAAGCCTGTGGCTTCCAGTCAGTCCAGCCCGCACCTCTCCCATTGGGAGGGCCTGAGAGCGAGGGAACATCCTGGGGCCCTGGGATCTCAGAGGCTGGACCTTCCTGGGAGATTCAATGAGTAAGATGCAGAGGACTCCTTCTTGGGTGGTGGGAGTCCCTGGTCTGCTGTGGGGCCCCTGGCTTTTCCCCATGAGAAAAAGCAGCTGGAGCTGGTGAGTAGGGCCCTCTCAGGGCCCCTGTGGACTTTGTAACCCGGCACCTATAATACGTTTTTCTTAAGGACTTTAAGGGGCTGTAAAGTCTTTTTTATGGAGGGCGGGGAAGGAGGACGCAGCAGTTTGCTAAAATGGCCATTGTGCAGGGCAGGGCCATCCTTTCTGTATCCAGCAGGGGTGTGGAGCACCTGCTGTGCCAGGCACAGTGGGAGGGGTTGGGGTAGCATGGCGAGGAGCGAGGGCACTACTCAGGCCTCAATGGGCTGCAGCCTGGTCGGTGGGAGATAGATGCCGGTCAGCCGATGGCACAGAGCTGTGAAGGGAAGAAATGGGTCGGGGTCCAGGGCCCTAAGAGCCAACATGGGCACCCAGGGCTAATGTTTGAGCCCAGGGAAGAAGGATAAAGAGGTGACACAGAGGCTGGGCAGCAGGAGGAGCTGTGAGGGACTCAGGCAGGGCTGGGATCCTCACTCCTTGCCCCTGCACCAGCTGTGAGGGAACCATGAGGAAGACTGAGGCTGGCACCTGTGGTCTGCCCAGCCCTCCGGGGTTTCTGGAGGCCTCACATGGTGTTCTTTGACTGTGGAGGGTACGGTCCCACCTGGCTGCTGCTGGACAGAGGTCGCTGAAGGGCAGAGTGGGCAAGCATGCCGCCAGGCAAAGCCTGGAGAAGACAGTGGGGACAGCCAGGGTGCCAGGCACCTTGTTTCTGGGCCCCCCTTTCCTGCAGTGCTTGGAAAGTGCTTGGGAAGGCTCAGGAACCCTGAAGTCCCAGAGGAAGCAGTATTAGAATTTTATTTTATTAATTAATTTTTTTTTTGAGACGGAGTCTCACTGTGTCGCCCAGGCTGGAGTACAGTGGTGCGATCTTGGCTCACTGCAACCTACGCCTCCCAGGTTCAAGTGATTCTCCTGCCTCAGCCTCCTGAGTAGCTGAGATTACAGGCGCACACCACCACGCCTGGCTAATTTTTGTATTTTTAGTAGAGACGGTGTTTCACCATGTTGGTCAGGCTGGTCTCGAACTCCTGACCTTGTGATCCACCCCCACCCCCTCCCCCTCCGGCCTCCCAAAGTGCTGGGATTACAGGCGTGAGCCAACACGCCCGGCCTAGAATTTTTTTTTAAAGTTAATTTAATGGATGTGTTTTTTTGTTTGTTTATCTGTTTGTTTTTTTGAGACAGAGTTTAACTCTTGTTGCCCAGGCTGGAGTGCAATGGCACGATCTCGGCGCACTGCAACTTCCACCTCCCAGCTTCAGGCGATTCTCCTGCCTCAGCCTCCCGAGTAGCTGGGATTACAGGCATGTGCCACCACGCTCGGCTAATTTTGTATTTTTAGTAGAGACGGAGTTTCTCCATGTTGGTCAGGCTGGTCTCAAACTCCCGACCTCAGGTGATCCACCTGCCTCGGCCTCCCAAAGTGCTGGGATTACAGGCATGAGCCACTGCGCCCAGCCTAATGGATGTGTTTTTTTTTTCTGATTATGAAATTAATACTATTGGCCAGGCATGGTGGCTCACGCCTATAATGCCAGCACTTTGAGAGGCCGAGGTGGGCGGATGGATCACTTGAGGTCAGGAGTTAGAGACCAGCCTGGTAAAATCTCATGGTAATCTCACAGAGACCAGCCTGGTAAAATCAACATGGTAAAATCTCATCTCTACTAAAAATACAAAAATCCTGCCGGGCGCAGTAGCTCATGCCTGTAATCCCAGCACTTTGGGAGGCTGAGGCGGGTGGATCACCTGACGTCAGAAGTTCGAGACCAGCCTGGCCAGTATGGTGAAACCCCGTCTCTATTAAAAATATAAAAATTAGCTGGGCATGGTGGCCTGTGCCTGTAGTCCCAGCTACTTGGGAGGCTGAGAGAGGATAATTGCTTGATCTGGGGAGGTGGAGGTTACAGTAAGCTGAGATTGCACCACTGCACTCCAGCCTGAACAACAGAGTGAGACTGTCTCAAAAAAAAAAAAAAAAAAAAAAATTAAAATACAAAAATTAGTAGCCAGGCATGGTGGCGCATGCCTATAATCCCAGCTACTCAGGAGGCTGGTGATCCACCCGCCATGGCTTCCCAAAGTGCTGGGATTTCAGGTGTGAGCCACAGCGCCCAGCCCATAAAATTGTATTTTAATGAGCTACCTTATGTTATTATTGGTGTCTATTCAATTGGCTGATTAGATTTTGGGGGTGGCATCGGCTGGGTGCAGTGGCTCATGCCTGTAATCCCGGCACTTAGGGAGGCTGAGGCAGGTGGATCACCTGAGGTCAGGAGCTCAAGACCAGCCTGGCCAACATGGTGAAATCCCGTCTCTACTAAAAATATAAAAAATTAGCTGGGTGTGGTGGCGGGCACCTGTAATCCCAGCTAATCATGAGGCTGAGGCAGAAGAATCCACTGCACTTGAGCCTGGGCAAAAGAGAAAGACTCCATCTCAAAAAAAAAAAAAAGAAAAAAAAGAAGCATGGAAATTAAAACAATACATCTACAGCTAAAAATCCACATTTTTCAAAGTAGTCCTTAGTCAATGAAAAATGACTGAGGAAATATAGCAAAATGCTAGTATTTGCTTGAGCCATATAAAATTGCTGATACTCAATTATATTTTACCAAAACCAGCAATTCATGTGGCTTAATCTACATATGGGGGATTCAGGATGGTTTCTATTTTCTGTTTTCTTTTTATACTTTCCTATATAAAAAATTGCAAATTTTTCATAATCAATAGTATTAATTTCTTTTTCTTTCTTTTTTTTTTTTTGAGATGGAGTCACTCGCTCTGTTGCCCAGGCTGGAGTGCAGTGGCATGATCTTGCCTCACTACAACCTCCACCTCCCGGGTTCAAGCAGTTCTGAGCCTGAAATCTCAGCACTTTGGCAGGCCGAGGCGGGCTGAACACTTGAGGTCAGGAGCACGAGACTAGCCTGGCCAACATGGTGAAACCCCATCTCTACTAAAAATACAAAAAATTAGCCGGGTGTGGTGGCGGGTGCCTGTAATCCCAGCTACTCAGGAGACTGAGGTGGGAGAATCACTGGAACCTGCGAGGTGGAGATTGCAGTGAGCTGAGATTGTGCCACTGCACTCCAGCCTGGGTGACAGAGTGAGACTCCAGCTCAAAAAAAAAAACATGCACACAAAAAAATACAATTTTATTAGAATTTATACTATGAGAATCCTAAATATAAGTCCTAAATTGATCTGCTTATTTTAGATGTTAAATCAGTTAGCAATAATTTCCGAAGTATAGAAACTTCTAAATTGCTGAAATCTAAAATAATTCTTTCCATCTTCGGCTTCCCTTCCCCTTCCCCGCTCCCCTTCCCCTCACTGGTTACTTTTCTCCTCCTGCTAAATGGATGTAGAGGGACAAAGAAAGACAGGAGGAACCGGTCATGGTGGCTCACACCTGTAATCCCAGCACTCTGGGAGGCCGAGGAGGGTGGATCACCTGAGGTCAGGAGTTTGAGTCCAGCCTGGCCAACATGGTGAAACCCCATCTCTACTAAAAATACAAAAAATTAGCTGGGCGTGGTGGCGGGCGCCTGTAATCCCAGCTACTTGGTAGGCTGAGGCAGGAGAATTGCTTGAACCTGCTAGGCGGAGGTTGCAGTGAGCTGAGATCGCGCCACTGTACTCCAGCCTGGCGACAGAGCAAGACTACATCTCAAAAAAAAGAGAGGAGGTCAGGCTCACTGTCCCATGGGCCTGATAACTGGGACAGAGCTGCCCTGAAGGGAGACAGGAGTGTTGGGGGGATGGGCATGAGCTGGGTTTTGGCTACGTTAATTTCAAGGTATTAGTGACGTCAGGCAGCACTTGGATAGAGGAATCTGGAGGGCACGGGAGAGGACAGGGCTGCAGAGATTTATTTGGGACACTTGTACACTTGTGTTTAAAGTTGCTAGGCAAGGGACCAGGTGTACAGACTGAGTTCTGAGTCTCTCCAGCATTAAGTGGTCAGGGAGAAGCAGTGACCCCTGAGGTCAGGAGCACTGGGAGGGCTGTGTCCTGGAAGCCCTGGGCAGAAGGGGCTTCCAGGGGAAAGGAGGGAGTGACCGTTGGTCAGCAGGTCATCTGAGAATAACACTCCACCATGAAAGGTTATTGGTGACCTTGACCAGAGGCTCTCTGGCCTGGGGAGGGGAAAATTCCACCAGGACAAAAAGATGTCCCCTCTGGACAGACTAATTAGAAAAGAGGAAAAACAGCCCAGGGGCCCAAAGCTCACCCTGCAGAGGGTGACTGACTGGCCCCTTAGCCTGGAACCTCTGTACGGAACCCCAGTTGGCCAGCCATCAGCCGGTGTCCAAAGCTCAGCTTGCAGAGGAGGGGTGAACGTGTACACGGTGCCCAGGGCTGCACACCTACAAGGTGCCTGTCATGCAGCTGGCTGCCACCCGAGGGTGCACACACACAGCAGTGGATCCCGCCAAGGGGTCTCAGAGAGGAGGTGGGGGGCGGAGAATGGTATCAAGACCCTGCTCAGGGAATCAGGTCATTTCATCCCCAGGAGGGCTGTTTCCACTTTAAGAGAGGCTGCCAGGCCGGGCACGGTGGCTCACATCTGTAATCCCAGCACCCTGGGAGGCCAAGGCAGAAGGATCACTTGAGGTCAGGAGTTCGAGACCAGCCTGGACAACCTGGCAAAACCCCATCTCTACTAAAAATGCAAAATTAGCTGGGTATGGTGGTACGCACCCAGCTACTCAGGAGGCTGAGGCAGGAGAATTGCTTGAACCCGGGAGGTGAAGGTTGCAGTGAGCTGAGATTGTACTGGGCCACTCCAGCCTGGGCTACAGAGCGAGACTTATCTCAGAAAAAAATAAAAAAAGAGAGAGGCCACCAGCCTTTCACTGTGAGGGAACCTTTCGTTGGTCAGGATTTGGTCTGAGCCTATGGAGTAATTAGGGATGTGAATGTAGTGGGGAGGTTGTTTTCTGACTTTGGGGGTCTGAACAAAGTTCTGCTCATTGAACCTTGTCAAAGAACACACCCCCATTCCCTGGGGCTCGATCTGTGGCAGTGGAAGGCACAGAGGGCCCTTGTCCACCCTAGCGACTCTCACCAGTTTCCCTTTGTTCTCCTTAATTTTGTTTTCCCCCTTAATTTTTGTCTCAGTTTTGTTTTTAAATTATAAAAGTAAAACATGCCCATCAAATAAAACAGTATAGAAGGGGATATAGACAGGCAAAATAGCCTCTTCCCCAAACTCCAAATACCCCCAAAGGCGAGCACTCTTACTGCTTCTGGACGCTTCCAGGGCAGTTCAAGCCCACACACCCCCTTTGTTTCTGTGCAGGCAGATGGCTCCATGCATCCTGTTCCGTGACTTGCTCTTTCACTAATAGCGTATCTTAGATTTCGTTCCGCACTTTATTCATCCACCGCCGCCGTGTTCTCCCTTGAGTAGCTGTGGCCCCTGTTGAGTCCCTGTGCCCTATTGCTGTTGCTTTAGGTTGTTCCTCGTTTGGGGCTGTTAAAAAGAATGTTGCCAAGAGCCCCTTTCTCGTGTGTCTTTTGTGAAGGTTACCTCTCCCTAGGGTAAGTTCCTAGAAGTGGACCTTCCAAGTCCAAGGTTAGGAACCCTTGATTTTATGACATCCTGACCAACTGGCCCCCTGAAATGTTGTACCCTTTTACCTGGCCACCAACCAGATACATGTGAGGGCCTGTTTGTCTTCCCCATCCTCTGCCATAACTGGGCATTACCAGGCTTTTTAGAGGGTGCCTATCTGGAAGGGGGTACAGGTTGGGCATCCCGAATCCAAAAATCCAAAATCCTAAATGCTCCAAAATCCAAAACTTTTTGAGTACCAACATGATGCTCAAAAGAAATGCTCATTGGAGCATTTTGTAGTTCAGATTTTCAGATTTGGGATGCTCAATGGCGTGTATTCTGCAAATATTCCAAAATCCAAAAAAATCTGAAATCCGAAACACTTCTGGTCCCCAGTGAGGAATAAGGGATACTCAGCCTGTGAAAGCTGCCTTGCTTTAATTCCCATCCCCATGTGGTGACATTGTTTAGCTAGATGCCCAGGCCCTTCCAGGCACTGTCTTTCTTGAGGGCACTCCTGTATGGACAGCCTCCAGCAGGCACAGAGGCCTGGGGGCGGACCCCAGGGTCCCGGCCTGGCCCGCTGCCGCCCTGCTGGAGGGCCTCACAGATCTCTTGAACTTGTTGGCTCATCTCTAGGAAGATACTGGGGTATTTTCAATCGAGAACCTGTGGTGGGAAATACATATATCATAGCCCCTGGCATGTGTGTGAAAAACTTTCACAATGCAGTACTCCCCCCCATCACATGGGGTGTATTGTGAGAATTTTTACTTTAGTCATGAGACCTTGCATTCTCTCTGCTCTCCCTAAGAGGCCCTTAGAAGTTCTGAACAGCCCATCTTGGGCTGGGGGATATTCTGTGGCCTTAAAGACCTGGAAAACATCCTCCACCGAGGGTATTTAGGATGAGTTCTTTAGTCCCTAGAGCGAGGCCCTTGGATTGTGAAGGGAAAGCTGTGCAGAAGACCCTGACCTGACCTTCCCAGATTTCCAGGGGCCTTTCTTCCTAGGCTGCTCCAAACCTGTGTTCCTGCGAGTGGGGCACGGCACACAGGACTCATTCTGCCTAGACTGTGGACCTAGCCCTTCTTGGCTGGCCCCTCTTGCCACTCGCTGGGGCTGGGGCCATAAGAGCAGGGTGTGGCCTTCAAAAAGGGGTCTGGGAAGACCCACCACCCCACAGGGTTTCTGTGGAGGGTCCTGCCCCACCCCAGCCTCCTTCCCTCACTTTGGGTTGAGGGGGTGGCCCCTCTCTAATTGTAGTCTCTGCCCCACCTAATCACAGTACTCAGCCTCTCTGTGCCCTTGTCAGTTTGGGTCTTTCCCCTCCCCTAGAGTCCCAGAAGCCCCTGATAAGTGATACCAGCCAGGGTCTTTTTTTTTTTTTTTTTGAGACAGAGTCTCGCTCTGTTGCCCAGGCTGGAGTGCAGTGGCATGATCTCGGCCCACTGCAACGTCTGCCTCCCGGGTTCAAGCAATTCTCCTGCCTCAGCCTCCCGAGTAGCTGGGACTACAGGTGTGTACTACCACACCTGGCTAATTTTTGTATTTTTAGTAGAGATGGGGTTTTACCGTGTTGGCCAGTCTGTTCTCAAACTCCTGGCCTCAAGCAATCTGCCCGCTTCAGCCCCTCCAAGGTGCTGGGATTACAGGTGTGAGCCACTGCTCCCAGCATTGCCATTTTTATCCAATTTAAACAAGTAGTCCTGGCCTGGCATGGTGGATCATGCCTCTATTCCCAGCACTTTGGGAGGCTGAGACGGGAGGACTGCTTGAGCCTAGGAGTTTGAGACCAGCTTGAGCAACATAGCAAGATCCATCTCTACAAAAAATAAAAGAGTTAGCCAGGCATGGTGGAGCATACCTGTGGTCTCAGCTACTCGGGAGGCTGAGGTGGGAGGCTCTCTTGAGCCCAGAAGTTGGAGGCTGCAATGAGCTCTGATTGCGCCACTGCACTCCAGCCTGGGTAACAGAGCTAGACCCTGTCCTTCCCCCACAAAAAAAGAGAAAAACAAAAAAGCGGTCCTTAACAACATGCTTTTAAAAATTACTTTTAGTTTTCCTTTTCATAAAAGCAATGTCTGTTTGCAGTAGAAACGTCAGGAAAGATGGAAAAGATAAAAACCACCATGACCCCATCCTGGTGACTTATGACCCTACGTCTAGAGTTAATGTTTTGGTTGAGGGAGTCTCATGACTGGCCTCTGGGCTCTTGTCTGACCTGCTGCATTGTCCCACAGGGAAGTCCCACCTGGCCATCGTGCAGAAGGTAAACAACGAGGGTGAGGGTGACCCCTTCTACGAGGTCCTGGGCCTGGTCACCCTGGAGGACGTGATCGAGGAGATCATCAAGTCAGAGATCTTGGACGAGTCCGACATGTACAGTGAGTCCAGCCTTCCACAGGGCCCAGGACCCCTTTCCTGCTTGGATCGAAACCTGGTGTCCCTAGCTGGAAGGGCCATAGTGCAGGGACACAGGAGGCCTAGCATCCAGAGGCCCAGTGGCCAGGTGCCCTGCACTGGCCGAGGTGAGCAGGGAGCAGGTTGCTGAGAGCAGTGCCCGGAGGCTGCCTTCACCCTCGGCCTCTGTGCCTTGGCGTCAGCCCAGGACCCTGCCAGCCAGAGCCTGCTGCTCCTGCATGGGACTAGGGGCTGGAGAGCTGGAGCTGCGGGGCGGGTTCCAGTCTCTTCCTGAGTCCTCAGGGGTCTGTGTTCTCAATTCCATGCTCTTCTTCCGGCAGCTGACAACCGAAGCCGGAAGCGGGTGTCTGAGAAGAACAAGCGTGACTTCTCTGCCTTCAAGGATGCAGACAATGAGCTCAAAGTGAAAATCTCCCCGCAGCTCCTCCTGGCCGCTCATCGCTTCCTAGCCACAGGTAGCATGAGGAGGACCTTCCGGTCTTGGTGGAAATACGGTCACAGGGGGAGAAGTCCTGGGTTTCTGGCTACTTTCCCCCCATAGGACAAGGGCTGCAGCAGGTGAGGGGTGCAGAGACAACACAGCCACCCCTGGAAGGAGCCAGGTGTCTGCTCCACCCGTGGGGATCTCCCTGCGATTCATTTGCCATTAATGGGCGGCTACTGCAAACTTCTAGGAAGCATCCAAGTTACTATATTTAATAGTTTGGGAAATAATGACTAGGCACTATGGCTCACACCTGTAATCCCAGCACTTTGGGAGGCCAAGGCAGGAGGATTGCATGAGCCCACAAGTTCGAGACCAGCCTGAGCAACATGGTGAGACCCCATCTCTACAAAAAATACAAAAGCCAGGCATGGTGGTGCCCTCCTGTAGTCCCAGCTACTTGGGAGGCTGTGAGGTGGGACAGTTGCATGCCTGTGGTCCCAGCTACTCAGGAGGCTGATGTGGGAGGACCACATGAGCCCAGGAGTTTGAAGCTGCAGTAAGTTGTGAATGCACCACTGCACTTAGCCTGGGCCACAGAACAAGATTCTGTCTCAAAAACAATAAAAAAGAAAATAACCACTGAGGTGGGCCCCTAGGCTGGCCAGGCCCATCAGGGCTTGTGGAATGGGAAGGAGAAGGGACCCTTCCCCTTCTGCAGGCCTGCTGGGTGTGGCTGGACCCCTCACGTGCTCACCCACTCTGAGGAGCTTGCATCCAGCTCTGCTCTTATCTCTCTGGCCCTCCCCTCTGCAGACGTGTGCTGGTTCCCGCCGGAATTCACCTCTAGTTCAGAGACATTTCTCTCTTTTCAGCCCTGATTCAAAGCTCCATTGGGGACTTGGGTGACAAGTTCTGCTCTTCCCACTCTGTCCCCCTCTCCCCCCCGGCCCAATTCATCTTCCTTCCCACCCCTTACTTGCTAAAGGGGTGGTAATTCCCTCTCCATTATTTTTCCTGTGGGATATTGACGTTGATGCTATAATTATAGTCACATATACTAAGTGCTGTCCATGTGCTATCCCATTTGCCCTCACAACCACCCTATGAAGCTTTTACCCCTGTATTACAGATGAGGAAACTGAGATGCGGGTTAAGTAATTTGCCCAAGGTCACGTGCTGTTCTTGCAGGAGCCACTGCTCAAGCCCAGGCAGGCAGGCAGCCTTGGATCCAACCAGTCAGAAGCCAAGCGTGCTCCCTCCCCAGGGAGATGCAGAACCGAGGGCCAGCCGAGCAGGGCGGGAGTCATCTGAGCACAGCGTGGCTGCTGTGGTTGGGGTGGAGGCACAGCAGTGATCAAGCTTTAGGGCCACCCGGCCAGCCCCGTGTGAGGTCTCTTCTCTCTCCTCCTACAGAGGTCCCCCAGTTTAGCCCCTCCCTGATATCAGAGAAGATCCTGCTGCGGCTACTCAAGTACCCAGATGTCATTCAGGAACTCAAGTTTGATGAGCACAACAAGTACTACGCCCGCCATTACCTGTACACCCGAAATAAGCCGGCCGACTACTTCATCCTCATCTTGCAGGTGAGCCCGCTCAGCCCTGGGCCTGCCACCTGCTCCCCCTGGCACTGCAGCACCCCCCAGGCCCTCTTTCCCACCTGCTGTGGAGGTGCATGGCTTCCCGGCCTGGGGAGCCTGCTGCCTCCCCTCGAGCCCCGCCTGCCCCACGTGGCCATCCTCTCCCTGAGAGGCCACCCTTGATCTCATAGGTCAGGCCCCTGAGCTCTCCAGGGCTCCAGTACCGGCCCTTCCTCCTGCCCCACCGTCCCTTGTTCCTCACTCCCCATCCTGCCTCATCCTTTGTTTCCTCCCTCACTCTGTCTCTAAGTTCAGCCCTGTGTTTTTTCAGGGGAAGGTGGAGGTGGAGGCAGGGAAGGAGAACATGAAGTTTGAGACAGGCGCCTTCTCCTACTATGGGACTATGGCCCTGAACTCGGTCCCCTCCGGTGAGTTGTTGGGCATGGTCTTTGCTGCCCTCTGGACCCCCTGCAGCTGGGGAGCCATGGACCGACACCAGAACTGAGCATGGGCCTGAGAGCTCATAGCCAGCTGGCTGGGGCAGAGGGAGGCTGGTGAGGCGGGAGCCGCCAGGGCCCGGAGCGGGTGGTGTGGAAGAGCAGAGGGAGCTGCCCCTTTGGATGGGGTCCAGAAGCTAGAGGGGAAAAGAGGAGTGAGGGATTTTAGAGTAAAGGCCTGGAGGCAGCGGAGGGCATGTCCAGAGGTTGTGAGGAGACCAGCCTGCCTGGGGAGGAAGCCTGTGGGGAGGAAGGCCCAGGGCCCTGCTCCTGAGGACAGGAGGGGAGTCTGAGCGTCCAAAGTGCCTGGGGTCAGCAGCCAGGCCAGGGCCTGTTTGCCAGGGCAGGCTGCAGATGGGTTTGGCTTTTTGGAGGATGTGGCTACTGGGTTTTGGTTAGAGGTCAGCTCCGATGGAATAAAGGGCCTTGGGGACAGACAGAAGGGAGACTGGGCACCCTCCGAGAGGTGTTATGGAAGGTCCGGGGATGCGCCGCTCTGGCCGCCCCAGTACCGTCTCCTGTGCTGAGTGGCTCAGGCTTTCCCCACAGAGCCCCACAGACAAGGCCCCGCAGGCCCAGGTCTCGCCAGCTCATCTCCTCGCTCCTCTCTAGCCTTCGGTCCTGGGGCGAGGTTGCTGCAGGATAGAGAGAGAAAGTCCACTTTGGTGCTGGAGAACAGGCCACGCCAGTGGGGTACGTGCTGCAGCTCCCAGAGAACCTCTGTGCTGTGCCTCTCACTGTCCTTTGACAAAAAGGACCCCGAGGGGGAATGGGGGTAGGGCACCCATGAATATTGACACCCACCTCGGCTTATCCACCATGTCCTCGGCCCCTCCATCAGATGAGTGGGGCATGGCAGGCTCCCTGGGCAGGGGGCAGACAGGGCCCCAGAGTGGGGCTCTGAGCAGGTTAACCCTGCCAGATGCCTCAGGCCTGGGGACGACTTCCTGTGCCTCCAAGAGCAGCTGTTCTCTGTTCAGTTTGAGGAAATCTCATTCAGAAGGGCAGGCAGGCACGGGAGACTCTTCCCCCAGGCACTGTTTGTGCAGTGAAGCCTCAGAGGCCCTGGTCAGGGCCCAGGCTCTGTCTGTCGACCCACAGTCTCTCTGTTCCCACTTGGTGTAGCCAGAAGGGAGGGGAGATGACTGGGCACACTCAGCCAGCTTCTGCCCGTCTCTGCACAGGGCTCATCTCTGTGCCCTGAGCACCCTTCCCAGCAGAGCCATGTCCCTTTCTCCACTGGGCCCGTCTCTGCCCAAAGCAACCTGGCCCTGTCAGGTCTGCCTCTGTCCTGTGCCTGTGGTTCCGTGTCCTGTCTCCTGACTGCGCCCATCACTGACCTTCTCTTTTGCTCCATTGCCTTCAGTCCAGGTCGGGTGTCCGCCTGGCAATCGGAACTCCCTGCTCTGCTGGCTCACAGGTAACGTGGCATGGCTGAGGGTCACGCTGCCACCTGCTGCCTGTGCCTGCACACTGTAGCTGCATTAACCTCCCCACAGGGACCCGGGTGCCCACCTGCTCAATGTGGGCCGCCAGACCTCAGTGGCTCTGCTTGGCTGGGGCCCAATTTCTGGGCAGCTTTGCTGCCTCAGCTCTAGTAGGGGCCCCCAAAGATCTCTTAGTCCTTGAGATCACACACTCATAGACACATACACACAGAGACACATAGAGAGATACACATACAGGTACACATAGCCATAGACACACGCAGAGACACACACAGTGAGATACCACACACACAGAGACCACACACAGAGAGACCACACACACACACACACAGAGACCACACACACACAGAGACCATACACGCAGAGAGACCACACACACACAGAGACCATACACGCAGAGAGACCACACACACACAGAGACATACACGCAGAGAGACCACATGCAGAGAGACCACACACGCAGAGACCACACACACAGACCACACACACACACAGAGACCACACAGACCACACACACACAGAGATACCACACACACAGAGACCACACACACACAGAGAGGCCACACACACAGAGAGGCCACACACACACAGGCCACACACAGAGGCCACACACAGAGACCACACACGCAGAGAGGTCACACACACAGAGAGAGACCACACATGCAGAGACCACACACACAGACCACACACAGAGACCACACACACACACAGAGAACACACACAGACCACACACACAGACCACACACAGACCACACACACAGAGAGACCACACACAGAGAGACCACACACACACAGAAATACCATACACACACACAGACCACACACACACAGAGACCACACATAGACCATACACACAGAGAGAGACCACACACACAGAGACCACACACACAGACCACACACATGCAGAGAGGCCACACACACACAGAGACCACACACCCAGAGAGAGGCCACACACGCAGAGAGGCCACACACGCAAAGAGAGGCCACACATGCACACAGGCCACACACAGAGGCCACACACGCAGAGACCACACTCAGAGAGAGGCCACACACACACAGAGAGGCCACAGAGAGAGGCCACACACAGAGAGAGGCCACACACGCAGATAGAGACCACCCACGCTGAGAGAGGCCACATATGGAGAGACCACACGTAGAGAGAGGCCACATACGCACAGAGAGGCCACACAAAGAGGCCACACACAGAGAGAGACCACACACAGAGAGAGACCACACACAGAGAGAGACCACACACAGAGAGAGAGGCCACACACGCAGAGAGAGGCCACACACATGGAGAGACCACATGCAGAGAGAGGCCACACACACACAGAGGCCACACACAGAGAGAGGCCACACACAGAGAGACCACACACACAGAGAGACACAGATACATACATCCATAGACACATACACACAGAGACACACATGGATACACATACCCAGAGAGACACACAGAGATACCACACAGATACCACACACAGAGACATACACCCATAGACACACACAGACACAGAGATAGTACAGACACCCATAGACAGAGATACCACACACAGAAACACACACGCAGATACACCCATAGACACAGATGCCACAGAGGCATACACAGAGAAACACACACCCGTAGACACACCAGGATACACATACACGCACAGATACACCACTCATAGGCACACAAACACACACCCATAGGCACACACACAAAGAGACACACACAGATACACACACCCATAGACACACACAGACACACACAGAAACACCCACCCATAGGCACACACACAGACACACACAGATACACATCCATAGACACACACACAGACACACATACACACAGGTATATATACACAGATACACCCAGAGACACACAAACACAGAGACACACAGATACCACACACAGACACACACAGATACACACCCATAGACACACACACACACACAGAGATACCACACACCGAAACACACATCCATAGACACATACAGAAACACACCCACAGACACACACATGCACACACAGAGGATAGGCTGGGAGTAGAAGGTTGCTCCTGGCCCAGCCAGGTGAGCACCGGCCAGCCTGCTGCCCTCCATGGCCAAGAGGAGATGCACCCCAGCGGGTAAGCACTTCCTGCTCCAGGCCACCCACACACCGTGGCAGGGTGACTTGTCATCTCATCAGCTTTCTCTAAAAGACTTTCCAATTTTCGTCACAAGCTTTGCTTCCCGTTCAGCTGCTGGCCCGGTAGGCAACTGCGAGGCCACGAGGGGCATGGCCCCGGGTCAGACTGCCTACTCAAGAGCCACCTCCACAGTTGCTGGCTAAACGATAGTCTTTGTCTCTGCTTTCCCCTCTGCGAAATGGGAACAATGCGTGTACCCCCTTCATAAGAGTTATCAGGGGAGTACGTGAGAGAATTCATGTAAAATGTTGAGTTAAAGCTCAATTATTATTACTTCTGTTTTTTCCTGATTACAATGAAAATGTGGTGTTCCAACCAGAAAGGCTTTCAGGAAAGGCCAGTGCCATATGCTGCTTCTGGCCTTGGATGTGTCATGCTCCTGATGCCTGTCCAGGGAGTCGGTGGGAATAGGGTCAGACTCATTCAGCTCGAGGCTTGCTGGGATTCCCGTGTGCAATCAGGCCGCAGAGGGCACAGGACGGTGCTGGTCTCGTCAGGTGTGGCCTGTGCCCATCAGGAGCAGCACCAGCATCTCTCAGCTCCTCACACCCCAACTGCCCTAAAAACCCGTCACCGCAGCACAGGGATTTCCATGTTACATTTGTACAGCTGGGCCTTCTTCCATCTGAACTGTTCCAAGGTATACTCTGCTATTTTGACCCTCTGTTTAATAAATAAATAAGTAGATGAAAAGGTGACTTAGAAGCAGTTATTCCCTGTCCCTTTCAAACCTCCCCAGTGTGACCTCAGCCTCCCTCCCCTCCTCTGGGCTCGCTCTGGTTTCATGGATGGCCGGGAGGTGATGCACCCGTGGTTTGAATCCTGAGAGCAGGTGTGCCCTCATTGATTAATTCTCTGCTTTACGCTTTATGCATATTCATGGGGGTCTTTATTATAAACAATACCATGATACAAACTTTTTTATGCAAAAAAGCAAAAAACTTTCCCTGTGTTTAAGGTTATGTCCTTAGGATATCCTTTCAACAATAAAATTACCAGGTCAAAACCTTGCAGTTTTTGTTTTATTTATTTTTTGCTTTACTCATAAAAATAAGGTAACTTATTGGGAAAATAGAAAAAAGTCTTGAAAAAATAAAAAGCATCATAATTTCATCACTCAGAGACAAAATGGATTTTGGTGAATTTTTTCTAGGACCTCTGTTTTTTTGTTTGTTTGTTTTAAGAGACACGTTCTTTCTCTGTCACCCAGGCTGGAGAGCAGTGGTGCAATCATAGCTCACTGCAGCCTGAACCTCATGGGCTCAAGCAACCCTCCCACCTCAGCCTCCCAAGTAGCTGGGACTACAGGCAGGTGCCACCATGCTGGGCAATTTTTTTTTAACTTTTTGTAGAGATGGGGGTCTCACTATGTTGTCCAGACTGGTCTCAAACTCCTAGACTCCCCCCACCTCAGCCTCTCAAAGCACTAGGATTACAGGCATGAACCACTGCACCTGGCTGGACCTCTAATCTTAATAGGTCACGTCACTAATTTTTTTTTTTTTTGAGATGGAGTCTTGCTGCAACACCCAGGCTGGAGTGCAGTGGTGTGATCTTGGCTCCCTGCAACCTCCACTTCCCAGGTTCAAGTGATTCTTCTGCCTCAGCTTCCCAAGTAGCTGGGACTACAGGTGTGCGCCACCACCCCCGGCTAAGTTTTTTTTTTTTTTGATATGGAGTCTTGGCCCTGTCACCTAGGGTGGAGTGCAATGGCGCGATTTCGGCTCACTGCAACCTCCACCTCCCAGGTTCAAGTGACTTTCCTGCCTCAGCCTCTCGAGTAGCTGGGATTACAGGCATGCACCACCACCCCTGGCTGATTTTTTGTATCTTTAGTAGAGATGGGGTTTCACCATGTTGGCCAGGCTGGTCTTGAACTCCTGACCTCGTGATCCACCCACCTCGGCCTCCCAGCATGCTGGGATTACAGGCGTGAGCCACCGTGCCTGGCCAAATTTTGTATTTTTAGTAGAGACAGGGTTTTGCCATATTGGCCAGGCTGGTCTTGAACTCCTGATGTTAGGTGATCCGCCTGCCTCGGCCTCCCAAAGTGCTGGGATTACAGGTGTGAGCCACCAACCACACTCTGCCCATGTCACTAATTTGTGTTGGTTTTAAATTCAGTCTCTTGGCCAGGCCTGGTGGCTCATTCCTGTAATCCTAGCACTTTGGGAGGTTGAGACAGGAGGATTGCTTGAGCCCAGGAGTTTTGAGACCAGTCTAGGTAACATAGTAAGACCCTTTAAAAAATAATAATAATATGGGGTGGGGGGAGGGGGGAGGGATAGCATTAGGAGATATACCTAATGCTAAATGACGAGTTAGTGGGTGCAGCACACCAACATGGCACATGGATACATATGTAACAAACCTGCACATTGTGCACATGTACCCTAAAACTTAAAGTATAATAATAATAAAATAAAAAAATTAAAAAAATAATAATAAAATAAATTCACTTTAAAAAGAAAATCAATTGTTTATTTTAAAAATAAAATTCAGTTCCTGTTTCTAGAGCGTTAGGAAGCATTAATTAAAAGCATTCCATCATTCAGATAGCTATGTGAAGTATTAAGTAATACCCCTAGTATTTCTGCTTTTCCTAGAACTTAATCAGAGATGTTACTCATTAGATACTTGCCCTTGATCCTCTAATGATCCTCTAAAATATTTCCTGTTCCTGCATGAGAATACCACAACCTCATCATAGAATGGCCAGTTTCCTGAGAAACTATAAACTATAAACTACAAACTAGGAAACTAGTTTCCTAGTTTTATAAATAAAAACCAAAGCTTTACTTAAGCACAAAGATAGAGTATTACTCATTCTCTATTGTTATACCCTGGCTCCTTTTCAGTTTTATGAAAATAATTAGATGTTTTAGGAGCATGAAATTACTAGCTTTCCAGCTAAAATGTTCTCAAATCTACAAAATACAGAGCTACATAAACATGAAACCACTTTTGATAACGTCAGTCATAAAGACTTGGACTCAGACTTCTCTTTTTTTTTTAAATTTAATTAGATCTTGGGTTCAGAGTTGAATTAATCATTATCCTCAGTTCATGACGCACTAAGACCTTACCAGGTCCCTCTTTTGTCTCATTTAATTTTTATTTTCCCCTTTGTTCTTCATCTCTTCCTCCTTCCCTAGCTATCCAACACACACACGCACGCACACACGCACACGCGCACTTAGTTAAAAATTGTATTGGTCATTGAGTCACTAGATTCAGTATGTTTGTTCTCTTCACTTGGCAATTTGTTAGAATGGCTAACTTAGTAACTTAATAGTTAAATAAGCAAATCAGCTTAGTCCGCTTCCTGTTTAAAACGATCCTGCACGCCTTCACAATTAACTTCTTTGTGCATTTCATGGTTTCCTACGTGTTCTCAAAAACAAGTTAATGATATACAGTAACGTATATCATTTGAAAAAGCAGTTTCTTTTTTGAAATAAGAAGCCCATTCTTCCTTATTCAAGATTGTGACAACTCTTATTCGAGATTGGAGATTGTTACAACTCTGCCTCATGAGAGGGGAGAAGCTGGGCCGGGCGCCGTGGCTCACGCCTGTAATCCCAGCACTTTGGGAGGCCGAGGCGGGCAGATCACAAGGTCAGGAGATCGAGACCATCCTGGCTAACACGGTGAAACCCTGTCTCTACTAAAAATACAAAAAATTAGCTGGGCGTGGTGGCGGGCACCTGCAGTCCCAGCTACTGGGGAGGCTGAGGCAGGAGAATGGCGTGAACCCAGGAGGCGGAGCTTGCAGTGAGCCGAGATCCCGCCACGGCACTCCAGCTTGGGTGACAGAGTGAGACTCTGTCTCAAAAAAAGAAAAAAAAAAGAAAAGAGAGGGGAGAAGCACCTGTCACCCTGACCCGCCCTGGCCAGGCTGGCTGGGTTGCAGGTGGAAGTGGGTAGGACTGTGTTTCATGCTGAGTAGGTTATGTGCAAAACACACTTTTGACTCCATAAAAGCATTTTCTTTTTTAGGGGCTCGGTGGGTGGACAGAGTGTAGCGGTACAATCTCGGCTCCTTACAACCTCCGCCTCCCAGGCTCAGGTGACCCTCCCACCTCAGCCACCCAAGGAGCTGGGGCCACAGGCAAGAGCCACCACGCCTGGCTAATTTTTGTATTTTTTGTAGAAATGCGGTTTTGCTGTGTTGCCTAGGCTGGTGTTGAACTCGGGCTCAAGCAATCTGCCCACATCGGCCTCCTAAGGTGCTTACAGGTGTGAGCCACCTCGCCCAGCCCCCGATAAGAGCATTTTAAGAGGTGACAGGGCTGGCAGGGTGTAGTGGCTCACACCTGTCTGTAATCCTAGCACTTTGCGAGGTTGAGGCAGGCGGATCACCGGCAGTCATAAGATCGAGACCGTCCTGGCTAACACAGTGAAACCCCGTCTCTACTAAAAAAAAAAAAAAAAAAAAAAAAAAAAAAATTAGTCAGGCATGGTGGAATGCACCTGGGCGACAGAGCGAGATTCCATCTCAAAAAAAAAAGAAAAAAAAATTATCCGGGCGTGGTGTTGGGCGCCTGTAATCCCAGCTACTCAGGAGGCTGAGGCAGCAGAATTGCTTAAACCTGGGAGGCGGAGGTTGCAGTGAGCCAAAATCATGCCACTGCACTCCAGCCTGGGTGACAGAGTGAGACTCTGTCTCCAAAAAAAAGGTGTGACGGGGCATATTATGTGTGGGGTGTGTATTCACAGTGAGAGAGTGCAAACTATACATTCTTCCTTTTAATGCATATTTTTTATTTAAAAGTGTGCAGTTTATGTCACTTGATATAAGCTGGTATTGAGACAAGGATGGCAGTTTGCATGTTTGTTTTGAGACAGAGTCTCGCTCTGTCACCCAAGCAGGAGTGCAGTGGTGTGAGCTTGGCTCACTGCAACATCCACCTCCCAGGTTCAAGCAATTCTCCTGCCTCAGCCTCCCAAGTAGCTGGGATTACAGGTGTTTGCCACCACACTTGGCTAATTTCTGTATTTTTAGTAGAGATGGGGTTTCACCATGTTGGCCAGCCTGGTCTCCAACTCTGACCTCAGGTCATCCTCCTGCCTCGGCCTCCCAAAGTGCTGGGATTACAAATGTGAACCACTGTGCCCAGGATGGCGGTTTGCCTGTCCTGCTAGGATGATCTTTGTGTTGCCCTTGACTGATTGGTTGTTGTGGGAAACGAGAGATTTTGTAGTCATAAATTTTCTGAGTCTGTGGTTTTTATTTTCTGTTTGGTTGATTTGTTTTGGTAGACTTTTTAATACTTGTTGCACAATAGTTCTAAACAAACTAACTCATTTGCTTTAACGAAGTCAGACCTTATGCAGTCAGACCTTCTACATGCTTCTGTTTGTCCCTAAGAATGACTTCCTGTTCCTGGGTGGGGTGTCCCTGGGCTTCCATGGGATGAGGTGAGACAGGAGGGTGAGAGTGGGCATCGGAGTTGGCCTTTGGCATGACAACCTCTGCTCTTCCTGCAGACCGTTCCCCAGTCCACCCCACCCCACTCAGCCGCTCAGCCTCCCTCAGTTACCCAGACCGCACAGACGTCTCGACTGCATCAACCTTGGCAGGCAGCAGCAACCAGTTCGGCAGCTCTGTCCTGGGCCAGTACATCTCTGACTTCAGTGTCCGGGCACTCGTGGACTTGCAGTACATCAAGGTGAGTGCCCCACCGCCCTGTCTGGGCAGTGCCATCTTCTGCTCAGGAATCGGCTACTTCTTTCATCCACCAAACCCAGCATGGTGGGCCCAAACCCGAGATGCCTTTTTCTTCTGGAGACAGGGTCTTGCTCTGTCGCCCAGGCTGGAATGCAGTGGTGTGATCATAGCCCGCTTCAGCCTTGAACTCTTGGGCCCAAGGATTCATCCCACCTCAGCCTCCTGAGTAGCTGGGACTACAGGTGTGCATGTGGCTTCGGGTTTTTTTTTTTTTTTTTTTTTCCCTTTACAGACTTGGGGTCTCACTGTGTTGCCTAGGTTGGCTTGAGACACCTGGGCTCAAGCGATCTGCCCACCTCAGCCTCCCGAAGTGCTGGGATTACAGGTGTGAGCCACCGTGCCCAGCCCTGAGATGCTTTCTTCTCTTGTTTGTGCACCTTGTTCTTTGTAAGGGCTTCCAGAGACCCTGACTGGTCATGTTCTCTCTCAGCTCACAGCCTCAATCCTGGCCCTGTTTCTCCAGGCCTGGTGATAGGGTCTGCCTCCCAGCCCCTCTCTCCACGAACTCATCCCTTCCTCATGCAGATCACTCGGCAGCAGTACCAGAATGGGCTGCTGGCCTCGCGCATGGAGAACAGCCCTCAGTTTCCCATAGACGGGTGCACCACCCACATGGAGAACTTGGCCGAGAAGTCTGAGCTGCCGGTGGTGGACGAGACCACAACTCTTCTCAACGAGCGTAACTCCTTGCTGCACAAAGCCTCCCACGAGAGTGCCATCTGACAGGAGGGCCCGGGGCCCCCCGCCCACCCTGCGGGGGCCTCCCCAGTGGGCCCACATGAAGAGAGGGAACTTGTTAGTCCAGAAAGGATGTGGATAGATAGCCTGTTTGAAGAGCCAGGTGGCCCCCAGCCTGTGGGGGATCTGGCCTCTGACAGGGACCTCTGAGTAGCTCTGAAGTGGCACTGTCCAGCCCTGGATAGGTGGGGCAGTGGGCCAGCTACCGTGAGCAAAGGCTGTTTTTTACTGAGAGAATTTCTAAACTAGGCTCATCGCTCTTTTTTTTAAATATGATTTTGGGAAGGGAAGACAGGGTTAAGGAACTTTATTTAAAAAAAATATTTTTTTCCTAAAAACTATAAAAGAGGAAGGGTTTCTTGTCCCGGGAAGCAATGGACATAATCTGCTCCCAGCCGTGGCCTTCCAGCTTGTGTCCCTGATTCAGGGAGCTCTCCCTTCCTCCTCCTCCTCCGGAGGTGGGATCCCAGAGCCTGCCAGTGGAGGCTTATCCCTTGGGAGGAAGACAGCTCTTCACAGAAGCAAAGAACAAAATGGCATGGAGATCAGCTGCCTGGGCACCTGTGCTGTAGCTTACCTGACAATGCTGAGGCCAAGAGCTCCTGGGTAGCTGTGATTAGGGACACGATAATCCGAGCTATGGAGAGGAGCACATCTGCTGTCAACCGCTGTCCCAGAAATCTCCTAGAACTCTGCCAACAGCCTCTCCTGGTGAGTCGGGACTCAGCTGAGGACACATCCCCACCCTGCCTCCCATCTGGCCCTTTAGACAACTGGCCCTTTGTGACAGGGCTGACTCAAGTGTTAGGCAGGGTCTCAGGCCTTTGATTGCCCACCCCTGCTCCCCAGGCCCTGCCCTCACTTTTACCAAAGGTTCCCCCTCGGCGGGAGGGCATCTATGTTGGAGGTGATTTGTCTGGGTTCTTCCTTTTGGTTCCAGAAGGAACTGTCAGTCATCAGCATCTGCGTTGTTAGCAATCAGTACCACCCCCACCCCACAATGAGAGTCAAGGCTGACTTGTTGACTGAAGCCTTTTTCCCAGACCCCTTATTTCGAATCCCCAAGCTTCAGTCCCTCTTGAGGGTGGAGACAAGAGGACATGTGGGAAGCCATGGAAGCAGGTTCTTTATGTCCTTTCCTCTGCAGCTAGCAAGGCTCACCTAGGCTTATCCACCCACTTATGGAACCTCAGGAGAGGAGGGCTCCTCCTAAAGGCATGCAGCTTGCAGCCCCGCTTTCTCACACGTGTGATCCTAGCGTGAGAGGTTATCCTGCCCTTGCTGAAGTTAGTAGTACTGTACTAAGAGCTCTGCCCTCATGTGAATTCCTGCCCTGGCACCTCTTCCCTGGGGCTGAGTCAGGCCCTGCTGCAAAACTCCAGGCTTCCCAGAGTTGGGGAGGCTGTGGGACCAAGGTCCACGTTGGTCCTTCCACTGGGTGCAGCAGGAGCTGGGTCCTGAGAGCCTGGCAGGTGAAACTCTGCAGGCCTTCCCCCTGAGTATTATTTATTCACTCCTTTCCTCACCCCAAGTGCCCTGCTCTCCAGGTGCCTAGAGAATCCTAACTCTTAGGACCAGGGATTGTCTTGCACCAAGTATGCCTACCCCTGGCCAGTCTGAGGTCTCCTAGCCATAGAACTGACTCCTGGAAGCCTGGAGAGAAGGTGGTGACACCCATGGGTTCTCAACTGTAAGGAAAAAAGACACCAGACTTTTGTTCCCTATTGGGGGGAAGCCCTTAGTCTTCTACAGGAGCAGCTTGCTCCCAAGTCCTTTTGGAAGCTGGCAGAGCTATATTCCTGACAGCCCTGACTGCCAGGTGGAGCAAAAGACATTGGTGGGGGTATGTGAAGCAAAAGGGGCAGGTGCACACACCTCCACAGTGACCTCTGTGCACATGGTTACCAACTGGCTGGCCCTCCTCCTCTTCCCTGGCCCATTGATCATCCTTTCTCACAGAGGGTCATCATTATTTCCAAATATTGTTGGTCTGATGACTTCCTCTTCCCAGTGCAATTTTTCACTTCCTAGTTCAACCTCTGGTTCCTAGGATGAGCCATACCCTGGAACTGGCCCACCCACTGTGTCTTCCTTGTAAGGGAGACCTTTGCAGATGGCATCCAAATGGGTAGGCAGGTGACAGCCGCCGTATTTATTTTGCATAATATTTTAATTTGTATATTTTTGTGATTTATTTTGGTGTTACAAGTTTGACTCTCGGGGAGTTTTGTTGTTATGACTCTTGTGTCTTTTGTCACAAAACAATGATAATATTTGCTAAACGATATATGGAATTTATTTTTGATTGGTAATAAAAAATATGTATAAATCCTGGTGAGTCTACAACTTGCCTGTTTGTTCTGTCAGTATTCAGTATGTTGTCGAGATAAAAGTGGCTGTGGCTGGCCGTCTCTTGTGATGGGGCAAGGGGCAATAAAGGATTCTAGGACCATTCAGCAGTGAAATGCAATCAGAAATGGAATTTCTAAATATAGTCAAGGCTGTCACAGGAGTGAGAGGGTCATGGCTGCTGGCAGACATACAGGACAGATGTGCTCAGCTGCCATAAGCATGAGTCCTGTGAAACAGATCCCATAGGGCCCTTGGCTTGTGAGTACTGGAAGGGCAGTGGGCTTCAGCAAATTGCCCCTCCTCCCTACCCATGGGACTGAAAGAAGCTTGATCCAAAACTATGAGTAATATTGTTTTATAACATGCAGCTGCCTTTTCATCCACACTTACAGGCTAGTTGTGGTTTCAAAGTTGGAGTGTTCATCCCTTGAAGAACCTGAGTTACATCACTATACCCACTCTCGAAGTTGCAGCTCTGCAGGGGACTCCTATGGTGCTGTATAGGTGCTGCAAGCTGGCTTGTGCGATTGAGTGTGCTGAGGCCAGGGCCTCCAAGCATGCAAAGTTCCATGGAGTAGACAAACTGGGGGCATCTAGGTAGGCAACAAAGAAGATAGTCCAGACAAAAGAGGTACACATGCCAACGTTTGTATCTAGGGCAAGATTTGTAAATTATCTTCATCCATCTGTTCCACACGTTTAAGCCCCTATCGCACGCCAGGTACTACCAACCCCTCTGTGAATTTAGTGAAGAACCTTCCCACCACCCCAAGGGGGACAGTCACACACAGCTTTTCCATTTGCTGTCTCCCTGACCTGGGACACATCTCCTAAGTCTTTTTTTTTTTTTTTTTGAGACGGAGTCTCGCTCTGTCACCCAGGCTGGAGTGCAGTGGCGCAATCTCGGCTCACTGCAAGCTCCGCCTCCCGGGTTCATGCCATTCTCCTGCCTCAGCCTCTCCGAGTAGCTGGGACTACAGGCGCCCACCACCACGCCCAGCTAATTTTTTGTATTTTTAGTAGAGACGGGGTTTCACCGTGGTCTCGATCTCCTGACCTCGTGATCCGCCCGCCTCGGCCTTCCAAAATGCTGGGATTACAGGCGTGAGCCACCGCGCCCGGCCACATCTCCTAAGTCTTGATAAGGCTCAGCCCTCATTTCATTTAAGCCTCAGTTCAAATGCCATCTCCTTGAGAAGGCTTCCGATTAGCCATCTCAATCAGCATCACCCCAGCATCTGTCTCTTTATCTTGCCTTTTTCCCTCCATAGCACTTACTACCAGATATTGAAATATAGACTTGGGTATTTTCTATCCTCCTTGCGCTAGAATCTAGTCTCACAAGGGTAGGGACTTAATTTTATCCCCGCTACAGTCCCAACACTAGAACAGTACCTGGTACATTGCAGGGACTCAATGCAGGAAATAGTTGTTGAATTAATAAATGAATACATGTTACAACAGGGGATATACTGGATGATATGGGGAGAGCACATAGCTCCAATAACCTTGAGCCAACCTAGTCAAGAGGGTCAAGGAAGATCACTCGGAGGGAGCAGCATATGAGCTAAGGCTTGAGAGATAAGCAGGAATTAGCCAGTGGGTTTAAAACTCAAGAATAAATATTTAGATATAACATGGAAATGTCTTGATCCAAAAGACCAGTAAGGAAAACGGCCCAGGGAGGGCCAACAATGGTCTGAAGGTCAAGTGGCTGTGTCTCCACTGATGCTAACCAGGGGTGGGGTAAAGAATGGCACAGCCACAGGAGAAGCTGGTCAAGGACTGTTGAGGCCTCTACTGCAAACGGGAAACCACTCCAGGAGCAGCTTTGCGTGCCCCATACTGGATTTTTTTGTATCTTTGGGTACTGACAATTTAAATGACCACTTATGTTTTCCAAGTTTGATCCAATTGTTCTTCCACCTGAAGCTTTACTCCCAGAAAGTTAGTTACAGGTTGTTTTCCAAGGAAGCCTGAGATAAGGAAAAAGTAACATGTTAAATGTGAGAGCTCTGTCTCTAAATCCATGGGGAGTGTTTCCTGGCTTTCCTCTGGAACTGTTCTTTGTTAATAACTTTTCAGGCACATGACTCATTTCAAGCATGTCATCTATTCTATTTCAATGTCAGTATTTTATCTTGACTTGGAGATAGAAGTGAGAACTAAAGGAGCTGAATCTATTGTAATGTTTGCACTTTTTTTTTTCTTCAGAGGCATCATGTTCCAGTGGAAAGGCCCAGTAATGTCTTTATTGCTTCCGCTGGCGGCTTACTCTTGTAATCTGCAAAAGTAAGGTAAACTCAAAGGGCACAGAACATCATCTGGATAATAAAAAACACGGAGATGCCCCATTGGCCTAGTCACAGCTCTGAGTTTACAATGCAGAAGAGACACTATTACCATCTTTTTTTTTTTTTTTTTTTTTGAGACGAGTCTCGCTCTGTCGCCCAGGCTGGAGTGCAGTGGTGCGCTCTCGGCTCACTGCAAGCTCCGCCTCCCGGGTTCACGCCATTCTCCTGCCTCAGCCTCCCGAGTAGCTGGGACTACAGGCGCCCGCCAACACGCCCGGCTAATTTTTTGTATTTTTAATAGAGACAGGGTTTCACCGTGTTAGCCAAGATGGTCTCGATCTCCTGACCTCGTGATCCACCCGCCTCGGCCTTCCAAAGTGCTGGGATTACAGGCTTGAGCCACCGCGCCCGGCCTACCATCTTTTAAAAATACACTATTACCTTTTTGTTTTTTCAGACGAAGTCTCGCTCTGTCACCCAGGCTGGAGTGCAGTGGCGCGATCTTGGCTCACTGCAACCTCCGCCTCCCAGGTTCAAGCGATTCTCCTGCCTCAGCCTCCTCAGTAGCTGGGACTACAGGCGCCCGCCACCACGCCCGGCTAATTTTTTGTATTTTTAGTAGAGACGGGGTTTCACCGTGTTAGCCAGGATGGTCTCCATCTTCTGACCTCGTGATGTGCCCGCGTTGGCCTCCCAAAGTGCTGGGATTACAGGCATGAGCCACTGCGCCAGGCCACTATTACTTTATTTATTTTTATTTTTTTGAGACATAGTCTCGTTCTGTCTCCCAGGCTGGAGTGCAGTGGCGTGGTCTCAGCTCACTGCAAGCTCCGCCTCCCGGGTTCACACCATTCTCCTGCCTCAGTCTCCCATGTAGCTGGGACTACAGGCGCACGCCATCACACCTGGCTAATTTTTTGTATTTTTAGTACAGACAGGGTTTCACCATGTTAGTCCGGATGGTCTCCATCTCTTGACCTCGTGATCCGCCCGCCTCCGCCTCCCAAAGTGCTGGAATTACAGGCGTGAGCCACTGCGCCCAGCCCACTATTACCATCTTTTAAAAAGTTTTTTACAGGCCGGGCGCGGTGGCTCACGCTTGTAATCCCAGCACTTTGGGAGGCCGACGAGGGCGGATCACGAGGTCAGAAGATCGAGACCACGGTGAAACCCCGTCTCTACTAAAAATACAAAAAATTAGCTGGGCGTGGTGGCCTGTAGTCCCAGCTACTCGGAGAGGCTGAGGCAGGAGAATGGCATGAACCCGGGAGGCGGAGCTTGCAGTGAGCCAAGACTGCGCCACTGCACTCCAGCCTGGGTGACAGAGCGAGACTCCGTCTCAAAAAAAAAATTTTTTTACAAAGCCTTTTCCTTTGGTCATTCACCACCAGCTTACTCATTTCTTTTGCACATTACCTTCCACACAAGTTTTACTTTGTGGCCACAATGTGCATACTTTTTTTGATTGTTACTTTCATGACATAGCAAATTGTTTCTATAGTCTTTATAAAGGTCATTTAAAATGACATGTGCAGTAAGTCAAAGTCTTGTGCTAGGAAATTTGAAAAAAAAGTGTAGAGAAAAATACAAAAATTACTGAATCTGAACATCTATAGATAAGTGTTGTTAGCAGTTGGTCTATTTCCTTCCAATCACATACAGATCATATCTAATGGGTAAAGAATATTCCATACTGTCAACAGACCACACTGTCTTCTAAAATCGCTTCAGCAGTGAGGATCCTCTGGAAAAGATCTTGTTAATCCTGAGGAATTACTCTCCCAGCGGTGAGCTATGAGAAGTGGAATCACCAGATGTAGTAATTCCTGACAGAACTGCCGCCTCCTTGTGTGGCTGAGATGCTGACCTAGGTGTCAGGCTTGTCGCGCCGGAACCCAGCACCCATGCTGAGTCTTTCTGAGCTCCACTCTGCTCCTGTAAGATATTAACCACCTGAGGTAGCTATCCAGATTCAAGGCGGTAGTGATTTTGTGTGTCTGTGTAGTGATTTTGTGTGTCACGGGGTCCGCGGCGGGAACGCAGGGGCTGGGTCCGACGTCCCCAGACCTCTAGCAGGGTACGGCGCGATGAACATCTTCCATAAACCTTAAACCTCAAACCTCCGGGCGCTCAGTCACTGGTTCTTATTTCAGCCCTCTTAGCCCTGTAGGTCGGCGCGCTTAAAACCTTTCTGGTACCTGGGGCCTTTCCTAAGAAAAAGGCACATGTCTCGCACATTTAAGTCTGGTCTGCAACTTCAGGCGCGCCAGCACCCGAGGTTCTTCCGAGCGGCCGCTCAGCGCCGGAGCCGAGAACTCCCAGAGCATTGGTCCGGCCTCCGGGCGCGGGGGACAGCCTCGGGAGGAGTGGGACTCCGGGCGCCGCGCACGGGCCGAGGACAGCCCGGCTTGGGAGGCCCTGCCCGCCGCCCCGCGTCCTCCCGGCCACTGCCACCCCGCGCATCCGGAGTCGCAGCAGACCCGGCGGGGCCCAGAGCCCCCCGCCCGCCCCTGGCCGCCGCTTGTTTACTCCCCGGCGCAGCCTAGTCCGACCCTGGGGCCCGCCCCCGCCCACCGCCTATTGGCCGAGGAGGCTCGAAGACCAGTAACGATTGGCCCGGGGAGGCGCGGGGCGAGCGGGGTAGGCTGCGCGAGAGGCCGAGAGGGGGCAGCAGGCGATGGCGGCGGCGGCAGCTGCGGCGGGTCGGTTAGGCTGGTTGTTCGCCGCGCTCTGCCTGGGCAACGCCGCGGGGGAGGCCGCGCCGGGCCCGCGAGTGCTGGGCTTCTGCCTGGAGGAGGATGGGGCGGCGGGCGCGGGGTGGGTACGCGGAGGTGCGGCGCGGGACACGCCGGACGCCACCTTCCTCCTGCGCCTCTTCGGCCCGGGCTTCGCCAACAGCTCTTGGTCCTGGGTGGCCCCGGAGGGGGCGGGCTGCCGGGAGGAGGCGGCGGCCCCCGCGGGCGAGTGGCGCGCGCTGCTGCGCTTGCGCCTGCGGGCCGAGGCCGTGCGCCCGCACTCGGCGCTGCTGGCGGTGCGCGTGGAGCCGGGTGGCGGGGCGGCCGAGGAGGCGGCGCCGCCCTGGGCTCTGGGCCTGGGGGCGGCCGGGCTGCTGGCGCTGGCAGCGCTGGCGCGGGGCCTGCAGCTGAGCGCGCTGGCGCTGGCGCCTGCCGAGGTGCAGGTGCTGCGCGAGAGCGGCTCGGAGGCGGAGCGTGCGGCGGCGCGGCGTTTGGAGCCGGCGCGGCGCTGGGCCGGCTGCGCCTTAGGCGCACTGTTGCTGCTAGCCAGCCTGGCGCAGGCGGCGCTGGCGGTGCTGCTGTACCGCGCGGCCGGCCAGCGTGCGGTGCCCGCCGTGTTGGGCAGCGCGGGGCTCGTGTTCCTGGTGGGAGAGGTGGTGCCGGCCGCCGTGAGCGGGCGCTGGACGCTGGCGCTGGCGCCGCGCGCGCTCGGCCTCAGCCGCCTGGCCGTCCTGCTCACTCTGCCCGTGGCGCTGCCCGTGGGGCAGCTGCTGGAGCTGGCGGCGCGGCCCGGGCGGCTGCGGGAGCGGGTGCTGGAGCTGGCGCGCGGCGGCGGCGACCCCTACAGCGATCTCAGCAAGGGCGTGCTGCGCTGCCGGACGGTGGAGGACGTGCTCACGCCCCTCGAAGACTGCTTCATGCTGGACGCCAGCACCGTGCTGGACTTCGGCGTCCTGGCCAGCATCATGCAGAGCGGCCACACGCGCATCCCCGTGTACGAGGAGGAGCGCTCCAACATCGTGGACATGCTCTACCTCAAGGACTTGGCCTTCGTGGATCCCGAAGACTGCACGCCGCTCAGCACCATCACTCGTTTCTACAACCATCCGCTCCACTTCGTCTTCAACGACACCAAGCTAGACGCTGTTCTGGAGGAGTTCAAGCGAGGTAACGGCCCGGGCATGGTGCAGGGGACGCCCGTGCCAGTGCCCTCTCCCTGAAAAGGGGTGGAGAGTTATAGAAGCCTTCAGGAAAGGATCCCACCCCCGTGGAGAGCAGTGAGACAGCTAAGGTCCCTTTTCAAGACGGTATTGGCCTTGCAGCTTGGAATGACCTTTTGAAATACTTAAAAGGCATTGATCAGAGTGGGAGGAATCCTTTAGACAGCGAACACTTTAACCCCCGCGTCAGGATAGCCCCCCCCCCATTTGCAGGGAGGGGTATGTCCACTTGTCCTCTAATCCCCCAGCTCTTTCCCTCTCCCAGACTGTTTCTGTGTGCTTGGCTTTGTAGCAGGTCCAAATTTTTGGATAGAAACTAGAAGAACATAGAAAGGAAGGTAGTCTTCAGGTATCTGGGACATGGTTGTCTGCACACATATAATATCATATTGACTCGACCTGTGATGTTTCCTTCAGAGCATTCTTAAGGTCCCTGGCCTTACTGCAGATAAGGGTATTTAGGTGTCAATCCCTTATCTGCAGTAAAGCCAGGGAAACTTACACTTTGCTTTCACCAAAAGTAACTCCATTTATGCTGACTTAGTCTCCCTTTCTCCCGGCTCTGTCGCGCAGGCTGGAGTGCAGTGGCCGATCTTGGCTCACTGCAACCTTCGCCTCCCAGGTTCAAGCAGTTCTCCTGCCTCAGCCTTCAAGTAGCTGGGACTACAGGTGCACGCCACCATTCCGGACTAATTTTTGTATTTTTAGTAAAGACGGGGTTTCACCACGTTGGCCAAGCTGGTCTTGAACTCCTGACCAGGCGATCTACTTGCCTCGCCCTCCCAAAGTGCTGGGATTGCAGGCGTGAGCCACGGTGCCCGGCCTTTTTTTTTTGCTTTTTAATCTCCTGTTTTTTAAAATTTTATAAAGAGACAGGGTCTCACTATTTTGCCCAGCCTGGTCTCGAACTCCTGACCTCAAGTGATCCTCCCGCCTTGGCCTCCCAAAGTGTTGGGATTACAGGCGTGAGCCACCGCACCCAGCCTCACCTTTTCTTTTCTGACCCTAAGGTCTCAAGTTCTCCCTTAACTCCACATTTTCATCCCTCCCTTCACTGTTTTAGCTGAGCAGTTCGGAGGTTGAAGGTAAAACCAGTACCCTCCAGATGTGAAGGTGTGGTTACTTCTGCAGTCCTTTCCAGTGTCATCCTTAGGGGTGCTCCCCAGAGTTTGGTGCTCAGACCTTGGCCAACAGCCATGCTTCTCACACCTGCACTCCTGCAGGGTGAGGGTGGGAGCACCCCAGGGTGCTGGGTGGGCTTGACCCTAAAGGCTGCCAGCTGTAAGGCCAAGAAGTGGCAAAGCCCCCTGGTATTTGTGGCAGGATGTCTCTGGCACCGTCTGTCGAGAGCCCCTGGCCTGTCGGTGCAGGAAGCCAGGCCAGGCTTTGTGGTAATGACCGCTACTCCTGACTGAGCACTGCTGTGTGCCAGGAGCTGATGGGCACTTTCTGTGTAATCTTGTCCTTCATTCCTTGCAGGAGGCCTGGGTGCTAAGTTACTGTTACTACTCTAGCTCAGGAATGGGTGGGAGGCTTGGGTGGGCAGCTCTAACTATTCCTTTAGACTCTTGGGTGCTCCTGGCTGTGTCCCTAGAACATGGCCATGCCACCCTGCCCTGGGGAGGGAGCCTGGGTTTGGGTCCAGACAGAGCCTTGCGGTGGTAAGTACTCCATCTGGGCTGCCAGAGCCCCTGAGGCAGGGGTGGTTCTCCTGATATGGTGGCCAACAGTGCAACCCTGGAATCAGCGGAGTAGGTTCCATCCTGCCCTTGCCTGCTCCCAGGCCCTGGAAGGCTGCTCAGCCTCTTGTGGCGCAAGGTCCTCTGCTGTTAGTGGTAAGAGTGGGTAAACGGACCTGCCGGGGGAGACTCATCAAGCACTTTGGCCAGTGCCTGGCATCCATGTGCTGTGTGCTTGGCGTTAGCAGGTGGTTCTTACTCCGGGACAGGCTCTGCTGGTAGGTGAGCTGTTTGCCAATCCAGGAGCAAGGGGTAAACCTGGAATTGCAGATTTCCGTTCTTCTAGGCAGGTCACCAGACTTCCTTTTTTTTAGGGGAAAAGTGGAAGACCGTAGCTGTCCTTCCGGTGTTCTAAGCACTCCCGTTTCTAGATTTTTTAAGAAAAAGCTCACTCTGGTGTCTGGCTTCAGCCGGCTGCTGCTTTCAACAGTGAGCCGGGCATGGTGGCTCACACCTGTAATCCCAGCACTTTGGGAGGCTGAGGTGGGCGGATCACAAGGTCAGGAGATCGAGACCATCCTGGCTAACACGGTGAAACCCCGTCTCTACTAAAAATACAAAAAATTAGCTGGGCAAGGTGGCGGGCGCCTGTAATCCCAGCTACGCGGGAGGCTGAGGCAGGTGAATGGCGTGAACCCCGGGGGGCGGAGCCTGCAGTGAGCTGAGATCGTGCCACTGCACTCCAGCCTGGGCAACAACGAGACTCCGTCTCAAAAAGAAAAAGAAAAAAAAGAGCAGATTTGGTGCCACGGCAAGGGAGCCATTTGGGGAATGAATGAGGTGTGGAAAGGTACGAGAACCAATGTAGACAGCCCTCCACAGAGCGTGGCTGCAGAGAGCAGTGACTGGCAGAGGACGTGGGACAGGGGACGAGGCCTTCTGCTGTTTGGTTTTAAGATGGGTGAGTCCAGCAGGTTCAAATTGTGGTTTTAAGATGGGTGAGTCCAGCAGGTTCAAGTTGAAATGCAGGTTGAAATGTAGCTAGGAAGGAAATTAGAGAGGCCAGGGTCTAGGCTGCTCCTGTTCTGGGCTGGGTGGCCTCCAGGCAGGTCACAAGCAGCCCGATGCAGGAGGATTTGGGAATGAGTGTCTCTGCTTGAAACAGACCTTTCTAAAAGCTGCCTGACAACACGCTGAGAAGGATCCCCTTGGAAGACAGTGGAGGAGGTTTTTGGAACCTGGAGGTTAAATGGGGAGCTCTTTAATCCCCCTTGACTTCCCTGCTCCTGTGGTGAGTGAGGGCCATTCATGGGCAGACTGGCCATGTCTTTCTGGTGACATCCCAGAGCTTTTTTCTCTGCTTCTCTAGTTCAGTGCAGTCCTTTGGCAAATATCTTTATTTTTTCCGTGTTAAAGTCCTTTTTGTCCTTCCTAACCTTCTTAGGCATTCCTCCACTTAGGAACAAAGGGCATATTGCAGTCATTGTGGCACGTGAGGTTTTAAAAATCGATTCCCTTCCCATCTCTCTGCCAAGCAAATGAGCCTCTGAATTCCGTGGAGCTGGAGTCCCTGCCATCTTGGCAGCTTTCATTCCGGGTCTTGTTTCTTTTGCTGTGTCTGCTAGGGAACTTTGTAGTCTGGGGGCGAGGTAACCTCCCCAGCAAGGCGCCCCTCAGTCAGTGCCAACTTGAGATGATGTGCTGATTATTTTGTGCAGATGTCACCAGGAAGAGTGAGTGCTTTGGAGCCGTAATAAATAACTTGGACAGCTGCTTCTTGACTTACAAATGGAGTTATGTCCTGATAAACCCATTGTAAGTTGAAAATACCTTAAGTCAAAAATGTGTTTGATACATCTAACCTACCAAACCAAATAGTTCAGCCTGGCCCACCTTAAACACGCTCAGAACACTTACTTTAGCCTACAGTTGGGCAAAGTCATCTAACACAAAACTATGTTAAAATAAAGTGTTGAATATCTCATGTAATTTATTGACTGCTGTACTGAAAGTGAAAACAGAATGGTTATATGTGTTTGAAGTATGGTTTCTACTGAATGCATATTGCTTTTGAGCCATCAAATTTGGAAAATTATAATTTGAACCACTGTTAAGTCAGGGACCTTAATGTACAAAAGAACATTATTATTTTTATTAATTTTTTTTTTTGAGATGGAGTCTTGTTCTATTGCCAGGCTGGAGTGCAGTGGCACAGTCGCGGCTCACTGCAACCTCTGCTTCCCGGGTTCAAGTGATTCTCCTGCCTCAGCCTCTTGAGTAGCTGGGATTACAGGTGTGCACCACCATGCCCGGCTAACTTTTTTGTGTTTTTAGGAGAGACGGAGTTTCACAGTGTTGGCCAGGTAGTCTCGATCTCTTGACCTTATGATCTGCCTGTCTCGGCCTCCCAAAGTGCTGGGATTACAGGCGTGAGCCACTGCGCCTGGCCAAGAACATTATTATTATTATTTTTGAGACAGAGTCTTGCTCTGTCACCTGGGTTGGAGTGCAGTGATGTGATCGTGCCTCACTGTAGCCTCTACCTCCTGGGCTCAAGCGATCCTCCCACCTCAGCCTCCTGAGTAAGCTGGGGCCACAGGTGAGCACCACCATGCCCAGCTAATTTTTAATTTTATGTAGAGATTGGGGTCTCCCTATGTTGCCCAGGCTAGTCTCAAACTCCTGGCCTCAAGCGATCCTCCCAGCTCAGCTTCCCAAAGAGATGGAATTACAGGTGTTCGCCACTGTGCCTGGCCGCAGTCTCTGGTTTAAAGGAACCCAGCTCTGGTGTCCTGTCTGCTGGGAGCCAGATGATTGCCAGGATGCGGAAAAGAGTCTGACCAGCTCCAACAGCGGTGAGGAGTGTCAGCACACTACTTTTGTCTTTCTGACAGTATTCATTCATTCACCGAGGTGCTTTAGAAAACAAGTGAAGGTAGAGGAACTCCAACTGTTATTAACATCATAGAAATTGGGCATTATGAAAGGGTACTTTGGCATTCAAATAATTGGGGTACCTTGAAACCTGCTAACTAAAATTAAACTTGAAGCTTTTCCAGGGCTTTCTGCTTGATGTTGGCAAGACACACTGTCAGCTGCTTGTGGCTCTGTGGAGCTGGCCTGTGGGCAGGCATCGGCGTGAGTGGTTCCACTCTGGTGGCTCAGCAGATGAGAGGCGACCTAGAGTTCCCTCCAGCTGCCCTTGCTCTGTCCCCCTGCTACCATCTTTGGCTGCCATCTAGACCCCTCAGATATTCTTCTTGGGATTCAGTCACCCGACCACTGTTTCAGGGGATCTTCCAGGGCCTGCTTTCTTCTGTTCGTGATAGAATCATCCCAGTGTGGCAGGCCATGGAGAATTGTGTGCCTTGTTCTAGAGAAGTTTGAATACAAAGGAATGAGTCCCTTTCTGTAGGAAACCTGCCAAAGGGGCTGGCTTCCTGGGAGAAGGGAGCCGAGATGAGGCCTCTCTGCGCTGAGGTGGCCATTTAGATCCTGGGCTTTGGTGCTAGAATCCAAGACATTAACCAAAACCACATGTCGCGCTTGGCTTTCCTGGCCTGGCCTGACAGGTTTGTACTCTGGTGGGGCAGCCATGGCCCATGTAGAGATGGCACCCAGCACAAGCACTGAGGGTTAGAAGGTGTCTAGAAACGCAGTTCAGCAGGGCTGAGTGGCAATCTCCAGGGGCCCTAGCCTTCTTCCCGGAAAGCGGGCAGCTTTAAGAATTAGGAAAACCAAAAGATACACAGACACACACACACACATACACACAGCCTATCTGTCTGTCTATCTTTCTATCTCTTTCTAATTTCTGTCATAAAGCCGTTCACATTTATGTAGGATGGACAGCATATATATTTACTGTAAAAAAAAAAAAAAAGAATTAGGAAAACCTCCCAAGGACAGTCACGCTGGGTAGCCCCACAAGGCTGCCCCGTGTGGACTGTTGCGGGAGAGCCTGTGTTTCCAGAGTCAGTGCCCTTGTTAGCCTGCATATGCAGGCTGGCTACTGTGTGAGGCATTTGTGTTCTCCACTGGATGCATCCTTGTCTAAACTGCATCCATGACATGGAGGTGCATGGACATGGAGCTGGATCCCAGCTCTGCCACCTCTGTCTGGGGGGCCTTGTGCAGATGAGCATGAGCCCAGTGCTTCATTTTCAACCTGTGTGAAAATAAGGCCAGTTCTCATAATCATGCTGGGAGTCTTAAGTAAAAACCTAGAAAAGAGTCTGGCTCTGTGCCTGGCACGTTGTAGGAACATGAACGTTAGCCATGTCCTTTTGGTGGGCCTGTACCAAGGGAGACGAATCAAACTGGGGGGGGCCCCAGCAAGCTGTTCCATGAGTGTCCTCCCCCCACAGGGAAGTCCCACCTGGCCATCGTGCAGAAGGTGAACAACGAGGGTGAGGGCGACCCCTTCTACGAGGTCCTGGGGCTGGTCACCCTGGAGGACGTGATCGAGGAGATCATCAGGTCCGAGATCCTGGACGAGTCTGAAGACTACCGTGAGTCCAGACTCTTGGCAGTTCTGTCTCCACTGGGCCTGCACACTTCCCCAGGCGTATGTTGCGTCAGAGGCCAGTGGGCCTCTGTGCTGCTGGAACCCAGCAAGATCCACAGCCAGGCCCCCTTCTGAGCCCTGCATGGGCGCTGGCAGGGAGCCCCCTTGCAGGAGGGCTCACGCCTACACCTCCACACAAGCATGGTTGCCTCTGCCAGCAGTGGCCTTGCAATCCCAGGGCTCACCTGGGGCTCCATTAGCAGCAGTCCTATTAGTTTCCTCCATTACTGAGAGAGCTGTGCCCTTCATTGGCCTTTCCCGGTCTTCTGTCTCCCTAGGTGCTTTTGTTTTTGCAGGTTCTTTTGTACATTACAGAAATGTCCCCTGAAAGAACCCATTGTTTGCCATGAAGAAAGTCTTCCCAGCTGGCTGCAGTGGCTCACGCCTGTAATCCCAGCTCTTTGGGAGGCCCAGGCAGGCGGATCACGAGGTCGGGAGTTCGAGACCAGCCTGGCCAATATGGTGAAATTCGATCTCTGCTAAAAATACAAACATTAGCTTGGTGTGGTGGTGCGTGCCTGTAGTCCCACATACTCAGGAGGCTGAGGCAGAAGAATCGCTTGAACCTAGGAGGCAGAGGTTGCAGTGAGTCGAGATCGCGCCACTGCACTCCAGCCTGAGAGACTGGGAGGGAGTGGAAATAAGTCTTCTCAAAGCAGCTGATCCCGGGCCCTTGATTGCATGGTAAAAGTGTCCGCCTGTTAGGATGGTGGTTGAGGTCTGCAGTGCTGTACAGAGCCTGTGCGTCATGGCCGGGCCACCTGCTCTGCATGCTTCCAGAAGTATCGCTTTACTCATGCATCGATTTTCAAACATAGCATCTCTAGTTCCGTTCCTGAGACTGCCATAGGCATGGGGTCTCCAGGTTAATTGCTGCCCGTTTGCACTGGTAATCCTCGAATACATGCTTTGTAGTGAGAAGTTTTTCAGTGGCCAGAGAGGCCTATTATTATTATTTTTTACTTTGTTTGTTTGAGACGGTCTTGCTCTGTCATCCAGGCTGGAGTACAGTGGCGCAGTCATGGCTCACTGCAGCCTCAACTTCCCAGGCTCAAGTGTTCCTCCCACCTCAGCCTCCTGAGCAGTTGGGACTACAGGCGCATGCCACCACACCTGTCTAATTATTTTATTTTTTTGTAAAGACACGGTCTTCTATGTTGCCTAGTCTGGTGTTGAACTTCTGGCCTTAAGTGAACCTCCCGCCTCAGCCTCCTAAAGTGCTGGGGTTACAGGTGTGAATCACTACATCTGGCCTAAATTTTAAAAAGTTCTTAGTCTACATCCAGTGACCTATCAGGGATGCCTGTTATTTTATAAAAGCTGCTTTGTTATCATATCAGCATTCTCTTCAGCCAGCTCCAAGGCAGATAGCCACCCCTCTCTCTGTGTGGTTGGGGTGGGAGCAGGCCCCGTGAAAGGAGCAGTGCTGAGGACATGTCCCTGGGGCTCTGATGCTACTCCATCGAGGACCCCCTGGCCTCAGGAGGAAGGAGCAGGCGACGCGGCCTCTTAGTGTGGTCGTGTTGACTGACAGGTGGTTGATGCCTGAGTGCGCCCTCTTCTTCCATCTTAGGAGACACCGTGGTGAAGAGGAAGCCTGCTTCTCTGATGGCCCCTCTGAAGCGGAAGGAGGAGTTCTCCTTGTTCAAGGTGTCTGATGATGAATATAAAGTAAAAATCTCGCCTCAGCTGCTCTTGGCCACCCAGCGCTTCCTGTCTCGAGGTGAGGCGGGAGGGTGGTCCATGCTCCCTGCTCTCCTCACCGTTCTGTGGGTCAGGAGGCCGCCCAGGGCCGACACTGACTCTGCTCCCCACTCCTAGCAAGCGGGTGCGTCTTGAGGACTTCTGTGTTCTCTGCAGCCCTGCCAGCATCTTGGGTCATGGGAGAGACGGCTCCTCTCTGCCAGATGACCAAGAGCAGGGCCAGGCCAGTGCCACGCCTGGTGTGCCACAGCCGGGGCCTCAGCTCTCAGCTGGGTGGGTGTGGGGTGCCCTGCCCAGTTCTTTTTTTTTTTTTTTTAAGAAAGGGTCTGGCTCTGTCACCCAGGCTGGAGTGCAGTGGCACGATGTTGGCTCACTGCAACCTCCACCTCCTGGGTTCAAGCGATTCTCCTACCTCAGCCTCCTAAGTAGCTGGGATTACAGGCGTGTATCACCACGCCCAGCTAATTTTTGTATTTTTAGTAGAGGCGGGGTCTTGCCATATTGGCCAGGCTGGTCTCGAACTCCTGACTGCAGGTGATCCACCTGCCTCAGCCTCCCAAAGTGTTGAGATTACAGGCATGAGCCATCGCACCTGGCCCCTGCCCAGTTCTCTTGTGTTGAGGTGTTGGGGGCAGCTGCTCACAGGCCATCCGGGAGAGCCCTGGTGGGCACAATAAATTGCCTACAGTGTTGGGTGTGGTTCCCCCGGCCACTAGGCCCCAGTGGACGCTGTCCCTTTCTTCCACCACGGGCAGAAGTGGATGTATTCAGCCCACTGCGCATCTCTGAGAAGGTCCTGCTGCACCTGCTGAAGCATCCCAGTGTCAACCAGGAAGTGAGGTTTGACGAGAGCAACCGCCTGGCCACACACCACTACCTGTACCAGCGCAGCCAGCCGGTGGATTACTTCATTCTCATCCTACAGGTAGCTGTGGGTCCCAGGCCTGGAGTCCCTCCTGTTTCCTCAGGCCAGGGAAGGGTCTAGGAGAAGAGGGGAGCAGGGGCATGCAGATATGCACCCTCCCGCCCCAAACAATTGTGGTGGGTTTCTCCTTCCGCTGTCTTCTGACGGGAAAGGTAATCTGGCCGCATCTCTTTCTCTCCTTGCTACTCCTCCCAGGGCAGGGTTGAAGTGGAGATCGGGAAAGAGGGTCTGAAGTTCGAGAATGGGGCCTTCACGTACTATGGAGTGTCGGCCCTAACTGTGCCATCCTCGGGTAAGCCACGGCCCTGCTGGTGCTGAGGGCCAGGGTGGATGCTGCAGAGCCTGTCCCCCATCATTGCTTGGGCTCTCAGTGCCCCTCCTCACCTCTCCTTCCACCTGAGCCCACCACCCCACAAAGTGGTGTGGCCCCTGGGCTTCCAGGAGGGAGGGCAGCATTCTTCATCGCTCAACTTTGCGGCCCACTCCACCCCTGCAAAACCTCTCCCGGCTGTGTTTGTCCTCGTCTCCCAGCTTCCCATGCACATCGCCTCTCCAGGGTGATTGGTGGGGTGGGTCTTTGAAACTGTGCAGCTGTCTCCACCAGGGGAGGGGGCTCCCAGCTGCCAGTACTGGTTTCTGCCATCACTGATTGTTCCTTTGATAGTCCACCAGTCCCCGGTGTCCTCGCTCCAGCCCATCCGCCATGACCTGCAGCCTGACCCAGGTGATGGCACGCGTTCATCTGCGTATTGTCCCGACTACACCGTGAGGGCGCTCTCTGACCTGCAGCTCATCAAGGTGACTGCCTGGGCTGCTCGTGGGTGCTGGCTTTAGCCGACTTTGTGTCACCGGGGGCTAGACCAGCTAGTCTGAGACTGCCCGGAGCAAGGCCTTCCACTCATCCTGAGGGACACAGACCTTTGCACCCAGTTTCCATGCGAGGTCTTAAAAACACTTGACTCAGTTGCTCTTCTCTGCCCTTAACTAGCTTAAAGTTGTGCCTCTGTCCTCTTCTGGCATGATGTGACCTTTCCTGCCTACCTTCTGCGTCTCGCTTCACCAATTGAGTCTTCCAGTAACGCTGTCATCCTCCAGGTTACGCGGCTGCAGTACCTCAACGCACTCCTGGCTACCCGAGCCCAGAACCTGCCACAGTCCCCTGAGAACACCGACCTGCAGGTTATTCCAGGCAGCCAGACCAGGCTCCTTGGTGAGAAGACCACCACAGCGGCAGGTGAGT
This sequence comes from Nomascus leucogenys, assembly GCF_006542625.1. Classification (NCBI taxonomy): domain Eukaryota; kingdom Metazoa; phylum Chordata; class Mammalia; order Primates; family Hylobatidae; genus Nomascus; species Nomascus leucogenys. The sequence goes on from NC_044394.1 coordinate 47,472,859, forward strand.
GCCGAGTGGCACATCGTGCGTGGTGTCTGGACCTGAGGGCCGTGAGCTCGCACACACAGACTTGCACTCTGCCCCACCCTGCCCTCTTATCTTTTTTCTCTCTTTTCTCCCCATCCTTTTCCCTTCTTGCCATATATATATCTTTTTTTTTGAGATGGAGTCTTACTCTGTTGCTCCGCTGCCCAGGCTGGAGTACAATGGTGTGATCTCGGCTCACTGCAACCTCCGGCTCCTGGGTTCAAGCAATTCTCCTGTCTCAGACTCCTGAGTAGCTGGGATTACAGGCACCCACCACCACGCCTGGCCAATTTTTGTATTTTTAGTAGAGATGGGGTTTCACCATGTTGGCCAGGCTGGTCTTGAACTCCTGACCTCAGATGATCTGCTTGCCTCAGCTTCCCAAAGTGCTGGGATTACATGCGTGAGCCACTGTGCCCAACCCCCTTCTTGCCTTTTTTTTTTTTTTAATTCTTCATTATTCAACTGGAACTTCTTGCTGTCTTTAATAGCATGGATGACACCAAACTATAGACTAACTGGTATTTAGAGTAGAGTATAGTAAGTCAGTATTTCTCTCAAGGACCTCTTAGAATGGATTGACTTAATCGGAGAATTGTTGGGAAGTGAGAATAAGTTTTAGTTCAGATACTCTTTTGGCCATTTAAGATTAAGTTTAGGTCACTTGGAGTCAGCAGCGGCCCTGGCTTAGAGGGTGTGTGGCTGGCAGACACCATCCTAGACACTAGAAGGGCATTTGTGAAGAGTTTGGTCAGTTCATACTAATATTTAAGCGTGGCCCATCCAGGGCTCCACTGTGAGCAGGAAGATAGTGTTGGAAGAAATTTTGCAAATGGAACTAAAGGTTGTGGGATATGAAACCCCATCCCCGCACTGCAAGGAGGGAGGTGAAAGAGTCTGAAGTGTAGGCTGTGGGTAGGAGTGGTGAAGGGTTACTTGTTCTTGTTTTTCAAGAAGATACTTTAATTCTGATTGCGTTCCTAAGGCTGGGGTCAGAGATATGCCTGAACTTGAGATTCCTGGAAGAGCTGGTGGGCCTTCCAGAGAGGCTGTGGAGGGAGTTGCAGGCTTGCTTCCTCCCACCCCCACCTGCCCCACTGTGAGGAAGACAAGCTGTTATCAACGCTTCGTCTGCCAGGCACTGCGCTAGGAGCTTCCATGTCTAACTGCTAACCCCTCCCCGTGGCCAGAGGGGTGCTAGCTGTTCTGCCTGTTCTACAGGGCAGGAATGAGAGCCAGGGAGAAGGCCCAGGGACTCTGACCTGCTTCCTGTGGGCCTCCCGTGGAGCCGCTCTGGCTACTCAGACCCACCCTTGAGAGCACAAACATGTTTTTCTAATAGTCCTTTCTGAATTGTGAGGTGACGTGCAGGTGCAAGGGACAGAAATCCCACCCTAGGCCACGTGGATGCTTCAGCCCCTGTGGGCTCCAGATCTAGGTGTTGGCAAAAAGCAGGTGAGGTCGTGCTGCTTAAGTCTTGGATCTGGGGATGGGTTGCATCTCTTTATAAAGAAATCTCTCTAAGGATGGTGCTGCACTTTTTTTAAGAGATAAGGTCTTGCCATGTTGCCCAGGCTGGCCTCATACTCTGGGCTCAAGTGAGATCCTCCTGCCTCAGCCTCCAAAGTAGCTGGACGAGTAGCTAGTGCCGCACCTTTTAGGGTTGTTGAAGCTTCTGTGCTTACCCACTGTGATGGTTTCTTATTGTATGAGGTGCCCCTTCTACAGAAGTTCACACTGTCACATTACACTGGGGTCTCAGAGGCCAAGGTGTTGTGTTTTCAAAATGTGAGCCTTTTGGTTTTGGTTTTCCCACATGAGCCTTTTTCTGGCTCACTGCTACTCAGACTGCACATGTTGTGTTGAAGATACAGACCTAATCCCAGAATGATGCTCTTCCCGTCATTGCACACCCAGAGATTTTTAAACAATCTTCACTGGGCCGTCCTGTAAGAGAATAGTTTATAGTGGCTTTGTGGGTCATTTCCTCTTTGTAATGGATTATTATTCTCTAGACACAATGTTGGTTATTGGACACTGACAGTTGCACTGACCTGACAGTTGCTCCAGTGAGGCTGGCCTGCTGTCTTTCTGTTTCTTGCCTGAACTCGGGTTGTCCTGCATTTTGTCCCATGAGCTTGGCACTTCACTGTCCAGAGGAGCGTAGGGCCGCTGCACACCTGGAGATTTTGGTGGGGCACTGCTTAAATTGTGCAGGTGAGAACCAGTTTCTGGAGACCTTGGCACTAGACTCCCAGCAGAAAAGTGCCTTTTTTGAGACTTGGAAGACACAATAATTTTAAATTGCCTACAGCGGGGGTTGGCAAATGGTGGTGCAAGGGCCACATCTGGCTAGCAGCCTATTTTGAGAAGTTTTATGAGAACCCACACATCTGTTTGTGGATTGCTATGGCTGCCTTTGAGTTACAGCAGTGGAGCTGAGTAGCTGTGACAGAGACCATATGACCTACAAAAACTAAAAATATTGGTCCTTTACAGAAAAAGTTGTCTGACCCCTGGCCTACCATTTCAAATCCTGGGTTGGTCCTCCACGTCAGTTCTTCATGGAACTGTATTGCCGAGGGAAAGGCAGTCCCCACACTGTGCAGCCCTCCATGCTGTGCTCCTGGCTTCCTCTGCCATCCTGAGCCACAGGCTGTGGGGCAGCACAGCGCCAGCACTGCGGTTGCCGGCTCTCCCTCAGCTTCCCCTGCCCGGGGCACCGGCCCTCTCCATGGTGCTGCCCGGAGTCAAGAGGCACAGCCATTTCTGCTCAATAGCTTCTCCTCTTCTTTCTCTCTCTGCTCTCTTTAGCCTTCCCAGTAGACCTTTCCCTCTTTGGCACAGTTGGAAACTGCAGTTGATAAATGACTGTGGACTAGTGCGCATTTTTTGTTTTCAGAGCACACCCAAGGTAAATATCTTCCCTCTCCCTGCCCCTTTACTTCTCTTTCCTGGCCCTTCAGCTGAGGGAGGAGCAGAGCCCACGGCTTCCCAGGCTGGGGGGCATTTTTCTCCAGGGGTGTGGGGTGGGTGCTCCCTTCCATTCTTCTGGAAGACAGGAGAGGTCATGAGACTCCTCCACTGTGGAAAATGGTGCTTCCTTCCAGCACAGGGCGCTGTATTGTCCCGGGAAGGTGCCTCTTGTTCAGCATAATGACCTGGGACCCCCGGGGCCAGAAATTCACAGCCCCAGCTTCCCCCATCTCCCAGGGAAGGCATCTGTTAGCTGACTGTCTGCTAACCAGTTGCTCCTGGCTCTGCTCTGATACCTCCCAAGGCATCCCGAAGCCCCTGTCTTAGCTGCCCCTTCCTGTCCCACAGAGGATTTGGCACTTGGTTTTGACAGGACCCTTTTCCAGCTTTGATGTTAATTCTCCTTCCCTTGTCTCCTGTAGGGTCCAGCCACAGCAGGCCCGGCGTCCAAGTGGAAGGCAGCCCTGGGCGGAACCCAGGCGTTTAACTGCTCACTAGGCAGCCCCAGATCTGGGGAACAGATGAGCACGTGGGGAGCTGGAGTGAGCTGAGCAGAAGCTTCGTGCCCGCCTGCCCCCATCCCCTCCAGGCCACGTTTTAGATGGCCCTTGTAGATGCGGGTCCTGGGTGTCCTCAGAACTAGACATCAATGCCTGGATCCTTCAGCCGGCCCTGCCCTCCTTTAGGAGACAGGAGTCACCAGGGCACAGCCCTCCAGGCCCGCGTCAGGAAGGAACAAAAAGAATACCATCATCTCTAGTCCCCAGGGCCCAGCCTTCCCCTTCTCCCCCGAGGCAGGGACAGCGCGGCATATTCAGATTCAGACCTCTTTGGGCCGAGCCACCTTGTGAGTGCAGTTACTGCCTTTGTGTGGCCGTGATACTGTATTTGTTTGCTTTTAATTTGCCAACCTATCGCTGCTGGCAGCACTTTTTGAGCAAGCCGAGAGCACCCATTTTGGCTGGGGGTTCAAATCGATGGCCTTGTCCATGGTGTCCTTTCTGGCTTCCCTGATGGTGTCATGTTTCAGAGCATGCGCCCAGCCTTTCCCATGTGCCAAACTAGAAGCTCCACTGCCCGTAGGTTGTCCCTGTAGCCCTGCTCCCTCCCTGGAGGCTGCTCTTCGGATTCTGAGAGCTGGCCTAGTGGTGCTGAGGGCCCCTTTCTGCTTCTCTGCCCACCTGCTGAGTTGCCACTTGCAGCGTTGTCAGTTCCTGTGTTCTGAGAAGAGGTCATGCCTGGGAGGAAGGGATCGTCATGCTGCATCGAATCCTCTCTCTGCTGTGTGGCCCCCGGGAGAGTAGCTGCCTGTTGCACCTGCTCCACACCTCCCCACAGCTTCCCTGCAGGTGCTGTGTGGCCATGATGTGCAGAGAGCAGTGAGGGAGGGTTTATGAACCAGGTGGATCCTCTTTAAAAAAAAAAAATCCATTTTTGTTATATCTCTAGAACATTTCAAGTCTTTTCCTTTTTTTCTGTTCCTAGCTATGGGATTTTAGAGAAGTGGGAACAGGAAGGCATTTGTCTTTCTTTTAATTTACTACATTTTCCTTCCGTAGTTCTTCAGCTGTGTGGAAACTGGGGCATCACAAGGACATAGGATCATAGATTGGGTAGGGAGGGAGGAAGATTTCTGGAACTTTTCTCAAAGGAATTTGGACCCTTATAAATGGGAATGAAGGTCAGAACAACAGTGGTATCCTTGCTTAGAAATTGTCCTCAAGGAATAAACTCTGAGAGCAAGCCTGGGTTGGAAACAGATGCTTTAAAATCCTCTCTCCAGAACAATGGTTTTTTATTTGAGATGGAGTCTCACTCTGTCACCCAGGCTGGAGTGCAGTGGTGCGATCTTGGCTCACTGCAACCTCCACCTCCCAGGTTCAAGCCATTCTCCTGTCTCAGCCCCCTGAGTAGCTGGGATTACAGGTGCCCACCACCACACCTGGCTAATTTTTGTATTTTTAATAGAAATGGGGTTTCACCATGTTGGCCAGGCTGATCTTGAACTCCTGACCTCAGGTGATCTGCCCGCCTTGGCCTCCCAAAGTGCTGGGATTACAGGTGTGAGCTAAGAATAGGGATTCTTTTTTTTTTTTTTTTTTTGAGACAGAGTCTTGCTCTGTTGCCCAGGCTGGAGTGCAGTGGCACAATCTCGCCTCACTGCAAGCTCCGCCTCCCAGGTTCACACCATTCTTCTGCCTCAGCCTCCCGTGTAGCTGGGAATACAGGCACCTGCCACCACGCCCGGATAATTTTTTGTATTTTTAGTAGAGACGGGGTTTCACCGTGTTAGCCAGGATGGTCTCAATCTCCTGACCTCGTGATCCGCCCACCTCGGCCTCCCAAAGTGCTAGGATTACAGGCGTGAGCCACCGCGCCCAGCAGAACAGGGATTCTTAACCTTGGCTGCACATCAGAATCACCTGGCAAATTAAAAATACGTGGACCCGCCGCCAGAGCTTGTGATTTAATCAGAGTCGGCATCAGAGTTTTCAATTTTTTATTTTATTTATTATTTTTTTGAGACAAGATCTTGCTCTGTCGCCCAGACTGGAGTGCAGTGGTGTGATCACGGCTTGCCGCAGCCTCGACCTCCCTTGTTCAGGCCATCCTGCCACCTCAACCTCCTGAGTAGTTGGGACTACAGGTAGGCACCACCACACCCAGCTAATTCTTTTAATTTTTTGTAGAGATAGGGTCTCATTATGTTGCCTGGGCTAGTCTCGAACTCCTAGGCTCAAGCAGTCCTCCTGCCTCAGCCTCCCAAAGTGTTGAGATTACAGGCGTGAGCCACCATGCCCAGATTCACAGAAGGGTTTCATAGACCTTTCATCCAGGTTCCCCTAATGTTAACATCTTACATACAACCTTGGTACATTTATCAAAACTAAAGGTGCAGTCATACTATTAGCTAGAGTTTATTTGGATTTTACCATTTTTCTCAATGTCCCTTTTTTGCTGCAGCAGCAAATCCAGGATGCCATACTGCACTTAGAGCTGTTGCTTTCTTTTTTCCTAACTTTATATTTTGAAATAATTTCAGATTATAGGAAGTTGTAAAGGTAAGGGCCCCACGCACCCTTCATCTAGTTTCCCTCCATGGTTACATCTTATATGATTGTAATGCAGTATTCCAACAAAGACTTTGACACTGGTGCAATGTGGGTGGACAGTCCAAATCATTTGTCACATGTACATCTGTGTAACTACCACTGCAATCACGATAAAGAAGTCCCATCCCCGCAAGGATCTCCCTCCACACCATCCCTACCTCTTGGTAACCACTAACCGTTCATCTCTTATTTTGTCATTTCAAGAATGTCGTATAAATGGGAGCATAGTGTGTAAGCATTCGGGATTGTCTTTTTTCACTCAGTGTCATTCTCGGGAGATCAGCCAGGCTTTGCATGTGTCAACAGTTTGCTCCTTTTTATTGCTGAGTGGTATTCCATGGTGTATGCATTGGCCCCCCAAAGGCCACCTGGGATGTTTCCAGTTTGGGGCTATTCCAAATAAAGCTGCTACGACTATTCACGTACAGGTTTCTGTGTCAAGATTAGTTTTCGAGGAGTGTAAATGCTCGGTCATAGGGTTGTTGCATGTTTCGTTTTTTAAACCATCAAACTTTTTTTTTTTTTTTTGAGACGGAATCTCGCTCTTTTGACCAGGCTGGAGTGTAGTGGCGTGATCTCAGCTCACTGCAAGCTCCGCCTCCCGGGTTCATGCCATTCTCCTGCCGCAGCCTCCGGAGTAGCTGGGACTACAGGCGCCGGCCACCATGCCTGGCTAATTTTTTGTATTTTTAGTAGAGACGGGGTTTCACCATGTTAGCCAGGATGGTCTTGATCTCCTGACTTCGTGATCTGCCCGCCTCAGCCTCCCAAAGTTCTGGGATTACAGGCATGAGCCACCGTGCCTGGCCACAAACTGTCAGACTCATGTCCTCACCGGCAACCTAGGATGATCAGTTTCCCTGAATCCTCCACAGCACTTAGTGGTGTCATGTTTTTACTTCGGCCGTTCTGACAGGTGTGTCGTGATGCCTCACGGTGGTTTTTCATTTGCGTTTCCCAGTGGTGGACACCTGTGTTTCGCTTCAGTGGAATATCCCTGTCTTTCACCCGTTTTCTGATTGGATTGTTTTTTTCTGTTGAATTTTGAGAGTTCTTTGAGATTCCTTAATGGGATTTTTGGTTTGCATTGGTCTGTAGCTTATCTTTTCACCCCTACCTCCCCCACCTTTTTTTTTTTCCTGAGACAGAGTCTCACTTTGTCACCCACGGTAGAGTGCAGTGGCACAATCTTGGCTCACTGTATACTTGACTCCTGGACTCAAGCAATTCTCCTTCTTCAGCTCCCCACGTAGATGGGACTATCACCACGCCCAGCTAATTTTTTTTTTTTTTTTTTTTTTTTTTGAGATGTAGTTTCACTCATGTTGCCCAGGCTGGAGTTCAATGGCACGGTCTCGGCTCACTGCAACCTCCGCCTCCCAATTCAAGCGATTCTCCTGCCTCAGCCTCCCGAGTAGCTGGGATTACAGGCATGTGCCACCACGCCCGGATAATTTTGTATTTTCAGTAGAGACAGGGTTTCTCCATGTTGGTCAGGCTGGTCTCAAACTCCCGACCTCAGATGATCTGCCCACCTCAGCCTACCAAAGTGCTGGAATTACAGGCATGAGCCACCGTGCCCAGCCTATGCCCAGCTAATTTTTTATAGAGATGGGGTTTCACCATGTTGCCCACACCTGGTCTCCAACTCATGAGCTCAAGTGATCTGCCTGCCTCAGCCTCCCAAAGTACCACAATTACAGGTGTGAGCCACTGTGCCTGGCCATCTTTTCACCCTCTTAACAGGGTTTTATACAGAGCAAAAGTTTTCAGTTTTGATAAAGTCCACTTTACTGATTTTTCCTTTATGGACTGTTGCTTTTAGTGTCACATTAAGAATTCTACCTAGTCTTAGATCCCAAAGGTTGTCTGCTTTTTCCTAAAAGTTTTATAGTTTTACATTTAAGTATGTATGTGAGCCACGTTAATTTTTGTATAATGTGTAAGACTTAGGCTAAAGTTCTTTTTTTTAATCCTATAGCTGGTCCAGCTGCTCCAGCACCGTTTGTTGAAAGGCTGTCCTTCCTCCATTGAATTACTTTTGCACCTTAAAGTCAGCTGGGCATATTTGTGTGGTCCTGTTCCCATGATGATCTCGGCTCTGTCGATCTGTGTGTCTGTCCCTCTGCCAGCATTGCACTCTTGGTTCACATAGCTATATAGTAGATCTTGAAATCAGGTGGACTGATTCCTCCTCTCTATTCTTTTTCAAAATATTTTTGCTATAAATTTTTATATGAATTTTAGAATAACCTTGTCTACATCTACAAAACATCGTCTAGGATTTTGATAGGAACTGCATTCAACCTGTATGTTAATTTGAGGAGAATTGATATCTTTACTGTATTGAGTCTAACAATCCATGAACATGGCCTATTTAAATCTTTGATTTCATCACATTTTGTAATTTTCAGCATACAAGTCCTTGCATAGTTTGTTAGATTTAAACCGAAGTATTTCCTTTTTTCAGCAACTGTAAACAGTACATATTTTTAACTTTTGTGTCTACATGTTCATTTCCGGGAGGTAGAAACAGGTTTTTGCGTGTTTATCTTGCACCCGAGATTTTGCTGGACTCCCTATTTGTCTGCTTTCTATAGATTCTTAGGATTTCCCAGATAGACAAGCATGGCCTCTGCGTGAGAATACCTGGATCCTCCCCTCAGGGCTTCTGACTTAGGGTCTGGACATCAGGACTTTTTAAACCTTCCTGGTGATTCTGATAAGCAGCTGAGGTGGAGAACTACTGCTCTTTGACCTTGTCGTCAGTGAGCAGAGATGCCTTAAGCACAAGAGCCTAGTGCTAGGACCCCGCATCCTGCCCACTTTGCACTCGGCCTGTCTTGTCGGCAGGCATGGCTAACAGGCCTGGGCCCTACCAGACAGTCCCTGGTGACTGAAGCATGGGCTCCTCTCAGCCCAGGAAAGACAGCTAGGCTGTAATGGATAGCCAGTTTTAATGAACAGAGGATACTGACTGGTATAAAAAGGTGTGTGTGTCACTGAGGTGTCCTCATTTTCTAGATGAGGAGTTGTCTTCTCCATGGTCTTGAATGCCTGCTTCGCCATGGCACCAGCATCTGGGTGCACGCTGGCTGTCGCCACAGGGCAGGAGCTGCTCACGGAAAGGTGTGTGCCCCTAGTGTGGAGCACTGGTCAGCTTTTCCACATAGTAACAACAGCCTTGTTCTGGGCCTGAGAAGGCCACCAAAGGTAGACGAAAAAGAACCATGGCCAAATGCCTATCAGCCCAGTACCTAATGTAACCCAGGACCCATGTGAGGGAGGCTGAGCCTTCACCTTTCAGCCCTTCCCTCAGCATGTGGTTCTCAGTTTAGGGCAGAGCTGCTTAAGATTCCCTTTCTGGCATTTAGGGGCCCAGCCCCACCAGCAGTACAGGCCTACACCAGTATAATTTGAAACGTACAGACAGTGGAAGAGGAAGAAGTCTAGGGAGCTTGGGTCCTTAGACCACCAGGGAGCAGGGAAGGGGGATGGGAAGGGCCGGCGGGTGACGGGGGCTCACCTTCCCCTCCTTCCCTGTGGGCTGGGTTCAGACCCCTCAGTGTCCTGGCCTCCCAGGTGGGATCAGGCAGGGTGGGTGCAGCTGCAGCGTTCCAGGCAAGAGCTCAAGCTCCAGTACCAGGGACATAAGGGGACATAAGAGCCTCAGGCAAACTAGGGTTACGGGCCACCGCCCCAAGAGTTGAGTGGGCCACAAGCAATCCCCAGTGCCCAAGCACTTCCCCATGAGAGCCGCCAGCAGGTAACAGTGTGCCAGGCCGGCCTGAGCGGGGCCAGTACACAGTGGGTGCGAGGCTTCTTTCAAATACGCGCTCCAGCTCATCAGTCTTAGGGCTTCTGAGGCAACCTAGTGGGTCCTGGACTTCTGTTGCTGTGGGGCCTCAAACCTGTTGAGTAGCCACCTCAGACAACCAGAACCCACCTCCAGAGTCCCTATGACCAAAGTTGTCTAGAGCCGCTCCAGACACTGCCAGGGTTGCTACTGACAGAAATGGGGTCCCCGGAGAAAGCCGTGCCCACAGGCATCCACCAGCTGCAGACAGGCCTGGCCCCTGCACGGCCTGCCTTGTCTGCCCCTTACATATCCTGGATGGCATCTGCCGGCCACAGGCTGAGTCCCCACACGCAGAGACGCCCTGGGGAGAGCAAGGCAAACCCCCTAACCTGGGACAAGTGGACACTGAGGACTCCCAGATCCAGCCTTGGGTGGCTCCAGCTTAGGACTGCTCCCTTCAGGCTCGTTCTTGGCCCTCACTCTCCTCCCCTTCCTGGCCCTCATCTGGACCCGCGCTTTCTGCTGCCTCGTGGTCCTCTGCTCCAGCCCTGGGAGGGAACGCGGCTCCCCTGACACTCGAAGCCAGGGAGGCCTCTCTTTCTGCCTGTTGGGCCCGGTGCCGCTCAGTTCTGCCAGGGCTGCTGAGTAGGCACAGCCCGGAGGGGGAGGAACCGGGGCTGAGAGCAGGAACCACAGGAGGTGCAGACGCGGGGGCGGAGCACAGGATGGAACGGTGGCAGTGCACAAGGCGCGGGGCGGCGGGGCGGGGGGCGGGGTGTGCGGCGTGTATGTGCTGCGGTCAGCACCGGGTGCGTGGATGCGCCACGTGGGCCTGCAGGGCCTCCCGGATGCCGCGCTGCCACTCTCGAGCCAGCTGCACCGGGGTCACGGAGGCCTGGGAGCAACAGTGTGGGTCAGTCCCTTGCAGGCGCTCCACCTGCCCTTGGGTCAGGAACCAGGGCTGCGCCCACACTCACCGCGTTCCGCACCCCCAGCTCGGCCCCATAGAGCAGCAGTAGCTTCATGGCTTTGTAGCTGCCGTGCCGCACGGCCTCGTGCAGAGCCGTGTCCCCTTCCTGCTGAGAACGCAGGCAGTCAAGCATCTGCCTCCACGTGCTGCCCTCATGCAGGAAGGTCAGGGCTGCTGTCACTGAGCAGACAGCACCTCTGGTCCTGGCTGGGGCTCCTCAGTCCCTGCCCCTCTGGAGCTGCCCGAGCCGGAAAAGACCAAGCGCCTGCTTTACCTTATCCTGTGCGTTCAGGTGGGCGCCACACTCGATGAGGTGCTCCAGGCAGTCGGGGTGCCGGGTGCGCACTGCCACGTGCAGGGGGGTGCTCCCAATCTGAGAGCAAGTAGGGGTCAGTGCTGGGTCTGGATTGGTGAGGCCTCCCTAACCCATGGGACTACGTGCTCTCTTTTCCAGGAACAGCGTCTGCTCCCCTGTGTTCCCGACAGGCCCCCAAAGCACCGTGCCACTCACCTTGTCCCGGGCATTGACCCGGGCTCCCTGGTTAAGCAACTGTTTGAGGATGTCCAGATGTCCTCCGCGGCAGGCCCAGAACACAGGTGTCCTGTCCAGCTGCAAAACAAAAGCGCCCAAGCACTCAGCTGCTGGGATGTGAAGCTGGGCGTCGACCAGAGGCTGGGCCTTTCCCCGACCTCACCAAGTCCCGCACGTCCACTGTGGCACCTGCCACCAGCAGCTTGTTCACCAGCTGGCTGTGACCCTTCAGACAGGCCCAGTGCAAGGCAGTGCGGTGGAGCTGGGGGCAGAGATAGAAGATGAGGCAGAGGGAGTGCAGCCACCCCCAGAGACCCCACGCAGTCCCCTTCCCAGGGCCAGGTCCCTGAACGGAATTGCCGCCTCCCCCACCACTCGATGGGCCACTCCCTCCCCTCCATCTGCAGGCACTACTGGATTCATGCCCATAAAAGTGAAAATCCCTGCAGCCTCCCAGGCCAGGACTTGAACACACTGAGGGCAGCGCTCCTGCAGCTGCAGCTGTTGCCAGCCGACTCACCCAACCTGTGCTACCTTGTCATGGGCATTGGGGTCCCCTCCGTCTGTCAGGTACTTGTCAATCAGGTACTCCTGGTTCTCAGCAGCTGCCTTCAGGAACATCTCCAGGCCCACAGGCTCCACCTGGGCCTGGGGCTGCGGCTGGGTCAGTTGAAGACAAGACCAAATCACTCCCGAAGGCCGCAGGTGCCCAAGACGTCACAGCTTCACCAGCCTGGCCCACGGGTCCCACGCAGCCCACCAAGGAACACTGCTGGCTCGTACTAATGCAGTTTCTTATTCTAATCCCACGCCAGGAGATTGAATAGAGTGTGTGTGTGTGTGTGTTATGGATTGACTTGTATCTCCCCAAGATTCATATGAAGTCCTAACCCCAGGTACCTCAGAATGTGACCTTATTTGGAAACAGAGTCACTGAGGATGTCATTAGTTAAGATGAGGTCACACCAGAGTATGGTGGGCCCCTCACCAATATGACTTGTGTTAAAGTGGGCTCTAATCCAGTGTGACTAGTGTCCTTATGAAAGGGGACACGTGGGCTGGGTGCGGTGGCTCATGCCTGTAATCCCAGCACTTTGGGAGGCCAAGGCCAGCGGACCACGAGGACAGGAGATTGAGACCATCCTGGCTAACACGGTGAAACCCTGTCTCTACTAAAAATACAAAAAAAAAATTAGCTGGGTGTGGTGGCGGGCGCCTGTAGTCCCAGCTACTCGGGAGACTGAGGCAGGAGAATGGCGTGAACCCAGGAGGCGGAGCTTGCAGTGAGCCGAGATCACGCCACTGCACTCCAGCCTGGGCGACAGAGCAAGACTCCGTCAGAAAAAAAAAAAAAAAAAAAGCGGGGGGAGACACGTGGACACAGGCATGCACACAGGCAGAACGCCCAGCTAACATGAAGGCAAGAGTTGGGTGATAAATCTACAAGCCAAGGAACACCAAAGATCACCAGTATCCACCAGAAGCCAGAGAGGCATGAAGGGATTCTCCCTCACTGGGATTCTCCCTCAGAGGGAACCAGCCTCTCCAACACCTTCCTCTCAGCCTTCCAGCCCCCAGGACTGCGAGGTGACACATGCCTGCTGTTGAGGCTGTCCAGGCTGTGGGACTTTGTTATGGCAGCCCTGGCGGACACATCCACGGGGACTCTGGAGTGGATTTCATGGGCTCCCCAGGCGCTGGCTGTGTGGTCCTGGCCTGCAGTGCCCACTCTGCCCCAAGCCCTTCCTCTGGAACTGGAGCCCTGGCGTGTGCACTGCCCTAACCCCGACCTCCCACTCACCTTAACCAGGGGCTCGGGTTTCCTGGGGGGGACTCTGTGTCTCAGTCGCTTTTTCCGTCTTTGAACCAAGTTTTCCAAGTCAGCCAGGTTATCCAGATTAAATCTGGAACTGTTAAATCTTTCAAGCTGGGGCAGAAGACAAGACCATGCCAGCCATCAGCCGCTGGTCAAGAGATCTCTCTGCCCTGCCGACAGGAGACACCAGCTGCTCAGGCTGCCCCACCAGAGTCCCTCCAGGCCTCACTGCTCAGCTGGCCTCAGGGATTAGCCACTGCCCCCAACCCCCGCCCCCGCCCCTCTCACTTTCTTCTTCTTCTCTTCTTCCAATTTCAGCTTCTCCCAGGCCACAGCCTCTTGGGGGCCCCTCCTCCAGTCACTAGGCCAGACTCCAGGGTCAGGAACTCCATGTCCAAATCCCAACACTTTCCCTTCAACTCTTTCTCCACTTACCTGTAGGAACAGGATATGAGTACCGAGTTGGGAAAATTGGAGGAACCCTTAGAAAACAGAGCTGTGGAGTACCAGGGAGCTGTCATAAGGGCAGATGTCACAAGGCTGGTGCCCGGGATGGGAGCCAGCCCCAAAGCTCCTGCAGTCCAGAGTGCTGGCAAGCTCCCTCACCCCGTGGGTGCTGCAGGCTCTGCAACTGTGTCATCGGCTGACACCCAGGGGACAACCGATCCCCACCTACCGCTCCTGTCAGCAGGAACACAGCTGAAGGGACATGAGGCCACAATCTATTTATACTGCTGGGCATGTGCCCAGGTAGCTTCAGGGCAGATGACACCTTAGCTTCCCCCATGTTGTTGTTCTTAAGATTCCTACCAAATCATACTGACTGCCACCTGACTCCAAGCTCAGAGGGACAGAGAAGTCCCCCTGGGGTAAAATTCTAAATGCCTGGGTTCAGTTCTCTGCTCCTTTTGAAGCTACAGTTAAGCTCAAACACTTTAGGCACTTGCCTAAAGGAGTTGTGAAGGTTATGAGTTATTGGGACCTGTGCCTGGGGCAAAGCCTCCGTAGCAAACACCCATGCAGCACACACCCATGCAGCACACACCCATGCAGCACACACCCATGCAGCACACACCCATGCAGCACACACCCATGCAGCACACACCCATGCTCCCTCCCACCGGGCCCCACCTCAGGAGTTCAGGAGCTGGGGAGCATTGAGGAATCAGCATGTTGTGGGGAAAGAACAGGCTGGAATGATAGGGTAACAGATCCTAGGACTTTCCAGTCAGGTAGAACCATATTCCTTCTAAAGAACTCTAGCAATCAAACACTTCCCTGCCATTTGCCTCCTGCCAGAGGCTGCACCAGGCTGGGGCCACCAGCCCACAGAGGGGCTTGCTGGGCCTCACACCCTCCAGGCCCCTCCTCACTCAAACCGACATCCCTAAGAATCACTGTTTCCCTCACTGCCCAGGGAGCGCAAGAGCACCCTTCCCCATCCCCAAAGCAGCCAGGCCCTCTGGCCATTTCCAGAGCAACAACTATCATGGTGTTTAAGCTGAACTACACCACCACAGCCACACTTGCATCTTCCAAAGTAATCTGCCATTTCCTGTTCCTCTTTCGCCATCACTATCCAGGGCAAAACTCACTGAACTCAAGGATTTTCATGTCTTCTTTCCCATTCAACTTCCCTCTCTTGCTCCCTAACCCCCTCACCACCTCACATGAGAACCGAGCAGACACACCAGAAAGAACTGCACGCTCAGCCGGGTGTGGTGGTACACGCCTGGAGTCCCAGCTACTTGGGAGGTCCAGGTGGGAGGATCACTTGAGCCTGGGACTTCAAGGCCAGGCTGGGCATCATAGCAAGACTCCGTTTCAAAAAAACAGATTTTTATAAAAGAACTGCATGCTTCCTTGCACCTAAGACTTGACCCTCACACCACAGAAAGAAGCTGCCAGCCTCCTCCTATCAAGCCGGTCCCAGGGTGCCTCCCATCTCCGTCCCACATCCTTACCAACTGCTGAATGTTGATGAAATCCATGGTCCCCCCTGTTCCTCACACCCCCCAGTGAGAAGAGCTGAACTGCTCAGCCCTTTATAGGAGCGCCTGGGGGCGGGCAGGGGCGGGCAGGGGTGGACAGGGAAGGACTGGCCCAGGGGCTTGCATCTGGGCCAGATGACTCTGGGACTCTGTCACACCAACCAAAATACCAGTCTGGGAATGCAGCCCACTGGGGAAAGGAAAAGGAGCTGTTTGGAGATGAGTTGGCTGCATCCTCGGACACCCACTCCCGCACCTCTGCCATGCCCCACACCTACTCAGGGGCCATTTAACCAACACGCTGCTAGCCCAGGTTCGGGTGAAACGTGTTCCCCTCTCCTAAGTTTAGATGCCACTCCCGAAGAAAGCCCAGCCTGGGCCTCCATGTTGTAGGGCCGGCTGCCTGCGAACCTGAAAGCCCAGCCTAGATGGCTGAGCAAGGAGGCTGGAAGCCTGAGGGGGTGGTCGGGAGGGGCAGGAGCGGCCAGCCTACAGCCTCAGCCCTCATGGTGGCCACGCGAGGAAACTGTGATCTCCCAACTTGCAGTTTCAAGGCTGCCCTTCCCTTCCCTGTGCTGTGGGTTTCTCGACCCTGGGCTCCCCCGCTCCTCCCCCAGTGCTCTGAGAGCACATGGCAGCTGCCCCAGCCCCGGAGACAAGCCTGGCACCTGTCCTCGGGCCTCTGGAGGTCCTCCCTGCCCCTCCACAGGCCCCTACCAGATGCTCTCCAGGGACAGAGTGTGCCCTTCCAGCCACAGGAAAGGGGAGACAGATCCTCGTCAGGTCCCGGGATGGAACAGTAACCATGAAATGCAGCCGCAGAGCAATGTGTCTCAAGCCACCAGTCACCCTTCCTAATTCTCAGGAAGCCAGGCATGCCCTTCACCCAGCTGGACCTTGAACTCCGCCTTGGCCTTTGCAAGGAAATCAGCCAGTAAATAAGACCCCAGAATCAGAGCAACCTGAGCAGACATGACCAGGGTACAAGGAGGGAGAACTGTGGCCAAGGACGGCCACAGGCCCCAAATGGATGCCCAGCTCCCAAAGAACTGGCCTCTTGGAAGGGCTTCCACATTTTCAGAGAACTCAGGGAAAGGCAGAGCTTTCTTAGAAAACTCAGTTCTTGGCCCGGTGCAGTGGCTCACGCCTGTAATCCCAGCACTTTGGGAGGCCGAGGCGGGCAGATCACAAGGTCAAGAGATCGAGACCAGCCGGGCCAACACGGTGAAACCTCGTCTCTACTAAAAATACAAAAATTAGCTGGGTGTGGTGGCACGCACCTTAGTCCCAGCTACTCGGGAGGCTGAGGCAGGAGAATCACTTGAACCAGGGAGGTGGAAGTTGCAGTGAGCTGAGATCACGTCACTGCACTCCAGCCTGGCGACAGTGAGACTCTGTCTAAAAAAACAAAAGAAAACTCTTTTCTTTTTTTTTTGAGATGGAATCTCGCTCTGTGGCCCGGGCTAGAGTGCAGTGGCACGATCTCAGCTCACTGCAACTTCCACCTCCCTGGTTCAAGTGATTCTCCTGCCTCAGCCTCCCGAGTAGCTGGGATTACAGGCACCCGCCACTATGCCCAGCTAATTTTTGTATTTTTAGTAGAGACGGTGTTTCACCATGTTGGCCAAGCTGGTCCTGAACTCCTGACCTTGTGATTCACCCGCCTCAGCCTCCCAGAGTGCTGAGATTACAGGCTTGTTCTATCGTGCCCAGCCGAAAACTTAGTTCTTAGACTAAATTTAGGGTGCTTTTTTCAGGCAAAGGTGTTCCTTGCTTTTTTTTTTTTTTTTCTTTTTGAGATGGAGTTTCACTCTTGTTGCCCAGGCTGGAGTGCAATGGCATGATCTTGGCTCACTGCAACCTCCACCTCCCGGGTTCAAGTGATTCTCCTGCCTCAGCCTCCTGAGTAGCTGGGGTTACAGGTGCGTGCCACCACCCTGGCTAATTTTGTATTTTAGTAGAGATGGGGTTTCTCCATGTTGGTCAGGCTGGTCTCAAACTCCCGACCTCAAGTGACACCCAGCCTGTTCCTTGCTTTTGGTTATGAGGAGGGAAAGAGTCATCTAAAATGAGGGCAAAGGGGCCCGGCGTGGTGGCTCATGCCTGTAATCCCAGTACTTTGGGAGGCTGAGGTGGGCAGATCACCTGAGGTCAAGAGTTCGAGACCAGCCTGGCCAACATGGTGAAACCCCATCTCTACTAAAAATATAAAAATTAGCCGGGCACCTGTAGTCCCAGCTACTTGGGAGGCTGAGGCACAAGAATCACTTGATCCCGGGAGGTGGAGGTTGTGGTGGGCCAAAATCACAGCACTGCACTCCAGCCCGGATGACAGAGCGGGACTCGGTCTCAAAAAAAAAATAAAATGAGTGCAAAGAAACAAGAAAAAGTAAGACTGGCCACCACTGTCCACTCCAACTCACAAACACCCCCTCAGCACGTGGCACTGGAGGAGTGGCGTTTTGTACCCCCAGGCTTCAGGGAAGTTCTCAATAGAAAACCCGTTAGTTGTCTCGTATGACTGGTATTAACTCTGACTTAAAAAAAAAAAATCAAGCCAGAAACAGTGTGTTGAACAAGAAAGGAAAAAAGATTCCTTATTAAAAGTCCAAACATAAATAGAAGGCTCAAGACCTCCTTGACTAGCTCTCTTGCCACATGGCCCAGGAGAAACCATGGCTGGCAGTTTAACAGCCACCCTCCTGCTTCCGCTCTGTGCATTTTGTGGATGCACATCCATGTTTTTCTTTTGAGACAGGGTCTCACTCTGTTGCCCAGGCTGGAGTGCAATGGCGCAAATCTCGGCTCACTGCAACCTCCACCTCCCGGGTTCAAGCGATTCCCCTGCCTCAGCCTCCAGAGTAGCTGGGATTACAGGCACCTGCTACCACATCCAGCTAATTTTTGTATTTTTAGTAGAGACAGGGTTTTACTGTGTTAGCCAGGATGGTCTCAAACTCCTGACCTTAGGTGATCCTCCCGCCTCGGCCTCCCAAAGTGTTGGGCTTACAGGCGTGAGCCACTGCTTCTGGCCTACATCCACGTATAGATCCATACATTTATATATGATCTTAGCCAAAAGGCTGAGAGGCAATCACATTCTACAGGCATGTTCTGTGTGAAGGGGGTCCCACTGTGGACACAAGCAGCAATACCCTGTCAGCACGCTGTGCTCTGCTGTGCAGCCGAGAACTTGGATCTGCAGAACTCAACCACTCCCTATCAGGGAGGAGTCGGTTCTCTCTTTATTTTTTAACATTACACCCCATGCTCCAATGCACATATTTGTAAATGCTCCTGTAAATAAACATCTTTGTAACCATGGAAGAAAATCTCTCTACATAACTACAGAGAAATCAAATTATTGGCTCTGCTCATTTAAATTTAAATAGATACTGTCAAACTGCCATCTACAGTGGCTGTACCAATTCCCATGAATGGCTTTCAAGAAACAAAGACAGCACTTTGGGAGGCCGAGGCGGGCAGATCACGAGGTCAGGAGATCGAGACCATCCTGGCTAACACGGTGAAACCCCATCTCTACTAAAAATACAAAAAATTAGCTGGGCGTGGTGGCGGGCACCTGTAGTCCCAGCTACTTGGGAGGCTGAGGCAGGAGAATGGCGTGAACCTGGGAGGCGGAGCTTGCAGTGAGCTGAGATAGCGCCACTGCACTCCAGCCTGGGCGACAGAGTGAGAGTCCGTCTCAAAAAAAAAAAAGAAAAGAAAAGAAACAAAGAGACAGCATAAAAGAAAAAAAGGGAAAAAATTAAATGTACATATATAGAACAAAGGATCAGAATCTAGAATATAAACACTCCTATGAATCAATAAGAAGCGTTTCTAAAATTGGCATGGGTAGGCAGCCCACAGAAGACACAGGTGCTCAACCTCACTAGTAACCAGCAATGAAAAATGAAACAGCACTTTTCTCCCATCGGACTGTTGCAATGAATGAAATCATGGTATGCGCAAAGTGCTGATGAGGAGCTCGGGAAGCGGGCCTCCCTCAGGCTGCTTGCCACGTGCCAGGCACTCTCTCGAGGGCTCTCCCAGTGCGCACTCACCTCATCCCACAATGACTCTGAGGCAGGCCCTATGATAACCACTCTCATTACAGAAGAGGAAATGGAGGGGCAGACAGCTAAAGTGACTTTTACCAAGGGCATTCAGCTAGAAAGCAGCTTCTCACATAGTCCCTATTTTCTTCTAATACTTACATAGTTTTGTGTTTTTATATTTAGATTTTAATCTTGCAATTTCTTTGGGTATGGGATGAGGTAAGGATATAACTTTATTTTTTTCCAAATGAATAGATGTCTCATATGAACTAATTTAGAATATGATCATCTGTCCAGTCTTAAGCACTTTTAGCCACACCAAATCTACTCCCTCGCTTCCACAGTGACCAGACTGGGGCTCTTCCTGGGTGGTCTGGCCTCAGTTCCCTGCCCAGCAGCATGGATGCTGACCAAGGCAGGGGCTTGGAGAACTGGTCTGTGTACCCTTTAAAGGCAGCTGGAGACAGGGTGGCAGCTCAGCTGGATAGCAGGTCCCGCAGGTCACTGTTGCAAGGCAGCAGGTCACATGCTAGCCGTGCCTTTCGGTCCCGGATGGCCTTCAGGGCTGGGCTGTGTTGCAGGAGGAGGGAGCAGATGTCCCCGTGACCCCTCTCAGCAGCCTGCGGAGAGAGAGGCTGGAATCAAAGGGCATACCCCTCACTGGGCTCTGCTCTGTCTTGTTCCACCTTCAGGGGTTCTTCCTTCTAAAAAAGAGGCCTCTCTGGGCGCAGTGGCTCACGCCTGTAATCTCAGCACTTTGGGAGGCCAAGGCAGGCGGATCACAAGGTCAGTAGTTCGAGACCAGCCTGACATGGTGAAACCCCATCTCTACTAAAAATACAAAAATTAGCCAAGTGTGGTGGCACGTGCCTGTAATCCCAGCTACTCAGGAGGCTGAGACAGGAATATCGCTTGAACCCGGGAGGTGGAGGTTGCAGTGAGCCGAGATCATGCCATTACACTCCAGCCTGGGCGACAGAGCGAGACCGACTCAAAAAAAAAAAAGAGGCCTCATGGAAATAGACACAGCTGTTTGAGTAGATTTCTTCTAATTCCTACCAAATCCCAATGACTTTATTCTGATTTGTGGAGTATCCCAGTGCCATTCTCGCAGTTAGCCTGAGTTTTTCTTTCTTGTGTCCTTTGCCAACTGTCTTTGGCCAGACCTACACATTAAAAACAAGTACAGCACCTTGTATCTCCAGGCATCTCTCACAAACCTGCACACATCACCTAGAGGGTGCTGTGCACTGTGGGCACGGGAGGCACCAGACACGGGCCCCACCCTTTGGCAACTTTTATTTATTTATTTTCTTATATTTTTAAATTTTTATCTTTGCGTTTTAGAGACAGGGTCTCACTCTGTTGCCCAGGTTGGAGTTCAGTAGTGCAATTATAGCTCACTGCAGTCTGTAATTCCTGGGCTCAAGCGATCCTCCTGCCTCAACCTCCCAAGTAGCTGAGATCACAGGCATGCACCACTACACTTGGCTAAACTTTTTTTAAAAAATTATTTATTTTGAATTTTTAATAATAGAGACAGGGCTGGGTGCAGTGGCTTATGCCTGTAATCTCAGCACTTTGGGAGGCTGAGGTGGGCAGATCACTTGGGGTCAGGAGTTCGAGACCAGCCTGGCCAACATGGTGAAACCTCATCTCTACTAAAAATATAAAAATTAGCCAGGCGTGGTGGCATGTGCTTGTAATCCCAGCTACTCGGGAGGCTGAGGCACGAGAATTGCTTGAACCTGGGAGGCAGAGGTTGCAGTGAGCCGAGATCATGCCACTGCACTCCAGCCTGGGTGACACAGCGAGACTCTATCTCAAAAAATAAAAATAAAAAAAAAATAGAGACAGGGTCTTGCCATGTTGTCCAGGCTGGTCTTGAGCTCCTGGACTCAAGCTGTCCTCCCACCTTGGCCTCCCAAAGTGCTGGGATTATAGGCATGAGCCAAAGTGCCTGGCCAGGAAACTTTTAGACTGGCAGGGAAAGACTGGGGCATAGTTCCCTGTGTTCTCTTCTTCTCTTTTAAGGTAGAAGACCCCAATCCAGATGTCAATTTCTAACCTACCTCCTCCAAAAAATAATAGAGTTAAGTGATTTACACAGACTATCTTACTTAACTTTCAAAATAGCCCTCACAGGCAAGAATCATCATTATTCCCATTTTACAGATGAAGAAATGTAGGCTTAATAAATGCCTTGCCCAAAGTCACAGGGCTAACATGTCCACCTGGGATTCTAAACCAGGTTTGCCTGAACTCTTAATAACTCTGTGAACCACTATTATTTCCTACTCCTCCCAACAGACAAATTGATAGACTACAGGGGCTTTTGAAAGGTATCAAAATTAACACTAGTGGCAACCACCATCCCAAATTTGAATCCAAATCTTTACTCAGCTGGTCCTCCTAATGAGTACAGACACAAAGCTCTCAATTCCACTGCCTTAATTCAGGCAGTGGGATGTTGTCAGCAGCTGTGAGATGCATCCCAAATAATTTTTACAAAAAATAAAATACCAATGTTTGCAAATAGTTTTAAAAGACACATACACAGGCCAGGTGCGGTGGCTCACGCCTGTAATCCCAGAACTTTGGGAGGCCGAGGGAGGGGGGATCACCTGAGGTCAGGAGTTGGAGACCAGCCTAGCCAACATGGTGAAACTCTGTCTCTACTAAAAGTACAAAAAATTAGCCGGGCGTGGTGGCACGTGCCTGTAATCCCAGCTACTTGGGAGGCTGAGGCAGGAGAATCACCTGAACCCAGGAGGCAGAGGTTGCAGTGAGCTGAGATCGTGCCACTGCACTCCAGCCTGGGCAACAGAGCGAGACTCTAAAACAAAACAAAAACAAAAACATACACGATAAAGAAAAATTCACATATCTCACATTTGCATTATCTTCATGAAAGAAAAAGGGATGGAGATGCACCTAACTATGGGTAACACCAGCCAGGTATACCCACAACAGCATCCTGGCTGTTTACATCCATCATGTGAGTTGTTGTAGCAGTAAAATGTCTGAGCAACACCATTAAAAATAAACAATCTGTCTATCCAATTGGCAATGATTTTTTTAAAAACCCAACATTCAGCTGTTCACTCAGCACGTATTCACTGGGCACCTGTGCTAAGTGCTAAGCTTGCAATTTTTGGGGGGTTTTTTTGAGACTGAATATCTCTGTGTCACCCAGGCTGGAGCCCAGTGGCGCGATCTCAGTTCACTGGAGCCTCCACCTCCTGGATTCAAGCGATTCTCGTGCCTCAGTCTCCCGAGTAGCTGGAATTACAGGTGTGTGCCACCACACCTGGCTTTTGTTTTTTATTTTTTTTTTTTGAGACGGAGTTTCGCTCTTGTTGCCCAGGCTGGAGTGCAATGGCGCGGTCTCAGCTCACAGCAACCTCTACCTCCCCAGGTTCAAGTGATTCTCCTGCCTCAGCCTCCCGAGTAGCTGTGATTACAGGCACGTGCTACCACGCCCACCTAATTTTGTATTTTTAGTAGAGACGGGGTTTCTCCATGTTGGTCAGGCTGGTCTTGAACTCCCGACCTCAGGTGATCTGCCCGCCTCAGCCTCCCAAAGTGCTGGGGTTACAGGCGTGAGCCACCACATCCGGCCTAATTTTTGTATTGTTAGTAGAGATGGGTTTTGCCATGTTGCCCAGCCTGGTCTCGAACTCCTGGACTCAAGCAATCAGCCTGCCTTGGCCTCCCAAAGAGCTGGGATTACAGGTGTGAGCCTTTCCCCCAGCCAGGCTGCAACAATTTAAACAGGACAAAGCCCCAGCTGTCTCTACTGAGACACGCACACCCCAAACAGGGAATTTCCAGGGGTACAGGAATTAGGAAAAGTTGAGTCCATGGCATACAGCTAGGCATACATCCAAGTGAGCTAACCATGTCTAGGGATCAGGAAAGGCTCTCGTGGGGTGTGACGTGTAAGCTGAGATCCAGAAGAAAGGGTAGAAACAAGCCACATAAAAAACGGGAGGGGAGAGGCACCCAGACAGAGGATAACTTGTTATATATGGCTCTGGGCGGACAGAGTAGTAGGTTCAAGAAAATTAAAATGGCTGGATGTGGTAGCACATGCCTGTAATCCCAGCACTTTGGGAGGACTGCTTGGGCCCAGGAGTCGAGATGATAGTGAGAGACCGTGTCTCTACTACTACTAATAATAATTTTAAAAGCCTGGGCAATGTGGTGAAGCTATTTTTACAAAAATTAGCCAGGCATGGTGGCATGCACCTGTAGTCCCAGCTACTCAGGAGGCTGAGGTAGGAGCATTGCTTGAGCCCAGGAGGTCGAGGCTACAAGTGAGCTGTGATCGTGCAAGTGTACTCCAGCCTGGGTGAAAAAGTGAGACCCTGTCTCAAAAATAAAATAAAATAAAATAAAGTAAATTAGCTGGTCATGGTGGTGCAGGCATGTATAGTCCCAGCTACTCAGGAGGCTGAGGTGGGAGGATCACTCAAGCCCAGGAAGTCGGGGCTGCAGTAAGCTGTAATCATGCCACTGTACTCCAACCTGGGTAACAGAGTCAGACCCTGTCTCAAAAAAAAAAGAGAAGAAAAAAAGAAAAATTATTAGTAGGGCCTCTGAGTGTAAGAGATCAGGGGACAAGAGCTCAGGAGAAAACTGGAGGGGTGGGGAAAAAAGACAAAAAAGAAAAAAAAAAAAAACTGGAGAAGGGGGCAGGAGCAAACCCCAGGAAACCTTCACAATAACTCATGGACCTGGAAAAACCAAGCCTCAAGGATTCCACGTGGGGGCGTGGCATGATCAGAACTGCTTTAAACCATCACTCCAGGAGAAAATCAAAGAAGGGGCAAGAGGGAACTAGATTTACACATGATTTACACACATATATGATTTATACACATATGCCACATATGCATAGACCGCCTCTCAAAGGTGCCTGCAAACTCAGTAAAGTGGCCAAGCAGGGTAGCTCACACCCATAATCTCAGCACTTAGGGAGGCAGAGGCAGGGGGATCGATTGAACCCAGGAGTTTGAGACCAGCCTGGGCAACACAGTGAGACCCCATTCCCCACAAAAAAGGAAAAACAATTGGTAAAGTGAATGCCCCAAAGGACGGGCCTAGAAGGCTGAGGGATGAGGAGCTGGGTGGGAGGGAAACTCGCTTTCATGGCATGCCCTTGTAGACTCTTCACATTGTTTAACATGTACAGGTATTTCCAGCTAGAAAAAGTTTAATTAAATGATCACTCCGGCTAACATATAACAAGTGGACTACACGGACAGGCAAGAGTATCTATAAGTTTCAGAAAACTATATGGAAAAGGCTTCATGACATGTCCCTAAGGGAAAGAAAACTAAAGTGCCACTCTACATTTTAATTTACACGCTCAGAAAAAAGGCTGGAGAATTATCCATTAGTCCTAAAGTGATGACAGGTGAGCAAGGGGATTCCTAATGATTTTAATTGTCTTCTCTCTGATTTCCTGTTTTCCCCATGTTTTCTATGTGAACGTTATAACTTTAAAAATAAGGAAACAACATTTTTGGAAGGGGGAATGGGCCCACCTTATGCAGACTGGTCATGCCGTCGTCATCCACCACCCTGGGGTTGGACCCATGTGATAGCAGGAGCCGTGCGATTTCAGTGTGCCCGCAGTAGCTGGCTCGGTGCAGAGCAGTGGCACCCCCGTGGGTCTGGGCATCACACTTAGCTCCGCTTTCCAGCAGGAACTGGCACACAGCATAGTGCCCATTGCGGCTGGCATAGTGCTGCAGGGAACAGAGACCGAGGTCAGATGAGAGAAGCCAGGCAGGCGAGAAGGGTGGTGGAGAGGTGAGAGCATGGCCCCCCTGCAGCGAGGGGCCTGGAATCATCTCAGGTGCCAACCCCAGCAGTCGTGTGACCTGGGCAAGCTTCTGCATGACTAACCAGAGTTTGTTCAATTGAAAAATGGGGAAAATGATCATTCCTATCTCACAGAATTGTTACGAAAATAAAACTAAATCATTGGCTGGGCGCAGTGGCTCACGCCTGTAATTCCAGCACTTTGGGAGGCCGAGGTAGGCGGATCACCTGAAGTCAAGAGTTCGAGACCAGCCTGGTCAACATGGTGAAAACCCATCTCTACTAAAAATACAAAAATTAGCTGGGTGTGGTGGCGTAGTCTCAGCTACTCGGGAGGCTGAGGCAGGAGAATCGCTTGAACCTGGGAGGCGGAGGTTGCAGTGAGCTGAAATCGCATCACTGCACTCCAGCCTGGGTAACAGAGCGAGACTTCATCTCAAAACAAAACAAAACAAAACAAAACCTAAATCATTGATGTAAAGCTCTCACACTAATTTAAAAAATGCAGGTTCATATGATGCTTAAAAAGAGAAATTTTGCTGGAAGAGAAGAAAGGGAGGGAGGAGGTAAAAGGTAACCATCAATCCCCCTCCTCAGAGAGCAGGTGTCTCCTGAGTTAACGCTTCTGTCTCCTGACCCTGTGCTCCTCCCTAGCTCACCAGCGCAGTGTAGCCGGCCGAGTCGGGCTGACTTGGGTCCTCGGCCTTCTGGATTAAATGCTTCACTCGGCCCAGGTCTCCATTCAGGGCTGCCGACCAGATTCCTGCAGAAAGGCAACCAAAGGACTGAATGATGCTGAATGGGAGTTTCAGTGCTCGCTTTGCCTCTTGACCTCAGTTTTCTTGTCTATAAAGTGGAGAATATTCATTCCTTCAACAAATATCAACTGAGCACCTCCTCTGTGTCAAGGTTTGTTCTGAATGCTGGTGACTTAGCTGTGAACAAGACAGACAGGGGCGCTCTCATCAGGACAGTAGGACTAGACAGACACAGACATCTCCATCCCACTTCAAACACAGAAGTGCTGGATGAAGTAATGTTTAAATTTGGATCTAGAGTGAAATTCAGGTCAGGCTGAGATTACAGGCGCCCACCACCATGCCCGGCAAATTTTTTGTATTTTTAGTAGAGACAGGGTTTTACCATGTTGGTCAGGCTGGTCTTGAACTCCTGACCTCAAGTGATCCATCTGCCTTGGACTCCCAAAGTGCTGGGATTACAGGTGTGAGCCACCGTGCCCAGCCAGAAACAACTTTTAAAAAATATAATGATGCCTCCAGAAGCCTGCCAAGGCAGTGTGACAATCTCCCACAGAAGAGGATCTCCCTGGTGAGCACAAAGACTGAAAGTTGCAAAACAAGAAGCAATCTGCTGCCCTAAGAGACAATCAGCAAATACAGGTGAGATGAGGGGAGTTTGGGGAGTTCCGGGTAGCATGGCCACAGATAACAACCAGCAAATACAAGTGGGAACACGCATGCCTCCAAATTGAGCCATTATTGCACAATCCAAAAAAGACCTTAAAACAACAACATTGAAGGTGTTCACAGAGACAAAGGGATAGAATCCACAAATCAACAGAACATTAGGAAAAACAAAACGGCCAGATCTGAAACAGGAAAGTTGATAAATTAAAACACAGACTCATTGAAACAAAACAACAACAATAGATGGGTCAAAGAGTACTGCAGACCTAGTCAAAGAGAATTAGTGATTTGGAATTCACCCAAAATGTAGTACAAAATGATAAATAGAAAAATATTGGCCAGGCGCAGTGGCTCACGCCTGTAATCCCAGCACTTTGGGAGGCCAAGGCGGGTGGATCACGAGGTCAGGAGATCAAGACCATCCTGGCTAACATGGTGAAACCTCATCTCTACTAAAAATACAAAACAAAATTAGCCGGGCATGGTGGCAGGTGCCTGTAGTCCCAGCTACTTGGGAGGCTGAGGCAGGAGAATGGCGTGAACCTGGGAGGTGGAGCTTGCAGTGAGCCGAGATTGCGCCACTGCAGCCTGGGGACAGAGCGAGACTCCAACTCAACAACAACAACAACAAAGGGTTACTATAGTGAAGTGGATTAACAAATCTCACAGTTTCTTTTATTGGTGACAACAGTAGCTAAAATTGGCTTATCAAAAACACTCTTGCCATTAATGTTTTAAAGAATGTATTTGTTTGCACAAAAAAATGAGGAAATTGTTTGCGGTAAAAATTATTTTTTATGAAAGCAAGATGCCAGGTGTGGTGGCTCACGCCTGTAATCCCAGCACTTTGGGAAGCCAAAGCGGGCGGATCATGAGGTCAGGAGTTCCGAGACCAGCCTGACCAATATGGTGAAACCCGTCTCTACTAAAAATACAAAAACTAGCCGGGCGTGGTGGCACGCACCCGTAATCCCAGCTACTCAGGAGAATAGGAGAATCGCTTGAACCCAGGAGGCGGAGGTTGCAGTGAGCTGAGATTGCGCTACTGCACCCCAGCCTAGACAAAAGAGGGAGACTCCATCTCAAAAATAAATAAATAAAAAGCAAGATGATGGATACATCAGAGTAACTGGCCTAACTTTGGATAAGGCAATATTTACTTCTTAACAGCACAATTGACAGTTAAGCGCCAGGTGATTATTGTAGCGAGCTGTCCTGTGCATTGTACCATGTATACAGCATCTCTTGTCTCTACCTACTACACGCCTGTAGCACCCTCCCGATTGTGACAACCCAAAATGTCTCCAGATATTCCCAAAGTCCCTTAAAGGGCAGAACTGCCCCCAGTTGAGAACTGGGGTGTTTAGGGAGGGTCTCTGAGGAGATGACATTGGAGCTGGGATCTGAAGAAAAGCATCAGCTTAGCTTAACGGTTGTAGGACGTTCATTCTAAGGAGATGGGACAGCAAGTCCAACGGCCGTAACTCAGGAAAAGGTCTTGCATATTTGAGACACCAAAACAAGACCAGTGTGGCTGAGGCGTAGTGATTGGGAGAATAAAAGCAAGAGAAATAAAATGAGGAGGAGAAGTAGAGCCGGCAGGGATGGGTCTACAGAGCTTTGTAGGCCATAACAGGGAATGATGTGATTTCTAATTTTCAAAAAGCCGCTCTGGCTGCTATGTGAGAGTAGAAAATCCTGTAGGAGGGCAAGAGTGGAAGCGGAAAGACCCTCTGAGGCAACCACTTCAGCAGTGCAGAGGACAGCGGTAGGAGGGGCGGAGGGAAGTAGGCAGGTGCCAGAACCATGGTAAAGGAAGAGTTCCATGAGAATGCTTACACAGCAGTGGCAATCGAGGGCTGCATCCGCACGGGCAGATGACACAGCACAGTAGCACAGTGGTTCCTAACACTCACCAGAAGCACCTCGGTTTCCCGCCTTCCCCTGCCCCTGTTGGTACCATAATCTCTGTATAATCTGGGCCAAACGTGTTACCTCTCTGAGTCCCACAGATAAGATACTGTGCCCTGCCTCGAAGGCTGCCTGTGCGAAGCTCTTGCCATCTTTAAAGCATGCAGGCTGCCTGGCACCCGGGGCTAAACAAGGGCCAGTGCTCTCCTTCACCGTGCTCATGGTGAAACCTCATCTCTACTAAAAATACAAAACAAAATTAGCCGGGCGTGGTGGCGGGTGCAGCCCCCAGGCCTGCAGCTCCATGCCCCTCAAGTTGAGTGCAATGCCCCAGGTGCAGATTCTGCTCCCCGGGCCCTCTCTCCGACACCTGAGCAGGCTTGCGTCTCCCACGGGAGGTCGTCCCCCGCTACTCGGGAGGGTTACGGAAACCAGTGCCTCGGCTTCCCCGCCGCCCGCGGGACAGGTGTCTCCTGGCCGAGCTCGTGCGGGGCCCTGGCAGGCTCTCAGTACGCGGGAACCGCGAGTCCCGCCCGCCCTGCTGCACCAGGCCCCAAGCTCTCCGGGCCCAGTTCACCCGCCTCTCCTAGGCCCCACGCCTCCTCCTAGGGTCGGGGCCTGGGGAGAGCCACCAGGGCTGCGCGGCCGCCTCACCCCTCTCGAAGTCCATCTCCTCCAGCGTCTGCTGTACGCCGAGCACCGTGCTGGGATGCGAGCAGCACGGCCCGTCCGCGCAGGGCCGCGGCGTCGCCATCCCGGCCCCGACGCCAGCCGATCCGCCCCGGGTCTCAGACTCGGCCTCGGCGGGAGGGGCGGACGCAGGGCCCGCCCCGCGTCCCGGATCTGGGCGCTCGGCGCCACGGCTGTCGTCCTAGTCCCGCCTCCCCGCCAAAGTCGACCAATCAAAAGCCTAGGCCTTAGCTCGAGAACCAATTGCAGCGGTAGGGCGGGGCTTGTTGCGCCCTGCCATGCCCCGAGGCCGCCGCGCGAGGGCGTCCAAGGCTAAGCGGAGGACGGAGGCGCTGGGTTCCGGGAGCCGCGCGCCGCTGGAGGGCCGCCGGGCCGCCTGGCCTTGCAGGGTGTGGGGATGAGGCGGCTGGGTCCGGTCGGGAACTTTCCCGTTACCTTCGCCATTACCCAGCCCTCCAGCGACCTCGCAGGCTCCTCTCTTTACCGCCCCTAGTCCCGCCGGCCTCCTAGGGCAGGGAGGCGCCACGCGCTCCATGGTCTTTTTTTTTTTTTTTTTTTTTTTTTTGAGACGGAGTCTCGCTGTCACCCAGACTTGTGTGCAGTGGCGCGATCTCGGATCACTGCAACCTCCGCCTCCCGGGTTCAAGCGATTCTCCTGCGTCAGACTCCTGAGTAGCTGGGACTACAGGCGCCGCCACCACGTCCGGCTAATTTTTTGTATTTTTTAGTAGAGACGGGGTTTCGCCAGGATGGTCTCGATCTCTTGACCTCGTGATCCGCTCGCCTTGGCCTCCCAAAGTGCTGGGATTACAGGCGTGAGCCATCGGGCCGGGGCGCGCTCCACGGTCTTTACCCCCTCTTCCTGGCACCACCCCGGACCAAGGCCGACCGCCCCTGGGACAGCGGCAAAGTGACGGCTGGAAAGGCCTCGAGACGCCCCTCCCTGTACCCTGCTCTTCCTTACAAGTCCAGCAAGGGGCAGGTGGCCACAACTTGTCCTGCCTGTAGCTCCACCTCAGGGCAGGGGCAAGGGCAGGGCCTTGGTTTGTGCAGAACCCCCTGGCCCCACAGTGGGCGCTGAGTTTATGGAATCGGTCTTCATGACCAAAACCCTCCGGGCGGCCGTCTGCGGACCGTGCACCCGCGCAGCGTGCTCCTCAGCGGACCCCAGCCTTCTCAATTCCCAGTTAAAACCCAGGCAGCTGCCTGCCCAAGCCACGATCAAGTGTACAGGGGAGACCTCACTTCCACCGCCTGATCGGCTTAGAAAGAGTGCATGAACGACAGAATGCAGGTTGGGTTCTGTGCCAGTCCCTCTCCAGGACAGTGGTCTGGTGCACACTGGGTGTTAAGTTCCTTCCCCCCCAGTTGGGGCACTGAAGACCCTAGCATTCCTGGTGGGTAGAAGGCTGGAAGTCATTTCTCCTCCCCTAAGCGGGTTGAGAACCCCATCCTCACACAAGCAACGATCTCATCTCCACAAACTTCCACTCCTTTGGCCCCTCATTCCCACTACCAGTCCTGAGTTCTGGGAAGGCACCCCCCCCCCCACTCCGCTTCTCCCCTGGACTCCCAGTGCCCTGACTTCTCCTTCTGGCCAGAAGCCAAGGCTGGCTCCCAAGGGGCTGTGGCCATGGTCTCGTTCCCAGCCCCGCAGCCACCACTGTGGGAAAACACTAGAGCTGGGCTGTCCCCTCCCACAGGCAGGCAGGGACCACAAAAGTGGTGGCTGCCCTGGGATTGTGGGGGAGGCCCAGTCCAGCCTCCCTCCACCCAGAGAGCCTTCCCTCTTGGTACCCAGAAGGGCTTTAGCCCAAACGTCTTAGCCCCATCACAGCAATTGTTTCATTTTCTCCATTTTATTTGTCAATATAAAAATACTCAAATATTTACAACAAATAAATACGCGGGGACACAATAAGTTACACCGTTAGGAGCCCTCCTCCTAGGGCTGGAAGAGAGTATGCCATTGTCCACAGCAGGCCCACCCTCTCTCCCTTCTTTACCCTCACACAGCCTTTCCCAGCCCTGTACAGGAAGAAGGCAAGTATAAAATACCACTGAACCCCGGGGCCAAGTGGGAGGCCCCACCCACCCTTCCCCCCAAACACACAGGAGGCTCCATCTCCCTCCCCCCACCCTGAAAACATTCACAGCCCTAGGAGCAGGACTAGGCCCACCCTGAGCCCTGCACTCCCCCTGAAGGGGCACAACACCCTGTCCACCCCATCCCCGTATGTACATCGCTGCCCAACACTCGGGACAGTGGGGGTAGGAGAGACAAAGTGATACGACCCCTTCCCCTTCATAGCTCCAATGACTCACCAGGAGGACCCAGGCCAAGGGAAGACTTGACAGAAACAGGAAGGCTATGCCACAAGCGCGCACGTGCGTGCACACACACATACACACACACACACACAAACACACGTGCAAATACAAACACACATCTTGAAACTTCTGCCTTGAAAAGTTTTGGCGGCTGGGGTCCCGCGTGTCTGTGATTCACAGAGAGGAGGAAGATGCCTTCTGCGAGGCTGGTGCCCTGGTGAGCCACACCAAGTGGCAGTGCCCGTGCTGAGCAGAGCAGGTCCTCATGGCCGGGTGGGTGCTGGGAAGTATCTGTCCCAGACAGAGCAGGTGCCCGTGCCATGTCCCTGAGGTAGCTGGTGCCTGTGCAAAAGTAGGAGCTACACCTCCCACGCTTCCCGCCAACGCGGTGGGGGTTCCCCTCATACTGATGACTCCTCGGGGTTGGAGTCGGGCAGTGGCTGGCGTTGCTGCAGTTTGCGTCTCAGTTCATCCGCGAGCTCAGGCAGGGGGTGCCCGAGCCCTCCCCGGTCCTCCCCTCCTAGTTGTAAGCGCACGTAACCATTGGCATTTGAGTTCCGCCCACCCCCCAGGTGAAGCCGAGTTGGAGAAGGCAGAGGCTGGCCTGGGATGCCTGGAGGTGGCGAAGGGGGACCCCCGCCGGGCTGGCACCGGGCATGCCCAGGTACTATCTTAAGGGAGCCATCTGAATAGTAGTAACCGACAGGATCCCAAAGTTTCTCATCTGGTTCAGGACAGGGCCGGAAGGGGGGACTGGTGGGCTCCTTGGGCAGCTCCAGGGGGTACACCAAGGTCCTCTCAGTAGCCTTGGCCCCTTTCTCCAGCTCTTCCCGCAGCCGCCGGCGCAATGATAGCACCAGCAGCAGCAGCACCAGGCACACGGCCCCCAGGGCAACCACCGCCAGCCACACCAGCCCCAGGTTTTCCAGGGGGGCCCGGGCCTCCAAGGTCACTGACGGGCCTGCCACGACAGCCACAAGGTAGCCTTCAGCAGCCAGCCGCGCCCCTTGCTCCTCTGAAAAGCAGTGGTAGGCCCCGGCGTGGCGGGGCTGGGCAGCCATCACAACCAGGGCCTGGAGCCGGGCATCGTAGAGGAAGGAGCCGGGCTGTTCCGCCGGCAGGTCCCGGTCCCGAAAGGTCCAGCGGGCATGGGCCAAGTTGGAGGAGAGGTGGCAGGGCAGCACCAGGTCTGTGCCCGCCACCACCGTGATGTTTTTGGGAGTGGGCCTGACTATAGTGGCAGAGAAAAGAGAGTGCATGTTAGTGCAGGAAAGCGGGGCTGGGGAAGAGGAAGTGCAGGAAAGCGGGGCTGGGGAAGAGGAAAACAGAAACTCCAGCTCTGGTCCAGGGCTCAGCCCGATGCAAGGGGAATGAAAAAGCTCACCTTTCTTACTGCTATGGAGGTTGCAGATGCCTGAAGTGTCCGAGATCATCACATGCTGGATCAGTAGAGATCTGGTAGGGGATGTAGGGTACATCAGCAGACTGGCTCCAACCACCCTGAGTCCCTGGAGGTCCTGGCTTATGTAGAGCCCAACTCACCCAGAGTGGCCACCCACGGCCACACAGCGGCTGGTGTTGACGCTCCAGGCGCAATAGGGGTCCCGGGCGAGGACACAGTCTGCACAGGAGCGATACTTCATGCAGTCGGCCAGGGGCAGCTGCACCAGCTGAGAGCGGGAGCCGGCAAAGAGCAGCTTCTGCGAGAGAAGCGGGGAGCAGGAGGGGGGTCAGCCAGGGCCACACCACCGGGAGGGGCGGCTGGACCAGAACGTAGCACGGGGACAGCTTGGACTCCTGCAGGGGGCACAGGACGGGGCGCCAGAAGGAGGAACAAGGGAACAAGGCAGAGCCGTAGTGCTGAAAAGGGAACTCTAAGAACCGCAGAACTCAGAGGGCTTACACAGGCCAGATGCAATCCTAAGCCCCTTATAGACGTGACCTTATTAGAAAGGGATGATGGGGCTGTGAGGCCAAAAAGTATAATCACACACACTCACACGCACATAGTGCAGGAAATACATTTCTCTCAAGGCCCATCAGCCCTCACAACAGCAGCAGCATAACATAAGATGTTTTCCTGTTTCAACGGTGGATGCCAATCTGTGTGTTTATTCAACCACACACTTTCTTTTCTGCCATTATTCCATGTTCTGGGGGACAATTTTGAGTCATAATAGCTGGTAAAAGGCAAACAAATCAAAGTTCAGGAGGTGTGGCAAACATGCCACAAGAGTATTGCACAAGGCAACTAGGCACAGCAGGTCATGCCTGGAATCCCAGCACTTTGGGAGGCTGAGGTGGGCAAATCACTTGAGGTTAGGAGTTCAAGGCCAGCCTGGCCAACATGGTAAAATCTTGTCTCTACTAAAAATACAAAAATTAGCCAGCTGGCCAGGCGCAGTGGCTCACGCCTGTAATCCCAGCACTTTGGGAGGCCAAGGCGGGCGGATCACGAGGTCAGGAGATCGAGACCATCCTGGCTAACACGGTGAAACCCCGTCTCTACTAAAAATGCAAAAAATTAGCTGGGTGTGGTGGTGGGCACCTGTAGTCCCAGCTACTTGGAAGGCTGAGGCAGGAGAATGGCGTGAACCTGGGAGGCGGAGCTTGCAGTGAGCCGAGATTGCGCCACTGCACTCCAGCCTGGGTGACAGAGCGAGACTCCGTCTCAAAAAAAAAAAAAAAAAAAAAAAAAAAAATTTCCGGGCATGGTGGCACGTGCCTGTAGTCCCAGTTACTTGGGAGGCTGAGGCAGAATTGCTTGAACCCGGGAGGTGGAGGTTGCAGTGAGCTGAGATCATGCCACCGCACTCCAGCCTGGGCGACAGAGTGAGACTCCATCTCAGAGAAAACAAAAACAAAAAACCTTTAGCTGGGCATAGTGGCAGGCACCTGTAATCCCAGCTACTCAGGAGGCTGAGGCATGAGAATAGCTTCAACCTGGGAGGTGGAGGTTGCAGTGAGCTGAGATCGCGTCACTGCACTCCAGCCTGGGTGACAGAGTGAGACTCCATCTCAAAAAAAACCAAAGAGAGTATTGCACAAGGGTATAATGCAAGCACTTCAGGAACAGTCATGGAAATGGAGGGCTGGGACCAGAGAGCAACTGGGGGCTGGAAGGAAACCACCATGGTGAAGGCATCATAAACATCTCACAGCCTGGGAGGTCTGGTCACAGGGGCATGGTCAGGGAAGAGGCCAGAGCCAGAACCACAGCACAGCTTGGAGGGTCTGAAAGAAACATGGGAGCAGTTGCCAAGGCTTGATGCTGGGAGCGCAGCCCCGTGACCTGGCTATATATAATGGCCCTGTGCAGCGCAGATTCCATTCTGTTTTCATTCTCATTTCCAGGAACCCACCCCAAGTTAGGCAAGGTGTGCATCCATACGTGTGTCTGTTCCTAACTCTGCACTGGCCAAGCACATAGGCCCAACTGGGAGAAGCAGCCAGACGGAGAGAGTGAGATGGGATAGTGCTGGGGACAGTGGCAGACAGGGCCCAACTTACTACCTTGCTCTGAGACAGCACCAGGCTTCTCATGGGCTCCTGGTCAAACAGCTGCAGCTCCTCAATCAGGTGAACCCAGGGCCCCTGGCTCACAGCCTTGAGCAGCCAGCCGTCTCCTGGGGGGTGCAGAGGAGAAGGTGTAAATGAGAGGTCACAAGGCCGTGGGGCAGCTCCAAATCTCCCTGCCCTGGGCACATGGGCTTCTGCCCAGCCTTGAGCAGCCATGTCTGCATACCCATGCCTGCATACCCATGCACCCACCTGTGCCAATGAACAGCACTGTATAGGTGGCTCCATCAAGTCCTGTAACCCGGTCGGCCACCAGGTGGGTGAAGTTGGTGCCCTTCTTCACGAGCAGGGGGCGGCTCCACCGAGGCCCCACCTGCTCCTCCATCAGCGGGTGCTTCTTGACGAAGTTGAGGATGTTGTCGGGCAGCTCCAGGGAGCTGGTGTAGCCGTGGCGCCGATGCCAGTTGTTAATGCACTGGGGGCAGGATGTGGGGGGCAGGCCATCAGCAGGGTGGGATGGCACCGCAGCTGGGTGGGGAGATGCATCCCTGCCCCAGCACTCACCGAGCCAGGCCGAGGGCTGGGTACAGGGTCGGTGTAGCGGTCCCACTTCTGGGCTTCCTCATGGTACTCCTTGTAGGGGCCCTCAAACACCCGCTGGATCTCTTCCAACTGGTACTCACAGACGGCCGACAGGTACATGTCACCCCTGTCACAGCGAAAGGGAGCCCAGGGTCAGGTACCCACCTTATCTCTTCCCACCCCAGCTAAGGGCAAGCAGCAGGAAGGCAGGGCCCGGCACAAACTGGCCATGGGCACCAGAATGCCCTGGCAGCTCAAGTGCCACCTGGCATGGGGCCCTGCCCCTTCACAGGCAGCTCTGAAAGGGGCAGGTGCCAGCATTCTCCTTGGCTTTTGGACACCTGGCTTCCGGGACTGCCTCTGAGGCCTGGTCCAGGCTCCCACCCATGCACCATCCCTGACCTGAACCCCAGCTCCTCCCTACTCTGTGGGAGCCCTGGCCAACTCACCACTGCGCTTGAAAAACCCCAAAGAAGGTGGTGTTGTGCCAGGAGGTGTCTTGCAGGGTGTGCATCGCCTGTAGCTGGTTGAAGTAGAGCTGCCAGTTCGGGGCAGAGCACGCCAGCCGCGCCTTCAAGAACGTGGTCCACTTCTTCTGCAGGGTCCGTGCGCCCCCCACATCGCCCTGGCAGACGGCAAGGGGACACTGCCGGTCAGCCCCGCTGGGCCAGCGGGGCTCCCAGGGCCCACAGCTGTGAGACTCGGTACCTTGCAGACGCGGGCCACACGAGCCACCACCTGCTCGGCATAGCAGTCCGACTCCACTGCCCGCTCCCTGAAGAAGAAGTAGACCTTGTCGTCGTCCCCCGTGAAGCTGCCCACACTCTCAGGTACATAGGCAGAGCCTACAAAGTGAGGTTCTGTGGGAAGGGGAGGAGGTCAGCAGGGAGGGGCTGGGCCCCGGGGGCCTCCCACCCATGGCTCCCGCAGGCCCCCCGGGGGCTCACCGTTGAGCCAAAAGGCCAGGTACTCTGTCTTCATGGAGTGGTGGGGCCCCATGTTACGCAGGATGATGGGTTCTGTGCCCAGGAAATTGTTGAGTGTGGCCGAGTACAGTTCACCGTCTATGGGAGACAGAGGTCAGCCAGGCCACACATGAGGTATGGACACATCCGGTCAACACAGCCCCAAGTGGAACCAAGCCCCAAGGACTCACCCAGCCTGCATGGGGGGCAGCCACTCACCCACAAGAAGGCCAGCGTGGCCCTTAGCTGGGTCATAGGGACACTTGCCCTTCCCATCTTCAAACTCTCCATGCTCCAAAGTGAAGGTGAGCATGTTCTAGGGACAGAGAGAGAGGTGATACTTAAGGGCAGGGCCCTGTGGGCCACATCCACGAGTCCAGAGAAGGGTGAGGAGGACGGGGGGCTGGGGACACCGATGTAGGAGGGCGGCACTCACGATGTAGGTGCACTTGGGCTGGAAGGCGTAGGTGCCACAGACGTACAGGTGGGAGGCATTGTAGGGCTGCAGGAAGCGGATGAAGTTGAAGCACTCGGTCTGGGGGCAGAAAGGTGTCTGGTTAGTGAGAGCGAGAGGGCCAGAATGGGAGGAGACGCCCTGGGGCGAAGGCAGTACCAGGAGCAGCGTCCAAGCACCCACCTGGTTGTTCTTCCCTTTCTGGATACACTCAGTCTTCTTCTCCACAGGGGCCTCCCAGGAGATCTGGGAAAAGGGAAGGGGACGTCAGTCACGTTACAGGTACGGACTGAGCATGTGTCACAAGCACAGCCTGCAGCAGCAACACAGGGACGCCCAGTGCAGAGGCATTGTCCCTGTTCTCTGGGGGCTTCCTTCAGTACAGAATGGAAGCCCCAAACCACCCCACTACACAGAATTCAGTAAGTGCCAGAGAGGAGAGGAATGCCGCATGCTGACCCCAACCAGAGGGCAGGCCCGGGATGCCCAGCAGCACTTCTGTGGGGGCAGCTAGGCTGAGGGACCACCTGGCCAAGCACAGCCTTTCTGGGCCTTGCCCTCTGGCAGCCTGACTGCCTCCCGCTGCCCCACCTCTCACCGCTCCTTGCAGCTCCAGGGCCTCCATGCTGAAGGCAAACAGGGCCTCTCGGGCCCCCACATACAGAAGCCCAGTCTGCTCCGTCAGCGTCAGCGTCAAGAAGTCCTGGATGCCCGTCTGGGAGAACCGCCGTACTACCGTGGCCAGCTCTGCAGGGGTAAGCATGGCTGCTGATGGGCAGGACCCCTGGGGCTTGACAGCCCTCAGTCTTCCTCCACGAGAGCCAGCACCCCATGCCACAAGCAGATGCCAGCCAAACTCCAATTGGCAATAAAGGACGCTTTTGAAACAGCCTTTGGCCCTGACAGCCCCACCCGGGCCTCCCTAGCCTTTCCCAGCCTGGGAGGAGGCAAATCCAGGCTGCTGGGAGGAAGGAAGGATATCTCAGCCACAGCTTCCGGCCAGAGGAAGCCATCAGACTGATGGCTCTTGCTCTCAGGGTCAATGGCACCTCCGGCTGCAGGGCTGGGCACCCCCACCCCACCCTCGCTTCCTCGGTGGCTGCTTCCTTCTTTGCCCTGCTGCCCACTGCCTCTCTGAGAGTCCAGCAGGGCAGGAGGCACAGACGGCTATGAGTACTCCCTGCCTCAGGAAACCCTTCACTCCAGCAGGACCCCAATCCAGGCTGCCAGAGATGCGAGCACAGAAGGCCACTAGGACAGGCGGGGATGGCAGGAGGGGAGCCGGGCTGTGAGCCAGGCCAGGGAGGTCCGGAGAAACCAGAGGCTCAGAGAGCGGAGATGGGGCTGGGGCCTGGGAAGTCTTGCTGCCACCCGGCATGCAGGGCACCACGACATTTATACAGTCACGTGATTCCCACACCAGCTGCCAAATATGGCTGCTGACCTGTCCTCAGGGTCCCCCCAAACCAGCCTCAGTCTTTGCAGGCAACAATGGATCCAGACACAGACCGGCATGGCAGGGCTTCACTGGCACCCGAGTGGAGCCTGTGGGAGGTGAGCTCATCCCAGGTCCCCAGAGTGCACGGCTGATACAAACACCTGACATCACCTTTCACATGGGTGTGTGCACACGGGACACTGCTGGGTCCCCGCTGTGCCCCGGCAACCATGTGAGCATGTGCACATACACACACACTTCCAGGGCCACCAGAGGGTATGATGTGTACAGGGCAGTAGGACGTCTTAGCGGGGCCCTGGGGAGCCAGGGGAGAGAGCCTCGTTTGTATTTATCCCGGTTCCAGTTTCTCTTTAGGATCCCAGCGCCAGTGACAATTCAAGAAGCGAGGCGTAGAGAGGGCGAGGCAGAAGGCTCTCCCTCGCACACCTGGGCAGGCAGTCTGGGGTGGGGAGTTGGACAGAGCTCCCCCAGAGGAGGCTAATCCCAGGTCCCAACCTGCACTGCCCATTCTTGGCCCCTGGGGTCACTCGAGTTTCCTAGAAAGCTGTGCCACACACATGAGAATAAAGCCAGCACACTATGGGGGCAACTCTTCAGCAGCCTGTCCCTGACTTCCTCCTCACCCCTCCAGGCACTCACCCCCAGAAGACACTGTCTTACGCGGCACAAGGTTCCACCACACCTCAGCCCCAATGCCCAGGCCCCACAGCCTTGCTGCCAGCAGCCAGACAGCCCAGTGTGGGGCCATGGCTCACGCCCCGGCTCTGAGCTTCAGGCCAGCTGTCCTGCTGAGGGAAAAGACATGGTCAGAAATCAGAGCCAGAGAAAGCAAACCAGAGGGGCCCGCAGCAGGAGAGGCCACGGGACTCCTCATCGGGCCTTCCAGGAGCCCCGGTGCCCTCCTTCCCCTTCTCTTTGGAGGCGGACCTAAGTCCCCACACTTGGCCTCTGCCTAAAAGGCCACGGGTCTCCCTGGGAAGCGGGGAGGAGTTGAGTTGGCTGAAGGCTAAACAGGCTCGGGGAAGCCCTCCCTGGCCTCCAGACCCACCACTACCTCTGCGCAACAGGAAGTCATTTTGAGAAATAAAAAAGGGACGCCCCCCCCAGCATACACACTCAGGCCTAAGA
Organism: Nomascus leucogenys; assembly: GCF_006542625.1. Lineage (NCBI taxonomy): Eukaryota > Metazoa > Chordata > Mammalia > Primates > Hylobatidae > Nomascus > Nomascus leucogenys. Next base: position 47,512,433 of record NC_044394.1, read on the forward strand.
GGTTTGAGAGTTTCTTGAAAGAACCTCAGGCAGCAGGCCTTGCAGCCACTGGGGGTCCGGACACCGCCAACACCTAATTCTGGGAGGAAGACTCCTTAGGGCGACGAGGGCATGCGGTGGGGTAGGCGGTTGGGAAGGCCCCACAGGCGGAACCTGGTGTGGCCGGCTGCGAGCGGAGGTCCCGGTCCCGGCCTGTCCCCTTCCCCAGCGCAGACAATAGCCCTGCAGAACCCCAAACCCCGTTCCACATCAGCAGGGCAGGAGTGGGAGAAGGGCCGGGAACGAAAGGGCCCAGCTTCCCGAGGCCCCTTTGTTGCCCAAGAGGGAGGCAGGAAGTGGGTGGGATGGGCGTGGAAATGACCAGGGCCTCATCCTGTTCCTCGCACTGCCTCCTCCGAGACACCAGCCTTCTGGCGGAGGGACGGTGGGGGGACCGAGCTCGGGTCGAGTCGGGGACTCTGGCGGCGCGGGCAGGCGACGGGGGGAGGTAGGGGCGGGGACGCGAGGGGGTTCCTCCCGGGCCGCTGGCAACGCGCCGCGCACGGCCGGCACCCGCTGCGCTCCCGCGACTCTGACGAACCTTCCCAACTCGGGGACTGCGCCCCAGGGACCCTGGCCTGGGCGGGCCAGCGGGATTGGCTTCCCCCGCTCCAGCCTTCCCGTGCCGGGGACGGAGACGCAGAAGCTGGGGACCTGCTCACCCCCAAACAAAGGGTCCCCGCCAAGACCCCGTCCCGGGTCCCCCCTGGTTCTCCCCTCCCCCAGCTCCAGGGATTTGAACGCAAACAAAGCGGCGGCGCGGGGAGCGTGGCGAGCCCGGCCTGCGGACGCCCCCTGTCGGCCCAGAGCCCCGGCGCAGGAGGGCGGGGGGCGGGGGCTGCGCCCCAGACCAGCCCCCCAAAACGCCCCAGGCTCCATCTCGGCTCCTTACCCGAGGATCGGGCCGCACCCCGTGGCGTGCTCCGAGGATCCGCCCGGCAGCGGTGCTCCCACCCGCAACTCCCCCCAGGGCGAGGAAACGGGCAGCCGGGAGGAGGGGTTGGGGGGAGGGGTGCGGGCTCCAGGCGGGGCGCCCCACACCCTCGCCCACCCCGAGCGGCCAGCCGTGGACCGCGGCCCTCCCTGCAGGGCGAGCGCTCCAGCCGGGGACGGCGCGGCCCGGCTCGGCCCGGGGGCCTGGCTTTCCGGGACAACCCACCTCCCCAGCGGAATGGGCGGGCGGGCGAGGGGCCGCGGCAGGGAAATCCGATCCCACAACATCGGCCTCGCTCCAAGCCCGCCCCAAACTTTCCATCGGGGGTGGGAGCGCCGAGGGCAGTCCAGGAGCCTGGCGAGGATCCCGGCCGCGGACCGGACCGCGCGAGGAACCCTCGCTGGTGCGCCCCTCCGGCCCCGGGGTTGCGGGGCTGCAGGCGCTGTGCGTCCCACTCCCGAGACCCTGCGAAGCAGCAGCGGGGGGCGCAGGAAGGATCCCCGCGTACAGCCGTCTCCGCCGCCGCGGCTCCCCGCGCCCCAGCCCCTGTCCCTCCCTCGTCCGGCAGCCCCTGCCCAAGCAAGGGGACAAAGCGGCAGCTCCGGGGCCCCGCGGCTCCAGCCTCCCGCAAGCCCGGCCTCGCTCACCTATTGCGCGCAGCTCCAGTCCCCGGGCGCCGCCCTCGCGTTCGGCTCCGACCGCCGTCCGCCCCTGCCCCCGCGTCGCCGCCTGCCCGCGCTCTCCCGCCAGCCCTCCGCGGCCCCTCTGCCACCGCCCCTCCGTCCCCGCCCGGCTCCGCGCCCCTAGGCTCGGGCTCCCCGCGCCACCACGGCGGGCGCCGGCTCTTTCTCCAGCGCGGCCGCGGCTCTCCGCCCCCTTCCCCTTGACGTCAGGCTGGGGGGGTCGAGCGGAGGCCGGGGGCGGGCCGCGAAGGCTCGCTCAGGAGGGGGCTGCGACCTGCAGCGACCTGTGGACCCGCCCGCTCTCCGCCCGGGGGCTCGGACCTCCGCCCCTCCGGGTGCCCGGACCTCAACCCCTCCGGGTGTCCAGCTGCCCCGGGGCTCGGAGTCGCGGGCTGCGCCACAGCGCCCGGAGGGAGGTGGGGCGAGGGAGGGACTCCGGGTATGGCCACGGGGGAATCACACTCACCCGATCTTTCTGAAGTGTCCCCCGAAGACCCTGGGCGAGCTGTGCTGGGGAGAGGGACTCCCGACCCTGCAGTTGCAGGAACGACCGCGGGCGAGCCACGTCGAGGCGAGTATCCGGGGGAGGCACGCTGGGGAAACCGAGGCGTCTTTTGGGGCGGACCAGAGGGGTCTGCCTTTTGGCCCCCAATTCTGCTTCTTTCTAGGCCCCGAGGACCACTGGTCCCTGCCCTCAAGTCTGGAAAGGGCTTCACCAGCCAGGAAGACCCTTCAATCAACAGAAAGGGCCTGCTCCTGCTTCTCACGCTTTGGGCAAAGCGCCTATCCCCAGAAAATGACTCCTGGTGCCACTGGAAGGCTGATTAACAAGTGGCATGAGCCTACTGTTCAGATGAAAGGGGCTGGGGGGGAGCCACGCTGCAGAACCACCGCCACCTTCAGAACCACCAGCCTCCGCCCACAGCCACTCCTAGAAGCAACTTGTAGCTCTGGCCTCATGGGCGGTGCAGCGTCTTTCCTGCCAGCTGGTCCTCTGAGCTGGGCAGGTGGTTAGAAGAGGTGGTCCTCATGGAGGACACCCCATGGGCACCTGGAGACAGATGCTACCTCCTGGCTAGGGGCAAAAGGCAGAGGTGAAGGGACTTGATGTCCTGAGGTTTGGAGGTAACTTTAAGCCAGGGTGCAGTCCTGGAGGGGAGGAACACTTCAGGCTGCGTCAGCAGATCTGGATTATAAATCAGTCCGACAGCAGCTTTTGTTCTGGGTTAAAACTTGGCATCTGAAAAGTGGAGACCAGAAGAGTGGTGGAGATAATTGAGAAAAGCAGCCCAGTATGGTTTCAGTAACAATCGGGTCTTTGCTGGTACACATAATGTCCCCTTCTCCCTTGCTGGCCAAAGCCACGTTTCCCAGCTCTTTTCCACTAGGAAAAAGAAAAAAAGCTGTGGCCTTGGAGATGCTGGAGATAATGACCATGGGGGGGACAGAGAAGGCCTCCTGCTTCAGCTGACAAGGTGGGAGAAGATGTGTCACCCTCGTGTTGATTAGTTTATTCCCCATATCTATTCAAGTGGGGGATAAACTGAGATGCAAGTGCCCTCACTTGTGTTCTGTGGTTTAGATTTTTGCAACTTGTCTTGATGTACATTTTCTTACTCCACCCTTTAAAAAGTAAGTAATTTGGGAGGCTGAGATGGGAGGATCACTTGACCCCAGGAGTTCAAGACCAGCCAGGGCAACATACTGACACCTTGTCTCTACAAAAGAAATTATTATTATTTTTTTGAGACAGAGTGTCACTCTGTCACCCAGGCGGGAGTGCAGTAGCGCGATCTCGGCTCACTGCAACCTCCACCTCCTGGGTTCAAGCGATTCTCCTGCCTCAGCCTCCCAAGTAGCTGAGATTACAGGTGCCTGCCACCACACCCAGCTAATTTTTGTATTTTTAGTAGAGATGGGGTTTCACCATGTTGACCAGGCATGTGCCACCATGCCCAGCTAATTTTTGTATTTTTAGTAGAGATGGGACTTCACCGTGTTGGTCAGGCTGGGCTCAAACTCCTGACCTCAGGTGGTCCACCCGCTTAGGCCTCCCAAAATGCTGGGATTAGCCACTATGCCCAGCCCCGAATTTTTTTAGAAAAACTAGCAGGGCATGGCCTGGCGGGGTGGCTCACACCTGTAATCCCAGCACTTTGGGAGGCTGAGGCGGGCGGATCACGAGGTCAGGAGATCCAGACCATCCTGGCTAACGTGGTGAAACCCTGTCTCTACTAAAAATACAAAAAAATTAGCCGGGCGTGGTGGCAGGTGCCTGTAGTCCCAGCTACTCGGGAGGCTGAGACAGGAGAATGGCGTGAACCCGGGAGGCAGAGCTTGTAGTGAGCCAAGATTGCTCCACTGCACTCCAGCCTGGGCAACACAGCGAGACTCCCTCTCAAAAACAAACAAACAAACAAACAAACAAACAAACTAGTGGGGCGTGGTGGCATGCATCTGTAAGTCCCAGCTACTCAGGAGGCTGAAGTGGGAGGGTCTCTTGAGCCCAGGAGGTTGAGGCTGCAGTAAGCCGTGATTGTGCCATTGCACTCCAGCCTGTAGAGCGAGACCCTGCTTTGGCAAAATTAAAAAAATAAGTATTGTTGCTCCCCTTTTGGAGATGAGTCAAAAAGATTAAACAACTGGCCCCAAGTCATGGAGATAATTAAAAAAGATTAAATAACTAGCCCCAAGTCATGGAGATAAAAAGGTCAGAATTTCTTTTTTAGAAACGGGGTCTTACTCTGTTGCCCAGTCTGGAGTGCAGTGGCACAGTCATGGCTCAATGTAACCTCGGACTCCTGGGCTCAAGCCGTCCTCCCACGTCAGCCTCCCAAGACTACAAGTGCACACCATCACACACGGGACAGGGTCTCGCTATATTGCTCAGACCGGAAAGGTCAGATTTTTAAATCAGGTCTTGGGACTCCCAATTCTGTTTTTCCACAAAGTCACCATCTATCCTGACAATGCTCCATTTCATGCTGTTTTTCCTCACCTTCAATACTGCTCCCCGATCCCCCCACCTCTAGGTGTGAAAGTTACCAGGAGAGACCTGAGCTCTCTGGCTGTGACTCCAAGGTGGCCTCAGTGGAAAGTTTCAAAAGGCAACCGGTTTGGTTTCACTGGCAGGGCAGCGGCAGGCGTTTAGGTTCTGGAGGCCCAGGAATGTAGAAGCCTCCAGCTAACAGACTCCACACGCCTATCCTCCCAAACGCTCTCAGAGATAAGCTCCCAGCTCCCTCTACTTTTCCACCTTCATGCACTTCCTGCTGTATTCTGTCCATTCCAGCACTGGCACTTTCTGTGGGTGGGTGGGCAGAGGATACAGTTTCCTGCATGACTACTTGCTCATGATTCATACTTCTAAATGAAAGTACAACTGACAGAAAAAAAGGATTTCTGGGTCTTCAATTAACAAAAAAATTACTAATACAGGTACTGGGGGTTGGGGGAGGCGCACGTACCTGGCTAGTCTCCCTAGGGCCTAGCATATTCTATGGAAGGTATCCACACTTTGGGACTCAGGCCTTGACAATTGCTTGTGGTCGTGTCAAGGAAAGACACAGAAATTGTGCTAAATGACTCTCAAGGGTCTTCAAAGATCACCCAGCAGCTCAGGCCAGCCCCTACAGATGACCTAAGAGTCTTTCCTGAAAAGCAAGTCCCCCTCCCCATCTCTTGATGTTGGTTGTGGGCTACACTGCCCTTCATTTGAGCTACTCACCTGCCAGCTCTCCTAAGGCAGCCAGAGGGAGGCCCGGGGTGGACACTGGGTTCTCTGGTGAACGCTGCCTGGTGGATTTCCAAGGCAGCCAGGACTGCCGTCATCCCACAGATGGGGAAGTGAGAAAGCTTGGGTCAGCTACCCTTCAAGGGTCTTTCTGAGTGCCTGGGGACCGAGGTGACTGGGGACATAGGAAAAGGACTCTCCCTCCCTACTTCCTCCAAAGGAGAGTTATCAAAGCCACCCACCTGGGACGTCTTTCCCTTCCCAGCCCCTCCCTGTCACCAGTACCAAAAGGAAGCAGGAAAACATCCGTCATCACAGCCCCGGATGCGGATTTTCCAGTGGCTCCTATCAGGATATCCCCCAGCCTTTTCCCAAGGGCTTAGGGATCTGGAAAAGTCAAAGATCTGGAGGGCAAGTGGTCACATTGCCAGCACCACTGTGAAAATCTGGACCTTGGGGAGGCTGAGTCTCTAACTGATCCCAGACTAGTTTTAGAAGATCTGGTCAGCTCCCAGCCAGTCCCAGAGAGGGCCTATTACACACCCCAGGGGACAGCGTACGCCCTTGGGCGACCTCATAGTGCACACCTCTGCTCGGGTTACAGCCAGGTCTCTGGAGGGACTGAGTCGTCACCGACACCTCCTCTCCCCTTGGTATCTATTTCTCTCTTGGGGGTGGGTATGTTTGGGGAGCAGGAGAGGAGGGGACAGTGGACAAGAGCCAGGACTGGGGAGGAAGGCTCCAGTTATCGACGCTGATGGATAGCTCGGCTCCTTCTCAGAGCCAGGTAGGGCCACCTTCGAGAACTGGAAACTCCCCCGTTTAGCTTCTCAGGCCTCCCTACTTCTTCTTTGCCCTTGGCAGTAAGAACAAAGAAGGGAAATTTCAAAGGTGATTTCCAGGTTTCCAGAGAAAAGTGAATAGCTGCAGATGAACTGTCAGTGCATGCAGTGTGGGAGCAGGGCAGCCCCCAGGGCAGGTGAAGGAGGCTGGCTCACCATAGTCCCTGCTCACTCACTGGAGGATCCGAGGTTGACCTGATGCTGCCGGGGCTTCAGGGGTGCCCGGGCCATGGGGGCATGTGACGCAGCCAGAAACAGAAACTTGAACTCTCACGGAGGTCGCCTGGCATCTAAGTCACCCTGGCCGAGGGTTTCTTCCACCTCTCATTTGGCAAAGGCTGCTAGGCAGAAAGGCGTCCTGTGTGGTATCCAGCACTGTGCTGTGCATGTGCCTGTGCCCGTGCCCCTGAATAATAGATGCCCCCAGCTCCTAGCATTCTGGGGACGCAGTGAGGGAGGCAGCTGTGTCTGAAACAGCGCCAGGAACTGGTAAGCTCCAGTTCAAGTCTGCGTGTTGAGCCACTTGGCCTGAAAGTCCTTTATTTTGGGGGAGTCTCTCTCCTAGTTAGCCCACCCACCCTATCCCTGTGCATGAAAGCCAAAGAGAGGGAGGGGTACATAAAAGCAGAACAGTTGTATGCAGCCGCCATGGGAGAATTAGCAGACAGCCAGGGTTGAGGAGTGGGCACAGTCCAGTGTGGCAGGGGCAATCCTCTGCCACTGCCTAGGTTGGAGGAGTGGGCAAAGTAGATGTCCTGGAGCACAAAGGGACCACTCACTTCTCAAGGGGTTCAGGTCAAAGATACCTAGGACCCTATTAGGGATCAGGTCCCATGAACTCAACTGGGGCAAGTCGGAGGAAAAGCAAAAGCAGCATCTGGAAGTGTCTTCTGAACCGCCCCCACTCCTGAGGCTGGGGAGTTGATTTCAGAGCTCAGCACTAAATGGAATTAAGTGTAATTACAGCCCTGATCCACATCTCACTCTGTGTGTCCTCCTCAGCAGGGGCGGGGAATGGGGAGTGGTCCCATTCCTGGGTTTCTGACAGCTCTTGGGCCACAGTGGGCTGGAGGGAGCACTGCCCCTCCCCGGGGACTTGCAGACAGCCCTCTGCTACAGGAGGGGCCTGGGCCTGGGCCCCAGTGCTGTAACTGTAGAGCTGAGAACCCAGCGAAACACAGGCAGAGGCATCAGGAGACTGGACGCTGGCCTGAGCCCTCCGGACAGGGACTGAAGGAAGTGTTCTAAACCACTGATGCTGAAAGACTTTAATGTGCACAAAGAAACCTCACATTAGTGACAGGGAGAGAGAGGAAGGAGGGTGGGGAGGACTGAGGCCCAAGGAAACCAGAGCTATCGGAGACAGAGGCCTTAGGGAAGAGAAGATGGCTGGGAGGAAGTCTGAGGGGTGGGCGAGGCAGAGAGGCCCATCCCTTGCTGAGAGGAGAGGGGGTCGGGGCGGTGGCAGAGGCAGGCTCTTGTCTCATCAGGCTGGTCAGCATGTGGCCTCCTCTGTCCTTGATGCTTCGCTTCCTCCAGTTCCCTGAGCCTGTTCACTTCCTGCTGGAGCCAGGAGCCCTGGGCTGCCCTGACCCTGTTCCTTTAGATGTCTTTCCAGGGGCTGAAATACTGGGCCTGCGGCGAGGAGAAAAGCAGGCTGTGAGGGCCTGGGCCCAGGTGCTGCCCACTGCCCTGCAGCTCCCCGGGCTGGCGGTGTCCATTCAGCACCCATCGCAGGCTCATGCCAGGGGCTGAGCGAGCAGGATGCCGGGTTCACAGTACTGGCAAGGACACAGCGGTCATCAGGCTATGTGACCGTATAAGTGGTCTGTCAGGGCCCCTCTACCAGGCCCTGAATCATTTTTCCTTCTTCTTGTGACAAGCACACTGCTCCCACCAGAGGCTGGTGAGATCTAGTTCCTTGGGGAGTGAGGGTGAGGTTTGTTCTCCAGCCTTCTCAGAGACTTGGCGAAATCTGAGACCCAAACCACAGCCCGTGGCCAATGTGTCAGACCTAAGTCAGAGGTTATGGGGGAAGGACAAAAGAGGAGTCAAGAAGAGGCAGGCTAGGAGAGGAGGGGCACTGGTGGTCGGGTGGGGGATGGTCCTCACCAGGTCCTGTGCCCCTCCACAGAGGACTGGGGGCTCAGGAAAGGAGGAGACCCCGAGCCAACCCACTGCTTGTTGGAGAGATGGGGCCGGAAGGGAGGGCACCGGCACAGGGGCTGAAGTTGGTTAGGTTGGAGGCTTGGGAGTCAGGCTGGCTCATGCCCTGATTCTGACATCCACACAAGCTGCCTGCATGATGGGGGGCAAGCCACCGAGCCTCTCAAGGCCTCTGGTTAGTCTGCTCATCTGTAAAATGGGCTCCTGACAACACCTGCCTCATGGGGGTTGTGTGGGTTCTTGAGAAACGGATCTTCATTTAAGAAACACTAGCTGTGAATATCACACCTACAGGCTCTGAGAAAACTCGGCGGGGCTAGGGGATATAGTGGAGAAGACCAGGGCAGCCTGGGAGCCTTCCTCCTAACACAGCAGGAAGCCAGCCTCAGGCCCACAGCACAAGTAGGCAGAAGGTGAGCAGCTGGGGCCCCTTCCTGGCACTGCTCATGAGAGACTGGCACTCTGGGTCCAGACTTTTCCCTCTCCAGGGCGACTTTTCTTTGCATTTCCTGAGGACTGCGCTTCTCTGTGTCCCCTTCCCTCCGCACCCACCCTGGGCACTGGATTTTTTTTTTTTTTTTTTTTTTTTGAGATGGAGTCTCGCCCTGTTGCCCAGGCTGGGGTGCAATGGCACGATCTGGGCTCACTGCAACCTCCGCCTCCCGGGTTCTCCCGGGTTCAAGTGATTCTCCTGCCTCAGCCTCCAGAGTAGCTGGGATTACAGGCGCACGCCACCGCGCCCGGCTAATTTTTTTTTATCTTTGGTAGAGACGGGTTTCACCATGTTGGCCAGGCTGGTCTCCTGACCTTGTGATCCGCCCACCTCGGTCTCCCAAGTGCTGGGGTTACAGGCGTGAGCTACCACGCCCAGCCTTTGGCACTGGATTCTTGATAAGAATGATGAAGGCCCCCCCTCAAGGCGTCCCCACCCTTCCCCCGCATGCCCACTCCACCCATGTCCCTGCCAGGAGCTCAGCAGCTGCAGCGGGGGTGGATGCGCTGGTGGCTCTGGCCAGCCCTGCCTGACCACTTCCCACCCCTCCCAGGTCTGGTGGCTGGAGGGGGCACCACCTGGGGCTGGCAATGGGTCAGCAGCTCCTGCCAACGGATGTAGGTCTGGGTAGCCAGGTCCTTGAGCATGGTGTGGTGCATGGCCTGGGGGCTCTCCCGGATCTGCGTGCTGATGTGGCGGTCCAACTGCATGCACAGCAGCTGCAGCTCGCCCTGTGGAGGCGGAGGGAGGCCAAGAAGCGGGTGTAGCACGAGCCAGGCACATCCAAAGCCGGGCAGGAGGAGAACAAATTCAGAGAAAGGAAGGGGCACATTTGAGTGACTGTTCAGAAGTTGAGCAAGAAAAGGAGGATGGGGCCAGCACAACTGCTGGGGCTTGGGTCAGTGTCCCTTGTGGGACACTGTGGGGAGGAAGAGGCCCTGGCTTTCCCAGGCTGGCTTCCCTCTCAGCCTCCCACTCTCTGCAGTTCCTAACAGTGGGCTGGGCGCCATCCCAGCCAACCCCACGCTGCTTGGGGGAGAAGACACAGCTGGGCACCCCCATCCCAGCCCTGCCCCTTGAAAGACTCACCCACTGGTCTGGAGTGATGTCCTGGCAGCTGACAACCACCCCGGCCAGCATCAGCAGGCTGTGGCACAGGTAGCAGGCCTGGAGGGAGAGCACGGGGAGAGCTGCTTCTCTAACTCCACCCAGGGCAGCATGGCGTGCCCTCCACCTGCACACTCCCCACTCTCAGGCTTGGCAGGCCAGGGCAGGGGCTCAGTCACCCCTAGGCTTTCAGCGAGTTTCCAGGGAGGCATCTTCAAGGGGACCTGGGTGAGCCAGGCTCTGGGCCGGCACTCACTTGGAGCTGTGACTCCCTAGCAGGCACTCCCAGCCTGCCCTCTGATGAAGGGCCAACCTCCCTTCCTCTAGAAAAAGGAGTCAGCCACCCAGAAACACACATTGTCTCCCAGCCTTGTGCTGGGGCAGCAGAACGCACCTTCTGGGGAGAGGGGCCTATCCACTCTGATCTCTGCAGTCTCTGTTCCCTGGGACACCAACACGGGTGCAGCCTGCCGGGACAGTCGCCTTGCTGACCCGAGGAGGCAGATGGAGAGATGGAGCTGATGGTTTTGGCTGAGCGTCTGCACACCTCACCTCCATCCTCATTCCTGCCAACTGCACACTCTCAGCAGTGAAAACAGGACGCAGGCCGGCTCCATCTGGCCCGAGAACAATTTGTTTGTTTGTTTGTTTGTTTTTGAGACGGAGGAGTCTCGCTGTCGCCCAGGCTGGAATGCAGTGGCGCGATCTCGGCTCACTGCAGGCTCCGCCCCCCGGGATTCACGCCATTCTCCTGCCTCAGCCTCCCACGTAGCTGGGACTGCAGGCGCCCGCCACCTCGCCTGGCTAATTTTTTGTATTTTTAGTAGAGACGGGGTTTCACTGTGTTAGCCAGAATGGTCTCAATCTCCTGACCTCGTGATCCGCCCGCCTCGGCCTCCCAAAGTGCTGGGATTACAGGCGTGAGCCACCGCGCGCGGCCCCGAGAACAATTTGATCTTGAGGCACCCCTGGACTCTTGGTACCCATTCACCTATGGGATACGTGCTTGCTGTTTAGAGAAAGCGAGCCATGGGGAGCATCCCAGGGCGTGAGGCTCCAGAAGGGATGCAGCCTGCCCTGGATTCCCAACTGCTGCCCGCAGATGCGCCCCTCCACTCAGAGGGCCCTGCTGCCTTGTCCTCTCGGCTCTCTTTTCATGTCTAGGATCAGGAGATGGCAGATGACCAGCCCCGAGGACGAGCAGGGGTGGGAGAGGCAGGCTCTAGAAATGCTGGCAGGTGACAGTGGGCTGGAGCTCAGAACCAGCCCATGGCCCCTGTGCCCCAGCTTCCCCTGCCCTTATCACCCGGCCCTCCCAGGGCGCCAGGCAGTGCCCCAGCAATGGCTGCAGCTTCTTTGTACAGGCCCAGGAGTCTCCTCAGAACAGAAGCCAGATGACTTCTGAGGACATCAGATTTGGTACCATCAACTGACTTATTAAACCCAAATACCGCAGTGCAAAATCCTGAGGTCGAAGGCCACCTGGGGCTCCCACCAGCGGCGCCCACCCTGCCTGGCATCCAGCCTGTTCTTCAACACAACAGCTAAGGCCCACGGGTGGTCTGACTCCCCAGGCTGACCAGGTGGCATTGCACACGGCAGGCAGAGAAGACACAGTAGGGGAAACCGAGGCGTGCCTCCAGGAGAGCTGCCCTGGGGTGGGGAAGACCCAACCTCTCTGAAGCCCAGCTCCCTCTGCCTGCCGGGTCCCTGCAGCGGCCTGTGGATGCCCGAGTTGCCCGGCCCAGCTGGCCTGCTGGCGATGCACTGCTGGCTCCCTGAGCTCCCCTTCCCTCCAACCTGGCCTTGCCTTTGCGACTCTGTCCAGCCTTTGCAGTCTTGCAACAGCTCACTGCCCCCTTGTCATAAAGCAAGTTTGGGCCTGTGTGCCAGACACTATACCTTCACTGAGACATGGTGACATGAGACAAACTCAGACATTAGAGGGAGAAAGATACTTCAGGAGGGCAACCATTTGGTCAGGAAATAACATACCTCTGCTTCTGCACAGACCAAAAGGAGAAAGGGCCCTTCCAGGGTTTTTGGGGGGTTGAGGGAGTACAACTTAGAGGCTTCAGGAAGTGACTAAGCTAAAGTGGGCCTCAAAGGAACAGTAGGATTCGAGGTAAAGATGGCCCTGTGCAGGCAGAGGAGGGCTGATGACAGACCCTGAGGGCAGTTCCAGAAACAGAGGCCAGTACAGGTGCAAGAGAGTGGGGACAACCTGCGGGGCAGAGTTGTGGGAACAGGCTGGGGGTGCCTGGGGGAGGCAGGTGATAGAATGTGGCCACACTGGTGTGCTGGAATGTACTAGGTAGTAGGAAAATGAACTCTCTCTGCGAGAAAGGATTACAGGGTATCCTTACCTTTCCTTTTTCCTTTTTTAAGATTATTTCTCTACAGTGTGTGTACTCATACAAGGAGAATACAATGAGAGTTGGTTTAAAACATCTTTTTTAGCAAGATACTGCCAACTGTAATTGGCTGAACCTAACTGGGTTTGGGGTGGGTGTGAGGCATGGGAGCAGGACTTGGCCATGAAAAGCAGCCGAGACCCAGGCTGGGCGAGGTGGTTCACGCCTGTAATCCCAGCATTCTGGAAGGCTGTGGCTCAGGAGTTTGAGACCAGCCTGGGCAACATAGTGAGACCCCGACTCTACAGAAAACAAAACCAAAAGATTATCCAGCATGGTCACCTGGAGTCCCAGCTACTTGGGAGGCTGAGGCAGGCAGATCACTTGAGCCTGGGAGGTTGAGGCTGTAGTCAGCTGTAACTGTGCCACTGCACTCCAACCTGGGCAACAGAGCAAGAGCTGGTCTCAAAAAAAAAAAAAAAAAAAAAAAAAAAAAAAAAAAAACCTGAGGCCCCTCTTTGAGAGGGCAATCTAATGATGAGAGGTGGTAGGGGATGCCGAAGAAAACATCCAAGGGTTATCAGGGCCATCACTGAGGACGGCTGGGGAAGGCACCCTGGGCTGTCTGCGAGGGAGAATGTGTGGGACTGGGAGGGGCGAAAGGGGGCCTGTCCCTCTCAGACCTTTCACTCCTGGCCGCTGATGGCGCAGCTCACTGGCCCGCTCCACCCATGGGCTCTCAGGGGAGTCTCTTTGTCTGGAGGAGGCCCAGCTGCAGAACTTCCCCTCCTAGAAGGAGTCGTGGGGAGGGTCTGAGATCTGAGGAATGCCCTGGAGGAATATCAGAGAGGAAAAATGTGTCAGTGGACTTAGCCCAGGCAGTGGAGAGTTACTGGTTTCACAACTTGTTTCTTATGCTGATTCCCATAATTGAATCTGCAGGGGGCAGGGAGGGGGGAGGGGAATCCCAGAAAAACGATTCCGAGTGTTTGGGTGGATAGTGAGTAGGAAATGGCAGTCCTAGAGAAAAGCCCTGTTAACCACATTTTATAAGCTGTTTTTCCCAAAGGGAAAAAACTAAACCTGCCACTGCCTGGAGGCTGGGTGGCTGGGTACATGTCTTCCTTGCATTTGAGGTGCTTCCTATAAGGAAGACGTTGACCCAATTTAAGGAGATTGGTGGCTGTGCAGATGCCCTCCCTTGGAACATCTCCAGGGGCTTGGCTGAAGCTGGATTCCCAGTAGGGATTTTGAAAAGAGGCCTTCATTATTGGCATAGGAAACACCCACACTTCCATCTCCTCCCCGCATTTCCCCAGGACTCTCAGTCTCAGAGGTGCAAAGAGGTAAGAGAGAGTCTGATCCTGTCCAGACAACAAGCAAGGTGTCCCCACCCTCCCACCAGACCCATCTCTCTGTGTGAAGGTCAGAGGAACAAAACCTCAGTGGAAACTGAGGACTCTGTAGCCGGGAGCAGGCAGACCCTGAGTCTCCCCATCTAAACCGCCAGCGGCTGTGGACACCTGAGTCGCCCAGCCCAGCTGGCTTGCTGGTGATGCACTGCTGGCTCCCTGAGATCCCCTTCCCTCCTACCTGGCAGGGGCAGGCACGGGAGGGGTGCAGGGCAGGCAGGGGTGGGTGAGTGAGAGGGCCCTTCCCAGCAAGACAAGAAGAGCCAGGTGTGATAGCTGTGCTTCCTGCTTCCTTCGCAATGTGACCAATTACTGAACTTAGCAAGCCTGCTCCTGTCCTGGCTGGCACTACAGAGGCACGGTTCATCTTCCCTTCCACAAGGCAGGAGAGCGAGGCTGAGCCAAGGCTGCACTCCCTGCCTTACTTGCTTCCTCTCCCTCTGGGAGCACAAAGTGGCCCTTCTATACGCCAAAGGGAGGCCCTTCCAGGTCTCTTAGAACTGCTTGGAGAGGTGGGGATGTCATTGTGGCCTTAGGGTTAGCCCTCCTTGGGTGCTGGGGGGCCACACTCGTCCAGGCCTCAGGACCTTGTCTGAAGATGGGACCCAGCTCCTGCCCCATGGCACCTTAGTCAGGCTGGGAAGCCCTAATGGGAAATGGGACCCCGGAAACCTCAGTCAACATCATGGGGAAAGGCAGAGTCTGAGGGCATGCCCGGACCCAATACTGACGAGAAAAGCCCGGCCCATCCCTGCCGCTGCTGCCAGCAAGGGCCGAGCTCCCGTTTTCTGGGTCTTTCCCCAGAGTCTGGTGGGGCTGGCTCTTCTCAGAAGTTCCACGCAGGAATGCCTCACTCCTGGCTCTAGAGCCTTCAAGGGGGCCGTGCCCTCCCCCTGGGGAAGAACGACAAGGCTGAGTGACAGCAGACAGCAGACTGGGACTGTCACCAGAGGAAGGGAGGTCAGCATCTCCATGTTCTGGTCCAGCTAGTTCTGACCCCAGGCTCCCCCAGCCAAGACTCCCAAGTCAAGTAGGAGCCATTAGCAGCGCTTTTGTCATAGACAAAAGGGAAAAAGGGCGGCTATTTCCCAGGAACTTCATCCTTTAGAAAATTCCCCTCTAGCCAATGCCAAGGGAGCGGGCTGTGGCCTGGGCTATTTACACTGAAGGGGGGCAAGAAAGGAGGATGGAGAGGCTCTCCCAGGAAGCCACTCACTCTGGCCAGAACATACAACCTTTCTCCCCCACCAGGTCATGATCAAGAATCCACTCTTAACCCTGGGCAAGTCTTCAAATCCAGCTCTCTCCTGGAGGCTGCCAGACCGGGTGGGGAAGGCAGACCTGTTTCTGGCAGGAGGACCCTGTGGAAGCAGGTCCAGCCAGGCTCTGGGGCAGCTAGTGTGTGTGTGTTGGGGGGAGAACCAAGGCTGACCCAGGAACACCTGCTGGGAAGGACAAAGATGGACCCAAAGGGCACAGCTCTCCCAGCCAGGCTGCTGGGGCCCAGGGGCTCAGCCCCAGGTGTCCGTGCCTCTCACTCAGGAAGCTGGCCCTGATGTCTGCTGGCACTGGGATTCTGGCCTGGGGTACCAGGAGCCAGGGGGTTTCCTCTTGCTTTCTCCTTTCCATGCTCACAGCCCTAGCCTGGCTGGGCTGCTCTCAGCCCAATCTGGAGGCCTAGAGGTCCAGCCCAGCCCAGGAGAAGTATTCTGCCTTAGGTGTCATCATTGCCACACACAAGTCCTCTCAGGACTTAGGTGTAAGCACACAGACTGAAGATCGACTCTAGAGCTAACGGAGTCTGGGAAAGGCTGAAGCTGTGCTGGTCTACCCTGGGCCCTTTCAGACCCGAGGCTGGGGCTGGGCCACAATCCTTTTTTTCCCTTTTTTGTGCAATGTAAACCTATATAGTACCACTTCACGGCATCCTGATCCAGTAGGGCACGCAGAGAGGGCCTGGGACCCCGCCTTCAGCAGACATGGAAGTTGTGGTGTGGGGAGGGTCCCTGATGTGCATGACCCTGTGTCCCGGAAGGGCCGGTCTGGCCCAAGAGCAGATGTCTGGTCTCTCAGCCTTCAGCAGGACAAGCTCCCCAGGTGTGCGTGGATGGTGGTGGGGTCTCTAAAGAGGATTCACACTGTGGACATCCCCCTTGGGAAACAGCAAGGGTCCACAGGCCTCCTATTGGAAGGATAGGGTGAGGCTGAGGCTGCTCCCCCAGGGTGGAGGAGGAATGCCCTTTGCAGCCTGGGCCCCCGGGGCACGGTCTAGGTATCCACACAGGTTGGGCGCAACAATGATGAATCATGAGTAATCCAAGGTAGGACTACTCAGGCCCCAGGCCAAGAGCCTCAGTCTGGGGAGGGAGCCAGAGCTTAGGTGACTGGTGTGTCCATAGGACACCAGGCGAAAGGGGATGCATTTTTCTAGGTACATGCCTTCTGAGCCCCAGCAGTGTGGCACTGGCCACCAGGATGAGGCTGCCATGTCTTCCCTGCCCCATGAGCAAACCGCACAACCTCTTCCCCTTGGCCAGGCAGCTCTGCTCCAAGGTTGCACCCCCGACCCTTGGCTTTGGCAGACACTAAAGAAGGAAGCAGAGGGCGGTATCGAAAGCTCTGTTCCCAAAGGCAAGCTGACTTGGGAAGTGACTCTGACCAGGACAGGTCACCGGTCATAAGTCCTAGTGAGGAAGAAATGAAGACATATGACCAACCACTAGGAAATGAGGCGGGTGACCTAAGACCTCTTCCTAACCTAGGGTCCCAGAAGACACAGGGCCAAGAGGCCAGAGACCAGACGTCTTAGCCAGAGAGCAGACGTCACTGGTGGGGCCTGCCAGGCAAGACACCCAATTCTGTCAATGAAAGTGCCTGCAAGGGCATGGGGTGGGGGTGACCTAAACACGGTCCCTAAACACGGAGCAGGGATGAGGCCCATTTAGGGTAATAGGAGACAGGCTGGCAGCAGATGGACAGGCAGGACTTCTGGCTTTGCTGCAGTGAATGGCCATTGAATGGAAGTTTGCTTTCGGGCCCTGCTGGGCAGAGAGGTGGGTGTCTCTTTCCAGGCTGCAGAGGACTCGGGGCCCAGCACATGCCCACACCCTCCACGCCCTCAGAACAATAGCTCTCGCCTGCACCTCTGGCTTCCCGGAGAGTGAGTTCAGAGATCTGAGACCCTTCACAGCAGGGATCTCTTAAGTTCTATCCCTAGCTGGGGCCTGGGGCCTGGGGCCTGAGCAGCCCTGGCTCCTGATCGTGGTACTGAAGACAGGGAGGGAATGTGGAGGCCATGGCGCACGGGGCTGGGGAGGGAAAGAGATGGAAGGCTGAGAGCTCCAGATTCCTGCAGACCTGCCATGGGGAGGTTATCTCAGAGCGTCTCCCCATTCCTCCATCCGCTGGCTGGTGGCAGGAGCCAAGGCACTGGAGGCAAGTCCTTGCTGGAGGGCGGAGGGCTCCCACCCAGTCCACCTTCCTCTCTGGCTTCCTGCTGGTGGGGGTCAGGGAGATGACAGGCAGGGATTGGTGGGGTCTTCCTGCTCCTCCAGCTGGGACCAGAGACCTCGACACCAGGGAGATCTGGACCAGAAAACCTAGCTCTGCAGACTGCCCAGAGAGGGACAAGATTCTCGGTGCCTATGTGTAAGAGTTCACACCGGTACACGTATACATCGGTGCATACGTGTCAGTGTGCGTGTGAGCGTGTAGGGTGGAGGGGGTCACTGACACCAGCCAGGGTGTTGCATAACCACCTGACAGAGCAATGGTTTCCCCATGGCTTCCCCTTCTTGTCTTACGCTTTTTCACTTACTGAATTGTCTCCAGGGTGTTGGCACGTCTGGCCAGAGCCTGGGACTGCCCTCATCCTTCCCACCAACACCAGAGCACAAGGCCATTGCCTGTGACTAAACCACAGGGATGCTGCAAACGTCCAAGGGTCCTGTCCTTTCCCTTCCTTTGTAAGAGTGTCCCAGCCTCCTGTCCCGCCTCCTGTCCCCTACACTCAAACCAAACTGTTCCATGGTGGTGACTCCAGCCCTGACTCGAGGGGTGGATGCGTATCCCAGGCTGGTCACTCACTGTATGCTAGCTTGCCAATGTGACTGGCTTAGAGATGGGCACCTGACCCAAACCAAGCCA
This sequence comes from Nomascus leucogenys, assembly GCF_006542625.1. Classification (NCBI taxonomy): domain Eukaryota; kingdom Metazoa; phylum Chordata; class Mammalia; order Primates; family Hylobatidae; genus Nomascus; species Nomascus leucogenys. The sequence goes on from NC_044394.1 coordinate 47,530,342, forward strand.
GTGAGACGCCATTCTGGTTATGATTCGAGGGCCGAAGCTCTTTCTTGTCCAGGAAGAGTTAAAGGATGAGGAGACCCAGGTAGTGTTAGGTTAGAAGCTGAGTCACTTGCCTAGGGCTGCTGAGGGAAGGCCGTTGAGCCTGGAGGAGGGGAGAGCCTGCCTGGGAAGGCACCAAGGGCCAGAGCCCGGAGGAGGAGGGTGTGACACTGAGGTTTTCTGACACTGTTTAGCCCTTGGGTCCCTCTAAGTCTGATGAACTGTCCCAGGGCTTTCCAGGATTTGCGTTTGTGTTTCCATCACTAAAAAGGCCTGGCAAAGACAGGGAAGAAGGCACAGAAAAGGTGGTGCACAGAGAGCACTTGAGAAGGCCGTGGTCGGCCTGGCAGCTGTTCCTGCAGACTGAGGATGGCGTGTAAGGGACCTTCCCCATTGTGCTTGGCCGTCTTCGGTGCACAGCTGGGGCCTCAAACACTGCAGCCTCGAACTTCTGGGCTCAAGCCATCCCACCGAGTAGCTAGGACCACAGGCGTGTGCCACTGTGCCCTGTTAACACCACACCTGGCTCATTTTTAAAAAAACCTTTTGGCCAGGTGCGGTGGCTCACGCCTGTAATCCCAGCACTTTGGGAGGCTGAGGCGGGCGGATCACGAGGTCAGGAGATCGAGACCATCCTGGCTAACACGGTGAAACCCGTCTCTACAAAAAATTAGCCAGGCGTGGTGGTGGGCGCCTGTAGTCCCAGCTACTCGGGAGGTTGAGGCAGGAGAATGGCGTGAATCCAGGAGGCGGAGCTTGCAGTGAGCCAAGATCACGCCACTGCACTCCACCCTGGGCAACACAGCGAGACTCCATCTCAAAAAAAAAACTTTTTGCAGAAATAAGGTCTCCCTATGTTGTACAGGGTGGTCTATGAACACCTAGCTTCAGATGATCCTCCTGCCTCAACCTTGAAAGTGCTGAAATTACAGGCTTGAGCCACTGTACCTGGACAGGTTGAGGCATTTCAGGGGGAGCCATGGGGGTTGTGGCTGAGGTGAGACTCTGGATTGACCCTAAAAGGTAGCTGTTCAAGTATGTGAAGCAAGATGTAAACAAGCCACGGGTTGAGCCATGCCCGCAGCAATCCAAGGACAGGAGAGACAGTCTGGGCTCTGCAGGAAGGAGGGACAGCAGGAGCAAAGATGCGGCATTGAGAACAGAGCGTTTCTGGGAGAGCATCACTGCTTGGATTCAAATGTCGCGTGTGATGTGCAGCAGTGAAGCCACGCATCGGGCCAGTTGGCGGAGGCTCTGGATTGCAGTTTCATACAATGTGACAGGCACTAGAGTCTATTTTCCTAAATCAGAACGAGAAGAAGATAATCCACAGGGTTGTCCAGGAAGAGTTAAAGGATAAGGAGACCCAGGTAGAGTGTTAGGTTGGAAGGTGTTGAGTTACTTGCCTAGGGTGAGAGGCCCCGAAGGGTCTCCGGGAAGACTGGGCCTGGTGGGGTGGGGCAGCGAGCAGGCCTGGGTGCTGCCAAGGCCCTGAGCAAAAGCTGGCTGAAGAATGCAAGCCTGCCTCCGCAGCTTAACTCTGTCACTTCAAGCCTGCTCGTACACTTGCAAAGAAACCAGAATTTCTGGGACCCAAACAAAGCTGGCCTGAGCCTGGGCCCTGCCTGGCTTTGGGATGCCCAGAAGTACTGGCCTGTCCCCAGATCTGTAGAGGTCCCCCTCTCCTGGAGGGTCAGCTTCCCAGAGGCCATCTCTTTGAGGTTTATTTTTAAAGATGTCTGATGTTCTGTACTTTGGAGGAAGTAAGACAGAACCAACCACAGATTAGACAGGAGAGGAACTCACAAGTTCTGAATATCCATTTTCTGTTCCTCAAAACCAGTCGGTTTCCTCCCAGCCCTCCTGACCTTGGTCTGACCAAGGTCCCCAGCCCAGTGGGGCAGTAAGGAAGAGACAGACACTTCCAGGCGGGAAGGCAGAGAGCATGGGAAGAACGGGGAAAGAGGCTCCACCTGCCTTTCAGGGGGACAGAGGGTAAGTGGCCTGTGCCCAAGGGAACACATGTCCCATTGCTGGAGTTGAGCATGCCAGCAAGAGAGGGCAGAGGCAAGCACACAGCTGCCAGAGGGCAGTGGCCCCCTCCCTGCCCAGCCCTGCAGTGAGAGCCAGGCCTTTCTCCACAACCTCCCATTAAGGCGGTTCTTGGCAGGGTCACCCAGCACAGGGACAGACAACTGCAGTTACAGCAGCGGGAGCGAAGCAGTAAAACTTGTTTGCCAACTGTATCAACACACGTGGCACACCACAAGGATATACAGGAGATGTGAACAGCACGCACTTATGCACAAACACACAGCAGAGGCCACACCCTCTGCAGAACATGAGCAGAGGTACTCAGAATGAGCATGAGTGCATTGGAGTCGGCACAGCTGGGCTGAGTTTATCCCAGAGCATCGCCCAATCCCTGGAGCACACCCCCCCTCCCCGCCAACAACTCCATTCTGTACAAATGCACTTCTCCAATAAACAAGCCACACATCCCCAGGCCTCAGGAGCATGAGCTGGGGACCTTAAGTGGTATGCACCTAGAGGAAGCGGATAGAGCCACTTGCGCTCAGCTGGGGGCCTTGGTCTGGGTGGTGCCCCCGCAGGGACCATCACAGATGCAGAACCCACAGACTGTCCCTTAGCTGTTATCCACTGGGGACATCATCTGGCTGGGAGGAGGACACGCCCAGGGGGCAGCTGGGGAGATGGGGACCAGGCTCCTGGTGCCTGACTCTGCCCCAGCTCTGGGACCTTCCCCCTTTGTGGTCCTTAGTTTCTTTCCATACAATGGGAAATACTTAACAACTTCACAGTCCCCAAATTTAACCAACCAGAAGAAAAATTTCCATCCCACCATAAAGATCCTGGTACTGTATGCCTCCCAAATCCCTAAGGGGAAAAACAGAATTAAAAAACCTCATCAACAGAACATCAGTAGGCCCGTTGTGGTGGCTCATACCTGTAATCCCAGCACTGTGGGAGGCTGAGGCAGGTGGATCACCTGAGGTCAGGAGTTTGAGACCAGCCCGGCCAACATGGTGAAACCCTGTCTCAACAAAAATACAAAAATTAGCCGGGCATGATGGTGGGCACCTGTAGATCTCAGCTACTTGGAAGGCTGAGGCGGGAGAATCGCTTGAACCTGGGAGGCAGAGGTTGCAGTGAACCAAGATTGCGCCATTGCACCCCAGCCTGGGTGACAGAGCAAGACTCTGTCTCAAATAAATAAATAAATACCAAAAAAAATAGAGCACCAGTAGAACAAAAAGAAAAGCAAGAAATGATAAGGAAGTGTGGTAACGAGAAGTATGATATGCAATAGCAGGTTTTGACACAGCCAAAATATCAATTATCTCAATGGACGTGAATTGGGGCCCGTTGAGATGGCTCACGCCTGTAATCCCAGCACTTTGGGAGGCTGAGGTGGGAGGATTGCTTGAGCTCAGGAGTTTGAGACCAGCCTGGGCAACGTGGCGAAACCCCAACTTTATTAAAAAAAAAAAAAAAAAAAAAAAAATTGGCCAGGCGTGGTGGCTCACACCTGTAATCCTAGCACTTTGGGAAGCTGAGGTGGGCAGATCACCTGAGGTCAGGAGTTCGAGACCAGCCTGGCCAACATGGCAAAACCCGTCTCTACTAAAAATACAAAAATTAGCCAGGCATGGTGGCAGGCACCTGTAATCCCAGCTACTTGGGAGTCTCAGGCACGAGAATCACTTGAACCTGGGAGGCAGAGGTTGCAGTGAGCCGAGATCCAGTCACTGCACTCCAGCCTAGGCAACACAGCGAGACTCCGTCTCAATCAATCAATCAATCAAGCAATATAAATAAATAAAAAATTAGCCCGGTGTGGTAGCATGTGCCTGTCCCAGCTACTTGGGACGTTGAGGTGGGAGGATCTATTGAGCCTGAGAAGGCGAGGCTGCAGGGAGCCTTGATGGTGCCACTGCATTCCAGCCTGAACAATAGAGTGAGACAGGCCCTGTTTCAAAAACAAAGAAAAAAGAGTGACTAGACCATGCCCTTCATGACCCTGAGCCCTGAGGCTGGACAGAACACACCAGACAACATCTGGCCAGATATGGTTTATACAAGTCAGCTACAAGGAAATAAACTGCCCAAGAAGACCCTGGTTCTGGGTTGGTGGGCTCAGGTGGTAGCTTGGAGAGACAGTGGCAAATTGAGTCAAGTTATGCAACATTTTTCTGCCTGAGGCCAAAAGGACAATCTCCCTTGATTGCCTGGGAAGGCAATCAGGGCGAATTGGTATCCATGGGCCAAAGGGAGCACCTGGAGGCCAACTCTAAGTATTAAACTCTCCCATGTTAACTCTCCTACAGGAAAACACTCTCTGCCACCTCCGTCACCCAAATAAGCCCTCTGCCTCCCACGTGGCTGTACCAGACCCCCAAGCATCACTCCAAACCAGATGTTTACTCTTCTCTGGGAATAAAGCCCAGCTCAAACCAGGCATGCACACGGCCATAGATAACCAAAAGGGGCTCGGCTTTGTTTTCTTTATCCAGAAGCTCTTCAAAATGCTAAAAATGTTATCAGCTCACTAAGCGGAATAGTCCACAGAAGCTCTTATAGTCCATATGAGCTCTGCCTGCTCAGCTAGGACTCTGTGCTCAAAGCCAGGACACACAGCCAGTGCAGGCATCTATGTTGCCCCTGATTCTCTCCAGTTACCGACCCCCATGCACAGCTGCAGCAGGAGCTCATGGCTTCCTTTGCTGAAGTACTTGGTGATTTCCCAGGCAGGACCTCACTAGCTTATAATTACAAACGATGTGCTGGGATTGGTTCTGCCACATGCAGGTAACACTTCTTTAGTCCAGAGCCTCCTGCAGGAGAAGGCCAGGCTATAAGCTCTTGTGGCCTTAACGATACAGTGGCCTTAATGATACAAATACCTTAAGAGACAAGGGGACCACGAAGCAGAGGCTGGTCAGATGGCGCACAGGAGGCAGCAGGTTTCCAGAACGGGGGCAGGAGAGCGAATAGCGAATGCCAGAACAGAATGGAAGAAGGGAGTTCAGAGAAGGACAAAAGAATTACAACTGGATTCATTTGTTCACCTAGTGCCAAATGTGGGACGCAGTGCTAAGAGACACTGGATGTGCCCACAGTCTGGCTGGACAGGGGGCAAGCAAAGGGACAACTTTACTTGCCAAGGGATCAGTGAGGAGAGAAAGTTGTGCCCTGGACACCAACAGCAGCTCTCCCAGCCTCTTCCCAGAGGGAGAGGCTGGGCCAAGGCCTGAGGCAGCAAGAGGAGGTGGGGAAGGAGCTGGGCAGAAGTGTTTATTTGCAGGGCTGGAGGAGGGCTGTGACCCAGCCGCACAGGGCAGGAAATCTCCCAGACAGGAGTGAGAGGGCCTGGGGGATGGGCAGGCCTCAAAAGGCAGAGGCTCAGCTCAGCAGCCCCAACGCTGGGAAAGTAGACATTTCCTCCAGGCTGGGCCACCTCAGGTCAACCTTACTTTGGCCTCAGTTTCCCCATTGCACTGAAGGGAAACGAAAAGGCAAAGACTCTGAGCTCTGGGGATGAAAGGCTCAGCCATGGCTCAGACCACCACTCCTTATAAAACAGGGTGGATGCCGCCGCTGTTGTTTTTGGCTGGTGAGTGGCCCATCTAACCTCTTTGAAGATGAAACATGCTGAGGCCTAATGAGGAGTCAGCCGGCCGGGGTGGGAGTGGAGCCCAGTCACCTGCCCCACCTGGCCCCTCCCAGTCAGAACAGCACCCAGCCCAGGGGACAGAACCCAGCCCAGGGGCCTGTTTCACACTTCTGTGCCCGTGCACCCTCCTCTGCCCAGGGCTCCCTCACTCAGAGGCAAAGGTGTAGCAGAGGTGGAGGCAGAGCACAGCAGAGGTGGTCTAAGGTGGTCTCGGGCTGCAGTGAAGGCTTCTGAGAGCTGCCTGGGCCTCGCCTGCCCCCTCCACTGCCCTGGACCAGTGCACCCTACCCTTTTGGGGCTCTGCCGAGCTGCATAGTGCCTCCATGTTTTCAGGCCAAACAGGTCATTTCTAACATGGCGGCCAACCAGGGGGAGGTTTTCAAACCTCCTTTAGGTGTGTGAGAATAGTCCTCTAAAGAAAAGGCATCCTCAGTCTGCTCACTGTCCCTCTTTCCAGCTGTTGAAAGGATGTCTTCTGCCACCTGGATAGCCTCTGAAACACAGTGAGCCTGGCAGGAACCACACCTCTGCTGGGTGAGGCCCAGGACTGGCCCCCAAGGTGCCTGCAGGCCACACTCTCCGCTCAGCCAGACCAGACGTGACCCTCTTTCCTCTGTCGCGCCACTCACCTTCTTGTTCTTTGCCCCCCTGCCCAGGCCTCCTTGAGTTCTGTTCAGACAGACCACCCCAGGGCTGACCCCCACCTCCTCTCTAGAGGCCCCATAACCAGCCTATAACCAGCTCCAGTTTCTGGGGAAATACTTGGCACAAGAGAAGGGGCATGCAGACAGCTCACGCTCTCCTGGGAGGCAGCAGCCTCATAAACGCACTAATATCAGGCACAACTGAAAGACAACTTTCCCCACATGTTCCAGAAGAGGAGCATGCACCTGGGGATTAGCATATCTCTTTAATGGTTCATTTGTGTTCATTAAGTAATTAATTTATTTATCTGATTTGCAGAGTGATGCCTAAAGGTTGGACTTCTGTTATCAACATCCAGCCTCCGAGTGAGTTTCTAGAATTACCATCTTCCCCAATTATGACGATCCCTATCTCCATTCTTCATCCCCGAGTCCCCAGGGGCAGGAGAGTGCATCGAGGTTTAAGCCCTGCTCCCTAGGAAGCTGGGCCCGGGACGCCCACTCTGAAGCCCTCACACCCACCACGTCCCTGCTCTGACATTCGCCCAGGGACTCATAGGCCTCACTGTTCCAAACTCCACAACCTGCAGGCCCTAGGGCACCTTGTTGCTCCTGACTCCCACCAGAGCTTGGCTTTCAGGAAAGCTGGGCAATGTCTGGAAAGTCAATTAGGAAGAACTGGGGACAGGCCAAGGACTCAGCCTCAGTGACAACCATAGTGAAAATGAACAGGGAGGCTGGGCCCAGCTCTGCCTACAGAAGAAGGGATGCTCTGCACGTCTAGACAACCCTGCGCTTATCCTGATGTGCTCCCATCCCCTCCCTGGCATCCAGCTCCTGCATCCTCCCTAAACCGTGCTGTAAGGCTAACTGACAACCCCAGATCAACAAAAGGCACACAAGCAGGGACAGGCGGACATTCGGCCCCTACGCCTGCGCACAGGGCGTCCCCAGCGCCTGCGGCACGGGTAACAACACTAATTACAGGTGAGATGCTGAGCACCTCTGCTCAACACAGGGAGGCAGCCTGTTGGTCTCTGCCCTGGCATGGCCCTGGGGTTCTGGAAGGACCCGCAGGCCATGCAATGTGGACAGCCCTGCCTTTCCCTGCTACCTGTGGTGGTGGCACCGTGGTGGAGGCAGGCAGGTGCTGGGTGTTCACTCACCTTGTGGTCTAGCTCGGCACTAGCCTTTGGCTGTTGCTCCTGGCAGGGTGGCAAGGGCACAGAGCCCAGGTACTGCCTGAGAGATGATGGCCTCATGAGGCCCAGGAGCCGGCTGAGCGAGGACAGCTGGGGAGGAAAAGGGAGGTTGTCACTCACAGAGGGTGGTGGCCGAGAGCTCAGGGTGCTCCCGGGAATCGGCCTGGACACCTCAGCTGGTGGCAGTGGGTTAGAGCACTGGCTTCTGAGACCCAGACCCACCTCTACCTTATGAACTGTGGCCTCTCGGATCCTGAGTGTTCTCATCTGTAAAATGGATCACACATACTTCCCAGGAGAGGAGGGGTACCCAAACGTACCCAGCTCCCCCATGCCCCACCTACCCACACACAGACCCACACACACTCATCCCCCCACAGACCTGACACCCACCCACTCACCCACCCACTCATCCTCCCCACACCCACACATTCCCAGGCCTCCCACCCCCACCCACCTACCCACGTACACACAGACCCACATCCACACCTACTCACCCCTCCACAGACCCCACATCCACACCCACCACTCACCCACCCACCCACATACACACAGACCCCACACACATATCCACTCATCCCCCCAGACCCCCACACACCCTCACCTCCATCCACCTACCCACTCACCCACACCCACACCCATCCCCACCCACAGATCCCCACCCACACCCATTCACACACACACCCACTCACCCACATACACAGACCCCCTACACACACCCCCACCCACTCATCCCCCCACACAGACCCCCACTCACACCCACCCAGTCATCCCCCCCATAGACTCCCACCCACACTCACCCACACCCATCCCCACCCACCCTGCACTGCCACTCTGCATCTGTGGGCCCACCCTCCCTTGCATCCCTCTCTTTTGGTTTAACTCTTCTCTGTGGAGGTTTGGAACACCATGAAGAGAGACCATGGACTAAGTCCCCAACTGTCCATCACCATGAGCAATGACCACCATCATCTTCATTCCGCCTGGCCTGTGTCTTCAGCCCCTGCCTTCCACTCCCCTTCCCGCTCTTTTCCTTCCAGGGGATTTTAAAGCAAATACATTGTATTGTTTTACCCATAAAGACCTTCTACAGAAAAGATAAGGATTTCCCCCCAATCTAACCATAATACCATTTCTTTCCTAACAGAATCACCGAGTCTTCCTTATCATCATCCAACACCTGTGTTCAGTTTTCTGTCTCTAAAATGTCCTCCAACGGTTGGTCTGTTTGAAGGGAGATTCACCACAAGGCCCACACACTGCATTTGGTTGACTACGGCACCTAAGCTATTAGCCACCCCAGCCCCCATTTAGTTTTTGAATAAACTGCCCAACCTCTCCGAACCCCTCTGGAGGGAATGTGAACTGCGTAAGTCCAGCTGTCTACAGTTAGCCGCTCCTTCTGGCCCAGTGCATGCACTTGATTCAGGTAGCCTGGGCCCGGGCCCAGCCCCAGCAAGGACTGCCCAGCTGCCCTGAAGCTAACTCTTGGCTGGGGCAGAGGCAGGCAGGCTCCCAGCCCTTGGCCTCTGTGAGGCCACAGCAGCCCTGGGGGCAGGGCGGGGAGTAGGCGGGAGCAGAGCCAGGGTAGTTCACAGAGGCACCATCTCTTTAGATGGCACAGAAGCAGGGTGGCCATGGGCTAGGGGCTTGAGCCCCGCAGCCCAGCCCCCCTCTTGAGCCTAGCCTGGCTGGCACACCTGGCTTCCTCTGGTGACTCACCTACCACCTGCTCAGCACATCAGCCGGTTATGGGCTGAGACAGCCCACAAGAGCAGCTGGGCTGGGGGCTAGGAGTCAGGCCCAGGGCCTCAGCTTCTGGAAGGCGGCCAGGGCTTCTCAGCCTAGTGTCTGATCCTTTTGGGAGGGGAGAGGAAGGTTCTGGGCGAACAGAGGCACCATCTGGGGCTTCACCCAAACCACGGCTGTGCCGCCTTGCTCAGGCTTCACAAGTCAAGATAGTTTCCAGAACAGTCCTGCCCACTCAGGGCTCACACTGTGCAAGCATAGGGTCAGGCTCTGCAGCCCACACCCCCAGTGTGGCCTTCGGGCAGGCCTGGCCCGGCTGGGACCCTCCCTGCTACGGGAGGCCTGAGTGGGGCTGGGCAGGGGCGCACAGGACAGCACTCTTGCAGTGCTTGCTCTTGTGTTTTTCCTCTCACTCATGAAAACAGCTTGGCTGTGCTCAGTGCAGCAAGCTGCTGCCCCTGCGATCTGCCTGTGCCGTTGAGCCTTCCGATTGTTTATTCCCTTTTGTTTCCTTCTCTGGATGCTCCAGCCAGCCTCTCTCCCACATACAAACCCCTCTCCAGGATAAGGGCTTGTTTGCGCCTTGTGGGAGAACCAGCAGGGATGGGCCAGACCAGAACTCTCCCTACACCAATATCACTGCTGGCAGCTGGCTCTGCAAACACTCAGCCGCTTAGGGCAGACACCTAGGGCAAGAAGCAATGATCCCTCAGGAAGACAGGCCTCCACCAGCCTTCTCAGACACAGGGAAGAGGTGGTGGAGGCTGATTTCCAGAGAAGCAACTGGCCACACAGCATGTTGCTCCTGGGTGCAAATCCTGGCTTCCTCCTCACCTAGGAGAGGAAGCCAAGATCTTAAGTGTCTGCAAAGACCCAACGACCTGCCTGCTGCTTCCTGGAGCTGGTGCCCTGCCTGGGCCTTCTGACCAGACACAGCACCTGCCTCTCTCTTCCTTCCAGCCATTGCTCCACGCCCATCTTCTCAGTGAGGCCCACCTGCCCAAGTTCCCATCTGTCTGCCTGCCTACCTCTCTCTCTCTCTCTCTCTATCTAAACAGAGTCTTGCTCTGTCCCCCAGGCTGGAGTGCAGTGGCACAATCTCTGCTCTCTGCAACCTCCACCTCCCGGGCTCAAGCAATTCTCCTGCCTCAGTCTCCCGAGTAGCTGGGATTACAGGCGGCCACCACTACGCCCAGCTAATTTTTGTATTTTTAGTAGAGACAGGGTTTCACCATGTTGGTCAGGCTGGTCTCGAACTCCTGACCTCAAGTGATCCACCCACCTTGGCCTCCCAAAGCACTGGGATTACAGGAGTGAGCCACAGTGCCTGGCCCCTTTGCAATTTAGTTGCTTTTTATCACCTATTCCCCCTCCCTCCCTGGAATGTAAACTCTCTGAGGGCAGATTTTTCATTGCAAAGTCCCCAGAACCTAGCACCGTGCCTGACACATGGTACATGTCTAGTAAGTATCTGTCAAATGAACAAATGATTGAATGAATAAATGAACAGTAAAGACTGCAGCTAACGTTTTCTGAGTAGATGCAAATCTTTATCCCCCTGATTTGAGCCACTTGAAGCCCACGTTTTCCAAACCCCAAACTGGAAGACACACTTTGACAAGAGGTTTACTGTGTTGCAGGAAGTGCCCCAGGATAAGAAGCAAACTCCTGATTTCTTCCCCAAACCCGCTCCAGCTGCATCTTGCCTAGGGTAGGCAAAGGGCGTCTCCATCCTGCCTGTTGCACAGACCTGGAGTCCTTGTCTCTGTTCTCTTGCATCGCACATCCCACTGTCTGTACTTGGGAAATACACCTACAACCTGACCACTTCTTACCGCCCACACTGCTATTTCCCCAGGCCAAACCACTGCCATCTCTTGCCAGGATTACTGCAATCACCTCCTTCCTCTCCACTCCCAGTAGTCTCTTCTCAACACAGCAGCCAGAGTAATTTTTAAACATTGTATAAATCAGATTTTGTTTCTTCTCTGCCCAAAACCTTGCAGAGGCTCCCCACTTCTGCGCAGAGTCAAAACCCTCACCGTAGCCTTGAGGCTCAGGCTAACTGAGCCTCCACTTGCCTGTGTGACCTCAATACTGTAAGTCCTGTCCTTCAAGTTCAGTTCTCCAACGTGTGCTTCTGCTCCTGCTCCATGGGGCCTCTGCTGCAGCTTGTGGGAGATACAGAGCCCAGCAACTTGGCCATCAGGGACTCCTCCCAGCAGTGCCCTGCAAATTGCTGTGCCCAGATCCAGCCCCAGGTCCTCTGCTCCTACACCAGTCAATTCTCAACCCCTGTGCCCCCTTTTACAGTGAATCAATTGATAGGATTTCTCCAGCACTTGTGCAGTGATGAGGGAAGGGAGGGACGGCCCTTGTCCTGCTGTCTGTGAACCGGGACTAAAGCCCAAGGACCCAGCAGGGCACTTCACCATGAAGTGGTGGGTGTGGTCCAGGATGTCCAGAGGCAAGGAGAGAGCTGGACAGGCTAAGGCGGTGCCCTGCAGTGGTCAAGGGCAGGACTTTAATCCCAGCTCTAGGCGGGTACAGTGGCTCATGCCTGTAATCTCAGCACTTTGGGAGGCTGAGGCAAGAGGATCGTTTGAGCCCAGGAGTTTGTGACCACCGTTGTCAACATGGCGAAATCCTGCCGCTAAAAAAATACAAAAATTAGCCAGGTGTGGTGGTGCCCGCCCATAGTCCCAGCTACTCAGGAGGCTGAGGTGGGAGGATCACCTGAGCCAGGGAGGTTGAGGCTGCAGTGAGTCGTGATCACACCACTGCACTCCAGCCTGGGAAAGTGGAACCCTGCCTCAAAAATAAAATAATCCCAGCTGTACCACTTCCCTGTTGGGTGACCCCGGAAAGTTCCCCTATCTGTAAAATATGGATGACAGTAAGTCTGAGGGCCTTGGGCTGCTAGGAGGGGCAAGCACTGAGGACAGCATCCAGGACACAGCTGTGCTGTGTACATGGGAGCTGCCACTATTGTGGGTCGGGGGTGACAGGTGGAAAAGAAGAAGAGGCCCAGACACAGCCAGAGCTGTGTGCAGAGGGCAGGCAGGGCCTGTGAGGAGGCCCGAGGAGAACCCGCGGCACTGGCAAGCCCCGTGGAGGAGATGTTGGGAAAGGGGTATGTGGGCTGAGTGGGCGGCTGTGGGGACGACGTGGCCCTTTGAAGGAGTGTTTCAGGAAGGTCTGACCGGCCAGACTGGAAAGGGGAGTGCCTGGCAGCCTGAAGACCTGGGAGGAGGCCGTGAGCAGCCCTGGGCTTGCAGTGGAGATGGGGAAGGAGCTCCAGGAAGGTCATGGGCAGGCCCCTGCCGGTCCTTCCTATCCCTCCAGTTGCCATGAATCTCTCACTCCCTTTCTCCTTTTTGCAGTACAAGCACTGACTCAGCCTCCAAGACCTGGCTCAGGGCATGTTCTCTAGCAGCTGCCGCACTGTGCCTGGACAGATTTAGTCATTGCAGCCATGGCCGACTTGCTCACCCCTCTCTTCTGAGGTCATCTGGTGCTGTCTCACCAGTGCCAGTACCTGGCACAGAGCCTGGCACTCAGGTTGCTCAGCTAGTGTCTAACAAACACACGGGTGCATGGTGGGCAAGCAGCAAGTGGGCTGGACCTGGCTTGGCCCTGACAGGCTGCAAGACTCTGGCCCCTGGGGAGCCTGGGAGACCTGCCAGGCCAGGATCTCTCAAGGGGAGGCAGCGCCACTCCATGTACTTTTTTTAAAAAAAAAGAAAAAGGAAAAAAAGAAAAAGAAAAAGAAAAAAAAACGGGTCTTGCTCTGTCGCCCAGGCTGGAGTGCAGTGGAGCCGTCATGGCTCACTGCAGCCTTGACCTCCAGAGCTTAAGCCATCTTCCCCCCTCAGCATCCCCACCCCAAGTAGCTGGAACTAGAGGCACATGCCACCATGTCCAGCTAATTATTTTACTTTTTGTAAAGAACTCCTGAGCTCAGATGATTTTCCCACCTCAGCCTCTCAAAGTGCTGAGATTACAGGCGTGAGCCACTGCCTCCCGCGCCCCCATTCTCCATTCTTTTTTTTTTTTTTTTTTTTTTTTAAGAGAAGGTGTCTGGCTCTGTTACCCAGGCTGCAGTGCGGTGGTGTGATTATAGCTCGCTGTAGCCTCCAACTCCTGGACCCAACGACTCAGCCCTTCCTCCATGACACTTCCCCTCTGCCACTCTGACCTCCACCAGGAAGGCAGCCCCACCAAGCTCTCCTCACTCTATGCACAGCTGCTGGCCAAGAAAAAACAAAACGAAGCAAAATGCCAAGCCTTGAACTGGCTCTAACTCTCTCTCTCTGGCCACCTGTGTCGTGTGTCGTGCCCCCTCTGGCCTCCACTCTGCGCTGGGCCTGTCCGTCAGCCTGCGTCCCAGAGCCCTCCCAGGCACCCCATCTTGAGCTGCCCCGGCCTCTAACTGATGGCTGTTCCCAGCAACACCGCTGGGTCCCTCTGTTCTTCCTTCCTCAGAGAGACCATCTGTGAAGTAACCTCAGTGCCGGTCACCTCCTCACTGCCCCTCCCAAGGTCTCAGCTGGGGCACGTTCTCCCCATGTACCCCGATGACCCACCTGGGTGCCTGTCCCTTCCACAAGCATGCACTGCCTTCCCAGGGTGTGCCAGGCACTGCCAGGTGCCAAGGGGCAGCAAGGGCCAGAAACTGTGTTCCCTGTTCTTCAGGGGCTTATGTTCTGCTTGGGGATAAGGGGTGGAAAACACAGATGCTCAGCAAATAGGAAAAGATCAGGGGGTGGCCACCAGGAGTGACTTAGGACAAGATGACAGCCAGTGCTGGGGCACTCTGGATTGGGTGGTCAGGAAGGCCCCTTGCAGAGGTGACATTTTGGCTGGAGTGGGAATGACAAGAAGCTCCAGTTCTACTAAGGCTTGGGGGAAGCATTCAAGGCAAAGGAAGCATCTGAGGCAAAAGCTGGGGCAAAAGCCAGGCCGAAGCCGCTCAGACAACCCAACCCCACCGGTCACCTCTCGGAACTCCCTCCTTGCAGTCACAGCACCTGGGACTCAGCCATATGGTCCACCTCACCCAGGGATGTGCTGGAACATTGTCTTAGCCCTCTGGGTTGCCAAGGGGTTATGCTGCCTCAGTGGCTAGAGATGCACAGCCTCTAGCCAGAGCACCCCTAGCGTAGCTGAGCTGGAAGGGTCAGTTGTACCCAGCAGCTCTTCTCCCAGGATTCCAGGAAGATTACTGGGGAGGTGCGGGCATGCTCAACCTCCCTTCCATCCATCCTTGGGCTGCCAGTGACCCCTTCATCACCCTGTGAAGTGATGTCCTCTGAGCTGCCAGGAGGCCGCAGTCAGAGCTTTTTGGAGAGAAGAGGAACAGAGGAACAGGACAGGAAGGCTGAACTCTTTTTTTTTTTTTTTTTTTTTTTTTTAAGAGTCTCCAGAGTCTCGCCCTGTCACCCAGGCTGGAGTGCAGTGGCGTGATCTCGGCTCACTGCAACCTCCGCCTCCCAGGTTCAAGCAATTCTCCTGTCTCAGTCTCCCGAGTAGCTGGGATTACAGGTGCCTGCCAGCATGCCCGGCTAATTTTTTGTATTTTTAGTAGAGACAGGGTTTCACCATGTTGGCCAGGCTGGTCTTGAACTCCTGACCTCAAGTGATCCGCCCACCACGGCCTCCCAAAGTGCTGGGATTACAGGTGTGAGCCACCATGCCCTGCTCAGAAGGCCGAACTCTTAATGCCCTTGCTGCCTCAACAATACCTAACCCTGGGGACTGAGGGGACACCAGAGGGAGTAGTTTTAATTTAATAGTATTTGTTTTCATCTTTACAAATAGTATTTGTTTTTATGCTTTACTATAAAACAAAACAACAACAACAAAAAAAACGGGCTGTGGGCCTTGCTGGGGGGTTGTGTTTAATGAGTGTGGAGTTTCAGTTTGGGAAGATGAAAGAGTTATGGAGATGGATGGTGGTGACGGCTGCACAACAGTGTGAATGCACTTAAGGCCCCTGAATTGTACACTTAGAAATGGCTGAAACACTACGCTTAAGAATGGTTAAGATGATTACAAAAAAATTAAATAAATGAATTTATTTATTTGAATTAAATGCTCACTGCAACCTCCGCCTCCCGGGTTCAAGAAATTCTCTGCCTCACTTTGGGAGGCCGAGGCGGGCGGATCATGAGGTCAGGAGATCGAGACCACGGTGAAAGCCCGTCTCTACTAAAAATACAAAAAATTAGCCAGGCATGGTGGCAGGCGCCTGTAGTCCCAGCTACTCAGAGAGGCTGAGGCAGGAGAATGGCGTGAACCTGGGAGGCGGAGCTTGCAGTGAGCCGAGATCGCGCCACTGCACTCCAGCCTGGGTGACAGAGCGAGACTCTGTCTCAAAAAAAAAAAAAAAAAAAAAAAAGAAATTCTTTGCCTCAGCCTCCTGAGCAGCTGTGAGATTACAGGTGCCCGCCACCATGCCCAGCTAGTTTTTGTATTTTTAGTAGAGCAAGGGTTTCACCACAGTGGCCAGGCTGGTCTCAAACTCCTGATCTCAGGTGATCCCGCCCGCCTCAGCCTCCTAAAGTGCTGGGCTTATAGGTGTGAGCCACCACACCCGGCCTTTACTACAATTTTTTTTTTTTTTTTCAGACGGAGTCTCGCTCTGTCGCCCAGGCTAGAGTGCAGTGGCGCAATCTCGGTTCACTGCAAGCTCCACCTCCCAGGTTCATGCCATTCTCCTGCCTCAGCCTCCCAAGTAGCTGGGACTACAGGCGCCCGCCACCATGCCCAGCTAACTTTTTGTATTTTTAGTGGAGACGGGTTTCACCGTGTTAGCCAGGATGGTCTTGATCTCCTGACCTCGTGATCTGCCCGCCTCAGCCTCCCAAAGTGCTGGGATTACAGGCATGAGCCACCGTGCCCAGCAACTACAATTTTTTAAAAAGACAGGTTCTCAGCTCACTGCTCTGTCCTCAGCGCCTAGCACATGGCTGGCACGCAAGCGGTAATTCTTGACGAAAGAACTTGAGTAGAGAGTTCAGAGCCAGCTTAACTCTGGGGCCCGATGTTCCTGGCCTTTGGGGAAAGCCTCCAGAGCCTGCAGGCGGTGGCCTTCCTGCCCAGGCCTGAAGCAAACACTCACCTGGGTCTTCTCTTGCCAGAGAGGGAGCATCTCCTGCTGGCCCAGCATTCGAGCAATGATCACAAGGCTGAGCTGGCTTCGAAGCCGCCTGGGGGAGAAGAAGCGACAGCCTGAGAGCGGGTGTGCTGGAAGTCGGGGAGCCCAAGCAGAGAGCAGGATACCCATGGAGAGGGGACTTTGGGGGAGCCACCCTCCATCTGGAGTACCCCAGCAAAGGACTTTCTCCATTGGCTTACACCATTATGTATTCCAGGAGGAATGAAACTCTCATGATCAGAAAATTAAATAATAAATCCACACAAAAACTCAAGTCCCTGGTAATTTCAGAGGCCCACAGAGCAGGGCTTTTCTTAGTTTTTTATCCCCTCTGCCGATACATATCCATGGATCCATAAAGGCAGGCGCGCTGAACTGCTTTTCTTTTCTTTTTTTTGAGACGGAGTCTCGCTCTGTCGCCCAGGCTGGAGTGCAGTGGCGCAATCTCGGCTCACTGCAAGCTCCGCCTCCCGGGTTCACGCCATTCTCCTGCCTCAGCCTCCCAACTAGTTGGGACTACAGGCACCCGCCACCACGCCTGGCTAATTTTTTGTATTTTTAGTAGAGACGGGGTTTCACCATGTTAGCCAGGGTAGTCTCCATCTCCTGACCTCATGATCCACCCGCCTCAGCCTCCCAAAGTGCTGGGATTACAGGCGTGAACCACCGCACCCGGCTGAACTGCTTTTCAATACACCTCTGCCTCTTCTTTCCTTTGTGGCTCCACCCCTGCAGGGTGGGGGAGGCTGGGTGACTGACTTGGCCTGCGGAGGCCAAACTTCATGATTTTCTTTTCACCCAGTATACACTGGGCTTTCCTTTAGGAAATCCATCTCCTGCCAGGCTCCCAGGACAGGCACCTGACCCAGTCACTGACAGGTGGCCTCAGGCTGTGGCTGAACTATCAGCAAAGTGCAGGCGTGCAGGCCTTTCCAGCAGGGCCGCCACTATAGCCACTGGTGGCCATCCTGCCTCCTGGAGGGAGAATCAGGAAGAGGAAGCCACAGGGAGGCAAAGAGGCTGAAACAGAGCCCTGAGAATGCCCAGAGACAGCTGTGCCTGGAACCCCTGGCCCCTGGACCTCTCACCCCAGCCTTGCATGCAGAGAGACTCCCTGGGTGAAGGGGAACTGAGGCAGGAATGGCTTCCTCAAAGCTCCGGTGAGGCTGGGATCACAGAGGCACTAATCTAGGGTCTAAAACCCCGGGGCGCTTTTAAATTTTCTTAGGAAAGAGTCAAGAAAGTCAGAGGACTCGACAAAGCAGCGGACTCTTGGATGTTTCAAAAACCAGAACAAGCAGCAGCAGCACCGCACCCCAGAAGAGTCAACACGAGCTGGGGCCATGACAGGTGCTGGTGGGGGTGCAGGGTTACAGGCGCTCACACACAGCTGGCAGGATATTGATGGGTGCACCACTGCCCAAAACTGGCAAGATCTACTAAAGATGTGTTGATGCCCACCCCATGCCCAGCAATCCTACTCCTAGGTACAAAGTTGCAAAAAAAAGGAGAGGCACTAGAAGGTTTGCAGCAGCAGCAGCAACAGCACAGTGGACAGACAGATCAGGCTGTTATCCATACAGCTCAGTCCTATGGGGGGGTGTTGTGATTATGAATGAACCACAAGTACCTCCAACAACATGAACGACCTCCAGTGTGGTAGGAAAGCAGCTAGACACAAAGAATGTATCTGCATGGTCTGATTTTTTGTTTTGTTTTGTTTTGTTTTAAGACAGAGTCTCGCCCTGTCACCCAGGCTGGAGTACAATGGCATGATCTCGGCTCACTGCAACCTCTGCCTCCCGGGTTCAAGCATTTCTCCTAAGTCTCCCAAGTAGCTGGGACTACAGTCACACATGCGCCACCATGCCTGGCTAACTTTTTTTTTTTTTTTGTATTTTTAGTAGAGACGGGGTTTCACCATGTCAGCCAGGCTGGCCTCAAACTCCTGACCTCAGGTGATCCAACCGCCCTGGCCTCCCAAAGTGCTGGAATTACAGGCATGAGCCATTGTGCCCAGCCAACAGGGTCTCATTTATATGAGGTACAAACATGGGCATGCCAGCTACAGTGCTCCACGCCTGCAGTCCCTGCTACTCAGGATGTTGAGGTGGGAGGACTGCTTGAGCCTAGGAGTTTGTGGCTACCTTCGGCAACACAGCAAGACCCCAACTCTTTTATGCCCGGGTTTAAGCGATTCTCCTACCT
The DNA here is from genome assembly GCF_006542625.1 of Nomascus leucogenys. Taxonomy (NCBI): domain Eukaryota; kingdom Metazoa; phylum Chordata; class Mammalia; order Primates; family Hylobatidae; genus Nomascus; species Nomascus leucogenys. Next base: position 47,549,035 of record NC_044394.1, read on the forward strand.
CAGCCTCCCAAGTAGCTGGGATTACAGGCGCCTGCCATTATGCCCAGCTAATTTTTGTATTTTCAGTAGAGACAGGTTTCATCATCTTGGCCAGGCTGGTCTTGAACTCCTGACCTCCATGATCTACCCACCTCAGCCTCCCAAAGTGCTGGGATTACAGGCGACCCCAACTCTTAAAAAAGATGCAAATGGAAAACTTTAGCTGTTGGAAGTCTGGATACTCGTGACCCTGGGGTCGGGGTGGGGGGCAGGTTCTGATCATGTTTCATTTCTTGACCTGGGTGCTGGCTTCATGTGCATTGGACTTGTGAAAATGCACTGAGCCATACACTTCACGGTCTTTGCTCTATTGTTTGTATATTGCAGTTCAATAAAACAATTAAGAAAAAAATTCAGGCCAGGCACGGTGGCTCACGCCTGTAATCCCAATACTTTGAGAGGCCGAAGCGGGTGGATCATTTGAGGTCAGGAGTTCAAGACCAGCTTGGCCAACATGCTGAAACCCCATCTCTACTAAAAATACAAAAATTAGCCGGGCGTGGTGGCACGCACCTGTAATCCTAGCTACTCGGGAGGCTGAGGCAGGGAATTGCTTGAACCTGGGAGGCAGAGGTTGCAGTGAGCAGAGATCACACCACTGTACTCCAGCCTGTGCGACAGGGCGAGACTCCGTCTCAAAAGAAAAAAAAAAAAAGAAAAAGAAAAAGAAAAAAAAGTTCAGCTGGAAGGGAGATAGGACTGCTAGATTTAGCAGATTAAAATATAAAATGCCCAGTTAAGCCGGGTGTGGTGGCTCACGCCTGTAATCCTAGCACTTTGAGAAGCCGAGGTGGGTGGATCACCTGAGGTTGGGAGTTCAAGACCAGCCTGACCAACATGGAGAAAACTCGTCTCTACTAAAAATACAAAATATATATACACAAAAAATATACATATATACACAAATATATATACACACAAATATATATATATACAAATATATATATAGATATATAGATGTATATATCTATATATATATATTTTTTTTTGAGACGGAGTTTCACTCTTGTTGCCCAGACTGGCATGCAATGGTATGATATCAACTCACTGAAACCTCTGCCTCCTGGGTTCAAGCGATTCTCCTGCCTCAGTCTCCGGAGTAGCTGGGATTCAGGCATGTGCTACCATGCCCAGCTAATTTTTGTATTTTTAGTACAGACGGGGTTTCTCCATGTTGGTCAGGCTGGTCTTGAACTCCCTACCTCAGGTGATCTGCCTACCTGAGTGATCTGCCCACCTTGGCCTCCCAAAGTGCTGGGATTACTGGTGTGAGCCACCGTGCCCAGCAAATACTTTTTCTTTTTCTTTCTTTCTTTCCTTTTGTTTTTTGAGCAGGAGTCTTGCTCTGTTTCCCAGGCTGGAGAGTGGAGAGCAGTGGCGGCATCTCAGCTCACTGCAAGCTCCGCCTCCTGGGTTCAAGCGATTCTCCTGCCTCAGCCTCCCAAGTAGCTGGGATCACAGGCGTGTATCACCAAGCCTGACCGAAAATAATTTTTCTAGCATAAGTTTATCCCATGTGATATGTGCATCGTGTCTAGCCACCCTGAGAGGGACCAACCATTCCCCTCCATGCCTGACTGTGGAGACCTGATATGAACCATCGTGGGGCTGCCCTGACCCTGGGTCCCTTTAGTCTCAACCCCTTCCTGTGCAGCACCACTGTGTACTCACTCAACACTTCCCACTTGCCCCACACTGAGCCCTGAGGAAAGGCAGCGCCCACCCGGACTGAACCATGGGATAAGGAACAGAATCCCCTCTCTACGGCCCCTGCAACAGACCCCCGTGGGTGCAGGCCACCCCGTGGCCCCACACCCAGAGCCCCAAGCTTCAGTTTCTCCCCCACCCACAGGCCTTCGCCTCCTTGTCAGACAGGGCCAGCTTTCCAGTTGTTTGGGAGCCCCAGCAGCAGCTGCGCCGGGAACACAGTGGGAGGTCAATGGCCCCTCTGAGCTGCTCCACAGTGAACTCAAAGCCAGTCAGAAGTCTGCATCTGGGTTTCATTAATCCAAAACTCGAGGCCTGCGCGGGAGCTCGTTTACTCGCAGCGGGCGAGGAGGGCCGGCCCGGCCCAGGGGTGAGGGGAGCAGGCAGGCCGGCAAAGCAGTGCTAGGGGTGGTTCCAGAAGGGAAGAGGCGGGCAGGGTGGGTCAGGATGGGGCTGTTATCCAGAAATGAAGAAAAGCACCAGAAGAAGCACCAAGAGGGTGAATGGATGAAAAGAAACCCACACGTGAGTGGCGAGCCCCCTTGCTGTCCCCGCCTGCCCACTGCCTTTCATCCTGATGGCCCTCCCTGCCTGCCTTTTAAACCCCGTCCTGCATTCTCAGTTCCCACTGGGACACAGCAAGGGGGGTGTGGGGGGGCGGGGCGAGACCACTTTTTTATTTTACAGACTGAGAACTTATTCCATGAAGAAGAAAAAGAAAAGCTTCACCCCAACACCACCCAAATAGTGCAGGGCACAAGCAGAGGGGCTGGCCGAGGCTGGCTGTGGGCTCTCCCTCCCACAGAAGAGGCCTGACCCCAGCTGGCAAGGCCTCCTCGGAACTCCAACCAGGTTCAGAGGAGGAGGCAGAAGCCATGGGGCCATCCCAGCCACTGTCATATAAGGCAACAGGCCCCAGCCCTGGCGTGCACCAGCCAGGCCAGGCTAGGCCAGGCCAGCTTCTGCCTCCGCCCTGTCCCCCTCCATCCACCACGGGCCTCCACAAGACCAGGACGCTGGATTAGCACTCAGAGGAGTCGAAGGTACTGAGACATTCACAAATGACTTTTCCAAACCCGCAGCAGGGTCAGAAGTGGAATGCCAGCGCTCTGCTTCCCAGCCTCCACAAGGGGCACCCAGGAAGGCAAAGGCACCAACCACGTGGGCTGCTGAGATGTCAGGCGGTGACATAGGCCAGCACAGCCCCTCTGGAGCCCCTTGTCTTCACTCCCTGGGAGGGGAACTGGGCCCTGCCAAGACTGAACTGCCCTAAAAGGCTGTCAGGCACCTGGCCAAAGGCATGAGCTGCCTTTTCCAGTCTCCAGGGCAGCTCAGGAAGCAACGGCAGTGGAAGGCAGTGGCCTGCTCCACCGTGGCAATGCTGCCTGACATGCTGCCTCAGGGCGTTCGCCTGGCTCGCACCCTGGGGTTCTTGTCCATCAGGCTGCCCGTCAGCCACCTGCTCGGCACTCCTTCCCTGGACTCTTCCATTGCGCACTTGCCAGGTGGGAAGAACCAGGGGGTGGGCTTAGAAGCTGGTTGTCCCTCCCAGGGGTCTGCGAGCCCACAGCCACCAGCCTGCCTGGTCATCCACAGACCAGTCTGAGCACACACAGTGTGGATGGGAGTAGACGGCGGGACACAGTCAGCCACAGACCCAGACAAGTGGACCACCCAGGGCAACATGAGGAACCGTCTATAACCATTGCACATTGACGTGGAGAGGTCCCACAAACCAGGTGTTGAGCCAAGGAAGCCAGACCCAAGGGAGAATGCTCTGCATGGTCCCATTTATATAAATGTTTAAAAACAGGCAAAATTGGGCTAGGCACAGTGGCTCATACCTGTAATCCCAGCACTTTGGGAAACTGAGGCAGGAGGCTCATTTGAGGCCAGGAGTTCGAGGCAACATAGGGAGACCCCCCGCTCTCTCAAAAACCAACCAACCAACAAAACAGGTAAAATGAATCTATGTGATGGAAGCTGTGAAAGTGATTACCTCTGCAGGAGGGAACGCCTGGTAGGGGCCCTACGGGGCTTCTGGGGAGCGGCAGACGTTCTGTCCCATGGTCAAGTGGTACACGGATGATCTCTTTTGCAAAGGGCACGAAGTGTCCACCTATGATATGTGTCCTTCAATTCATACGTATTATAATTAAAAGGTACACATGGACAATCATACCAACTTCCATTCTCATCTCCCTCTTTGTATGATGATAAAAATCACAGAACCTCAGGCTTAGAAAACACCTTGAAGTCGGCCGGGCACAGTGGCTCATGCCTGTAACCCCAGCACTTTGGGAGGCCGAGGCAGGTGGATCACCTGAGGTCAGTTCGAGACCAGCCTGGCCAACATGGTGAAACCCCGTCTCTACTAAAAATACAAAAATTAGCCGGGTGTGGTGACAGATGCCTGTAATGCCCGCTACTCGGGAGGCTGAGGCAGGAGAATGGCTTGAACCTGGGAGGCAGAGGTTGCAGTGAGCCGAGATTGCACCACTGCACTCCAGCCTGCCAGCCTGGGTGACAGATCAAGACTCCGTCTCAAAAAAAAAAAAAAAAAGAAAAAAGAAAACACCTTGAAGTCACCTAATCTAGCTTCTGCATAGTTATCCATTTTAATTCTCTTTGCCGCACCCACAACAAGTGTTCACTTCAGCAAAGGAAGTGCAGTATCTGCCAAGACAACCCAAATTCATTTACTGGACTAACCAAAGGAAATTGTTCCTACATTTTGCCAAAACCTGCCCTTCTGGGACTTCCACTCAAAGCTTCTGGATCCCGTCCTCTGGGGCCTCCAGGAGGGAGCTCTCTGCCAACCTAGGTCCTCTGCACTGGGAAGAAGTTGCCACATTCCCGTGGCTGCCCCTTCCTGCAGGCGCCACAGCCCCCCCATTCCCATCTTTTTGTATCTTTTTTTGCCATTCTGGTTTGGGCCCTCTGACGGCCCTGGGGGTTGTCAATGTTCCCTTTCAAGTGAGACACTTGGAGTTGAGGCTGATGCTCATTTTCTTGGCAGCCCCACAACACAACGCAGTTAACAGATTGAGACCAAAGTCTTTTTTTTCACACATCTTGCTGTCAAATCCCATTTCCCAGATCCTGTTCTTAATTGTGCAGCTGGGCCTCTCTTTTCAACTCAGTCCATCATTACGGTCTGTTGAGATCTTCTGGGATCTTCAGTCTGCTGTCAGTTGTATTCATGTCATCTGTGAATCTGGCCATTGTTCCATTAATAGCCTCATCCAAAACACTGGGCCTGCCCTGGCCAACCTGTGAGTGGAGACAGAACTCGGGGTGGTGACAGGGCCTGCCCTCTGGGCACACTTTGATGGCCAGCAGCGCCTTTTGATAATGAGCCCACTTCATTCTATCATCGTTTGACCCGCATTCCTTCATGCAGCCAGCCTATGGTGACAGCCTCTACCAAATGCCCAGGAAACCTACATACAGGCACTGCACAGTCCTCTCTGGAGTATGATTCTGGTTGACCTGTGGAAAAGTGAGGCTTGCCTGGTATGATTTCTTGTTAGGACTCCTAGAAAGCAGTGTTTCCTTTTCTATGTATGTGCTCCCAAGCCGGAATCCCCTAGGGAATGACGTGGAGGAGCACATCAAGCACCGCTGCCCCCATCTCCTGGAAGCCCTCCACCTCCAAAAGTCCCCATGGAGCCACGGCCCCATCTGCATGTCTCCCAGCAGCAGTGAGACATCGTCCCACCAGGGAGACAGCCTCCTCTGCACAGTGAGGTCGGTCATGCAGCCTCCCACACTCTCCTAGGCTTTAACCCCCTTCGACGACCAATATTTGATTTCAAATGAAAAACTGTTCTCCTTGACAAAGACGACAAAAGCAAAATACGAATTGTGTAGTGTTGTTCTCTCTGCATCAGGGCTAACATTTTACTGTCAGCCCCAAACTGCACTCCTTGCTTCAAAAGTAACTACACAGAAACTCCTTTTATGGCCTTCGGCATTTCCCAACAATACTCCCACTGGTCCACGCCATTTGTCCAGCTACCTTACTTTGGTGCCCTTCTTTCCAAACCTAAGACCATGAACAAGCTCTGAGGGGAGCCCCTGCAGCCTTTAATGCTTCCCTCCTTTTCCTCACTGGGCTCCTTTGTTATCCATATTCAAAGTTTCAGTGCAAGATCTCCCAGCCCACCTGAGACATCTCTCTTCTTAGAATCTTTTTTTTTTTTTTGAGACGGACTCTTGCTCTGCCGCCCAGGCTGGAGTGCAGTGGCATGATCTTGGCTCACTACAACAACCTCAGCCTCCTGAGTAAGCCGGGACTACAGGTGCACACCACCATGCCAGGCTAATTTTTGTATTTTTAGTAGACCTGGGGTTTCACCATGTTGGCCAGGCTGGTCTTGAACTCTTGAGCTCACGTGATCCACCTGCCTCAGCCTCCCAAAGTGCTGGGATTACAGGTGTGAGCCACCGTGCCTGGCTCTAGAATCTTTTTTTTTTTTTTTTTAAGTTCTACCTCTTTATGCTTCTTTGAAATCTGTCCTCCAGAAGCAGACAAAGCACGAGTGTGCTGAGTGAGTCCCCCCACCATGCCAGGCTCTGTGGACTCAGGGAGTATGGCCACAGCACCTGTCCCTCTGATGCTCGCGGCCCGCGTCAGTGAGGGGGACAGCCTGATGGGCCTGCAACAGGGGCTGCTCGAAGAGGAGATGCCTTGGCCCAAGCCTCGTCTTGAGGCTGAAGAGATGTGAACCAGGCAGAAGAGGAGAATGGGAAGAGGCCTCTCCAGGAGGAGACAAATGCGGAAAAGCTTGGAGGCAAATGATCATCTTGAGTTGGGGTGGCTGCCAAGTTCCAGGATGCGGCAAAAGCATGGAAGCCTGCAGGGGGCAGGAGACTGGGGAGCTCCAGGGCACCGAATCTGTCCATAGGCCTCGAGGCCTGGGCAGTGGGCAGGCGCTGGTGCCACTCATGGAGCCACGGAAGACAGGGAAGGGGTCCTCCTGGGAAGGCGGTGATTCCTGTTTCCCACATGCTGAATCCCAGCCACACAGATTGGAGCTCAGCAGCAAAGTCTGGCCACAGGTATTCATTTGGGAGCTGCTAGCATGCGCCTGGAGTTGAGGCCTCGGATGCGGATGAGATGGTGTCTCAGGCTGGCTTCCCCAGAAAGTAGGCTCTGATATGGATATTCGCAAGCAGGGAATTTACGTAGGGAGAGAGGACGCAGGGAATTTATGTGGGGAGAGACAAAGGAAACCAGGCTGCCACACAGCCACAGTGAAGGCCTCAGCTGAACCCACAAGGACTCTGGAGCCAGCAGGGTCCTTCAGAGACATCCTCAGCTAAGGCAACAGGGAAGATCTTTGTGCCCCAGCACTGGGCTGCTGCCAAGGAAGGGGCCCAGCCCTGGTAAGGTGACCACCTTTGGCAGAGGTGACTCCTCTGCCACCCCCAGCAGTGGAAGAGTGCCCCAGTCCTGGGACGGCGCAAGTGGGGGGCACCCAGCACCCCCGACTTCATGGGCCTGTGCCACAAGAGGGGCTGGGGCGGAATCCTGAGGCCTACCAAGACTCGAGGGCTGGTGGGGGAGGGGTATCCCTGAAGGCAACTGAGGAAGCCAGGAGGGCCCTGGGAAGCCCAGGGAAAGAAGTGCTGGCTGCTCATCAGGAAGGTCCTGAGAGGTCCCTGGTGACGGAGCAGCTTGGCTGGAGTGCCTGGTGCCACAGGTGTCTCCTCAGCTCCTGGCCCTTTAGGTCCCTCAGACATCCCACCCCTGAGAGGGAGCCGCGTCCTCTCCAGCCATGTCCCCTTCCTGGCGATCATGGCCTGACCACCGCCCACCTTCCCGCTGCTGTCTGCCTCCCAGCTCCAGCCCAGGCTCCGGACGGGACCTTCATCTTGCCTCTTATTCCTTCTTCCAGATTTGGTGCCCTTCTGAAATTTCCAGGTTGACTGGGCCTTGACTGCCTTCTTCCAGACGTTCTGGCCTCACCCGCCCACAGTGAGAGCTCTCTATGACAATCTGAGCTCCAAAGAATCCAACCTGCCCAAGGGTGGGCAGGATTCAGCCATGAGAGAGAGAGAACTGGGGGAGGAAGCTTGGAGCTGCGGCAGGAGCGCAAGGGAGATGTGGGTGGAGATAGAATGGCTGTTTTAAGGTAGGAGACACAAGAACGCATTTATTTGCTGCAGAGAAAGCTAGTGAACAAAAAGCAAATGGTACAAGAATAAGGGATGACTGCAGAAGGTTTTGGGAGAGGCAGGACTGCCAGGATCCAGAATTAAGGGTGCGGTGGGCAGCAGGGAGGTGAGAACTGAGAGCACTGCATTTGTCTAGTGGGGGTGGCTGTTTGCTGAGAGTGCAGAGGCTTCAGCAGCAGGAAGCATGGAATCTGCTGAGGTCCCCAGGAGGCTGGCCAGGAACTCGCTGTGGCTCTGGGCAGCCTGAAGGGGTCAAGAACCAAGGGCGGGACACGGGACATGCATGTGGCATCACTGTTTGGCCGTGCAGTTTCAGGTCTGAGAACAGGCAGGAAGGGAGTCCACAGTGGAGAAGGGGTCCAGGAGCTGACCCAGGGCCCAGCAGTGGTAAGAGGAGAAGGAAAGGTGGGGCCCTCTGGCCCTGCAGTGAGGAAGTGAACCCAAATGGGAGGGAAACGAGGAGGGCTTCGAGGGAGGCCATGGTGCATCTGTGCCTGTCCCAGCTCTTATCCCCAGTGTGCAAGGACCTGACGAGCGTGAGGCTGCTCTCTCCCTAGGCTGTCTGCACTTCCGCTCCATCAGTCAGTTCCTCCTTGGTGGCCACACAGAACCTGCCTGGCTGGCTGCTCCAGACATAAGAACACTGAGAGGATCCTGGGGTGCTCCAGAATTCACAGGAAGATGGAGAACCTGGCCAAGGGGCGTGGAGCAGCAGGGTCCCTGTCCAGAAGAGCCTGTGAGGACTGCCGTCCCTGAGTTCTTTCCTCAGGAGCATCCAAGTGGTTAGGCCTGGGTCTCGCTCCCAGAGGTGGAACAAAGGAGTGCCTGACTCCCGGCTTCTGTGCAGAGGAGGGTGCGAGGAAGACGCCTCCTCAACACAGGAAGGAAGCCCACACCCCCTGCAAACCTCAATGTATTTCCATCACTGGAAGAGATCAGAAGAGAGCCAAACATCGTTGGCTTTTACTTATTCGCCAAATATTTACTCAGCACCTGTGATATCCTAGTCCATGCTCTGTTCTGGGTGCTGAGGATGCAGACATACGGGAGATGGAGGGAGCCCTCCCGCCCAGGGAGCTCACGCTCATGGGGAGGGCCGGGTCACAGTTCACTTCTGGTCCTGGTAGTCAGTGGAGAAAAATGAAGGAAAAGGAGGTTGTGCAGAGCCCTGAGGTGGCAGCTCATTTGGAAAAAAGGATCAGGTGAAGCCTCTCTGAGGCAGTGACATGTGGGCAGAGACCACCACGATGAGAAGGTGGGAGTCTCCTACCAACGTGCGGGCATGAGGGAGGGTGGGCATCAAGACACAAGTGCCCAGTGCACCCCAGGGACAGGGAGAAGAAGAGCAGAGGGCAGGGCCACACCGCAAAGGGGCCTTAGCGGCCACCTCAAAGACTCCAGGCTTCCTTCCAAGATGATGCGAAGTCTTGGAAGATTCTGGAGCAGGGAAGTGACTCAATTGCTTATGACAGCTCTTTTATGGTTCAGTGTTTTAGGTGTCATCATAATGTTGTAATTATGTTTTAAAATACCCACCAAGGGCTGGGCACTGTGGCTCATGCCTGTGATCTCAGCCCTTTGGGAGGCCAAGGTAGGAGGATCACTTGAGCCCAGGGGTCTAAGACCAGGCTGGGGAACATAGGGAGATCCTGTCTCTACAAAAACTTAAATAAGTTAGCTGGGTGGGATGGTGCATGCCTGTAGTCCAAGCTACTCGGGAGGCTGAGGCAGGAGGATCACTTAAGCCCAGGAGGTCGAAGCTGCAGTGAGCCTGGATGGCGCCACTGCACTCCTGCCTCGGCGACAGAGATTCTGTCAACAACAACAACAACAACAAATGAACCACCAAGACCTTATCTCTTTAGAGACACCTACTGAATAAAATAAGTCTAATCATTTGCTCTGATTCACAATGATGTGGGGGAGGGGTGGGGGGCAGTGGGTGAGGGAAGGAGGAGTCTCCATGGCTGTCTGCTGAGATGGAAAATGGGTACATGGAGTCCATTTTACTAGCCTCTCAACATTTGTATATGTCTTGAAATTATCTATAACCAAATTTTTTTTTTTTTTTTGAGACGAAGTCTCACTCTGTCTCCTAGGCTGGAGTGCAATGGCACAATCTCGGCTCACTGCAACCTCTGCCTCCCGGGTTCAAACGATTCTCCTGTCTCAGCCTCCTCAATGATGCTGGGATTACAGGTGCATGCCATCATGCCCAGCTAATTTTTTTTTTTGTATTTTTAGTAGAGATGGGGTTTCACCATGTTGGCCAAGCTGGTCTTGAACTCCTGACCTCAAGTTATCCACCGACCTCGGCCTCCCAAAGTGCTGGGATTACAGGTGTGAGCCACCACACCCAGCCAACAAAACTTATTAAATAGAAGTGATTCTGGCTAATTGGTGAGAACTGGCTGTGGGGGTAAGAGCAGGAGCTCGGAGGCCGACAGGGTCTTTAGAAAGGGGCAACAAGGGGATGGGCACGGTGCCCCACGCCTATAATCCCAGCACTTTGGGAGGGCGAGGTGGGTGGATCACAAGGTCAGGAGTTCAAGACCAGCCTGCCCAACATGGAGAAACCTCATCTCTACTAAAAATACAAAAATTAGCTGGGTGTGGTGGCACACACCTGCAGTCCCAGCCATTTGGGAGGCTGAGGCAGGAGAATCGCTTAAACCCGGGAGGCGGAGGTTGCAGTGAGCCGAGACTGTACCGTTGCACTCCAACCTGGGCGACAGAGTAGACAAAAGAAAAAAGAAAAAGAAAAAAAGAAAGGGGGAAATAAGCCCAAGGCAACCAAAAACACTCCTATTAACCTCACACCCAAAGATGACCTTTCTTTTCCCCTAAACAGAACTGGCATCATGCTTTACATATGGCTTCAAAGCCTTTTTTCCATTCAGCGTTATTTCATTAACTTTCCCATTTTCCTGTAACATCATTTTTAGGTACAGTATAATACTCCGTAGCATGGGCAGAACTGAATTGACGGTGGGGCACTGAGGCAGTTTCCAGTTCTTCACTATCATGACATTGCTATGCCAAACATCCTTGTCAATGGATCTTTGCCATCTACTTCCCCAGAAAACCATCTAGTTTTTTGAAGGGTGTGCACATTTTAAAGTCATTTGCTTGATTTTGCCAAATTGGCCTCCAGAGGGACTACTGACTGCACCTCATGAGCAGGGAAGCATATGCCTGTTTCCTCACATCCTGCCAACACTGGGCAGCACTGTCCTTTCGGATTGATTCTGGTCTGCCAGGCAAGGAACTCTACGCCATTGTCAGGGCTGGTTTCGTGAGCCATTTTAGGCAGGCTTTGTCCATTCCTCCATCTGACCAGGCAGCCTGCGTGAGCTGGCTTCATCTGACCTTCTGCTTTGAAGCGGCGCACAGAGGATGTTTAATGAACAGCCGCAGGCAGTGAAGGAAGAGGGTCCCCGGAGCCCGGGACATCAGCTTTCAATAGAGTGTGAGCAGCTGCAGGAGCCCTGAACAGAAGCGGGGATGGCATGCTGCTCTTCCCAAAGCTGCCTGAGCTGCCCCAGTGGGGCCACCTCCCAAGGTAGATGTCCCTCCAAGAACCTCCTCTTCCCCTTGGCTCTATTTCAGGTGGCCTGCCTTAGTATTCACTTCATTTTTCATAGTTAGGCGCAGCTCTTCCTTACATTTGCAGTGCATCCCATGAAGTCCTGAATGCTGAGGCAGGGGCTGCGGGTGTACTGCATGAGCGTCAGCGGGAGTTCTCGCTTTGTGCTTAACCAGTCAGTCGAGTAGACGAAGAGTGTGACAGCCCCTTGTACAACAATCTGCCCTTCTTCCTGGGGTCAGTCTGGGCACAGAGCCCAGTGGGGCAGCCACCAGTGAAGGCAGCCAGTAAGCTCTGCGGCTGCCGCGGGGAGCACAGTGGAGCAGTGGCTCACTGAAGACCCACAGTGAGTACAACGCGGCAGGAAAGAAGATTAGGAGCCCTTTACAACCCAATCAGGGATGACGGCCAGAACACACCCTGAAGAGCAAAGAAGGTGCGGGAACGGCGGGTACGTGCACACGCAGACAGAGGCTGGCGGCCAGCCAGGTGGCTCTGGCTCAGAGGAAGAGGCACATTTTCAACATCAAATTTGAAAGGAGTACTTTGAAAAAGGTATTCCTTGGTACTTTATGAATTTTGTTTTATTTGAATGCTTTTATCTATTTAGAAAAATAAAAATAAAATCAGTAACACTGATCCCACTAAGGCACCCTCCTTCCTAGTAAAGCTCTTGGCACAAAGCATCACCCTGCTGACGTGGCTGCCTGAAAGGCAGGCGCAAGATGCTCTGTTTCATTCATTTCCTGGCATTTAAAGGGCACTTGCCATGGGCCCTGGAGCTACCCACAGATTCCACAAAAGACCCTGATTCATGAAATCACAGTTTAACATGGCTAGCAGATGAAGGAGCGAAGTCATAAACTTAGGATATGGAGAAGGTAGCTTCAAATCTGTCTTGAAAGAATGAATTATTAAGACCAAAAAGGTCAGGCATGGTGGCTCACACCAGTGGGAAGATCACTTCAGCCCAGGGGTTTGAGACCAGCCTGGACAACATAGGGAGACCTTGTGTCTACACGAAATTTAAAAATTAGATGGGTGTGTTGGCATGTGTCTGTGGTCCTTGCTCCTAAGGAGGCTGAGGCAGGAGGATTGCTTGATCCCAAGAGGTCGAGGCTGCAGTGAGCCATGATGGCACCACTGCACTCCAGCCTGGGCGACAGAGTGAGACTCTCTCTCAAAAAACAAAACAAAAGGCAGAAAAATTGACGTTGGGTCCCCACTGGCTGTTTGGGGATGGAAAAAATCAAGTTTAGATCCTTCTCTCATACCAAGGACAAAACAGATTACAGTTGGGATTAAGAGCTGATGGAAACAAAGTGAAGCCAGTCCTGAAAGAAAAGCAAGCACACTATCTTTATGGCCTTGGTGGGGAAACCCTTCGTCTTCCATACGGAAAGATTACATTACACAAAAATCCCAATCAATTCTCTGCATTATCCATAAAACTGTCCTGTAAATCGAAATCTATTCTAAAATAAAAAAAAGGACTAAAAAAGTAATAAGAAAGAAAAACAATTCCAGTTCACTGAAAGGTACCACACATAAAGATTTAAAAAGGACAATCTATATAACCTTTGGAGAAAATACATTGTAACATAATAAGCAACATGAAGATCAATAGAGTTGATAAGAAGATAAATTAACTGATAGGAAAGTGGGTAAGAAATACCAAAAGGTAATTTACAGTAAGAGAAACACAAAAGGCCAATAAATACATGAAAAGATACTCAATTTCACTGGCAATCGGGGAAACGAAAATTAGAACCACAGGATGACGTTTTCCACTCACCAGATTGACTAAAACTCAAAAACAAAACTGAGAATATGTAGCATTAATGAGAATGCAGAAAAATATGCACTTTCATACCTATTTGGTGGTGTTACTAATAGGTCCAGCTTTACATACCTTAGGGTTGCAATTTCACTTCAAGGAATTTATCTCATAGAAATATCTGCATAGGCGCCCAAAGCTCATATAAACAGTCACTGAATGTCCAGTATTAGTAAGGGAGGACACCACCCCTCATGTTATCTTATGCCCAATTTCTGCCTCAAAGAAAAAGTAGGAGTTAAAGAAAAGACAGAAATGAAATCAGTAGTCAGACAGCCCAGTGCTGCATTCCAGGCCTGGTAAAGACTGACCCCTGACTTAACCGGTTTAGGTTATCTATAGATTCCAGACATTATATGGAAAATCCCTGTCCTGTTCTGTTCCATTCTGATTACCAGTGCATGCAGCCCCCAGTCACGTACCCACGGCTTGCTCAGGCTGGGCCCTGGAGTGTGAGGCCATTCAAACTCCAAGCCGGCTCCCAGAGACCACCCTTGGAACAGTGCATGGGAAGGGAAGGGGTCCCAGTGGAGGGTAACACAGAGGTGTCTGCCAAAGGTGAGGGGTGGGAAGGGAGTCATTCTAAGCAGGAGGAGCTGCAAAGGGACAGGCCCAGAAAGAGAAGGGAAGAGGGAGAGAGAAGAGCAAGGCGAGTGGATGGGAGTGGTCTGCTCCGGGAAGGGCAGGCAATTCCATAAGACTGTAGCCAAAAGTGGGAGAAGGAAAGTGGAGAGAGAAGCAGGGCCAGATCCAGCCAATGGGCCTTATCTCCTCCTGGGCTGAGTTTGTTTACCCACTTCATTCATTCGAAAAGAATTTACAGGCCAGGAGTGGTGGCTCATGCCTGTAATCCCAGCACTTTGGGAGGCCGAGGCGGGCGGATCACGAGGTCAGGAGATTGAGACCATCCTGGCTAACACGGTGAAACCCTGTCTCCACTAAAAATATAAAAATTAGCCAGGCGTGGTGGTGGGCGCCTGTAGTCCCAGCTACTCGGGAGGCTGAGGCAGGAGTATGGCATAAACCCAGAAGGTGGAGCTTGCAGTGAGCCGAGATCGCGCCACTGTACCCCAGCCTGGGTGACAGAGCAAGACTCTCTCTCAAGAAGAAAAAAAAAAATTTACAGAGTGCCAAACAGCATGCTAGGCACTGTTCTAGATCTGGGACAATATGGCAGTGACCCTGACAAGGTAGCTGTTCTGGTAGAGGTGACTTCAAGGAAAGCCACAGCCATAAACAAGGAAACAGAGAGTAACATAATTTCTGGCAGGGATAAATGCTAGGCAGAAAAGAAAACAGAAGGATGAATCTAGAGTGTGCGAGTGGGAGTGGGGTGATCAGGGGACAGAATTCAGCTGAGGTCTGAATGACGAGGAGCTGAAGACTGGGGAGGGAGCCCCAAAGAAAGAAGAGTGGGGGAGCTAATTGTACAAGGCAATTGTTTTGCTAATAAGACCATATTAAGAAAATTAAGCTTTTTTTCATTTGTACAGAACTCATTAGTGAGTTATATTTTTAGTTTTCCCGCCTGGGGATTAGAAATTGGGCAGGGGAGGTCTGTTGGGGCTGATGGGGAGGACTCTGGATCCCTGCAAGACCCCGAAGAGATGCGTGTGAGAGGGAGGAGGCAGCGGGGGAGCAGCACGCACCTGCTCCGGGAGGTCATGTCCGGGAAGAACTGCACGAGGGCCAGCAGGTTGTGGTGGTGGTCAGACACCCAGCTCAGGGTGCAGCACAGTTCCTGGAGCTGCAGGAGAGGGGCACCCCATGGGCTACAGGAGGACGCTGCCTTCCCCCTGCTCTCGCCACCCAGCCCGCACAGGGGAGTAAGTGGGCAGTCACAGAGACCAGGGACATTCCGATGACCTCCGGGCAGTGCCATCCCCACCCGGGGCACTCTAGGGGCCACCTTGGTCCCTAGTAATGAAGCTGTGTGAGAACCAGGCTCTGGGCGTGTGGTACCTTCCCTGGCCACTCCCGGATGTTCTCCAGGAGCAAGACGAGAAGCTGCTGGAGGTCAACCTTGGGCAGCAGGCGGAGCCCCACGTCCAGGCCGGTGCGGCACAGCAGCTCAATCAGTCCCATGAGGTTCTTGTCAGTGTAGGCCCCCGGCTGGGCCTGGGCACACAGCGCCAGAAACTGGAGAGAGAAAAGAGGGCAGGGGTTGCCAGGGCGTGGGGGAACGGGAGAGTACTTCGAGGACCAGTTCTCTGGGAGACATTTAGGCAGGAGAGATGGTACTGTGAGCCCCACGGCCATGCTGGGGAGGAGCTCAGGAAACAGTGAGGCCAGGATTTGGGGCCCCTGCAGGGTCCTTGGTGGCAGGCACAGGTGTGGGGAGTGTGCTTGTCAGAGGCGTTTGAACCAGAGCAACTCCATCTTGAATAGGGGCTGGGTAAAATAAGGCTGAGACCTACTGGGCTGCATTCCCAGGAGGTTAGGTATTCTTACTCACAGCATGAGATAGGAAGTTGGCACGATACAGCTCACAAAGACCCCGCTGATAAAACAGGTTGCAGTAAAGAGGCCGGCCAGATACCACCAAAACCAAGATGATGACCACAGTGACCTCTGGTCGGCCTCACTGCTCATTATATGCTAATAATAATGAATTAGCATGCTAAAAGACACTCCCACCAGCACCATGACAGTTTACACATGCCATGGCAATGTCAGGAAGTTACCCTATATGGTCTAAAAAGGGGAGGAACCCTCGGTTCTGGGAATTGCCCACCCCTTTCCCGGAAAACTCATAATCCACCTCTTATTTAGCATATAATCAAGAAATAACCATAAAAATACTATACCGGCAGCCCTTGGGGCTGCTCTGCCTATGGAGTAGCCATGTTTTATTCTTTCACTTTTTTTTGAGACAGTCTTGCTCTGTCACCCAGGCTGGAGTGCAGTGGCTCCATCTTGGCTCACTGCAACCTCCGCCTTCCGGGTTCCAGCAATTCTCCTGCCTCAGCTTCCCAAGTAGCTGGGATTACAGGCACATGCCACCAGGTCCGACTAATTATTGTATGTTTAGTAGAGACGGGGTTTCGCCATGTTGGCCAGGCTGGTCTTGAACTCCTAACTGCAGGTGATCCACCCACGTTGGCCTCCCAAAGCGCTAAGATTACAGGCATGAGCCACTGTACCCGGCCTATTCGTTTACTTTCTTCATAAACTTGCTTTCATTTTACTCTATGGATTTGCTTCCAATTCTTTTTATTTTTGAGATGGAGTTTCTCTCGTTGCCCAGGCTAGAGTGCAATGGCGCAATCTCAGCTCACTGCAACCTCTACCTCCCGGTTTCAAGCGATTCTCCTGCCTCAGCCTCCACGCCTGGCTAATTTTTGTATTTTTTGTAGAGACGGGGTTTTGCCATGTTAGCCAGGCTGGTCTCAAACTCCTGACCTCAGGTGATCCACCCGCCTCAGCCTCCCAAAGTGCTGGCATTACAGGCATGAGCCACTGCGTCCAGCCTTTTTTTGTTGTTGTTTTTTTGAGATGGAGTCTCGCTCTGTCGCCCAGGCTGGAGTGCAGTGGTGCCATCTCGGCTCACTACAACCTCTGCCTCTCAGGGTCAGGCAATTCTCCTGTCTCAGCCTCCTGAGTAGATGGGACTACAGGTGTCCACCATCATGCCCAGCTGATTTTTTTGTATTTTTAGTAGAGATGGGGTTTCACCATGTTGGTCAGGCTGGTCTGGAACTCCTGATCTCAAATGATCTGCCTGCCTCAGCCTCCCAAAAGTGCTGGGATTATAGGCGCCATGCCTCGCCCCAATTCTTTCTTGTGCAAGAACCAAGAACCCTCTCTTGGGGCCTAGATCAGGACCTGTTTCTGGTAACATAGTTTCTGTAGCATCCGGCCCACGGCCAGCACAGTGCCTGCCATGGTGCTGAGCTCGCCGGAGATTCTCCGTGACGCTCCTGGAATTAAGCTGCTGAATGAGCCTGAACTACGAGCCGAGAATGCCCTGCATGAGGCAGGCGGCTTGACTCACCTTGCAGATGTAGCCCAGGCTGATGTCCAAGGCAACCTCTTGGGGAGCGTCCTGCTCCTCATTCTCACTCAGGCCAGCCTCACCTGGAAGCACCCTGTGGTAAGACAACAGTGACGATGGGAAACCCAGGAAAGGGCACAGGGGCAGGAGTGAGGTGCAAAGTGGGATGCTGTTGCCCTGAGGCTGCTCATCTGCTGGACACAGCAAATTCTTCCACACAGATGATCTCATGCAGTTTCTCAGGGCCAAGAATCCAGGACAGCTCTGTTGGGTGGTCCTGGCTTGGGAGTCTCTCGGATGTTGCCCTCAAGATGTTGGGTGGGGCTGCGGTCACCTGAGCCTGACTAGGCTGGAGGGCCTGCCTCCCGGCTCACTCACCTGGTCACTGATCCACAGGCCCCAGGGCCTCTCCACAGGGTTTCTCCACATGGCCGCTGGTTCTCCAAAGCCAGTGGTGAAAGAGAGAGGGAGAGAGAATATGCCCAAGACAGAGCCGCAGCCTTCCACAACCTAACCTTGAAAGTGACATCCCATCTCTTCTGCTGGTCACACAGGCCCAACCTGACTTGGTGTAGGAGGAGGCTACAGAACTATGTGAACTCTAGGAGTGGGGGACACATTGTGGGGGCTCCCTGGGGACTGGCTCCCACATGCTACCATTCAGGTGAGGCCTCTAGCTTTAGTTTTCCAGGACTTGGAAACCAGAAAATCACACTTCCAATCCCCCCAAAGTCCTTGAGTTCTCCCTGGGTCTGTTCCACAAGGGTGAGCCTGTATACACTGCAAAGTGCACCACGTGGTAGCTGACACGGGGGCTGGCTCACAAGCCAACAAATATGGGGGAAATCAGAATAAAACATCCCTAAAAACCCCCTCCAAAGGTGTCACCCTGAGCTGATGTGCTGTCTGCTGACAAGACCTGCATGGCCAGTTTCCCCGAGTGATGGACCCGATCTGGCTGAGCACCAGATGATGTTAGAGACCAGGGCTGGGAAAGAAAAATCCCCCCCTTTAAAGATCAAGCCACACGCAGGGTGGTGAGATGCTTACGATGAGGGGGACCTTGGTGGGGCTTAGTGGATGGCAGTCTCATCACCCTTTCCACAAGCCTCCCTCCCAGGCACGCGCTCACAGGACGAGAGCCTGGGCAGGATCAACTTCATCCTCTCTATGGCCGAATATACATTGTTGTTTTCAAGTATGCTAAGTGAGCTTATGATGAGGGTCCCCTCTGCTGTCTCATCCACTTCTCCACTCTTAAGAAATGGCTTAAGCTTCCTGCTAACAGTGGTAAGTGAAGATATTGACGACAACCACACTGCTGATGACAGCAGGCTCTATGCAGCCCCCTGGCACAGGGGAGGAAGAGCGCTGTCCTACAGCTCCTGTGAAGTCTCTGCTCTTCTCTGCTTGGCACTGGTGCTGAGCTCAGAGGGGAAGGAGGAGAGATCTGTCTCTGAGGTACCAGGAAGTTGGTGCCAACAAACCAAACTTGGTGGGGGAGTGGAAACTGCAGCTGGGCTCAGTCCTTCTTCCAGATTTCAGCATTTATTAGGGCCACAACTGAATGGGTAAGGCTGGCATTTGCACATCTGGGCACAGGCTGGGCCTGCGCCAGTACGTGAGGGGGAGCTCTGGTTCATACCAGCCTTGAGCGTGCAACGCGCACAGCCATAGGTGGGTGTGTTTTCAGGCTTCTCAGCATGGGGCACCCAGAGTCGACTACAAATATCTGCAGGAAAGAGATGCTGCCAAGGGGAGAAGGAACGTTGAAGGTGTGAGGTGGTGACACGTGTTTTTTGAGCTGGAGAGAGGAGTGTGGCTGTGGGGAGAGCCCTGTCCTCCTTGGAAAGAAATGTCAGCCTTCCCAGGTGAATGCCTGGCTGGCCAGAGTTCCAGAACTTTGTGGGCCCAGGACTCATGGGCAATATAATGGGGGTCCTCTAATCCTTGCCTTTCAGAGGAATCACTTGACTGAACTGCTGGCATCTGCGGCTGCTGTTCTGAGATGCAGCATCAGCTGATCCCCAAAACTCCACCACTGCTGCCAGCAAGGGGCCACAGCCCCGGAATTCAACAGCTTATCTATTATCCCTGCTCCCCTCCTGGGCTCAGCAGGTTAGAGTGAGCTGATGGTCCCACCATTAGACTCTATGAGCAAAGCAGCTTCATCAGTCCCACGCCTGGCTCCAGGGTCTGTGGCCAGCACAAGGGACATGTCACCGGCCTCTACCCAGGTCTCCACATCTTCTTCCCCCAAAAGTTGAAAAAATAATGAAGTTACCATCTGTATGGCATTCTGACATTCTCAGAGGGAAGATGGCAGGTACAGTGTATGAGCACCACTACCACCGTAACCAACAGCTGCCTCTTTAACCAATTGCCCCCTCGCTTGATAGGACGCCCTGTCGACATGTTAATTGTCATGTATTTACCCCTTTGGCCTCTGCACCAGGCTGCTCCTTTGAAAACCAAGTGGCTGGCGGGGCGTGGTGGCTCATGCCTGTAATCCCAGCACTCTGGGAGGCCGAGGCAGGCAGATCACCTGAGGTCAGGAGTTCAAGACCAGCCCGGCCAACATGGTGAAACCCCATCGCTACTAATAATACAAAAATTAGCTGGTCATGGTGATGGACGCCTGCAATCCCAGCTACTTAGGAGGCTGAGGCGGGAGGATTGCTTGAGCCCGGGAGGCAGAGGTTGCAGTGAGCCGTGATCGCACCACTGCACTCCAGCCTGGGCAACAAGAGTGAAACTCTGTCTCAAAAAAAAAAAGAAGAAAAGAAAAGAAAACCAAGTGGCCAAGGCTTCTGGCACCAGGAAACAGCTCCAGGCTCTTGGTCATCAGCAGCCAGGCCTGTGCATTGGAGCAGGGCTCTAACTTCAGCTGGGCTTGGTAGCAGGAACAGCCTTGGAGGACCATGCACAGCTACCTAAGGACCTCCTTTGTGCTCCTGGGGGAGATGGGGGCACCTGGCAAGGCCCATTCTGGGTTGCAGCTTGGTCATGAGCCCCTCTGAGGATGCTGATGAGCTCCCACACCAACCGCTTCCCATTCATATCCACGCTCCATCCTTTCCTTGAAACGTCCTCCCGTTTCCCCTCCCCAGTCTCATCACTGAGCAGAGGGCCACTGTTTCCAACAAGGTGGACGCCAAGAGATCTGCATGGCCCAGCTGCGGAAGGACTGCATCTTTCTGAAGGGAAATCCGGAAGCGCTAGATGGGAGATGGTGATGGCTTTTAAGGAAATCCAAGATTAGGAAGAAATGTTAGAAGACTTGTCTTTCTCAGAGCAACTAGAGAGACAGCCCAGTCACGGTGGGGCCATGCACAGACGTCTGAGGCCCTCATTTTGAGCCCTGGCCATTGTGAGGCGCTGTGGGTAGCCCAGGAGAAGCCCCAGAGGTATCCGTTCCCCTGGATGGAGGCATCCCTGGAAGCCAGCAGAAAAAAGGTGCCTGGGCGGAACCAGCTCGCACAAGACAGCCTCTGA
Organism: Nomascus leucogenys; assembly: GCF_006542625.1. Lineage (NCBI taxonomy): Eukaryota > Metazoa > Chordata > Mammalia > Primates > Hylobatidae > Nomascus > Nomascus leucogenys. The sequence continues at coordinate 47,569,876 of NC_044394.1, forward strand.
GTTGGTGAGGAGCCAGGATGAGAAGGAACACAGGGAGAAGATAGCCTGCTGTGGGGTTTCTCTTGTGGCCCATGCATCCATGAAGGATGCCATACCCTTGGGGAGGAGATGCTGGAACCTCCTTGATGCTTCCCGAATACTCCGGAGGAGTCATCCTCCAATCCATGACACAATGCAGCAGCCCAGGAAACCTACCCAGGCATTTTCGCCATCCTCCTACCCCAAGGAAGACACGGGGAGGGGCTCCAGGCAGGAAAGCCTCCCCAGCCCTGAGGGGCTTGGCAGGTGGTCCCCCGCCTGCTCCCAGAGCCAGGAGCAGGGAAATCAGCCCTGCAGCTGTCAGCCAGGTCATCGAGGGTAGTTCTGAATCCTCTGATGGGAAATGGCGTCAACAGCCAGGCCAAGGTCTGGGGCCCAAAGGAGGTAGATGTTAAAACGGTGTGTCTGGGACACGACATGAGGCCCTGGCAGCTCCCTGGGCCCAATCTAGGACAACACAGCCCTGCTTTCCTCCCACACAAGGCTTAACTGCGCCTGGGAAAGCTGAAGTCTGCGTGCCGGGGTTTGTGTCCCAAAGTACTTGAGATGATGTGTTTAAAGGGCCACAGTTCTCATCCCTCCTGCCCACTCTGCCTCTGGAGACAACAGATTTGTCACGCAGCATGAAGGGCAGGCCGCAGTCAAATCCTGGGAGAACCGGGAAGCAGTGGGGGAAGCAGCTCTTTGCAGAGCAGAGCGAGACCCAGTGGCTATGTCTCCAGTGCCACCTCCCACTCCCAGGAGAACACAGGGACACTCATCACAGCAATCACAAGTGGCTCTTCTGGACTCCACGGCCCCTGCCTGCCTCAGACGTTCATTTGTTTTTCTGAGTGTAATTCTCTCCCCCGCTCATCCAAGACTGTGTGCGACTGCAGCTCTGTGCCAGGAGGAGGCAAGTGGCTCATTACACCAGACATGGAGCTGCGAGCTCCGGGAGGGAAAGGGGCAGGAGCGCGGCAGGCTGGTACATGTGTAGGGTATTTATAGCAGAGCTGAGTGCGGTTTGGCTTGGCAGACAATTGCTAAACACAGTCGTGGAACAGGTTCTTAGGACAGCTCCCACTTTCCATGCAGAGGAACATCTGCCCGCCGAGGCGAGGGAAGGGGGGCCTGGCACCTCCTGGGGCTGAGGGATTGTCAGCGGGAAGCATGGGGAGGGAGTTCTATACAACAGCCCCTCCAGGCTTCAAAACACTCTGTTCCATCTCAAGTCACCTTCTCCAAGGGTTCTCAAGAGAATTTGGATGTGCTAAGATTTGTAGAACAAGATGATGATATATAACACTTTTACGACCTTAAGCTAAGTCACCATCCGCCCACCAGAGCTATTTATGCATCACGTGGCGCTCCTCCTCGCAGGCAGGGAGCAAGCATAGGCAAATGATCATGACTGTCCACAAGCAAGCCAGCCCCGGGCTCAACGGGGGCACTCACAACACAAAACTTAGGGTTGTGGGAACGTAAAAGCATGCCCTGCTGTTCCTGAGTGGATACTAGGTAACGGGCCAAACAAGTGGCTTGAAGAGACTCAAGGGACTGGGACGTGTCTGCAAGGATACTAACCAGGCTGCGAAGTCTGGGTTTCACCAGAGAGTGGGGGCAGCACGGGCTGAGTCAGGAAGTGCCAAAAACAGGCTCATCCATCCCGGGGGCTTCCCATCTCCCTGAGGCTGGGAGCAAGGAAATTCCTTCTTGGTGTGAGACTCAGATCCACAGGTGTGTGGTTGTTTTGTAATTCCCTACACATGGGATACAGCCTGAGTCCAGCAACTTCCCAACAAACAAGAGAACAGGTGGCTGGGCGTGGGGTGGCTCATACCTGTAATCTCAGCATTTTGGGAGGCCAAAGCAGAAGGATCGCTTGAGCCTAAGAGTTCAAGACTAGCCTGGACAACGTAGGGAGACCCCCCGCCGCCACCTCTACAAAAAATTTAAAAAATTTGCCAGGCGTGGTGTTGTGTGCCTGTAGTCCCAGCTACTCAGGAGGCTGAGGTGGGAGGATCACTTAAGCCTGGGAGGTGGAGGCCGCAGTGAGCTATGACTGTACCCCTGTATTCCAGTTCTGAGTGACAGAGAGAGACCCTGTCTCTTAAAAAAAAAAAATGAAAGAAAAAGGCAGCGAGGAAGGAGAAGTACTCACCTGCCACCGTGCCAAAAGGGCCCCAGAGGGTACAGGGCAGGACTGTGGGCACCCAGGCTGTGGAATGCCTCCCTGACTTCTTGCAGTGAGGGGCACCACAGGTGCTTGTCTTCATCTGTCAGGCCAAAAGGGAGCAGAGAGTTAGAGTGGGGAACGGAGGGCAGGGCGCACCATTCCCACGAAAGGGGCTGGCTGTGACCCCTGGCCCAAGATAACCAGTTTTTGCCTTCTCTGGCACCACAGGTGTTATCTGGGAAAATGAAGCAACTGGTGGTTTCCAAGTACTTCTGGAGCTTTGTGAATTTCAATGTTTTCTTGAATATTCTCTTACCTGGTCTTCAAGGTATGGCTGCACTTGGGACAACCGCTCCCTGACCATCTGGCCATCCAAATCAGGCAGTGATCAGGGTGTTCGGCTGCCCACAGCCAAGTGACACGAAGAGTTCTGTACCAGAGGCCCTGAGCTACAAGGCTCACTGAACACCAGGTTCACGTCCTTAGACTCTCCGCTGCAAAGCACTGAGGCTGGCACTCAGCCCACTGCAGCCTCTGCAGCACTCTTGCTGCTGCAACATTTGGGCATCCCCAGTCCACCATCCCTGCTGAGAGCACACCTCGCCTGCCTCCCACAGCCTGGGGTGTGTCTCCTCAGCAAGTGTGCGCTATGGGGACCAGTTTCCCTTGACCAATTTAACCAAACATTAATGATAAAGTCTGACCACATCGGCCAGGCACAGTGGCTCACACCTGTAATCCTGGCACTTTCGGAGACTGAGGCAGGCGGATTGCCTGAGCTCAAGGAGTTCGAGACTAGCCTGGGCAACATGGTGAAACCCCATCTCTATTAAAATACAAAAGAAATTAGCCGAACATGGCGGCATGAGCCTGTAGTCCCAGCTACTCAGGAGGCTGAGGCAGGATAATTGCTTGAACTCGGGAGGCGGAGGTTGTAATGAGCTGAGATCGAGCCACTGCACTCCAGCACTCCAGCCTGGGCGATACATCAAGACTCCGTCTCTCCAATTAAAAAAAAAGAAAGAAAGAAAAAAAAAATCTGACCACATCAACAAACAGGGAGAACCTTACATACTCAGGGCCTTTTTTTCCATCAGACTACTTAAGGACATTTTTGTAAGCGGGAAAGTAGAAAGATAAAAAAGAATGGGTCCAGGCATCTTCTCCAAGGATGGCTGCCCAAGACCTCCTACCCCACGTGTTCTCTGCACCGTGAGCTCCCACACCCCGTCCACTCGCAGAGCCTATGTTTCCACTCTGCTCTCATTCCCCAACATTGTCCGACTTAGCAGTTGACTTGCTTCTCCTTCTGTCTCTCCCCGGTAGAACAGGAGTCCCACGAGGGCAGGGGCCACATGTGTGTTGGTCACATCTCTACAGGCCCCATGCCTAAAAACGTGGCCAGTGCATGGAAGAATTAGAATGAATGAATGGAGAGAATCCAAAACAAATCTGACCAAGTACTACACAGCTAAGAGGGTGCTATGTTCTGAGTGTTTATGTATAGCCTCCAAAGCTCATATGTTGAAATTTAATCCCAAGTGTGATAGCATCAAGAGGTGGGGCCTCTGGGAGGAAAATTAGGTCATGAGAATGGAGCTCTCACAAATGGGATCAGTGCCCTGATAAAGAAAGGAGGCCTGAGGGAGCTGGTTGCCCCTTTTACCCTTCTGCCACATGAGGAATTGGCCAGAAGACCTCCTCTCTGGGGCAGAGAGCAGCTCTCACCAGACACCAAAGTTGCTGGTACCTTGATCTTGGACTTCCCAGCCTCCAGAACTGTAAGCAATAAATTTCCCAGTTTATAAATTACCCAGTCTAAGGTACTTTGTCATAGCATCTCAAATGGACCATAACAGGGAGACTGAAAACAAGTCATAAGATGGGCTGGCAGTAACCAGAAGGCAGATGTTAAATTTGACAATGGGTGGGGCATCAGAATCAAGAACCTGGAAGCTGAGTTAGGGATATATCAGAACCACATACGTGAGCCTTCACCATTCTAGAGGGTGAGTGTCCCACCCTGAGGACCCACTTCAGCACACTCCACTGTGTTCAGGAACTAGCCAGGTGTGGAAGATAAAAAGGCAAGCTAGAGGAGACCTTGACCTCAAGTAGCTCACGGTCTAGGAGGAACAGAAGTCAGATCAAGAAATACAAGTGAATGTCTTTATGCAAAAATCAAAGCAGGTAAAAGGTACAGAGCCTTCTCAGAGGAGCGGATGTTACTTGGGGGTAGTGAGGGGACAAGACAAGGAACAAGAAAATGTGGAAGGTGGAATGGGAATGTCTCTTTTCTGACACAGAGACAGAAAAGACGGAGGCAGGGCAGCACAAAGCAGCATGGCATGTCAAGACTGGAGGCACAACAGGCACAAAGCAGGGAGGGCTGCAGCGGGGTGGGGACTTCCGCAAGGACCACTGTAAGAATCAGTTTCCTAAGCTCACTGAAAAGTGCTGGCAACAGTCCTGCCCAGCTGCAGTGCTGGCAGACGGCAGGACGGCGGGCAGAGGGTCTCTGAAACTTGCCCAAGGACATTTCTTCGGCAGGCATCGAGTATCCCTCTTTGGAAATGTATATGGGTTGAGACTCACCAAACAAGTAATTAGACTCTTGGAGGAGGAAAAACTTTCTTGTTTGCTTGTTTTTTCCCCTCTCGGGCAACTTAACAAGTAAAGAGTGGTAATGATACCCCTTACTCGCCTCACAAACGAGCTAGGAAGAATGAAGTCTGCAAAACACAATGAGACTCTACTGGAAAGAGAGAACTGTTCACCAGGGCCTTCGGGGGACTGCGCACGTATGTGCATGCACCTGTGGGCGGGCAGATGAACTTTCCAGGGAGGGAAAGACAATCAACCTAGGGCAAGGCCCCAGGAGGCCCAGGTGGGCTGGAACCTCCTGCCAGCAGCCTCAAACCCAAAGGGGGTTGTGCCCGCCTCCCCTTGAGATCCCCACCCCAGCCCACACAAGGGCATCTTCTGCTGTGAAACCCCCTGACTCACAGGCAGCAGTGCCCACTCTGCCAGCCTCCAGCCAGGCGTCATCCCTTCTCCCCTCTCCCACCCAGCAACTGCTCCACAGCACAGCATAACCCAGGCCAAGGTGTCAGGAGCAGTGTCAGAGGAGGGGTCTGGGAGGCCTCAGGACAGTTCAGTCCCCATCAGCAGCCCTGAAGGCTGGTGACTTGAGGACAGGAAAATACCACCCCAGAGCCCATAATTAACACTGCCTAGAAGTGGGCCATGCACTCAGCTTTTCCTGAACTCTGTTTGTCCCCGATGAGGGCTTTCTGGAGAGCTGACACAGAGGAAACTCAGACACCAGGCTGCCAGGCTCCAGCTCCCCAACTCAGTTCCTCCAGGCACACAACAGTCGTTTTAGGTGATGCCCAGGGGAGCACCGGAGCACTGTGTCTTTTAAAGTGCCAGCATGGGCTGGGCATGGTGGCTCACGCCTGTAATCCCAGCACTTTGGGAGGCTGAGGTGGGTGGATCACCTGAGGTCAGGAGTTCGAGACCAGCCTGGTCAATGTGGTGAAACCCTGTCTCTACTAAAAATACAAAAATAAATTAGCCAGGCGTCGTGGTGGGTGCCTTTAATCCCAGCTACTTAGGAGGCTGACGCAGGAGAATTGCTTGAACCCAGAAGGCAAAGGTTGCAGTGAGTTGAAATCGTGCCACTGCACCCCAGCCTGTGCAACAGAGTGAGACTCCGTCTCAAAAAAAAAAAAAAAAAAAAAAAAAAAAAGGCCAGGCGTGGTGGCTCACACCTGTAATCCCAGCACTTTGGGAGGCGGAGGCAGGCGGATCACAAGGTCAGGAATTTGAGACCAGCCTGACCAACATGGTGAAACCCTGCCTCTACTAAAAATACAAAAATCAGCCGGGCATGGTAGTGCACGCCTGTAATCCCAGCTACTCGGGAGGCTGAGGCAGAAGAACTGCTTGAACCCGGGAGATGGAGGTTGCAGTGGGCCAAGATCGCGCCACTGCACTCCAGCCTGGGCAACAAAGCGAGACTCCGTCTCATAAAAAAATAAATAAATAAATAAGTAAATAAATAAATTGCCAGCGTGAACAGCCCAAAGCCTCTGGGCTCTGTGTAGAAGCCGTGAGTCTGCAGGCGTCCCTTTAGGTTACCCTTCTGGGATGGAACTGACACTTGGGGGTGTGGGGGGAAGACAGAGGAAGAAAATCGTCGGGCCTAAAATAAAAGTGACTTTTCCATCTGTGTCGTGGAAGAAGCTGTTAATTCACTACCGTTCTCCTGGCACCCCTTACATGGAATTGGAAATCCATGCACATCCCGAGAACCTCTTCAGCCACTGGAAGCGCCAGCCTCAGCTCCAAGACCTGGCTCCTGCGCCCGTTCTGGGCCTCCCTCATGCCCCGTGTCCTCATCCTGGGCCTTAGGGCTTTGGTGGCAGGAGACTGGGTTTGCAGGCTCCATTCTTATCCTCCCCAACCCCCAAATCAAACAGCTAATGAGCTCTGCTGGGTGGCTGCACTGGGAGGGCCAAGCAGCACCATCTGCCTGAGTTCTAGTTCTGTGAACCCGAGATACCACAGGAGGAGGGGAGGTCCCCATCAGCCTTAACGGGCAAGGGGGCCAGGAAGCTGGTTCCTAAAGGAAAGCAAGCTACCCATCCCACTGGGTCCCATCCTAACTGGAGTGCAGGGCTCACGATGTTTACGGGAGGCTTAAAATCCAATTCTTTCATATCCTCCCAAATCTAATCACTTATCTTCCCGCAGCACTTTTCTACTTAAATTTAAACTTGTTTCAATATTGCCAGCTTTAGTCAATTAGCTTTAGCTTTAGTCATTTCAACCGTGCATTCACTCAGCAAATGGCAAGCAAACACCAGGTGCTGTTCTAAATGCCAGGGACCCAGCAGTGAACAAAACACAAAGCAGCCCCGCTCTCGGGTTGCTGGTGTTGGGTGGGGGACACACAACGCACACCTGAAAGATACATACACACAATGATGCTGGGTGGCATCCGTGGCTGGGAGGAAGGGTGGTCAGGGGACGCTGGAGCACCCTGAGTGACTTGGGGAGCCTGGCAGAGACCTGAGGCCAGGGAGCCCTGCTGTCTTCTAGGCTGAGCAAGGAGGCCAGGGTGCTGGAGTGGGTGCAAGGCCCAGGGGCTGGAGGTGAGGATGGAGAGGCGGATGGGGGCGAGAGAGACGCAGATCAGCTGGCCTGGAAGACTGGGGCAAGGACCAGGGATGAAGGGAAGCCACTGGACTTGTAAACAGGGAGTGTCATTACCAAAGGGAGCCAGGTCCTCAACAACAACAACAACAACAAATCCTGTATCCCCAAACTATGACATATCCATTTCCTATTTTAAAAACATGCACATTTTGTTGCCCTGATGACAGTGTAAGCACAGGACGCAGGCAGACCGGCGTTCTCCCAAAGAGTGCCACTGAGAAAACCATGTGTCTAGGGAGACACTGAGAAATGCTGGCTGCTTGCTGTTCCTGGTCTCTCTCTCACCGGCTCTTTTCCAGACCTGTACCTACATTCTTTTGGAACCTTCTTTTTGTTTCTTCTCTACCCTGCAGCCAGCTCTGAGGGTGCCTTTATTTTCCTTTTTCTCCCCACTTACCCTGAGCCCAAGGCCTTTCCTGTGGTGCCCCTGACAACCTCCCTACCTTGCTATAACCAACTCTGCACCCGCCAACATCATCTCTATAGGCCTCTGGCCTTACTCACGGGAATGTGTACAGGGCAGGTGATGCCATCCCCAGGGCACCTCTCCTTTCCCCTGCCCTTCTGTAACTCACACCACTGCCTGGTGTCACCTAATACCAGCAAGCACTCGAGGCCCCCGGTGTGTGAGACAGAGCGGCATCGTGCCAAACCACAGAACCACTCATATCTGCTAGAATTAGGTTTGGCTACAAATAACAAAAAGGAACAAAATTAAAACAAAAACCAAAACAAAAGAAAAAAACCCACCCGGCTTTCAAAAAGCTAGAATTTTATTCTCTGATGAAAAAGAAGTCTGCAAGTAGGCAGGTCACAGCCGGTGCAGAGACCCGACTGTACCTGCAGGATCTCAGGAGCCCATCTCTCGGCTCTGCTGTTCTTAGCACGTGCCTCTCATGCTCAAGGTCACATCATGGTCCAGCACGGCTGGTAGAGGCCCAGCTGTTATGGCTCAGCTCCAAGCAATCACCTTCTCATTTGGCCACCTAAACATGCATTGTTGGTTGTTTTTAAGGATACAGGGCTCCCTCAGTATGACTCAGGAAGGTAGTAGTAGCAAGTTTGGAAAGCAAAAGGTTGAGACTGGTTTAGACTCAACCTAAGAGTTTCCCAGTAATATCCACGAATGAATGATCTACCAGATACTCACCCAGTTTGGATTTTTGGGTTTTGTTTTAATTTTTGTTTGAAGACGGAGTCTTGCTCTGTCGCCTAGGCTGGAGTGCAGTGGCACTATCTCAGCTCACTGCAACCTCTGCCTCCTGGGTTCAAGCAATTCTCCTGCCTCAGCCTCCCAAGTAGCTGGGATTACAGGCACACACCACCATGCTTGGCTAATTTTTTTGTATTTTTAGTAGAGACAGGGTTTCACCATGTTGGCCAGGCTGGTCTCGAACTCCTGACCTCAGGTGATCACCTGCCTCAGCCTCCCAAAGTGCTAGGATTATAGGCGGGTGCCACTGCGCCCTGCCAGCCCCAGTTTGGATTTTTGAACTGCAGGGTTTTGGAATATGCCTGATCTCTGGAATAACATGAAACAGAGACATCAAATGCTAGCAGGAAAGTGGAGCAACAGGAACTTTCATTCATTGCTGGTGAGAATGTAAAACGGAACTTTGGAAAATAGTCTGGCTGCTTCTTACACAGCTAAACGGACTCTTACCGTACGACCTAGCAATTGTGCTCCTTGGTATTTACTCAAATAAACTGTAAATTTATGCCCACACAAAAAGCTGTACATAAATGTTTACAGCAGCTTTATCCAAAATTGTCAAAAATTGGAGGCAAACAATGTGGCCTTCAAGAGATGAACAAATAAACTATGGTGCAACTACATAATAGAATATTATTCAGCAATAAAAAAGGAATGAGCTATCAAGCCACGAAAAGGCATGGAAAAACCTGAAATGCTTACTTCTGAGTGAAAGAAGCCAATGTGAAAAGACTACAGACTGTGTGATTCCAACTATAGGATATCTGAAAAAGGCAAACCTGTAGAGACAGTGACAACACCAGTGCTTGCCAGGAACTTGGGTGGGATGGGGGCGTGGGGGGTGAAGCAGGGGGCAAGGAGGATAGGATGAACAGGTAGAACTGAGGACATTTTTAGGGCAATGAAGCTATTCTGTATGATACAGTAAGGATAAGCGTGTCTATACATTTTTTTTTTTTTTTTTTTTTTTTGAGACGGAGTCTCACTCTGTCTCCCAGGCTGGAGTGTCGTGGCGCAATCTCGGCTCCCTACAACCTCCGCCTCCTGAGTTCAAGCAATTCTCCTGCCTCAGTCTCCCAAGTAGCTGGGACTATAGGCATGCACCACCACGCTCGGCTAATTTTTGTACCTTTTTAGTAGACAGGGGGTTTTGCCATGTTGTCCAGGCTGGTCTCGAACTCCTGACCTCAGGCGATCCGCCTGCCTTGGCCTCGCAAAATGCTCAGATTACAGGCGTGAGCTACCATGCCCGGCCATTTGTTAAAATCATAGAACTGCACAACACAACCCTGATTTAGGCTATGGACTTCAGTTAATAATGTATTGATATTGTAACAAATATACACACTAACATATGATGCAAATAATAGAGGAAACTGGTGGGTGGGTAGGAGTGGAGAGTGAGTATACAGAAATTCTACTTTCTGATCAAGTTTTCTGTAAGCCCAAGACTGTTCTAAAAAATAAAGGCTATTAAAAAAAATAGAACAACAAAAGTATTCTTTTATTTATTTATTTTTTTTTGAGATGGAGTCTCACTCTGTTGCCCAGGCTGGAGTGCAGTGGCACCATCTCGGCTCACTACAAGCTCCGCCTCCTGGGTTCACGCCATTCTCCTGCCTCAGCCTCCCGAGTAGCTGAGACTACAGGTGCCCACCACCATGCTTGGCTAATTTTTTGTATTTTTAGTAGAGACCGGGTTTCACTGTGTTAGCCAAGATGGTCTTGATCTCCTGACCTTGTGATCAGCCCGTCTTGGCCTCCCAAAGTGCTGGGATTACAGGCATGAGCCACTGCGCCTGGCATTTTTTTTTTTTTGAGACAGAGCCTAGTTCCGTCGCCCAGGCTGGAGTGCAGTGGCGTGATCTTGGCTCACCGCAACCTCCACCTCCCGGGTTCAAGCAATTCTCCTGTCTCAACCTCCCGAGTAGCTGGGATTACCAGAGCCTGCCACCACGCCTGACTAATATTTTGTATCTTTAGTAGGGATGGGGTTTTGCCATGTTGGCCAGGCTGGTCTCGAGCTCCTGACTTCAGGTGATCCGCCCACCTCAGCCTCCCAAAATGCTGGGATTACAGGCGTGAGCCACCACACCCAGCCAACGAAAGTATTCTTTAAAAAAAATAACAACAGAAGGAGGGGGGTCTCCACACACAGTTTCTTGGGCAATGCAGCAGACCCGGCACTGGAAGGGATGATGGTGGTTGCTCTTATCTCAATCAAGGACCCAGCTGAGAGTCTAACACAGTGGTTCACTGCAGCCTCAACCTCCTGAGCTCAAGCCATCCTCCTGCCTCAGCATCCAGAGTAGCTGGGACTACAGGCACACACCACAATGCCCAGGTATTTTTTTTCTTTTTTTCTTTTTTTTTTAGTAGAGATGAGATTTCACTATGTTGCCCAAACTGGTCTGGAACTCCTGAGCTCAAGCAATCCTCCCGCCTCCGTCCTCCCAAAGTGCTGGGATTACAGGTGTGAACCACCACACCTGGCCTGTTTGCACATGTTGGAATCACTTAGGGAGTGTCAAAAATTACTGCCACCTGTGCCCTACCCCCCAGCAATTGTGGTTTAATTAGTCTGGGGTGTGGACTAGGCTTTGGAATTTTAAAAAATTTCCAAGTGGTTCTAATACACAGCCAAGTTTGGGCTCCACTGAGCTAGAGAAAGCTGTGGCCCCCGCTCCAGAGCATTACCCAGGGCCACACTCCCGTGCTCTGGTGGATGATGAGGGTGGTGGGGGTGGGCAGGAATCCTCAGATGCCAGCTCCGGCTCCCCTCTCGCCGCACCTGAGGCCAACTGCCCGTGGCTTAGTAGCCCAGGGGCTCTCAGTTCTGGCTGCCCACTGGAATCAGCAGGGGAGGCTTTAAAATGCTAATGCCCAGGCTGTGCCTTAGACTGATCTCAGAGGGCAGGACACAGACGTCATACTTTTTAATGCTCAGCCATAGCTGAAAATTGCCAGGGCCGGAGGCTGAGTACTGGGGGAGCTGCAGACATCCTCTGACCAGAGTCTAAAAGTCAAACATTAAGAAGTGTTGGGCTGGGCGCAGTGGCTCACACCTATAATCCCCACAAGTTGGGAGGCCCAGGCAGGCAGATCGCTTGAGCCCCGGTGTTTGAGACCAGCCTGGGTAACACAGTGAGACCCTATCTCTACAAAAAATACAAACAAATTAGCCGGGTGTGGTGGCATGCACCTGTAGTCCCAGCCACTCAGGACGCTGAGGCAGGAGGATCACCTGAGCCCAAGAGGTCAAGGTCATGGTTGCAGTGAGCCCTGATGGTGCCACTGAACTCCAGCCTGGGTGACAGAGTGACACCTTGTCTCAACAACAACAAAAAAGTGCTCTCCAAGTTTAAGTCACTTAAATTTATTTTGCACCTCATTTTAAAAGTGGGGGTTGAGAGTCCTGAGCTAAAGTGGTGGGCAAAGCCCCCATCATTGCCTGGCCACCTCTCCTGCAAGAGGTTTGTGCACTTGGCCAAAGTCCTCAAAACCTGGAGCATCTCAGCCCCAGCTCCACATAAGAATCACCTGACAGCTTTAAAAATTCCTAGTGACAGGTACTGTCCTAAGGGAACGAACTCACCTGGGCCTCATGAACTACTGATGGCGCAGTACCTGAGGGTCCCCTTGTACAGGTGGTGGGATGTAGTGGTGGGGACAGGAGCTGAGTGCACCACAGGCAGGGAGACTCTGGAGATGCCGGCTGAGCTGGGGTAAAGCATGCATGCCTGTCCTTACAGGGCCAACAGACCCCAGGTCCTGAGGTTGGAGGACCAGAGAGCACATCAGAGCTTGGCTGGTACACGCAGCTCCACAGCCGACTGGCCACATAGGATCAGAGCAGCTATCTGGAAAAGATGCTGCTGTCCACCGGGAGATGCAGTGTTTCTGGAGACCCACCCATTCATTCAACAAAAACCACCTGGGTCCTACCATGTCCCTGCTCACGTAGCTGCCAAGAACTCAACAGATAACTAAAACTAAATGCAAAACAAAAACATGGTCCCTGTACTCTGGAGCTCACGGCCCATTGGGAGAGACAATATTAATCAAAGAACCCACCATCAACTATGACTAAAGCCACAACGAGTGGAAGAGGGAGCCAAGCATAGAAGCAAGGGGGCGGCACACGCCCGCAGGGCAGGCCTCCTTGAGCAGGTGATGCCAGAGAAGTCCATAACGGAGAGGAAGAGATGGAGTTAAAAAGAAAGGCCGGGCGCGGTGGCTCACACCTGTAATCCCAGCACTCTGGGAGGCTGAGGCGGGTGGATCACTTGAGGTCAGGAGTTCAAGATCAGCCTGGCCAACATGGCAAAACCCTGTCTCTACTAAAAATACAAAAATTAGACGGGCATGGTGGCACGTGCCTGTAATCCTAGCTACTCGGGAGGCTGAGGCAGGAGAATCACTTGAATCCAGGAGGCAGAGGTTGCAGCCAAGATTGTACCACTGCACTCCAGCCTGGGCAACAGAGTGAGACTCCGTCTCAAAAAAAAACAAAACAAGGCCAGGCATGGTGGCTCACACCTGTAATCCCAGCACTTTGGGAGGCCAAGGTGGGCAGATCACAAGGTCAGGAGATCGAGACCATCCTGGCTAACATGGTGAAACCCCGTCTCTACCAAAAATACAAAAAATTAGCTGGGTGTGGTGGCAGGCGCCTGTAATCCCGGCTACTCGGGAGGCTGAGGCAGGAGAATGGGGTGAACTCGGGAGGCGGAGCTTGTAGTGAGCTGAGGCCACTGCACTCTGCCCTGGGCGACAGAGCGAGACTCTGTCTCAAAACAAAACAAAACAAACAAATGAACAAACAAAAAAACAAAGGCAAAGTCAGAGAGCTGCTGTGGGGAGGAAGGAGAGTGTCCCAGGTAGAGAGGCTGGCACATGCAAAGGCCCTGTGGCAGAAGAAAGGTGGAAGAAAAGAAACGCAGTGAGGTCGCAGCACAGAGAGTCAGAGAGGGTGAAGTAAAATGAGCTGGACAAGGGCCGGCTGACCACAGAGGAGATGGCACACATTGCACACAGAGTAGGAGCCTGGGCAGGCTTTCCAGCCCCCAACTACCTATAACATGGGACAATAATAGTATCTACTTGTAGGGTTGTTGTGGTGATTAAATGAGACAGGCCAAGCCCTGGGCTTGGTGTCTAGCACAAATTAAGCTCTCTGGAAATATTACCTATTATTTTCCATTAAACTGCTTTTATTATCATATCCAAGAATAATATGTTTTTAAAAAACAGAGATCAATTATGATGCTGAATTACTGTTATCAAATTCTAATTGGAGACTTTGAAAGGGCTACGCCAAGCACATGACAGCTCCAAGGAAGCTGGGCCCTGGGGTCTCCTGGGTGGTCCTCCAAGCGTTTTCCTGCCCTTTTGGGTCTAGACAACATTCTCACAGCACCAGCACGGGGACTGACTGCAGCTGGCGTGGCAGACCTGGATCCCAGCCCGCCTCTCTGGGCCTGAGGACAATGGGACCAGCCCTGTGGAATTAGGGAGTAAAGGGCACCCAGCATGAGAACAGTATGGGGTCCAGGGCCCAGGCACTTAAGTGCTCCACACATATGGGCAGCTGCTGCTGCCACCACCACGGGAGACGCCACCTGCAGATGAGAAGGTCGTGGGGCCTCCACTCCAGGGGCTCGGACTGGCTCGCTTCCCACCTCCCGCAGCAGGAGTTTGTCCTGCAAACCACAAGAAAGGCAGATCAGGTGAGGCGAGGACACCTCCTAATAAGATGGTGAAGAACAGAGAGTGTCAACCTGATAGACAGACTAAAGACTGCTTAAATTTCAAAATAATTATTTCGTGTGAAATGTGCCAGACCCTCCCCACCCACAGCCCACAAAGAGTACCTACTGCATAATTCCATTTATATAAAATTCTAGAGAATACAAACTAACCTGTAGTGACAAAGTAGATCAGTGGTTTCCTACAGACAAGAGGTGGAGGAGAGATCAATCATGAAGAGGCACAGGGAAACTTTTGGGGGCCATGGAATATATTCACTAGCTCAATTGTTGCAATGATTTTACAGGCACATATGTAAGTCAAGTGTATACATTATATACTTCAAATGTCTGCAAGTGAATGTATTCAGTTATGCCTCAATAAAGGTGTTTTTTAAAGACGGATGAGCTAAAACAGAACTATGTATTAATTTTTTGTTTTTGCACCCCAATGGCTCATCCCACCTCCAGGACCCCTCACTCGGCAGACCCGTGGTCTAGAAAGCCCCACCTGACCTGCCTTGTCAGGCTGTGGCCTCTCCAGACACCAGTGGGGAGAACTGGGAAACTCTGGGAAGAGCAATCAGCACTGGAGGTAATTTCAGTTGGATACTTATGTGGCGAAAGAAATACGGTATAGATAAAGATATAAACATAAAAATATAGATGAAATGTGGATTGTGCATTCATTCTGTTCTGGGAAATAATCACAAGAAACTGTTACTAATGAGTACTTGGGAGGAGGAAGTGGTTGTGGGGAGTGGCTGGGAAGAAGACTTTCACTCTTTATTTTGCATCTTTCTCTAGTATTTAAATTTGCTAAACTTGGTACAGAGAGTAGTTTAAAAAATAACAACAGGGGTTACCTGGGTGGTAAGATTGCTGGCCATCTTGTTTCCATTTTATTCTTTTTACAAGAAGCAACTTTATGAATGCTTTCTCAGAGGAGGAGTGGGAAGGAGGAATAAAGAAAGGAAGGGAGAGATGAAGGAAAGAGAATGCAACAGGCAACGGCAGAAAAGAAAGTAACCCACAAAATGGGGCCTGTATAGAAACCCAAGGCCCCAGTGGCCACGATGCCAGAGCTCGAGGAACAAAGTAAAGCATGATCAAGTGAGGAAGAACAAAGTGTCCTAAGACCCTGCTCAAGAACGTGAAATGAATTTTGTTCTTGGAGCTGAACGTCTCGCCCACTTTCAAAATATCCAAAGAATGTACTGGCCAGGGTCATTCTATTTTATTATATCCCCCTCCTCCTACACAAATATTATAGAAGCCAATAGAGAATGAAATGGGTAGGTAAAAATGGACAATTGTCTTGGAAGCAAATGGGAAAGAACCTACGCAAGCTCTACTCCTTTCTAAAGCATTTTGATCTCACTGATAGAGCTCCTTTTCCTAACGCATTGCTCCAAGACTGGCACTAGGTTAATGGCCAGTCATATACCGGCTCAGCCAAAACATTTTTGTTAAAGAAACATGAGGTCATTTCTCTTAACCAATTAGTTGCACAAGAGTATGTTTGCTTTCGAAACCAAATTCTACCACAAAAAAACTATCACAGCTAATAAACAAGTTCAGCAGGTTAATATATACAAATCTGTATTTCTACACATGAGCAATGAACAATTTGAAAAGGAATTAAGAAAACATCTCTACTTATAACAGCACCAAAAGAATAAAATACTTAGGAATAAATTTGACCAAAGAAATGTAAGACACGTACACTGAAAATTACAACACGTTGTTGACAGAAATTAAAGAGGATCTAAATAAATGGAAAGACATCCCATGTTCATGGATTGGAAGACTTACTATTATTAAGATAGCAATAGTACCCAAAAGTTATCTGTAGATCCGAGACAATCACTATTAAAATCCCAGCTTTCAATGTTGCAGAAATTGACAAGCTGGTCCTAAAATTCACATGGAAATGGAAGGCACCCAAAACAGCCAAAACAATTTTTTTTTTTTTTTGAGACGGAGTCTTGCTCTGTCGCCCAGGCTGGAGTGCAGTGGCGCAATCTCAGCTCACTGCAAGCTCTGCCTCCCAGGTTCACGCCATCCTCCTGCCTCAGCCTCCCGAGTAGCTGGGACTACAGGTGCCCACCACCACACCTGGCTAATTTTTTTTTGTATTTTTAGTAGAGATGGGATTTCACTGTGTTAGCCAGGATGGTCTTAATCTCCCGACCTCGTGATCCGCCCGCCTCGGCTTCCCAAAGCGCTGGGATTACAGGCATGAGCCTCTGCACCTGGCCAACAATTTTTTTAAAAAAAAGTATAGTTAGAGGACTCACGCTTCCGAAATTGAAAACTTACTACAAGCTATAGTAATAAAAAATTTAGAGTACTAGCATAAGGGTAGACATATAAACCAATGGAATAAAATTGAGAGTTCAAAAATAAACCCTTACATTTATGGTCAAATGATTTTCAACAAGGGTGCCAACAGAATTCAATGGGGAAAGAACAGTCTTTTCAACAAATGGTGCTGAGACAACTGGATATCCATACGCAAAAGAACCAAGCTAGACTCCTATCTCAAACCACATACAAAAATGAACTCGAAATGCATCAAAGACCTAAATTTATGAGCTCAAAGTATAAAACTCTTAGAAGAAACCATAGGTGAAAATTTTCATGACCTGAGATTAGACAATGATGTCATTAATTTTGACACCGCAAAAGAAAAAAATAGATATGTTGGACTTCACCAAAATTTTAAAATTTTGTACATCAAAGGACATTATCAAGAGATTACAAAGAAAACCAACAAAATGAGAGAAAACATTTGCAAATCACATATCTGGTAAAAAAGAGACCTCTTACCCATCAGCAGTCACTCCCCATTCCTTCTTCCCCTATCTCCTGGCAACTGTTAATCTACTTTTGGTGTCTATGGATTTGCCTATTCTGGACATTTCAGAATAGGCATGAAATTTTCGTATCCTTTTTTCTTATCAGTGCTTTCAAGGTTCATGCATGTTATAGCATATGTCACTCCTTCCTTTTTTATGGCTGAATAGTATTCCATTTTATGGATATAGCACATTTTAAGAGGTTTCTTTTTGGGGAGATGAAAATGTTCTGGAAGTAGACAGTGGTGATGATTCAACAACTCTGAGTACACTAAAAACCACTGAATCTTACATTTTAAAAGGGTGACTTGTATGGTATGTGAACTGTATCTTTAAAACAACCAACCATTCCATCCTGGTCTTGCCAAATATTAATAAAGCTCCATTGTGCCTGCAATGGCCCCCACTGTCCTTCAAGTCCTGGCCTTCAAGACCTCTTCTTATCTCCTCCTCTGCTCCCTTTAAGGAAAGCCCCACTCTTCCACCTCCTTGTCTTTGTTCTCACTGCTCCCTGCTTCCCTTGCATCCCTGCATACCCTGATACTCCGCCCAAAGGCTGCAGATCAGTGGTCTGAATTGAACGGAGTCTGCAGATGGGTTTGCGGTGGTTTTTTCTTGTTGTTTTAACTGAGTTAGTTACCAACAGGACATCTCACATAAACATCTATATCCCAGCTGGGCACGGTAGCTCATGCCTGTAATCCTAGCACTTTAGGAGGCTGAGGTGGGTGGATCACCTGAGGCCAGGAGTGCGAGACCAGCCTGGCCAACATGGTGAAACCTCATCTCTACTAAAAATACAAAAATTAGCCAGGCATGGTGGCCATTGCCTGTAGTCCCAGCTACTCAAGAGGCTGAGGCAAGAGAATCGCTTGAACTCTGGAAGCAGAGGTTGCAGTGAGCCGAGATTGCACCACTGTACTCCAGCCTGGGCGACAGAGCGAGACTCCATCTCAAAAAAAAAAAAAAAAAAAAAAAGACTGGAAGAGTAAATCTCATGCATTCCACCCTAAAGGGATAGGATTCATGAGGCTGGAAATTCTTCAGACACAGCCATGATGTTCAAAGGGCACTGGACAGACAAAAAACATGGCAAGTGACCTCTAAAGCCCATGACCCCAGTTCTAATGAAACAAAATGGAAAAACTGTTCTGATTAAAAGACAGGCAAGTATGAGAAGCAGTGACCTCGTATGTCCCATCCTTTCCTTTGCTGCCTTGAACTCTCTTGTCTCCTGAGAACACAATGGTGTTGGGAGCTACGGCAGCCATTCTGCAACCCGGAGAGGAAGTAGTGAGAAGGCACACACAGAATAAAGAGCCCTGAGACTGCACATCTACTGAACGTGTCACAGAATCACCTGCCTCTGAATTCCCTGTCATGTGAGCTAACAAACTGCTCTTGGTATTTGTTGTCAATAGTCAAAATACAACCTAACTAAAATGTGGCTTCTCTTGAAAATGAAGAGGTTTGGGAATACCAGACCTGCGTTTACCTGCACCAAACCTGATGCGGACAGCCCCTTTACACTGGGCAGGAGCTCACTCAGTCCCCGTAGGCAACTGAGTTTGCAATCTCTGCTTTCTGGTACAGATGGCTCAATTGTCTCATCTTCCACAAAGCAATTCCTGGTTCCTGCCTCCCCACATCCCAAACCTACCTGACTACAAGTAATTCCTCTTCCCATTGCCTCCTTTCTGTCTCTGATGGTCACTGCTCATTTAATCCCCTCCCACCTATTAGCCTCCTGAGAACAGGACTTTATTCATCCCTGATCCTCTCTTTGCCATCTAGTGAAGTGCTTGAGGAAGGAGGTGCTCAATGTGTCTTTGCTGAATAAATGAATGAACACTCACTGCAATGAGGCATGGCAATGTGCCAGAGTATCCCTTCTCTGAGTGCACCGAGCTCTCTGCACAGCTGACATGTACATGTGTTGCTTCTCAATCCAGGAATACAATTCCCCGTTACCGCCCCCCTCCCCCTGCAACACACATACTAGAGTGCCCTGGGCCACTCGGGCCCTCAGCCCCAGTCACTAGAGCACACCCGTAATAGTCAATGCTCTTAAGTCCTGGTCCCAGGACCTGTCCTGGGCCCCTCAACTCTGCCCTTACTCAGCAGGTTGGGATAAAGGCAATTGTGTAAGACTCTCCCTAGGACAGTCTGAGAAGAACTGCTGGTCACCACAAACTCCAGGAAAGGATGGAAGTTTACACACAAACAAATCTGTTTACATATGAGAAGCGACTTGAACACGCGCGCACACACACACACACACGTGCACGCGCACACACGAATCATAGATACAGGTGAAGGGAGGCAGCCCCAGTCTACCCTGAGCTCTGTGCCCCAGGGGCCTCCTGTCCTCTCAGACACTCAGAGCCCCAGGCTATTAGTGAAACCCTGAGGAGCATGACTTCCTTCTGCATCAATCCTGGATCTAACTTAACCTTAGAAATGCTTCCTGAAATGGCAGTTGATCTTTAGTCCTGACTTCTGGCAGATTCTCTCTGGGCACCTGGCCCTTTTGCTCTTGACCTAGCTTTTTTTTTTAAGTTGTGGTAAAATACACATAACATAAAATTTACCATCTTAACCATTTCTAAGTGCACAGTTCAGTGGTAGTAAGTACATTCACACTGTGGTACAATCACCACTACCATCCATCTCTGAACTCTTTTTTTCCTGCAAAACTGAAACTCTGTACCCATTAAACCATAACTCCCCACTCTCTCCTCCCCCCGGTAACCACCATTCCACCTTCTCTCTCTATGAATTTGACTACCCTGGGTACCTCATATACATGGAATATGAACTTGACTACCCTGGGTACCTTATATACATGGAATATGAATTTGACTACCCTGGGTATCTCATATACGTGTTTGTTCTTTTGTATGTTATTTCACTCAGCGTAATGTTTTCAATGTTCATCCATCTTGTGGCATGTGTCGGAATTTCTTTCCTCTTTTTTTTTTTTTAATAATACATCATGGGCATTCAAATAATTTCCTTCCTTTTTAAAGCCAAGTAATATTCCACTGTATGTATGTACCACATTTGGTTTATCCATTCACGGATGGACACTTGGGTTGCTTCCGCCTCTTAGCTATTGTGAATAATGCTGCTAAGAACCTGGGTACCCAACTATCTGCTCGAGTCCCTGCCTTCAGTTCTCTAATGGACCAGGCCTCTCACTTTCCCCACACCAGTTGAGATCCCGACCCCAGGCATGGAATTCTCTAGGCCAGTCCCTGGTTCCCTGGAAACAGAATCTCAGGCTGGGCTCTCAGGTAATGTCCACGGGAGATGCTCTGGAGTTGGAAGAGCCAGAGCTGAGCTGACAGGGGACTCAAGAGCTTGTTTCTGACCCCTCCTAATGAGGAGCGCATCAGAGACAATGTGGCAAGAAGCAAAGGAGAGTGAGGCGTCCCCTCTGCCTCAGCGGAGGAGACACATACCACTGCGGGGAGCAGGACAAGGGAGGCCTCTGTTCCCCTAAAGGGCAGGCATGCCGCAGAGGCTGCCCCTGGGGCTCCAAAGGGCATCGGGGGCTACAGGGGCAGAGGTTACAAAAAGGGAGAGGGTGCTGAGACTGGTGCTATTCAGAAGACCTCAGTTAGAGGGCTCCATGGAGGGCAGGGGCGGAGGAGTCTGGAATGCTCTACTTTTGACAGATGGCCCCAGCTCAGCCAACTCCTGAAGCAGAAGAGGCACAAAAGCAGAAACTCAAAGGGCTGGGGGTTCATGGTACATCCTGGTCTATAGCCTTGGCCTTTAGGGCCATGTGCTTTCTTGCTCTGGGGTGAGCAGCCTACAGCTGGAGCAGAGGCGGGGTCTGACCACCTGGGAGTCCCTCTCACTGTCTGCCTAAGCAACTTTCAACTGGTTACATGATATTTTTTGGTGCCAAAGTGTCTAGGTTCAGGTACCAAATAATGACAGTCTAGGGAGGGTGTAGCCACTAGGGGGGAAATTAATTCCTTCTGTGGAACTCTGAACATCCTAAAGCATTATAAAGAGGAATTAAATACACCTAAATGCCACAACCAAGGCACCAGCTTGAGGCTGTCATTCCTACCCAGACCAAACTCAGGGGCACTGTGGATGTCCTATCAGCCAAGGAAGGCTGTCAGTGAGGGAGACAGCTTCAGACTCTTCCCTTTGGTGACTCCAACCCAAGGAGCACCCTGATTTGATGCGGATGTTCCTGGAACCCTCCCAAGCTAACCTGCGCTTTCAGGAAGGACTTGGGGCAAGCTGTCCCCTTAGACCTAGAGACTATCTCAGTCTGAACCCACTGTCCTGGACTGCTCTGGGATCCCAAGAGCCTGTGAGGTCAGCCTGGCCGTGGCCACAGGGACTGAGATACGAGGCCAGTTCAAGGTGCCGAGGAGCCTGTTGGTTCAGCTTTTTGCTAATGCTGGAGCCTGAGCCAAAGATGGCCTGATGCCTCCACACCCTGGTGATGCAACGTCCCACCAGCATCTACCCTGCAGCTGGGCTCCGGGCACTGAGAGTCACGTATCACAGGCTTGGGAGCTCAGCACGCCAATCTCCACCCTGCATCCCAGTACTGACCGGGCTGAAGGAAGATTCCATCCACACTGAGATCCCACAGGAGACCAAAGGCTCCCAAAGACGTTTCTGGAGACCATGTCAGCAGCTAGGTGGGAAAAAAAAAACGAAAAACGAAAAACAAAAAACAAAACAAAAAAACACTGGTTAGCTGGGTCATTCCTAAGAAGCAATAGTAGCAAACTTCTATTACTCCACATTAATTCTCGTAAGTCCATGTGGTAGAAGGACACTGTCATTGTTGCCAATTAAAAGATGGAAAACCAAGCTCAGAGAGGTCAAACAACTTCCCCAGAGTCACACAGCCTGTGAGCAGCAAAGCCAGCACTCAGGCCCAGACACCCAGGTCTGTGTCACTTGAAACCTCCTACTCCGTCCACCTCCTGGCATGGGGGTCTTGGTCCCTCTGCCCCTCGCTCCCTATGGTCACAGCCATGCCTCTCCAGGGCAGGGCCCAGCGTAAGGGAGAGAAAGCATGCCCGCACTGATCACAGGCGGCAGGACAATCACAGGATGGGCCCTCTCTGTGATCCTCAAATCATTTCCAGGTCAGCGCCTTAACTCACTGTCATCTGAGACCACCAGCTTAGAAGGTCCTCGGTACTGAACACAGGTCCTCAAATAAGGGCAGGGTGGTCATTTCTGGGATCCTTATCTGAATGCTCCTGGAGCCTGACGGTCAGAAGCTGGGGTTTGGGAACATGCAGAGAGGCTGACAAGGGAATAAGCAATGGGATGGCAGCAGCCCACAGGTGCCATCTGGTCTAGGGGCACTCAGCAAGCTCACGACCGTGGCCGCCATGCTGTGCACGACATCGTTCCTCCCCAGTACCCAGAAAAGTCTGCCTTGTGGGCACTGTGGGCACATCTCCTTCCAGGACTGAGGCTCTTGTTCCCCCAGGGGCTGGGCAGTGTTGCTGCCAGGGCCCTGAACCCAGGGACCTCTCTGAGCCTTGACCTTGGAGGGAGCACCTAGTCCGAGGTCACAGCCCTCACCAAGTGTCTGTGTCTGATAACTGGCCGAGGCTGGAGACCTCGCCTCAACTGGGTCAACTCTAAAGGGTCACTGGGCTCCAGAGCCCAGCAGGACTGCCTGGGGCCAAACGCTCTCCCTCCCTCCCTCACAGGTGTGGTTCCCAAGCACGCCCCCCCTGCCCCCCCCCACCCCGAGTAAGCCTGCATGGATGCCCTCCACTCGGCATCTAGAACTCTGCCTTTCTCCTGTCATAACTTCTTACAACATTTTCATGGCTGAACACTTGAGTCTCTCCTAACAAGAACATATGTTTATTGAGGGTGTACACCTCCTGCTGATGTCCACTCTCCCGGCAAGGCTGGCCCACACGAGGGCACAGTTCAGCCAGTGCCCATGCACACCCTATTAAAGCCCCAGGGAGGAGTGCACGCGATCGAGTCCCTAAGACAGAACTCAGGCTGTCCTTTCCAAGAACGTCGAAGGGGCACGGTTGGAGCAGTCTGCCCACCTCACCCACGCCCTGGCTCAGCAGGGACCCCAGGTACAGGCATGGCCCCGACAGCCCTGGGACCCCACTTCCCTAGCTGCCTTTGACTGGACAAGGGGACCACTTAACCCCTCTTAGCCTAGCCAGATTCTCCTTCCTGAGGAACCAGATTTGGGAACAGGGTCTGGCCTTACTTGGCCATGGAGCCTGCAGGGAGACAGCAACAGAGGCCAGTCCTAGGATCCCAACCCTTCCCCATCCCTGGGTCCAGCTCCTCCTGGGGCCCAGCATGCCCCTGCCCTGTGACCTCAGGAACCACCCTCGCACCTGCAGAAGGGAGCCCCCATGGGTTTCTGCCTCCCACAACCAGTCCCCAGTAACTGCTCGAGGTTCTAAGTCCCCTGAGGACACTGCCCAGAAAGCCCCCCAAAGCCAGTGCACCCCTTTCATGGATCTGGATTCAGCCATGGGGGATGGGAGGTTTTGTCTCTCCTTCCTGCAGAATGTGAACTGGAACTCTGCACTAACAGCATGCCTCGCAGAGGATACCCAGGCCCAGAGCAGAGCTCTGTGGGGGCACAAGGACAAGGCAGCTCACGGATGTCCCACTTCCCTCCACACGGGCCCATCAGGCCTGGCTCCGAGGCACAGAGCTGATGCTAAGAAACCCACGCGTGGCGACACAGGAGTAGGTAGCAGAGCCAGAACTCACACCAAGTCTGTCTGTCTGTCTGACCTCAGAGCTGGGTCCTGCACTCCTCTCCCCTCCAGCCCCCTCGCAGCATGATGGAGACGGGGAAAGGGGCAGGGGAAGGTTCGCCTGTGCCTCCCAGGACAGGGTTCTCTGAACCTGGAGGAAACCGACACACCCCCGGGAAGGCACTCCACACCAGTGTCAGGGTGACGCAGGGCCCCTCTGTGGGCGCCGTCTCAGATGGGTCCTTTGTGCCTCCCAATGCTCGATTGTGTGTTCTGTCATACACTGTGCAAGGAGCAGGGGCTGCACCGGCCAGCGTGGGGAATAATGGCCCCACTGTTCCCCGTTACCACCCACTGCTCCTTCTGGGCCTTGGGTGGGGCACTGGGGGCTGGCAAGGTTAGCAGCTACACACCAGGGCCCCAGAAGCTGCATGTCTTCCTCCTCTGGGGTAAGGAGGAGCAAGGTGAAGGACCCAGAGCACAAAGGGAGAGCTGGAGGGCTCTCTCTGGACTGCAGCCAGCCTGCCGAGGCCGAGCAGTTCCTGGAATAATCCGCCCCACATGATGGCTCTGATTTACAGCTGGGGTCCAGGCTCCAACTGGCAGGAATGGGACCAGCTGGAACTTGTGACCCACCTGTCCCCAGACAGGGACGATTCTGGGTGGGGACCAAGGCCAGGACGGCATCCTCATGCCTGGCATTCAGATCACAGCGGTTGGCTCCTGGACTGTCCCTGCTGGCTTCTCACTGCCTCTCTCTGTGCAAAGGTGTCAAGCCCTGGGCAAAATGTATGTTCCCCTATGGCAAAACGTTCTAGCAGCAACCAGGAGGGAAAAAACAGGGCAGCCAGGGCAGCCAGAGCAGCTGTTCCAGGTTTTCCCAGCCAAGCTACAACTGTACATGGGAAGCACACACTCAAACACCCAAGCACCCTCGGCTCCAAATTCACGAGGGCCCCAAACCAGGTGCTGCAGGATTGCCGTGGGCCCTGAGCGGCCCTCCCGCTGAGTATGGGATGAGGGACCTGTGACTGCTGGTGAAGAAATTAGCTTTGTCGCATAGGAAGCACTTGTTGAGGGGCATGGACCGATTCATTGAGAGGTCAGACCGTTAGTCCACTGGGTACACCAGGTCCCTCAGGAAAGCCACGTGAGGGCACAGGCAGCACCCAGAGACACACATCCTCGGGGGAAGCAGGGGCTCCCACTGCTCGCCGCTCTGGGAGACCACAGGCGAACCCCCTGCACCTCCCTGGCCTTGGCATTCTTAGCACCATGGTGGGGATCGATGCTCAATCAGCTCTCCTCCCTCCTCCCAGCCTGAGCCCAGCCAAGCAGTACCTAAGGCAAGAAGAGGTGAAGTGCCCATCCCTCAGCCTGTGGGCCTGCCAGGCCACCAGACTGCAGCGCTCCCGCCACCTAGTGGCAGGCCTGCGGTCCTCACCTTGAACAGCCACTGGAGCAGGGGCACCGGGCAGTCAGGCATGTGCAGGTAGAGGGTGCTCAGGAGGCCGCTGCGCAGGAAGGAGAGCTGTTGGGCCGGCGGGGAGCTGGGGGGCAGAGGGCTGAGGTTAGGGGAGGCCTCTGTGCCAGCACACTTGTCTCGGTGACACCGTGGGAGGCTGTCACTACCCAGCTTCACTGGCTGTTGGGAAGCATATCTGTAATGCTAGAGACAAATGTGGCTTTCAAGCCCTCAGTGCACGGATCTGTCAGAAGGAAAAGAACCCAGGCTAGCATCAGAATCACCTGCTCTTCTTGAATGTTGCGTGAACACACCTCACAGTGTTTAAAACACACGGCGGGTGGCTGGATGCAGTGGCTCACACCCATGATCCCAGCACTTTGGGAGGCAAAGGCGGGTAGATCACGAGGTCAGGAGTTCAAAACCAGCCTGGCCAACATGGTGAAACGCTGTCTCTACTAAAAATACAAAAACTAGCCAGGCATGGTGGCATGCACCTGTAATCCCAGCTACTCGGGAAGCTGAGGCAGGAGAATTGCTTGAACCCAGGAGGTGGAGGTTGCAGTGAGCCAGGATCGTGCCACTGCACTCCAGCCTGGGCAACAAGGCAAGACTCCGTCTCAAACAAACAAAAAACAGGGTGGGGCAGTGCAGTCTGCCCTTTCCATTTGACCACAGGGGAAAGTGAAATATTTGCCAAGGGTGTGGAAAGGTGAGGAGTGAGGCCAGGAGTGGGTGTCTTAGCCGCGGGTTCCTCCAGCTGCAAGGGGCGGGCACGATTACCCCTGCGAAGCCAGCATCTCGAGATCTGGTTACACAGGGCGTTTCTGCTCTGCCTTATGTTTTTCAGATACAAAGGGGACACCTGAGAAGACAGGAAAATAACACAAAGGGGCCCGGGATGAAGACATTCTGGGAAGGAAATACCAACAAGAGTTCCATAGAGGATTCTTCAGAAACCACGTGAGCTGCAAGTGTCCCAGATTCCGGGGATGGGGGCGTGCTCAGACCAGCCACGCGGCTGTGGCCGCGACCGTGTGCCCATTCACGCCACCCCCTCGGGCCTCTTCCTCCTAACAGGAGCTCTCAAAATCGGCGCTGGTGTGGAGATGAGCCCTGCCTTGGGGACCACTGACCTGGTAGATCACCTTGACCTACAAGATTCCAGATCTCTGCAAAATGAGTTGTTGAAATGTTTCATATGGTTGTAGGGCCTCTGGTAGAAGGTGCTTCAGAAGTCATTTTATAGGGGGTTGTGACTGTTCCTGAGCTCCTGGTCATTCCCAGAGAGCCTGGGTTTGGGGTAGGATCCTCCTACGTCCTGTGCATTTTGTGACCACCATCTTTGCTTGCTCTCTCTAGACCACATCCCAAAGATAATTAACATGAATTCCAGGAAATGAAAATGTAAGTTCACATTTGTCCTTTTTAATGGCCCAAATGCATGCAAAGAACATTTCAGAAAGTACTTAACGTTGCCACCCTAGATAAAAAGTTTTTCAGTCAGCCCAACCTCCTCCTTCTGCTCCTCCTCCTCCTCCTTTAAAAAGGACATCATACTTTAATCTGCCAGGAACAGAATGCTACAAAACAAAGATTATCCTCTAAGCCAAGCTGCTGTCTCTCTGAGAATGTCCAGGCAATTTACAAATTGCATGTTTTTTCTCTAAGTCATTTAAGTTCAGAGGAGAAAGCAGCTTTGTTCCTGTGGTTGTGAAGTTTACCGCCCTGAAATAGACCTTCGTTTGTACATACAAACACGTGTGCACCCCAGGACTGCTGGCATGCTCCACTCTACCCACGTGCCCGGTCACATGGAGACTTTCATGGACTGACCCCAACAAGATGTATGGTTCAGGAACATGCACAGCAGCCCGAACGCAGACAATACCCATGTAAACAATGTCTGGAGGACCTTGCAAGTTGGCAGAACCCCGACAAAGGCCATGTGGTGAGGAGGCTGGCGCTTCAGGGACTCTGAGGAGACGCTGGCTCTGGCATTCTGCTGGAGGGGGCACCCCGCCAGTTTCTTAGTGGGAGAATTGATTGTACAAGGCCCTGTTGGCTCAGATCAACACATTTCTAACTGCTGCTCCAAGGGAGAGACCCCACAGTTACAACATCTCCCCTCTGCTACGTGGGCTTTGCAGTTTCTGCCAGAGAAATGATTGATTGGCCACTGAGTTCATTGCTGCTGAGAAAATTTTGTCTATGGGACCAGGAGCAAGAGAAAGCCAGAAAGGACATAGTCCTGCTCTGCCCTGGGGTGACTGGCTTTCAAGGAATTCTGTGTTTAGGGTTAGAGGCAAGGACTCCCCTCTGCAGGCTGAGTGCATGCTCGGCGGGAAGGCAGTGTTGCTTCTCCTTGGCTCA
Organism: Nomascus leucogenys; assembly: GCF_006542625.1. NCBI lineage: Eukaryota > Metazoa > Chordata > Mammalia > Primates > Hylobatidae > Nomascus > Nomascus leucogenys. Next base: position 47,597,698 of record NC_044394.1, read on the forward strand.
GCCACAAGCCCTTTCACGCCCTTCAGGGTGTCACAGGGTGACCTCAAGCTTGGCTGCTGGGCAGGGAATGGGCCTTGTGCACAGACAATGCCTTGACTCTGGGGAAGGAAGGAGGATCCCAACAGCAGCACCTGGGCTGGGAAGCCTGGAGGAAAACGGAAAAAGAAAAGTGGGTGGGAGGGGTGTGCAGTGAAAGCTCAAATGCCTTAGGTGACAGAATTGGCTGTTGTCAGAGTCACGTCCCCACATCAAGAACACGGATGCTGGGTCCAAGGGGGTGCCTCTGTCCACCGCCAAGCCAATGCTGAGGTCAGAAGTTATCCTGAGAATGTTGGAGGGCCCTGGAGGGAGAGACGGAGGGACAGAGCCTCCATCGGCAGCAGATGCTGCATAGGCCTGGCTGAGTGGGAAGCCCCCAGCTGTCAGCCCTGAGGATCCCATGAAGGAAGGTTCCCATCGGAGTCCTCAGCTGTGATTGGAGATGAGGAGGGAGCTGCTAATCCCCAGCCACGACAGCAATGACAGTGGGCAGGTGTCTGCCTCCACCCTCGCCGCCCACTGGAGCAGAAGGAACCAAGGGAAGGACATCAGCTACAATGAGGAAACCCGCAAAACCAGTGACAGCAAATGGGGGCAGCTGGGCTCAGCACACGGGCCTTCCCAAGCAGAGCTCTGACCAGCTTCATCTTGGAATTTCTGTTCCTCATCACACCCAAGGGAAGATTCTTCCCGCCTCAACCTCCTCATTTATTTTATGGGCAGCAGTCCCAGAGGGCAAGGTCTCTAAATGCCTTGAGAATCCCAAGTGATGGCCGAAGGATAAACACCAAGTGTAGTTATTTATAAGTATCAGCTCCTGGGCCTTTGCCAAGTTACTCAAATCAGTCTGAATAAAATGCCTAAATACAACAGAAACCAATAGCAACCAAAGCTTTCACCTACGGCCTTTTGCTTTCTCTTTCTTTGTTTAAACATAAGAGAGGCCAGATGCAGTGGCTCATGTCTATAATCTCAGAACTTTGGAAGGCCCAGGCAGGAGGATAGCTTGAGGCCAGGAATTTGAGACCAGCCTAGGCAACACAGTGAGACCCTGTCTCTAAAAAAAATACAAAAATTAGCTGAGCATGGTAGTGCACACCTGTGGTCCCAGCTACTTGGGAGGCTGAGGCAAGAGGACCTCTTAAGCCAGGAGTTGGAGGCTGCAGTGAGCTGTGATCGTACTACTGCACTCCAGCATGGGCAGCAGAGCATAGGCCTGACTAAAAACAAGAAAAAAATGAAATAAAAATAAGCGAGTGTTGGCCATCCATGGTGGCTCATGCCTGTAATCCCAGCACTTTGGGAAGCCAAGGCAGGTGGATCACTTGAGGTCAGAAGTTCAAGACCAGCCTGGTCAACATGGTGAAACCCTGTCTCTACTAAATATACAAAAATTAGCCATGCGAGGCCAGGCGTGGTGGCTCATGCCTGTAATCCAAGCACTTTGGGAGGCCACGGTGGGCAGATCATGAGGTCAGGAGATCAAGACCATCCTGGCTAACACGGTGAAACCCTGTCTCTACTAAAAATACAAAAAAAATTAGCCAGGCGCGGTGGTGGGCGCCTGTAGGCCCAGCTACTCGGGAGACTAAGGCAGGAGAATGGCGTGAACCCGGGAGGCGGAGCTTGCAGTGAGCCAAGATCGCGCCACTGCACTCCAGCCTGGGAGACAGAGCGAGACTCCGTCTCAAAAAAAAAAAAAAAAGAAAAAAAAAATTAGCTGTGCGTGGTGGCGGGCGCCTGTGATCCCAGCTACTCAGGAGTCTGAGGCAGGAGAATCGCTTGAACCTGGGAGGCAGAGGTTGCAGTGAGCCAAGATTGCCCCATTGCGCTCCAGCCTGGGCAACAAGAGCGAAACTTCGTTCCAAAAATAAGTAAATAAATAAGCGAGTGTTACCACAGGCAGAAACTCAGGGATTCCATAATGGCCCTGCTTGCTACCTCCGCTTGCTCTTTATTTTGGGGGGCAGATGCAGCCAGCTGGAAGGCTCAGCCCTCTCCACACTTCAGAACTGCTGGATTTATTGCACCTGGGCTTCAACCCTGGCCTCTTCCTCCAGGAAGAGAAGCTAGTGGCAAAACAAGAGGCGGGGCTGCCAGGCCTCCGGGAGAAGCTCAGCCTCATCCACCTCCTTCTTCCCCTGCCTGCCGGATATTCATGGAGGAACGGCCTGGCCCATGCATCAGGCTTGTGGAAAGCACGCTGGTCCTCACACCAACAGTGGCAGATGCACCCAGAGGACAAACGTGGACCCCAGTGTCCTTGCAAATACTGTGGGGGGCCTATGACTAACTGAGCAGGGCAGGCAAACTCCACCCTTCCGACTTCTGCCCCCGAGTGGGATGTGGGCTTTGGTCCTGACACTTTTCCATGCAGGAGAATTGGATTTCCTTTTGAATTACTGTGAAGGGAGGAGGAAAAAAGTTCAGCTCCTGCAATCAGCTGGTATCAGCTTCCGTCATAATGACATGTGACTCTGGTGGCAGGGGACTGACCCTGGGATGCACAGCTAGCTTGGTGATGGATGAGGGGGTCACTGGACCACATGCACTCCCAAGGCAGGCTCCCCGGGAAGAGGGTTCTTGCACATAAACCTGGATAGGTCCAACAGGACAGCTGCTGGGACACAGACGCCAAGCCCACCCATGCTCACTCTGCAATCTGAAACAAACTGCTTAATTTGTGCTATTGCCTACTTTGTTCAGAGGGAAGATATTTTCCCCCTTTCACAGAAAGGTAAGGAGAAGTGAATCTATTTCAAGAGCTGATTTTTTAAAAATGGCATTTACTTTCCCCCCTTCTAATGATAAAAATGATATATGTTCACTGTAGAAAGTTAGGAATATACAGGTGGTATAACGAGGAAAATGAAAACCTAGCTGTCAGCTCACACAGCACGAACTTTCTCCCACCCAAGTACTAACCAGGCCAGGCCCTGCTCAGCCTCTGAGATGAGAGAACATCCAGCATGTTCAGGGCAGCATGGCCACAGACCACAGTGGCAACTTTGTGTATGGAACTGGACTGACAGCTTTTTATTTATTATTATTTTTTGAGACAGGGTCTCACTCTGTTGCCCAGGCTGGAGTGCACTGGCGTGATCACGGCTCACTGCAGCCTCGACCTGCCTAGGCTCAAGCCATTGTCCCTTCTGAGCCTGCTGAGTAGCTGGGACCACTGGTGTGCTATCACCCATGGCTAACTGTTTTTGCATTTTTTTGGGTAGAGACGGGGTTTCTCCATGTTGGCCAGGCCGCTCTGGAACTCCTGAGCTCAAGCGATCCTCCCAAAGTGCTGGGATTACAGGCATGAGCCACCATGCCCCGCTGACTGCTTCTTAAGAGATCCCCTTGTCAGCCGGGCACAGTGGCTCACGCCTGTAATCCCAGCACTTTGGGAGGCCCAGGCGGGCGGATCACGAGGTCAGGAGATCGAGACCATCCTGGCGAACACGGTGAAACCCTGTCTCTACTAAAAATACAAAAAATTAGCCGGATGAGGTGGCGGGCGCCTGTAGTCCCAGCTACGCGGGAGGCTGAGGCAGGAGAATGGCGTGAACCCCGGGGGGCGGAGCCTGCAGTGAGTCGAGATCGCGCCACTGCACTCCAGCCTGGGCGACAGAGCGAGACTCCGTCTCAAAAAAAAAGAGATCCCCTTGTCACCCGCCTCCATGGCCATGTTTCTGGCTGAATATGGTATGGTTATTACTGAATGACTGACTAGTGTTTTCCCACTCTTATGTCTGGCCTTGAAGTCCTTGGCACAAGGAGGAAATGAAAGATGACCCAGGGCTCAACAGTGACCTCCAGGAAGTGGGCCTCGCCACTGCCCGGCAGAAGTCCCAGGACTGAGTCCGAGTCACACAGCGGACATTCCCTCCAGAAAGCCCAAAGCCAATTCCCAAGACTGCAGATCTGAGGCGCTGGCAACACCCTCTCTACGGAGCCTCATTAGCATATCTGAGGGAGGAGGGTCTGAAGCCCTCACTCCAGGGAAGCTGGGCAGCCACCTGGCCCCATTTGGCAGGCCTGCTCTGATCCCAGGTCACCGCTCCATGGGCCATCTCATCTGTCAAACACTTCCTGCCCACCATCCACTCTAGGACAGAAAACCTGCTGTGGGCACAAACTCCGAAGCTGAAGCAGCCCAGGAAGACGCCGTCCTTTCTCAACTGTCCACCTCAGTTCCTGCCCAGACATTCTTTGGCACTCTCCTTTCTCCAGCTCTTTCTTCTTTTCACCATCTATCTCTCATATAATGCCTTTCCAACATGGTGATGTGAACCCTTACTAATGTTCTCACACTTAGACCCAATAACCTCACACTGCAGCTATGAACACATTTTAGACCTCCAGACAAATACTCCCCAATATTCCCCGCTGTATTATTTATAATAAAGGAAGGTTGGAAAAAACTTTAATGTTCAAAAAATGAGAAAATGCTTAAATATGTTAGGGCATCAATGTAATAAAGTATTATTTCATTATTAACATTTTATCATCTAATTGCAATGTTTGCACGTTGTTCAGATCCTGATTTGAAGAATCTTTTTTTTTTTTTTTTTTTTTTGAGATGGAGTCTTCCTCTGTCACCTAGGCTAGAGTGCAGTGGCACGATCTCGGCTCACTGCAAGCTCTGCCTCCCGGATTCACGCCATTCTCCTGCCACAGCCTCCTGAGTAGCTGGGACTATAGGCGCCCGCCACCACGCCTGGCTAATTTTTTTGTATTTTTAGTAGAGATGGGGTTTCACCCTGTTAGCCAGGATGGTCTCGATCTCCTGACCTCATGATCCGCCTGCCTCGGCCTCCAAAAGTGTTGGGGTTACAGGCGTGAGCCACCGTGCCCGGCCTGAATAATCTATTAAAGACATCTAAAGAAAACTGAAGGCCAGGCGCAGTGGCTCACATCTGTAATCCCAGCACTTTGGGAGGCTGAGGCAGGAGAATCACTTGAACCCCGGAGTTCGAGACCAGCCTGGGCAACATGGCGGGACCCTCATCTCTACAAAAAAATACAAAAAGTAACCTAGAGCGGTGGCACACACCTGTAATCCCAGCCACTCAGCAGGCTGAGGTGGAAGAATCGCTTCAGTCAGGGAGGCAGGTTACAGTGAGCCGAGATGGTGCTACTGCACTCCAGCCTGGGCGACAGAGTGAGATTCCATCTCAAAATACTTAAAAAAAAAAAAAAAAAAAAAAAAAAAAAAAAAAAAAGAAGGAAGAAAATTGAAATCTGAGCACTAACTCATATTAGCACTATTAAGAAATTACTATTTCTTCAGGTATGATAGTAATATCGAAGTTATGTCTAAAAATAGAGTCTTATGTTTTAGAGACACAAACTGAAGTAGTTGTAGATTCAATTTTCTGTGTCTGAGGATTTGCTTAAAAGTAATCCTGAGGTGGCCGGGCACGGTGGCTCATGCCTGTAATCCCAGCACTTTGGGAGGCCGAGGTGGGCAGATCACAAGGTCAGGAGTTCGAGACCAGCCTGACCAACATGGTGAAGCCCCGTCTCTACTAAAAATACAAAAATTAGCCGGGCGTGGTGGCAGGTGCCTGTAGTCCCAGCTACTCAGGAGGCTGAGGCATGAGAATCACTTGAACCCAGGAGGCGGAGGTTGCAGTGAGCTGAGATCACACCACTGCACTCCAGCCTGGGCGACAGAGCGAGACTCCGTTTAAAAAAAAAAAAGTAATCCTGAGGTAATAGTGTTGGTGGGCAGAGGTTGAGAGGAAACAAGATTGGCTTTGAGTTGATCCTTGTTGAAAGTGAGTGATGGGTGTGTGGAAGGACGTTATATGGTTCTCTATACTTTGATATGTGCTTGTTAACTTTCCATGATAAAAACTTTTAAAGGAAGCATATCAAAATGTTAAAAATAATCTTTGTATCATACAATAAGATGGACTTGGAATTCATGAAATAAACATAAGCCCTGTATAACTGGAAAAGAGAGCAAGACTCTGGCATTCAAGTCCTAAGGTGGCCGAAGAGACCACAGCAGCAGCTCCGCCTCTGTGCTCCTCACCGGGTGGGCAAGGACAGCCCCTTCTCCACGGCCCTGGCCTCCAGCCCCACAGGGCACCAGCCTGTGTGAGCACCCGGCAGACGCCGCTGCACTGAACCCTGTGGACTTTCTTCCCTCTTCTTCTTGGATATATTAGCTCATAATTCCACGTGTTGGATAAGGTTGTGGTAAATCTTTTAAAAATTCTCTCAAAAAGCAATATAGTCAATGGTTACGTGATAATGATCATGAATTTACTTCCAAAAAGAATAAGACAGCTGTTGTATTGTTAGAGCGTGTGCCTGCAGCTGGGGACAGGCTTTTCAGTGTCTGCATCACACACACACTGAAGTGCCTCCAACAAGTAGGTGGAAGGGCCCATCACATGCCCTCGATGGCCCAGGAAGGGGCCAGTGCTGACGGAGACACAGCCCCAAGGCACGCATGGTGAGTCTGCTGTTCTGTGACAGTGGGGCGTAGGTGAGGAAAAAGCAACATGAACCTGTAAATGCACAACTGGCTATCTGCTATAATGTGGGAATTTTTTAATTATGTGCAACAAAATTAGTAAATGAAATACTGTAAGTAGACAATGTCACCTACATCTCTAAAAACTGACACATTCAAATTGGCCTGATCACCTCTTCAAATTTCCCCCTTTGGGGTGGCCCTTATCCCTAGACTCCAGGAGGGAGGGGTCCTGGACAGGCTGTGCCACCCCCTCACCCCTCCTCCTCACACTTACCTGAGGAACAGCCCTTCCAGGTGGCTGCGCGGCTTCAGGAGTGAGGAGTCCAGGATGCATGGCAGGGGGTGACGCCAGGGCAGAAACACAGTCTCACCTGGATGGACCAGTGGGATGGTCTGCAGGGACACTGAGTACTTTTCCACCAGCATCCTGGCAAGGCAAGGGGCAGGAGGGCCGGGCATCAGCAGATGCACCTCGGCCTGAGGCATAGCCATTGGCCCAGGGAAGGACAGAGGGGGCCGGGGGCTCCCTGCCTTGCAGTCCTTGCAGCAAACCAGGGGGACAGCGCCACCTGCTGATGGAGGAAGAGCCCACCTAGGCACGCAGTAGCCCCTTCAGTCTCCCATCAATAAGGCCTATCCCTTGCTCAGGGCACCAGTCCAGCAGCCAGAAGACCCAACCCCACCCACTGGATCTGTCAGGTCACACTTTCACTGCACATCTACAATGCCAGGTACGGAAGGTGAGTCAGGAATGGACCACCCAGGAAGGGCATAAACAAATCACGGCAGTCCCCTCCAGCGAGTGGACAGAGAGGGCTACAGGGCAGCTCCATAAGGGCCCAGGAGAGGAGCCCTGGGTGCGGCCAGGGTTAGGGACGGCATCCTGGCGGGGGGCAGGAAGGCTGGCAAGCAGGCAGCATGGGCGTGGGCGGAAGCAGGAGGGTCTTGAGCCCATATGAAGGAGGCTGGATTCTCTCTCAGGGCCGGCAGTCCTCAAGCTCCAGGACTCTGAGGACCACCTAGGCAGCTGCTGCAAAGCAGATCCTGGGCCCGGCCTGGCCCAGAGAGTCTGATTTAGTGGATGGAAGCTGGACCCATGGACAAAGAAGGGACGAGGTGAAGGGATACATTTCAACAGCATCGGAGAGAGGTGAAAACTGTCAGGACTTAATGACCCATTGAAACGAGGATGGGAAAAAGGGAGGCAGCGAAGATGTTTCCCAAGAATGAGCTAAATCTACATAAAGAAGGACCGGCAACATGGCTGAGCCCAGTAAGTTCTTGGGTGAAAACAGCAGCAGAGGGTGTGTGTGCATGCGCACACAAGCCTACACACATATGCACGGACACAGACGTGCTCAGACACGTGCAACGCCCACCGCCAGCATATGACATATGCTACTACAACTGAGGGTCATCCCAGGGAGCAGAATCAGAGGGAAGGGAGAGGAAAAGAAGACAACTTCCTCTTTACTTCATATAACTATGTTCTGTTTGATTTTATAGCAATATAACACATATTTAACAACAGAACAATAAAATAAAACAAGCTCTGGACACTGCCTCTCTTCCTCTCATCAGGAGATGGCCCATTCCCTGGTTTCCGGCTAGGCCCACTGTTTGGGACAGCAAACCCAGGGACGGAACAGCCCACAGGCCCCCTTAAGATCTGGACATGAGCAGCTGGCACTGGGTGTGGCGTGGCGTCGCCTGCAGCCCACCAACCTAGCACATGGAACCTGTCTCACTTTCTGGCCAAGTGACCCAAGGTAAGGCCTTGACCCACATCACAGGGTGGTCCTGAGAATGAAATGACACAACAAATGGGAACAATGCTGCAGACCCGGGAGGACTCTGACCCTGCGGGCTTCGGGAAGCATCTCACCAAACCACCATGCAAAAGGTAAAACAATTTCCTGTTTGGTTCATGTCTTTGCCATTAGTTTTGTATCTATTGCTTAAGTTGTTTTTTAGTTTGAAAAAATGAACAAATTATTAAAAGCCTAGGCCAGGTGCGGTGGCTCAGCACTATGGGAGGCCGAGGTGGGCGGATTACCTGAGGTGGGGAGTTCAAGACCAGCCTGGCCAACATGGTGAAACCCCGTCTCTACTAAAAATACAAAAATTAGCTGGGCGTGGTAGCTGGCACCTGTAATCCCAGCTACTTGGGAGGCTGAGGCAGGAGAATCACTTGAATCTGGGAGGTGGAGGTTGCAGTAAGCCGAGATTACGCCACTGCACTCCTGCCTGGGCGACAGAGCGAGACTCCATCTCAAAGGGGAAAAAAAAAAAAAGGGGGGGAGGCTGAGGCAGGAGAATTGCTTGAACCTGGGAGGTAGAGGTTGCAGTGAGCCAAGACTGTGCCATTGCACTCCAGCCCTGGCAAGTGTGAGACTTCATCTCAAAAGAAAAAAAAAAGCCTATAAGAACTAGGCTAATCTATAAAGGGGTCCTGTCCCTGTCCCTAAAACCATCTTTTAAAGGGACTTCTGTGATGCTGGCTGTAATGTATGTGCATTATTAAGAGTCCTGAGGCGACTCTTATACATCTAATTGGGGATTTCCTGTGCAGCCTAGAGCTGAGAATAAAGGATGATGTTGTGTTTTAAATATCTGCCTCTGCCCCAGGCTCAGCACACATGCAAGGTCTTTTAACTTTAAGAAATGGAGAATTGAGGATGTCACCCATTCAAGATGCAAGCCGCTTGTTAGAGCGTGCACAGATGCTTGCTCGGGACTGCCGGGGTCCTTTCTGCGATGGGCAGTTGTGGCAATTAGATGACGCCTTGTCTGGCAGGCAGTGGTCAGCCCCCACCCTACGCATCCCTTCCTGACCTGCACCCCCTTCCCTGGCCCTATTCAGGGATGGAAGAGGCTGCTGGCTTTGTACACTGGTGAATGACTTTTGTAAAGCAGAAAGCTGAACAGTCCCATCCAAATGATCCCACATCAAAACCACCACCTCAAAGTGGCTGTTGTCAAAGAGGCTTTCTCAAAGCACCACTGGAAAACGTCACGTGCCCAGCAAATTACCAGTGTTTTCAAAGCCAGGACTACCTTCTGCGTTAAGCTGGTTGCACAGATAACTTCCTTTCTGTGAGGAGTTTCAAAACATCCAAGCCATGACTTCTGGAATGTTGGATGTACTTGGTAGAAAGATACAGAGCTGGAAGAATTACTCTTGCTGCAGAGATTTTAAAAAGGTTTTAAAAGGTTTGATTCCATGGCTATGTAGCTAGTGAGTGGAGAACCTGGAAACCAAAACCATGCACCTCAAAGCTGCTTTCATCAAATATAATGCTGCCAAAGTGCTCTTGCCGAGGAAGGCCTTTGGCCCTAAACACACTAATTAAATTCAGTCTACATGCCCCACCACGTCCATCCACATGTTTCCTGCAACATCAGACAGGAAGCAGCACCTGCCTCGTGGGAGTCCATGTGGGATGTCACGGCTGGCTGCCTTTTGCTGGACCTCTGGGCAGTGTGTGAGGAGCTCTCTTTGTCCATCTGGGACGGCTGCTCAAATCCCAACACATTCCTAAACTTTCACCATAATAACTGGAACCAGTCAGGAGGCAGGGGTCCTTCTAATTTGGGCCAGGCAAAGTATAGCCTGCAGGCGGAGTCCTGTGTGGGGCCTGTTTCTGCAACAAGGGCTCACTGCAGCACAGCCATGCACCTTCATTCACCCAGCATCTGCAGGAGCCTCCTGCTGCAGCAGCAGAGTTGACAAAGACCGCCTGGTCCTCAAGACCTAAAATATTTGCTATTTACAAACTTTTCACAAAGTTTGCTGATCCTTGATTTAGTCAAGAGATGATTATCAGGCTGGGCACGGTGGCTCATGCCTGTAATCCCAGCACTTGGGGAGGCCGAGGCAGGCGGATCGCTTGAGCCCTGGAGCCCAGGTATTCAAGACCAGCCTGGCCAATGTGGCGCAACCTTGCCTCTACTAAAAATATAAAAATTAAACCAGGTGTGGTGACGCACACCTGTAATCCCAGCTACTCGGGTGGCTGAGGCATGAGAATCGCTTGAACCCAGGAGGCGGAGGTTGCAGTGAGCCAAGATCACACCACTGTACTCCAGCCTGGAAGACAGAGCGAGACTCCATCTCGGGGGAAAAATAAAATAAAAAAGAGAGATGATTATCAGAAAAACTTCAAAAAAAAAAAAAAAAAGGCAAATGGCCAGCCCAGGTGTGGCTCATAACTATCTCTGGGCACCCATGCAATGTGGGGATCCTAAAAGCGGGCCACATCCCGCCACCAGGAAGTCTGTGTGTTATCACTCAACAGGCCCTTAAGGAGGGAATGCAGAATGCTAACCTAGGGTGTGCAACAAAACTTCGCCCATGTGGTGCTTAGACCAGCACTAAATAATACCTCGGCCAGGCTCACAGAAGCAGCAAGGCCCAGGTGGCAGAGGAGCCAGGGTGGGTTGGCTGACCCACCCTGGCCACACAGCTGGGGCCACCTCTTCCCCTGCAGCCCAATGCACATGTTCTTCAGGTTTCCCCTTCCAGCCTCCCTAGCATCGATTCCCCGCTCTCTTGGTCACTACCATTGGCCTACAGACATGCTGTTACTCCCTCTATCAAAGAAAGAGAAACAGAGAGAAAAGCCAGAAAGAAACCACCCCACTGATCTGACCCCACTTTCCTTTTCAGCTACTGCCCATTCTCCTCCTTCGTCCCTTCTTGTTCTTCCAGGAGCCCACTCCAGTCAGGTTTGCCTCCAGCAGAGCTGCTCCTGTGCAGGGCACTGTGACCTCTAAATCATGTCAATCATTCCCACTCGGCCAGCAGCCTGGCACCCAGGCATCTGGCTTCACTGCAACCTGCTCCATCTCCTTTCCCATCTCCTCTTTGTGGCTGCCAAATGCTGTGGGCTCCATGCCCTTGGGCCCCTGCTGTTCTCTCTCCCCAGGTGATCATCGGTTTGGTGGCTTTATTTATTACTTATTTCTATTTTTGAGACGGAGTCTCGCTCTGTCATCCAGGCTGGAGTGAAGTGGTGCGATCTCGGCTCACTGCAACCTCCACCTCCCAGGTTCAAGTGATTCTCCTGCTTCAGCCTCCTGAGTAGCTGGGATTACAGGTACGCATCACCATGCCCAGCTAATTTTTGTATTTTTAGTAGGAACAGGGTTCAGGGTTTCACCATGTTGGCCAGGCTGGTCTCAAAACTCCTTGGCTCAAGTGATTTACCTGCTTCAGCCTCCCAAAGCGCTGGGATTACAAGACGAGAGCGACCGTGCTCCACCCCGGTTTTGTGGCTTTAAATGTCATCCGTACACAGTGACTCCCAAGCTTGCCTCTCCAAGTAGCCTCCCTGATCTCGCCCCAGGATGCCCCAAATGAATCCTTGATTCCAAGCCCACCCTACCCGCCGCATGTAGCACAGTCACTCAGTCTCCTCCCATTTTTTTTTTTTTTTTTTAAGAGATAAGGTCTTGCTGTGTCACCCAGGCTGTGGTGCAATGGTACGATCATAGCTCACTGTAGCCTCAACCTCCCTGGCTCAAGTGATCCTCCTATCTCAGCCTCCCAAGTAGCTGGAACTACGGGCATGTGCCAACACATCTGTGTACTTTTAAAAAATGTTTTAGGAGAGACAAGCTCTCCCTATGTTGCCGGGGCTGGTCTTAAACTCCTGGGCCCAAGCAATCCTCCTGCCTTGGCCTCCCAAAGTGTTGCAATTACAGGCATGAGCCACTGTGCCCAGCCTCCCCCAATTTATTTAAAGATAACTCCAACCTTCCAGTTGCTCAGACCTAAGCTCCTGGGGTCCCTATTGAGTCCTCTCTTTGTCCTATACCTTCCATCCATTTGTCAGCAAATCCTGTCATTTCTACCCTGAAAATACACCCAGAATTTGCCCACTCCTCAGTGTCCACCCCATCCTCAAGCACCGTTTTTACTTTTGGATTCCTGCCAAGGCCTCCTCCGTTCCTGGTCCCCTCCCCGCTGCCCTGGCCTCCACACCTAACTGGTCTATCCTCAACACAGCGGCCAGAGGGGCCTGTGCAGACACGTGTCCAATTAACTCAGAGGAAAGCCTCCAAGAGCCAGTGCCTGCCCCTGGCCTCCCTCACCTCCTATCCCCCAGCAGCCCCCTTCTCCAGGCTCCCACACGCCAGGTGCACTCCCACAGCAGGGTCCCTGGAATTGGCTCTCACCTCCTCGAGGTGCTGCTTAGAAGACCTGCTCACAAGGCCTTCCCTGAGCCCTCATCACAGCCCACACCCTTCCCAGAGCCCACATCCCTTCATCATCAGAGCCTTCATCATCAAAGGCCATATGATTAGAGCCCACATCATCAGAGCCCACACCCTTCCCAGCACTCCTTATGCCCCCAGCGTTAGCCTTTCTCAGGAGCCCTTGCAGCACAACTTCACTGATCTTATTTACTGCTTGTCTCCGGAAGGAAAGCTGAAGCAGCGGGAAGGCAGAGATCTGTCTGGTTTTGTTCCTGCCATATCCCGAAGCTACAGCAGAGCCTGGCACATAGTTGGCACTCGATAAATGTCTGCTGGGTGAATGGATGGATGGATGGACACGTGGACAAATGGGTGAATGGATGGTGTTACGGGCTTATGTTTGTGTCCCCCCCCCAAAATACATGTGTTGAATCCTCACCCCCAGGGTGAAGGTATTAGGAGGTGGGGCCTTTGGGAGGTGATGAGGCATGAGGGTGGAGCCCTCATGAATGAGATTGGCACCCTTATGAAAGGGCCCCAGAGAGCTCTCTTGCCTCTTTCTGTCACGTGAAGACAGAGAGACTTAGGCAGTCTGCAACCTGGAAGAGTGCTCTCACCAGGACCGACCCTGCTGGCTCCTGGGTCTCAGACCTCTAGCCTCCACAACTGTGGGAAACAGACTTCAGCTGCTTAGAAGCCACCAGTCTATGGTCCTTTGTTCTAGCAGCCCCAACAGACCAAGACGGATGGAAAACAGTGTGCCCTGAAGATGGACTCGGTTGTGGCCCTGGGCATTTCTGACGCTCCGAGGTAGAGATGAAGCCAGCTCTCCCTCCAGCCAATGGCCCAATTAAATTAGGGCCCCCACTCAGAGCTACTTTCTCTTCTCCAGTTAGGGGAAGATGAAAAATCTTACATGGTCGTAACCTCCCCTTGAAAGCAGATTTCATTTAGATTGTGGTTTTGTGTAGTTATTTTCCCAAGAGATCTGTGTCTATGAATTTGGGCAGATAATTGGGGCAGAGCAAGCTGTGTTTTATGATCCCTGTGTGGCAAAGGCTCAAATGAGACCCTGATGCACAGTAGGTGATCAGATCTTTCTTCAATCAATGGGTGAATGTGGCTTTAAGAGAAAGAGGTAGCTTTAGAATTCACTAATAGTACAGAAATCACTGTACCATGTTGGTCAAAACCCTGTCCAAAACCAGAGGGGGTTGGCACCTCAGTCTTTCCCCTTTGGAGGCTGGTGCCAGACCCCTGCCCCTCACCTGTGCTCGGGCGTGAGTGGCACTTCATCTTCATCAAGATCCAAGGAGTTGAGATTGAGACACTCCTGCAGAAACAGCCTTTCTCGCTCCTGCTCCAGGGCCTGTTCCCTACAGGAAGTCGAGGGCCAGAGCCAGGGGTCAGTGTTGTTCCCCATCGTGCAGCCCTGTCACTGGGCTGCAGGGGTTCCCACCAACACGGCAAGACCAGAGGGCTGTGCCATCCTGGCTGGTCTCCCTGTGAAGCCGCTCACACAGATTTTTAAGGCAATGGGGACGGGTTGCATTACATAGACTGTGCTTTCCCCAAATGAGCAGAGAGGAGCAAGCAGGCCAGAAGGAGATGGTTCTCACCACACAACTTCCAGTGTATCTTTACTTGTGTACCCTGTTTGGTCTTTTTTTTTTTTTTTTTTGATACCAGACATCACTGTGTTGCCTAGGCCAGAGTGCAGTGGCTTTTTATAGACGCAACCAAAGTGTACCACAGCCTCAAATGCCTGAGCTCAAGCGATTTCCCACCTCAGCCTCTTAAGGGACAACAGGCAAGCACTCGGCTTCGTTTTTTTTTTGTTTGTTTTTTTTTTTGTTTTTTGTTTTTTTTTTAACACACCAAGGCCTAGGGCTAGCCCTTCTGCTCCTCAGCCACGTGACCAGGAAAGATCTCGTGCCCTGGCTCCTCGGTATCCCCGACACGTGCATGGCGTGACTCTGCAGCCGCTTAGGGCAGCCCCTCTGCTCCTGCTCATTCCCTTTCTCTCCTTACCCTTCCCGCCTGGCTCCTGGGGCTCTGTTTTCCACCACCAGCCCCTGTGTGCCTCACTTCCTCTTTCAACTGGCCCCCACAATAGGCCCCACACACCTGTTACCTTGCCAGAGCCCCGATTCCTACCCTCCTCCCGCCCTGCAAACCAACACAGCCTTCCTTGTCCTTGCGCCCAGGCTGTGGAGAGAGCCCTGGGAGCCTCCCCAGCCCATCTGGCCCCTCCAGGTGTCCATCCTGGTTGGGCCCATGGGTGCTCAGTTCTCTAACATTTTCTCTCCACCCCAGGTCTGTTGTGAGCTCAGATCCTGCTAGCCAGCCACTCACTGAGTGATTTCCAGCTGAATGTGACTGGGCCCCTCCAATGTCCCATGTCTACCACCCAGGCCACCAGACCCACCAGAAGCCCCATCGCCCTCCTCCCAGGGGCCTCCTGGCTGTTAGCCCCGTCCCAGGCCCCCTCAGACCCTCATCACTGTCCCTCTCTTGCCCTTCCCATCCCTTCTCCAAATGCAGCCTGCGCTTTCTTAAACAAGAGAAAACATATCTCTGACTGCTTCAGTTTCTCCCATGACTCAGCCTTGTGTCCAACAAGGCCCCTCAGGCTCCAGCCCCATGAGCATCTCATCTTGACTGCATCTCCTGCCTCGCCCCTCCAACCCCTCTTCACCGAGAATTTGGGTCCTGGCCGGCACAATCTGTCTTACCCACCTTTACATGTGCAGTCATCCCCCTCCCACCAAACAAAACTTCTTTTCCTGCAAGGTTCAGTGACAAGGACACATCTGGGAGCCTTTTCCGACTCCGGGTTAAGTTAGGTGTCACTCTTCTGGGCTCCTCCGTGGCAACATGACAGAGTGGGTAGTATGAGATCATTATGCTAAATTGCCAGGGAAGCAGGGGCTGTACCATCAGCTCCACTATCCAGAGCCTGGCATGGTGCAGCACACAGCGTGCTATGGACTAAATGTCTGTGTCTTCCCAGAATTCCTATGTTGAAGCCCTAACCCCAGTGTAGCTGTATTTGGAGTAAAAAAGTAATTAAAGTAAAATGAGGTCATAGGATGCGCCCTGATCCCACAGGATTAGCGTCCTTAAAAGAAGAGACACCAGACAGATTGTGCTCTCTCTGCCACGTGAGGACACAGCAAGAAGCAAGAAAGAGAGCCCTCACCAGGAATCGACTGACCAGACCCTCAATCCTGGGCTGCTGGCCACCAGAACTGGGAGAAATAACTGTATTGTTTAAGCCCCCAGTGTATGCCATCCTGTTACAGCAGCCCGAGCTGACTAGCACAGGGCAGGACCCTCCCAATGCCAGGCACACCGACAAGCAGGCACGAGGAGGCCCCAGCTGCTCATTTTCCTGCCAATATTTTCAAGCGTCTACTAAATGCACATCACCATGCTGGGCACTGTGGAACTATATAGGCATGGTCCCTTCCCTAACGTACAATCTAATGGGAGAAAATCACTCAGGTGAAGAAGCTAAACAACACAAGTCCCTGGGTCGGAGGAGCCCAGAGGGGCTGCACAGCAGAGGCAGATGAGATGACTCCAGGGTGGGCCAGAGGGCCAGGAACGGACCAAAGAATAATTCATCCCAGTGCATGAGGAGCTCCCTGCCAACAGGGCTGGGAACTTTGAGGAGGGTGGAAAGAGTGGGCATCAGTCCTCCTACCAGGAGAGCTGGGTGTTCCAGGGTGGCATCGCCCCCACCCACACTTAACTTCTGCAAACACACTGGACATGCACTGAACAAAAACAACGCAACACAATAATGGGAGAGGACAAAGACTCAGGAAGTGTGAACAACCTGCTCACATGCCACCAAAGAGCACGCCCCCATGAAGACGACCCCTGTCGGTCCCCAGCCACCTGCACCTCCCTAGGGATTTCCAATCTCATCAGATGTGACTGCTGCCTTCAGCAGTCTGTGGAAACTACTTAGGGCAGACAAGGAGAGAGCTAGTTAGAAGCTAATATGCTGGGAGAAGGCAGGTGTGAAACTCAGAGTGGATGGGAAAATGGGCAAAGCATGCCTGCACGCTGGGGTAGAAGGCGGCGGCAGAAATGTTAGGAAGTCCCATCTGCCCAGCATGACCCTCCAGCCACAGCCAGGCTGTAACCCTCAGCCACAAAGCCGTCTGCTTTTCCACTTCCCTCTCACACAACCCTTGAGTGGGAGGAGACACCCTTGAACTGGCAGGAGTTGGGCAGAATGGAGCCAAGGTGGAGAGGGGACCCAGAAGGAGGGCTCTGTTCGTGGTGGGAGTCTGGGGGCTCTCTGCCTTGGTGATGCCACCCCCTGCCCTGGCGACCTGCCTGTTACTGATCAGAGCACACAGGGCAGGCTGAGTCTGGGTGGGAGGTTGCTGTACTCTGACCAGACTCTGCAGTGAGTCCCGGGACTGCTGCCAACCCTGCAGAAATAAGCACCCCATGACAGGCCATGCCCTGTGCTCACCTCTTCTCCTGCAGTAAGTAGTCCAGGTTGTTGAAGTAGCTTCCTGAGCCCCCCCAGGAGAACTGGAGAAACAGCACATGAGAATGAGGGCGACAGAGAAGTACAAAGATAGAGGGGAAAAAAGAAAAAAAAACTAAATTAAGCCCTTTATTTATTTTGTTTGCTTTTCTGAAAAGATACTAGGTTCACACGATTAAAAAATCAAAAAGTATAAAGGAGCAGGGTAAAATGTCTCCCTGTCCCCACCCCCAACCACCTGTTCCCTCCCCACAGGTGCCCATGGGATGGGCATTCCTCGTGTGCTTTCAGAGACACTTCACACAGAGACAGCAAACAGTACCACATCACAGGCGCCAGCACACCACACCACACAGCCTATCCTGCACCAGGCTCTATCCTGCACTGCACACTTTTTCAATCTCAATGATCTGACATCATTCCCTATCAAAGCCAAAGAGTTTCTCTCCCCCTCCCCATCCCCATCCCATCCCTTCCCCACTGTGCCCCTCCCCATTGCCCTCTCCTCCTCTCCCTCTCCTCTCCCTCCCTCCCTCTCCACCCTCTCTTCCCCTCTCTCTCCTTCTCCCCCTCCTTCCCTCTCTCCCCCTCTTCTTCTCTCCTTCCCTCTGTCCCCCTCTCCCTTGTGTCTCTGTCTGTCTGTCTGTCTCTCTCTCAGGCTGTTAAAACAGCTGAAGCCCATTCTTAGAATAAGTGTTCTCAATCCATGGCCTGTAAATGTCCCGCAGTCTACCTAGCAGCAGGAGCTTATTCCCAATTGGAAGTTCATCACTGAAGTTCCATTTAGGACTCTCAATCCACTGGACCAGAGTCGGCTTAAGTCTCTGCGGACAACCAAGCCCAGACCTCAGCTCTGAGATCCCTCCTTGCTCCGGGGCCATAATCCTAACCTCAGCCATGAAAGCCTCAAGGCGCCCCATGAAGTGGCATCGAATTTGGTGCCACCCAAAGCCATCTGTCAGCAGAGTTACGGGTGGAGACACAGGGCGAGGTGCATCCTGGCCTTGGGGGCCTGCACTTCCAGCCATGAGGACCCAAGGGCTGAGGAGGGATGGTCAAGGGGAAGTGTCTGAGGAATGGCAGCTGGGGCATGGCCAAGGAGGGGGTGGCCTGGGGTGACTGTAAAGGGGTGGCTAAAGATGGGTAGCCAAGGAGGAGAGGCCAAGGGCGGACACGCGCTCACCTCTGGGGCCACAGCCTGCTGGCTTGGGCCTGTCGTGTTCCAGAACAGCTTCTCCGGCAAGGCCAGGCCCCTCTTCAGGTCCAAGTCCAGGTGTTCCTGCTCCAACTCCTCGGGCAGCTCACCGGCCAGTCTCCTCAGGCCCTGGGGGCCCACCACACCCACCCACCTCTGGGCCGGGGCCTCCTGACTGGCCTGCAGCACCCTCGGGTTGAGGAACTCCACAGGCGGGGGGCTCCAGTCAATGGGAAACGTTTCCCCGGGCGCCTGCATCTTGGGCTTCTTTGGTGATGTGGGAGCTGGAGCCGAGGCAGGGCTGCAGGGCCGCCGGGCAGAGCAGCGGGGCCTCTGGTCCAGGGGATGGTCTGACAAGCCATCCTCCAGGCTGGACAGGAGGATGGGCATGGTGGTGGCGGCCTGCACCCCTGCAGACAGGACAGAATACTGTGGTCCCCTGCCCACCTGCCACCGTCCCAGATGTCAAGCCAGACTGGGTAAGGAGAGCAGCAAATGGGTGAGAGAACAACTTGGGGTGCTGCAGGAAGGATGCAATGGAAATCCTTCAGCCATGGGCTCCCCATTTCTTCTTGCCCCCAAACCTCAGTGGGGATTTACCTGTGCAGGTGAGAGACACCTACCTTCTCTCAAAGGAAGGGCTAGCACCGTCTCCTGGGGCCCAGCCATCTGCAAGCCGTGGGACATCTGTCCTGGAAGGAAGCGCCTGTGAGGGCCGGTGAACCTCCAGAAGAAAGCTACAGGTTCTAAACCCTGTGCTTCCCACAGAGGAGGGCCTGGGCCCACTGTGCCCAAGAGGGATTCCTTCTCCAGGTCCACCCTGAGGACTGGCCTCCTGATCCCACCAAGGTCAAGTTGCTGAGATGGAGGGAACAATCTGACTTCTCATTTCAAGGACATGATGGGCAAATGTGAGGACATCAATTTTTATTTTTATTTTTTATTTTTATTATTATTATTTTTTAGATGGAGTCTCATTCTCACTCCAGGCTGGAGTGCAGCGGCGTGATCTTGGCTCACTGCAACCTCTGCCTCCTGGGTTCAAGCGATTCTCCTGCCTCAGCCTCCCAAGTAGCTGGGATTACAGACATGTGCCGAGGTGGGCGGATCACCTGAGGTCAGGAGGTCGAGACCAGCCTGGGCAACATGGTGAAACCCCATCTCTAGTAAAATACAAAAAAAAAAAAAAAATTAGCCGAGTGTGGTGGCGTGCACCTTAGTCTCAGCTACTCGGAAGGCTGAGGCAGAATTGCTTGAACCTGGGAGGTAGAGGTTGCAGTGAGCCAAGATGGTGCCACTGCATGCCAGCCTGGCAACAGAGTGAGACTCCATCTTAGAAAAAACAAAAACAAAAACAAAAAACCAGCATAGCTCAGCAGAAAAGCTATGTTCTGAGATGACACCCCACCCATCTTACTTACTTGGTGCCACCCTGTAAATCTGTTTGTTCACAAGGTACGGAACGGGGATGTCTGGTTCCTGCCATTTCCCAAGCACCAGCACAGACCTGGCCCACGGGAGGCATTTGTGCATTTTCGCTGAATGAATGAGTGATTTAAGAGGCCCTGGGGCTGGCCCAACAAGCGTCCTCCAGTAGGAGGAACTGCCTGTCTCCAGTTGAGATGGACCATGCCACACACACAGACATCTCCCACTGGATCGGGCCCAGGCTCAGATAAACTGCAACACAGATGAAAGGCTAATAAAGAGTCTAATGATCAAAGGAAATAGCAGTTTACAAAAAACAAATAACAAGATTCAAACTCAGCAGTGAAAGAAATTCAAATCAACATGACTGATACATGGTCAATAAATAATCAAAACATTAAAATTTTATAATAATGAAGCTGGGCGCGGTGGCTCACACCTGTAATCCCAGCACTTTGGGAGGCCGAGGAGGGTGGATCACCTGAGATCAGAAGTTCAAGACCAACCCGGCCAACATGGCAAAACCCCATCTCTGCTAAAAATACAAAAAAATTCAGCCAGGTGTGGTGGCGCATGCCTGTAACCCCAGCTACTCAGGAGGCTGGGGCAGGAAAATCACTTGAACCCAGGAGACGGCGGGTGCAGTGAGCCGAGATTGCACCACTGCACTCCAACCTGGGCAACAGGGTGAGACTCTGTCTCAAAATAAATAAATAAATAATAAATAAATAAATTTAAGATATAATCTCCAGGGTAATCACTAAGGAAATAACTCAAAAATATACAGAAAAGGGGCTGGACACAGTGGCTCACGCCTATAATCCCAGCACTTTGGGAGGCTGAGGTGGGCTGATCATGAGGTCAGGAGATCAAGACCATCTTGGCTAACACGGTGAAACCCCGTCTCCACTAAAAATACAAAAAATTAGCCAAGTGTGCTGGTGTGCGCCTGTAATTCCAGCTACTCAGGAGGCTGAGGCAGGAGAATGGCATGAACCCAGGACGCAGAGGTTGCAATGAGCCAAGATCGTGCCACTGCACTCCAGCCTGGGCGACAGAGTGAGACTCTGTCTCAAAAAAAAAAAAAAAAAAGGAAATGAGGAGGCAGTTAAAACAATATACTACAAGAAAATAAACACAAAAGAAGGCATTAATGGAAGAAAAAGAAAAATATATAGAAAACAAATAGCAAAATGGCAGAAGTCATTCCTTATCAGTAATTAGTTCAGATATAAATGGATTAAATTCTCCAATCAAAAGACAGACTGGCAATATAGATTTAAAAAACATGATTCAACTATATTATGATATGTAGAAGAGACTCACTTCATATCCAAAGACAGAAATAGGTTGAAAATGCAAGTATGCAAAAAGATATTCCATGCAAATAGTACTAAAAGAGAGCTCGGGTAGTTACACTAATATCAGACTTAAGTGACTTTATGTTACACAAATAAACTTTAAGTCAAAATGTACAAGAGACAAAGATTATATATTGACACAAGAATCAATATCGGCCAGATGCAGTGGCTCACACCTGTAATCCCAGCACTTTGGGAGGCCGAGGAGGGCATATCACTTGAGGTCAGGAGTTTGAGACCAGCCTGGCCAACATGATGAAACACCGTCTCTACTAAAAATACAAAAATTAGCTGGGCTTGGTGGCACAAGCCTGTAATCCCAGCTACTCGGGA
This sequence comes from Nomascus leucogenys, assembly GCF_006542625.1. Taxonomy (NCBI): domain Eukaryota; kingdom Metazoa; phylum Chordata; class Mammalia; order Primates; family Hylobatidae; genus Nomascus; species Nomascus leucogenys. The sequence continues at coordinate 47,619,252 of NC_044394.1, forward strand.
GACTGAGGCAGGAGAATCACTGGAACCCAGGAGGCGGAGGTTGCAGTGAGCCTAGATTGTGCCACTGCACTCTATCTAGCCTGGATGACAGAGTGAGACTCAGTCTCAAAAAAAAAAAAAAGAACCAATCATCAAGAAGCTATAACAGAGATGTTAGTCAAAGAACAAAAAATTTCTGTCAGATGGGGAATGAATTCCAGAGTTCTAATGTATAACATGACAAAATAACAATGTATAGTATGTATAATTATGCACTATGTATAGTTATGTATAATAAATACACTGTACAGTAATGTATAGTATTCTTGAAAATTGTTAAGGAGATTTTAAGTATACTCGCCAGAAAAATATGGTAAGCATGTGAAGTAATACATATGTTAATTAGCTGGATTTAGCTATTCCACAATGTATGCATACTTCTTTCAAAAATTGTTTTAATTGATGCATAACAGATGTACATATTTTGGGGGTACATGTGATAATTTAACACATGCTTATAATTCGTAAAGACCAAATCAGTGTAACTCGGATATCCATCACCTTAAATGCTTGTCTTTTTGCTCAAAACATTCCAATTATTCTCTTCTAGCTATTTTGAAATATACAGTAAATTACTGTAAACTATAGTCACCCTACTAATCTACCCAACACTAAGCCTAATTTCTTCTATCAAGCTGCATATTTGTACCAATTAATAAATCTCTTTATCTTCCATCTACACATTTCAAAACATGTTACACTAAATGTACCGTAGAAAAACATGTTACACTAAATGTACCGTAGTTCCCCTTTATCAATTTCACTTTCCAGTTTCAGCTAACTGCAGTCAATCACCCTCTAAAATTATATCAAGCGGAGAAGGCTTGCCTTGGCCCCCAAAGTGCTGGGATTACAGGCATGAACTACCGCGCCCGATCTAATATCCTACTTTCAATAATAAACAACTACACAGAAGGCCAAAAGAAAGTAGGGGAACTGAACAACACTATAAAGCAACAGAACACTTTACTCCACAACAGCAGAATATACATTCTTCCTAAGTACACATGGAACATTCTTCAGGATAGACCATATGGTATATGATAGGCCATAAAACAATTCTTTTTTTTTTTTTTTTTTTTGAAAGAGAGTGCTACTCTCTTGCCCAGGCTGGAGTGCAGTGGCACAATCTCGGCTTACTGCAACCTCCGCCTCCCAGGTTCAAGCGATTCTCCTGCCTCAGCCTCTGAGTAGCTGGGACTACAGGTGCGTGCCACCATGCCTGGCTAATTTTTTATATTTTTAGTAGAGACGGGGTTTCACCGTGTTAGCCAGGATGGTCTCAATCTCCTGACCTCACGATCCACCCGCCTTGGCCTCCCAAAGTGCTGGGATTACAGGCGTGAGCCACCATGCCCGGCCAAAACAATTCTTAATAAACTTAAACACTGAAATCACAGAAAGTATCTTCTGACCACAATAAAAACTCCTAGGTATAATATCCAAGAGAACTGAAAACAAATATCCACAGCAGCATTATTCATAATAGTCAGAAAGTGAAAACAGGGCTAGGCACGGTGGCTCACGCCTGTAATCCCAGTACTTTGGGAGGCCAAGGCAGGCGAATCACTTGAGGTTAGGAGTTCAAGACCAGCCTGGCCAACATGGTGAAACCCCATCTTTACTAAAAATACAAAAAAATTGGCCGGGTGTGGTGGTGGGTGTCTGTAATCCCAGCTACTCAGGAGGCTGAGGCAGGAGAATTGCTTGAACCTGGGAGGTGGAGGTTGTAGTGAGCTAAGATCACGCCACTGCACTCTGGCCTGGACAACAAAGGGAGACTCATTTTCAAAAAATAAATAAATAAAATAAAATAAATGAACACATAAAACCTTCTAGAGAAACTCGATGTGGGCTGGGCACAGTGGTTCACACCTGTAATCCCAGCACTTCGGGAGGCCAAGGTGAGTGGATCACCTGAGGTCAGGAGTTCGAGACCAGACTGGCTAACATGGTGAAACCGGCTCTACTAAAAATACAAAAATTAGCCGGGCATGGTGGCAGGCACCTGTAGTCCCAGCTAGTCGGGAGGCTGAAGCAGGAGAATCGCTTGAACCCAGGAGGCAGAGGTTGCAGTGAGCCAAGATCGTGCCACTGCACTCCAGGCTGGGTGACAGAACAAGACTCTGTCTCAAAAAAAAAAAAAAAAAAAAAAGTAAAGAAAATACAAAAATTAGCCGGGTGTGGTGGCATGAGCCTGTAATCCTAGGTACTCGGCAGGCTGAGGTAGAATAATTGCTCGAACCCGGGAGGTGGAGGTTGCAGTGAGCCGAGATCACGCCACCGCACTCTGGCCTGGGTGACAGAGCGAGACTCTGTCTCAAAAAAAAAAAAAAAAAAAAAAAAAAGAAAAACAACAACAAAAAGAAAAACTCGACGTGAACGATCGTGCCTTCTAGGAATTTTTTTTTTTTTTTTTTTTTTTTGGCGGGGAGGGTCAACAATTAAAATTGCTCTTTAAACAAACTTTTACTTAGGGATCTCAGATGAGTCTGGAACATTGGCCAAAGACAAGAAAACTCTACCAACTAAACCAAGCAAACGTTTTAGTGTTGCAAAGTCCATAGGGATGGTAAGAATAAAATAGGAGAAGCAGCAGAAACTGCTGATGCACCAAGAACAATTCCACACAGCAAAGGCTGCACGCAATCAGGGAGGGGGATGGAGGGAAGGATATTTCCTCCTTTTTAGATCAGTTTCTTTTCTGAGCACAAGTGCTTTCTGTGTCACCCTAACAATGTAAGAGCCCACTAAGTTTAGGACGCACAATACCGGCCTTTGTTCTACTCCAGCGTTGACGGTTTTTGCTGTTCCAGTTTTGGCTGCTTCTCAAGATCACGAAGCCCAGGGCACTCTGCAAGGGTTTCTGCAAGTTCAGCAGTTCATTGCTGGAGAGTGGGGCGGGGGATGAGGGGGCGACTGGCAAGGGGGAGCACTTTCAAGTCCATCAGAGGAGAAAACGGGTCATTGCTAATGGAAAAAAAATGACACAGCTTCTCAACTATTCCTCTTCATCCTCACATGCATCTTCTCCACACTGATGACTCAGTTCTCTTCTTTCCTCACCTTAGTGCACGAAAGTCATCTCATCTCAGCATCCTAACACTCAGTCCATGGCCTGACGCACAATGGATTCTCAGAAAATTAGGTGTTTGGCACTACTGTACATTGACATGCACCATACCAAATGTTTGAATGCTTCTATGAACATCATCTTCCTTGCCTTTTGCATACACAAAATCACACACAATTTAAAAAAAAAATAGATTCAGAGGGTACATGTGCATGTTTGTTACATGAATATACTGCATACTGCTGAGGTTTCAGCTTTTAGTGTGCCCATCACCTGAATAGTGAACGTTATACTCAACAGGTAATTTTTCAATCCTCACCCCGCTTTCAACCTCCCCACTTTTGGAGTCCCCAGTGTCTGTGGCTTCCTTCTGGGTATCCAAGTATACCCAGTGTTTAGTTCCACTTGTGAGAGTATGTGGTATTTGACTTTCTGTTTCTGAGTTATTTCATGTAGGATATGGGCCTCCAGCTCTATCCTTGTTGCTGCAAGAGATATGGTTTCTTTTTTTTTTTGAGACGGAGTCTTGCTCTGTCACCCAGGCTGGAGTGCAGTGGTATGACCTTGACTCACTGCAACCTCAATTTTTGTACTTTATTAGTAGAGACAGGGTTTCACCATATTGGCCAAGCTGGTCTCAAACTCCTGACCTCAAGTAATCTGCCCGCCTTGGCCTTCCAAAGTGCTGGAATTACAGGCATGAGCCACTGCACCCATCCTATATCACATTTTCTTTATCCAGTCATCTGTTGATGGACACTTAGGTTGATTCCGTAACTTTGCTATTGTGACTAGTGCTGTGATAAACATATGAGTGCAAGTGTCGTTTTGATATAACAATTTCTCTTCCTTCGGGAAGATACCCAGTAGTGGGATTGGTGGGTTGAATGGTACTTCTATCTTTAGTTCTTTGAGAAATCTCCATACTGTTTCACGCAAAGGTTTGACTAATTTACATTCCCACCAACGGTGAATAAGTGTTCCCTTTTCTCTGCATCCTCACCAACATTTGCTATTTTTTGACTTTTCAATAACAGCCATTCTGACTGACATGAGTTGGGATTGCACTGAGTCACATACATTTCTGTTGAGAATGTACCTACATGTCAAATTGATGGGTCACAGGGAATAGATATGTCCATTACAGTAGATAGGGCTAAACAGTTTTAAAGTTTTATCCTCCTATAGCCACATGTCAGAATTCTCCTGTTCCATCCTTGTCAACACTTGAGATTGCCGGTATCTTAAACGTTTGCCATTCTAGTCAGTGTGTAATGGTGTCTCCTTGTGGGGTTTTTTTGTTGTTTTGAGACAGAGTCTCTCTCTGTCACCCAGGCTGGAGTGCAGTGGTGCAATCTTGGCTCACTGCAACCTCTGCCTCCCCGTTTTAAGCAATTCGCATGCCTCAGCTTCCCAAGTAGCTGGGATTACAGGCACGCACCACCATGCCCAGCTAATTTTTGTATTTTGAGTAGAGACAGGGTTTCACCATGTTGCCCAGGCTGGTTTCGAACTCCTGAGCTCAAGTGATCCTCCCACCTCGGCCTCCCAAAGTGTGGGATTACAGGCGTGAGCCACTGTGTCCAGTCTCCTTACGTAATTTAAAATTTAATTTTAAAAAGATTTTTGGAGATGGGGTCTTGCTCTGTCACCCAGGCTGGAATGCAGTGGTGTGATCATAGCTCACTGCAGCCTAGAACTCTTGGCCTCAAGCAACCCTCCTGCCTTAACTTAGCCTCTTGCATAGCTACAACTACAAATTCATGCCATAATGCCCAGGCAATTTTTTATTTTTTGTAGAGGTGGAGGTCTTTCTATGTTGCCCAGGTTGGTCTCAAACTTCTGGGCTCAAGTGATCCTCCCACCCTGGACTCCAAAAGTGCTGGAACTACAAGCATGAGCAACCAAGCCAGCCTCTCTGCGTTTTTAAATTTGGGTTTCCCTGGTTCTAATGAGGTTGAGCACCTTTTCATATGGTGTCCTGACCTAGATATCTTTTTTTTTCGATTTTTGCATTTTAAATTTTTGTGGGTACATATAGACATCTTCTTTTGTAAAGTGCCCATTCAAGTCTATTGCCCATTTTAGATGTGTGAAGTATTCTTTACCCAGTCTTGAAATGAGCCCTCGATCAGTTATATGCGCAGCAAATATTTTATTCCACTGAATGGCTTCTCTTTCATTCTTATTTTTTTTCTTTGAGACGGAGTCTTACTCTGTTACCCAGGTGGGAGTGCAGTGGTGCGATCTCAGCTCACTGCAACCTCCCGGGTCCAAGCGATTCTCCTGCCTCAGCCTCCCAAGTAGCTGGGATTACAGGCACCTGCCACTATGCCCAGCTAATTTTTGTATTTTTAGTAGAGATGGGGTTTCGCCATATTGTCTGGGCTAGTCTCGAACTCCTGGCCTCAAGGGATCCACCCACCTCAGCCTCCCAAAGTGCTAGGATTACAGCTGTGAGCCACCACGCCCAGGTCACTCTTTTTTTGGTAATCTCAGATGGGTAATACATTGACTTCATAACAAGGTCTCAGGGTGGCACATCTCACACATGCACGTGAACACTCAATCATCATGCTTATGAACCACAAAGGATCATTTCACTCTATTAATGGTATATTTTGATAAAGAAAAGTCCTTAACTTTAATGTAGCCCAATTTATCAACATTTTCTTCTACAGTTGGTGCTTTCTGTATCCTGTTTAAGAAACTGTCCTCTTTGGGAGGCCAAGGCGGGCAGATCACGAGGTCAAGAGATCGAGGTCACCCTGGCTAACACGTGAAACCCCATCTCTACTAAAAATTAGCCGGGCGTGGTGGTGGACGCCTGTAGTCCCAGCTACTCGGGAGGCTGAGGCAGGCGAATGGCGTGAACCTGGCAGGCAGAGCTTGCAGTGAGCCGAGATGGTGCCACTGCACTACAGCCTGGGTGACAGAGTGAGACTCCGTCTCAAAAAAAAAAAAAAAAGAAAGAAACTGTCCTATAGGCTGGGCACAGGGGCTCACACCTGTAATCCCAGCACCTTGGGAGGCTGAGAAAGGCAGATCGCTTGAGTCCAAGAGCTTGAGACCAGCCCAAGCAACACAGTGAAACCCTGTCTCTACAAAAAAATGCAAAAATTAGCCGGGCATGGTGGTGTGCACCTGCAGTACCAGCTACTTGGGAGGCTGAGTGGGAGGATCACCTGAGTCCAGGAGGTCAAGGTTGCAGTGGGCTGTGATTGCACTACTGCACTCCAGCCTGGGTGACAGAGTAAGACCCTGTCTCAAAAAAGAAAAAATCTTCCTTTATTCCAAAGTCATGAACATATTCTCATATGCCAGCTTTCAGAATTTTTATTATTTTGTATTTCACATTTGGATCCATAATCCACACAAGATACATTCTTCACTTTTTAATTGATGTGTAACTTACAGTACATAAATATATATATTCACACAGTATATGTACATATTTTATATATATCATTATTTTATTTTAGAGACAGGGTCTGGCTGTGTCACCCCAGCTGGAGTATAATGGTGCAATCTTGGCTCTGCAACTTCTGCCTCCCAGCGTCATGTCATCCTCCCACCTCAGCTTCCCGAGTAGCTGGGATGACAGGCATGCACCACCATGCCCGGTTAATTTTTGTATTTTTTGTAGAGATGGGGTTTCACCATATTACCCAGGCTGGTCTTGAACTCCTGAGCTCAAGCAAGCCACCCACCTCAGTTTCCCAAAGTGCTGGGATTACAGGCATGAGCCACTGCACCTGGCCTAATTTATTTATTTATTTTTGATAGAGACAGAGTCTGTCTCTGTCATATAGACTGGAGTGTAGTGTCGTGATCACAGCTGTTTGCAACCTTGAACTCCTGGGCCCAAGCAACCCTCCTGCCTCAGCCTCCTGAGTAGCTAGGACTACGGATTCACACCACCATGCCCAGCTAATTTTACATTTATTTTTTATTTTATTTTATTTTTTTGTGGAGACAGGGTTCTTGCTATGTTGCCCAGGATGGTCTTGAACTCCCGGGCTCAAGCAATCCTCCTGCCTTGGCTTCCCGAAGTGCTGGGATTACAGGCGTGAGCCACTGCACCCAGTTTACTTTATTTTATTTTATTTTATTTTTTATTTTTTATTTTTTTGAGACGGAGTCTCGCTCTGTCACCCAGGCTGGAGTGCAGTGGCGCAATCTCGGCTCACTGCAAGCTCCGCCTCCCGGGTTCACGCCATTCTCCTGCCTCAGCCTCTCCGAGTAGCTGGGACTACAGGCGCCCGCCACCACGCCCGGCTAATTGTTTGTATTTTTAGTAGAGACGGGGTTTCACCGTGGTCTCGATCTCCTGACCTCGTGATCCACCCGCCTCGGCCTCCCAAAGTGCTGGGATTATAAGCGTGAGCCACCGCGCCCGGCCAATTTATTTTATTTTAGAGATACAGTCTCTCTCTGTCACATAGACTGGAGTGTACTGTCATCATCATAGCTTACTGCCACCTTCAATTCTTGAGCCAAAGCAACCTGCCTGCCTCAGCCTCCCGAGTAGCTAGGACTACAGGCACACACCACCATGCCTGGCTAATTTTAAAATATTTTTGTAGAGACAGGGTTCTTGCCACCTTGCCCAGGTTGGTTTTGAACTCCTGGGATCAAACAATCCTCCTGCCTCAGCCTCCCAAAGTGCTGGGATTCTATGAGCCACCATGCCTGGCTCTAAATGCACAAATCTTAAGTGTTCAGCATGATTGATTTTTATGTACATATATGTACATTTAGTATAAATGTGTGTGCATATATATATACGCATATACACATATATGGTAACCATTACCAGATCAACATATTGAATATTTCTTACATTCTAGAAGTACCTCCTCCAGTCAATAACCCTAAAGGTTACACTACTCTGCCTCTATCACCATCAATTATTTTACCTGTTCTTGAACTTCACATACATAAAATCATATTTTTTTGAGACATAGTCTCGCTCTGTTGCCCAGACTCGGGTGGTGTGATCACAGCTCACTGCAGCCTCAACCTCCTGGGGTCAAACAATCCTCCTGCTTCAGCCTCCTGAGTAGCTAGGACTACAGGTATGTGCCACCATACCCAACTAATTTTTATATTTTTTTGTAGAAACAGTTTCATTGTGTTGCCCAGGCTGGTCTCAAACTCCTGGGCTCAGGTGATCCGGTCGCCTCGGCTAACAAGGCGCTGGGATTACAGGCGTGAGCCACTGCATCCAGCCAAATCATCAATTTTGTGCACTTCTGCATATATTTTGTTCAACATTATGCATGTGAAATTCATCCACGAACTACCGCTACATGTATGTTGTTGCATGCTATATGCCTGTAGTAGTTCATGCAGCAGTTCAGTAATCTTTATTACTATATAATATTTCATCATATAAATAACTATTACTTATTTATCCATTCCGCTGTTGATGAGCATTTGAGTTATTTCTTGTTTCAAGGTATTATGAATAAATCTGCTATCAATGTTTTTTTTTTCCAAGACAGTTTCACTTATTGCCCAGGCTGGCACAATCTCGGTTCACTGCAACCTCTGCCTCCTGGGTTCAAGCGATTCTCCTGCCTCAGCCTCCTGAGAAGCTGAGATTACAGGCAGGTGCCACCACACCCAGCTAATTTTTAGTAGTGATGGGGTTTCACCATGTTAGCCAGGCTGGTCTTGATCTCCTGACCTTGTGATCCGCCCGCTTCAGCCTCCCAAAGTGCTGGGATTACAGGTGTGAGCCACCGTGCCAGGCCAAAGTGGTACATGAAAACTTTCACTCCGCCACGAGGAAGACAATTTACCCAACCTGTTCAATACAGTTCCCGCTCAACAAACCCAAATTTAGCATCTTCTATGTGTCAGGCAGTATGCTGAGCATTTGGACCTCAAGGATGAGGAAGATGCAGTCTCTGCCCCAGAGGAGCTTACAGCAGCAGGAGGTTTCTGTCATGGGATAGACCCAGGGCTCACCAAGACTCAAGCAGATGATGAAGCCGGGGGCTCACTGGCCCAATCAGAATATTCAGACTGGCTGGCTGCTCATGAGGCTCTTGGGCCAGGGCTGCCTGCTCAGTGGGCAGCTGACTCTAGCTGCTGCAAAATGCCTTTCACTCAAAGGTGCTATCTATCAGTGGTTATACGGCATTCCAATTTTACCTGGAAGGGAGATGCAGCTACCAGCTGTTTCTTCCCTCTCCCAACCACCAAGTAACACATTTTTCATTTGTCTGTGTGTCGTTCCCAGGCTTTTGCTTTTGCCAGTCCCCTCCCTCACATGCCTTGAAACAAGCACTTTCAAAGACGAAGACATAAACAACAAAAGGGTGCAGGCTGAGGTGGGTCATATTCTCTGCCTGCGTCTCCAACTCTGGATCCCGCAGTTACTGGACTCAGGCTATGGCTGACTCCTTCATCACATCCTTCATCACATCACAGCTAAGATGCTGCTGGGTTTAAGGCACTGTGACTTTCTGTGCCACTAAGACCGACAAAAAGCTGCCAAGTGAAAGATGACACAAAGAAAGACACAAACTGTGGGACCTAGCCCAACTTCAGAGCTGTTAAAATGTGAACAAAAATGCATCCCGGAATGGATGGAAACCGATCATTCTGGTTGGTGTGATCTGCTCCAGTGCCTACAGTACATGTCCTGACAGCGTGGGAGGGGATATGAAGGCCCCCCAGCCAAACAGGAGATAGCGTTAGCATCCAAACTTTACTTTGTTCTCTCTTTCCCTCCTGGGGCCCAATACCCGCCAGCCAGGACCTGTTTCTCCTCCATCTCACATTCTTTCCAGGTTCAGGACTGAAGTCGTCTTGTCGTTCAGCTCCTTGGCTTGGCCATGCTCACTCTACAATGCAGCCCATGGATGGCGCCCCCTCTGCCCAGCACATCCCTCTTCCTGGGCTCCTGTCTCCCCGAATCCTGCAAACCCCAGCCCCAGCCTTTAGCGTTCAGCCGCCCTCCCCGCCTCCCTCATCCTCCCTCGCTTCCTCGCAGTGAGATTTCAACATGTCATCTCAGTTTTTTTGTTCTTTTACTTTCCTGACTACAAGAAAAATAAAATAATCTGTCTTAAGTGTAGCCATGAGGCCAAATAATTACGGAATCCCAAGTGCTTTGGGCCCTGGTGTCAAAAGAGCCAAGATGAATTCAGAATATTACAATGGTGCTGTTTTTGCGAATACTGCTTTTTCAAGACGCCTTATTCCTAACATCATGTTTTACATCCATTCTTTTAAACAAATATTTAATAGCCTGGGAATGCTGGCGAGGGTAGCGGCTCCAGTCAGCAAGGACTGAGTTCACAATTTGAAAGATGAAAGGAGATGCGTTCTACCCACAAAGAAAAGTAAAACGGTCTCCAGCATCATAAACTCCACATCCATCAAACCGGGCAGGGGCTGGGAATAGAAAGCCTTTCTGGAAAGAAAACACCAGCTACCCTTTGCACCCTGGGGAACATTAAAAATCAAAACAAAACATGCCACATCAACCAAAACATAAACCAGTTCTCAAATCAATCTAAGGAAAGTTCCACCCCACCAAGGCCGGCCGTGCAGTGGCCTGTGGAGAGGAGCACCCGGCTCACGTTGGAACCCGAACCACGCGGGGTCGCAGGAACCCGAAAAGCGCCAGAGTAGCCCGGCGGCCGCAATGGGGCTGACCTGCAGGGCCTGGACCAGCTAGGAGTCCCAGAGAAGTTGAGTGCTCTCTGAGCGCTAACCACGGGCCCCTTTGGTTCCTCGGCCTCAGTTTTCTTACCTGTAAAATGGAGCCGCTGATCCTGCCTCCTGAGTTGTGGAGCGAGGCCTGCACCTGGAAGCCTTGGCCACGGAGGGCGGGAAGGGCAGGGCTCCCGGGGCGAGGGAGGGTGGCGGGAATTCGCACGGCCTCAGAGGACGGGGCCAGCTAGCCAGGAAAGGAAGCAGGAGCAAGCTCCCAAGGCGGCGCAGTGGGAGGACCCCAAGAGTTGCGTCCCTAGATCCAGGGCCGCCAACGTTGCACCTAAACATCCAGTTCTGGGGATTGAGTTCCGGCTCCAAGCCAAACGGCCGCCGCACAGCCGCCACCACCTCCAGCCGCCGCCAGCTGGGGAGCTCGCTGGCCACGTGCGCACCTCTTCCTGCCCGCCCTCCACGTGCGCACCCTCTTCCTGCCCGCCCTCCACGTGCGCATCCACTTGCGTGGGAGTTTGCTGGCGGAAGCTCCTGCCCCCAAGCAGGCCTGGGCCACTCGCACTTGTAGCTTGCATTTACCAAGACAGTGAGACAGTGGCCTGGCGCTTTGCCTCATGCCTATAATCCCAGCACTTTGGGAGGCTGAGACGGGACGATTGCTTGAGCCCAGGAGTGAGAGACCTGCCTGGGCGACATGGCGAAACCCTGTCTCTACTAAAAATACAAAAATTAGTCTGGCGTGGGCCGGGCGCGGTGGCTCACACCTGTAATCCCAGCACTTTGGGAGGCCGAGGCGGGCGAATTGCCTGAGGTCAGGAGTTCCAGACCAGTCTGGCCAACATGGTGAAGCCCTGTCTCTACTAAAAAATACAAAAAAAATTAACCGGGCGTGGTGGCTGGCGTGCGCCTGTAATCCCAGTTGCTCAGGAGGCTGAGGCAGGGGAATTGCTTGAACCAGGGAGGTGGAGGTTGCCGTGAGCCGAGAACGCGCCACTGCACTCCAGCCTGGGCGACAGAGCAAGACACCGTCTCAAAAAAAAAAAAAAAAAAAAAAAAAAGCCGGGCGTAGTGATGCAGTGCCTGTAGCCCCAACTACTTGAGAGGCTGAGGTGAGAGGATCACTTGAGCCTGGGAGGCGTAGATAGAGGTTGCAGTGAGCGGAGATCGTGCCACTGTACTCCAGCCTGGCGAAAGAGCAAGCCCCCATCTCTAACACACACACACACACACACACACACGTGAGATAGCTGTGTCTGTTTGGCAGTGAGGAGCTTCCCTTTATGGGAGATTTACATAATTATTCATAAAGGAGCGGGAGGGCCAGGCGCGGTGGCTCATGCTTGTAATCCCAGCATTTTGGGAGGCCGAGGCGGGCGGATCACGAGGTCAGAAGATCGAGACCACGGTGAAACCCCGTCTCTACTAAAAATACAATTAGCCGGGCGTGGTGGCGGGCGCCTGTAGTCCCAGCTACTCGGAGAGGCTGAGGCAGGAGATTGGCGTGAACCCGGGAGGCGGAGCTTGCAGTGAGCCGAGATCGCGCCACTGCACTCCAGCCTGGGCGACAGAGCGAGACAACGTCTCAAAAAAAAAAAAAGAAAAAAAGGAGCGGGAATGAGCATTACTGTTAAGCATGTTGCGGGGTCTCCCAGATGTGCATGTGCATGCTAGTACACCACATCACATGTCTCATTAGCATTTTAATTTCTCACCCAGGGATGTGTTTTTTAGCGTTAAAATGAGCATAGGTCATTCCAAGGACACTCTAATCATGGGTTTCTGCACTTGTGTGAATTTGGGGATTTTCCCTTCTGCTGTTCATCCTCTTTGCTGCAGGATGTTCTAACCAGGAGCCTGATGCAGTTTATGCACCAGTGAGCGGTTTGTTCTCTCCATCAATCTGGCAAGTTCATTACCCTTTAAAGGAGGCTATGACCACCGTATCTAACCGACCTCATTTTCCCCCTCAGAGACTTTGGGTCCATGTTCTTATGAAATGTGGAGGGCTGGGTCATTTTTTCTGGAGCTGCTTCGTGCTGAGACAGGACCAGGGCCCGAAAGTCTCTTCTTGCCTGATTTAAAGTGATAGGGGTCATATCCTCCACTGGGATAAGTTGAAATCCTTGCATAACTATCAATCTAGGAATTGTTGTAACCTAGAAGACACAGACTTTAAAGAAGCTTAAACAAGCAAGGACCAAAAGTCAGTAGTAATAAGATGGCTATGTCCCATGAAAGGTAGCAGAATGAAGCATCACATCATTATTCAGCAAGCAGAAGAACAAAAGTGCTCCTACTAATAGGAGACCTGAGATGGGACTACCTTATGTTAAAGTAATATTAATCTCTTTATTTGGGGTGTTGGTATCTTTTCTTGAAAATGAATGTTAGGTCTTCTATAGGCTTACAAAAGGATTTTTAATCTTTAGTTGTTGAGGAAGAGTCCTGTGGAAACGTAAGGGAAACAGTTTTTATCCTAGAGAGATGCACCCAGCTGCAATGTCCTGGATCCTCTGGACTATGGTGTGTTATGGTGGTCAGCTGGGCTTTCGAGAGTGCTCCTATGAGAAAGGGTTCAGTTGGTTTCATTGGTTTTAAAGAAGCCCCCAACGAGAGTAGCAACAAGGGAGTTAGGCATTCACGTCCTTGAGTCCGCAAATTAAAGGTTGGGTGGCTGGGCACGGTGGCTCACGCCTGTAATCCCAGCACTTTGGGAGGCCGATGCAGGCGGATCAAGAAGTCAGGAGATCAAGACCATCCTGGCCAACAGGATGAAACCCCATCTCTACTAAAAATACAAAAAATTAGCTGGGTGTGGTGGCAGGCACCTGTAGTCCCAGCTACTCAGGAGGCTGAGGCAGGAGAATGGCGTGAACCCAGGAGGCGGAGCTTGCAGTGAGCCGAGATTGCGCCACTGCCCTCCAGCCTGGGCAACAGAGCGAGATTCCGTCTCAAAAAAAAAAAAAAAAGGTAAAAAGTTTGGGTAAAGTATTTGGTCTGGGTTTTTCATCAATTCCCATGGCAGTGCAGTGTTTGGCCTACTAGGGTGGAGGGCAAAATGTGAGGACTGACAGGCCGTCCCTGTATGTAATAGAAAATTAGCTACACCTGCCACACCCAGGATCACTGGATTCCTCTGTGGTAATGGGGACTGAATGACAGCCAGTGTTAGCCTTGGGTCTCCTCAGTCTTTAGTCAGGGCCATCAAGGAATTGGAAGCCCCCGTCTCCCTCCGGAGTTGGGGGCAGTCCCGCTTCCGGTGACTGGCATCTCTGCATTGTGAATATGGTCTAGGTGGAGCGGACTTTTGGGCATTTTGCCCCTTGGTCTGGCAGTTTTGGGGCCAGTGTCCTGGTTTTAAGTGTAGCAGGTGTCCCCAGATTGGGGCTTGGTCTGGACTGGCTTGTTCTCTCTGATAGCGAGGGCCAATAATCGGAGGCCTGGCTTATGTCTCTTGCTTCTTCCCTCTTTCACTTTTCAGCCTCTTCTACTCTGTCTCGTTATAGAAGACTTCAAAGGCTACATTAAGTAGCTCATTCATTGGTGCCTGGGGACTTACAGCCAGTTTTTGTAACTTTCTCTTAATATCTGGAGCAGATTGACTAATAAAATGAGTCCCCAGAAGAATTTGACCTGCCTCAGAGACAGCGTCTACATTGGTATATTTTCCTAATGCCTTTGCAAGGCACCCCTGTGAAGACTCAAAAGGACCATATAATATTTCAAAGGGCCTGGGTTGGAGATTGGTCTTGGGAGCCGGTCTTGGAGGAATGCTAGAGGCAATCACTTTAATAAGGACTCAGAAGTCTCTTGCCAGAGCTTCGCTAGAGTTTTCTTTACAATTAGCTTTTTCTAGCTTTCCTGAGGATGGAGGTCTCCAGGAAGCATGTAAATGATCACTTACTCCTAGAGTGTTAGCACTTGCTGGGTTATTTTGGAAACAAAGGAGGGGCCATTGTCGCTTTGGAGTGGTGTAGGTAGCACAAATCGGGGAATGATTTCTTTTAAGAGGCACTTGTGCCTTTTCTGTTTTGGTGGAGTAGGCTTCAATCCATCCCATGAAAGTATCTGTAGAGACCAGTAAGTGTTTAAATCTTTGTACTGGTGGAACTTAGGGAAAGTCTAACTGCCTGTCTTCCCCTGGGTACCTTCCTCTCCTCTGTACTGGCATCAGTAATGGAAGTGGCCTTATTTTCCTTTCTGGGTTATTGATAGAGTAAAGTGGTCTCGCTCTAGTGTCTGCTTTTGCAGTAGTAGCTAAGCCTATTCCCTTAAGGGTTCATGTGACCAAAGCATTAGAGAGCCCCTTCCTAGGTGTCTGTAACCCCCTTTGATTAATTTGCATTGATGACCTTGAGGTATTAAAAATTTTGAATTTCGGGGCCGGGCACGGTGGCTCACACCTGTAATCCCAGCACTTTGGGAGGCTGAGGTGGGCAAATCACGAGGTCACAAGATCGAGACCATCCTGGCTAACACGGTGAAACCCCGTCTCTACTAAAAATACAAAAAAATTAGCCAGGCGTGGTGGCGGGCGCCTGCAGTCCCAGCTACTTGGGAGTCTGAGACAGGAGAATGGCGGAGCTTGTAGTGAGCCGAGATAACGCCACTGCATTCCAGCCTGGGCGACAGAGCAAGACTCCATCTCAAAAAAAAAAAAAAAAATTTGAATTTTGGGTCCACCATCATTAGGGTCTTGGTATTATCCCTGTTCAGTTGCCCACTCCCTTTCAGTTTGTGTGTCTGCAGGCACTAGCTCAGGAGCCATAGTTTCTGGGATGGGAGCCCCTGCTACAAATGGAAGGGATGCAGCTTGTTTAGCAGTTGCATTTGCTAAATTATCATTTTTTTTTATTGTTGTAGAGTTCCCTCTTTGGTGTCCCCTGCGGTGCATAACATCAACTGGTAACTGCTTAGTCTTTGGGCTAAGTCTGACATTGAGAAAAGAATGTGAACTCGAATGGTCCCTGCCTCTTTGTTAGTTAATTCCCTACGAGAGAGTAGCCTGTTTTCTGGTTTAAGTGGGTGTCCTAGCATGACTGGGCCCTTCTGGGAGTGCTGGGTGAACAGGTTGATATGGAGGAGGTGCAGTAGAAGACTGCAAGTCTGGTGAGGAAGGACCACTAGCAGGAGTAGAGGCTCTAGAGGTTTGAGGAATGATTCTTGGACTAGATTTGAAGAAGGAGAGCTGTTAGTGGGAGGCATACTTCCTAATACAGTGTCACGAATTACATCAGATTCCCTTGAACCCTTCTAAACAACATGGGCATAACATATTTGTCACTGGTCTCTAAGACACTTGTGGGTTTTAATTTTTTTTTTAATAGAGATAAGTCCTCACTATGTTACCCAGGCTGGTCTCCTGAGCTCAAGACAGCGTCCCACCTTGGCCTCCCAAAGTCCCAAAGTGATTACAAGCATAAGCCACTGCGTCTGGCAGAGACTTGTCTTAATATAAAACCGTTTGGTTAGAGGGAGGAATAATGTCAGGTTGCCCTGGGCCCTTGGGGAATTTCTGACCTTCCTTTCCTTTTATAAAAAGGTTTAATTATAAAATGTTATTGTTGGGCCGGGCGCGGTGGCTCACGCCAGTAATCCCAGCACTTTGGGAGGCCGAGATGGGCAGATCACGAGGTCAGGAGATCGAGACCATCCTGGCTAACACGGTGAAACCCCGTCTCTACTAAAAATACAAAAAATGAGCCGGGCGTGGTGGCAGGCGCCTGTAGTCCCAACTACTCAGGAGGCTGAAGCAGGAGAATGGTGTGAACCCGGGAAGTGGAGCTTGCAGTGAGCTGAGATCGCACCACTGCACTCCAGCCTGGGCAGCAGAGCGAGACTCCGTCTCAAAAAATAAATAAATAAATAAATAAATAAAATGGTATTGTTTGGGGCCATGCCTTATTACAAAAGAAGAGAAGTCTCTTTTTTTCTAGTCCATTCCATTTAAAATAAGACCAATTTTGGAGAAAGCATCTGAGGGGGCAGTGAGCAGAGGGTTGGTTACTGTATTAGTCCGCTCTCATACCGCTATAAAGAACTACCTGAGACTGGGTAATTTATAAGGAAAAGAGGTTTAATTGACTCATAGTTCCACAGGCTGTACAGGAAGCATGGCTGGGGAGGCCTCAGGAACTTACAATCACGGCAGAAGGCAAAGGGGAAGCAAGTACATCTTCACATGGTGATAGGAGAGAAAGAGAGTGAAGGGAGAAGTGCCACACACTTTTAAACCATCAGATCTCATGAAAACTCACTATCATAAGAATAGCATGGAGGAAATAGCCCCCATGATCCAATCACCTCCCACCAGGTCCCTCCCCCAACATTGGGAATTGCAATTCAACGTGAGATTTGGGTGGGGACAGAGACCCAAACCATATCAGTTACCCATCTTGATTAGTAGCCTAATGTCAAAAAAAAAAAAAAAAAAAAAAATGAAGAAGGCTCTAAGCCTGAAGAGACAAAATTTAGTTTGGACGTCCCCTTACTTTCGCTTGGGCTTCCCAGGCCCCGTTGTCCCTGGTGTCAAGCGTACCTTGATGGCCAGCTGACAGTCTTCCCGAAAGTGGTTTTACCAGTTTTCCCACAAGGAGAAGTACCACTTCTAGTCCCTGTCTTTACAGTTATTGGTGAGTGACCAATGTGGAATGAGGCAGATAAACTTCTTTTCCTCATTCAGCTGAGGGAGTCTTTTCCTGGGCTTAGACTCTTCCGGCCTTTTCTGTACGTCTGATGTTCTCTTATTAAAGGCCCAGGGCTTGGGTGGGCAGCCCTAGAGCTGACATTTGTATGGTACCATGATCTCTCTACATCCCATTTTCCTCTCTTAAAGAGCAACTGTATGAAGGGAAAATGAAGCAGGGGAAAAAAGAGCAACTTAAGGATCTGGAAAACAGCCAAGCCTACTACGGTTGGGGGAGAATTGATTGAAAGGCCTGTTTTCGGCCAGGTGCGTGGCTCATCCCTGTAATCCCAACACTTTGGGAGGCCAAGTTGGGCAGATCACGTGAGGTCAGGAGTTTGAGACCAGCCTGACCAACATGGAGAAATCCCATCTCTACTAAAAATACAAAATTAGCCAGGCATGGTGGCGCATGCCTGTGAGCCCACCTACTCGGGAGGCTGAGGTAGGAGAATCGCTTGAACCCGGGAGGCGAAGGTTGCAGTGAGTCGAGATCACACCATTGCACTCCAGCCTGGGCAACAAGAGTGAAATTCTGTCTCAAAAAAAAAAATAAAATAAAGAAAGAAAGGCCCATTTTCTATTTGCCTGATTTTTGCTTTAAAACATTGACAAAGTTGTCTGATTAGGGATACAAAAAGGCTGAGATCCCCAATTTTGAGATCTTTTACTTGGTCACGATAAGAATATTCATACAATCTAATGTGTTCCTGACAGACAAGACATTTGACAGGATTCACCCAAGAAACCAGTTGGGAGATCAAGGAACAAAATTCATCGCCCCATCCATAAGGATTAAAGAACAAAAGTAATGGTTATCAGCAGCAGAAGACGGATTGGAAGGTCACCTGGCATTATGCAGCCTAGGCTTTTTCCCTGTCACTTTCATATGTGCCAGCTGTCAGGCTGGTCTAAGACAGCCACATGCTACTTGGAGGGAGTCTAACTTTCCCATCTCCATGAGTCACCCACAGGTGAACTGGAAACCAGTTGGATGGAGCATGACAGTCTTAGCTGAAGGGAATTCTCAGGTGGCCAAAAGGAGGATATAAAGAGGAGGCAGATTAGACCTGTAGCCATGAGGTGGTGAGATCATTCTTACCTCTTGACTCAGTTTACCCAGGTCCTGCTGCACTGCCAACTTACGGTGTCATTGGGCCAATTCAGGTTCTTGACTGCTGCACAAAAGAATTTGAGAGCAAGTACAAAGCAAAAGTAGGTAAAGAAGTTTATTGCAAAGCGAAGCTATGCGGGGATGGCTGGGCCAGAGCGGGCTGCTCAGAAGTGAGACAGAGTTGTCTGGCAGTGAGGTGCTTCTCTATATGGGAAATTTACATGATTATTCCTAAAAGGGTGCAAATGGGCATTGCCGTTAAGCATGTTGCGGGGTATCCTCGGTGTGCGTGTGCTATTGCTGTACATTCTAGTACACACGTCTCATTAGCATTTTAATTCTCCACCCGGGGTATGTTTTTTATTTTTTTTTTGAGACAGAGTCTTGCTCTGTCACCAGGCTGGAGTGCAGTGGCATGATCTCGGCTCACTGCAATCTCTACCTCCTGAGTTCAATCAATTCTCCTGCCTCAGCCTCCTGAGTAGCTGGGACTGCGGGCGCCTGCCACCACGCCTGGCTAATTTTTGTATTTTTAGTAGAGACGGGATTTCACCATGTTGGCTAGGATGGTCTCAATCTCTTGACCTCGTGATCCATCCACCTTGGCCTCCCAAAGTGCTGGGATTACAGGTGTGAGCCACCGCGTCTGGCCTGTGTGTTTTTTAGCATTAAAATGAACGTAGGTCAACCCAAGGACACTAATCATGGGTTTCTGTGCTTGCTTGAATTTGGGGATTTCCCTTCTGCTCTTCATCCTCTTTGCTGCAGGATATTCTAACCAGGAGCCTGATGAAGTTTACGCAGTTGCCAGTCAGTCAAGTTCGTTCCCCTTTAAGGGAGGCCACGACCACCCTATCTAACCGACCTCAGTCCGACAGTCAGATCTTTCCATGGTGGAGACGCTGCAGATGTGTGTATTGAGAACCACTGCGTGTATTGGAAACAACTCTGCTCAGAACCATCAGCCGTGAAAATCATTTTCCACGTTTTGCTTTGAGAAGAGAGCTGTCCTGGGCATGTTTCTTTCTCTCTCTCTCTCTGTCCCTTTCTCTATCTCTCTCTCTCTCTCTCTGTGTGTGTGTGTGTGTGTGTGTGTGTGTGTGTGTGCACACGCGCACATGCGTATTCCCATTAGGAGATTTCAGCCCTCAGATTCACACTCAACAAATACTGGTTGAGCCCAGGCCCTGCACCTGGCATTGAGTTAGGCTGCTTATACAAATTATTTTGTCTTATTCTAAACCAACCCTGTTATCAACAAAAGCTCACACCCTAGACTTCTGGGGAACTGATTTTTAATTAGGCATCACGAATAACTAACTAATTATCCTCCTGTGTGGTTCTCCAGGCAAGAGGGCAGTAGAGCTGAACTGAGCTTTGCCAGAGTGTGGCTGGGATGGCCGTCCCCTGAGGAGCCCCTCTTCTGAGGCCAGGATATGATGGGTGGGAAGGCAGCCACCTTGGGGGTTGGCAGTCTCTTCCCAGCAAGGGGAAGGCCCCTGGAAGGGGCAGAAAATAATTACTACTTTGCCTTTGCTTTCTTTGATAAATTCCTGCAGGAGTTTGGGCCCATTCATTCATCTGACTTCCAGTTGTCTGTCAAAAGGACTACTGACACCAGGGCATGGTGGCATACGCCTGTAATCCCAGCACTTTGGAAGGCTGAGGCGGGAGGAGGGCTTAAGTCCAGGAGACCAGCCTGGGCAACACAGTGAGACCCCATCTCTACAAAAAATTTAAAAACTAACCAGGTGTGGTGGCATGTGCCTCTGGTCCCAGCTACTGAGGAGGCTGAGGCAGGAAGATCACTTGAGCCCAGAAGGGCGAGGCTGCAGTGAGCTGTGATTGCACCACTGCACACCAGCCTGGGCAACAGAGCTAGACCCTGTCTCAAAAAAAAAAAGACTGTTGAAGATGTAGAAAGAATCCCCTCCAAACTCCTTACTGTTCTTTGCAGAACTACTGCTATTTAAAATGTTTTAAATCTATATAGGTAGGTCCATTTTAATACACACCATTTGAAAGTTTAATATAAAGAGACAAAGCCAGCCCCAGGCAAAATTGGATAATAACTTACACAGAATAACCCTCGTTCAGTGTGCAAATTGCCTCCAGAAACGTGACCTCATTTGATCTTCACAGCAGGCTGGAGGGCACTATTACTAGCTTCATTTTTCAGATGAAGAAACAGGCTTGGCGGCCCCTCTGCCAGGTTCAGGGCCAGGCACTGGGTTATGAGAGCCGGGATTCCAGCCTGGGGCTCTTGTTGCTACTGGCCTGTCTCTCCCCTCATCTCTCAGGGTTTTGCCCTCACTTTAGGGATCCACTGCCCTAACTTCTTTGTGTTCAGGCTCTGTGTCCTTGATACCCTCCACATTCCTCCCAGAAGACCCTGGAAGGAACAGAAAAGGAGCTTTGGCAAACAGGGCTGCTTTAGGTAGTTTTAGGGCTGCTTTAGGTACAGCAACCCCAGCACAGAGGACCCTTGCAAGGCCTGGCCACATCCAGCCAAGGACCTCCCCGATCTCCTCCTCTTCCTCCTCCTCTCCCTCCATCCCTTCCCTTCTCCTCCTCCCCTTCCTCCTCTTAGGATCTTTCTTCCCTCTGCCCTGCTCTGCGGAACCACATGCTATATGTGCCCACTCCTGGTGAGCGGATCTCTCAGCCCAGTTAAGAAGGCATCTTTCAAACAGTCCCTTGGATAGTGATCCTAGTGATGGGACCGACTTGGGGGAGAGGGGCTGCAAGTTGGCCTTGCTCCTTCCCAAGTCATCCCATGTGAATGGCTGCTTATTCTTCCAGAGGCCAGCTTGGAGTGACACTTTCAATTATTTTTTTCACTTATAGCCCCACTTTGTGTAATCATCATGTTTTGATCCTCTACTATGTGCTATATACAGTACATACATTTTAACTTATTCCCTATAATCACCCTATAAAAGGAAAATTGGAGGTTCAGAGAGGTTAAGTAAATTGCTCAAGTTGCACAGCCATGAAGTGCAGGGCCATTTGAATGCATGTTTCTCTGATTACAGAACCCATTCCTTCCCCTCCATATTCCACTGCCTGATTTCAAAGAGGTTACTAGAGAAAACATAGAAAATCAAAACCAGAAAGAGGAGGAAAAGCCAAATTCTGTTCAGGAAGGCTAACGTGATTATCGTGAATGAACATTAACCTGGCTGTAAGCTTCTTGGAAGCAAGAGAAGAAGGGAAGGGGGTGGGGAACACAAAGGACTCCATGCTTCTCTTTATAATGTAGAGTTTCTATGGTAGAAGGAAATAATGTGTTTTTCCTTATTTTCAATTCCAAAAGTAATTTCTCATGTGCGATTTTATACAAGGACATTATGTAATAAAATGGATATAGGTTTGAATAACCAGGTATATCAGAAGATGGAGAAACAATTGTCCTGTATAATGCACCGTTCATTATGCAGTCATTCAACAAAGACTGAGCACCTGCCACACTGCCTAGACTCAAAACATGTGCAAAAAGATAATAACCTTGCCATGTACTCAACCCCACAATGAAGGTGTGCCCGGAGGCTGCAGGAGCACACAGAAGTGACATGGGGACCCTGCCTGGAAGGGTCTGATGACCTCAGGCAAGGTAACATTTGCCCAAAGTCGTGAAATTTGAGTTGGAATTTACTATTTATCTCCAAGAGGAGAAAAAGCATTCAAGGAAAAGGGAATAAAATGTGCAAAGGCATGAATACTTGAGGCCTGAGATGTCGCTTATCAGTGGGCAAGTGCAGGACTCCTAGGTGTCAGCCAGCCTGAGCAGGACCTTACAGGGCAGGACAGAATCCAGTTCAGGTTCAGGACTCAAGGAACAGAGGCCAGAGACAAGAGGGGTGCGAAACAGGGAGTCCCAAAGGAGGTGGTTGCAAAATTGAGTGTGGGAGTGGATGTCAAGGCCCTTAATAGGGGCCACTCCAGGGACTATTGCTGGGGAAGAACCCACAGACATGAGAGAGAGACAGGAGGGGGATTCTACTGTGTTAAATCAGAGGATGACCCCATTTATGAGGTGAGTGGGGTGAAGGTGAGCTCAGCTGGAAGCTATGCCAATTTTCTTTGTTTACTGCAAAGAATATTTTATTTTATATATCACTAGCTGTGAATTTTTGTCATTAGTTGTTACATAAATGCTGCCTAGTGCCATTAACCAAATAGTATGACCATTTTATGTCCACAATTGACTTCTGTATTGACAGAATTTTCTCTCTCTCTTTTTTTTATTTATTTATTTATTTTTTTTTGAGACAGTCTCACTCTGTTGCCCAGGCTGGAGTGCAGTGGCACGATCTCTGCTCACTGCAACCTCCACCTCCCAGGTTCAAGCAATTCTCCTGACTCAGCCTCCCTAGTAGCTGGGATTACAAGTGCTCACCACCACGCCCGGCTAATGTTTGTATTTTTAGTAGTGATGCAGTTTTGCCATGTTGGCCAGGCTGGTCTCAAATTCCTGACCTCATGATCCGCCCGCCTCGGCCTCCCAAAGTGTTGGGATTACAAGTGTGAGCCACCGTACCCAGCCTACAAACAGAATTTTCATGATTGATGTAAGTAAACCTGTCAGTGAAGGTTTACCATTGAGATGCAGTCTAACATCTGTAACATCTGATGTTTTGCAGACAGCAATGTAGGAGAGATGTATTTTTTTTTTTTTTTTTTTTTTTTTTTTTTTTTTTTTTTTTTTTTTTTTTTTTAGACAGATTCTCCCTCTGTCGCTCAGGCTGGAGTGCACTGGCGAGATCTCGGCTCACTGCAAGCTCTGCCTCCTGGGTTCACGCCATTCTCCTGCCTCAGCCTCCTGAGTAGCTGGGACTACAGGCGCCCACCACCATGCCTGGCTAATATTTTGTATTTCCAGTAGAGACCGGGTTTCACTGTGTTAGCCAGGTTGGTCTCGATCTCCTGACCTCGTGATCCGCCCACCTTGGCCTCCCAAAGTGCTGGGATTACAGGCGTGAGCCACCGCGCCCGGCCGAAGAGATGTATTTTTAATCACCTTTCATTTAAGTGCCCTTATGTAAAAAAGTAAATAATTTAGAAGTTCTATGTCTCCAAAGGACATTTTTAAACGCATATAGAAATGGTTACAATGGGCCAGGCACGGTGGCTCACGCCTGTAATCCCAGCACTTTGGGAGGCAGAGGCAGGCGGATCACGAGGTCAAGAGATTGAGACCATCCTGGCCAACATGGCGAAACCCCGTCTCTAATCACGAGTTTCTGTGCTTGCTTGAATTTGGGGATTTCCCTTCTGCTCTTCATCCTTTGTATTTTTAGTTACTAAAAATACAAAAATTAGCTGGGCGTGGTGGCGCCTGCTTGTAATCCCAGCTACTCGGGAGGCTGAGGCAAGAGAATCACTTGAACCTGGGAGGCGGAGGTTGCAGTGAGCCGAGATCGCTCCATTGCACTCCAGCCTGGGCAACAAGAGCGAAACTCTGGCCGGGCACGGTGGCTTATGCCTGTAATCCCAGCACTTTGGGAGGCCGAGGAGGGTGAATCACGAGGTCAGAAAATTGAGAACATTCTGGCTAACACGGTGAAACCCCGTCTCTACTGAAAAATACACACACACACACACACACACACACACACACACACACACACAAATTAGCCGGGCGTGGTGGCGGGCACCTATAGCGCCAGCTACTCAGGAGGCTGAGGCAGGAGAATGGTGTGAACTCGGGAGGCAGAGCTTGCAGTGAGCCGATGGCGCCACCGCACTCCAGCCTGGGAGACAGAGCGAGACTCCGTCAGAAAGAGAGAAAGAGAGGAAAGAGAGGAAAGAAAGGAAAGAAAGGAAGAGTTACAATAGGCCAGACGCAATGGCTCATCCCTGTAATCCTAGCACTTTGGGAGGCTGAGGCGGGTGGATCACCTGACGTCGGGAGTTTGAGACCAGCCTGACCACCATGAAGAAACCCCATCTCTACTAAAAATACAAAAATTAGCTGGGCTTGGGGGCGCATGCCTGCACTTCCAGCTACTGGGGAGGCTGAGACAGGAGAATCGCTTGAACCCAGGAGGCGGAGGTTGCAGTGAGCTGATATCACTCCATTGCACTCCAGCCTGGGCAATAAGAGCAAAACTTTGTCTCAATAAGTAAATAAATAAATAAATAAATAAAATAGTTACAATGAAAGCCAGGTGCAGTGGCTCACACCTGCAATCCCAGCACTTTGGGAGGCCAAGGCAGGTGGATCACCTGAGGTCAGGAGTTCGAGGCCAGCCTGGCCAACATGGTGAAACCCCGTCTCTACTAAAAATACAAAAATTAGCTGGGCATGGTGGCAGGCGCCTGTAATCCCAGCTACTCGGGAGGCTGAGGCAGGAGAATCACTTGAACCCAGGAGGCAGATGTTGCAGTAAGCTGAGTTTGTGCCACTGCCCTCCAGACTGAGCGACAGAGTGAGACTCTGTCTCAAAAAAAAAAAAAAAAAAAAAGAAAAGAAAGAAAAGAAAAAGAAATGATTACGAGCCTTTTGTTTTGTTTTGTTTTGAGGCAGGGTCTTACTTTGTTGCCCAGGCTGGAGTGCAGTGGCATAATCACAGTTCACTGCAACCTAGACCTCCTGGGCTCAAGGAACCCTCCCACTTCAGCCTCCCCACTCTTGAGATCCCCACACCCCCACCCCAAGTAGCTGGGACTACGGGGTACACCACCACATCTAGCTAATTAAAAAAAATGTTTTATAGAGATGGGGGGTCTCGAACTACTGGCCTCAAGCAATCCTCCCACCTCGGTTTCCCAAATGCTGAGATTATAGGCATGAGCCACCATGCCCAGCCTGCAGTGAGACTTTTAAGAGACATTTTCCATGTCCACAGCCTATTGTAATTGCTGTACCACTTTCTCTTCCAACTGCTTTCCTTTCCTGCAAGAGGAGCTTGAATAAGACAAATGTTTTGCTTGACTTCTTTGATGTCCTGGATTTTCTGTAGCTCTTTATTTTTCTTCAATCTGTTCATTATACATTTAGCTTGGTGTTTCTTTTTTTTATTATTTTAAGTTCTGGGATACATGTACAGAATGTGCATGTTTGTTACATAGGTATACATGTGCCATGGAGGTTTGCTGCACCCATCAACCCATCATCTAGGTTTTAAGTTCCTCATGCATTAGGTATTTGTCATAAGGCTCTCCCTCCCCTTGCCCCCCACCCCCTGACAGGCCCCAGTGTGTGATGATGTTCTCCTCCCTGTGTCCACATGTTCTCATTGTTCAACTCCCACTTATGAGTGAGAACATGTAGTGTTTAGTTTTCTGTTCCTGTGTTAGTTTGCGGAGAATGATAGCTTCAAGCTTCATCCATGTCCCTGCAAAGGACATGAACTCATTCTTTTTTATGGCTGCCTTTATTTTATTTTATTTTTTTTTTGAGAAAGAGTCTCGCTCTGTGGCACCCAGGCTGCAGTGCAGTGGTGTGATCTCTGCTCCCCGCAACCTCCGCCTCCTGGGTTCAAGCAATTCTCCTGCCTTAGCCTCTTGAGTAGCTAGGATTACAGGTGTATGCCACCACACCCAGCTAATTTTTGTATTTTTAGTAGAGACAGCGTTTCACCATGTTGGCCAGGCTGGTGTCGAGCTCCTGACCTCAGGTGATCCACTCACCTTGGCCTCCCAGAGTGTTGGGATTACAGGCGTGAGCCACCACATCTGGCCATCTTGGCATTTCTGTTTAATCTTTTCAGCTCTCTTCGTTGCATCAATAGTTTTATTCCACAGGGCTTGCTGGTGTTTGATAGGTTCATTTCTAAGTTTTTCGAACTCAAATGAATGATCCACTGTAAGTTCTTTGCCAGGAATGTTTTGGTCCACTTAACCTTGCAAGAATTGCACCTCTTTTAAAGTTTTTATGACATTTGGGTTTTCAAAATCTGAACACATTGTAGTTGTTAAGAGCAAACATCATGCTGTGGCCAGAGTAGATGAGCCCTAAACAGAAATACCACTTTTGATATACATGTTGAACCTTTGTAGGTCCCCACCGACCACAAGCCAAGTTTGAGAGGAGTCTTTTTTTTTTTTTTTTTGAGACGGAGTCTTGCTCTGACGCCCAGGCTGGCGTGCAGTCGTGCAGTCTCAGCTCACTGCAAGCTCTGCCTCCCGGGTTCATGCCATTCTCTTGCCTCAGCCTCCCTAGTAGCTGAGACTACAGGCGCCCACCACCATGCCCAGCTCATTTTTTGCATTTTTAGTAGAGACGGGGTTTCACCGTGTTAGTCAGGATTGTCTCGATCTCCTGACCTCATGATCCGCCCGCCTTAGCCTCCCAAAGTGCTGGGATTATAGGCGTGAGCCACTGCACCCGGCCCTTTTTTTTTTTTTCTAACCATGTAGGGAGATGATTTGAGCTCATGCTCTCTGATGTCATTTTTTGGAGGGGAACCTTCTTAAAGGTTCCTTCACTGAATCTTCTGCTCACTGATCAGGACTGTTGTTCGAGACAAATGCTCATTCAGAGGATGTGTCCCAATAGCTCTGCAGATTCATTCACTTATTTCTTGACTGTATACCCATGCGTATGTGCTGATCTATAATGTCTTCCCCTTGGCTTACAAAAAAATAACATCATTGTCTCCATGCAGTCAGTGAGATTTATGGAACACTTACTGTGTGCTAAGCCCCGTGCCAGGCACTTGGATAAGGGATGAATATGTTCTTGGGGGTCCTTCCCTTGAGGAACTCACACTTAGGAGGAGGGAAAGGTGGACCCACAGGCCCCTAGAGCACCAGAGGCATCAGAGCCACTTCCCACGTCTCACTTGTTGCCTCAACTAATACCCTGCAAGGTGAACCTTCCTTGCTTGCTTGCTTGATGCTTGAAGTGTACAATTCAGTGGTTTTTAGTATATGCACAAGGTTTTGCATTCAACTCTCAGATGAGAATGCTTGTACCCATCAGCAGCCACTCTCCATCCCTTTCACCCAGGCCCTGGCAGCCACAAATCTACTTTCTAGCTCTATGAATTTGCCTATTCTAGACATTTTGTATGAAAGGAACCATTTGGTGGGCTGCAGTGGCTCGCGCCTGTAATCCCAACTCTTTGGGAGGCCCAGGCTGGTGGATCGCTTGAGCTCAGGAGTTCAAGACCAGCTTGGGCAACTTGCTGAAACCGCATCTGCACAGCAAGTACAAAATTTAGCTGGGCACGGTGGTACGTGCCTGTAGTCCCAACTACTTGGGGAGCTGAGGCAGGAGGATTACTTGAGCCCAGGAAGTTGAGGCTGCAGGACTCCAGCCTGGGTGACAAAGTAAGATCCTGTCTCAAATAAAATAAAATAATTAAAAATAAAAATAAAAGGAACTCTACAATATGTAGTCTTTTGTGTCTGGCTTTTTTGATTTACTGTAATTTTTTAAGGCTTATCTATGTTGTAGCACATACCAGTACTTCATTCCTTTTTATGGGTGAATAATATTCCATTGTATGGTTGTTTCATGTTTTGTTTATCTGTTCATCAGCTGATAAATCTTTGGGTCATTCCCACCTTTTGGGTATTGTGAATAATGCTGCTATAAATATTTGTGTACAGGTTTCTGTGTGAAGACATTTTCAGTTCTGTCCCTGTATATGCCTAGGAGTGGAATTGCTGGGTCACATGGTAGCTTAATGTTGAACTTTTTTAAGAGCTGCAGGCCGGGTGCGGTGGCTCACGCTTGTAATCCCAGCACTTTGGGAGGCCAAGGCGGGTGGATCGCGAGGTCAGGAGATCGAGACCACGGTGAAACCCCATCTCTACTAAAAATACAAAAAATGAGCGGGGCGTAGTGGCAGGCGCCTGTAGTCCCAGCTACTCGGAGAGGCTGAGGCAGGAGAATGGCGTGAACCCAGGAGGTGGAGCTTGCAGTGAGCCGAGATCGCGCCACTGCACTCCAGCCTGGGTGACAGAGGGAGACTCCGTCTCAAAAAAAAAAAAGAGCTGCAAAGTTGTTTTCCCAAACAGCGACACAACTTTATATTTCCATCAGCAGCATATGAGGATCTGATTACCCCATATCTTTGTTAACATTTATTATTATTTTTTTTTTTGAAACAGGGTCTCACTCTGTCCCCCAGGCTGAAGTGCAGTGGCGTGATCATGACTATGGTCCAGTATAGCCTCAACCTTCCAGGGCTCAGGTGATCCTCCCACCTCAGCCTCCCAAGTAGCTGTGACCATAGCTGCACGCCACTGCACCCAACTGATTTTTGTATTTTTTGTAGAGATGGGGTTTGCTGTGTTGCCCAGGCTGGTCTCAAACTCCTGGGCTCAACCCGTCTGCCCACCTGGGTCTCTCAAAGTGCTTGGATTATAGGCATAAGCCATGGCACCTAGCCTTATCTGTCTTTTTTATTTTAGCCATCCTAGTGGATATAAAGTGGTGTCTCATTGTGATGTTGATTTGCATTTCTCTGATGATGAATGATGTTGACCATATTTCCATGTGCTTATTGGCCATTTAAAAACATTATTATTATTATTATTTTAATAGAGATGGCATTTTGCTGTGTTGCCCAGACTGGTCTCGAACTCCAGACCTCAAGCAATCCACCTGCCTTGGCCTCCCAAAGTACAGGCGTGAGCCACCATGCCCGGCCCTATTGGCCATTTGTATGTCTTCTTTGGAAAAATGCTTATTCAAATACTTTACCAGCTTTTTTTTTTTTTTTTTGAGATGGAGTTTCACTCTTGTTGCCCAGGCTGGAGTGCAATGGCCCGATCTCGGCTTACCACAACCTCCGCCTCCTGGGTTCTAGCGATTCTCCTGCCTCAGCCACCCGAGTAGCTGGGATTACAGGCATGCACCACCATGCCTGACTAATTTTGTATTTTTAGTAGAGATGAGGTTTCTCCATGTTGGTCAGGCTGGTCTGGAACTCCCAACCTCAGGTGATCTGCCTACCTCGGCCTCCCAAAGTGCTGGGATTACAGGCATGAGCCACTGAGCCAGCCTTTTTTTTTTTTTTCGAGATGGAGTCTTGCTGTGTCGCCCAGGCTGGAGTGCAGTGGTGTGATCTCTGTTCACTGCAAGCTCTGCCTCCCAGGTTCACGCTATTCTCCTGCCGCAGCCTCCCGAGTAGCTGGGACTACAGGCACCTGCCACCATGCCCGACTCATTTTTTGTATTTTTAGTAGAGATGGGGTTTCACCGTGTTGGCCAGGATTGTCTTGATCTCCTGACCTCGTGATCCGCCCACCTCGGCCTCCCAAAGTGCTGGGATTATAGGTGTGAGCCACCACACCTGGCGCTTTTTTTTTCTTTCTTTTTTAAGAGGCAGGATCTTGCTCTGTTGCCCAGGCTGGAGTGCCATGGTACAATCATAGATCATTGTAGCCTCAAATTCTTGGGCTCAAATGATCCTCCTGCCTCAGCCTCCTGAGTACCTAGGACTACAGCCAGGTGGCACCATACCTGGCTTTTTTTTTTTGCTCTTGTCGCCCAGGCTGCAGTGCAGTGGCCCAATCTCGGCCCACTGCAACCTCCGCCTCCTGGGTTCAAGTGATTCTCCTGCCTCAGCCTCCCGAGTAGCTGGGATTACAGGTGCCTGCCACCACGCCCGGCTACTTTTTCTATTTTTAGTAGAGACAGGGTTTCGCCATGTTGGGCAGGATGGTCTTGAACTCCTGACCTCATGATCCACCCACCTTGGCCTCCCAAAGTGCTAGGATTACAGGTGTGAGCCACCCTCACCCGGCCAATTTTTAAAATTTTGTAGAGATGGGGGGTCTCCCTATGTTGTCTAGGCTGGCTCAAACTCCTGCGGTGTGGTGGTTCATGCTTTGTAATCCTAGCACTTTGGGAGGCAAAGGCAGGAGGATTGCTTGAGGCCAGAAGTTTGACACCAGCCTGGGCAACATAGCAAGACTCAGTCTCAACAACAACAACAACAACAACAAGACAATGAAACTAAGGCAGAAAGAGGTTAGATAGTGTGCCTGAGTGGTTAAGCCCAATTCACATCCCTGAGGAAGTACGAATGCTCAGTAAACATCTGAAAAGGTGTTTAACTGCCTTAGAGTTCAAGGAGCTTAAATGTAAACACCAACAGCACTAATGGCATTCATTTTTCTTTCATCCAGTGGGGCTAAATTTGCAAAGGTTTGGAGGTAGGGACTGATACTCACATGCTCTACTGGTGGGTGCATGAATTGCTCCAAACTTTGGGAAAGCAATCTGGCAGAATGTATTATTAAAATGTTTAGCACATACACCCTTGACCCTACTCCTCAGAAACAAAACCTCTGGAATATAAAGTTATATGTACAAAGATGTGCACTGCAGCATTGCACGAGAGGCAAAAAACTAGAAGCCTTTGGAATATTCATCAAGGGAGAATGGCTGGGTACATTACAGTACATTCACAGTAGGGAATATTCTGCAGCCATCACATAAGTTAAGATCTAGATGTATTGATCTGAAGGGATAGCTACAAAATATATATATATTTTTGAGCCGGACTCTTGCTCTGTTGCCCAGGCTGGAGTGCAATGATGTGATCTTGGCTCACTGCAACCTCTGCCTCCCCGGTGCAAGCGATTCTCCTGCCTCGGTCTCCCACGTAGCTGGGATTACAGGCGCCCACCACTGCTCCGGGCTAATTTTTGTATTTTTAGTAGAGACGGGGTTTTACCACGTCAGCCAAGCTGGTTTTGAACTCCTGACCTCGGGTGATCCGCCCGCCTCAGCCTCCCAAAGTGCTAGGATTACAGGTGTGAGCCACCGCACCCAGCCTACAAAATATTTTTTAATGAAAGAAGCAACTTACTAAAACTTTGTATAGTAGTTATGTTTTTATATTTTATATTCATATATGCAGTGATGCTGAATAGGAATTTTGCAAATCCAGGGGGCATGTGGCAATGGCTGAAGATATTTTTGGTTATCAGGTCAGGAAGGTGCTAATGACATAGGGTTAAATCCTACAATGCACAACCTCCCTCAAAGAATTATCAACCCAAGATGTCAGTTGTGCTGAGGTTGAGAAACCCTGGCATAGGGAAAGGAAAAAAAGGATAAGCACCGAACTGCTAGCTTTTTCCTTATATATCTGTGCTGTTCCACTTATAATGTACATTTATTTTGACAACTAAAAATTATCCTGTAAAAATAATACTAAGTTTATTGTGCTGGCAAAGAAATGATGGAGCAGCGGTGGCAGGCTGTTCCCCAAGCCAACTGTTTCCAAAAGAGACCTGAGGGACTGGGTGTGAGTTGACAGTGGTGGGAGGTGGAAGCAGGAAGGGATGCGCAGGGACATCTGGGGAGCCTGGACCTGACCTTGGAGCTCACTCACACAATCTAAATAATCCCAGAGTGAGGCTGAGGTTTTCCTGAGTTGGATGAGGGCCTGCAAAAATTTCCTATTATTAGGCAAGCCTACTATGAGAGTGAGAAGCCTAAACTCAATTTCCATTTTATAGCCTGGAGTAAACCATTTCTGGTCAGGCAGCAGGGAATCATAACATATCAGAGCTGAATACCTCACTGGTTTGCTGAGGGGCAAGTTAGTAGGTGTTCCTCAGAAAGGGTTTTGTGGTCAATTAAGACAAGGAAACTCTGGCTTAAACTGCAGGTAAATTAAACAAGAGGTCTTTACTGCAAGCCTAATCAGAGCCTTTATTATGCTAGTGTCCATCTCCAAAAGGGTGGTCATCAAATGCTGGACTTCCCTGTCTTGACCAAGTCCTTTTTCTTGAGATCATGTCTTGAGACTTGGATGCCATGCAATACACTAGTTGAACGACAGTTTTACTGATGTAGAATGGTGGCCCAAAGAATAAAAAGTGGCTGAACTAGCTGGTGGGGCTACTTTCCAGACCAATGCTTTTTTCTCCTGCCTAACACCTTAACCATAGTTGCAAATTAACTATAGATCCTTGGGTAACATTCCTCAGAATTTTTCCCCAATTCAATTTGGAGGGGTTGCAGTGGAGGTGAGGGAGAAGGGAGTAACAGTGAAGCCATTCAAAGCAAAAACCACCTTTAAATAAATTTTGGCCTTAGAATACAGGTTTTTTTTTTTTTTTTTATTGGTGGTGGGGGCACCCAGGAAGACCAGACGTGCTCCTGTGAAGCAATGCTCCACCATGTCCTTTTGAAAATATCGTAGCCTGCATGAGATAGGTGGGAGCACCTAAGCCTTCAACTCTCCCCAAGTCCCCAAGTTGCCTCCAATTGACCTCACTGGGCCAGGAGAAGCCCTATAAACTGGTTTTGTATATTCTATACAAGTAGTAAATTTACTAAAATTACTGGATCCTACTATATACCAGACCTCTGCAAGGCATTGAAGATTCAATGATGAGCATAATTCCCACTCTAAAGGGATTTTTCTGTCTGGTAGGGAAACTCAGATACCGCATGCAGCTAGCCTGTCACAGGGCTATACTGACTAAAGCTCACCCTAAGAAATTTGCACATCTTAGCCTATGGGCAACGGGAAGCTATGGACGGAAGAAGTTTTCCGTTTCAAACAAGGAACTCCAGTTACAGCAGGCTCTGACTCCATTTCCTATTATCAACTCCCGTTCCTACTCCTCCTCCCTTAGCCTCGAGAAAGAGTGGCCACTTCCTCCACATCACCAGGGCCTTGGTCCTGGTAGGGGGTCCCGCCCCGGGCCCTTTCCTCCTCCCCAGGCCGGGACCTCCGCGCCTCCCACACACAGTACAACTCTAACAGGAAACTGGGCCAGGACTGCAGGTAGGTCCCGTCCAATGCGACACGCTCGCGACGGCCCACGCACTGCCAGGAGAACCAGCCCTGCCACTAACCAGCCTAGTAAGGAATGCAGTGATCTTTAGGAGCCCACTTCTAAATTCAAATCATTTGGGGTTCAGTAAGTCTCTTCACAGACGGGGACTTCCATCAGCAGCCTCCACGTTTGCTGAACACGACTACGGGGCCAGACCCATAGGAACTCCAGTGCGGTTCAGCCGCTGAACTCCAGGGACCAAAAAGACTTTCCCACCTCCCAGTGTTATTAAAGAGCAAAACCGCCCCCAAGCCTCAGCCACTACGCGGTGCAGAAAGACGCAGAGCTGGGCATGCGCAGTTCCCGCCCCCGCCGCAGTCTTCGGAGTGGGCGGGCTCGAGGGCTGGGACGAAGCGGAAAGCTGACCGGGAGGAGAAAGAAGCCCGCCCCCGGAAGTCCCGCCTGTCTCCGCAGCTTGTTCCCGGAAGTGCTGCTGCTAGTCACGGACGCAATGGCTTCAAGGTTACTTCGCGGAGCTGGAGCGCTGGCCGCCCAGGCCCTGAGGGCTCGCGGCCCCAGTGGCACGGCCGCGGTGCGCTCCATGGCATCTGGAGGTACTCGGGTCGCCGGGCGTGCCAGGGACCAGAGTGTTGCCCTCCCAGGGTGGTCCCAGGGCGGCAAAGCGGGGCGGGCCGTGCAGCTTCTTGAGGTCCCAGTGGCCGCTTTACGGTCCCCAGTGCCTCAGGCTCTGCAGGCATCTCCCTGTAATTCTGGACCGCTGCTCCTGCCGCCCCCCGAACTGACTCTGCTGCGAAAGTATCCTAAACGGAGGTGCCGGGTGACCTTGGGAGGGACCGGGACTGCCACCAGGATGGGGAGGGGTCCGGCCTCCCTTCAAACCTGCGCCCACCTCAAGCCGAGTGGGTTCTACATGCTTTTAGACAAATGTCGACAAATTGGCCTCGGTGGTTGGAGAAAGAAAAGCTCATAGGCCGGACGCGGTGGCTCACAACTGTAATCCCAGCACTTTGGGAGGCCGAGGCGGACCGATCCCCTGAGGTCAGGAGCTCAAGACCAGCCTGGCCAACATGGTGAAACCCCGTTTCTACTAAAAATACAAAAATTAGCCGGGCGTGGTGGCGCGTGCCTGTAGTCCCAGCTACTCGGGAGGCTGAGGCAGGAGAATCGCTTAAACCCGGGAGGCGGAGGTTCCAGTGAGCCAACATCGCGCCATTGCACTCCAGCCTGGGCAACAAGAGTAAAACTCCGTCTCAGAAAAAAAAAAAAAAAAAGAAAAAAATAAAGCTCCCCCTAGTGCTGCCGCTTGTGTGGATGGGGACTTGGTGGTTCTTAGGGGACCATGGATATTAGTAGCCTTTAGGAGCTTGTGAGCCCGCTAAAACTTATACAGAAGTTTCAGTGCAGCATTTTCCTTGATCATTTCTGTTTGTAATTTTTCTATCAGTCATTTCAGTCAGCGTCATAATTCACATATCTTCCTTTAGGTGGTGTTCCCACTGATGAAGAGCAGGCGACTGGGTTGGAGAGGGAGGTCATGCTGGCTGCAAAGAAGGGACTGGTAAGGAGAAACTCCCTTCTGTGTCTTCTGTGTAACTTATGGCCTTGGATGTGTTCGTAGTGGTCTCCTCTCTGGGAGTATTTGATCCAGGAAACTTAGCTTGGAGGAACAGTCCCCTGAGCTTCTGGCAGGTAGGGCTTATTTGGCCTAATGGTTCAATTCTTGTTTTTTTTTTTCAGGACCCATACAATATACTGGCCCCAAAGGGAGCTTCAGGCACCAGGGAAGACCCTAATTTAGTTCCCTCCATCTCCAACAAGAGAATAGTAGGCTGCATCTGTAAGTACCTCACCTCTATTTTTTATCCACTTGCTTAATATATCCTACAATAGTCTATAAGCTGCCTCAAATCTTCAGTGTGTGAGTGCATGTTGGTAAGTTTCTCTAAGGGTCTTGACCCTCTGAAGCCTCATTATGCCTGATAGTTCATCCTTACTGGAAAGAAGCGCAGCACAGCGGTAAGACTGGCTCACTGGGAGTGCGGCATGAAGGAGTACCCACCCAGCAAGTATTTATTGTTGTACTGCTTCTATGCCAGGCATCATTTTAGACACTAGGGATACATACCAGAATGGACCCTGCTTTGCGTTCTACATAGGCAAGGGAATTGTTAAAATTTACAGTGACCTTGATACAAGGTCAGTTTACTCATAGGTGAACTCAGAGCCTCAATTTCTTCATCTGAAGAATGGGAGGAGGGCTTGAACTGACCTCTTAAGATATCAACCATAATCTTACTTGTGTATCAGAGATGTCTGAGGAAAAGAAATTCATGTTGAAAGTCTTCCTTTCTAGGTTGGATGACCATAAACCACCTTTTTTCCCTTTTAGGTGAAGAGGACAATACCAGCGTCGTCTGGTTTTGGCTGCACAAAGGCGAGGCCCAGCGATGCCCCCGCTGTGGAGCCCATTACAAGCTGGTGCCCCAGCAGCTGGCACACTGAGTACCTGCACTAAATTACTCAAAATGTGCTGTAAAGTTTCTTCTTTCCAGTAAAGACTAGCCATTGAATTGGCTCCTTCTCCCATAGATGGCTGGTCTTATTTCTTTCCTGTATTCTTTGGTAGGCATGGAATATTCTTATTTTGGGAATAGCTATCTGTTAATGCTAGCTTGCCATCCACTTACTGAAAGTGTATAACCAGTGTATAGTGCTTAGATTAATAATAAGAATAGATCGACAACCTGTAATACAATGAATGGGACCACTTGGTATGAGAGAAAGGGGCGGGCTGAGGAGTCAGGCTGACTGGACTTAAAATATTGGCTCCATCATTTGGCTCTATCCCTGTGGACATGTTCTCTGGGGGTCAAGTACAACTACAAAAAGGTAAATACCTTATGAGGTGCTTAATATGTAAAGAGCTGAGCGGATAGTAGGTCCTCACAGTATCATCATAGAGACAGGGTGGCCTTGTGAAGAGAGTTTTGGGGATTTTGAAGTCTTGAAGGACCCAGGTGCAAAGTAAGAATTCATGGGGATACCAGCAGCAAAATTCAGAATATGGAACAATTTCAGAAATCACTGACCATGTTTCTTCAAATGAATTGCAAGGAGTGGGGGGAAAAGGTAGGGAGAACATGTGGAGAAACAGATAAGGGAGATACCAGTCAGCAGCATGCACACCTTGTTTAGATCTTGATTTGAAGACAATTATAAAGGAAAAAAAATTGAGAAGAATTTGAACTCTGGTTATTTGATATGTAGACATTTACTACCTTTTCAGGTATTTATATAGTTTTTTTTTTTTTTTTTTAATGCTTGAGATACGCACGGGAAAAAGGGAGGGGAGAAATGCCAAAAAAGCCCACTTTAGCTACTTCATACCTGTGACACCTTGGGACAAGTTAAAATCTCAAAAACCTCTTACCTACAAAATGGAAATACCTCTTCATTTTGTGTGGAGACTAGCCAGAGGTGGCTTCAGTTACTATCTTCACAAAATTGGTCCAAACTAGGTATTTCAGTGGGAGCTGATAGTCAAAGCCCCTTCCCCTCATCTTGCCCATCCTGAAGGTGTAGTCAAAGCTATTGCTTCCATCCTTGTTCATGACCTGTGTCCAGGAAATGCCCAAGCACTGACCTGCCATTTGAGGCCCTTTCCTCTGGGAAGGGGAGCTCTCAGATAACCCCCTGTGAAATCTAACCCCTACACGCCCACAAGATTAGTCTGTGGTGTCACTAAGCCCTCCTGTGTGGCTGGCCTGCCTTCCCTTTCCACATCTCTTCCAACTCAAATTCTGCTGAGGGAGATTTTTGACTCCGCACATCATTAATCCAATCTGTTTTCTCCCTCATCTCCAAGTCTGCTTTTCTTTTTTAAAATTTAACCAATTTACTTGTAAAGAAAAATTGGCTGGGCATGGCGGCTCATGCCTGTAACCCCAACACTTTGGGAGGCTGAAGTGGAAGGACCACTTGAACCCAGGAGGTCGAGGCTTCAGTGAGCCATGACCATGCCACTGCACTCTAGCCTGGGTGACAAAGCAAGACCCTGTCTCAAAGCAAAAAAAACAAGCGGAAAGAAAAATCTCCAGTACGTTTCCAGACAGTGGCAGGCAGAATAATGATCCCCCAAAGATGTCCACGTCCTAAATCCCTAGAATCTGTGAATATATTAGGTCACATAGCAAGAAGGAATTATGACTACAGATGGAATTAAGGTTGCTAATCAGCTGATCTTAAAATAGTTATTCCCAGATTATCCAGGTGGATCCAAAAAGCACAAAAGAGGCAGAAGAGAGTCAGAGATGTGACTCAGAATGGTTGGAGAGATGCAATGGTGGTGGTTTTGAAGACGGAAGGGGCCCACGAGCCAAGGAAGGCAAGTAGCCTCTAAAAGCTGGGAAGGGCAAGGAAATGATACTCTAGTCTTCAGAAAGGAGTGAAGCCCTGCTGACACTTTGACTTCAGCCTAGTGAGACCCACATTAGACTTAGGAACCGTAAGATAATAAACTTGTTTTTTTTTTTTTTTGAGACAGAGTCTCGCTCCGTACCCAGCCTGGAGTGCAGTGGCATGATCTTGGCTCACTGCAAGCTCCACCTCCCGGGTTCAGGCCATTCTCCTGCCTCAGCCTCCCAAGTAGCTGGGACTACAGGCGCCCGCCACCACGCCTGGCTGATTTTTTTTTTTTTTTTTTGTATTTTTTTAGTAGAGATGGGGTTTCACCGTGTTATCCAGGATGGTCTCGATCTGACCTTGTGATCTGCCCGCCTCGGCCTCCCAAAGTGCTGGATTACAGGTGTGAGCAACCGCGCACGGCCATAAACTTGTGTTATTTTAAGCCACTAAGTTTGTGAGAATTTTCTATGGCACCAATAGGAAAAGAATACACAGATCAATAAATCCAATCCCTGAGTCAGTAGATCTCATATTTAGCTGCACCTTAGAATCACCTGGGGATCTTTTACAACTCCCAGTGCCCAGGCCACACCCAGACATTAAAACAGTATCTTGGGTTAGGACCCAAGCATCAGAAGTTTAAAGTTCCACAGGTGCTTCCAACAGGAAGGCTGAGAACTGCTTCAGGCTAACCATATGGAATAGCTCGCTTCCTTGCCTCATGGTAACTGGGAGCCCTAGTGGTAGGGGGGAAATACAATGTTCCCCACTAGGAGGACAAAATTGCTTTTGGGTAGAAGTGGGCTCCATCTGAACCTCTGGCCACTTAGCAGCTTAAATTGGATCCCATCTCCACTCACCAAGGAAGAATATAAGCCTCACTCTAACTGTATTAAACTCTTTGCAAGTACACAATGAGGAACTTTTTCCCAGGACCATTTGAAAGTAAGGTGATCTGATGCCCCATCACACGCATGCTTATTTCTTACAAAGACATTCTCTTAATGTGCACATGACCATCAAAATCAGGCAAGTACAATTTATATATTTCTACCATCTAATCTTCAGACTCATTTAAGTTTTGCTAGAAGTTCCAATAATGTCTTCTATAGCAAAAGGAGCCAACTCAGAATCACGTGTTGCCCTTAGTTGTTCCATCTGGAACAGTTCCTGTTTTTCCTTGACTATCCTGACCTTGATACTTTAAGAATTATACCAACAACTTGGGTTTGTCTGTTTCACACTGGATTCGGGTTATGCATGGTGGGCAAGGGAGGGTTTGTCGGTTTCACACTGGATTCGGGTTACGCATGGTGGGCAAGGGATGCTGCACCCTTCCTGGGAGGCACATGATACCGACTTGTCCACTGCTGAGGAGGTTCTCTTCCGTCACTTGATGAAGCTAATGTCTGCCAAACTTCACTGTGAAGTTGCTCTTTATTATCTTATTAGGCAATACTTAGAAATGTCAATACCTTGTTCCTCATCAAACTTTCAGCTTACTAATTATCAGTATGGATTCATGCTTTCTTATTTTATTCAGTGGATTATAATTCATGGCTATCATTATTTATTTTTTGATGTTTAATTTGTTCCAAATTTGGCTAGTGGGAACCTCTTCAAGCTGGCTCCTGTGGCCTTTTGACATGCCCCTATCATTCTTTGAGCATTTTTTTTTTTTTGAGACGGAGTCTTGCTCTGTTGTCCAGGCTGGAGTGCAGTGGCGCAATCTCGACTCACTGCAAGCTGCACCACCCGGGTTCATGCCATTCTCCTGCCTCAGCCTCCTGAGTAGCTGGGACTACAGGCACCCGCCGCCACGCCCGGCTAATTTTTTGTTTTTTAGTGGAGACAGGGTTTCACTGTGTTAGCTAGGATGGTCTCGATCTCTTGACCTTGTGATCTGCCCGCCTTGGCTTCCCAAAGTGCTGGGATTATAGGCGTGAGCCACTGTGCCCGGCCTCTTTGAGCATTTCTTTTTATTTTCTGGAATAAAATGTTCCAGGCTTGTCTTCCAGGCTGTGAATAAACCCATGAGGAAGCTGCTATTATTACCATCCCCATAATAGAGATGGGGAAGCCTGGGGACAGCTCAGGAATACAGAGCTAGCAATTTCTTGTGGCAAGATTGTGAACCCAGACCATAGCTCCAGACCCTGAGCTCTTTTCCCCCACCCCAAATTTTAAATTATTATTTTTGAAACAGGGTCTTTGTCACCCAGGCTGGGGTGCAGTGAGTGGTTTGTTCATAGCTCACTGGAACCTCGAAGTCCTGGGCTCAAGCAATCCTGCTGCCTCAGCCTCCCAAAGTGCTGGGATTACAGGCATGTGTCACCACACCCAGCCCAATTTTCTATTTTAAAATAATTTTAGACTTACAGAAAAATTGCAAAAAATGGTAGAGAGTTCCTACTTAACCTTCACTCAGTTTTCCTTAATGTTAACACCTGGCAGTACCATAGCATAATTATTGAAACCAGGAAATTAACACTGATGGAGTACTATGGACTAACCAGCAGACCTTATCGGGATTTTGCTGGCTTTCCTGGTAAGGTCTTTTTTCCAACCTAGGATCTCACATTGCACTTGGTCTTTCCTTGTCCCTATGACCTGCCATGAATAGCCAACTCTATTCATTTGTAGACTGCCCTCAGTTTGGGTTTGCCTGCTGCTTGCTCCTGGTTAGATTGAGATGATGCAAGAATACCACAGGCAATCTACCCGCCCGCCCATCATCTGGGAAGTGAGGAGCGCCACTGCCCGGCTGCCCCGTCTGGGAAGAAGTGAGGAGCGCCTCTGCCCGGCCGCCCCGTCTGGGATGTGAGGAGCGCCTCTGCCTGGCCACCCCGTCTGGGAAGTGAAGAGCGCCTCTGCCCAGCCGCCCCGTCTGGGAAGAAGTGAGGAGCGCCTCTGCCCGGCCGCCCCATCTGGGAAGAAGTGAGGAGCGCCTCTGCCCGGCCGCCCCGTCTGGGAAGTGAGGAGCGCCTCT
Source organism: Nomascus leucogenys (assembly GCF_006542625.1). Classification (NCBI taxonomy): domain Eukaryota; kingdom Metazoa; phylum Chordata; class Mammalia; order Primates; family Hylobatidae; genus Nomascus; species Nomascus leucogenys. The sequence continues at coordinate 47,659,966 of NC_044394.1, forward strand.
GCCCGGCCGCCCATCATCTGGGAAGTGAGGAGCGCCTCCGCCCGGCCGCCCATCGTCTGGGAAGTGAGGAGCGCCTCCGCCCGGCCGCCCATTGTCTGGGAAGTGAGGAGCGCCTCTGCCCGGCCGCCCCATCTGGGAAGAAGTGAGAAGCGCCTCTGCCCGGCCGCCCCGTCTGGGAAGTGAGGAGCGCCTCTGCCCGGCCGCCCATCATCTGGGAAGTGAGGAGCGCCTCCGCCCGGCCGCCCATCGTCTGGGAAGTGAGGAGCGCCTCCGCCCGGCCGCCCATTGTCTGGGAAGTGAGGAGCGCCTCTGCCCGGCCGCCCCGTCTGGGAAGTGAGGAGCGCCTCTGCGCGGCCGCCCATTGTCTGGGAAGTGAGGAGCGCCTCTGCCTGGCCACCCCATCTAGGAAGTGAAGAGCGCCTCTGCCCGGCCACCCTGTCTGGGAAGAAGTGAGGAGCGCCTCTACCCGGCCGCCCCGTCTGGAAAGAAGTGAGGAGCGCCTCTGCCCGGCCGCCCCGTCTGGGAAGAAGTGAGGAGCGTCTCTGCCTGGCCGCCCATTGTCTGGGAAGTGAGGAGCGCCTCTGCCCGGCTGCCCCATCTGGGATGTGGGGAGCGCCTCTGCCCAGCCACCCCGTCTGGGAGGTCTACCACAGAGGCCAGACGCAATGTGGGGGCTGGACGTGGTGGCTCACACCTGTAGTCCCGGCACTCTGGGAGGCCGAGGTGGGTTGATCACTTGAGGCTTTCGCCAACATGGCGAAACTATGAAAAATACAACAGACAAACCAACCAACCAACCCAGCGACAACAAAACAGGTCTACCCTGGAATTTTTTCTATTTTCCTCCCTTTCTGATCCTTTATCCCACTTTTTCTTCCTCTTCCTTCTCCTTCTTCTTTGTCAAATAGAGGATTGAGTTATTATCATTGATCCATACAAAGTCCCTCTCTCATTTATTTTCTTTAATTCCCACTCCCCATTTCTATTCCCCGTTTTCCCATGTGCAACCTTCCTAATATGTTTGATATGCATCTTTTTGTTTGTATGTATTTTTAGAAAATGTTTATTGTTTTGTGTGCAAAAAAAATTAATAAAAAAAAAATGGAAAAAAAAAAAAGAATACCACAGGCAAAATCAGGCCCCTCTTAGCATCTTCAAGAGACAATGACTTATGGCCGGGTCCAGTGGCTCACACCTGTAATCCCAGCACTTTTGGAGGCTGAGACAGGCAGATAACTTAAGGTCAGGAGTTCGAGACCAGCTTGGCTAACCTGGTGAAACCCCGTCTCTACTAAAACTACAAAAATTGGCTGGATGTGGTGGTGAGCACCTGTAATCCCAGCTACTTGGGAGGCTGAGACAGGAGAATCGCTTGAACTCAGGAGGTGGAGGTTGCAGTGAGCTGAGATCTCACCACTGCGCTCCAGCCTGGGCAACAGAGAGAGACTCCATCTCAAAAAAAGCAAAGAAAAAAAGAGACAATGACTTATGGCTGGGCTCGGTGGCTCATGCCTGTAATCCCAGTGCTTTGGGAGGCTGAGGCAGGAGGTGTACTTGAAGCCAGGAGTTCGAGACTCACCAGGGCAATACAGTGAGACCCCCATCTCTACAAAAAAATAAGAACTAGTGGTGTGTGGTGGTGCACACCTGTAGCCCCAGCAACTTGGAGGCTGAGGCAGGAGGATCCCTCGAGCCCAGGAGATGGAGGCTGCAGCGAGCCGTGATCGTGCTGTTGCATTCCACTCCAGCCTCCACAACAGTGACATCCTCTTAAAAAAAAAAAAACAGAGACAATGACTTATTACTGGAGATATATACTCTGATTATTTGGTTAAGGTAGTATCAATGTTTCTCCACCATAAAATTACTATTTCTCCTTTTGTAATTAATAAGTTCTTGTAGAGGGATAGAGACAACAAAAATGTCTTTACTTTGCCCACTGATTTTTGTCTCCATTCTTACCTGCAACAGTGATCACTGTGGTGTTTCCTCAGTGGTGACTTTCTTTTTCCACAATTCTTTTGACATCAATTGTAATTTTACCATAAGTGAGAGCTGTCCCTTCTTCCCCATGTATACATTTATTCAGTTATTTATTTGCATGAGTATGACTCACACGTATCTTATGCCATGGCTTATCATCCGTTACAGATTTGAGCATTGGGTGCCCCTTCTAATTGGTTCTTGTGTCCTTTAGACAAGCCCTTCCCTTTTTCACTTTCTTACTTTATGGTACCACAGACTATTCCAAGCTCATCTATTATTTTCCCTGTTCCAGGGAATTGTCCCAGGGGAAATGTCATGTCCCCTACTAGGAGGACCAAACCTTTGCTCTTGGATGGAAGTAGGTTCTACCTGAGCTTAGCTTAGAAAATGGAGCCCATCTTCCCTCACCAAGGAAGAACACAGGCCTCACACTAATGGTATTAAACTATTTACAAGTACAGAATAAAGAACTTTTTCCCAGAATGGTATTTAGAAACCAAGATCTGGACACTGTATGTGCTCATTGCTATTGTTGTGTCATTGCTTCCAGACCTTCCCAACAGACAGGGCTAGGAAATGCATGTGTATGTTCTAATGCTGGCTCTCACACACAGATGTGTTTATTTCGGTATCTATGTATATTAAAACCATGACTTCATACTACCTCCAACTCCAATCCAACACAGGCTTCATTTCAGCTGTACTACCTTCCTCATCTGTAGCTTTTTCCAACAGTGAGAAGCTGGCAAAGTCTGAGCACTTAAACCTGCCAGAAGAGGGGGTACAGAGGATGGTGCTTTGCCTTAAAGGACAAGATTTTGACAGGCACAAGCGAAGGTCATTCCCATGGAGAGAACAGCATGCCCAAAGGCTAGCAGGCAAAGGACATGAGGGGTAAACCTAAAACAGGGAAGGAACAGATCTCAAGAGGCCTGAGTCAAACACAACATGTGGCTCACGAAGGTGGTTTTACCAGCATCACATCAATTGTTTCATGTCACCAGGCAGTGGAGAACCACTTGACACTTTGGAGTAGGAGGTGTCAGAACCAATATTATCTGGGCTTTAGATCCACAAGCAAATAGATTGGGTGGCCAGGGAATGGAGCTGTGGTCATAAGCTACGGTGGCAGTGACTATGCTGGAAAAAAAAGGACCAGTGGGAAAGGTACCACAGAAGAACCACACAACCTGGTGACTGACAGAGTGGGAGAGACAGGGAAGAGGAAGGTGTTGATGGATAAGGTTCTAACCTGGGAGGCAGGGAGCCAGTGGTGCCATGAACAGAGCCCCATGGGAAGAACTGGTCTGGAGAGTGCCCTAACATGGAGTTCTCTGTGCAAATTCTGCTTTCCCTTTGAGGGCCAGTGCAAGCCTAACTGCCCTGTCACCATAAAGCCTCACAAAAAGCCTTGGCAGACAGACCTCAGTACTCTCCCTACTCCTACCTCATCTCCTCAGTCCCGGGCCTGCCCTCAGCCCCCCACAAACCCCAACTGCCTACAACACACTGCTCTGGTCACCATCCTTCTATGGCTGGCCACCCATCTCCCAGGACACAGCTAACAATCCTCCACGTGCCAGCTCAACCCACCTTTTTGGTTCATCTCACACAATGGTCACAGACCACTGACGCTTCACTGCTGACTGGGCATTGGGTCCCTGCCTTCCTCTCCAGCCCCACTGGTCCCAGGTGCTTCTTTGGGCTCTCACATCTGCATAGAATGCCTTCCCCCTCTCTGGCTAACCTCTGGGCCCTTGCAAGTCGGCCTGCCCCACCTGTTGGGCTATGCACCTAATGCCTTGGCCCCCACAACTCTGTACTAAAATGGCCCATCTGTCTTACTCCCTTGACATGCGTATTTGTTAGGGCAAGGATATAACTTGTTGACCTTTGGCCCCAAACACACAGCACCATCCTGGAAACACTGTAGGTGCTCACTTAAGGAAGTAAAGAGCAGACATTCTCCAAACCCTAATTCCTCACTGCTCCTTCTGCCCTTCCTCTCCCTGCTCTTCTGCCTATTCCTCTAGGGCCTGGCTAAGCTCACAGCCTCTCTGCCTCTCCCTGCCTTCCCCATCCTGACTTCTCTGAAGGCGTGAGCTTGCATCATTGCTGGTGTCCACCAGCCTTAGCCCTGGCTGAATGGGGTGAGCAGAGGTGCTCAAACAGGCCTGTCCAGGGTCCGGGGACAAAGAAGGTAGCCTGGTTCTACTTCCCCTGGTGGACTGCAGCAGGGGAGGTAACAGGTGACGGAATTACGCTCCAGGGTGACAGCCTGGCCTCCTGAGGCCTTTTGTGCCACGTTGCTGGGCCAACCACTGAAACCCTCACACTGCTGAGCTAGAGCCAGTGCCTTGTTGCATTCTCTCTGGTCCTTTCTCTGAAAGTCCCCAGGGATGGAAGAGCAAACAACAGCACAGAGAGCCACAAGAAAACAGCCACACACTGGGCCTTGTCCATAATTATTACTATAATGATTTACAAAAGTTTTTTTTTTTCAGGCAACCGTGTTAAATTATTGTACATATCTGAGAGAGGGAGGTGGGGCCCTGGCCACAGCAAAAGTGACGACCTCTTTCTTGGGTGAGGTAAGAAAATGTCCCCCACCCCCTTTTAGGTCTGACTCCTTATTAAGTGGCTTCCCCTCAATAAATGATGAGCATCAACCCTTTCCCACCCAGGGTGCCAAGGGTAGAGGGAGGAGCAAGTCGATGAAGTGCTCTGAAAAGGAGAGTGCAGCAGCTCTGGCCACCGTGCGTCCTCTGCCCTGGCTCCGAAGGGCCTGACCCTGGGCTGGACCCCCTTGCTGGGGATGGAAGACCATTCAGTACTCAGCCCTACACCAGGGCATCTACCCAGGAATATAGGAGGACAGAGTGTGAAAGGGGCTGTGCCACCCTGTCAGGTCACGAACAGGAGGTGGCAATGGATGCACTGATACACCAGTGGGAGCTGCTGGCTGCCCCCTGCAGCCCACTCCCCAAACTGGCTACCCAGGCATCCAGGCATTCTGGCCCTGGAGCTCGGGGAGGCAGCCCTGAGAGTCAGAGCAGGGAACCACAGGCCTAGCTGGCCCTGCCAGGGGGATACCCACAACAGCTCAACATGGCGCTCAATTCCCACACGCCAGCTCAAGGCTCCTGTCCATGCAGCTCAATGTTACTCGTGTGTGTGTCGTGTGTGTGTAGAGGGGAAGGCTACAGGGGGGCACTGCTGTGCCGCCCACCCAGGGGTTCGGGGCATGCAGGGGACCCTAAGCCTAGTATAAGAGCCCAGACCAAAAAGGGTTAAAGGCTCTGGCTCCCCTCCCTCCCCGTCTCCCAACATGCCCCGCCCTCCTTGGGCACTAGAAAGTTTTGCGATGAATAGCACGGGAGCCATCCTCTTCATACTCCTTTTTGGACACCCACATCTTCTTAAAAGTGTCCAGCGAGGCCAGGATGGAGCCGCTGTGGGGATGGAGGGATAGTATTGCTGTGGACCTGTCAGGGAACCAACCACCATCCTGGGCACTCAGAGTTCCATTTCCCTAATTTGGGAGGGAAATCCACCCACCTCCACAGTGGCCTAGGCCAACCATGGGAGGAGCATCCAGGGTAAAGTGGTCTCCTCCCAGAGCCCTCCCTTGAGCCCCGCCTCACCCAATCCACGTGGAGTACAGCCGTTCCTGTGGGGCCGAGATCTAGAGGGAGGAAGTGACCACGTTAACTGTGGGTCCCTACCCAGAAGCCATCCCTCCTAGCCTTGGAGTCACCTTCCCCAGGTCCTGAAGCCTGACAGCAAAGGTCATCAGCTGGGGAGTGGCAGCAGCGGCATTGGGAAGAGCAGGGCTGGGTGGATGTGAGCCAGTGAGCGGGTCTGGGGGCGCCATCCACCCTTCCTCCCCATGCCAAGTCTGCCAGCACCCTAGCGCCCCAGGGGGAGCCTCTGTAACCTCACCTTGATTTTGATATCCTTTGGGGCAAGCTTCTTCACTTCACTGAGTAGTCGGTCTCCGAAGCCTGTGAACACAAAGCTGGCTGAGCCTGGGGTCTGCACCCGGCCTCCTCGCTGCTAGCTCCCGCACCCAGCCTTCAGGGCCCCCAGCTACTGCTGGCCCTCTATTAGCAGCTCTTCCCAGGATGAAGGACAAGGCTGAGACATGATCCAGCCCCATGGCTGCCTGTGGGCCTTGCGTCCTCACAGAGGCAGCGTGAGATGAAGCCGCACATGCTCCTTCCTCAACACTCACAATACACTTTAGAGCTTGTGTAAACTTCTCCTCTATTCACAGAGTAAACAAAATTTAATTTTAAATCTTGGTCTGTTAAAAAAAAATGTTAATTGAGCACCACCAAAAAGCCAATAGAAAATGGCTCTGGGCGGGGGTATACTCTCTGAGGGTCCAGATGCCCTGGGCCTCGTCTCACCATCACCAACTCTCAAGCCACAGTACCTTTGAAAAGCGTCGAGCCACCTGAGAGCACGATGTTGGCGAACAGTGTCCGGCGCAAGTCCATGTCGGACTTGTGTATGGCGAAGGCCACCACCTCATGGAGCCCCTCACTCTCATCCCCCACAAGGTCCGGCTGGAACAGCAGCTCGGGGGCCCGGAATCGTGCAGGCCCCACCTTTAGTGTACAAGATTGAGGCAGACAGGCTTCCTGGAGAAGCAGGCTACCCCTTCCCCCAGGCCGGGCATCAGCTGCCACTCCAGTGCCAGGCCCGGCCACTTACATCAAGCATGCTGCCATCTGGCAACGTGTACTGCACCTTCTCCGTCTCCAGAGCCTCATCCTTCTGTGGGTTGATGGACAGGTAGCAGGCTCGCTGAGGGGGCAGGGACACAGCCCTCAGAAGGCTGCACCTGGGACACCTGTGCCTTGGTGCCACCCCTTCCTCAGCCCAGGTCGTGTCCACACCCTCTTGCCCCTCGTCACCTCTTTGATTGTCCGGACAACCTCAAACTCAGCCGAGGTATGGAAGTCAACCCCTTCCTTGCGCAGCAGGAGTCGGAGGTAGCGGGAGACGTCGCGGCCGGCAATGTCCACCCGCATGATGGAGTGGGGCATGGCAAAGCCCTCATAGATGGGCACGGCGTGAGTGACCCCATCCCCCGAGTCTAGAACCACTCCTGTTGTGCGTCCCGTTGCATACCTGTCACCAGGTCAGCATCCCCTCACCTCAGCCACTGAGGCACAGGGACCTCCTCACCCAGGGGAGGAACCCTGGCACGTCTGCATTATCTAGTCTGAAGAAAGGACACGAGGGACTCCCTAGAGGAAGTCATCAAGGGGCTGTTTTTCCAGGGAAGTCAGACCCTGGTCATGGCAAGCAGGAGGACGGCACAGGGAGGACAGGACTCAGAGAGGCCAGGCTTAGGGGGCACTCACAGACTGAGCACAGCCTGCATGGAGATGAACAGGGCTGGCACGTTGAAGGTCTCAAAGAACACCTCTGCCGCCTTCTCCCGGTTCTTACTCGGGTTGAGCGGGGCCTCCGTGAGGAGCACAGGATGCTGCGAGGGATGGGACAGTTGTAGGCATCCGAGGAGGCAATTTGCAAGGCCCTAGAAGGCTCTTTCCAGAGAGCCACACCCACTGGCGCACAGGCGGCTCAGCCTCCTACCCCCCTGAGGGCACCATCCCTTTATCTGCTGGCAGTTACTCTTCCGGAGATCCGGCTCTCTCTGGAAGGTTCTGCCTAGCCGCCACTGGGTATGCATGCGCACCCAGACACAAACGGAAAGGCAGCAGGCCCTCTAGAAATGCAGAGGGGAAATGTGGGAGCCCGGTGAGGAGGTACGCAGAGGAGAGGCGCACAGCCAGGAGAATGCGGAGCATGCAGGAGGGGCAGCCGCCACACCTCCTCCGAGAAGGTCTGCAGCTGGTCCTTGGAGTAGACGTACTGCCAGATGCGTTCCATGTCGTTCCAGTCTCGCACCACACCGTGCTCCATGGGGTAGCGGATGGTCAGCAGCCCCCGGTGCTCCTGGTGGGGTGGGAAGGGAGGTGTGGCACCCGGCCCTTGCTCAGCGGCTGCTTTCCACCCTCCTGGAAGCTGACCCTCACCTGCCCTGACCAGAACCTCACCTGCCCTGACCAGAACCACCCCTGCTCACTGGGTGTCCCAGGGTCTGTGGCGGGTCCTGAACTCAGCATGGGTTCATCTGCCCACCAGCTTCTTAGGCTCTCAGAGCCCAGCTAGCTTTGGCTGGGGGGATCAGAGAGGGTGGCAGCGTGCCCCACAATCTGCAGGCCCTCTTCTTCCCCATTCTCACTGCCGGCACATCCCCCACATTCTCCTCGCGCTCTGCCAGCTCCCCTCTGGCCAGCGCTGGCACCTTGCAGCCGCCCAACACGGCCCCTCCTGGGCCACCTGTGCCCCCTGACCTGCGCCTCTCTCCCCCTAGCCCTTTGGCTGGTCCTCACCAGTCCCCTGTTTGCACTGACATGCTGCCTCCACCTGCCCTTCGGTGTCCCCCTAGCCATGCCCCTTCTCACCGAGCACCACTTAGCTCCTCTCACCACCTTGGCTCCTATGGACCCCATCTGCGAGACCCCCACCCTCTGCACCTCCAGCTCAGGCCTCCCCTTTCTGGGCCCAGAACCACGCATGCCCCACGCCCTGGCACCCGACACAATGCTCCTCAGGCACCTAAACTGCCCTTGGCCAAGCTCAGCTTGCTGTTCTCTCCACACCCACACATGCTCTCATGAGGGTCTAATCAGGCCATGCAGCCCCTTGGTGGGACACTCCGGCTCCATTGTGAGAGGTGGCCCCATGGCCCTCATTAGAGCAGACATCAAGTGTGTGTGATTCTGACTCTTATATCACTTTTTGATCAGTTCTTGTTTCTGTAGCTTCCAAACAGCTTCTAAAAGACAGGACATGATGAGCTCTACCCATGCTCCCTAGAAGAGGAACTGCTGCCCCATCTGAGGGGGAGGTGCCCCTCTACTTCCCAGCTGGAGCCTGGAGGACGTACCCGGGAGGTCACCAGCAGAGGCCCAAGAACACAGGCCTCTCACATATGCCATGCCCCTGCAACTGAGGACCCCATACGCAGGGAAGGACAGGCTCCTCGGTGTTACCTCTGCTTTTGGTCCGATGAAGAGGTCCCCCTCCAGGGCTCCAGCCATCACCCGCATGTGCTTGGGCCGCCCGACACTGTGAGGACAGATAACGTCAGCAAGGTGGGCAGGGGGCATGGCGGAGCTTGTGTCCAGAAAAACTGAAATCCAACCATAGCCGCCCAGAGAGTACCTGGCCTCCGAACACCAGGATGTGGCTGGGGGGCACAGGTTGGAACTGGGGCCTATGGGATTTGGGGCTAGAGAGGGGGCCTAGGGAGGACAAGAAGCTCAGGGTCAGAAGGCACGGTCAGCAGAGACAGCTGCGTGTCTGAGCGCCAGAACCCAGCCCTCCATGGCCCAGCCCTTGCAGAGGGTCAGCTTCCTGCAGCCATAGTGACTCAGCCCACGCTCCTGACTTCGGTGAGGCAGGGCTGCCGTCACCATCCACAGACTGTGGGAGGACAGCCCCAGGAAGCTGGGTCGGGGCTCCCTTGTGCACCCTGCTGTCACTCAGTTGAGGCCACCCTACCCCACTGCCAGGGCTTCTGGATCAGAGATTCAGCTCTTGGAAACTATAGGATCTGATGAGCTACCACTAAAGGCAAAGGAACCTCTAATACCCATGCAGTCAGGAAGGAATGCTGAAGCTCGACAGGGAGCACCATGCTAGCTCTGTCCCAGACCAGGCCGGGCTCGGGCTAGCCTGCCACTCGGGGCCTAGGATCCCCTGCTGTCCCCTGCCTTTAGGCCACTGATTCCAAAGCCCCCAGGATTTGTGAAGAGGTGCTCCTAAGGGCAACTTTCCCAATGGGCTCGTGGCGGGTGCAAGGGGCACCCCAGGCTCTCTGGGTTTGCAATTATCTCTTATTCCTGCCTCCACCAGTACCATACAGGGCAAAGGATCCCCTCTTAACTGAAACAAGACATTTTCTAGAGTCTGAAAACAAGCCCGGCAGAAAACACTTCCAGGGCTTCCAGGGAGGAAAGGGTGGCTGTGCATCTGATTCCTCACTCTTCCTGCTCCGAGTTTAGGGCTCCCCTCGGAGGTGTCTCCCTTTATTCTTGCTGCTGCTACCACATCCCATCCCCAGGGAAATGCTGGTTGCTTTTCCCCCTTGCTGGCTCAACAAGACCAAAACGAGAGACTCCAAAGACAAAGGGGACCACTAGAACGCTTGTCTTGTTCTTTCAGTGCTCTCTCAAGAGTGTCAACCTCACAAATTTGGTGTTTTCCATACAGGTCAGAGCAAAAATTGTCTTCAAAGAGCCCTGTGACAGAAGGCCAATGTTCTTACAGAAGGTAAACATAAGGACTGAGGCTGCCTGAGCCACACTTACTAGTTTGGGAAACAGTATTTGGGAATCTGGTCTCCTGCAAAGCCAGCTTTAATCACCCCCGAACCCTGCAAGGAAAAACAAAGTTTAGCTGCCCACATGCACCACCAGATGAAGCCAGTCCCCTGCAATGGAGAGAGCTGGCTGCCCCGTCAAGGCAGGCCAAGGAGGAAGCCAGGGACCCTGCCAGGATCATTTACAAGTACACCGACAGTTCAAGATTGGGAGCAATTTTGTATTCCCCTGCTCTGGCAACATTTGGCAATGTCTGGCAGCTGGGGAGAGGGGACATGCAGTGGGGGATGCTATTGGCATCTAGTGGGCAGAGGCCAGGGATGCTGCTAAACATCCTACAATGCACAGGCAAGCCTGCACTACCAACAATGAGCTAGCCCAGAATGTCAATAATACAGAGATAGAGAAACCATGAAGGGCACCTTCCTCTGCATAACTAATGGTTGGCTCCAGCAGGAGGATTCCACAGCACATGCTACTCCCCAAAGCTAGAAGAAACCCCTCTGCATGGGTTTTTTTTTTTTCTTTTCAACAGCTTCCTTCTCCCCCAAGAACCCAGAAGGCGTGGAACATGGACCTACAGGGCCTGCTGGAGAAGACCAATGGGTGCATGGGATGACTGGCAGCTTCCCTCAAGTGGCTTCCCAGAGACTACTAGGAGAACTTGGTCCTATCGCTGCCCCCACCTGGAAGCTGAACTTAAGGATCCCCCAAAGAACAGGGAAATTAGAAACCTCCCACCCAGCGAAGGGATCAGCTTCTCAACTCAGCCCCACCACTCTTCATCGCAACCCTCTGAGTCTGCAGCAGAAATAAAACATCTCCAAGTTACAGAGGAGGGGCTGGAATCCCCAAGGGGCCGAGCGGTAACCCTTTTAACTTATAAGCCTGTTGATTAGCCTATACGAGTTATTTGCACATCAAGAAAGGAAGTAGCCTGCTCCTTCCTGCAGCGTCCTGCTGGTGTGACAGCACGTCCCCAAGCTCAGTGCTAACCTTATTAAACATCCCCTGCTGTGACTCAGGGAGCCCACATGGGTACTCCAAAACAGACAGTCATTCAGGGACCCCACGGGGTCATGTGGGAGGGAGACAGATCCCAGAAAGAGGACAAGTGAGTCATTACTAAAAACTCCAAGGCCCGCACACCAGACGCAGATACCCAGCTAGGGGCAGACTCAAAGATCCCAGCCCTTATCTTCTCCCCATATCAGAGCTCGGAAGCCAGAAATCTTCCTATGGCAGCTGAAAGCAAGCCAAGCCCCACTGCTGAAGGACAAAGCCACAGGAAGCCTGATGACATCTTTCCTCTGAGGCTTCCAAACGATCACCCCAAATTGCTTGCTGATACTGGGAAGAGTGGCCATGAACTCTCCTTTGCCCTGCTGGCTGTGGAATGTTTGCTCAGCACAGGGAGCATTTAAGGAGAAAGTCAAAGTAGCCAAAAGGCAAACCAGATGGTGGTGGACATATGGGTGACAGAGCATCCTGCATTTGTTGCCTCGGGGTGCAGCCCCAAAGATGAAGGCAGCAGTGTGCAAAGGACAAATGCTACCCCACCTCCGCCACGCAGCCAGAGCCAGGGCCGAAGCACGCGGAAAGGGACTGGCGTCGAAACCTGCCCAGGGACCGCACTCTTAACTGAGTCCGGGGCGCGTCCCCGCCCGGCCGCCCGGCTGTCACTCAAGCTCTCCCGAACTTCCCCGCCCGGCTCGGGGAGGGGTTGGGGAAGGGGCTCTGCGACGCGGGCGAGGGGGCTCGCCCCATAGCCGGCCTTACAGGGCCAAGTGGGCGCGCGCCCCCGGGGCGAAGCCAGCGGCCCGGCGGGGGCGACGGCCACGCAGTGAGCGGAGGACGCGCCGAGGCGGGCGGGGGTCTCTCCCTGCGCCGCCGCGTGCGCCCACGGGGGCGGGGCGCCCGCCCTCCCCCTGGCTGCCGGGCCTCACGTTGTCGATGACCACAGGCTGGTTGGCGATGATGTCGTAGGACTCCATGGCCAGGCCGCGCCGGCCCTGCCCAGCAGGCGGGCTGCAGGAGGGACCGGATGGGCGGGCGGACCGGGACGGCGGCAGATCCCGACGCGGCGCCGCTCCCCTCCCTCCCCGAGCCTGCAGCCTACGCGAGCCCTGCGGGGCTTTCTGGAGGGCGGGCCCGGCGGCCAATCATCGCTCCCACCTGGACCGATTGACAGCAGGTGCCCGGGGCCGCCTGCGCGAAGGGGGCGGGGCCTCCGGAGGCTGGCCAGCCAATTGAGGTCTTCCGGAAAAAAGTGGTCGCGGCGTTGCCAAGGTAGGCTGCGCAGTGTCGGGGATGATGTCATGGCTCCGTCTTAAAGGGGACGCGGGCGGCAGAAAGTGGAGCTGGGCTGGCGTGTGGGCGCGGCCGGAGTCTGTGGAACTGCAAATTCACTGGTCCAGGAAGACGTCTTTCTCGCGTCCTAGCACCTCGGGCCACGCTCCTTCGTGAGAGCGCCCTCTCCAAGGAGGCTGGCCCTGGATATTTCACCCAAAGTATTTATTTTTTCTTTTTTTCTAGATAAGGTGTCTTGCTCTGTCGCTCAGGCTGGAAACCTTGGGCTCAAGCGATCCTCCCGCGCCAGCCAGTAGGGGGGACTACAGGCGCGCACCGTATTTATTTATTTATTTATTTTTACTGAAATAGTCTCCGTAGAGACTGTTAAAAATTGCCAATGTCGACTATATTGCAAGTCGTCACGGTGGGGTATTGGGAAAAGTTTTCAATTAGCAATAATCGCGCTTCGGATAAACCTCATTGGCCACCATACGGCCACCGCGCAACGCTAGCTAATTAAAATTTTTTTTTTTTTTTTTTTTTTTTTTGTAGAGAAGGGATCTCACTATGTTCCCCGGGCTAGTCTCGAACTCCTGAGCTTAAGCAATCCTCCCGCTTAGTCTTTCCAAAGCGTCGGGATTACAGGCGTCAGCCATTGCTCACGGCCGCATAATATTTCCTCGTTGAGCATTGAGGAAAAGATCCTTTTCCTCATAAAAATTACAGTTTCGTGGTATTTTGGTCCTGGCATTTATTGTGCACCTCCTCTGTGCCTGCGGAGCACTTCTGCCCACTTTACATAGGTTACATTAAATCTTTGCAACAATATCAAGTAGTTGTATTATTACTCCCATTTTTCAGTCAGGGTCTTCACACTTTGGTAACCTGCCCAAGATTATTGGGCATGGAATTGGCACGCAGGTAGCCCCCTGCGGCACTGGAGTCAGCTGCTTCAAGAGTGCAAGATAGGGCCGGGCGCGATGGTCCACGCCTGTAATCCCAGCACTTTGGGAGGCCGAGGCGGGTGGATCACGAGGTCAGGAGATCGAGACCATCCTGGCTAACACGGTGAAACCCCGTCTCTACTAAAAATACAAAAAATTAGCCAGGCGTGGTGGCGGGCGCCTGTACTTCCTGGACCAGTGGGCGCCGAGTAGCCTCCCAGCTACTCGGGAGGCTGAGACAGGAGAATGGCGTGAACCTGGGAGGCGGAGCTTGCAGTGAGCAGAGATTGCGCCACTGCACTCCAGCCTGGGCGTCAGAGCGAGACTCCTTCTCAACAACAACAACAAAAAAAAGAGTGCAAGATAGTTGAGTTCTACATTTGTTTACCAAACGGATCCATAGTTATTTCCCTGTATATATACCTCTCCCAATGGGTTGTGAGCTTAAAATTTGTAAAATTGAAGCACAGTGTCGTACAGAAATGTGCAGAAATCACAAGTGTACATGTACATTTCAATGAATGATTAAAATGTGGACACACTTGCATAACCACCACTGAGTTCAAGAAACAGCATTGTTGCTGGAAAAGGGGTCCCGATCCAGACCCCAAGGGAGGGTTATTGGATCTTGCCCAGAAGAAGTTCAAGGCAAGTTGCAGAGTGCAGTGAGAAGCGATTGTTTATTGAAAGCTACTCAGTTACAGAGTAGGCCATCCTCAGAAAGCAAGAGGGGGAGCACACCCTCTTTATATTAAACTCTTCTTATATAGGGGTCTTATCTATGTAAAAACTAAGCTATGTCTACATGAGGGTGGGCTGACAGCATAACAAAATTTAGTACTTTTTGATTTAAAGAAAGTTATCCTTGGCATTTTAATGCATAAATACATCAAAGCATGACTATATATATCTCTCTTTTTTTTTTTTTTTTTTTTGAGACAGGGTCTCACCCTGTTGCCCAAGCTGGAGTGAAGTTGCCTGATCTCAGCTCACTGCAACCTCCACCTCCCAGGCTCAACCTATCCTCCTGCCTCAGCCTCCCAAGTAGCTGGGACCAGAGGTGTGCACCATCACACCCAGCTAATTTTTTTTGTATTTTTAGTAGAGACGGGGTTTCGCTCTGTTGCCCAGGCTGGTCTCGAACTCCTGAGCTCAAGCAGTCCACCCACTTTGGACTCCCAAAGTGCTGGGATTACAGGCGTGAGCTATTGAGTCCTGTAACTATAACTGTGTTAAATCATATATTGTTAGGCAATATTGGAGCATCTGGACATTTTGTCGTGGTAGGATTCTGTCCTTGCAGGCATTACTAAACTGCTCTTTTAGCCATAGCATCTTATGACCACGATTCGGGACTAGCAAGGAATGTGCCTTGCTAGTTTTAAGATGCAGTTGGGGCAGGGCGCGGTGGCTCACACCTGTAATCCCAGCACTTTCGGAGGCCGAGGCGGGCAGATCACGAGGTCAGGAGATCGAAACCATCCTGGCTAACACGGTGAAACCCTGTCTTTACTAAAAATACAAAAAAGTAGCTGGGCGTGGTGGCTTGCATCTGTAGTCCTAGCTACTCAGGAGGCTGGGGTAGGAGAATCGCTTGAACCCAGGAGGCGGAGGTTGCAGTGAGCCGAGAACCCTCCACCAGCCTGCAGGTGGAGGGCCACCATTGCACTCCAGCCTGGGTGACAGAGCCAGACCCTATCTCAAAAAAAAAAAAAAAAAAGATACAGTTGATTTTAAAATGGTGTCACCCTGTCTCTCCTAGGATCCTGTTTTCCTAACAGCATGAACAGCACCCCCATCAGCTCCTACCCCTTGGTCTCTGACCTGTTCCGCCTCTGAGGTGACCTCCATCCTGAATTTTGAAAACATATTAGTATTGCCTATTTCTGAACTTTATGCAGATGAAGTCATTGGTATGTATTCATTCGCATCTAGTGTCTATACATTCATAAAATAGATCACTGTGTAGCCATTAAAAATAATGAGAGAGTGCTACATAATTTCATATGAAACATATCAGGACACATTGCTAAGTAAAAGCAAAGAGAAAGCAGACACCGAGTGTAGACTGTTATATGCATGAATGACTCTGAACAGCATATGAGGCACCTTCAGGTCTCTCTTTTTTTTTTTTTTTTTTTTTTTTTCGAGACAGTCTTTCTCTGTTGCCTAGGCTGGAGTGCCGTGGCGCGATCTGGGCTCACTGCAACCTCCACCTGTCGGGTTCAAGCAATTATCCTGCCTCAGCCTCCCGAGTAGCTGGGATCACAGGCTCCCACCACCATGCCCAGCTAAGTTTTTTTTTTTTTGAGATGGAGTCTCACTCTGTTGCCCAGGCTGGAGTGCAGTGGTGCGATCTCGGCTCACTGCAAGCTCCACTGGTCATTTGGAATTTGGACATTTTCTGTCCTCTGGTTATGGTGAGGGTGTAGATTTTGTGTTGTTTTATATATTCTTTGTTATTTTTTATTCTAGTTTTTGTTTTTGTTTTGGAAGGTATTTTAGAGAAATAAGATTTCTGTGGCTACCATGACCTGCTGTTACGGATTACATGGTACCCCCTCTTCATATGTTGAAGTCCTAGCCACCCCGCCGAACCTGAGAATGTGACTGTATTTGGAGATAGGGTCTTTACAGAGGAAATCAAGTTAAAATGAGGTCATTAGGGCAGGCCCTAATCCGATATGATCCTGTGTTCTTAGAAGAGGAAATGTGGACTCAGGTGTGTATGGAGGGAAGAGGGCTTGCAAACCCAGGGAGAAGATGGCCATCTGAGTCCACGTCCTGGAACAGAGACTTCCCTCACAGCCTCAGAAAGAACCAGCCCTGCTGACATCTTGATCTCAAACCTCCAGCCTCCAGAACTGGGAGACGATTCAGTTGGCTCCTACACAACACAGGGTTGAACTGTGCGGGTCCACTTCTATGCAGATTATTTTCTTTTTTCTTTTTTGACAGTCTCGCTCTGTTGCTCAGGCTGAAGTGTAGTGGTGTGGTCTTGGCTTACTGCAGCTTCCACCTCCCAGGTGCAAGTGATTCTCCTGCCTCAGCCTCTCAAGTAGCTGGGACTATGGGCACTCGCCACCACACCTGGCTAATTTTTGTATTTTTAGTAGAGATGGGGTTTCACCATGTTGGTCAGGCTGGTCTTGAACTCCTGACACCAAGTGATCTGCCTGCCTCGGCCTCCCAGATTGCTGGGATTATAGGCGTGAGCCACCGTGCCCGGCCCTATGTAACTCTTTATGCAAGTTTTTACCCCTAAAAGATATCTGCCATCTCAGCCATGGAACACACACTGTGAGAACATGAAGGCTCAAGGGCAGGGCTGGCTACATAATTTGTGGGACCCATTACAAAATGAACATGGAGAAAAAAATAGAAAAAAGTGTAGTACAAGGTACTAAAATAGATTTTTCCTTTGAAAACAGTTTAATACTTATAAAATGTAATAGAGGGAAATAGTGACACATGAGTAACAAAGTGGGCGAATCAATTGGTCTACGCTATTTTTGGTGTTATAATTTTACCTAGTACAATAAATAGCAACACTTCGTTAGTGAGACGGGGTTTCACCATGTTGGCCAGGCTGGTCTGGAACTCCTGACCTCAGGTGATCCGCCTGCCTCAGCCTTCCAAAGTGCTGGGATTACAGGTGTGAGCCTCCTCGCCCAGCTGTGATGTCTTGATTGATCATAGGATTTTTCTGGCTATTCTAGCTGCTTCCGATTCGCTTCAGCCAATTTAGTTGAACTTTTATCACTTGTGACTTCAGAGTCCTGGTTAATATCCTGTTGCCCTCAGGACATGCAGGATGGAGGAAGGCACCAGGGAGCCGAGGGAAGTGAGCAGAGAGGCAGTTACTTCAGGGCCACCAGCATAGCCCCCGTCACTGTCCACAGACACAGGCCCTTCCCCTTCTCACGGTGGAGCAGGCCCCACCTCACTTCCGGGTGTGACTTCACAGACCGTTAGGTTCCGTGGTACCCTGGAGTCCACAGCTGCTGAATCTGAAGGGCCTTCAGAAGACTGGCTTCTCCATGATGGTTCATGGACTAAGGCAAAGATGAGCAGAGCCGTGGCCCTCTTCTTTGTTGTCTGCTGGATCCAAGGTATATTGCTGTGGCAGCTGGAGAGAAACATGGGCCTCACTTCGAGCCTAAGTAGGGCAGAGGAGGGCCTTCCCTCCCACAGTATGGGGAACACAGATACTCTACCTACTCTACCTTCTATCCCAAATCTGCCATTCAGGGTTTATTACTTGGGGGAGGGAGTAACTGAAAACATTTTCCTAACTTTGAAGCTTTCTCAAAATTCAGAGCTCTATAGGAGGGTGGCATACATGCGTATTTTAACTTTTCATTGTAAGCATTTCCAAACATATGCAAAAGTAGAAAGATTAGTATAAAGAACCACCATATGCTAACTAACCCTCCTGATTTTATCTATATATACGCACTATTTAAAAAAATAACAGCGTTAGGCCAGGTACAGTGGCTCACTCTTGTAACTCCAGCACTTTGGGAGGCCAAGGCAGGAGGATTCCTTGAGCTCAGGAGTTTGTGACAAGCCTAGGCAACATCATGAGAGCCTGTCTGTATGAAAAATTTAGAAACTAGCCATGCATGGTGGTGCTGCATGCCTGTGGTCCCAGCTACTAGGGAGGCTGAGGTGGGATGATCCCTTGAGCCCAAAAAGTCGAGGCTGCAGTAAGCCGTGATCATACCACTGCACTCAAGCTTGGGCAACAGAGTGGGATCCTGTCTTAAAAAAAAAAAATTAGTAACAACTTTATAGAGATATAATATATAATAAAATGCACCCTTTATTTTATTTTTCTATTTATTGTTATTATTTTTGAGATAGGGTCTCCCTCTGTCACCCCGGGCTGGAGTGCAGTGGCATAATCACAGCTAATTGCAGCCTCAACGTTCCAGGCCCAAGGATCCTCCCTTCAGCCTCCCAGGTAGCTGGGACCACAGGCATGTACCACCACACCCAGCTAATTTTTTAAATTTTTATAGAAATAGGGATCTCACTATGTTGTCCCGGCTGGTCTCAAACTCCTGGGCTCAAGTGATCCTCCTACCTTGGCCTCCCAAAGTGCTGGAATTACAGGCATGAACCATCATGTCTGGCCAAATTTACCCTTTACAAAGTATATAATTCAGTGGTTTTTAGTATACTCACAGAGTTGTGAAACATCACTATTTAATTTTATTTAATTTTTTAATTTTTTGAGATGGAGTGTCACTCTCTCGTCCAGGCTAGAGTGCAATGGCGCTATCTTGGCTCACTGCAACCTCTGCTTCCCAGGTTCAAAGTGATTATCCTGCCTCAGCCTCCCAAGTTGCTGGGATTACAGGCGCGTGCCACCATGCCCGGCTAATTTACTAAACTAATAAATTACTAAGTAAGTTACTAGTAAATTAGTAATTACTAAAATACAATTTTTAGTAGAGATGGAGTTTCATCATGTTAGCCAGGCTGGTCATGAACTCCTGACCTCAATGGAGCCTCCTGCCTCAGCTTCCTGAGTAGCTGGGACCACAGGGGCACACCACCACGCCCAGGTAATTACTTTTTATTTTTTGTAGAGTTGGGGTCTCCCTATGTTTCCCAGGCTGGTCTCGAACTCCTGACCTCAAGTGATCCTCCCACCTCAGCCTCCCAGAGCGCTGGGATTAAAGACGTGAGCCACCACACCTGGCCTGAATTTTCCTCAAATTCAAAAAATCCTGATGAAGGTTTGGTTAAAATCTTTGGTGAGTTACCCCTCTCCCTGTGGAACCTCAGGCTGGATTTGAAGAGTTACGTGGGTGGTCCTCATTGTCTCCCAGGAAACCTGTTCCCGCTGCTGTGAAGGGAAGGCAGCTTCTCTTCCTTGAGGCTAGAATCTGTCTATGTGTCACAGTCTCAGGAAATTAAGCAAAACAGACGATAAACACCTCAAAAGGACCATACTGAGCATGAGTGGAGCAGAGCAGGGCCATGTGGGACTGCAGCGTCAGATGCCACCTCACACCAGCTGTGACCCACCTGCCTCGCCAGTTTCTGCTCTAAGGCCCCAAAGCCGAGCTGAACCTCCTCCAGGGATTCTCAGCCCTAACTGAGCATGAGAACCCCTGGGGCAATCCTCTTTCTAACAACTGAGACATTCCACACACACCCTACATCAGATTTTGGGGTGTGGGATAGACCTTCGCATTTGTAGTTTTCTAACCCTCCAGGGAACACTAGGCTGAGACTCACTGGTCTCCACTCTAAACCTTCCATTAAACATGTGAGAAAAACTAAGGCCTGAGGAAGTCTTTAGCAGAGAGCTGAGACGGAGAAAAGGGTTCTGAACCACAGCTGTCTGCTGAAGGAAGCTGTTCGAATGCCAGTGAAGTCTCTCCTGAGGGTGCCTGGGCTGTGCATCAGGAGTGAAGGTTGAGGGTCACCTTAGGTGTGAGAAGGAGCACGCGGGAGAATGGCGCTGATGCTTCCCCCTGGGTTAGGAGGCATTCGGATCACAGAGCGATGCATGTTCTCTCGACACCCGATGGGCCTCCGTTCCGTTCCGGCAGCTGTCTGTGTCAGGAGTGCTGGGCTTGCTCCTCCCCATGAGAGCCATCACAGAGGCCTTGGGCAGTCTGCATAGACGAATGCCTGGCAGGTGACCAGGAGGGGAAGAACGAGCAGATGCAGGTAGCACTTGCAGTCCCCCTAGCTGTGCCCTCAGCACCTGCTGTCTAGGAGGCAGAAGCCTTGTTCTCGGCCTTGCAGATGACCCCAGCGTCTCTGAATTCGGCCCCATATGTGTAGGAGGGGAGTGATTGCATCTGAAGATGGGAGTCTGGTTGGGGGTTTGGGAAGCTGCCATCACCCCTCAAGAGCCCACTGACCAGCCCAGCTCACACCAGGTGGGCCTTGGCATTGGAGGCCACGGCTCAACTCTGCAGTTCCCTCTGGGCAGCATTTCCCAGGACTCGTAGGTCAGCACGGTCATCAAGGACGGGTGGTGAGAGCAGCTCCTCATTGTCCTGGTGACCCTGATGGTTCATTTTCTGGTGTCTCTGTGGTGAGCTCCTGTTACATCAAGCGAGTGGAAACCACCGAGGACCAACAGCCCTGGAAATACACTGAGAATGCAGGATGAGTGGGGTTTGCGAGGACTGTTTTCTGGGACTTAGCAAGGAAAGCCTAGAGGGGAAAGTAAAACTGCTTCTTCCCAGGGAAGCCAGAAGCCTGAGAATTTAAAAGGGAAGGAGAACTTAATATATTTCAAAAATGTAACCCTCATGAATTAGCAACAGCTTTATAAAGAAACAGCTTTCCGAGCTTATAGAATCTATTCTGCTTTGTTTCTGCCCCCATGGCTCCCACGCCTGTTTTTGTGGGTGCAATTTTCAGATAGGACATTTGTACACAAGCTTCAAAACTCTCTGAGGACAGCTTTCCCCTTTGTGTCTGTCGGGTCCCAGGCAGTCACATCCCAGGAAGTGCTGGGGTCAGGCTCCTTGCTCCACATCCTACTTCAGTGGCACGAAGGGTGGGGTGGAGTGTGTGAGTCATGTGTGATCTTGGTGTGGGCTGTGGCTGGTCTGCAGCACCCCTTCAATGGCTGCTTCAAGGGCTTTTCATGATGCTTATAGCTCATGAGCTAGTGTTTCCTAGAGGCTGTTTCCAGGTGTCTTGCATGTCACACACTGGCCTACCAGGGCTGGAGTGAGATCATGAGCACCAGATTGTTGGTGAAGGGAGTTAACAGAGACATCGAATGTCGGTGAACAGGAGTGACCTTGGGTCTCAGTAAATACTGTGGTCAACTGAATCCAGAACCCAGCCTCACCAGCAGGGCCTACTTCTTCCTCTGGAAGTCTGCTTAGTTGTGTACCTGTGTTCTGGCTGCCGCAGGCCGAGCTGGTTTTCTTCCCCTCCTGTCTTCTCTGGCCTTTGCTTTGTAGCTTTGTGTGGCTGTGTCATCTCTGGTTGTATCTGTGTATACTTCTGCCTCTCCCGCTATCTAGATGGCTCGGGGAGCCTCACCACACACCAGGTCACCTTCCTCTCTGAACCCCCAGCACCTCGTACTGTCTCTGTGCAGAGATAAGGCTGGGTGAAAGCTTGTGTGAATGATCTGCAGTCTTCTACTCTAGGCCAGTCTCCAGGAGCATTATGATCTTTAGGAGCGTGGGCTTGGTTCCTCCGTACAATAATGGGTCATAAAACTGAGTGGTCAAGATCATCCTGGTGAGGGCAGTCTGCGTGGTGCCATAGTTGCTGTACCAATTAAGAATGCAACTGGTTGCAATTTCCTGAGAACCCGACGTACAGTGGCTTAAACAAAGAGTGGTTTATTTTCCTTCTGTCATAGCAATCTGAGGGAGGCCACTGTGGCTTTGGCGCAGGAAGTTGGGAAAGGCCCGCTTCTCTGATATCATTGGGGGCCTCCCCAGTGCTTGTGTGGCAGAATGACAAGAGGATGAAGAAGGAGAATTATGGCACTGAGTATCATGAGATTTGGGGTCATGTATCTTTAGTGGGCGGTGTTTGCTGCCCCGAATGTCTCATGCCATTAAAATGTTCTGGAAATGATTTAGGTAGTTGGAGTTTCCTTCCCAAAGACAAGGCATTTACAGCATAATGTCCAATATCCATCGAGTTTGTGTCATGCATTCATTGTATGCATAGTCTGCTTTAGGTACTTAGCAAAATATTGCTGGTATTAACATGCCTTTGTTTGCTTCACTGGAGATGAAATTCTGCTGCAAGTGTTTTCCAAGGTTCCGTATGACCCATTGTTTGATGAAACAAGAACAGCAGTCAGATCCATTACAAAGAGAGACACACAAAAAAGCAAGTATATGTCGTTAACCTGACATGTGTACGTACCTTTACAGACCTGTGTTATCTCAAATATGCAATGCTAGCATTTTAGCATTCCTTAAATTAACTACTGTGGTCGGGGGGGTGCAAAGCCAAACTGGGAGGTGAAGAACTATCTGAAATCTCCTCTACAGTCTTCCTCCCAATATGGGAGTCTATAGGCTTCAGTGTGAATATCCCTGTATTTTGGGGTGATCCCTGACGTGCAGTGTCAGGCATGTTCTGCCACTCTGGAGGCTATGCAGAGGACAGAAACCTGGTTTGCAAGTGGGGTTCACTGTTCCTTGTAACAGGAGCTATGAGAAGTGTAATCACTTTCTATTGACCAGTGCTTTATAGGTCACGGCCCATGAGTGCCCAAGTCACTGGCTTGGGAGAGCAATGTCTTCCTGTGTTCCTCCCTGTCACCTCTGCCATCATTCCACCCCATCCTCTGTAAAATATTTGCCCAGAGAAGCAGAGCTGATTTCTCCTCCAGCACTGATGCTCCAATGCCAATGCTGAGAGGAAGCAGCTGGCCACATATGCAAAAATAATGCATCTTAACCTCAAATCACATGAAGAGAAGAGAAACCCTGTAAGGTGGACATCAGGTGAATTAGGAAGAAAAGTAACAATGAGTAATTAGTTATCAGAATAAGCCAGCTATGTGTGCCATGAATTATAAGACTCTCAGTAAAGCAATTTAGTAACTAATCACTCTGCCAATGCATTCCATAAGCCATTGAGAAAGATATTTCACTGCATAATCTCAATAGCTTGCCCTGCACCATGTTTTATGATGCTCCCTTGGCAGATACATTTCGGGGAACACGTTTTTAGCAAAGTGCTTGCATGATTAAGTGTATCTATTCTTAATGATTCCTCAGTGTCTTAGTAACAGAGAACTGTGCATTTGTCATTTATTGGATCAAAGTTGTTATACTTGAAATCATTTGGCATAAACCATGTAGGCCTTTCTACCAGTTTTCCTTTAGAGTTAAACCTACCATGTGCACAAATCTCTCAATGTTTATGCATATTGTCTGTCAAGAGACTATGCGAAAATGAGCTTAGCCCCTGGTGTTGTGTTGGAACTTCAGATGCTTGCAGACACTTCATGAATGCTCTGTGACACTCAGAACACGTGGGTTCAGTCCAAGTGCATGATGCTGACCTCAAAATGCCGTGCAGAAGAGTATCAATTTAAAGGGAATACCTGCAGATCCAATGAAAGACTTAGTCACAGCCATGGTTTATTTTCCCATAGGCTATTCCCAACAAAAGAGCTTGAACAATGCTGCATTTGCATCAGGTTCAAATGAGCAAGAGGAACGTTTGGCTAAAATATTTGGTAAGTAGCCTCCTGCTATGAAGCCTTTAGCCTGTGTTTGAAGAGTTGCATGCTTGTCCAGGTTGTCTCTCAAGTAGCCTGTTCCTGCTGCTTTGAGGGGGAAAGCAAGTACTTTGCCTTGAGGCTAGAATGTGTTTCTGTATGAGTCAAAACCTCAATAAATTAAGCCAAACGTGGAAAATAAACACCTGGAAAGGATCCTGCTCCTCAAAGAGTGATCTATGGAGCAGGAGCAGGGCTACCATCTGGTAGTGTGAGAATACCCTGGGGAGACTGTTTAAAAGAGACACCTCAGGCCGGCGCGGTGGCTCAGGCCTGTAATCCCAGCACTGTGGGAGGCCGAGGCGGGTGGATCACCTGAGGTCAGGAGTTCGAGACGAGCCTGGCCAACATAGTGAAACCCCATCTCTACTGAAAAAATACAAAAATTAGCTGGGCATGGTGGTGTGCACCTGTAATCCCAGCTACTCAGGAGGTTGAGGCAAGATAATTGCTTGAACCCGGGAGGCGGAGCTTGCAGTGAGCTGAGATCATGCCACTGCACTCCAGCCTGGGTGACAGAGCAAGACTACATCTCAAAAAAAAAAAAAAAAAAAAAGGGGAAAAAAAAAGACACCCCTTGGCCGGGTGTGGTGCCTCATACCTATGATCCCAGTGCTTTGGGAGGCCAAGGCGGGAGGATTGCTGGAGGACAGAAGTTCAGGACCAGCCTGAGCAACATACCAAAAAACACTAAAAAAAACTCCCCCCGACACATGACAAATTAGCCAAGTGTGGTGGCATGTTCCTGTGGTCCTAGCTACTCGGGAGGCTCAGGTGGGAGGATGTTTTGAGCCCAGGAGTTTGAGGCTGCCATGAGCTATGATTGTGCCACTGTACTCCAGCCTGGGCATCAGAGCTGTATTGTCTATTTAAAAAAAAGAGAGAGACGGCCGGGCGCGGTGGCTCACGCTTGTAATCCCAGCACTTTGGGAGGCTGAGGCGGGTGGATCACGAGGTCAGGAGATCGAGACCACGGTGAAACCCCGTCTCTACTAAAAATACAAAAAATTAGCCGGGTGTGGTGGCGGGCGCCTGTAGTCCCAGCTACTCGGAGAGGCTGAGGCAGGAGAATGGCGTGAACCCAGGAGGCGGAGCTTGCAGTGAGCTGAGATTGCGCCACTGCACTCCAGCCTGGGCGACAGAGCGAGACTCTGTCTCAAAAAAAAATAAATTAAATAATTAATTAAAAAAATAAAAATAAAAAAAAGAGAGAGACATCTTGTTTCACTTTCAGTGATCAGATTCTGTGAGGTGGGGTGAGACCTTTGCATCATTAGGTTTTAAAGCCCTTCAGGTGAATCTAGGCTGTGACTCATTCCTCTACTCCAAGCCTCTCATTTACTATTTGAGAAAAACTAAGGCCCAGATGGAAGATGGTGGGGTGGGGAGCTCCAGGAATCTGTCCCTTTACCAAAACAACAACTGAGCTGGCAAGAACTATGTTAAGTAGCTATGGAATACTGGTGTCTAGTAGAACACTTGCAGTGTCCAAGAGTGAGCTTGATGAAGAGGCTGCCGAATTTCAGCATTTTGGGTAGTGGCTACCATCCTCCATTCCCAAGCCCTGTGACGGGCAGCAGTGTGGATAGCAGTCCACATTCCTAGTGAGGATTGCTGGTGCCAGGGTGGGCAATAGAGACCTGTCTTCTAAAACTCAGGGTGTGTACTTTGATTGCTGGTTGCTACTTTAGAACTCCAAGGGGCTAGCACTAAAACTGACTATTGTTTTAACTGGCATTATTAAATGCCAGTTAAAAAACTATGGGCTGAAGAGGCTTCCAAGCAACCCTGTTGAGGGGATTTAAGGAAATAATGTTTTTTGTTTTTCTCTTTTTGGAGATAGACACTTAAGGAAACTTTTGTCAGGTCATTGACTAACTTCAGAGATAAGAAAACAGAAAAGTCAGCACTCTCACACAACAAGAAGTACGCACTTTGCAAAACTAGTTTGGAAAAGTTACAAAAAAATGGCTTCAGCCTTCAATAAGCAAAAATCAACAATCACTGAAAGAGAGGATTAGATTTCCAGAGTTATCAAAATGTAATACACAGAATGTCCATCTCTCAACATAAAATTATAAAACATACAAAGAAACAGGCAAGGAAGGAATTTGGCAGAACTTGTTCCTGAGGAAACCTGGGAATTAAAATTATTACACAAGATGTTAAATCAACCATCTTCAAAATGTTCACTGAACTAAAGGAGACCATGAACAAATAACTTAAGGAAATCAGGAAAACAATGTATCAATAAAATAATATCAATAAAGAGATAGAAATTATTGAAAAGAGCCAAAGAAAAGTTCTGGAGCTGAAAAGTGTAATAAATGAATACTTGGCACATGCCTGTAATCCCAGAACTTTGGGAGGCTGAGGCAGGTGGGTCACGAGGTCAGGAGATCAAGACTATCCTGGCTAACACGGTGAAATCCCATTTCTACTAAAAATACAAAAAATTAGCAGGGCGTGGTGGTGGGTGCCTGTAGTCCCAGCTATTTGGGAGGCTGAGGCAGGAGAATGGCATGAACCCAGGAGGCAGAGCTTGCAGTGAGCCAAGATCGCACCATTGCACTCCAGCCTGGGCAACAGAGCAAGACTCTGTCTCAAAAAAAAAAAAAAAGAAAAGAGAAAGGATCAGCACACTTGAAGATAAGACATTGGAAGTATCCAGCCTGAGAAGCAGAAAGAAAAAAAAAAAAAAAGAAAATGAATAGAACATGTGGGACTTGTGGGGCATCATCAAGCATACTAAAATATACCTTATGGGAATCTCAGAAGGGGAAGACAGAGAGATATGAAGAGAATATTTGAATAAAGAATGGCCCCAAACTTCCTGAATATGTTGAAAGACATGAATATGCACATTCAAGTTACTCAATGAACTCCAAGCAGAATACTCAGAGATACACAGTGAAACACATTATTATCAAATTGTCAAAATCCAGACACAAAGAGAATCTTGAAAGCAGTAACAGAGAAGTGACTCAGCATAAAAGGAACCCTCAATGAAATTCACCACTCATTTCTCCTCAACAACCACAGAGTGTAGGAGGCAGTAGGATGGCACATTCAAAGTTCTGAAAGAAAAATAATGTAATCAGCAGGGCTTGGTGGCTCATGCCTGTAATCCCAGCACTTTGGGAGGCTGATGTGGGCAGATCACTTGAGCCCTGGAATTCGAGACCAGCCTGGGCAATATGGCAAAACCCTATTTCTACTAAAAATACAAAAAAAAAAAAAATAGTTGGGTGTGATGGTACACACCTGTAGTCCCGGCTATTCAGCAAACTGAGGCGGGAGGATCACCTGAGCCTGGGAAGTCCAGGCTGCAGTGAGCTGAGATTGCACCACTGCATTCCAGCCTGGGTGATGGGAGTGAGATCCTTTCTTGAAAAGAAAAAAGAAAAATACTGTCAAGCAAGAATTCTCTATCTGACAAAATTATCTTTCCAGAATAAAAGAGAAACAGAACATTTTCAGATAAACAAAAGCTGAGAGACCCGCCTTATGAGAAATGGCAAAGAGAGCCCTTCAGGCTGAGATGAAGGGACATTTGACAGTCACTTGAAGACATAAGAAAAAAAAATGCTGGTAAAGGTAACTACCAGCTCTAAAAGTCGTATTGTACTTTAGGTTTCATCTATAACTTCTGCCTTTTAAAAATATTATTTAAAAGGTGAATGCATGAAATAATAATTACACATGTGTTAATGGTCATACAATGTGTAAGGATAGACACTGTAATAACAACAATATAAAGGGAAGGGAATAGAGATATATATGTGCAGAGTGTTTGTATACTATTGAAACTAAGTTGATACTATTCAAACTAGGTTGTTAAAAATTTAAGATACTAGGTGTTTAAGTTTAAACAAATTTTAACTAGTTTAGGTGTTTCCAAGGTAACCAGTAAATAATAACTAAAAAAATGTGGAACAAAAGAGTAAAAGAAAGAGTCAAAGCCAGGCGGGGTGGCTCACGCCTGTAATCCCAGCCCTTTGGGAGGCTGAGGTGGGGGGATCACCTGAGGTCAGGAGTTTGAGACCAGCCTGGCCAACATGATAAAACTCTGTCTCTACTAAAAATACAAAAATTAGCCAGACGTGGTGGCAGGTGCCTGTAATCCCAGCTACTCGGGAGCCTGAGGCAGGAGAA
The DNA here is from genome assembly GCF_006542625.1 of Nomascus leucogenys. Classification (NCBI taxonomy): domain Eukaryota; kingdom Metazoa; phylum Chordata; class Mammalia; order Primates; family Hylobatidae; genus Nomascus; species Nomascus leucogenys. Next base: position 47,687,997 of record NC_044394.1, read on the forward strand.
TTGCTTGAACCTGGGAGGCGGAGGTTGCCATGAGCCAAGATCATGCCATTGCACTCCAGCCTGGGCAACAAGAGTGAAACACTATCTCAAAAAAAAAAAAAAAAGAAAAAGAAAAAGAAAAAGAAATAAAGAGTCGAATGGAACATTATAAAGAACCATATTTCATGCAAATAATAGCCAAAAGAGAGCTGAGGTGGCTGTATTATTTTCAGACAAAATAGATGATACATCACATGGTTTACGAGAGACAAGGATAGTTGGAGACTTCAGTATCCTCCTCTCAATAATGAATAGAACTAGACAGAAGAGGCCGGGCGCGGTGGCTCACGCCTGTAGTCCCAGCACTTTGTGAGGCTGAGGTGGGCGGATCACGAGGTCACGAGATTGAGACCGTCCTGGCTAACACGGTGAAACCCCATTTCTACTAAAAATACAAAAAATTGGCTGGGTGCGGTGGCTCACGCCTGTAATCCCAGCACTTTAGGAGGCTGAGGTGGGCAGATCGTGAAGTCAGGAGATCGAGACCATCCTGGCTAACACGGTGAAACCCCATCTCTACTAAAAATACAAAAAATTAGCCAGGCGTGGTGGCAGGCACCTGTAGTCCCAGCTACTCAGGAGGCTGAGGCAGGAGAATGGCATGAACCCGGGAGGTGGAGCTTGCAGTGAGCTGAGATTGTGCCACTGCACTCCAGCCTGGGAGACAGAGCGAGACTCCGTCTCAAGAAAAACAAGAGCAAAAAAAAAAAACAAAAAATTAGCCGGGCATGGTGGCACACGCCTGTAGTCCCAGCTATTTGGGAGGTTGAGGCAGGAGAATTGCTTCAACCAGGGAGGCAGAGGTTGCAGTGAGCCGAGATGGCACCACTGCACGCCAGCACGGGAGACAGAGCGAGACTCCATCTCAAAAAAAAAAAACCAAAAACAAAAACAAAAAAACTGTACAGAGGAACAATAAAGGAATTATTTATTCAAGAAGACTTGAACAGCACTCTAAACCAATTAGACCTAGCAGACATATCCAGAACAATCCACCCAACAACAGAAGAATATGTATTCTTCTCAAGAGCATGTGGAATATTTGCCAGGATAGCCCATATGTTAGGACACAAATCTTCATTAATTGAAAAAGACTGAAATAATACAAAGTATCTTTTCAGATCACAATGGAATGAAACTAGAAATCTACAACAGAGAGAAATCTGGAATATTTACACACGCGGAGATTAAGCAACACACTCTTAAATAATCAGTGGGTCAAAGAGGAAATCACAAGGGAATTTAGAAACTGCCTTGAGATAAGTGCAAATTAAACACAACATGCCAAAACTTGGGATGCAGTGAAAGCAATGCCAAGAGGGAAATTTATAGATATAAATACATTCATTAAAAAAGAGTATCTTCTCACGCCTGTAATCCCAGCACTTTGGGAGGCTGAGGCGGGCGGATCACAAGGTCAAGAGATCGAGACCATCCTGGCTAACATGGTGAAACCCTGTCTCTACTAAAAGTACAAAAAATTAGCCGGGCGTGGTGGCGGGCGCCTGTAGTCCTAGCTATTCGGGAGGTTGAGGCAGGAGAATGGCGTGAACCCAGGAGGTGGAGCTTGCAGTGAGCCGAGATCGCTTCGCTGCACTCCAGCCTGGCAACAGTGAAAAACTCCGTCTCAAAAGAAAAAAAAAAAGAGGATCTTAAATAAATAACCTAATTGTACACCTAAAGGAACTAGAAAAAGAACAGCATATTAAGTTGAAAGCTAGGAGAAAGAAGGAAATAACAGAGGAAAGAAGTGAAATAACAGAAAAACAATAGAAGAGAACTGATGAAACCCAAAATTAGTTACTTAAAAAGACCAACAAAATTGACAGACTTCTAGCTAGATAGGTAAAGAAAGAAGAAGACCCATTATTAATTCAGAAATTAGAGTGGGAATATTACTACTAATTTTCTGGAAATAGAAATCATTTAATGAGAGAAGAATATAAACATTTGTATGCTCACAAATTGGATGACCTAGATGAAATTTTAAAATTCCTGGAAGCACACGAACTACCAAAATTGACTCCAGAAGAAATAAGAAAATCTGAATAGACACATAACAAGTAAGGAGAATGAATCAGTAATCAAAACTTTCCAACGAAGAAAGTCTAGAATTAGATGTGTTCTCTGGCAAAATCTACAAAAGCTATAAATAAGAACTAACACCAGTCCTCAAACTCTTCCAAGAAGCTGAAGAGGAAGAAACACTTCCTAGCTTACTCTAAGAGGCCAGTATGGCCCTGATACCAAAGGCAGACAAAGTCACTACAAGAAGACTAGAAACAAATGTCTCTTATAAATATAAACAGAAAAATCCTCAACAGAACATTATCAAACCAAACCCAATAGCCTATTAAAAGGACTATACACCAGACCAAGAAGGATTTATTTCCGGAACAGAAGGATGGTTGAACATAATAAAAATCAATCACTGTAATATACCGCATTAATATAATGAAGGAGAAAAAATATCATTTCAATTGATGCAGATATAGCATTTGACAAAATTCGACACCCTTTCATGATTAAAAAAAAAAAACTCTCTACAAACTAGAAATAGAAGGAAACTACCACAACATAATAAAGGCCTGTTTGAAAAACCCACAGGTGATATCATGCTCAATGTTGAAAGACTGAAAGCTTTCCTCAAAGATCAGGAACAAGGCAAGGATGCCTGCTGTCACCAATTCTATTCAAGACAGTACTGGAAGTCGTAGCCAGAGTCATTAGGCAAAAAAAAAAAAAAAAAAAAAAAAGAAATGAGGCATCCAAATCAGAAAGGAAGAAATAAAATTATTTCTGATTGCAGATGACTTGATCTTGTATGTTAAAAACCATATAGACTCCACACACACGCACACAAAAACATGTTAGAACCAGTAAATGAATTTAGCAAAGTTGTGGGGTACAAATTGAACACACAAAAATCAGTTGTGGTTTTATACACCAACAATATATACACTAAAAATCCAAACAAGTGATGAGAACAATTAATCCATTTACAATTATATCAAAAAGAATAAAATACTTAGAGATAAACTTAGCCAAGAAAGTGGAAGACTTATACCAGTACTGAAAACTACAAAGCATTCATAAAAGAAAATAGAGAAACAAAAAATCTCATGTGCATGGACTGAAAAACTTAATATTGTTAAGATGTCAAAATTGACCTGGCATGGTGGCTCACACCTGTAATCTTAGCACTTGGGAGGCTGAGGCAAGAGGATCACTTGAGCCTAGGTGTTTGAGATCCAGCCTGGGCAACACAGTAAGACCTGGTATCTATTAAAAAAAAAAAAAAGCTGTCAAAATTGCCCAAAGTGATCTGCACATTCAGTATAATCCCTATCAAAATCTCAAGGGCTTTTTTCCCAGCAACAGAAAAATCTGCCATAAGATTCATGTGGAATTTCAGATGCTTCAAACAGCAAAAATAGTCCTGAAAAAGAAGAAAAAAATTGGAGGAATTTCACTTTCTCATTTCAAAACTTGCTACAAAGCAGTTATCAAAACAGTGTGATACTAGTATAAGGCTAATCATATAGACCAGTAGAATAGAATAGAAAGTTCAGAAAGAAGTGCATATGTCTATGGTCAATTTTTCTTTTTCTTTTTTTTTTTTTGAGATGGAGTCTTGCTCTGTCGCCCAGGCTGGAGTGCAGTGGCGCGATCTTGGCTCACTGCAACCTCCATCTCCCGGGTTCACGCCATTCTCCTGCTTCAGCCTCCCGAGTACCTGGGCAGGTACGCGCCACCATGCCCAGCTAATTTTTTTTTTTTTTGAGACGGAGTCTCGCTCTGTTGCCCAGGCTGGATTGCAGTGGTGTGATCTCAGCTCACTGCAAGCTCTGCCTCCCAGGTTCACGCCATTCTCCTGCCTCAGCCTCCCAAGTAGCTAGGACTACAGGTGACTGCCACCATGCCTGGCTAATTTTTTGTATTTTTAGTAGAGACAGGGTTTCACTGTGTTAGCCAGGATGGTCTTGATCTCCTGACCTCGTGATCTGCCCGCCTTGGCCTCCCAAAGTGCTGGGATTAGAGACGTGAGCCACCGTGCCCAGCCAGTCAATTGATTTTCAACAAGGGTGTCAAAGCCAACAGAGTGGAAATAACAGTCTCTTCAGCAAATGGTCCTGGGAAAACTGGAAGGTCATAGGCAAAAGAATGAAGCTAGCTCATTACCTTATACCATATACAAAAATTCAAAGTGGGTCAAAGATCTAAATTTATGAGCTAAAACTATTAGTCTCTTAGAAGTAAACATAGGTAAAAATCTTCATGACCTTGAATTAGGCATGTGATGTTTTAAGTTTGACACCAAAAGCAGGCAAAAAGAGAAAAAATAGCTAAATTGGACATCATCAAAATTAAAAACTGTTGTATATCAAAGGCATTTCTCCCACAGAATGAGAGAAAATGTTTGCAATTCACATATCTGATGAGGGATCAATATCCAGAAGACAATGCAAACTCCTGTAACTTAACAACAAAACAAACAAACAACCCACTCCAAAAATGGGCAAATAACTTGAATAGCCATTTTCCAAAGAAGATATACAAATGGCCAATAAACACATAAAAAGATGCTCAACATCATTAGTCATTAGGGAAATGCAAAATATCACTATTCACACTTCTTAGAATGGCTTTTTTTTTGAGACGGAGTCTTGCTCTGTCACCTGGGCTGGAGTGCAGTGGCACAATCTTGGCTCACTGCAAGCTCCACCTCCCGGGTTCATGCCATTCTCCTGCCTCAGCCTCCCGAGTAGCTGGGACTACAGGTGCCCACCACCATGCATGGCTAATTTTTTGTATTTTTAGTAGAGACAGCATTTCACTGTGTTAGCCAGGATGGTCTCGATCTCCTGACCTCATGATCCACCCACCTCGGCCTCCCAAAGTGCTGGGATTACAGGTGTGAGCCACTGCACCCGGCCTAGAATGGCTGTTTTTTTTCTTTCTTTTCTTTTTTTTTGAGACAAAGTCTCACTCTGTCGCCCAGGCTGGAGTGCAGCAGTGTGATCTCAGCTCACTGCAAACTCTGCCTCCTAGGTTCACACCATTCTCCTGTCTCAGCCTCCTGAGTAGCTGGGACTACAGGCGCCGGCCACCACGCCCGGCTGATTTTTTGTATTTTTAGTAGAGACGGGGTTTCACTGTGTTAGCCAGGCTGGTCTCGCCAAATTGCTGGGATTACAGGTGTGAACCACTGTGCCTGGCCTTTTTTTTTCCTTTTTTTGAGACAAAGTCTTGCTCTGTCACCCAGGCTGGAGTGCAGTGGTGTAATCTTGGATCACTTCAACCTCCACCTCCCAAGTTCAAGCAATTCTCCTGCCTCAGCCTCCCTAGTAGGTGGGATTATAGGTGCCTGCCACCAAGCCCGGGTAATTTTTGCATTTTTAGTAGAGATGGGGTTTTGCCATGTGGGCCAGGCTGGTCATGAACTCCTGACCTGAAGTGATCTGCCCTCCTCGCCCTCCCAAAGTGCTGGGATTACAGATGTGAGCCACCATGCCCAGCCAGAATGGCTATTTTTTTAAAAAGAAAAATAACAAATATTGGTGAGGATGAAGGAAATTGAAACCCTCATACATTGCTGGTGGGAAGATGTAAGATGTAAGATGGTGTAAGATGGTGCAGCTGCTACATGTCCATTTTGGGCTGTTATAACAGAATACCACAGCCTAGGTAATTTGTAATAAATTGAAATTTATTGGCTCACAATTCTGAAGGCTGAGGAGTCCAAGACTGAGGGGCCAGCATCTGGCAAGAACCTTCTTGCTGTATCATCCATGGCGGAAAGCAGAAATGCCATAGAGGGTGAAAGAGAGAGCAAGGGAGGGCTGAACTTGTCCTTTTAAATGGTATGCACTCTTGTGATAACTAACCCATTCCTGTGATAACCATATTAACCTCTTAATGAGGGCACAATTTCCATGACCCAAACACCTCCATTAGGCCCTACCTCCTAACATGACGACCACATTGGGAATCAAATTTCCAGCACATGAAATTTGAGGACACATTTAAACCATAGCAATGGATATAGAGTTTCTGTTTCAGTTGATTTTTTTTTTCTTTTTTTTGAGATGGATTCTCATCCTGTCACCCAGGCTGGAGTGCAATGGCATGATATCGGCTCACTGCAACCCCTGTCTCCCCAGTTCAAGCGATTCTCTTGCCTCAGCCTCCCGAGTAACTGGGATTACAGGCATGCGCTACCATGCCCGGCTAATTTTTTGTATCTTTAGTAGAGATGGGTTTTCACCATGTTGGCCAGGCTGGTCTTGAACTCCTGACCTCATGATCTGCCCACCTCGGCCTCCCAAAGTGCTGGGATTACAGGCGTGAGCCACTGTGCCTGGCCCTGTTTCAGTTGATTTAAAAGTTCTGGAGGCCAAGTGCCTCAATCCCAGCACTTTGGGAGGCCAAGGCAAGTGAATTGTTTGAGGTCAGAAGTTCAAGACCAGCCTGGCCAACATGGTGAAATGCTGTCTCTACTAAAAATTAAAATAAAATTAGCTGGGTGTGGTGGCATGAACCTGTAGTCCCAGCTAGTTGGGAGACTGAGGTGGGAGGATCATTTGAGCCTGGCAGGCAGAGGTTGCAGTGAGCTGAGACTGCACCACTGCACTCCAGCCTGGAGTTCTGGAAATAAATAGTGGTGATGTTTACACAACACTGTGAATGTTTTGAATGCCCTTTGTACACTTAAATAGAGTAAAAATGGGCCAGGCATGGTGGCTTATGCATGTAATTTCAACACTTTGCAAGGCTGAGGTGGGAGGATCACTTGAGGCCAGGAGTTCCAGACCAGCCTAAGCAACATAGCGAGACCCTGTTTCTACAAAAAATTAAAAAAATAGCCTGATGTGGTGACACATGCCTGTAGTCTCAGCTACTCAGGAGGCTGAGGCGGGAAGATTGCTTGAGGCCAAGAGTTCAAGGCTGCAGTGAGCTATGATTACACCACTGCAGTTCAGCTTGGGTGACACAGTGAGACTTTGTCTTTAAATAAATAGCAGAAATGGAAATTTTATGTTAAGTATATTTTACCACCACCACCACCACCACAACAACAACAAAGCAAAGCCAAGGCCCAGGGTAGTCCTCTTTAGCAGAGAGCTGAGACGGAGAAAAGGGTTCTGAACCACAGCTGTCTGCTGAAGGAAGCTGTTCAAATGCCAGTGAAGTCTCTCCTGAGGGTGCCTGGGCTGTGCATCAGGAGTGAAGGTTGAGGGTCACCTTAGGTGTGAGAAGGAGCACACGGGAGAATGGCGCTGATGCTTCCCGCTGGGTTAGGAGGCATTCGGATCACAGAGCGATGCCTGTTCATTCCTGCTTGCAAGGGAGCAGATCTCTCGACACCCAATGGGCCTCCGTTCCGTTCCGGCATCTGTCTGTGTCAGGAGCGCTGGGCTTGCCCCTCCCCATGGGAGCCATCACAGAGGCCTCGGGCAGTCTGCATAGACGACTGCCTGGCAGGTGACCAGGAAGGGATGAATGAGCAGATGCAGGTAGCACTTGCAGTCCCCCTAGCTGTGCCCTCAGCACCTGCTGTCTAGGAGGCAGAAGCCTTGTTCTCGGCCTTGCAGATGACCCCAGCATCTCTGAATTCGGCCCCATATGTGTAGGAGGGGAGTGATTGCATCTGAAGATGGGAGTCTGGTTGGGGGTTTGGGAAGCTCTCATCACCCCTCAAGAGCCCACTGACCAGCCCAGCTCACACCAGGTGGGCCTTGGCATTGGAGGCCACGGCTCAACTCTGCAGTTCCTTCTGGGCAGCATTTCCCAGGACTCGTAGGTCAGCACGGTCATCAAGGACGGGTGGTGAGAGCAGCTCCTCATTGTCCTGGTGACCCTGATGGTTCATTTTCTGGTGTCTCTGTGGTGAGCTTCTGTTACATCAAGCAAGTGGAAACCACCGAGGACCAACAGCCCTGGAAATACACTGAGAATGCAGGATGAGGGGTTTGCGAGGACTGTTTTCTGGGACTTAGCAAGGAAAGCCTAGAGGGGAAAGTAAAACTGCTTCTTCCAGGGAAGCCAGAAGCCTGAGAACTTAAAAGAGAAGAACTTAATATATTTCAAAAATATAATCCTCAGGAATTAGCAACAGCTTTATAAAGAAAGAGCTTTCTGAGCTTTTAGAATCTGTTCTGATTCGTCTGTGCCCCCACAAACTTTACCCTATTTTTATGAGTCATCTCGTGAACAGCCTCAAAGGTGCATCAGAATGACAACAGAAACAAGAATTATTAGGGCAGTAAGTATCAGGAGATCTGGGGCCATATATCTTTAGCGGGCAGTGTTTACTGCCCAGGATGTCTCAGACAATCACAATTTTCCGGAAATGATTTAGGTAATCGGAGTTTTCCTTCCCAAGACAAGGCATTTTAGGGAATAACATCCCATATCCGTGGAGTTTGCGTCATGTATTCACTGTATTCATAGACTGCTTTAGGCACTTAGAGAGCAAAATATATCAATCCTGCGTTGCTGTATTAACATGCCTTTGTTTGCTTCACTGGAGATGAAATTCTACTGCAGGTGTTTCCAAAGGTTCCATATGACTCATCATTTAACGAAACAACAGCAGTCAGATCCATTACAAAAACAGACATGAGAAAAGGCAAGTGTATGTCATTAACACAATAAGTGCACACATTTCTATAGGCCTATATGTTGTCTTAAATGTGCTATACTATCATCCTAGCAGACTTTAAACCAACTACTGGTGGGGCAAAGCCAAATTGAGATATAAAGGGAACAACTGTCTGAAATCCTCTCTATAACCTTCCACCCGCTATGGAATCTGTGCTCCAAAGTGTGAATATCCCTGTATTTTGGGGTGATCCTTGATGTGCAGTGTTAGGCAGGTTCTGCCACCCTGGAGGCATTCAGAGGACAGAAACCTGATCTGCAAGTGGGGTTCCCCACTCCCGACAACAGGAGCCCCTAGCAGCGTCCTAACTTTCAACCCAACACACGAATCCTTCTAAGTGCACAACGTGGTTTGAGAGAGTTAGTGCAGTCATTAATACCCCATTCAGTGGATGATAAAACAAGACCAAAAAATGACTTACCTTAAGCACACCCATAGAAATGACACATGTGAAGAACACACTCTTTCCCCAAAGCAGCTTCATATGACGGGAAAAATTTAGCACTCTGAGAATTAAGATAGGTATTTGCTCACAGTAATAAGGATAGAATAGTATATTGGAAATCTGCCAGCTGTGGGTACAAGTGCCCCAGGCAGGGAGGGGGAATGGGCACTGTGTTGGTATTCTGCAGACAGATGTTTGCACCCCAATTCCTGAGGGTAGTTTCCCTGAGGGTAGCCCAGGACAACTGCCTGGGCATCTCTGCAATCAGCAGTGAGGTGGCACCTCTGTCTACATCGAGGCATTCACTTTCAAACACACATTTGCTCATACAAGTTGAGTTCTATATTAGCATTTCAACTTAAAAATGGAAAACAAGGCCAGGCGCGGTGGCTCACGCCTGTAATCCCAGCACTTTGGGAGGCCGAGGTGGGCGGATCACTTGAGGTCAGGAGTTTGAGACCAGCCTGACCAACATGGCGAAACCCTGTCTCTACTAAAAATACAAAAAATTAGCCAGCCATGGTGGCTCATGCCTGTAGTCCCAGCTACTTGGGAGGCTGAGACATGAGAATCACTTGGACCCGGGAGGCGGAGGTTGCAGTGAGCCGAGATCGTGCCACTGCACTCCAGCCGGGGTGACAGTGAGACTCTGTCTCAAAAGACAAAAAAAAAAAAAAAAAGGGAATACGAACATGGGCCCAAGGTGCTTGCAAATGTATACTGATGAAGACCCTTTTTCTTATTATTTTTTATTCATGTGTCTTATCAAAGGAACCAGTGTTGCTTGGAATTCTCCTAAACCAGAATATTTCCTTGGCAGTGTGGACAAAATTCCCGATAAAGGTAAATGTAAATGCATAAAAGTGGAATTGGGGGTCGATAAATCGTTGTTCTTTTTCCTTTTTTTTTTTTTTTTGAGATGGAGTCTCGCTCTGTCGCCCAGACTGGAGTGCAGCGGCGCAATCTCGGCTCACTGCAAACTCTGCATCCCAGGTTCATGCCATTCTCCTGCCTCAGCCTCCAAGTGGCTGTAACTACGGGTGCCCGACACCACGCCTGGCTAATTTTTTGTATTTTTTAGTAGATACAGGGTTTCACCGTGTTAGCCAGGATGGTCTCGATCTCCTGACCTCGTGATCCACCCGCCTCGGCCTCCCAAAGTGCTGGGATGACAGGTGTGAGCCACCAGGCCCGGCCCTTCCTTTTCCTCTTACCTGACCTGAATTCAGAGCTGAGGGTCTGGCAGATGGTGCTCAGACTCTCTTGTAGAGAGTACAAGAGAGTACTTGTTTTTTTTTTTTTTTTGAGACGGAGTCTCGCTTTGTTGCCCAGGCTGGAGTGCAGTGGCATGATCTTGGCTCATTGCAACCTCTCCCTCCTGGGTTCAAGCAATTCTCTGCCTCAGCCTCCCGAGTAGCTAGGACTACAGACATGCACCACCACACCCAGCTAATTTTTGTATTTTTAGTAGAGATGGGGTTTCACCATGTTGGCCAGGCTGGTCTTGAACTCCTGACTTTGTGATCCGCCCACCTTGGCCTCCCAAAGTGCTGGGATTACAGGTGTGAACCACCACGCCCAGCCACAAGAGGGTACTTGTACTTGGCTGTACAACGTGGGTGCTTCACCCTGAATTACGAAGAGTTCCCTAATCACTGGTAAGATTTATGATACCCATGTTTTCCCCAAATCCCACCCTGTGCGAGTCTGCTTCTGTGATATGTATAGCATGGAGGAGCAGATCAGAATGTTTATTCTCTGCAGGCAGACAGATGCCAGCCAGGAGGGAGAGAGAGCTGGCCGCAGATACCCGGTGCCTCCTCCCAAACTGACCTGGGCAGGTCCTTTCCCCGCTGGGGTGGTGGGGCTGGGCAGAGGCTGAGCACATTCCTGAGGTGCTGCCCCAGAGGAGGAATTCTCCCCTCCTCAGGAGTGTGGGAAAGCGCTGCCTCCAGCTAGGAGCAGAGGCTCATCTGAGCTATCTGATCATGCTGGAGGGAGATTGGCTCTGAAGACAGGATGAGCAGCTAGAATCCATGAAGCATTTCTCCCCTAGAAAGACTTAAAAGATTTAAAAGAAAAAAAAAAACAGGCCAAATAGGTCACTCTCCGAGCTGGTAAATATGTGGTCTTTCCTGGGTGCAGGATTATGAACCTGGCCAGGAGTTCCCGGGCCGCACCATGCATCAGCCGGAGGTCAGGGCTGGGGAATGGGAAGAGCTTATTAAAAATCCTTATTCCTGGCTGGGCGATGTGGCTCCCCTGAAGTCAGGAGTTCGAGACCAGCTACTCGGGAGGCTGAGGCAGGAGAATCGCTTGAACCCAGGAGGCAGAGGTTGCAGTGAGCCAAGATCGCACCACTGCATTCCAGCCGGGGCAACAAGAGCGAAACTCCGTGCTGGGATTACAGGTGTGAGCCACCGCGCCTGAAAATAGTATGTTTTAATGTCTTGTTGGACTAGTTCCCCTTTGCAGTTTTTGTTTTTTCATTGTTTTCCTGGCTATTTTTGCATGTTTGTTTTTCCATGTGAACTTTAACATCAACTTGTCGAACTTCATCAAAAAGCTATTGGTATTCTGATTGGCATTGCATCAAATTTATACCACAATATTCACTGTGGGAAAACAGATGTTAGGTCATGCTATGCTAGAAATGGGAATGCCTGTCCAGTTCTTCGAGTTTATTCTCAGTGTGTGTTAAAGTTTTCCTTACACAGATTTTTACATGTATCTTCTTAAGTTTATTCCTAAGTCACTTAATTTTCTGTGTTGCAATTGTAAGAGAGGGGGTTTCCCTATCATTATACCCTCTACCTACTTAATGTTTAGGTATAGGAAGGCTTGAATTTTGTATATTAATTTTATGTCCTATTGCCTTATTCAATTCTACATATACTGTTATAGAGATAGTTTTACTTCCTTTTTTTTTTTTTTTGAGATGGAGTCTCACTCTGTTGCCCAGGTTGGAGTGCAGTGGCATGATCTCGGCTCACTGCAACCTCCTCCTCCCAGGTTCATGTGATCCTCCTGCCTCAGCCTCCCAAGTAGCTGGGACTACAAGCATGTGCCACCATGCCCAGTTAATTTTTGAATTTTTATTAGAGACAGGGTTTCACCATGTTGGCCAGGCTGGCCTCCAACTCCTGACCTCAGGTGATCTGCCCGCCTTGGCCTCCCAAAGTGCTGGGATTACAGGCATGAGCCACCATGCCCAGCCAGTTTTACATCTTTACCTATTGTTATGCCTCTACCTGATTTATTTATCATGTTTAATTGCATTGCTAATACCTCTAGGATAATCTTTTTTTTTTTGAGACAGAGTCTCGCTCTGTCACCCAGGCTGAAGTGCAGTGGCGCAATCTCGGCTCACTTTAAGCTCCGCCTCCCAGGTTCACGCCATTCTCCTGCCTCAGCCTCTCCGAGTAGCTGGGACTACAGGCGCCCGCCACCACGCCCGGCTAATTTTTTGTATTTTTTTTTTTTTTTTAATAGAGATGGGGTTTCACCGTGGTCTCGATCTCCTGACCTCGTGATTCGCTCGCCTCGGCCTCCCAAAGTGCTGGGATTACAAGCGTGAGCCACCGCGCCCGGCCACCTCTAGGATAATCTTGAATGGTTGCTGGAGATATAGTGGGCATCCTGCTTTGTTCTTGCTCTTGGAGAAAATGCCTGTTGAGTTTCCTGATTAAGAGTCAGGTTATAGGACTAATATGAATAAGGGATTATCTATCTGTATATCTATCCTTCCATCTACACACATACATGTAAATATATATGCATACATATATTGATACTGAGAATGAGAATGTACCTGTCCAAAAAATACTTTTGGGTATTTTTTTCTGTTTCTATGAATTGAGTTACTTTAGACATCTCATGTAAGTTGAATCCTACAGTATTTGTCTTTTTATGATTGGTTTAGTTCACGTAGTATAATGTCCTCAAGGTTAATCCATGTTGTAGCATATGACAGAATTTCCTTTATTTTATTTATTTATTTATTTATTTATTTTTTGAGACAGAGTCTCGTGCTGTTGCCCAGGCTGGAGTGCAGTGGCGCGATCTCGGCTCACTGCAAGCTCTGCCTCCTGGGTTCACGCCATTCTCCTGCCTCAGCCTCCTGAGTAGCTGGGACTACAGGTGCCCGCCACCAGGCCTGGCTAATTTTTTTTGTATTTTTAGTAGAGACGGAGTTTCACCGTGTTAGCCAGGATGGTCTCGATCTCCTGACCTTGTGATCCACCCGCCTCAGCCTCCCAAAGTGCTGGGATTACAGGCATGAGCCACTGTGCCTGGCCCAGAATTTCCTTTCTTTTTAAGGCTGAATAATATTCTATTGCATGTATATACCATATTTTCTTTATCCATTTATCTGTTGTTGGACACTTGGGTTGCTCTCATATCTTGGCTATTGTAAATAATGCTGCAATGACTATGGGTATGCAATATCTCCAAGATCCTGTTTTCAGTTCTTTAGGATATATATCCAGAAGTAGGATTGTGGGGTCATATGGTAAATCTATCTTTAATTTTTTGAGGAACCTCCATATTGTTTCCATAGCAGCTACACTGTTTTACAATCCCACCAATATGTGCAAGAGTTCCCATTTCTTCACATCCTTACTAACATTTGTTATTACATATTTGCTTGAGTATTTAAAAAATCAGGAATGGGTATTGAATTTTTGTAACTAATCATATGATTATTTTCCTTAAGTCTATTAAGATTATATATATGATAATAATGAATTTCCTAGTGTCAAACCAACCTTGCATTCCTAGAACAAATTCTATTTGGTCATAGTGAGGCTTGGAGAGTCCAGTCACTGCTCAGGAATCTTGGGCCTGTGCCCAGCTTTTTCCCTGCTTCAGCACATCTGTGCTGTCATTCAGACTGGCAGGGGATTGGAAGGAGCCTTGGGGTTCCTTTAGCCACCAAGAAAGCAGCAGGTCCTTGTGTAGATATGTAGACTGAGCCATGATTTATAACTTTTAATGATTGATACATATGACAGATGTTTCTCCGTTTGTATTCTTTTTCAATTTTTAAAAATTATTATAGAATACACATAATATGAAATTTACCTTCTTAACCATTTTTAAGGGCACAGTTCAGTGGTATTAAATACATTCATAATGTTGTACAACCATCACCAGCATTCATCTCCAGAACTCTTTTCATCTTATAAAACCAAAATTCTATACCTATTAAATAATAACCATCCATTCCCCCATCTCTGCATCCCCTGGCAACCACCGTTCTACTTTCTGTATGATTTTGACTACTCTAAATATCTCACATAAGTACAATCATACAGTACTTGTCTTTTTGTTACTGACATTTCATTTTGCATAATGTCCTCGAGGTTCATCCATGTTGTGGCATATTTCAGAATGTCCTTTCTTTTTTTTTTGAGACAGAGTCTTGCTCTGTCGTGCAGGCTGGAGTGCAGTGGCGCAATCTTGGCTCACTGCAACCTCCGCCTCCCGGGTTCACGCCATTCTTCTGCCTCAGCCTCCTGAGTAGCTGGGACTACAGGCGCCCGCCACCACGCCCGGCTAATTTTTTTTTTTTTTTTTTTTTTGAGACGGAGTCTCACTCTTTTACCCAGGCTGGGGTGCAGTGGCGCAATCTCGGCTCACTACAGGCTCCGCCCCCCGGGGTTCATGCCATTCTCCTGCCTCAGCCTCCCGCGTAGCTGGGACTACAGGCACCCGCCACCTCACCTGGCTAATTTTTTTGTATTTTTAGTAGAGACAGGGTTTCACTGTGTTAGCCAGGATGGTCTCAATCTCTTGATCTCGTGATCCACCCGCCTTGGCCTCCCAAAGTGCTGGGATTACAGGCGTGAGCCACTGTGCCTGGCTAATTTTTTTTTTTTTTTTTTTTTTGTATTTTTAGTAGAGACGGGATTTCACAGTGTTAGCCAGGATGGTCTCGATCTCCTGACCTCGTGATCCGCCCCCCCTTGGCCTCCCAAAGTGCTGGGATTACAGGCGTGATAATGCCAGCCCAGAATGTCCTTTCTTTTTGAGGCCGAGTAATATTCCATTGTATATATCTACCATGTTTTGTTTACTCACTTATCCCTTGATGGATTTGGGTTGTTTCCACATTTTAGCCTTGTGAATAATCCTGTTATGAACGTGGATGTACAAATAATTCTTTGAGACCCTGCTTTCAGTTATTTTGGGTATATACTCAGAAGTGAAATTGCTGGATGATATGGTGATTTTGGTTTTAATTTTCGGAAGAACCGCCATACTGTTTCCCATCGTGGTGGTACCATTTACATTCCTACCAACAGCATACAAGGGTTCCAGTTTCTTCACATCCTCGCCAATTCCCTAATGATAGTGATGTTGAGCATCTTTTCAAGTACTATTGGCCATTTGTATATCTTCTTTGGAAAAATATCTATTCAAGTTCTTTGCCCACTTTTGAATCCGTTGTTTGTATTTTTGTATTTTGTTGGGTGTCAGGAGTTCTCTCTATAGTCTGGGTATCATTCCCTTATCAGATAAACAATTTGCAAAGGTTTTTTTCCCATCCTGGGTGGGGTACCTTTTTATTCTGTTGACACTGTCTTTTGATGCACAAAATTTTAAAATTTGCATAAAGTCCAATTTGTCTATGTTTTCTTTGGTGGCCTGTGCCTTTGGTATCAAACTCAAGAAATAATTTCCGAATCCAATGTCATGAAGTTTCTGCCCTATGTTTTCCTCTAAAAGTTTTTATAGTTTTAGGTATTACATTTAGGTCTTTGGTCCATTGTGAGTTAATTTTTGTTTATGGTGTTGGGTAAGGATCTAACATTATTCTTCCGCATATGATATCCTGTTTTCCTAGCACCATTTGTTAACCTATTAAAATTCTTGTGCTGGTTTTTGCAAATGTTAGGTGTGGTCTGCCCAGGAATGTATATTACAGTGCCAAGATACCTCAGCCCCTGAATAATGTACCTTCACCCTTGAATAAGAAAATGCCCCTGAATAATTTACCTTCACCCCTGAATAATCGTTGTTTAAGTAAAATCAAATTATATACTTGGGGAATAGAAAGCCTACTATCTAGCTTGATCTTTTGATTTCTAAAACTGTTTCTTCGGTCAATTGTCTAACATAATTTTACTTTCAAATCTTTATTTTTCCTTCAGGAGGAGCCAGAACAACATTTTTTCTTTTATTTTCTTTCTTTTCTTTTCTTTTTTTTTTTGAGATGGAATCTCACTCTGTCATCCAGGCTGGAGTGCAGTGGTGCAATCTCAGCTCATTGCAACCTCCGCCTCCCAAGTTCAAGCGATTCTCCTGTCTCAGCCTCCCGAGTAGCTGGGACTACAGGCACGCACCACCATGCCTGGCAGTCTTGGCTAGCAAGACAGGTTTAGCAGGGTAGTTCTGGCTCAGAGTCCCCCATGAGGTTGTAGTCAAGATTCTTCCAGATTCATTCTCTCACTCAAGACCTAACTACTGATCTCTCCTACCCAGTGGGAAGCACTGTGCTGGAAGCTAGAGAGCTCAGTGAGGCATTCTTTTCCTCCAAGAGCTCACAGCTCTTAGGAGAGTCAATCTAATCAATAAATAACTATTAGATACAAACATGCTAACATTGAAGGTCTTTTAAAAGTGCTTATGTTGTAATTGCACGGAGTTCTGGGAGAACAAGAGGCTGATCTCCTTGATAGGGTTTTTCCAAGTAGGAAGAGTGAGGGAAGAAGAGGGCTGAGAAGAACCGTAGGCAGTGACAAAGCTCATGTCCGCCAGCTGAGGGGGCTGATCAGATCCATCTTCAGAGAGTGGGAGCTGCTCTCAGGCTACTCTGCAGGGACAGTAAATTCCAGACCACACTGTCTGCACCTCCTCCTTGGCAGCAGTGACCATTCAAAAAAAGAAAAAAAGGCTGGGTGTGGTGCCTCACGCCTGTAATCTCAGCACTTGGGAGGCCGAGGCAGGTGGATCACCTGAGGTCAGGAGTTCGAGATTAGCCTGGCCAACATGGTGAAACCTCATCTCTACTAAAAATACAAATATTAGCTGGGTGTAGTGGTGTATCCCTGTAATCCCAGCTACTCGGGAGGCTCAGGCAGGAAAATCGCTTGAACCGGGGAGGCAGAGGTTGCGGTGAGCTGAGATGGTGCCACTGCACTCCAGCCTGGGGGACAGAGACTCCGTCTCCAAAAAAAAAAAAAAAAAGCCAATGGTCGAAAACATCTCGATAGGAGGAGGAGTGGGGAAATGACCATTCTGAGAAGTGAAGTGTCTTTTAAAAGGTGTGCCCAGGTCTGTGGACAGCAGCTGTAGCTGCTGATGATCGTAGGTCCACTGAATGGAACATAGCGTCAGTCCTAGCAATAACGTGCTATTAACATGTAATCAAAGGCTCATGTCAATATTAGAGTCTCCAAAACACAGAGAATTATGAAGATGAAAGACTTCAACTTTTCCTTGAGCACAAAGTCAGAGTTTCTTGGTTCTGCACTCCTTTAAGAAGGTTTTTACCAAGCCCAGCACATGCTTGATTGGCAGCTTGGGTTGAGCCTACACCATGGAAAGACGGAAGAATTCCTCTTGTAATGGGAGGCTGCTCCTGTCATAGTTAATAGTTCTAAAGTTGGAAAGAAGTCTGGAAATGAAACTGTGTTGGTCAAAAATTTGATAATTGTGCTTCTTTTTTCCCACAAAAAAAAATCCAACAAATGATCAAACACAACCCATCAAACATAAAAGACGCCTTCAGATTCTTCAAAGAACCTTAGGCAAATGAAAACTTACGTCCATACTGACGATAAGAATAGGCAGTGGCTCTTAATTCTGTCTTTTGCCTCCGGTGGAGAAAGAGAGTGAAAATGTGTTCCCATGTCAGGTCTACCATTGCTGCAGCTCTGTGGAGGAGCAAGCCAAGCGCGCCCCCTAGTGGATAACTCCATGCTCGCCAGGGCTTTCTGTCTGTGGCTGTTAATCTGATTCGGATTTGACATGTTGCATCTCAAAAGTCAAGTTAATTATCAGTCTTATTAAATTGGGAGATTTCTCTCTTTTCTAAGCCAAGTTGAATAAGGAACAAATTTCTCTCTTTTTTTTCCAGGAATAACTAGAACTTCATGAGACTGTTATCAGACACCCACATGATAGTCTTAATCATATTGTGATAATTTTCTGTTATTTTATTTTATTGTTTAATTTTATTATTCTTTTGAGACAGGGTCTCGCTCTGTTACCTGGGCTGGAGTGCAGAGGTGTGATTATAGGTCTCTGCAGCCTTGATCTCCCGAGTTCAAGCCATCTGCCTACTTCAGCCTTTCTAGTAGCTGGGACTACAGGTGTGTGCCACCGTGCCCGGCTAATGTTTTTTATTTTTTTATTTTTAGTAGAGATGAAGTCTTGCTATGTTGCCCAGGCTGGTCGCAAACTCTTATTGCGACAGTTCTCTATCTCTCTGTGAACAAGGCCAAGGAAGGTTTACCAAACCCATCCAAAGCTGCCCCGCCCCCACTTCCAGCCCTTGGAGGTCTCCCGTCTGGGGCTGGGGGCTCCAGCCTGCTTTGAAGTCTTCTGGGGTGTGAGATTCATTACTTCTCATCCTTTCCCATTCACTCTTTGATAGCTCATGTTCTAACTGCTAAACAGTCCAAACAGATTTCCCTGGAGCGCCTGCCCATTGGTTCTAGTTTGTTTCCCAGAGCTTCTCAAAACATCTCTCAGCCTCTTCCCAGGCCATCCTGCATCTGGCGAAGACACGCAGGCCATGCTGGCCTCCCAATTTTCTCCAAGCTAAACTCAGGCCCTTTGACAGGTCCCATATGCAAACGAGTCAGGCACTAAAGGGCAGAGCTAGGATGCAAATATTTCTCATTTTCGACTGTCTTCTTTCTATTAAACTATTCTGCAATCCCTCTACCAATACCTGAATATTTCAGTGTGGTTAATTTTCCTATCTTGTCCTCACAACTCAAGAAAATTTTTATAGTACTTTGTGTTTTAAAAATTATTTTCGTGAACATTGTACAATCTGTGAAGTAGGTCTTATTATCTCTATTTTATGCAAGTGGAGAAGTAGGCTGGGGCTTAGAGAGGTTCTCTAAGTATGGTCCTCTACCCACAGAAGCAGCGTCTTTCAGGATCTGTGAGACACACACATTCCCAGGCCTACCCCAGACCTATGGAATCAGAAACTCTGGGGTGGGGCTTAGGAATTTGTGTTTTTATAAGCCCTCCCAGTGTGATTCAAATGCACACTCAAGTGTAAGAAATGCTGCCTCAGCTATGGGTGGGTTGCCCAGGAATTTGTTAGATTTTTAAAAAAGTAAACAAAAACAATAAAACACCAAAACACTGAGTTTCTGTAGGACATTTAGACTTTTCCAAGTCCTCCCTAACTCCTCACTTTGAGTCTAAAAGAAGCTACTTTTATCATAAACGCTGAACTAATCACAGGCCATGGTTGTTTGTAGATGAACACATTTTATCTTTTGTAGATCACCTTTCAGAGGAGAAGAGGTTTAAAGAATCCTCTCTGTCCGACAGGGATTTAAGAGAGCAGTTAACTACTGTAGATAAAGAAACACCTCAAGGAGCAGCTAAACCAGGTGGGAATCTATATGGCATATAAACTAAGTATGATGCTTAAATACGGACAACTTCTGAATGTGTCTTTGCCTTTCATGGTATTTTAACTGACATCTTTAATTCATCCGCAAAAGTGAATTAAATCTGCAGTGAATACAATCTGCAGTTAAAATTTATGAATTAAACCAACTCCAGAGGCCGGGCACGGTGGCTCACGCCTGTAATCCCAGCACTTTGGGAGGTCAAGGTGGGCGCATCACCTGAGGCCAGGAGTTCGAGACTACCCTGGCCAACATGGTAAAACCCCGTCTCTACTAAAAATACAAAAGAAAAAATTAGCTGGGCGTGGTGGCGGGTGCCTGTAATCCCAGCTATTCGGGAGGCTGAGCCAGTTCAAAATCACTTGAACCCAGTAGGTGGAGGCTGCAGTGAGCTGAGATTGCACCATTGCACTCCAGCCTGGGCAACAGGAGCGAGACTCCATCTAAAAATAAATAAATAAATAAATAAAGGAAAAACCCAACTCCAGGAATTTCACCACTCTTCCAAAAAGATGCTACTTTTATATTGTTTCTGCACAGCCAGGGCTTCACCCTGGCTCATCCCTGAGCCCAGACCTGTTTAGAGTGGGCAGAAACTCACCCATGCTGGTACCAAGCACAGTACACCCCTCCACACTGCCACTCCCTGTCAAAATTATACCTGGTTGTCACTTCCTAATGCTTAGAAATTAAATGCCAAATTATTCCAGCAGAGCCTTAGAGCTGCTGGATACGCTGCCTCTTGGCATAGCATAGCTGAAGGTGGGAGGCTGGACATGCCCTGTTTTCTCCCCATCACCCAAGAAGACCCTTGCTCAGCACTCCCCTGTCTACATCACCGGCTGCCCTGGACAGCTCTCCACACGAAACCAGCCGATACCTGGGATCGCACCTCCATGCCTGATTTCCCTGAGGTCTTTTTCTTTTTTGGTCACATTATAAATGGGGTGACAGAAGCTCTAGGAGACACTGATGTCGGCTGAGATCTCCTTCCTTTGAGATCTAGCTAAGACTGCCGTGTTTTCTCCAGCCTGTGCTCAGCAGTATTCCGATCCACTCTCACAACTTCTGTAAGTCCTCAGAGGGGCTCAGGGGCTCAGGAGCTCAGGATCATCTGTGGCCTTGCGTTTGCCTCGTGCTGATGCAGACGTGAAATCTCCCAAACCTACACACACGAGGCAGATTGTGTACGCAGTACGACTTCCTGAGGCCAGGGGGCAGAGGAGGGGCAGCAGAGAAGAGGTTGTATCACTGCCCTGTGGAAAGCTGCAAACGGAGTATTTGCCTCCATTGTTCTTAAAAGCCTTTGCAATAGGATTTCTCAGCCTCCTCTAGTGCCCCTGCCTCCTATCACCCATCTGAGCTCTGCTCTGTTCTCTTGACCGCCTACAAATTGGTCTGTGGAACTTTCTTTCTGGCTGCTTTGTTGCATGCCAGCCCATACCCTCAGTGTCTCATCTCCACCCCGCAAAAGCATCTCATCTTATCGCCAAATAGCAGATGAATGCATTTCCCCAAACAGCCAGTTCCTTCCCAAGAGGACTTCTGGAACCAGTGGCTAAGATGCCAAGGTTTTTTTTTTTTTTTTTTGAGACGGAGTCTCGCTCTGTCGCCCAGGCTGGAGTGCAGTGGCGCAATCTCGGCTCACTGCAAGCTCTGCCTCCCGGGTTCACACCATTCTCCTGCCTCAGCCTCCCGAGTAGCTGGGACTACAGGCATCCGCCACTGCACCTGGTTAATTTTTTTTGTATTTTTAGTAGAGACGGGGTTTCACCGTGTTAGCCAGGATGGTCTTGATCTCCTGACCTCGTGATCCGCCTGCCTCGGCCTCCCAAAGGGCTGGGATTACAGGCGTGAGCCACCGTGCCCGGCCAAGATGTCAAGGTTTTTATTCTGTTATGAATGGAATGAACAGGTGTCCCTTGCAGGCTTAGTCCTGGTTGTGGGTAGCCTGGCGGGTATCTCTGTTCACTCTGCGCTGTGTCTTCTCATTTAGATGCTCACTTTAGGACTATGTCCTGCGGGCAGCTTTTGCACTTCCTGCAGAGGAACACCATCATCGCTGCCGTCTCAGGGGTGGCCATCCTCATGGCCACTGTGCTGTTGCTGCTTGGGTTGGCCTCATACATCAGGAAGAAACAGCCTTCGTGAGTGGTGCTGGCATGGCCTTCCTTCCAAGAACCCACGGGTGTTAGAACTCACGCTGCCCCCAGGGCTTCTTGCTGATCCGGTTTAGGAGGACGGCAGAAGCTGCAAGCCTGGTTGTGCCTCAGCATCCCCTGGCCTGCTCTGTCAAAGCACACAGGACCTGGGCCATGGGTTTTAGGCACAGCCTGGGTGATTCTGATGCACAGCCGGGTTTGGGGATCCCTGGGTGGGCCAGGGTTGCCTCTCAGGGCCACTGTGGTTAGGCCAGACCTGTCCCCATATTGAGGGCTCTGGCTGAAAGATTGGCAAATAGGAATATGGATTTACAAAAGAAAGGAAAAACACAAATCTAAGAGGGTGAGGAGGGCTGAAGCCACGAAGGAGAGTGAAAGCAGGGCTGGTATTCAGCTTATTCACATTGGCACAGCTGCCCTGCTTGTTAGAATACTGAAAGCCTTCCCCGAGCTTCCCACTGACCTCCTGATCTTCTCCGTGATCCTGCAAATGAAGGATTAGTGCCTGGCCCAGCCGTGGCCCTCCAAGGCTCTGCTTCAGTGATGCTCATTTTGACTGGTCAGTGCCTGTCTACACCAGTTGTTAAATATTTTGGTTAGGCCTCTAGATGAGGGGGCTCAGGCACAGAAGCACTCACCACGAGCAGGCGCTAGAAAGCAAATGGTTTGCACCATGATGTGTATGCGTAGCTGCATTTTGAAATTACATGCTTCTTGCTGCATCCCCAGGGACACATATTCCTGACCACAGAAGGAAGAGCAGCTCCCCACAGCCCCTCAGTCCTGCCTGACACTGCACTGAATGCTCAGCTTGCCCCTAGAGCAATGGGGTGGAAGCGTGTGATGAGGGGAAGTGTCCATCCCCGCCCCTACCCACCCTCTGACTCCAGAGGTAGCAGTGTTTGAATTTCCCCACAAGAGTGGCATTGCTTTCTCTCCATGCCAAGGCTCCTGGGACTGGTGACCCATTCAGGCCACCTCCCCCCACCCCCACCTCCAGCGTCCTCTTCCTACCAAGGCTCATCCATTGGACCTGCCATTTTCCCTCCATGCCCCTTGAGATGCCAGCAGAAGTGGTCAGAACTGTGGCCCCCTCCCATAGGGACCAGTCAAAGCTGTGGGTGGCCTGAGTTAGTTAAGAGACACTGGGGGGAAGACAGTATCCCAGAGGCTCTGTGCTGCCCAGAGGCAAAAAGAATTTCACAGATGACAAACCTTACTGATGGGAAGCAGAATCCTCACCCTGGGAAGCATCAGCCTCCACCACTGCCCAGCGAGTAGACAGCAGGACTCCTGTGCGCTGAGCTGAGCACTGTGGGTTTTGTTGTTTTGTTTTAGATCTCCTCCGGCAAACACGACATATAATATTTTTATAATGGATGGAAAGACATGGTGGCAAAATTCTGAAGAAAAAAATTTCACAAAATATGCAAAAAAACAGAAACAGTTGACGAGCGGCTCCTGTGTCTAAGCCAGGTCGTGGGGCAGTCAAACCAGGACTTGAAACCACGATGCGAGGACATTCTCCATCCGCACACCACAGGGAGGCAATTCCATTTCTGCTCGGGAGGTGTATTCTACAAAAACGTCTGCTTCCCATCCCAATTTGAATGGACCAAGAAAAACTGCTTTACCATAGGACACTTGTGGCAATGTGGCACCGATGGCCGGCGTCGGCGAACCCAACAGACTATGGACTTATCGTTTAATAAAGCATTGATTCATTTATTCAGTCATTCATTGAACAGATATTAATAGCCACCTCACATGCTGACAATATCAAAATACAATGAGGATACTAAGAGTGACCCAGGCCGCGGTGGCTCATGCTTGTAATCCCAGCACTTTGGGAGGCTGAGGTGGGCGGATCACGAGGTCAGGAGATCGAGACCACGGTGAAACCCCGTCTCTACTAAAAATACAAAAAATTAGCCGGGCGTGGTGGCGGGCGCCTGTAGTCCCAGCTACTTGGAGAGGCTGAGGCAGGAGAATGGCGTGAACCCGGGAGGCGGAGCTTGCAGTGAGCCGAGATCGCGCCACTGCACTCCAGCCTGGGTGACAGAGCAAGACTCCGTCTCAAAAAAAAAAAAAAGAGTGACCCAGGCATGCATTCTGTCCCGAGCAAGATCACAGTCCGGGGTGTGAACACAACCATACTAAATCGCTTTTATGGGAGGTGGGAGTACAGAAAGTATTATATCTGCAAAGAAACTGCTAAGAATTGTGGGAGCTCCCCAGGAGGTGATTTCCTGCTTTCATGACCAGGAAAAAGAAATGGGGTAATTGGGAGTGTCATGAAGTGGGGTTATTTATTTCTTTATTGAGTCGGAGTCTTGCTCTGTCGCCCACGCTGGAGTGCAGTGGTGTGATCTCGGCTCACTGCAGCCTCTGCCTCTGGGTCCAAGTGGTTCTTCTGCCTCAGCTTCCTGAGTAGCTGGGGTGACAGGTACGTGCCACCATGCCTGGTTAATCTTTGTATTTTTAGTAGAGATGGGGTTTCACCGTGTTAGCCAGGATGGTCTCGATCTCCTGACCTCGTGATCCACCCGCTTCGGCCTCACACAGTGCTGGTATTACAGGTGTGAGCCACTGCACCTGGCTGAAGTGGGGTCATTTATAAAGCTATGATCAAGGTTAAGGGAAACTGATGAAGAGTGTGGTGAGGCATCCTGGAGCGAGCGGGAGTAGGAGCTGATACCATTAGGGGAGGGGCAGGTACAAAAATCTAGAGAACTCAGAGCTTCTGACAGGCTGTAACCTTTGGTGGAGGAACAGGGACACCCTGGAACCACCCAACAGGGAGAGATCAGGGCGATGAACACCCTGAACACCTGCTCCTGGCACCCTTCGATCTCCTACAGGTGGCTTCCATTGGCCGTATGTATGGCCACTTACCAGGGTGACTTTCCTCAATGCAGTCACCGTGGTAAGTAGCCACAGTCCCCTTGGGGAAGGCTGAGAGAAAGGTGAACAGTGTGCATTTTGACAGTGTAGTGTGGCTCTTCCTCAAGGAGATCCAACCTCCCCATTCAGTGGGTTTGGGGTATATAAACTAGCTCGTGTTTGGGAAATAATTGAGAGACTGTTACTCTCTATTTTGGTAATTCAAGTTAGACTTTATACAACATGGAACTCTACTTGCACAGATCAAGTAAGAGTTTAGTAGATTCCTTATCTATTTCTTTTCTAGGGACATCATAATCAATTAGCCAGTGCCGAAGGTCCCTATGAGTTCGACTATTCTGGTTAATGAATGTTTTGACACCACTGTTCATAACAGCAACCATATCCACCTTGCCTTTGACAATAAGTATGGCCACTTAGACTTTACTATCCTGGGATCCAACTATCTGCATTGCATTTTGGGATCCCAGTTTGATAGTAGCAGTTCCCATAGTCATTTCTGACCTGCAGAAAGGAATGACTACAGAGCTCTCAAGGATTCTGGAGCCCTCCTCACAAGTTTATTTCTCATAGTCATGATAAAAGGTATATTGTCTGGACCCTTCCAGGTGGGTGAACAGGTCTTACATGATAAATCCACTCTAATATTCCAGACTCCTTAAGCCTTTGGGTCCCTTCCTCTACAGTATAAGAAGAGAGTTCTGGCATTTCAACTTCATTTACTGTGGGTTATCTTTGGACTCATGTTTCAGCTAACCAACCAAATGGAGCCCTTTCTAATCCATCCAGCTAAAACATGGAGCCCAGAACCTCTGCTCAATGGGCTCATACCAATAAATTCAGCCTGATACAATGCTATGTTCCTTCCATCATTACCCCACATCCTTCTATCTATGTCTATGCACATTCCCCACATTTACGTCTGTATACATTAGAAAAATCACGCAATTCTTTCAGTGTGTGGTGTACCTTTTGTTGTATGGGTTGCTTTATTCCTCACTCTTTGGGACCTGCTGGAACTTAAGTCTAGTTATAGGTCTAGAAGCAAAGAGGAGTGGTAGAAGTGGGTCCTGAGGAGAATTGGTGGGGTCTTGTTAGAGGACCTTAGGAGAGGCCATTACAGAGTTCTATGGAAAAATCAGGGTTAACCTCCTCAGAGAGGGTGGAAAGGCTACTTCTATTGGCAAACAAGACTAAGCAGAATTTAGAGACTTGATACCCCCAGCTTCACTGGGATCTTCCCATATGTCCCCATTCTAGTTTTTTAGGGTACTATTCCTTTTCAATCAGTTCTCTCACTTTAACACAAGACCAGTCTGCAAGGCTAGGCATTCAGGTGCATTGCAATTCAGTCACTTTGGGTTTGGTTTTCAGAAATCTCAGTCCTGCAGCTACAGGAGGTAAGGATTTCTTTCAGGACAGACATAGAAGCTGAAGATTTCTTTTTCTTTTTTTTTTTTTTTTTTTTTTTTGACAGAGTCTCACTGTGTCGCCAGGCTGGAGTGCAGTGGCGTGATCTCGGCTCGCTGCAACCTCTGCCTCCCAGGTTCAAGCAATTCTCCTGCCTCAGCCTCCTGAGTAGCTGGGACTACAGGCACTTGCCACCACACCCGGCTAGTTTTTGTATTTTTAGTAGAGACAAGGTTTCACCATGTTGGCCAGGATGGTCCTGATCTCTTGACCTTGTGATCTGCCCGCCTTGGCCTCCAATTTTTTTTTTTTTTTTTTTTTTTTTTGAGACAAAGTCTCGCTCTGTTGCCCAGGCTGGAGTGCAGTGGCGTGATCTTGGCTCACTGCAACCTCCGCCTCCCGGGTTCAAGCCATTCTCCTGTCTCAGCCTCCTGAGTAGCTGGGATTATAGGTGCATGCCACCACACCCAACTAATTTTTGTATTTTTAGTTGAGATGGGGTTTCACCATGTTGGCCAGGCTGCTCTCAAACTCCTGACCTAGATGATCCCCCCACCTCAGCCTCTCAAAGTGCTGGGATTACAGGCATGAGCCACCGTGCCCGGCCCATAGAAGCTTTCAGTTCATTTATGCAGATTTTAAGATGGGAATTTGAAAGCCTAAACTCATCCCTTTCTTTCCCCACTTTCTCCAGCAACCAGCCAATATTATACTCCTCAGTTTAACTAAAATGTTCTCAGGTATCATCAAACACATGGGCACCCAGAACTTGCCTTTTATATGTGTTTGATTGAGAGTATCCAATGGTAATATTTTATATATCTCTATTGCCACATCATGCCATGGAGTACCTAAATACCCTCTTGGCCACTGGAAATAGATTTAAGATTCTGTTCCTCTCTTCTAGTACCAAAATTTGGATGAGTCAGGGTCCCATGAGAGAAGCAGAACTAGTAGGAGGATATATAGAGTACTGAGAGATTTTTTTAACTTTTAATTTTTGTGGGTACATAGTAGGTGTATGCATTTATGGGGTACACGAGATATTTTGATACAGGCATGCCATGCATAATAATCACGTCAGGGTGAATGGGGTATCCAACACCTGGTGCATTTATCCTTCATGTTATAAACAATCCAATTATATTATTTTAGTTATTTTTAAGGTGCAATTAAATTATTATTGACTGTGGTCACCCTATTGTGCTATCAAATACTAGGTCTTATTCATTCTTTTATTTTTTGTACCTATTAACCATCCTTACATCTCCCCCACCCCCACTACTCTTCCCAGGCTCTGGTAACCATCCTTATACTCTCTATCTCCATGAATTCAATTGTTTTAATTCTTAGCTCTCAGAAATGATGAGAGCATGCAAAGTTTGTCTTTCTGTGCCTGGCTTATTTCACTCAACATAATGACTTCCAGTTCCATCTATGTTGGTGCAAATGACCATTTTTTGAATGGCTGAATAGTACTCCATTGTGTAAATGTACCACATTTCCTTCATCCATTCATCTGTTGATAGACTGTTAGGTTGTTTCCAGATATTGGCTATTGTGAATAGTGCCGCAATAAACATGAGAGTGCAGATATCTCTTTGATACACTGATTTCCCTTCTTTTGAGTATATACACAGCAGTGGGATTGCTGGATTGTATGGTAGCTCTATTTTTAGTTTTTTGAGGAACCTCCAAACTGTTCTCCATAGTGGTTGTACTAACATTCATTCCATATATTAGCAACAATGTATGAGAGTTCGCTTTTCTCCACATCCTCTCCAGCATTTGTTATTGCCTGTCTACTGGATATAAGGGACAATTCTTCCCCAGAGCCTCTGAGGGGCCTGTATCCCTGCTAACACCTCGGTTTCAGACTCTGGCCTCCAGAATGTGACAGAATAAATTTTTGCTGTTTTAAGCCACCCGGTTTGTGGTGATTAGTTATGGCAGCCCTGGGAAATGAATACATGGCCACACAATCTTTTTCTGATACTTTGAGTCTTGAGAGTACGTGAGATTGATTGGGCTGGGCCCAGGGCCACTGCAAGGCATGGGAGAGTGTGTTTAGGGAATCAAGGGACATGGGTCATGGCCCTGGTGCTTGTGGTCAGCAGGTTCGCAGGTTCCTGGGGGCAACTGTTGGGTCTGAAGGGTTCTTGGCTACCTTCTCCATTCATGGATGGGCTCTGGGAGCTGGGCCTCAGGAAAGGCAGGGGGAGGGGTGGTCAAGAGTAGCTCAGAGGCGGTCCAACTAGGACCTGAGAGCTTTGGACCTATTTGTGTGGGGAGTGAAGACGAGGTGGCCCTGGAAGGCTCTGCTCAGTTCTTTGCCAAGATGGAAAAACAGCCCATCCCTAGAAAAACTGTTTCCACCACATTGGGCTATTTAGTTAAAAACTGCCCAGTTAGTGGTCTTGGGACTTTGGTCCTGCTGTAGCCACAGACGGCCTGATGTACTGGACAGAGCTGGCTCCCAGGCCCACCCCAGCCCACCTCCCAAATCAGGGGCTTCGAGAACCAAGACTCCCAGTGTCCAGATGCTTGTCTCGTTCTCGAGGATCCCCCGACTGCTCAGGACATTTGGAAGCAGCTCCTCTAATATAATAACGTCATTTTTTCTTTTCTTTCTTTTTTTTTTTTTTTTTTTGAGACGGAGTCTCGCTCTGTCGCCCAGGCTGGAGTGCAGCGGCGCGATCTCGGCTCACTGCAAGCTCCGCCTCCCGGGGTTCACGCCATTCTCCTGCCTCAGCCTCCCGAGTAGCTGGGACTACAGGTGCCCGCCACCGAGCCCAGCTAATTTTTTGTATTTTTAGTAGAGACGGGGTTTCACCGTGTTAGCCAGGATGGTCTTGATCTCCTGACCTCATGATCCACTCGCCTTGGCCTCCCAAAGGGCTGGGATTCCAGGCGTGAGCCACCCCGCCTGGCTTTTTTTTTTTTTTTTTTTTTTTTTTTTTTTTTTTGAGACTAAGTCTCACTCTCTCGCCCAGGCTGGAGTGCAGTGGCGTGATCTCTGCTCACTGCAATCTCTGCCTCCCAGGTTCAAGCGATTTTCCTGCCTCAGCCTCGTGAGTAGCTGGGATTACAGTGCCCATCACCATGCCCATTTTTTTCAATGTCATTTGGTTGTAATGGTGATGAGAAAAAAAAACCAAACCTGATTCCTGGCTGGGGCCACTGTCTGTGTGGAGCCTGCACGTTCTCCCCGTGTTTGTGGGGGTTTTCTCCAGGAACTCCGTTTTCTTCTACATCCCAAAGCTATCAGTGCCTAGGCGTGTCTACACTGTCCCAGTTTGAGTGAGCGTGGGTGTGTGTGTGTCCTGAGAGGGGATGGGGTCCTGGCTGAGGCTGGTTCCCACCTTGCGCTGTCCTGAGCTGCCGGGCTGGGCTCCGGCCCCTGCCACCCTGAACTGGGTAAGTGGATAAATCATGATCTGACTTATTTCTTAATAATCATTCTTTTTTTTTTTAAAAAAGAAAATATATGCTTTTATTTTTCCATGATTACAAACACAACTGAATATCAAATGCACAAAGTAAGAATTATACGGGGAAAAAAAATCAGATACGTTCATATATATCACCTTTTCAAGGCTATTTCCATCCAGAATAACCTTGGTTTGCCAGGGCCAATAGAAAGAAGTCACAAAATCGCCTTAAGTCACAAAATCGCCTTTAGTAAAATTTGTGTGTTTGCTTTCTTCTATAATTCCAATACCTCCACCATCAACGACTTGAGATAGCTGCCAAGGTGTTATATAATCAGTGCCAGTGTCTTCATTCATTCTACAACGAAGGCTGTCACTTCACACTTGGAAGGTTGCACAGCGGCCAGGCAGATGTGCTCCTTGCTTCCCAGACCGGGCGGGCGGGCAGAGACGCTCCTCACGTCCCAGACGGGGTGGCGGGCAGAGGCCTCCTCACTTCCCAGACGGGGCGGTCGGGCAGAGGCTCTCGTCACTTCCCAGATGGGGCGGCCAGGCAGAAGCGCTCCTCACTTCCCAGACGATGGGCGGCCGGGCAGAGGCGCTCCTCACTTCCCAGACGATGGGCGGCCGGGTAGAGACGCTCCTCACTTCCTAGACGGGGCGGCCGGGCAGAGGGCTCCTCACTTCCCAGACGATGGGCGGCCGGGCAGAGGCGCTCCTCACTTCCCAGACGATGGGCGGCCGGGCAGAGGCCCTCCTCACTTCCCAGACGATGGGCGGCCGGGCAGAGACGCTCCTCACTTCCTAGACGGGGCGGCCGGGCAGAGGTGCTCCTCACTTCCTAGAGGGGGTGGTGGCCGGGCAGAGGCTCTCCTCATATCCCAGACGGGGCGGCCAGGCAGAGGCGCTCCTCACTTCCCAGAAGGGGCGGCTGGGCAGAGGCGCTCCTCACATTCCAGACGATGGGCGGTCAGGCAGAGACGCTCCTCACTTCCTAGATGGTGTGGTGGCCAGGCAGAGGCTGTAATCTTAGCACTTTGGGAGGCCAAGGCAGGCGGCTGGGAGGTGGAGGTTGTAGCGAGCCGAGATCAGGCCACTGCACTCCAGCCTGGGCAACATTGAGCATTGAGTGAGAGAGACTCCGTCTGTAATCCCAGCACTTCGGGAGGCCGAGGCAGGCAGATCACTCGAGGTCAGGAGCTGGAGACCAGCCTGGCCAACACGGTGAAACCCCGTCTCCACCAAAAATACAAAAACCAGCCAGGCGTGGTAGTGTGCGCCTGCAATCCCAGGTACTCAGCAGGCCGAGGCAGGAGAATCACGGGAGCCCAAGGCAGGGAGGTTGCAGTGAGCCGAGATCATGCCGCCACACTCCAGCCTGGGCAACAGAGGGAGACCGTCAAAGAAAGAAAGAAAAGAAAGAAAGAGAGAGAGAGAGAAAGAAGGGAGGGAGGGAGGGAAGGGAGGGAGGGAGGGAGGGTGGAAGGAAGGAAGGAAATAATCATTCTTAAAGGTAGGTATAGCTCACAATTATGTTAATGTTTAATATTAAAGTATTTGGGGTCCTTATGTAGATGGTCGGTGATGTTTTTGTGACTAGGAATATGCCATAGGAACTTACCTCTTGTCTATAGCAATTAGCCTATATGGGAAAACTGGTTTCCTTACTGCACTTCAAGTTGCAGTCTCCAAGAACCTCTCAGTGAGCTAAGTGAGGATTCACTGGACCCGCCATGCACCTCTGCCCTTCTGGCCCTTGGGAGGCTCAGACCCCTTCCTGTCTATCCGAGCAGCCGCTTCCCTCTGCGCAGAGGAGAGGAGGCTCCAGTTAGGCACTTCCCGAGGAGGGTTATCAAAATCCCCAGATGTGCCTGCAAGGCCCCTGCCTGACCTTCCCGGCCTGGCGCTCAGGGTGTGGGGGGTGTGGAGGGGGAGCACTGGGGGGCTGTGGGGAGGGCGGCTGCGGGGTGACGGAATGGGGTGGCAGAGAAGAAGGGGTAGAGTAAGATAAGGGAGATGAGGGCTGGGATAGGAGAAGGGAGGAGGGCAGGGACAATGGTGTGGGTGGGGAAGAATAAGGTGGAGAGAGTGGGGAGAATAAGCTGGGGGAGTGGAGTGGGGACAAGGAAGGTAGAGGAATGGGGGGAGGGAAGTGGAGAAGCGGGAACTATGTGGTAGGTGGGAGATTTGAGTGGAGGAGGGGGTAGGAGGAGGTGTTAGAGGGAGGAGGGTGAGGGAGGGAGTAGTGATGGGCCAGGAATGAGCCCCAAGAGGTTGGTTCAGCCCACTTGCCCCAAGAGGGTGGGGAAGAAGAACTGGGTGGGGGATGGGTGGCTGCGTGGAGAGCTGGGGGAGGGGATAGCCCATTCCCTCCCCAGCATCAGCAGCATCAACAACGGGTGTAACTTACTGACTGGTTTCTGCTCAAGTCAGCACTTACTGGGCACCTCCTTATGCCAAGCACAGTGCCCTGGTGGGCAGGTACACCCCACCATGCAGCCCTCCCAGAGCTCTCCACTGGGGGTTGACCTTAGAGCCTGTGCTGGCATCTGTGCTCCAGCCCCTTCGCTATGAGATGAGCACCACCCTTTCCATTTCTCAGATTGAAGCTGACAGGGAGGTAGGGAGAGTGGACTCTCCAGGAGAATGGGGCCCTGGTCACCCCAGAGGACCTGCCAGCTGTCCAAAGGTCTCTGAGTGCTTCGCCAGGGCAGGTGCCCCAGGAAAGGATTGCCAGCAACTGGGGTGTGGCCTGTGCCACCTGGCATTCGCCTGCCTGGCCCTCACAACTCTGGGAGTTTCCCAGGCACGGTGCTGGGGAGCTGGGTCCAGCTGGGCTTCAATACTTGTCCTGCCTGGACCTTCTCAGAGCCTTGGCTTCCTCTTCTTGGCAATGAGGCATCAGCCTTTACCCTCTTTACAGTGCTGTTGAGTGGTCTGTTAGCAGCAAACATTTATTGGACACCTGCCGGGTGCCAGGCCCTGTGCTGGGCTGGATGTGGGGTGGCTGTAGGGCAGCAGGTGGCTGGGGTCCTCTGTGCTTGGAAGGAGATGCAGCTGCCCCAGCCTGGGCATACAGCAGGCCCAGCAAGCATACCAGATTTTCCTTGAACTCTCAACAGGTTGCACGTGCACCCTCGTCCCATCCTCATTGTAGCCTCTTGGGACCGCAGCCCTGAGAGGCAGCCCACCCTTCTGCTGGCCTCCTACCTCTACCCTGGGCTTGCATTTGAGGAACAAGCCCGATCAGCGCCTATAGCCTCTGCCAACAGTCCCCGCATGGTCTGTGGGCCCCTGGGAGCTGCCCTGAGCTAGCATTTCCATTTCCCTTTCTCCATCAAAGAGGTGGCTGCCTTTGTGCTGTCAGTTTGCCTTCACGCTAAGGCCTCGCAGCTTTAGTCAGGGTTGGTTCAGCCCACTAGTCCCTGGCTTGATGAGGGCAGTCACCCTGATAGCACAGGGGATTTCAGGGTGGAGCCCTTTGGAAGCTCCAAGCACCCTTTGAGCCAGGAGGTCCCAGGCTCCCCACTTACTAGCTGTGGAATTTCAAGCCTAAGTTTCCTCTTGGCCTCAGTTTCTAGATCTGTAAAATGAGGCTAATCTACTACTCGCTGGGGCTGTTGTGAGCGTTAAATGTACCTTAGCTGGGGCCAGCACGTAGTCGTGCTTGATAGAAAGAAATAGATGCATTTAAGCTGTTATGAATATTCTGCAAGACTTCGGCACTTTGCCCACCCAGGATCTGTTCTCCTCCTTCCAGCCACTCCTTCCTTCCAGAGCGTGCTGTGGGTGGGGCATGTGACCTGGTCCTAAGCCACTTCCCCATGCCATCCGCTGGCGTCAGGGATTGGCTGGGGGATGGACATGTGATCTACTCAGCCAGTGAGCTCTGTTGGGGGTTTTTCCGGTAATACTGAGAAATAGATTCTTGCTCCTTGGATAGGATTTGAAGCTGAGTGACTTTCTTGGACCATAGGGAGAAACCTTGTCTGAGAATGAAGCCAACAACCTTGGGGCCATCAGTTGAGCCCAGAGCAAGCTGTTCCTGAAGCGCATATATGGGATTTTTTCACCCATCCATGCAACATTTATTGAGTACTATTGTGCTAGGTACCACTCCAGTTGCTGGGGTCACAGCTGGGAACAAGATAGTTCCCACCTCACAGATGACACAGTCCTGCTTAAGACCTTTGCTGAGGCCGGGCGCGGTGGCTCACGCTTGTAATCCCAGCACTTTGGGAGGCCGAGGCGGGGGGATCACGAGGTCAGGAGATCGAGACCACGGTGAAACCCCATCTCTACTAAAAATACAAAAAATTAGCTGGGCATGGTGGCCTGTAGTCCCAGCTACTCGGAGAGGCTGAGGCAGGAGAATGGCATGAACCCGGAAGGTGGAGTTTGCAGTGAGCCGAGATCGTGCCACTGCACTCCAGCCTGGGCAACAGAGTGAGACTCCGTCTCAAAAAAAAAAAAAAAAAAAGACCTTTGCTGGGAATGCTCTTCCCCCAATATCTCCGTGTCTCCATGGCTCTCTCCTACATCTCCTTCAAGTCTTTTTCTTTTTTTGAGACGGAGTCTCACTCTGTCACCCAGGCTGGAGTGCAGTGGCGCGATCTCAGCTCACTGCAGGCTCCGTCTCCTTGGTTCACGCCATTCTCCTGCCTCAGCCTCCCGAGTAGCTAGGACTACAGGCGCCCGCCACCACGCCCAGCTAAGTTTTTGTATTTTTAGTAGAGACGGGGTTTCACCGTGTTAGCCAGGATGGTCTCGATCTCCTGACCTTGTGATCTGCCGGCCTCAGCCTCCCAAAGTGCTGGGATTACAGGCGTGTGCCACCGTGAGCCACCTTCAAGTCTTGATTCACAGGTTATCCCCTCCGAGGCACGCCCTGACTGGCTCAAAATTACATGCCCACAGACCTCGCCTACCCTTTCTGATTTATTTTACTCCTTAGCACCTGTAACCATGTGACATACTCTATGAAATACTTATCTATTTTGTTCATTCTCTGTCTCTCCCACTAGAATGTCAGCTCCGTGAGGGAAGGGATTTTCATGTGCTTTTCACTGTGGATCCATAGAACTGGGTACCCGGAAAAGCGTCTGGCATAGAAGGGTGCTCAGTATTGAATAAATAAGTAGCCAGGGGTCTCAGGAGGTGGCAGTGCCATGGCAGTTTGAAGGCTTCCGAAGGAGCCATCCACTTGAGAAGCCCCCAGGGGAGAGCACAGCATGTGGCTGCTGTGGCCAAGCAATTCTCTTCTGACTTAAACCAGCTGGATTAATTTTTTTTATTTCAGGGCAAGCCGGTGGTCACTTTCAGCCTTCAGGGACGCCTGAGTTGTGCTTGGTAGCCTGCAATACTGGAGAGCTGCCCCTGGAGGGCGCAAGAGAATCCCGTTGCTGCACTCGGACGCGCAGTCGCTAGACAGGAGAGATGACGGTGGTGGTGGCAGTAATGGAACATTTGCCTTTAGGCCTCTTTTAACTTTCACAACAGCCCTACAAGACAGGTACCATTATCCCCATTTCCTAAGGGAGGAAACCAAGGCGCAGAGAGGCTAAGTAACGTGCTCACAGTGCCTCAGGGTTAAGTGGCAGAACCAGAAAAGAACCAGAAGGAAAGGAGATAAAAGTCATCATTTTTCTGTACACCCAGAGGGAACCCAGGAGGGGCCCTGGATGGAGGCTATTGTCCTTTGGGGCTCATTGAGCTGGGGTGTGACCCCTCTCGGGCCTGCTGGAGCCTCCACCCCATCTCCCTGCTGCACGTCTCCCAGCAGTGGCCTGTGTCCTCTTAACTGTGCAGCCAGATCGGACCTGCTCAGCTCCAGGTGAAATGGACAGAAAGCCCCATCCCTGCCCGGTCTGAGGATTGGGAAGGCTTCCTGGAGGAAAACACGCTTAACTGGAGACCTGAAAGAGGACTAGGAGATAGGCAGGTGGAGACGTGTGGGCAAAGACCTGAGGGTATGGGGGTGAGTGATGAATTTCTTCAGAGGCTCTTGGCATGAGTAGAGTGAATGTTTACCCCAACCCAATGAGGCAAATGCACCGCAACTTTCCTAGCCCACATTTCCATCTGTTTGCCCTTTACTGTAAACATTCAGAAGACGCATCCACCTCCTTCCACTCTGGCAGAACAGAGGACTTTATCTGCATGCCAAGCTCAGATTATCTGTAGCCCAATCTCAGAGCTGTCTGCTCTCTGAGCACCGGGCTTTGTAGTTTCCAGACCAGCCTCTGGGACAGGAAGCGGGGGGCTCAAGGGCTGTAGGGCCAGTGCCTTGCAGAGGCTGGGAATCCCCTTCTCAGGACCCGAAGACCCTGGAAACTGGAAGCCCCCCACCCACACAGAGGCACCCTGCCCCATAGCTGGCTCAGCTTCCAGCTCCCTGGGGTGCTGGCCTCCTTCGGGGAGATATTTTACAACCAAAGCTTTCTTCTTTTATCTCCAGCAGCAGTGGGTGGGGTCAGGCTGCCTGGGCTGCAATCCCACCTGGCCACTTGCATCTCTTAGTTAACCTCTCTG
This sequence comes from Nomascus leucogenys, assembly GCF_006542625.1. Taxonomy (NCBI): domain Eukaryota; kingdom Metazoa; phylum Chordata; class Mammalia; order Primates; family Hylobatidae; genus Nomascus; species Nomascus leucogenys. The sequence continues at coordinate 47,724,191 of NC_044394.1, forward strand.
AGCTTTACTTACCTTATCTGGAAAATAGGTTGAATGGCTTATTAATTGTGATGTGCGTACAGCAACGTCTGGCACATAATCAGTGCGACTCTCATTATTGTAGTACGAATGTGATTTGATGCTGTAATTTCTCTTCTCTTCAGTGTGCTGGGGTCTTCTTCTCTCAATACTACAAGTAATGAGCGTCCAGCATGGATGTGAAGGGACACTTTCTGCACCTGGAGTTTCAAGATGCCACTGGGGAAAGGGGAGGCTGCTAGCAAACACCATTTTGGAGGGGGCTCTATGTAGGAGAAAAGTATCCTAGCCTAGAGGCCAGAACTCAGATTTTCTAAAGGGGATTCAGGCGGCTAGTGGATAGTAGAGGGCCAGAAAGGAGGTCCCCAAGAAGGAGGCTTCAGGGTGGGGTGTGAGGGGATCCTCAGGCAGACTGGGGAGCTGAGCCTGTTGTAACCGAGCGAGTTAGGGAGAAACGCCGCACTTTGAGACGAATTCAGGAGTCCTTTATTAGCCAGCGCCTGAGAGACAGCTAGTGCTCAAAATTCTCTCAGCCCCGAAGAAGGGGCTTGATTTTCTTTTATACTTTGGTTTAGAAAGGAGAAGTGGGGGTCTAGTTAAAACAATCTTACAGAAGTAAAGCAGGCAAAAAGTTAAAAGGATAAATGGTTACAGGAAAGCAAACAGTTCCAGGTGCAGGGGCTTAAAATCTATCACAAGGTGATAGACGCGGGGCTTTGGGCGTTATCAACCGGACACAAATGCGGGGGCTTTGGGTGCTATTAACCGGGCGAATTCCTGGGAACTGCGGATATAGCTTGCCACAATATCTTATCAGTTAATTGCATTCTTGGATGTGCTGGGGGTCGGCTTGCACAAGTTAAGTCCTTGAGGAAGGGGGTAGGTAAGGGGCTGCAAGTCAAAGAGCCAAGATGGAGTCTGTCTGGCTCAGCTAAGAGGGAGTCAATTCAGGTTAAAAACAAGGTAGGATATCGCAAGCCCACTTAACAAGGGCAGCAGGACCCCAAGAAGAAAAGCTTTAGGGGTCTCCACGGTGGGCCCAGGGCAATTCCACACAGGTCTCTGAGGCCCCACAGACAGGAGAGCTGTGACGACTCCCCTAGCGCCCAAGAAAGCAAGGAGGTGGTGGGCGAGAGGCTCCCAGAGGCCTTGGGGCACTAGAGGGGAGATGGAGCCGAGAGAGAGTGGCTCTGCAGGCCCCCCTCTGAGAGAGTGCATGAGGTGTGGCCCCAGGCCCAAGGGTGGGTGGGTCCACAGGGTGAGGGAAGGGAGGAGAGAAAGAGGAGGAGGAGGTGGTGGCCACAGCGGGATGGTGCTCAGCCAGGTTCAGCTTCGTGGGAAAGGTCCCAGGTGGGCCGGGCTAGCACTGGGGATGCCCTGGCTCTGTGTCTCAGTTGGGTGGCTGACTCCTCCTGGAATGCATCCCTGACATCCTCCAGGCTGGCTTGGGGCTCCTCTGGGGACACACAGTGCCCAGGCTTCCGGCCTCCCGCCTCTGGCTCCCTGTGGGCTCAGCTGCTCCCCCACAAGCCTGCGAGCCACTGCAGAGTGAGGGCAGGCTGTCCTTGCCGTCCAGATGCCTGGCACAGGAGGGGGATCTCAACCTTCGGGGTATGGGCTGACTCAGTGGGTTTCTCCTCCCTCCAGCTCTAACCTGCCTGTGGAATAAACAAATCATTCCTCTGGGTTGTCTAGCTGGGGCAGGCCCCAGGGCGACGCCCCTTTGAGGGGAAAATGGGGGCATTCCAGTTTCCATGAGCCCTGGGACTCCCCTCCTTCCCACCACTGCTGCCTACCCTCCCGTTCCAGGTACGCACGCTTCCTCCCTTCTGACGGTTCCTGCTGCTGGAGTCGTCCTTCCTGAAACCCTGCCTTTGCTTAGCCTCATCCCCATCTCTCAGTCCCATCCTGCAGCTGGGCAGGCAGTGCTGGGCCCCGGAAATGCCCTCTGCCTCCCTGGAGCACGTGGCCTGTGATTTTCCTTGAGCACAGCACTTTGTGACTTTGATGTAAACATCAAACACAGCCCCCTTTCCTGTCTTCGCATCCAGGAAATAGGTTAGTTTCAGACAAGCCTGCTTGCCGGAGCTCAGCAGACACCGGGCCTTCCGGGCAGGCCTGGCCCACCGTGGGCCTCAGAGCTGCTGCTGGGGCATTCAGGTAAGCGGCTGTCCTCGGGCCTTCTGCCTGTGTCCTGCCACCAGGGCCACCCCAGGGGGCTCCGGTGGGAGACCCGGCAGAGGGTGAACCCCCCCATCCATGAGTGAGAAACCCTGGTGGGGTGTGACATCCTCCCCCAGAGTGTGTGCGGAGAGTGTGAGCGGCAGGGCCTCCCTCTCAGGCTGGGGGCTTGGGCTGCAGGAAATCCAAACTGGCTTTGTAAGCCTGATTCCTCACCCAGAGCCGGCTCTCCGTTGGCGTTGGGACCAGAGACCCCACAAGTGGCCTGTTTGCCTGGACATCCATCTGTACATCCCCAGGTAAGTGGTGCCTGGGTGGAGGGGCACCTGGCCACCGTCTCCATGGTGGGCTGTGTCTGGAGGAGGAGGACAGAATATTAACTGGGAGTCAGGAGGTTGCTGGGAGGACCAGGAGGACTGGAGGACTGGGCTGGGTGGTGACCGGCTGGAGATGGAGGCAGACAGGGCTTGTGGCCATGCTGAGGGAAGCAGCTCCCCCTCCAGAGGCTTGGCTGAGCGGGGCTGTTCAGGGGACACGGTGAGACCTGCTCGGTCCCTGGGCTCCTTCGGGGCCCTGTCTTGCTGCATCCTTGGCTGGAAGGAAACCTCCAGAGAAAGTGCATGTGCACTCTGGCCCCCAGGCCCTGTGAAGATGAGGGGGCTGCTCACCAGGGCCGTGAGCTCCATCAGCAGAATGCTGTGATTCCTGTGTGGAGTCCAGGGCAGGCTTGAGCATTTGTAGGCAAGCTCAGGTTAGAGGAAGACCTGGAGAGAGAAAGAGCAAAACACCGAGTTCTGCTCAACTGCTGTGTGTTCTCAGCAAGTTGCTTGGCCTCTTTGACCTCAGTTTGTGCATCTGTTAAATGCACATGCAGATATGGGCACCTGGCAGGTGCCTGGTTCCCGACTGTTGGTGAGAGGCTGGGAAATGTGTCCCAGGTAGGAAGGATCCCTGACAGAAAGGAACAGGAGTTCATGAGGTGAGCAGCTCGAGATGATTAATTACTCTCCTCTTGGTTAGAACAACAGGCAGACAGGAGGTGCTTAATAATGCCTTGCTGAGAGATGAGGGTCAGGGACTCCTCAGGTGCCACCTGTGAAGGTGCCTCCTGCTGAATCCAGAGCTTTCTTTTCCTCTTCTCACCAGCCCTCCAGCCTCAGCTCCGCTGCCCTGACAGTGTTGCGGGTGGGGGTGGGGGGTGTTGATGTGCACACTCTGGAGCCTGGGGGCCTGGCTTCATATTCTGGCTCTGCCACTCACCAGCTGTGTGACTGGACCAGTCACCGCATCTCTCTGTGCTTCTCTCCCAGGGCTCTCGGGAGGATAAAGAGTGATTGTATCCATACTGCCTGGCACATACAGGTGCTGCAGAAACGTCTCGCTAAAGCCCTCATTGTCCTCATAGCTCTGGGTGGCCTCGGGCTCTGGACTCCACAGTTCCTCTATACTCTCCAGGGCTGCAGCACCCAGACCACCCCGTGCTGACCACTCCCTGCTCCATCCGAAGGTACAGGGTTAAGGCAGCCGTTCTCATCAGAGCCAATTTTGTCTCCTCCCATCTCCCTGGGACAGTTGATAGTGCCTGGAGACAGTTTGGGTTGTGACCCAGCGGGTGTTACTGGCATCTAGCAAGTCCAGGACAGAAATCCTGTGAACAGCCTACAAGGCCCAGGACAGTCCCACGCTGTCCCATTGCCTCTGTCAGCCCCTATCCTCCTGACTCACACCACCTTTTCCCATCTCCCTTTTACGTCACAGAGCTTGAGACCCAGAGAGGGACCGCTGCTTGCTGAGGTCACACAGGCAGTGGAGGCCGGAGTTGGGGGCCTCACTAGAGGGGCGGTGGAGGGGTATTGTTCAATCAACAGACACTTAGAGAGTGTGCTGGGTTGGGGAATCTGACCCTGACCCCGCACCAGCCTGGCTCTCCAGGGTCTCCTAATAGACATTTGCTGGAGTGGTCAGTGCTGGCTGCTGCATTAGACAGACCTGAGTTCAAATCCCGATGGCCCCTTGCAGGCTGCATGTTCTGAGCGTGACATTGACCTCTCCGAGCCTCAGTTTCTTTAGCTGAGGAGTGGGATAACAGTTCCCACCAAATGGAGTTGTGGTGAGAATTAGAATAAATGGCTAATGCTCACGAAGGGTAGTGCAGTCCCCAGCACAGAGGCTGTTGTGGTTGTCCTTACACACTTGACAAATATTTGTTGGGAGGAAGCAGGAGCTTCCATAGAAAACAAGACAGAGCCGTGGGCCCTTCCTCGGGGATCTCAGCCTGGTCAGGGACCGAGGAGCAGAGACAGAGGCCATCAGGGCTGTGATGTGGGAGGATGGGGACCCTGGAAGCCTAGGGGAGGTGCCTGACCCAGGCTGGGGAGGGGGCGGGGCTCATGGGATGCTTCTGAGAGGATGGGACAATGGAGGAGGCCTGAAGCCTGAGGCCCAGGAGAAGGATGCAGCGCAGTTCTGGGCCGAGGTAACAGCCTGTGGCCAGGATCCTCAGGACGGGCCCCTCCTCTCCCGCCATCCCCCACCCAAGGAAGCCCTTGTGGCCCCTCACCCCTCCCCAGGTGTCAGGTTCCACCGGTGCTCAGAGGCGTCCCCACCCATCCCAGCGGAATGCAGACCTTTGTAGGTACCTGGTATATTGAGCACCTACTCTGTGCCTTGCTGGTATGGGTAGGGGAATAAGACAAAGGCTCCACTCCCATGGTGCTTACATTCTGGCAGGGACAAATGTACTATGTCACCAATAGATACAATATCATCTTTTAGGTGGTGAAGAACAATAAAGCTGGGTCAGGGCTAGAGACAGAAGGAGAGGCTATTTTAGAGAGGGAGGTCAGGGAAGGCCTCCTGGAGGAGGTGACTTAGGCAGAGACCTGAATAAAGTGGAAGGTGTTGGGGGAAGAGTGTCCAGGCAGAGGGAACAGACAGCACAAAGGCCCCGAGGCTGCACCATGCCTGGTTTGTCCAAGGGACATGAACGAATAACACGAGGAGGCCCGTGTGGCTGGAGGGGAGTGAGTGGCGGGGGGTGATGGACATCACGAAGGGCCTTGGGGGCCACCCTGAGGACTGGCATTTTCACCCCGAGTGAGGTAGGAGCCTAGAGCTTCAAGCAGAGAAGAGGAGGATGTGCTGGCATGACGGGGACCAGCAAGTCTCACCCCAGGGAGTCCCTGTAGCCCCAGTGCCGGGTACCTTCACTGGCCCTGCTTTCCAGAGGAGGTCTGGCGGGCTTCACTCGCTGCTCAGGCTGCACTGTGACCATGTAGTGGGTCCACGATTCCACGATTTGAATCCAATCCCTGCAGTCAGGAAAGACATATGAAGGAGGAGCCTGTCGCCATGGCTAACTGCAGCTGTGTGGCTCATGGTGTCACCAAGCTGGCATGTGCTGATGACCAGTGCCTATGCTGCCTCTGTTGGTGGGCACAGGTGGCCCAAGCACAGCTGGGGGATTAAGGAGCAGGAAACACGGCTTCAGAGGGACTTAGGGTCTCAGGCAAGGACTGGGGGTTCAGAGAGAGAGAGAGAGAGCCAGGAGCTGGAGTGGGAACAAGGTGGTGGTGGGGCAGTAGGAGGAGGTGGGGCAGTGAGGGGCTGGGACCCCATTCCTGCAGAGCCTTGGGTGGGGACACGTCAAGCCTCTGGCTGGGGGGACATGCGGAGCCTCTGGCTGGGGGGACACGTGGAGCTTGTGCTGCTCTTGCCCGCTCCCACCGGGTCCAGTGGCTTTGGTGTGATACCTCTGCTCTGACGATGGGCATGTAATGGGGGCTTTTGATGCCCAGAGAATGTTCTGTGAAACAGTAGACCTTCAAGGCTTTGCTGATTAGGTGTGGGAATTAAGTGACGCTGAAAGAGGTCCTTCCATGTGGTCTTCTCGGAGCCTTTAATGTGCTTTTCACAGCATTTGAAACTGTATTTGACCCCTTGACTCTTTTTTCCTTTGAAGCATGTTTGGGGAATCTGATCTGTCCACAACAGTTGTAATCTAGCACTGCCTTTACCCAGGGAGGCCGGGTGAATGGTGGGATTCCAGGCAGGTCCTTCTGACCAGGCTCCAAGGCTTCCTCCCATTGTCCTCCCAGGGCCTGGGCTGTGACCATGGGGCAGGTGCCCCGTGGCTGCTCTTCTGTGATCCTGGGGCTGTAAGCCCTGGGAAGGCCAAACTAGGATCTCTGAACCATGAGCTCAAGAGGAAGCCAGCGGCGGTCAGCCCAGGGAGAACCGTAGGCCAGGCTTGGGGAATGGACAGGCTCACTGGGGACTGAGGGATGGGGCTCCTAACCCAAGTCCTGCCCGTTGGGGTGGCCCAGGCAGGTCGAGGGCTGGGGTGGGTCTCATGGTGGGTGTGTGTTCTGGGAGGGCCACGAGTCTGCAGGGACACAGCTGAGAACAGAAACATCTGATCCCCCGCCTGGGGTCTGGGGTCACCCCCCAGGGAGCTGCAGATCAGTGCAGCTCACTGACAGCAGACACTCCTGCTAGCCGCTGCATGGCAAATGCTCCTGCCTCTTGCCCCTGGACTTTTCATCTCTGCCACCTCTGCCCACCTTCTCTAGCCTCCCCAGCATCTCTGGCCATGGGGTCCCTGGGAACTTGGGCCCCATGTTTTACTAGTGAGGACAGTCCAGAAAGGCCCCAGGGGTGGAAGAGGAGGCACCCACCACCCGACTTGACTGCTGTGGGGTGGTGCTTGTGATTACGGTTGTCCTTGTGGGCAGAAGGACAGGGAAGCTGGGACGCAGCCGAGATGCCCAGGAAGAGAGCCTGCCTCTGGGACTCCTTAGCCTTGGGTCATAGATGGCAGCCCTGGGCTGGGCGCTGAACCTCCCTCATCTCCTCCTCTGCCCTAACTTGCTTCCAGCTACCCAGGCTGCACCTGCGGCCACGTGGGGAGGAGCTTCTCAAACTCTGTTGGCGACAGTTTCCTGCCACAGCTTCCTGCCCCAGAGACCAGCTTTGCTAACCTGCACCCATGGTCCTTGGACAAGCCCTCAGTTTTCTGCATCATCCTGCGTCCTCATGCTTTATGGGAGTGGCTCCATGAGTCTTCAAGGAAGGGTTGGCTGGGTTGGAGAAGATGGAGGGGAGAGGGAAGGGTGCACTGGGTGGAGGGTGCTGTGTGGATGAAAGTATGAACATCCATTTGAAGGAAGGCAAGTAGCACAGCTCAGCTAGGGCAGAGGGCTGGGGAGATCCAATGCAGTAGCCAGTAGGGTCTTGAGCAAGGGAGGCCTTGGGGAAGAATTGCCAAGGAGCAACTTGCAGACTCTGGAGCTCAGCTCTGTGGAAATAGACTGTGGGGTTCAGCCAGCCACAGGCAGCATGAGCGTGCCATCTGGATCTTAGGTTGGTTGTATTAATGGAAACAGTTGGTGGAGATCAAAGGAGATGATGCCAGCACCAACCGACCTCAGTCGGGCAAGAGATCTGGGCTCTGGGAGAGGTGGGTGTGGCAGCATGTATAGCTACTGACAGGATGACCCAAGTAAGGCAACGGGGGTAAGGAGAGTGAGCAGGATGGTCAGAGGGCAGAGGCAAGCCCGGGAGTTTGTGAAGGACCAGAGAGGTCTGTGAGGCTCAAGCAGGAGGGAGGAGTCATCGGTGTCAGCCACTCAGGGGACCCAGGATTGAGGAGGTCACAGAGTGCTTGTCTGGTGCCCACAGACTGCCAGGGGTGCTATCAGTGCTGGAGAACAGCCTAGGAGGTGGGCGCAGACCAGGTCTGGCTGAGAGGCTGGGAGTCAGGGATATAGAGACAGGAGTGTAGACAGCCCTTAATCACTTTTCCTATTTTCATTAGCATTTTTAGTGTCCATTGTGTTTGTAGCTTCCAATTCCTTTCCCCTTTAATTAAAAATTTGGAGTATAATTTACATACAATAAAATTTTTATATCATTTTAGTGAAAAATTCTGAGATCTGACAAATGCATACAGCCCAGAGACTACCACATCAATCAAGATACAGACTATTCCCCCGAATTCCGTCCTGCCCTCTGTCGTCACTCCTTCCCCGACTCCCAGCACCCAGCAACCCCTGGTGCGTTTTCCATCCCTATAGTTGTGTGTGGAATCACACAGTTTGTAGCCCTTGGAGCCTGGTTTCTTTCACCCAGCCTGAGGCCTTTGTGATGCATCCACGGAACTGCGTGTCTCTGTATGCTGTTCCACTTATTGCTGAGTAGAATCCCACTGTAGGCATGTCCCACAGTGTATCTTATTCATCTGCTGGGAAACATGTAAGTTATTCCTAATTTTTGGCAATTGTGGCTAGAACTGCTATAGATGTTCCTATGTAGGTTTTTGTGTGAATGTAAATTTCCATTTCTTTAGAGTGAATACCTAGGAGCCTTCATGACTTTTTTTTCTTTTTTTGAGATGGAGTTTTGCTCTGTTGCCCAGGCTGGAGTGAAGTGGTGTGATCTCGGCTCACTGCAACCTCCACCTCCTGGGTTCAAGCGATTCTCCTGCCTCAGCCTCCTGAGTAGCTGGGATTACAGGTGCCTGCCACCATGCCCGACTAATTTTTTTTGTATTTTTAATAGAGATGGGGTTTCACCACGTTGGCCAGGCTGGTCTCAAACTCCTGACCTTAGGCGATCTGCCCGCCTTGGCCTCCCAAAGTGTGAGCCACTGGGCCCAACCCTTAATTTTTGTATTTTAATGGAAACGGGGTTTCTTTTTTTTTTTTTTCAATTTAGATGAAACCATTTAGATGGAAGAAGATGCCATCTAGGACTTCCATAGGTAAAGAGAAGTCAGTGGCTAGCTTCTTTTTTTTTATTAATTTTTTTTGCACACAAAACAATAAACATTTTCTAAAAATACATACAAACAAAAAGATGCATATCAAACATATTAGGAAGGTTGCACATGGGAAGACGGGGAATAGAAATGGGGGGTGGGAATTAAAGAAAATAAATGAGAGAGGGACTTTGTATGGATCAATGATAATAACTCAATCCTCTATTTGACAAAGAAGAAGGAGCAGGAAGAGGAAGAAAAAGCAAGTGGGATAAAGGATCAGAAAGGGAGGAAAATAGAAAAAATTAGAGTATGACTCCAGGGTAGACCTGTTTTGTTGTCGCTGGGTTGGTTGGTTGGTTTGTCTGTTGTATTTTTCATATGTTTCGCCATGTTGGCCAGGCTGGTCTCGAACTCCTAGCCTCAAGTGATCAACCCACCTCGGCCTCCCAGAGTGCCGGGACTACAGGTGTGAGCCACCACGTCCAGCCCCCACATTGCGTCTGGCCTCCGTGGTAGACCTCCCAGACGGGGCGGCCGGGCAGAGGTGCTCCCCACATCCCAGACGGGGCGGCCGGGCAGAGGCGCTCCTCACTTCCCAGACAGGGCGGCCGGGCAGAGACGCTCCTCACTTCCTAGAAGGGGTGGCGGCCGGACAGAGGCGCTCCTCACTTCCCAGACGGGGCAGCCGGGCAGAGGCGCTCCTCACTTCCCAGACAGGGCAGCCGGGCAGAGGCGCTCCTCACTTCTTCCCAGATGGGGTGGCCGGGCAGAGATGCTCGTAACTTCCCAGACGGGGCGGCCAGGCAGAGGCGCGCCTCACTTCCCAGACGGGGCAGCCGGGCAGAGGCGCTCCTCACTTCTTCCCAGACGGGGCGGCCGGGCAGAGGCGCTCCTCACTTCGGAAACGGGATTTCACCGTGTTGGCCAGGCTGGTCTCAAACTGCTGGCCCCATGTGATCCACCCGCCTTTGTCTTCCAAAGTGCTGGGATTACAAGCGTGAGCCACTTCACCCAGCCGCTTCATGACTTTTTAAAAACACTCTTGTGGAATGGTGACCTTTTTCTCCAGGTGGAGCCACAAATGCAGTCCCTTGTGAATCTCTGGAACACCCACCTGTCTGTAACTGTTGGGACATCCAGGACCCCCCTCAAGCTTGGCCCTCCCAACCTCACTGTCACAATTAATCGGGTTACAATGCAGATCCTGGCCCCTCCTCCAGCTACTTGGACCCAGACCTCACCTGATTCCCATTCCAGTACCTTCCTGTCAGCTCCAGAGCCCATCCCTGGACACCCAGGGCAGAGGGAGCTTTCACAAAAGCATTCATTTTACCCGTTGGTTGTATTTGCATAACTAAGAAGGGCACTCAAAGTCAATTCTCCAATGCAAACTTATGCCTGAATAGCCTTGCTGGGCCTATCTTAGTAGAGAAACAACTCATAACCGCTATGGAGAGGTATTTTTTCCCAACATTCTATGAAAACTTACAAATATGCAGAAAATAGAATTAACTGTACACCAATAAGTCACCCGCTAGATTCTCCAGTTTATGATTTGCTGTAATTGCTTTATCACGTACAGTTGATCAACACTGTTTGTGGAGTTCTTCTTTGTGAGTTCGCCTACTTGTTAAATTTATTTGAAACCCTAAAACCAACATGGCACTTTTGTGGTCATTCTCAGACATACAGAGTGGCAAAAAGATGAGTCACTCGATACACATGTTCCCACCGAGGCTGCACAAGGCAAATGCTCTCATGCTGCAGATAAGTGTCTTTTTCATGTTCTTTTTTTTTTTTTTTTTTTGAGACAGAGTCTCACTCTGTCGCCCAGGCTGGAGTGCAATGGCGTGATCTCAGCTCACTGCAACCTCCACCTCCCAGGTTCAAGCAATTCTGCTTCAGCCTCCCGAGTAGCTGGAATTACAGGCACCTGCCACCGTGCCAGCTAATTTTTTGTATTTTTAGTAGAGATGGGGTTTCACTGTGTTGGCCAAGATGGTATTGAATGCCTGACCTTGTGATCCGCCTGCCTTGGCCTCCCAAAGTGCTGGGATTACAGGCGTGAGCCACCATGCTCGGCCTATTTTATCTTTTTAAAGAGTTTCGCCTATTTTATCTTTTTAAAGAGTTTCGCGCTTGTTACCCAGGCTGGAGTGCAGTGGCCTGATCTCGGCTCACTGGAATCTCCGCCTCTTGGGTTCAAGAGGTTCTCCTGCCTCAGCCTCCCAAGTAGCTGGGATTACAGGTGCCTGCCACCACCTCTGGCTAATTTTTTGTATTTATGGTGGAGACGGGGTTTCACCATATTAGCCAGGCTGGTCTCGAACTGCTGATCTCAAGTGATCCACCCGCCTTGGCCTCCCAAAGTGCTGGATGACAGGCATGAGCCGCCGCACCCGGCCTCACATATTTTGAATGTTTTTGCTTTTTGTTGGTGATTTCACTGGTTAACATGGCCCCCAACCATAGTGCTGAAATGCTGTCTAGCATTCCTAAGGGCAAGAAGTCTGTATGTGCCTTATGGAGAAAACATGTCAGATAAGCTTATAGTTACAGTGCTGTTGGCTAAGAGTTCAATGTTAGTGAATCAACCATGTATATTAAATAAGGTGCCTTTAAACAGAAACTCACAAAAAAACAAGGTTATGACTTGATCAGTTGATGAAAATGTAAACAGAGTTTCCTAGAAACCTAACTCTGTATTTCCCCTAGGAGGGATAGTTCTATATTTGCTAATTCAGTGTTTGCGTTGACTTTATAGAACTACAGAGAACAGGAATCAACTGTGTCTATCTGGCTGTCTATCCTTTTATCCATCCCTCTCGCTCTGTTCGTCCATCAGTCAATGTTACTTTTGGGATGCTCTCAAATTCGATTACAGTGCTCAGTTCCCATCGCTCCTAAACATTTCTGCACGCAGATCGTTACCTAGGGTTCAATATTTTATGTTTCTTTTTTAATTGAGGGAGGGCAAATACAATGTAATGAACACATCTTAAGTGTACGTTCTCTTAGTTTTGGGAAAATCAGACACTTGGGTAACCCGTCCTGTGAATATACAGGACGTCACCATTACCCCAGAAAGTTGAGGGCAGGCAATTTTAAGTTATCTGCCTTACCAGATATCCATCTGTCTAAATAGCCTTAATTCCTCCTCCCCTCAATCACACGTTTTGTTTAATAGCTGTATCAGAGTTCACTTTGAGATTAAACCCTAATGTATTTAACCAGTCCCCTAGGGATGGATATTCAAATTAGCGTATGCGCTGTAGAAACTTGCGAAGGAAGGCAGAGGGCAGGGCGAGGGGGCCTGCTAAGGCCAAGAGGAAAGGGTCAGCGGAAGGGACAAGGGAGGCTGAGAGGTAAGGCCCTTGGGTGAGCAAAGCTGGGTGCGGCCCCAGGGCCTCTGCGCATGCCGTCCTCTCTGCCCAATGCACTGTCCCGCGCGCTTTTTGAAAAGTTGGCTCCTCCTCCTTCAGCCCTCCACTCAAATGCTAGCTCCTCGGAGAAGGTGACCATCCTAGCTACAGCCACCTCTTCTCTCTCTTAATGTCACTCCACTTATTTCCTTTGTAATGCTGACCTCAATCTGTAATTATTGTTTTTGTTTCTTTCTCAGTTTATCTCAGGGCTCTTCCTCCTTAGAGTGTTGCCTTCGGGAGGGCGGGGTGGGACCGCGTCTGCCTCAAGCGTGCTTATCCCCAGCACCGGGCCCGAAACACAAGAATTCAGCACGTCGTTGGGACATGAAGGGATGGGTACAGGTGTTGGTGCTTGGGGACCAGTTGGCATTCCTGGGCGTCCACATAATGTCTCTGGAAAGTCAGATGGGGATTTGGGACTTCTCGATCTGTGCCCAGCAGGCTGCGGCTTCTCTCCAGGTTGACTCTGGCACAGAGCAGACTCTGCCCCCTTGGCGCTCTCAGCCTGCGGCACTGATACTCTCCACGCGGCGTCTCTCGCGCCGTCTCTGGGCCCAACGCACCGGGTTCAGGAAGGCCCTGATGTGCCTCTGACCCTCTGTGAACCCGCAGGTTTGGGGAGGCCCAGGGGCGATGCCAGACCCCGCGGCGCACCTGCCCTTCTTCTACGGCAGCATCTCGCGCGCCGAGGCCGAGGAGCACCTGAAGCTGGCGGGCATGGCGGACGGGCTCTTCCTGCTGCGCCAGTGCCTGCGCTCGCTGGGCGGCTATGTGCTCTCGCTCGTGCACGACGTGCGCTTCCACCACTTTCCCATCGAGCGCCAGCTCAACGGCACCTACGCCATTGCCGGCGGCAAAGCGCACTGCGGACCGGCAGAGCTCTGCGAGTTCTACTCGCGCGACCCCGACGGGCTGCCCTGCAACCTGCGCAAGCCTTGCAACCGGCCGTCGGGCCTCGAGCCGCAGCCGGGGGTCTTCGACTGCCTGCGCGACGCCATGGTGCGCGACTACGTGCGCCAGACGTGGAAGCTGGAGGTGAGAGCGCGAAGAGGGGCAGTCGAGGGTTTTGGAGGATAGGAGGGAGGAAAAGGTCGTCTTCTCCATTCAGTCCCCTTTGGAAGCTGGAGAGGTGGGGCACTGGTTGGGGAAGAACCTGAAGGGAGGCCTCAGAGGCAGGGGCTCCGTGGTGGCGGTCGCCTTCCGCAGGCTGAGCGATGCTATGGTGCTCTACCATGCCAGATGGGAAGGTGGAGGTACGCACTGGGCCGGGCGAAGGCGAGGCTTGGAATGGGGGCGGGGCTGAGAGGAGGGTGCACCGAGCTAGGGTGAGCCCTTAGGGTAGGGCGGCTGTCCGGGAAGATGGGCTGTAGTCTTCCACAGGCTGAGTGACACCACCATGCACAACTACCTGAATTAGGTCTTCAAGCTGGAGATGCGCTTGGGGCCGGGCTGGAAGGTGGGGGTCGTTCCTCCCTAGCTGGATTGGGGAGGGGACCACGGAGATGGCGCGGAGGTGGTCCTCGCCAACCTGCATAACACGCGCCAGGGACGCCTGGGTTGGGTGGGGAGTCCTCTGGGACGGGGGTCCCGGAAGGGGGTTCCTGTGGCGAGCACTTGGCCACACCTACAGACCTCCTCACCTCTCCTTTTCTAGGGCGAGGCCCTGGAGCAGGCCATCATCAGCCAGGCCCCGCAGGTGGAGAAGCTCATTGCTACGACGGCCCACGAGCGGATGCCCTGGTACCACAGCAGCCTGACGCGTGAGGAGGCCGAGCGCAAACTTTACTCTGGGACGCAGACCGACGGCAAGTTCCTGTATGTGGGGCCCGGGGTTTGGGTGCGGTGAGGATTGGGGCTCTTTGGCAGGGATCCTGGGGACTGGGGCAGACGTGAGCGTGCAGGTGGGCCGTGAGGGTGTCCCTGTGCTCACATGTGCAGGTGGATTGTGTGTTTCTGATGTGCAAAGGGACTTGCACGTGGGGAAGCAGAGGCAGTGACTAGGAAAGCCTCGAGTCAGTCCCTTGGCCTGGCTTGGAATCCCGCTTCCACCACCTGCTGGCTGTGGCCGTTGGGCAGGTAGCGGACCGTGTTTGCCTGCCTCAGTTTCCCTTCCTTCAATCAACATTTACTGAATACCTACTGTGTACCAGGCACTGAGGACATGGCAGTGAGCCAAACAGACACAGTGCCTGTCCTCATGGGGCAGGTAGACAAGAAAAGGAATCAGTAAAATAGAGACCCTGTCAGATGGTGGTAAGTTCCGCGTGTGCAGGTGGGGAGGCGGCTGCAGTTTTAGATTAGGTGGTCAGAAGAGGCCTTCCTGAGAAGGTGACTTCTGAGGAAGGGGAAGAAGCTGAGGAGTGAGCTGTGCAGCTTTCAGGGGGATGGGTGTTCCTGGAAAATGCAATGGCAAGTGCAAAGATCAGGAGGCAGGAGTCTATTTGGTGTGTTCCAGAAACATTGTGGAGGCCATGTGCCTGGAGCTGAGTAAGTGAGGGGGAGAATGGGAGGAGGTGAGGGCAGGGCGGGGACTTTAGCTTTTCCCCCAAGTGAGGTGGGGTCCCCGGGAGAGTGTTGAAGCAGCCCCCTCTAACTGTCCTGTGGTTGACAGCAGTACCTCCCCTCAGGATCCTTTATGAGGATTACATGAATTAATACGTGTGAAGCGAGAGTATGGTAACTGATATAGGAAAAATGTGGTAAATGTTAGCTTTTATATGTGGGTGAACGTGCGTGTCTGAGCCACAGCTAAGGCCGTGTGGCTATTTGTGAGTTTGTTAATGTGAAAAAAATCTCTCAAAAGCTCTTTTTAAAACTCTGCTGAGTGTTTGACAGCCCTGCTGGGGCTGTTGCTCTCTGGTTTGGACGCGGGATCTTTTCTGTAACAGATGGTATCCAGGTGCAGCTGAGGTCACTCAGTCCTCAAGACACAGATAAATTGGTGCTGCCTCTTTCCCATGACCTCAGGAAGCCCAGTGTTTTCCCCCAAGAAATCTGTGGGGACAATTCCTGGGCCTTCCTTCTCGTGAGTGCTTCTTGGCCTGAGCCCCTGCCTGGCAGATCCCTTGGGTCGTCTGCCTCCCCCAGGGCTGTTTCCTCTCCTGAGGTCGACCCACTTGGAGGAAATGACCACATCCCTTGATTTTCCTCACCCATGTGAAGTTTCTGTAGATTGCCTGCAGGCCTCTTGCAAGATGCAGCTCCCTCTCCAAGATTCTGTTGTGGGCTGATAAAATAACTCTTTTCACCCTACCATACAGATTCAGATTTAGGCTGTAAATTGGAGTGGAGTTTCCAAGGCTTCTGAGGGAGCTCTTAGATTCATATTGCAGATAATACTCAGTTGCCGGCGCAACTTCTGAACAGGACAGGGCTGTTTTCTCTAAGAGGAAACCTTTGCATTTGTATCAGTTAGCTTTTGCTACATAACAAACAGCCCTAAGATTTATTGGCTCAAAATGACAGTTTATTACTCTTCATCATTCTGTGAGCTAACTAAGCAGTTCTGGTTTGGATCATCTAGGCTGGGCCTGAATAGGCTGGGATGGCCACACTCACATGACTGGCCATTGGCTCAGTGTCACCTGGGTGATGGGGATGAGCTGGCCCAGTGTAGCCATCATCCAGCAAGCTAGCTGAAGCTTGTTTGTGTGGTGGTGGTGCAGGGTTCCCAAGATCAGTCAGAGAGGAGAGGGCAAGTTCAAGCCTTTTTTTTGTGTAATGTTACTGATGTCCTAATGGACACAGCAAGTCATATGACCAAAACCAAAGTCACTGTAGGGAAGGGACTCCTAAGGGAGAGGAATGCAGGGAGCCATTTTTACAAATGGTTGGTTGTAGGATTGGACGAAGGAAGTTGTTGTGAAGGTATGGGCATTGTTAACATGGGTGTTAGGGGCTGTCTCTCCTTCCTTTTGGACTGTCAGCCTGAGGGCAGGGCCTGCCCTGCTGCATCTGGAGGGCTCCGTCTTGCAGTACGTGGTGATGGCTAGTCCAGGTGTTACCCACCTTCCTCCAGATGTTGCATCACCCCACCCCAGGTGTGACCCTCGCCAAGATGTTACTAACGTTTGCTCACACGTCTCACATGCTCATATCCCCCTCGTCCATGACACGCTACCCCAGGTGCCTGAGAGTCCAGGGGCTTTCCCCAGGCTGGACATGTGAAGAAGGCTCTAAGCCCTTCCTATTGATATAGCTGATTCTTTCCTCCCATCTCTGCTTTCTCTTTCATAAAATGTAAATTCATCTGTCTTTGATTTTATAATCTGAGTTTCTTCTCTGGTTTCCCCCTACATCCCCAATGTAGCTTTTCATCCCCACCGTCTCTGCCTCTCTTCTGTCTCAGTTTTCCTTTCTTCTTCTCTCTTTCCCTCCCCACCCCCATCTCTCTTCCTCATCTTGCACTCACACACACACATACAGGTCATGATTCTGCCACTCCAGTGGCTTAAAACTTTCCCCCAGATTCCCTAAAGCCTCCTGAGAGTGGCAGAGGATTCTAGGGGGTGGGAGAGTGAGAGGAGGGTTGAGCAGGTGGGATTTGGGCCCCTGTTCCGGCTTGAATGATGACAGCCGCTCAGCTTTGATCTGTTTGCTATCTTAGGCTTCCACACACAATGTTGTGTGACAGAGGTTTCACTGCCCAAAGGAAAAGTTCGAACAGTTTTTGTGTAACACAGCAGAGCTCATGACAGCCTTAGAGTTAACCAGTCTGCTGAGATTAGAGGAGTCTCAGGAGAGCCAGGGCCAACAGCTTTAAGCAGCTGTCTGTGCATTGCCTATCAGACTGGCATGCAGTCTCCCAGGCAAATAGGACCAGCATTGGCAATGGGAGGGTATGGCTAGGAAGGAGAGATGCCCAGCATCTGGGCATAGCATAGAGTGTGTGGCTGGCAGTGAGGTCCAGAAACAGCTGGCACAGTGGTATGAGGACAGTGACTCATTCTGGGTAAATGTCAAGAGACCAGAAGCAGCTACAAAGAGCCAGGCTCCTGGAAAATTAGGGAAGGCATGCTTTGAAAAGAAACTGTGAGAGCTTCTTCTTGTGGTTCCTGTATTCTATAACTGCTTTCTCAGGGCTCGGGGTGTGAGAGAAAGACACGTGCCACTCAGGCCTAGGGTGAAGACCAGGACCATGCTTACCATTGAGCACAGTTCATGGTTGCCAAAGAACGGATTGAATTGTACCCAAGGCTATGCACTGCCAATGCTGGCTTGTTTCTGTGTTATTGGCAGCAATTTTATGGAACCGGCTGATTCGACTTGAAAAGAAACTTGCCCTGGAAAGGGCCTTTAAGATGGTACATTGTCAAGTGTTTCTTTTTTTGAGACAGAGTCTTGCTCTGTCACCCAGGCTGGAGTGCAGTGGTGCAATCTCGGCTCACTGCAACCTCTGCCTCCCAGGTTTAGTGATTCTCCTGCCCCAGCCTCCCTGAGTAGCTGGGACTACAGGCGTGCACCACCACGCTTGGCTAATTTTTGTATTTTCAGTAGAGACGGGGTTTTGCCATGTTGGCCAGGCTGGTCTCGAACTCCTGACCTCAGGTGATGCACCCGCCTTGGTCTCCCAAATTGCTGGGATCACAGGCGTGAGCCACCGCGCCTGGCCTGTCAAGTGTTTCTTATCCTCTCCTGGACTGCAGACCTCTTTGGAATCCCACTGACTGCCCCTTTCACAATCCCCCAAAACATATTCACCTCAAAGACTTTGCAGACAGTTATACGAGATCGTGATTGGTCCTGAATCTCGTCCTTGGAACCCTTTTCAGGTCAAGAAGTTATGATTTAGACCAGTTACCTCATTTTATACATAAGGAAACCGAGGCACAGCGAGGATAAGCAGTTTATTCAGGGTTTCACAGATAATCTGTGACAGAGCTGGGTGTTAGTCCTAGGTAGCAATTAACTGTAGAGTCAGAAATGCATCTGAATCCTGGCTCCACCTCCTACCTCTTACCAACTCTGCAATTTAGGCAAGATACATAAACTTGTGCCTCAGTTTCCTCATCTTCAAAATGGAGATAACAATAGTACCTACTTTGTGGGGAGTGCTGTGATTATAGGACAAATATGTGAGGAATTTAGAACCAATATCTTAATAAATAAATTGTAGCTCTTTTTTTTTTTACAATCGTGAACCAGAGACAGATGTAGCTCTTATAGATTCTATGTATTATTTTAAGAGCAGAGATACAAGTTGATTTTTTAGCCTGTACTTCTGGCTTAAGTGCAAGTTCCAACTGCAAGAACAAAGAACTGCCACTACCTAGCATTTTTTTTTGTAAATCAAGTAGAACTTATGGTACCGAAATATATGTGGTGATAACACCAGTGTCTTAGCCTGTGTGGTTATTATCTGGGAATTTGCGGCTGCTCTTTATGAACTCACACGTCTCTTTCCAAAGAGTGTATTGGTTAGTCTTTGCTGTGTAACAATGTGCTGTATTCATACCCTGAAATGTAGTGGCTTAATACAATGGTCATTTACAGCCAAGTGTGATGGCTCACACCTGTAATCCCAGCACTTTGGGAAGTTGAGGTGGGCGGATCATCTAACGTCAGGAGTTTGAGACCAGCCTGGCCAACATGGTGAAACCCTGTCTCTACTAAAAATAAAAAAATTAGCTGGGCGTGATGGTGGGTGCCTGTAATCCCAGCTACTTGGGAGGCTGAGGCAAGAGAATCACTCGAACCCGGGAAGTGGAGGTTGCAGTGAGCCAAGATCGCACCATTGTACTCCAGCCTGGGCAACAAGAGCAAAACTCTGTCTCAAACAAACACCGGTTATTTATTCAGTCTTGTTTTGCTTGGCAATTTGGCTGGTTGCTTGGTAATTTGGGCTGAGTTCATCTGGGTGCCTCTTCTGCTGGGGTTTTGAGCTTACTCATGTGGCCACAGCCAGCTGGAAGATTGGCTGGAGCTGGGTGGTCTCTGGGATGGCCTCACTCACATGAATGGCTATTGGCCACTCACGTAGGGTGCCTTGGTTCTCCTCCATGGGCCTTCTCTAGCACGCTAGCTTGGACTCATTCCCATGGTGTTTGGAGAGCTGCCAGGAAAAGCAAGAGAGAGCAGGCCAACCTCAATGCTCAACCATTTTTCAAGCCTCTGCTTGTGTCATGTTTGCCAACATCCTGTTAGCAAGGCACATGGTCAAGCCCTGCTTCAGAAGACAGAGGAGGAGACCCCATCTATTGATGGGAAGAGCTCCCTAATACTCTGGCTGTTTTCCCCCAGTATTCCACATGGAAGTTTAAATAAACAAATAAGGAGGAAATTATTAGTTCCAGAAGAAAGAATGAAAGAGACAGACACAGGGCCCGGCTTGGTGGCTCACGCCTGTAATCCCAGCACTTTGGGAGGCTGAGGCAGGAGGATCACGAGGTCAGGAGATTGAGACCAACCTAGCTAACACAGTGAAACTCTATCTCTACTAAAAATACAAAAAATTAGCTGGGCATGGTGGGGGGCTCCTGTAGTCCCAGCTACTTGGGAGGCTGAGGCAGGAGAATGGCATGGACCTGGGAGGCAGAGCTTGCAGTGAACCGAGATCATGCCACTGCACTCCAGCCCGGGCTGCGGAGCGAGACTCCGTCTCAAAAAAAAAAAAAAAAGAGACAGAGGAGGGGAGATGGGAGGGGAGGTTTGCTGTTTGCTGGTGAGTGGCTTGGCATTGAGTCTCCGTTGTCAGTTTAAAACTTCAGGTTGTGAACCTTAGGAGGTGTTTTCACTTCTCACAGTCCCTGGAGACCATCACCTCCAGGCTAGCCTGCCAGCTGCCTCTGACTTCCACAGCTCTGAGACCCCCAGGGCCAATAGCCCTCCCTCCTCACTGGAAAGCTGCACTTAACAGGAGCTTGTGCCAGTGACTCAAAATAGGAATGTTTTGTGGGAGATGTTGACTGGTGTCACTGTGGGGTTTCACATGATGGCATTGCATCTGCTGTTCCAGCCTAATGTCTCTGTGGGATGTTTGTTTCCTAATTTGTGGTGGAGTTCTCTTCCTTGCCCTTTTGTGTGCCCTCATTGCCCCCCACCCTGATTTCCCATCTCTCCACGTTATCTCCAGACTGTTGCGGGCTAGCCTGGGAACTGCCCCACCCTTCACTGCACTGTACTTCGGGGAACGTGCTGTCCGGGAATGGAGAGGATGGTCACAGCTGCACCTCTCTCCCTCACTCAGGGGACATTTCCTAAGGAAGGGCCTCATTGCAAGGTGGGCCCATGGCTGCCTTGCTCACTGCTGTATCCCTGCGCTCAGAACAGTGCCTGGCCTGTCAGTAAAGACTTGTCCAGTGAATGAACATCCGCAGGCAGGGCCAGGCCTGGTCTGAGAATTTGCACTGTGGAGGGTGCAGCTCACAGGCCATCCCAAGGGCTCTTCTGTAGTGCAGTGCAATCCCTGAGATCAGGAGTCGGCTGCTTCCGGCCTCCACAGCTTCCACGGGGCCAGCTGTCCTCCCTCCTCACTGGAAAGCTACACTTGACCCTGCAATAGAGGCTTGTGCCAGTGACCCCAGACAAAACTGTTTTGTGGGGGATGCGACTGGTGTCACTGTGGGGCTTCATGCGAGGGTGCCGGTGTCTGACACTAAGTTGGTCTGTGTTGCGGGGGGATGTGTGTACTTAGGGCTCGAGGGGATGGGGGGACAGTTTCTCACCCCACAAATGCACCACCTTTGAGGGGCTCAATTCCCATCATAGACATGGAAGATTTATATATTTATTTTGACAAAATTCCAGCAGAAGGCAATCGAGGGTCTCATTCTAGGAAAGGTCCATCTATTATGGAACTGGTCAGTCTTGTGATGAGAAAGTGACTTCTTTTGATTTGCACAGGGGTGCCCTGTGAGCTTGTCCTGGAGCTGCGCCTACCTGTGTGGGTCTGTGTGGAAAAGGCTTTCTCTCCCCAGGAGAATGGTGCTAGGTCTACCTGTTGAAGGCTCTGTGTCTGTTGTAGAAGGCCAAGTGCCCCCCATGGTTGGCTGACTGTGTGGCTGAGTGTACGCCAGTGAGTGCATCTGGATGACTATCTCCCTGTGGATGGAAAGTGTCTGGCCATGGATGGCCAACTGTTCAGCCATGGGGGACCAGGTGTTCCCCAGTGGATGGGTGTCCCCCTCCTCTGTGGCTGGGTGTCCACCGTGGGGGGGTCCGGTATTCCCCGTGAATGGCCATCTGTTGGCTCTTGGAGAACAGTGCATTTTCCTGGGAACACAGCCATGGCCCCTCCACCACCCTCTGCCACTTGGCCCATCATCAGCAGATCTGGAGGTGATGGGGGCCTGGCCTGGCTTCCCCAGTCCCTGCAGCTTCTCTGCAAGGCCCCGGGCTGTGGAGCCCATAGGGGGTGTGGGGGGAACCGGGGCACAGTAGGAGGCCCCCAGGTGGCTCTAGGGGTTACATCCCCTCCCTTCCCCTGCCAGGCTGAGGCCGCGGAAGGAGCAGGGCACATATGCCCTGTCCCTCATCTATGGGAAGACGGTGTACCACTACCTCATCAGCCAAGACAAGGCGGGCAAGTACTGCATTCCCGAGGGCACCAAGTTTGACACGCTCTGGCAGGTAGGCCGCCCATGCAACTTGTTCTGGGAGATGCTGTGCTCGGATGGGGTGCCAGGCTCTGGGGAGGAGAGGAGCCTCTCTGCTAGCTGCCTGCTCCCTGCAGCTGGTGGAGTATCTGAAGCTGAAGGCGGACGGGCTCATCTACTGCCTGAAGGAGGCCTGCCCCAACAGCAGCGCCAGCAATGCCTCAGGTGACTGCAGCAGCAGGCGGGCGGCGGGTGGGGGTGGCAGGAGACCTGGCCCCCAGCCCTCACTGTCCCTTCTGCTCCCCCAGGGGCTGCTGCTCCCACACTCCCAGCCCACCCATCCACGTTAACTCATGTGAGTTGGGGGCACCTGGAGTGTGGCCTTGGGGATGGAGCTGGGGGGTGGCTGTGGGGGAGGCTGGGATGGAGGCTGGGGTGCCTGTGGAGTGGAAGTGCTCTCTCTCCACTGTCTCTGGGAGTCCTCAGTAGATATGGGTCTCATGAGAGGGGATGGACGTCCCCAGCTCAGGCCTTGCTGACCCTGTGGCCTTTAGCCTCAGAGACGGATCGACACCCTCAACTCAGATGGATACACCCCTGAGCCAGGTGAGCAGGCAGAGGTGGGGATGCGGGTTGGGGCTCATGCCAAGCCGAGAGCAGGGTCCCTGTCGGGGCTGTGGGTTTTCATGGGGGACGCTGTGGGCCGGGCCAGGCTGTGGCAGTTGGCTTGGTTAACACCTGTGCACACATGTGCCCCCACCCATCACACCTGCCTGTGCGCATGTACGTCCCAGTGTGTACTGATGTGCAGGGAGCACACTTGGCCCTGCCTGAGGCTCCCCAGACATGTTTGTTGAGCGCCTACTATGTGTCAGTCACGTTCCGAGGTCACTGTGTGTATGAGCCACTGAACCCTCCTGACATGCCTTATGAAGTGGCTATGGTGATTAACCTCACTTTACAGATGAGAGAGGGAGGGCTCTGTCTACGGGGATGTGAGGCAGTGGTGGAGGCGGGATGTGAACCCAGGATGGGCCCCAGAGCTCACATTCCTAAAATGCTCTGCTGCAGGTGCTCCTGTTTCTCATGGAGCTAAACATGTGTGTGCACAGAGAAGACACAGTTACATGTGCACCCAGAGGCTCACTTTTGGAGGCCTCGTAAATGTGGCTGTGTGCTGCACACGCAGACAGGGACAGGCCCGGCCATAGGTGTACACGTACAAATGCACACACATGCACACCCCAGCTGGCACAGTAACGGTGCCACGTGGATACCAATGCACATGCCCCTAGAGTCCACCCTCATGTGGCTTCACAGGGCTTCACGGGGCACCCACAGCTGTGGCCATGAGTGTATGCCAAGTGCCTGCGTGTGGATGTGCAGGAACATGCATGGGCACCCACCTGCCTGGGCATGCTCCAGGGACGGCACCCTTGTCTGGGGCAGGTGCTTGTGGGGGCTGAGGCTGCCGTGCTCCCCACGCCCCTGCCCCTGACCTGGGAGTGTACGGCTGTGTGTGCCCAGCGCGCGTAACGTCCTCAGACAAACCGCGGCCGATGCCCATGGACACGAGCGTGTATGAGAGCCCCTACAGCGACCCAGAGGAGCTCAAGGACAAGAAGCTCTTCCTGAAGCGCGATAACCTCCTCATAGCTGACATTGAACTTGGCTGCGGCAACTTTGGCTCAGTGCGCCAGGGCGTGTACCGCATGCGCAAGTATGGCCGCCCCTGCCGTGGTGGGAGCATCACCGCCTGGGGCAGAGGGGAGTGGCTTCACCAGGCTGTGGGGTGGGAGCCAGGATGTCTGTCTCACAGCAGTCTGCCTGGGAAACAGACTCTGGGGCAGGACATTGCACGCTGGAGGATTCCCTGAGAGAGCTTGGGACACCTGACGGGGATGGGATGGGGCCTGGGCAGGGGGAGGCTGTGGAGCTGCAGTTCCCAACCCAGGGGAGCTGCAGTGGGGTCCCCGATCCCTGAGTCCACTGGCCCCTGACAGGCTGCCCCTGGGTAGGGTGTCACTTTGGATTCTTTTTGGCGATGGGAGGTTCCCGGTGAGCGATCCGGCTGTGAGCCGTCCTCAGCAGACGCTCCCGGCTGCAGGGACATTGAGCGCCTTGGTCCCAACCTGGGTGGCGACCACAGTTGTCTACCGCACAACTCAAGGGAGAAGAGAGATGGGTGGGTGGGGGTGTGGGGCCAAGCAGGGCCGGTGACCCTCGCCGACACGCCTCCCGTGGCCGGGTCTGGCAGGAAGCAGATCGACGTGGCCATCAAGGTGCTGAAGCAGGGCACGGAGAAGGCAGACACGGAGGAGATGATGCGTGAGGCGCAGATCATGCACCAGCTGGACAACCCCTACATCGTGCGGCTCATTGGCGTCTGCCAGGCTGAGGCCCTCATGCTTGTCATGGAGATGGCTGGGGGCGGGCCGCTGCACAAGTTCCTGGTCGGCAAGAAGTGAGCACCGGGTGGGCCTGGCCATCGGGTGGGTGGGGCCGGGGCTCATCCTGGGCATGGTGGACACGCATCCGCATGCATGAGTGTGTGGGGAGCTGGGGCACTTTCACACCGTTGTGGACACACTCGCATCCTGCACACCCACACCCATACCCACGCCTGCAAAGCAGAGCTAGCCCTCAGTCTGCCGTTGCACCACGGCGGCAATAACAGTGTCTACCTCCAGGGCCCTTGCGAGGATCGAATGAGTCGGCACCTATAAAGGGCACTGCTAGGGCCGGGTGCGGTGGCTCACGCCTGTAATTCCAGCACTTTGGGAGGCCGAGGTGGGTGGATCATGAGGTCGAGAGATCGAGACCATCCTGGCCAATGTGGTGAAACCCCGTCCTTACTAAAAATACAAGATTAGCCAGGTGTGGTGGCGGGCGCCTGTAGTCCCAGCTACTCAGGAGGCTGAGGCAGGAGAATCGCTTGAACCCCGGAGGCGGAGCTTGCAGTGAGCCGAGATTGTGCCACTGCACTCCAGCCTGGGCGACAGAGCGAGACTCCATCTCAAATAAATAAATAAAAATAAAGGGCACTGCTAGTAAGAGCTTTGTACACGTCAGCTGCTCCCCAGACTCCCTGTGCCAAATTCATGGCCCCTGGGAAAGTACCCATTGCCAGTTATCTGGAACCTGCCCTTTGTTTATGTACTGCATGGTTTTCTATTTTTAAAGTTTTTTTTTTCTTTTTTTTAAAAGAAACAAAAACGAAGATGTGACAGAGATCACTTGTGGCCTGTAAGGGCTAAAATCCTTACTATCTGGCCCTTTACTGAAAAGTTTTGCAGTTTAATTTGTGGTCCCTCATCCCCCCAAACTCTTACCCTCACAGACACAAGTTCTGCGCTCCCCAAGGCACGTTTTTACTGATCTGTGCCCTCCGGCTGGTGCACACACCTTCCCAGTGTGCCCCTGGCTCCCACACTCAGTCATTTGACAGGTGTTTATTTGACAGTTTCTCAGTGATAGGAACTGTTAGTAGCACTTGGAATTCATTAGCAAATAAACAAGGCAGAGATCCATGCTCTGTATTCTGGTTGGAGGAGAGAGACAATAAATAACAATCCTGATGAAATCTAGAGCATGTGGGAAGATAGTGCTGTGGACACAAACCTGCTGCAGTTTCAGGGTGTTGGGAGTGTCAGGGTGCGAGGTGCAGTGAGCAGGGAGGTTTGAACAAACTGAGGGAGGCCGCCATGCCCAGACATGGGGAAGGGCATTTCAGGCAAAGGGCACCACCTATGCAGAAGCCCTGAGGTGGTCCCGTGCCTCATGTGGTGCGGGCAGGGAGGGGATAAGCAGACCATGCCAGGCCTTGCGGGCTGCCAGGAGGACTTGGAGTTTTACCCTGAGTTGGGTGGGAGCTTAGGGGGTGCTGTGAGCAGAGGAGGGGGAGGACCCGACTCAGGGGCAGAGGGGACAAGACAGTAGGAGACAGTGAGGAGGGAGCAAGGGCCTGGGCGGAGCTGACTGTTCCTGTCTAGGGGTCCAAGTGAGTGATGCTGTGGCTGCCTCCTGGTGGCAGAAGCAGAGATGAGGCGTGCAGTGGATTGTGGAAAGATTCTGATGCCAGA
The DNA here is from genome assembly GCF_006542625.1 of Nomascus leucogenys. NCBI lineage: Eukaryota > Metazoa > Chordata > Mammalia > Primates > Hylobatidae > Nomascus > Nomascus leucogenys. Next base: position 47,750,190 of record NC_044394.1, read on the forward strand.
ACTGCCAGGGTTTGCTGACGGATTGGGTGTGAGAGAAAGAGGAGCTGCTGGAGAGGACAGTGGAGGAGCCACGAGTGTGTGCACATGGGGACGGGGACAATCAGGCCACATTATCTTTGAGATGTCTGTGAGACCTCAGCACATCGAGGGTGCAGGCAGAGGTCTAGACTTGGGAGTCGTAGCGTGTGGGTGATCCCTAAAGCCTTGAAAGTGGATAAAGGCAGGGGTTTTGCCTGTTTTGTTCACCGCTGTGTCCCCAGCCCCATGCCTGGCACACAGCAGGTGCTCAATAAGCGTTTTTGAACACATGGTCACCTGGCTCATGCCCAGCTGGGTCAGAGAAGCATGCTTTGCTCCTGGGAACTTGGCTGGTCTTCTCCCAGCTGACCCCGCCTTCCCCACCACCCCAGGGAGGAGATCCCCGTGAGCAATGTGGCCGAGCTGCTGCACCAGGTGTCCATGGGGATGAAGTACCTGGAGGAGAAGAACTTCGTGCACCGTGACCTGGCAGCCCGCAACGTCCTGCTGGTTAACCGGCACTATGCCAAGATCAGTGACTTTGGCCTCTCCAAAGCGCTGGGTGCCGATGACAGCTACTACACTGTGAGCCTCTGCCCCTGTGATTCCCGGATGGATGGGATGGGTGGGTAGAGGGTTCCCGAGCCCTGACCTGGCAGCATCTCCCCCTCCCCAGGCCCGCTCAGCAGGGAAGTGGCCGCTCAAGTGGTACGCACCCGAGTGCATCAACTTCCGCAAGTTCTCCAGCCGCAGCGATGTCTGGAGCTACGGGGTCACCATGTGGGAGGCCTTGTCCTATGGCCAGAAGCCCTACAAGGCAGGTGCAGGCAGAGGCGGGTGGGCGGTGTGGTGGGGAGGGGGAGGAGGAGGAGGACCCTGGTCACTCACAGGTGTCTTGGCCCGGGCTTGAGCAGAAGATGAAAGGGCCGGAGGTGATGGCCTTCATCGAGCAGGGCAAGCGGATGGAGTGCCCACCAGAGTGTCCACCTGAACTGTACGCACTCATGAGCGACTGCTGGATCTACAAGTGAGTGCCAGTGCGGAGGGGACCCGGCTGGGCTGACCCCTGGAAAGTCCTGGTGCCCAAAGAGTTGATGTCAATATAACTCTACCCAATGTCATCCCACCCAAAGCCCTTCAACCAGTTCATGGCCTTTGCAGCCGCCCCCTACCCCCACACCCAGCTCTCCGACACACCAGGGTTTGCTGTCCTGCTGCAGTGTGCCACACCCTGCCACCCCGCCTGTGGGCCTGTGCCTCAGCATCTAAAACCTCAGCCATCGCTCAACACATGGACCCTACAACATGCAAACAGGTCCATACTCTGCTACTCAACCTATGACACTGACACTCAGGGCATGAGATGATTCTGCAGTACCCAACACTCCAGTCCCCACCAGCCAGCACGCAGCACCCAACTACCAGACAGGCGAGCACTGAGGTACCAAATACTCATCTATTCCAGCCCCCACCTCTGCCTGGTTGAAGCCTAACCTTCAAACATCTCAACTCCTAACACCATCAGTATCCCAACTTCCCATCAGACAACAGGCAACGCACCCCCAGACAAGCAGACGCCCTAGACTGCCCATGCAATGTGTGGACACTCTAACGCATGACCCCCCATCAGCCAGCACTTAGGACACTGACACCCAAACACCCAAGCAGCCCAACAGATAGACACCCTCTCTGGCCGGCCTGCCCTCCGGCGACATGTGTTAATTCCACCTCCATCAGGAAACACCCCAGTAACCAAAGAGGCTAGCACCTAGCACCCCAACACAGTCCATGGATACCCCATGCACAGTACCGTTAATACTGCCACTCCCCCCTGGCCAGACCCACTGCCGTGCTCCAGGCTTCTGCTGATCACCAGCCTCGCACTCCCTCTCATCTAAGCCCTCGCCCAGCACACTGATACCCTGGCCCCGGGTGCATGCACAGAGCATCAGCTTTCTGTATCCCAGGTCCCCATTGTCAATAGCTGCCACTCTGACCCCAAGTCCACTCAGTCCCTGAGTCCTCACTGGTCAACGCTTGGTAGAGGGTCATCCCAGCACCCTGTGTGTGGGCAGCTCTGCCTCTTAGGCTGTGCGGGATCGCCCGACGCTCTCACACCCCAGAGGCCTCTCCACCACCCAATGTCCTGCCACCCCAACAGCCCTGCTGACTTTCTGAGCCCCGAAAGTCTACCTCAGCCAAGCACAGTGCATGCCAACCCACTGGTGAAGCTGGGTCCCGGGGGCGTGGTCAGCAGCCTGGGTGTACCCCACCCCCCACAGGTGGGAAGATCGCCCCGACTTCCTGACTGTGGAGCAGCGCATGCGAGCCTGTTACTACAGCCTGGCCAGCAAAGCGGAAGGGCCCCCAGGCAGCGCACAGAAGGCCGAGGCTGCCTGTGCCTGAGCTCCCACTGCCCAGGGCCTGCAGCCCTCCACACCGGCTCTTCCCAGCCCTCAGCCCCACCCCAGGCCCTGCAGTCTGGCTGAACCCTGCTTGGTTGTCTCCACACACAGCTGGGCTGTGGTAGGGGGTGTCTTAGGCCACTCCGGCCTTGCATTCCTTGCCTGGCCCCCTGTCCTCTCTGGCTGGGAAGCAGGGAGGCCCGGGAGGGTGGGGCTGTGTAGCTTGTCCTGGGCTGCTGGCTCCCGGAGGGCCCTGAGCTGAGCTCGTTGCTTACACTGATGCCTTCCTCTGGGCCCTGACATTGGAGCCTGGGCGTCCTCAGGTGGTCAGGCGTAGATCACCAGAATAAACTCAGCTTCCCTCTTGTCTGAGCGCCCTCATCTTTTCCGGGGTGAGGGTAGGTGCCAGGGGAGGGGTGGGTTATGAAAAGTGCATGGAGGTGACTGTTCTTGTGTGGACTGAGCCTGGAAGTGACCCCTGGGAAGATGGGGCTGGGTCCCACTCTCCACCCTAGGGGCATCTTCATGTGAGTGAGGGGCTGGGGTGGAGTGGGGAACCTGATGCCAGGTGGGTGTGGGCCCAAGGGCTGCGTGCCCGGCTGAGCCCAGCTCCCCTGTGTGGAGATGAGTGTGCTCCATGCCAGGTGCACGTTAGGATCACCTGGAGCGATTTTAACAAACGCTAACCCCCCCTCCCCCATCCAGCTGGGGTCTTCACCACCCCAGGGGTGACTTGCAAGTCATGAGATATAATGTTTTTCATTGGTAGATGCACATATTAGCTCCCATATGAACTGTATTACTGAATTTGAAAAATACCAAAACGCACACATTTTTAAATTAATTGTTTTAAAAACTAATGAACGAATTAAGAAAAATTACATCAGTTAATTTAGTGGTTTCTTAAATCATGTGGTTTGCAGATAGTTGTTTTATTAAAATTCACTTGTGAGTCGCTGAACGACTTACATTATGTAAAATATGATATCAGTAAGTAAATTGTGGCTTTCATTTCCTTTTTGGTCATCATTATGTTTCATGTCATCATTATTGCTGAAAGTAATCTTATTTTATAAGAAGGAGGCATTAAAAAATGGGTGTCAAGTACATTGGGAACGCTAACGGACCCACCAGAGATGTCCGCGAGGAACCAACGAAAGAGGGTGCAGTTCCGCAGAGCACTCTCCAGGTGGCGATGTTTCCCCAGGCCGAGGCCAGCTGGGGTCAATCCCGCCCTCAACGCCTGCGTCACCTCTGGACGGCTCCTTTTCCGCTAGCAGCACCACCTCAGGCCCTCACCTCCAGGTCCCCATTCCTGTCCCCTGTTGGGGTGATCAGACCCAACACCAGGTCGTGGGGGTGACAAAGTCCGGCAGAGTCAAAGGATTGAGAAAAAGACAGTTTGAGAGATAAAAGTGGAACACCAGGGGGCCATCGCCATCACGGAGGCTGTGAAGACCCTGAGCTCTGGGATCCCACGGTATTTATTGGTAATCCAACAAAGAAACAGGTGGTGAGAATGTGGAGGTCAAAAGGACACGTTGCATTAAGCACATGATGTACAGCTGTGATGGTTTAGCTTTTCTACAGAACATGTTCTGCTACTTAAGATAATGGGAATACAATCGATCTAGGAGCCTAGGAAGGCTAGAAGCAAGGAGCCAGCAAGTCTAGACACATTCCAGAGGACATTATTTCAGTCATGCAAGCCCTACCTCAGTTTCTCTCCCAACACTCAGCTTTTTCCCAGCAGTCCCCTGCAAGGTGCTTGCAGGATCTTTTCTCTTGGCGGCTCTGACCAAGCCTTCACCCTCCTCCTGGGTTTCCAGCGCCCTCGCGGACTCCCCTCTGGGCCTCTGCATTCACCGCTGCCGCTGCCTGGAAAGCTCCCCGTCCCCACCGGGTGATGTCCCCTAGGAAAGCTCCCCGTCCCCTCCCGGGTGATGTCCCCTAGGAAAGCTCCCCGTCCCCTCCCGGGTGATGTCCGCTAGGAAAGCTCCCCGTCGCCTCCCGGGTGATGTCCCCTAGGAAAGCTCCCCGTCCCCTCCCGGGTGATGTCCCCTAGGAAAGCTCCCCGTCCCCTCCCGGGTGATGTCCCCTAGGAAAGCTCCCCCCCTCCCGGGTGATGTCCCCTAGGAAAGCTCCCCGTCCCCTCCCGGGTGATGTCCGCTAGGAAAGCTCCCCGTCCCCTCCCGGGTGATGTCCGCTAGGAAAGTTCCCCGCCCAGGCTCCCTGGGTATGGAGGACAGGGGCTGAGGGACGCAGTTTCTGATCACTGCTTGCACACCTCCTGTGATGGGCAGCTCATCCATTACCTCTCAGCGCAGCCTGGCCTGGTAAGTGAGTTACAATTCTTAGAAAGGTTTTCCAGCTGCTGACACCAACCTTGACCCCCATTCCCTTTACCATTCCAAGACCATACAGAGCACACCTCTTCTCCAAATATCTCACTCCTCCTCTATTGATCATGTGCCTATTCCAGACGTGTGTGTCATGAGGCACACAGGCCCAGGGTGATAACCACTGGCATAGTGGCAGCCCACTGGGTCCTGGAGGTCCAGAGAAGCTCCTGAGGCAGCTGAGAGGGGCCAATCCGGTGGGCTTCCTGTAGGAGGGAACGCCTTAGCTGAGTTCTGAAGGGTGAGTGACATTTGGTTGGGGACCGTAAAGAAAGTATCCCAGGGAGCAGGAATAGTGTGTAGCGGGAGAGAATGTCCTTCTGGAAACAAAGAGAGGTTTTGGCGGGGCTGGAAGGCCGAGTTTGGAAATGGGAAGAAAACGCGTGGCCTGGTGCGGTGATCAAGATGGGAGGTGAGTAACATCCTGTTTGTTTCGTATTTCCTGATTCCTTGGCCAGGAAGCAACTAACATCCCCATCTACCAGGTCCATGGCTTCCTAGCATTGGGTTTTACCATTTTAAAAATATTTTTTGAATTTTAGGTAGGAAAAATATCTTATTGTGTAAATTAAGACAAATTAGCATTTCTCTTGTGAGTGGAGAAGTTGAGCGGTGTTTTCAGATGTGCGCCAGCTTGACAGATGCCACCTCTTGCTGTGAACGTCTCGTGGTCTCACGCCCAGCATAGAGCTCGCCTTTTCTCAGGCCCCATCCTCTGCTCTGAGCAAAAGGCCAAGGGCGTGGCCTGCCCTGTGGCCACAAGGGTGAGGATGTGATGAATCAGTTTCCTGTTCTGCTTCCATTCACCTTTTGTCCCTTCAGGGTTTCAAATTTCTCTCTTCTCTGTTGGAGGCTGGGGTCCCATGTGCCTGTAGTTTTGTCCTTGTCTGAGGTATCTCTGAGCTCAAATTAGAGGGCTGTGAAGCCCCAGGAAGGTATTTGTGGGAGACAATTCTGATGTGCTGGGTGCCTCGAACACACAACTTCCTGTTTAATTCTCAAAACATCTGCCTGGGGTGGGGACTCTTAAGCCCATTTTACAGTTGAGGAAACCAAGGCTCTGAGGACTTGGTTTACAAACCCAACATGCCCACTATCCCATGGCCAGTATGTAAGAGGCAACTCTATTGGCAGCTTTTTTGGGCTTCATTTAACAAACTCCTCTGTAGACATTAAGGTTCTGTTTAATTCATGTTCTAGAGGAGAGAGGTTGTTAGCTCTCCATTTGAGGCGAAACTCTTTGTCCCACCCTGCCCAATCAAGGCATGGAAGCCCTGTTTCTCATCTAGGAAGGGGCTGTGGTGTTCAGCTCAGCACCAACCTTATACTTCAGGGAGACAGATGGGAAAGAAAAAAAGGGAGAAGAAAGCACGTACATCCATCCTCCTCAGAACCAAACTCCTGAGTTAGGCCTTGGTTCTGGCTCCATGGCTGCCACTAAAATCCCATGTGGCCTTGTTAAATCCCTCCCACCATCAGAGTGAACAGGCAACCTACAGAATGGGAGAAAATTTTTGCAACCTAATCATCTGACAAAGGGCTAATATCCAGAATCTACAATGAACCCAAACAAATTTACAAGAAAAAAACAAACAACCCCATCAAAAAGTGGACGAAGGATATGAACAGACACTTCTCAAAAGAAGACATTTATGCAGCCAAAAAACACATGAAAAAATGCTCATCATCACTGGCCATCAGAGAAATGCAAATCAAAACCACAATGAGATACCATCTCACACCAGTTAGAATGGCCATCATTAAAAAGTCAGGAAACAACAGGTGCTGGAGAGGATGTGGAGAAATAGGAACACTTTTACACATGGTGGGAGTGTAAACTAGTTCAACCATTGTGGAAGTCAGTGTGGTGATTCCTCAGGGATGTAGAACTAGAAATACCATTTGACTCAGCCATCCCATTACTGGGTATATACCCAAAGGATTATAAATCATGCTGCTATAAAGACACATGCACACGTATGTTTATTGCGGCACTATTCACAATAGCAAAGACTTGGAACCAACCTAAATGTCCAATGATGATAGACTGGATTAAGAAAATGTGGCACATATACACCATGGAATACTATGCAGCCATAAAAATGATGAGTTCATGTCCTTTGTAGGGACATGGATGAAGCTGGAAACCATCATTCTCAGCAAACTATTCCAAGGACAAAAAACCAAACACCGCATGTTCTCTCTCATAGGTGGGAATTGAACAATGAGAACTCATGGACACAGGAAGGGGAACATCATACTCTGGGGACTGTTGTGGGGTGGGGGGAGTGGGGAGGGACAGCATTAGGAGATATACCTAATGCTAAATGACGAGTTAATGGGTGCAGCACACCAACATGGCACATGTATACATATGTAACAAACCTGCACGTTGTGCACATGTACCCTAAAACTTAAAGTATAATAATAATAAAATTAAAAAAAAAATCCCTCCCACCTCTGGCTCTCTACTTTCACTTCTGTGGAGTTTTTATTCTAGCAATGATACTTTTCACATATGAGCTCCTGGTTCTTTCTTATATCTGCCTGCTTTTATCTCATAGCCTCCTGTTCTTTTTTTTCTTTGAGATAAAGTTTTGCTCTTGTTGCCCAGGCTGGAGTGTAATGGCGCGATCTTGGCTCACTGCAATCTCCACGTCCCAGGTTCAAGTGATTCTCCTGCCTCAGCCTCCCGAGTAGCTGGGATTACAGACACCCGCCACCATGCCCAGCTAATTTTTGTATTTTTAGTAGAGACAGGGTTTCACCATATTGGTCAGGCTGGTCTTGAACTCTTGATCTCAGGTGATCCACCCACCTCGGCCTCCCAAAGTGTTGAGATTACAGGCATGAGCCACTGCACCCAGCCTCCTGTTCTTGTTTTTGGCTGTTATTCCCTTCTTTATCTCTTTGAGTTTTTAATATATTTGTTGCAAAGTCCTTTTAAGGTTGCACTATTATTCTCTATTTCCGCAGATGTAAATTCTTCCAGTTGGGGAGTTTCTGGAAATTTCATGAAGTGGTTGTGAATCCATTGTCTCTTCAGAATATTTCTTGCATGTGTACCTGGTAAGGGCCGTATATGAGAGCCTGTGCTCTTGGCTTCATACATTAGGGGGTCCTGCATTGGCACTAGCCTCCTAATGGGTAGATGGTGGGGGGCTTCAACCCTCATCTCTGGGCACCTCTGCAGTGGTCTCTTGTGTACCTGGTGTTTTCCTGTCATTGCTAAGTGTTTGAAGAATGGTTTCTATGTGTACTTGGTCTGCCATCTTGAATGAAAGTCCAATTTCACCATCTGTAAACATTTTACAGATGAGGCACTGGAAGTTCAGGGAGGTGGCCTAACTTGCCCCAGTGCACACAGCTAGGAGGGAGAATTTGAACCCAGCAAAACCCTATCCACTCCCCGCTCCTCGGCAGGCCCCAGCCCGGTGCTCCCCTCAGCTCTGACTCATTGCTGGCTCTGCGTTTCCTGGACACCTTCTTCCTCAGTGAGCTGGGAGGATGGCCTCTACCCTGTAGACATGCTAAACAAACTCAAAATTTTGTCCTGGTGGAAGAAGTGAAAAAAACCAAAACTGGCAGGTTAGCTCGGTAAAATATGACAAGGCCCTGGACTCTGCAGTCTGGCTGTGAGACCTCAGGGAGGTTACTTAACCTTGGGGAGCTTCAGTCTTCTCATTTGTCACGTGGTGATAATAATTGTATTTACCTTTCTGAGTAGTGATGTGAAGTGAAAAAAATGCATTATTTTAGCCCTTAGTAGCTGCTTATTAAATATTACTTCCTTCCATGGAGGAAAGCAAACTGGGGATGGGGCCAGGGGAATGTGATAGCTGATCCATCAAATTCCTGAAAGGTTTCATGGGCCAGAGGGAGGAGAGCTTCTCCATGGTCTGAAAAAGAGAACAGAGAATAACAGGGAAGGATCCAGGGAAGGTGACACAGCTGCTAAGTCTGTTCATTGGGGTAAAGAATAATCCCTTCAACAAATCGTGCCTGGACAACTTGATTTCCACAACCAAAACAAACAAAAAGACCTCTACCTCACACATATAAAAAAAACTAACTAAAATGGATCAATGACCTAAATATTAAATATAAGAGCCCAAACCATAAAACTCTTAAGAAAACAAAGGGGTAAATATTTTTGGATTTTGCAGTGGATTCTCAGGTACGACGCTCAAAGCACAAGCAATAAAAGAATAATAGATAAACTGAACTTGATCAATATAAAAATCTTTTTGTTTTTAATTTTTATTTTATTGTTTTTTTTGAGACGGAGTCTCGCTCTGTCCCCCAGGCTGGACTGCAGTGGTGCGATCTTGGCTCACTACAACCTATGCCTCCTGGGCTCAAGCAATCCTCCCGCTTCAGCCTCCTGAGTAGCTGGGATTGCAGGCGTCCATCACCATGACCAGCTAATTTTTGTATTGTTAGTAGAGATGGGGTTTCACCATGTTGGCCAGGCTGGTCTCAAACTCTTGACCTCAGGTGATCTGCCTGCCTTGGCCTCCCAAAGTGCTGGGATTACAGGCATGAGCCACTGTGCCTGGCCAAAAAACCTTTTAATTTTTAAATTAAAGGACATCATCAAAGGATAGCTCAGAGAATGGGAAAAATGTTAGCAAATCATTTATCTGATAAGGATTTAATGTGTAGAATATATAAAGAATTCCTACAATCCAACAACAAAAAAAATCCAACTCAATTAACTGGGCAAAAGACTCGAACAGACATTTCTCCACAGAAGCTATACAAATGGTTAACAAACAAATGAAATGTGAACCTCACTAATCTTAAGAGAAATGAAAATAAAAACCACAGTGACAAGCCACACCTCACACCTCCTAGGATGGCCGTGTACACACACACCGTAACAACGGCTGCTGAGGGTGTGGGGAAATTGGAACCCTCACACACTGCGGGTGGGGATGTGAGATGGTGCAGCCTCTGTGGAAAACAGTTTGTTGTTTTCCCACAAGGCTAAACATGAGCTGACCATCCAACCTGGCAGTTCCACTTTTAAGTATACACCCCAATGAATTGAAAACAAGGTCTCAGATAATAGTAAACCAATGTTCACTGCAGCATCATTCACGATAGCCAAAAGGTTGAAACAACCCAAATGTCCATCAAATGATGAATGGATAAACAAAATGAGGCATATACATTCCATGGAACATTATCCAGCTGAAACAAGAGGGAAACTCTGTTGCCTGCTACGACGTGGAGGAACCTGGAAAATATGCTGTTGAAGGAAGCCAGACACAAAAGGACAAACATTGTATGATTCCACTTACAGGAAATATCTAGAGCAGGCAAATTCATAGAGATGGGAAGCAGATAGAGGTTACCAGGAGCTGGGGGGAGTAGGCAATGAGGAATCATCAATTGACGTTTACAGAGTTTCTGTTGGGGATGATGGAAAAGTTTCGGAAATAGATAGGGGTGATGGTTGCACAACACTGTGAATGTAATTGACACTAAGTTGTGCACCTAAAAAGTTAGAATGACAAATATTGTTAAATATGTTTTACTACAATTTTAAAAATAGCTTAAAAAAACCCACCGCTGCCACAAAATATACAGTTACTCTCTGTAAGTCCAGTGAGGATTAAAATACAACAGAAGGTCTCTTGCTCAAGCACAACCAATGTTGTCTGTGCCACAATTTATAGACCTGTGTTTTTAAGTTTTGGCTTCAGCAAGGAGGTGAGCAGAACTTTCAGGGGAGGTTAAGGGCTTGGCAGATTTTGCCGGTGACACACCCGGACAGGAGTGGCCTTGATCTTGGTTTTCCCAGCCTCCAGAGCTGGGAGCAATACATTTCTGTTGTTGATGAATTACCCAGTCTAAGGCATTTTGTTACAGCAGCACACACAGACTAAGCCACAAGAGCACCAGCAACAAAAGAAAACAATGGAGAAGGTGGACTTCATGAAATTGAAACTCTTTGTACAAGAAAAGGGTATCAAGAAATTGAAAACAGAACTCACAGAATGGGTCGAGTACTTGCAAATCATATATTGGGTAAGAATCTAATATCCAACATATATAAAGACCTTTGTATAAATCAACAATAAAAAGACAGTCTAAGTAAAAAATGGACAAAGGATTTGAACAAACGTTTCTTTAAGACATACCAATGACTCATTAATGAGCACATGAAAAGATTCTCAACATTATTAATTATTAGGGAAATGCAAATGAGATAGCACTTCCAAAAGAAAAAAAAAGGTAAAGGAAAAATGGGCAAAAACAACTGTGGGAGAGGATGTGGAGAAGTCAGATCACTCATGCATTGCTGGTGGGGATGTTACAAAGTGCAGCTGCTTTGTAAAATAGTTTGGCAGTTCTTTAAAAATTTAAACATAGATTAACCATCTGACCCAGAAATTCTCCTCCTGGGTAATACTCAAGAGAATGGAAAACATATGTTCACACAAAAACTGGTACACGAATGCATTCTGTATACAGTGGCATTATTCATAGCAGCCAAAAAGTGGAAGTAACTCAAATGTCCATCAACAGATGAGTAGATGTGTGGTATATACATACATGGGAGCCTTATTCAGCCATAAGAAGGAATGAAGTACTGATACATATGCCACAGCAGCCACTGACCTCAAAGACTTTACCTAGGTGACAGGATCCAGATATTGTGTGATTCTATTTATATGAAGTGTTAAGCATGGGCAAATCCAGAGAGACAGAAGGTAGATAGTGGTTGCCAGGGGCTGGGGGAAGGACAGTGGATAGTGACTGCTCATGGGCATGGAAGTTGTTTTTGGAAGTGGGGGAGGTGGCAGCATTGATGAAATGTTCTGGAATGAGAGAGTGGTGATGCTTGTCCATCATTGTTAATACACTAAAAAGCAGTGAGCTTTATACTCTAAAATGGTTAAAGTGCATTTTATTTGATGTGAATTTTATCTCAGTGTGAAAAAATTCTGCTGTCAGAAGAGTGTCTCTTGGACCTGGCCTGTACTGGCACGAGGGTTTTTTTTTTTTGGCTATTGGTGACTGGCCGAGCCATCTGTTGTGAAGATGGCTGCTTTGTAGTGTGAAGGCTGTGGACAGGACACGTCTGCCAACTCTAATGCAGACACTTGCCAGGAACTAATGACTATTAGTCCTTGTAATGCATCTTGAAGCCAAGTGTCTAGATTTTAAAACCCCAGTGTGGGAAACACTGACGGTGAAATTTCCCAAGTAACGGGTGGCCTGTACCTAATCCACAAGGAGAGAGTGATAGGCATGTGGCTTCTCTGCCTGACTCTCCATGTCTGTGTGGTGTAAAATATCTCACCTGAGGTCATGTTTCTTACCTGTTGAAAGTTTATTAGCACAGGGCAATGGCTACGTTAGGAGTATTTATTCACAATGTTGATGATGGGGCTAAACCCAAAATGGTTGGGGAAAACCAGTTCCTTATAATCGATGTGTTGGTACATATTCATAATAAATGGTTGAAAACTGTTTATCCACTTGGCAAGTTTAAAGCAGGTTTTCTTTGATCAAGAAGAAGCTCAATTTTTTTTCTTTTTAAGAAGTCATGGCTCTTCCTTCTCTCTATAATTTCGTATTGGTCTGATTTTCATCAGGCAAGGAGGCAACAGGCTGGTGGCCATGAATAGTCTGTTCTGCTTCCCCGCCTGCCATGGGCTGGGCTAGTGACCCGTAGGGGTGTTTTCCATGGAGCAGAAGAACCAGGGTCTTTCTCACTTATGATGCTGCTAGACTGACCCCTGGTGGCCTCTGTGCTGTGACTGGCTGCGTGAGGCCAGGTGCGGGTTCTGGGCCATCCCCTCACTCCCTGTTCACTGCCATATGCTAGCTGGGCGGGGTTCCCTCCCACTCTGGGTGTTCTCAATGGGGCTCCTACCCAGCATGCACTCTCCAAGGTTCACGCCACCTCTAAAAGACACTGGATTCTAATTTTATAAAACATACAGCACCGTAGCACTGTAAGGCCAAATTTTAGTTTCCATATATAGCTTCCCATAACATTGCTCCTGAAAGCGGAGCCACAGGCTTTCCCTCCCTTGGGAGGCCCTGAGCCCGGGGCTGATCGCGGATCTCGTGTGCTCTTCTTAGGTCCGTGATGGTTTAGTCTGGGAGTGCATTTGTAGAGGGAGTATTGCTTACAGTGGATGTGACACTTCCCCCTTTTTTTTTTTTTTTTTTTTTGAGACGGAGCCTCGCTCTGTCGCCCAGGCTGGAGTGCAGTGGTGCGATCTCGGCTCACTGCAAGTCCACCTCCCGGGTTCACGCCATTCTCCTGCCTCAGCCTCTCTGAGTAGCTGGGACTACAGGCGCCCGCCACCACGCCCGGCTAATTTTTTGTATTTTTAGTAGAGACGGGGTTTCACCGTGTTAGCCAGGATGGTCTTGATCTCTTGACCTCGGGATCCGCCTGCCTTGGCCTCCCAAAATGCCAGGATTACAGGCATGAGCCACCACGCCCGGCTGACACTTCCTATTTTTACAAAAGGGACAGACTCATAGCATGCACAGTGCGCTGTCTGTGTGAGAAAGGAGGGAGATGGGAGTGCTTTTCCCAAAAGGACGTTTATAGATCAGGGACAAGGGAATGATGGCAATAGCTCTTTCTAGGCAGCAGCAAGCCCTGCTGGCTTTGGAGTTCCAGGTGGGCGATGCACTGTCAGGGGTCAGGTCTATGAGAGTTGCTGGGAGCATGCATTCTGGAGAAGCGGGAGGGGGACTGAAGGCAAAGGAATTAAGTTGCAGAAGGATCCTGAATGCATGAAAACTTGCAGCCCCACATTGCCTTAACTGGAAAAGGAGGTGGTGCTTTGTGGGCATAGGAATCTGATGCAACCTCCTCTCCCTGCTGCAAAATATCTGGCTGGGAGGAATGGTCCAAATCCAGTCCCTCTAAGAACCTTGTCCCTGGACATGCTGCCACAGGTCTGCTGAGAGGCGGAGCTGAGGCAAAGGGCAGCGCAGGCTGGCGGTAGACCCAGTGGTGAGGGTGGGATGGATGAGGGCATGGGAGGAGGGGCCCCAGGCAGTGGCAAGGAGCTCAGGAGGCTTCAGATTGGTGGCTTCATGCCTCCTGCCAAATGAGTTCCATCCCCATCAGGAAGTTGCCATTTCTAGGGGTTTAACACTGGGGAAATGTCTTTGGAATACCACAGTAACAGACGAGAATAGGAAGTGCTACTATTTATTTATTCGGCCTCATGTTTCACACCATCCTCCTGAGATAGGATGTTTGTTTTGCATATGGGGAAACTAAGGTTCTGAGAAGGGCAGAGTGTGCCCAAGGGCCATGATCAGTAAATGGCAGAGCCAGGACTGGAACCCAGGCCACAGCCATCCACGCCCCTTCGTCCATGTATATACCCAAATTGTCAACGCCCTTCCCGGAAGAGCAGCAGCAATGCACCGCAGTTAAAGCAGCTGGGCTTGTTGCTCCCTGCAGCAAGGGGGACCCACACAACAGTGAGCTGGGGTGTCTCATAAGAGGGTGTTAGGAAGCAGCAATTGTAGGATGTGGGCCTTGGTTATTAGCTTATTTGGAGGGTGGTCTATGGAGTCAGGGGTTTGCTCTAGAGTGGAGGCTGGCTCAAGAGTGTCTAATGAACACAGTCTATAGTTACACCAGAGTTAACAGGTTTTTTTCCTGTCTGTTGTAAAGCGAGTTGTTGAATTGCATGACGTAAGAAATGTTGTGCAGTAGCACCTAAAACTCTAGACAGGAGATACTAGCCAACCATTTATAGGTAATTATGAGAAACGCAGTGACTGTTAGTCCTGTAACAGGTCTGCAAGACAAGGGCCTAGAGCGCCTCCAGGTAATGGGCGCATGTTCCAGAAGCCAGCTGGGTTGGCTTTAGAGGTCAAGGGCTTTTTCTAATGGTGATAAACTGTCCTGTTCCCCTGTGGTGTTTTTCTAGGTATAAAAAAGGATTATTTGTTATGGCATGACCTGTCCCTTTGCTGGCTAAGAGGAAAATAAAGCTTATATGACTGTCCTTGATAACTCTAAAGAATGGACTTAGTCGGCTGGACTTTCAGAACAGTGGTCTCGTTTATGGCTTCAGCTAAAATTACCAACTAGTTTTGAACTCTCTCTCTAGTCGTTTTATTCCTTTGGTGGGAACTGTAGTTTGCAGAGTATGCATGAAGAGCAAATCAAGGATCGCTACTGGAAGGTTTTGGAATCATCTATGCTAATTTTACGCTGGATTGCTGGGTAGTCTTTCAAAGAATGGATTACTGGAGACGTGGTTGTTGTAAATATCTGAACGTATCTAACCACTCTGAATATACATGAGTGTGCGGCAGACCAATATAAGCCTGACATGGGCTAATAAGATGTGGTGTCCCACTGAAGCACAGATCGTATGGGGAGCATATTATTATAATAGCAATAAATTTCATGTCTTTGTGTGCCTTTTGTACAGAAGCTGTAGATCATGTAGAGGCAGGTGAGTTTTGGATATATTGTATAGTTCATTTTATGTTGAGATAAAGCTGGAAATAAAATGTAATCATGTAGAATCTAAGATGGGATGAAGCTTCAAACTGTATACAGTGGCATGTTATGAATCCATAAAAAGGCAACATGGGACCTAGAGGTGGTTGATCGTATAATGCTAACGGCAATCTCTTAAGATGTAGAATTTTGGAGGTTTCTGAGAGGTATGCTATTTTTTTAAAAATTCCATTAGTTCTGTTTTTCTAGAGGACTGAAGAAAACAAGGACAGTGAAATCTCTGGATTAAAGACACAACTTTAGTGTTTCTTAATAACAGTATGTCTTAGTCCCTTTGTGTTGCTGTAAAGAACACCTGAAGCTGAGTAACGTATGAAGAGGTTTATTTGGCTCAGGGTTCTGCAGGCTGTAGAGGAAGCAGCATCGGCTTCTGCTGAGGGCCTCGGGCTGGGTGCACTCCAGGTGGAGGCGAAGGAGAGCCCTGTGCAGACCACACGGTGAGAAAGGGAGGAAGAGGGAGGTGGGGGAAGGTGCCAAGCTCTTTTCAACAACTAGTTCTTGTGGGAACTAAGGGTGAGCACTTACTCCCATGAGAATGGCATCAAGCCATTCACGTGGGCTCCATCCCTCCACCAGGCCCCACCTTCCACACTGGGGATCATATCTCAACAAGAGACTCAGCAGGGCCAAACCAACCATAGCATTGGTCTGGAAAAAGTATCTCTGTCATTAGAAGTAAGTGGGGATTTTCCGGGTTGGAAAACAAAATCAAGCACTTTTTGTCACTCTCTGGCAGGGCAATTTTCAATCCACAGTGAATATAAACAAACGATAACCAGAATGTATTTATAATCCACAGCAGAAGGCATTTGTATGGAGTCCACTTGGAGGGGTCTGAAGGGCCTTCAAACTCTCTAGTTTCTGCGCACGTCTACATTTAAATGTTTTATCAGGATTTCGTCCACAGGGGGACGTTTTGTAACCATTCTTGGCAATACCTCTAAAATTACCTGGCTTAATTAATATTGTTGCCAATTTATTTTTACAGCTATCTAATTATGGGTAATATCATAAAGAATTTTTGCTAGAGTCCACTATCACCTTTTTGGATGACATCAGCTGGCCCTCCTAAGATGTAACAGGCATCAGAACTTTCCTCATTTTCTTTTTTCAAACCAGGGGCTTCTTCTGATGCTAACAGCAGCCTCTGAATTTCTCAAGACTGGTGAGATCACAGGAGTGTTTCTACAGGCTGATCTTGTTTCTTTAGCATAGTGGTCAGCCCAAACACTGCCATTAGGATCTGAGTCTTTGTATTTGAATGACCTTTTACTGTTACTATAGCTAAGATAGCAAAACATCTAAAATGTCTTTGTTACCCAACTTTTATAGGCATTTGTCAGGGTTAGAAGCCTGTTTCTAAAGCATTCAGATTTTGTGGACTAGCCCCAATCACATTTATTTATACTATCAGTATAAACATTTGTTCTTTTATTTTTTTCCAACCTGCCCATGTGGGAGCAAATGTTTTAGTCGTCTGCGATGACCTAATTTCTGGGATTGGTCTATATTTTAAGGGTGAATTTAACTTTGTGGTAGCATTTTGAAATAGGAACAAGTAAAATTAGGACAAGGCTACTCAAAGGCATGTCTAACAAAATCACTAAAGGGTATTTTTTACATTGAGAGTTAATAATTTGATGACAAAAAGGAATCTTTCTTCAAATTTAGCATAACTAAATCACTTTACATGTGTGAAAATAATTCAGAATCAAAGCTGTTGGAATTTTATTTAGAGCCTTAAAGGAAGGTGATTATGAGGCCTGAGTCATGCAACAGGCACCTGTAACCTCTGTTTCTCTGATTATAGACTATCCTTTTTCTTTACCTACACTGTTTTATAAAATGTTATAAAAAACTCATGGGCAGCAGGGAGACCCCTTCCCTCCTAACTGTTGATCGTCATTATAATTTCCCTCTTTCTTCTCTTACACAAGGACCTCACAACTACTACACTGTCTAAATTACAATGTTAAATATAGTCTTTTCAATTGGAAAGAAAAAACATCAAGCTGTAACTAATCAAACTGCTGTAACTCATAAACCAGACTCATATGGAAAATGCTGTGATTCCACTAAATTTGTTTTCTGCCTGTATAAAAGAGATCTTAACTTTTTAGCTTCGGAACACTGACCCCTTTCCTTTGGAGTCTGTTTCCCAGATGGCTAAAAAAGTCTTTTAAATGAGATTCTGATCCTTTACATTATTTCTGGTTGTCATGAAAAATCCAAATGCTAATTTCAGTCCTTTGATACAGTTTAGGTAAAAAACATTTTAAAAAGATTATACCTTTATTTATATGTATTTATATAAACATATAAGATACCTGGGCATAGCAGCTCACGTTTGTAATCCCAGCACTTTGGGAGGCTGAGGCAGGAAGATTGCTTGTGCTCAGGAGTTTGGGACCAGACTGGGCAACTAAGCAAGACCTCGTCCCTACAAAATACAAAAAATAAAAACAACTAAAAAAAATTAGCCAGATGTGGTGGTCCGTGTCTGTTGTCACAGCTACCTGGGAGACTGAGGTGGGAGAGCTGCTTGGGCCTGGAAGTTCAGGGCTGCAGTGAGCCTATGATTGTGCCACTGCACTTCAGCCTGGGCGACAGAGCAAGACCCTGTCTCAAAATAAATAAAGACATTCATTATCATTTCATGTTTATATAATTATACACAACCTGTAATTTTAAATTCAACCTTGGCCTAGTACAAAGCGACTATCATGCCAACAAGTGTTCACTGTAAACAGACTGAGTTGTGTCAAATCTTCAGATTTGGTGGGTATGTTGCCAAATACCTACCCTTAGAGTAATTATTTGGAAAGCGCAAGTAACAGAAGAGACCCTTGTTTGTATCTTCTCCCAAGTACACAGTGTTTCTCTCAAGCCTGCTGGTGAGGCTCATGGGGTGAAATTAGAACTTAAAAAAGGAGTTAGGTGGGGGGGGGTCTCAGGCGATTGTTCTGATGAAGCAGGTTTAGAATCGATTCCTGAGATACTCTTTCTGAGGAAAAGTCTGCCAATACAGTTTATTTTTATTTTTTTGAGATGGAGTCTTGCTTTGTTGCCAGGCTGGAGTGCAGTGGTATGATCTTGGCTCACTGCAACCTCCGCCTCCCAGGTTCAAGTAATTCTCCTGCCTCAGCCTCCTGAGTAGCTGGGATTACAGGTGCACACCACCACGCCCAGCTAATTTTTGTATTTTTAGTAGAGATGGGATTTCACCCATCTCTACTCAGTAGTCTAGAACTCCTGACCTCAGTTGATCCGCCCACCTCAGCCTCCCAAGGTGCTGGGATTACAGGTGTGAGCCCCAGCGCCCGACCCAGTTTTTTGTTTAAGTGAGGGTTTATATGAAGCTCACCTGTACGCAGAGCTTTACACCTCATTATCTGCTTTGGTGTAGAAAGAGAATCCCAAGACTTGAATTTGTCCTGATTGTGCAAGTGCACGTAGGAAACCCTGCTGCTAACATTGTACAAGGCCTGATGTCAGCCTACACACCATAGCTCTGGTTGCACAGGAAATCTGGTGTCCCCGAGGGACAAATCACAGGTTGTAAAAACAATGAGACTTGTTCTACTGAGCTTTGGTATAAAGCAGAGAAAAGGTCAGATTCACAATCACGCCAAATAACATTTTGACTAAATCACTCCCACCTTCATGGGGATGGTTTTGATTTCATGACGTAACTAGCCTCCAACAGAACATTTATGTGCAGCATCTCCTAGTTACCTAGCAAAGCCTGGCTTTAACACAGACTGGAAACAAGACAATGAGAAAAGCAAGTTGGAACAGGCAAGATTAAACCAACTGATGCGTTGTGGCATACTGAGACTCGCCTTGTGTCTGTGTGAACTCAACAGGGACCATGGAGGAGTTGAAAGTCTTAAAATTGGAAAAGGGTCGACACACTTCTAGTTAAAAGAAAAAAATAAAATTTAGATGTGTAGCCTTTACTACTGCACCTTATAGGCTTGGCTAAGTCACTTCCAGCCTGTACCGAGGCTCCGTTTCCAGCAGCCCCAGCTGGTACTGCTACCTGGCACCCTGTGTGACTGCCACCTGTGGCTCCATTCCTCAGTATCACACAGGTTGCTTTCCATCCAGCCTGGCTTTGGGGTATAGCTGTATCAGCTGGTAAACTGCTAAAGCATTTCAATACCAGTGGGTAAATAGCTGTTTCTAGTACCCCCCAGCCCTTGTGCCATAGCCCAAGGCATCCCCCCTTGTCTCCAAGCCACCATTTAGAAATGAAGGGGGCAAAGGGGCACTGCACGCTGTGTTGCTGCTGGTAAGCTCCCGCAGGTGGCCCCCAGAGCCCTCCCCCAGGCCGCCCCTGAGTCCCTGCTGTCTTCCCTCCGTGCCTTGCTTCTCTCCTTCTGTCTTCCTCTCACCATACAACTTCCTCAGACTGAAGGCTGGTAAAGGTTGGCCAGTGTTTGTTAGAACACGCAGTGGTGAGTTGGACACAGACTCTTCCTGAGAATGGTGACTGTGACCAGAAGGAAGGCAGCACAGTGGGTGCCATGTGAATCTGCGGTCAGCCTGACCTGGGGCCTCTGAGCCAGCACTGCCTAGCCAGGTTCCTCAAGTATAATGGAGTAACCCAACATATCCCAAAGTGTTAGCCAGGTACCTGACACAGAGTCAGTATTCAATAAATTGTAGCAATTACTGCTTTTTATGAGGCCTTTTAGGATAGTGGCAGAGGGAAAATGCTTACTGGATGAATCCAAACAGGCTTTCAAGTCGTTTTCGATCAAGGACCCTCCATGATTGCCACGGGAACACACAGAACTCCATTAGACTGCAGGAAGTTCCAGCAATGAGAAAGCAAACCCTGTCTTAACCTGTCAGCTCCACAGAGTAAGGCAAGGATAAGGTGGTTTACTGTGGTGTGAGAAAATCCTAATAAATACACCTTGTGTGTAAAAAAAAAACCAGAAAACAAGCCAAGGCTTTTGAAAAAAGCATCATTTATTTCAAAGTACAACACAAAGTTGTATTTTTAAGAAATACACATTCAATCTTGTATCTCAAGACTTGGCTATGTGCATTTCAGTTCATCTTTAAAATAAGTTCAGGTATACAAATGTTACATACCTCAAGTACAAACAGCACAGAAAATGCATATGGTCTCAACTGAATGTTTTTACATTCATTCACTGTTAAGTTGACTTACATTTCTGTAATCTGCTTTTAAACCAAGACAGCCTTACTTTAAAAAAATACTCTGTATTTTCAGCACAAAGTCCTCATACAGTTTTAAAATTAGATCTTGGTGCATAATATTGTGAAATTATTAAAAACCAAACTTGGTAATTTAACAAAATTGTCACATGCCAGGACTTCTGAATCAACTCAAATTATTTCCTTAGCTGTAATGTCAAATCTGTGTTCATACAGATAAATAAAGCATGGGGAAGATAGGTGGTGAAAACGCAGTAACGGGAAAGGTTCTCAGATGTACAGGTCTTATTAGAGTTTGTGGCCGAGTCCAGACTTTTCTCTAAAAGCACAACAGCAAATCTCATGTTACCATAATTGCAAGACAGATCTGAAAGAAGCGAGTGGTCTGAGCCTGTCCTGCTTGGGTCTGTTTTGCAAAGATGAGGAGGGTGCGGAGGGGCAGCTGCAGTAAGAGCCTTAAAAAGATGTCTCAGAAACTGGCACATCATGATCTAGACAAGGGCCCACTATGTTTGTTTGTTTTTTGCTTAATTCTCGTGAGGAAAGTGCGAATTAGACCAAGGGTCCGAGCTTCTTCTTCCAATCGTGGGGCTCCATATCCGCCACGGGTTGTAGGTCTGTCCCAAGTCGTCAGCTGGACTGGAGGTGGAGGGAGCGTGAGGAGCTGGGGAGTTTTCTGTGCCCATGAGGCCGATGCTTGCCAGCGTGTTTGCTGGAGTGGTGAAGGGAAGGGTGCTGCTAAGGTTGCTGGACCAAATGGAGCTGCTGAATGGAGTGGTGGACCACAGGCCGCTGGTGTTACCGAGGACCGACTGCGACAAAACAGAAAGTGTCCAGCACTGAGCCTGGCAGGCAGAGGGTCAAGTGGGTAAGGGCAAAGGGGTAAGGGGGTAAGGCTACAGAATAGATGAGGCTGGGGCACGCGTTCCTCTTACTTTGTTTACTTTAGAACAAATGTTTTATATATAGATATGTATTTGAGCAGATGGTTCTGATTTTTTTCAGACAGGGTCTTGCTCCATCACTCAGGCTGGAGTGCAGTGGTGTGATCATGCCTCACTGCAGCCTCAAATTCCTGGGCTCAAGTGATCTTCCCACCTCAGCCTCCCAAAGTGTTGGGATTACAGGCATTATTAGCTACCGTGCCGGCTGGTTGTGATATTTTAAAAAGACAGCCTGTGGACCAAATCCAGCTCTGCCTACTTTTGTAAAGAGACTTGTATTGGAACACAGCTGCGCCCATCAGCCTGTGTACTGCAATGGCAGCGGTGAAGCACGGCCTTCAGAGCCTCAAATAGTTACTATCTAACTCATTATAGAAAGTTTGCTGACTCCCACTTTGGGAGGCCGAGGTGGGCGGATCACAAGGTCAGGAGCTCGAGACCATCCTGGCTAACACGGTGAAACCCCGTCTCTACTAAAAATACAAAAAATTAGCCGGGTGTGATGGTGGGCGCCTATAGTCCCAGCTACTCGGGAGGCTGAGGCAGGAGAATGGCGTGAACCCAGGAGGCGGAGCTTGTAGTGAGCCAAGATCGCGCCACTGCATTCCAGCCTGGGTGACAGAGCAAGACTCCATCTTAAAAAAAAAAAAAAAAAAAAAGTTTGCTGACTTCTCTTTTGAAGAGTGGTTAAGGTGGTTTTAAAACAGAAGGCTGAATAATTACACATGAAGACAACCTTTGGAATCTGTAAAGTTGAAATATCTATTATGAAACCTTGCATATTTAATTTCTCTGAGAACAAAGAGGCAAACACAGTGGGGTCATATTTTTCTGTCGTAATTTTGTGGAAGCCAAAACCACTAATTATTTTCCTTGGCAAGAATACTCTTTTGGAGCATGATCTTTTCAGAAGACCTTAGCCAAGAAGCAAACAAATGCACTCTTGAAAATCTAAGCTAAGAGACAGGTGCTTCTCAGCAACAAAGTAAATGCAGTATCTAGCTTGCTCCTGGGTGCCCAGTGGCTGCATTGCACAGATGCTGAAGGCTTCCCTCAACCATCTGAACCTGCCATAGGCCTATGGTCACCCTTGTGGTCCATTTACAGGTTGGGAAGAGGCAGAAAATGCCCTTGATCTATTAGGAGGGACTCCAGAGACCAACCCCATAGCTGTTCAGTTGTTATTCCTAAAACTTCCTGATTGTAATGGCTCTGAAGAACATCGATCGGTCATTTTGACAGAATACGAAGACAAAGCAATGGAGACAATGAAAGTACTAACCCACCCCTCTGATGCTGCTGTTTGTTGTTTATAACTATGTCAGTGCCATCCATGTCACAGCAATGGCAGATGGCGAGTGAGTGGGCCAGGGCCAGGCCCCAGCCCCAGCCCCAAGTACTCACTGTGGCTGTGTGGGTCGGGGAGCCGGAAGTGGCTGGCCAGGAAGGACTGGGATCTGTCGCTGGCGAGTCCCAAAGGTATGAGGGGCCACTATTAAACTCGTTCCAGCTCCTCTGTGAGGCCTGATTGCACGATCGAGATAATCCGAGTTTGCTGAAAACTTCTGGAAATAAAGCAACAGTCATCAAGTCCATATTTGGTTTTGCCATGATCACTACCGCATATGGGGCTTCACTCAACGGCATACCTCCCACCACTGCTCCTGGAGCCACCACACCCACTTCACCAGCCCCACCACAGCCCAGAGGAAGTAGGGGCACGAATGTCCTCCAGAACTCAAACGCATAGTGCACGAGCTGATATGCCACCAATGACATCCAAATGCAAACATTCCCCACTCTCACTTGATAGCTAATGCAAAGCTTCCATGGTGACCTCTAGTTCTGGAGAGCAAGAAGAGGACTCCTGGCATGCTCAGGGGTCCCATTTCAGACCAGAACCCTTCTGTGAAGCCCTTCGATACCCGCGATGGAACTCACACCAACTGGCACACGCACACCGTGTCGAGCCCGGTCCACTGCCCCTTTGGGCTGCTGGTGTGGGTGAGGGAGGAGGAGGGGAGGGGACCCTTCCCAGGGAGCTTCCTGCGGGGCCTCTTCCACAGTGCTGCTCTGCTGTGTTCTCCAACACACAAAACCACACCTCCTCTCCCTTCCTCTGTCCACAGGCTCATTAGTTATACATCTAGTGTTAAACACTCACCACCAGTTAGATTAAAAGAGTTTCCAAAGGCGGAGAACGAATTGAGGGGAGTGAAGTCAGGGCTGCTTGGGTTGCTGACGGGACTCCACAAACCCGAGCTAAATGTTACAAGAGGAAAACGCAACACACAAAAATGTATGGTGGTTAGTGCAAACGGATCCATAGTGCACAGCTTCACAAACAGGAGACACTGCTTCAACGGGGGGTACTCAAATATTAAAAACAAAGACAAAAGGAAGAGCTGAACAATGGCTGCTTACCACAAGGGTTGAGTCGGAGGGAGCCTCAGAGCTCCGGATGCCCTATCACTAGCTCACGGCCCGGTTCAAACCAAGTGTTTTGCAGAGAAACAGACATTTTTTCCTTCTGTTTGCTTTTTGGTACTGGAAGATTTATTTAAAAACTATTTCAAATCTAGGACTCATTTCCTATTAGTGCAAAGTAGGTAAATTGGGGCTCTACTGTTGCTTATCTGGAAAAGTCAACCAAGGTGACTGCTGCAGGCCACCACACTCGCTGCATGAAAAACAAGCCTGGCTCAAGAAAGAGGCATGGCCAATGATTTACTATAAACTGGCTAGTATTTGCTCCAAATTTCCCCCCTCCCAAGTCACTTTTGCTCTTCTATTTTTAATGATACCACAGACCAGGAGATGGAGGAGAGTGAGAACAGGTGTAACATGCGTGCCTGCCGGGCCAAGACAGGCATGGGTGCCCCCTTTCTCTATCTGGACCCCCTGGGGAAGGCACCACAGCTGGCTTTCTGCTTCCACCCAGCAGACATGATTTCTTAGAGGCACTTGACCACTTCTGACAAATGCCTCCTGGTAAATTAGGGGAAGAGTGCCCTGAAACCCATTTATGGATAAAAGGTGCTAACCCGATTTGAGAAGGCTTTCGTCTTTCTAGCGGTTAGTGGTGGTCTACCATACCTGTCTGACCCATCGCTGTCAGCAGGAGCGTGTGAAATGCCAAGGCTGCTGGAGAAACCTGTTTTGTTTGAAGAAACTTTAGCAAAGCCATTCCCACCTGTAACAATGGATGCTCAATCAATGGAAGGCACATTAGGACAGAGGTCATTCCACCAGGCCTGGTGCCTGGCGTGGCAGGTCTCTGAAGCAAAGGCACTGACCTGGGCTCTTGTCGTAGCCAGCCGTGACTGCAGCAAAAGTGGGGTTGCCGTTCTTGCCCGGGAGCGAGGCTGCCTTTGTCAACTTGTGTTTGCTTCCATTTGGCTGCTTTATTTTAGGGTCACTTGAAAAAGAAGCAAAGAGAGAACTCATTCCTCATCAGCAGTGCCCTGTCTCGGGGAGGCTGGCAGGACTGAGCCCTGAGTGGGCTTCTCTGCAGTGGGGCAGCTCACAGAGCATCGCTCAGCCTCATGTCACATGCTCTGGGGCCTCAGACGGCTTAATCAGATAGAGATAGAGGGCTTTCTGGAGAAAGGTAAGAAAACAAAAGATCACTATGAAAGAGACCAGGGCAGGGATCACAATTTAGGGACTGGCAGAGGCTTCGATCACACTTTTGTGAAGAACGCTAGAGAGCCACTTGGCAGGAAATGCAGAGGGCAGGTACTGACACCGGGAAGGGCTGGGCCTTAGGGAGTCTCCTTTCCTGCCAGGACACGGCGAGGTGCTCCTGTGGCAAGGCCCGTAAGCGAGGTGGCTCCCCCAGCCTCAGTGGTTACTGCCTCTTGGGCAATGGGGTGGAGGACCTGACCCCAGGCTGGCCGGTGATGCCATGCACAGAAACCCACGCCATGGCAAGGCACACAGTGAGAGTGCCATCCGTGACCGTCAGGCTTGCGCTACACTGTGGCAGGCGGACACGAGTGAGGCTCTGTGCCTTGGAGAACAGCATGGTTCCTGCATCCTGTCTGTGTGGTCAGGAGGCTGCCCTCCCGGATGCACACATCCCCTACTGCAGCACTTCACCCAGCACAACAGTCTTGGACCAGATCCTGCTCTTCTAAGTCCTAAGCCAAATTGTCCAAAGGCCGAAATTAGTGTCACATAAACCCACATTCCCAACTCACAGGAATCCCCTTTAGGTCTTCATGTAAGGCTTAGTAAATGTTCATTGGCTCAATGAGAATATCACTCTGGTGAGCTAAATGGTGCATTTCTCGGTCCACGGGTGGTAAGAATGAATGGATTAGAATGGGAACCGGGTTACTGTTGGAGCTGGGCACAGCAGCAGGAAGCGGGGGGTGGACCCCAGGTAAATGGGCCCACACAAGCCGGCAGCCATCAGAAGTAACACCAGACAGTGGTCTGTGGCCGCTAAGTGTTTCCATTTAAAGGGTGTGACAGCGGGTTTTAGGCATATTTCAAGCTGAGGACCGGAAAGGAAGCAGCAGGCCTACCTGCTGGAGCTGCTGTTGACGATGCTGCTGTAGCTGCCGCGGGCCACAAAGGGGCAGGGGGCAGCCGGGGGAGACGGGGAGGCAGGTGTCGGTGAGGTCTGGCGTTGTTTTAAGAAAATGTCTGCGTTGAGGGTTTGCAGAGAAAGTTTATAAAGACTATCAGTAGCTGGAAATTAAAAACAAAAGGGCTCGTTAGTGTGGTGTTTTGATTAGCACTCTTCCAAATCACTTTGAATGTTCTCTAAGACTATGCATAGCTCAAGCCCTTCTACAAAGAAAACAAACGAAAGCTCTTAGATGTGTTGTTTAATAGGTTTTAAAGAGAAAGCAGCCACATCTGTCTGCACTTGGGGATTTGGGGGGAGCGAGAGCGTGCCCTGTCCCTGCTGTATTGTGTGGCGACAGTCAATGTCTTCGCTTCTCCCACTTTAGGTAGGGGAGGAGGGTCTTCCACATCCCCTGGACAGCTGAGGCCGCTGCCTGGGGACCTGGAAAATCCTCATGCCTACACGCAGGTTTACAGCTGTGGGAGGTGCAGTGTTCTGGGCTGAATCCCCAAGTTCAGTAAAGCCTCTCTGTTGGCGTGACTGGGATGTGCAGCTCTGATCCCTATTAAGCTCCTAGTATAGTCCTGTGCCCTTTAAGGTAATGTCTATACAGCTGTTGTAAAAATCTAAAACAGGCTGGGCACAGTGGCTCGGACCTGTAACCTCAGCACTTTGGGAGGCTGAGGTGGGAGGCTTGAGCCAGGAGTTTGAGGCTCCAGTGAGCTATAATCAAACCATTGCACTCAGCCTTACCCTGTCTCTAAAATTAAAACAAAAAATTTCAGTCATAAAATAACATTCTCTACTCAGTAAACGGAAATATGTATACCTTTTATCAGAAAAATGTATCATTTTGCACATTTATTGTGTGCAACTTGGTGCTGCTGTAGCTACTGCAAGAGGAAGAAGGTGAGGGGAGAGCTTGGCCCTGTGAATTCCCATCACCACAGGGCACGATCCCCAGCCCAGGCCTGGCCAGCTAGCTACCTGGCTGGCCCCTCCTGCCTTGTG
The DNA here is from genome assembly GCF_006542625.1 of Nomascus leucogenys. Lineage (NCBI taxonomy): Eukaryota > Metazoa > Chordata > Mammalia > Primates > Hylobatidae > Nomascus > Nomascus leucogenys. The sequence continues at coordinate 47,777,270 of NC_044394.1, forward strand.
AGATTTCTGCGTACCCTGAGTACCCCCTGCTCTACTTCTCCTGTCCCCTCACTGCCACACTGCAGCCGCTCTGCCTGCTGCCTCTGCTTTGCTGGTCACACCCTCTAGCACAAGCTGCTTCTCCCCCACCCCTAGGGCTCCCCATGTCTTGGCTAGGTCAAGGTTCCAGCATGGCCCTGCCGGGCAAAGCAGCCTTCTCTTGGAAGCCCGTGCTCTCCATTCCCCCATCCTCAGGGTGGCCTGCTACCTTCTCTCTCTCTCTCACCAGTGCTGCTGGTGCTGGTGCCAGACTCACGGTCCTGTCTCCCACCCGCCCACTCTCACCCCTTGATGACATGGGCCCCTCCTCGCTGGCTCTGTGGATCTGCTGACCTGATGCCCATACTCAGGACATGTCTCACACTACTCTCCCGTATGAGCCCTGCTCGAATCTCTATGTCCCCTTCATGCTCCTCTGAGGCCTCCCATCTGACACCACGTCTACACTGTCGGCTTGCTATTTGTACAACTGTCCTGACCCTTCCCTAGCCACCTTCACTGGCCTCGCTCCGCCCCTGCAGTGACTCGTCCCCTCGGACAGTGCCCACACCTGGAGCAGGCTGTGCTCTGTTTTGTGTGCGCTCGATCATCCTGAGGTGCCTGTCCTGGGGAAAGGTGCGGGCAGCTCCTGTGGGTGGAATGTGTTTCACAGGGCCCAGTGCTGCAGATGCTCCCAAGACAGTGATGATGAAATGAAACAGGAAAAGCAAAGGGAAGTTAGCAAAAGCCCCTACGGAACAGTGCTTGAGGTAGGAGTGAAGGGGAGATGCAGAACAGTACAGGAGCTGCAATTAGAGAACGTTTTGATTCAAATATTATTAAAATTTTCCTTTGTGGCTTCTGATTTGCTTTTCCTTTTAATAACCCTTTGTATTTTTTGCCTTTTTAAATCATGAAATTATTCAAGGAGCATTTTCTGTGCAACTCACATGGTACAGATGGTATAGGGCACCATGCTAAGGGGTGCTACTTGGGATAGAGAGATCTTTACACAGAGGCTGCACAACTCCCCCAGCGGCTACTGCCACATCCTGGCTGCACAGTCTTGGGTGGGACCAACGCTTTCACCCCAAGGAACTGCACTAAGCTTGGCACTGCTAACAGCGCTCACAGAACTTCAGGTCTAAGCAAGACGAAACACCAAAAGAGGCGAAGGGATAAAAGGGGACGAGAAAGCTGGGGCAGAGCAGGAAGGTAAAAGTGATGGAGAGCATGTGGGACCGACTCTTCTGGGTTTCCTCCACCCATATTCTCTATCCAGTGGAGTTCTGCTGGAACATTTTAGTAAAGGTGTCAGTGGGGGCAGAGAGGTCACAGGGCTTGGAACCAGTGTAAGGGATTGCTTGCCTAGAAAAACACAAAAGGACTGCACAGATGTGGGCTGCGGAGACAAGCTCTGCATCTCTTCTCCCAGTGCACACCGTGGAGCTCTGCCCCGAGGCGCCATACTCAGATGCACCAGCTGGCCTCTGCGGAAGCGCCAGGCAGGAAACTGAGGCCTGCGACACTGGGCCCTTCACAGTTCCTCCTTCAGAGGGCTGGCCTGCCATTTCCCACATTCCTGCCCCAAGGAGTGGCACCAAAATCTCCTGCCTGGGGTTGGGTCCTGTCATCCTTTCCCCTCCACACAGAGGGAGTGATGTCAACAAGTGGCTCAGGTGCCACCAGGTGGGGATGCTGCCAGCCAGCTTGTGGCTGTGTCTGGCTGTCCCCTGCTCTCCCGGCAGCATGATTCTGCATGCTTGTGTCGTTACGTCACCAGCATGGCTCATGTCACCTCACTGGGCCTCAGAACACCCCTGTGAAACTGGCTCCAGGGGCTGTGTTCTGTTGCTGAAAGTGGCATCTGTTTAATGGGGAACTGCCTAAATCGTGGAGTGTTAAGCCAAGGGCCAATGGCCAGCAGAAACCTCAGGGGGGCGCTAGGAAGCAGAAGCATCCCACCTGGACACATGGACCACCCACGGTCTTCTTCAAGATTTGTTGAGTGAAGGATTTAGGATTGTATCTCACCCCAGGCAAAAAAGTAGTATTAAAAGGTGCTAGAAAGTCTCATGGCAAATAGGGCTACAGGATGTATCTCAGACAGCATCGCTTTCCAGGATGTATCTACACATTCCGGCGAGAGTGTGGACGCCCTACCCGAGCCTCCGGGCTCTCTGCCCTCATTCAGCCCAGTGAGCCTGCCCATCATCCAACTCCTTTCACCTTCAATGACCCGACTGTTGCTCAAACCTGACTGCATCTCTGGTCTTCCTCACTTGCCCTCTGGTACACTCCAACACAGTGGTGAGTGCGGACCAATCAGTCCTAAGGCCAGGACCTCCCTTGATCCCAAATCCCTGCTGTCAGCCCCTCCCTTTTCTGGTCTCTGTTGCCCCCTATTTCAGGTCAAGTGTCTGTAGGGTAAGGATTTCTATTTTGGTTGACTGTGCCTACTGTCTTGATTAACTGCAGGCCAAACTGGAGAAACAAGGTCGAGGTAGTGAGAAAAATAATGAAACCTTCGTGTAGGTTGCTTATGTAAAAAGACGTGGGTAAAGCTGACAGGAAATGGAATTCTTACAAAAACAATTACACTATAAATGAGGAACTAGTCAGGTAAAGGATTGCTGAGTCAATGCTTTTATAAGGCAAACAATTCTTTAGAAGATTAACCACTCCAAACAGACCATTCCATTTTGCACATTGGGCAGTGGTGTGCTAGTACACCAGCTCCCTGAAAAAAAAGAAAGCCCTGATGTGAATTGTTGAATGAGTCCCCTGATGTAAATAATCTTACCAGGACTGATTTCAACCTGCAGCAGTTTAGCAACTGATTAGGCTAGTTAACAATGGGCTCTTAGCTGGCAAAGCACTGCCAATGGGTATTTTAAAGCAACATGCCCCTGAAGAATTCCATGCCCAGAGTGGGGTGGATTGTGGGTAAGTGGAGCCCTGTGGTTTCTAAACCACTATACTTACAGCTGCCGGGTTTGTGAACTGGAACGGAATCCCACTCCGGTGGAGGAGAGTCTTTTTCACCCTCTGAGCTACTGGTGTTGCCTAATTCTTGACTATTCGGGAGGAATTTTGCTAGGGCAGGTGGTCTGTTATCCACTAACTTACGTGTACCTGCACAAAAATCAGAAAAGAACATGGTTAATGGAGAATAATCCCTTTCTTTCAGGTCTATTTCAATGAACCTTCTAATGAGGACAAGAACACTGCCTTAGCCTTGCGTGACTAATAACTACTGGCTGCTTACTGATAATGCACAACAATTGTTAATACAGTGCACTATGAAAAGATCCGTAAGACATGATCATAGAGAACAAATTGACAATACCTTTTGTTTTCTGGGCATTTCGTGATTTGGATCCACTTGTCATTGCAGTTGGAAGAGGAATCTTGCTTGGGAGATTTCTACGTTGCTTACTTTCCAAAGGGGGAGTATATGGTAGTTCTAATGAACTGAAAGACAAGCATGGATTGAAAATACAAATTTATTCCTTTGTTTTGGAGGACGGAAGTCATTAAGATTGTAATTCTTCTACAATACAACTGCATGCAGGAAGCTAATGTGGTTTCCTGGGGCATTATCTACCCTTGGTCCTAACTCAGGACTGGCTGCATGCCCAACACTGTAGCTAAGACTGCCCAGCATACATTCAGCACTTGCAGACTGAACCTTTGCTATTCCAAGTGCTGACAATGAACTGAGGTCCATTATTCAATACTATGTAACGGGAGGGAGGATCTGTCTCAGACAAGGCATAGAGAGAAAGCCCTTAGCACCAACTTGCTGCTCAGGGCTGGAAGTGCAGTCATTCTGCCTGTGAGTGAGTCTCTCCCAGCATCTAGACCACCACCAGTGGGATTCCTGAACATGAAGATTTTGAAAGATCTCAGATCTATAACATTAGAGGCTCCACTATTCAAAACTGAACAAATTTTTCTCATAGAAATTATGAGGTGACCCAGAACTAAGTTCCTGATTACTACAGGGAGTGGGCTAGGATGAATTTTCTTCCTTATTCTTGAACTCACGGTTAATCTTAGGCAAAAAATTTAAATATTATTTTTATTGATTTATTTAGAATGACATGCTTTCTGAAAGATTTTGAGGTAAGCTTAAGATAATAAGCATGTATAAATATATCTTAAGTTTCCAAAGCTCAATAAGTGAGATAGGAAAACCTGCTGGGAGACAGCAGCTGGAAAGAATGAATCTCTGAGAGAAATGAACTGGGTAGCTGGCCCATGGAAGACAGCATTGTGAGTGGAATACCTATATGGGCTACAAAGGCATTCTTTATGAAACCACATCTCTAATGCCCACCAAGACCATGTGTGGGATAGGGAGGATCTCCAGAAGGGGCTCAGCTAATGTGGTCCAAGAAGGACCTTTTCCAGCAAAGGCTGAGATGCAGCTCAGAGAGCCCAGTAGCCCCTTTGGAGAAATCTTCCAAGAATCCTCAGGGATCTCCACAGAGCTCCTGGTGACAGCTGTCAGTTCAGGGCTGAGCTGATAGCTAGCTTTTCATTACAAATCTACAAAGTCTACACAGACGGTGTAAAATGGATGCATCGCCGGCATTTTCCACGTTTCAGTGTGCTTTCTGCTTCCAACCCTCAAATGTGTGATACTACTCAGGACTCCCAGCCCCATGCTCCAAGTTCTTCATGCACCACATTGCCTTCTGTCCTCCCAGCCCACAGGATACAGTGCATTTCAGCTAGGTTCTGGGTCAGAGGCAATCCACTGTGCTCATTCACACGAGATTTCAAAGGTGAGAAGAGTTCCAACTTTCCAGATCTAACGGCACCATAACACCCTCGCTCCCCAACATCCTCAATGTAAAGTGTGAGCTCATAAATAAACAAATACATTTAAGAAGGCTATTTACAAACATTTTATAAGGTGGTAGGGTCAAAGGACATTTTCTTTTCATTCTTTTGTTTCACTGTATTTCACAAATTTCACATAATAAGTAGGTATTATATCTGGAATTAGTAAGATAGCAAACCAAAAAGCCAAAGGGTTTCCGTTAGCCCAAATAAGTAGAATTTTAGATAGGATAACAAACTGAAGTGAAAAATCCACTGTTTATGGGCCAGATGATGAATGCTACATTATCTTTTGTATCTCTTCCACTTCTGACTGACAGGATTATTTAAAAACCCCATCTTCTAAAAAAACCCCAAAGGCTCCCATAGTAGACACCAGCCCTCTGGTGGTGGAGGTGGTGTGGGTGTCATCTATTTTTAAGTGTGCGTGGGTAGCTATTTATACAAAACTAAATTCTGTGCCACTGTAAAAGTAATTGGTTTTTAAGAAGAAAGGTGCCAGACAACTCCTGTTATTTTTGCTGATTCATACTTTCCTAAATTAAGCCAGATGATCTCTATCAAGAATCTCTTTTTAAGGCTTCTGAATAAAATGGGTAACAGCCAACTTAATTGAAGTGATTCTTTTTTTTTTTTTGAGACAGAGTCTCACTGTCGCCCAGGCTGGAGTGCAATGGCGCGATCTTGGCTCACTGCAGGCTCCGTCCCCCGGGGTTCACGCCATTCTCCTGCCTCAGCCTCCTGAGTAGCTGGGACTACAGGCGCCCGCCACCTCGCCCGGCTAATTTTTTGTATAGACGGGGTTTCACTGTGTTAGCCAGGATGGTCTCGATCTCCTGACCTCGTGGTCCACCCGCCTTGGCCTCCCAAAGTGCTGGGATGAAGTGATTCTTTTTATTTTTTTGAGACAGAGTCTCACTCTGTCACCCAGGCTGGAGTGCAGTGGCATGATCTTGGCTCACTGCAACCTCTGCCTCCCAGGCTCAAGCAATTCTCCTGCCTCAGCCTCCTGAGTAGCTGGGATTACAGGTGTGTGCGCCACCATGCTTCGTTAATTTTTGTATTTTTAACAGAGATGGGGTTTCACAATGTTGGTGAGGCTGGTCTCGAAGTCCTGACCTCAGGTGATCTGCCGTCCTTGACCTCCCAAAGTGCTGGGATTACAGTGGGATTACAGGCGTGAGCCACCATGCCCAGACTGAAGTGATTCTTTTTAAAAAGGAAAAACAGAAAGGTGGTTCAGATGCCAGGCTTTATTTATTTATTTACCGACAAGGTCTCAGTCTGTTGCTCAGGCTAGAGCGCAGTGGTGCAATCATGGCTCTCTGCAGTCTCTAACTCCTGGGCTCAAGCAATCCTCCTGCCTCAGCCTCCCTAGTAGTTGGGACTACAGGTGTGTGCCATCACACCTGGCTAATTTAAAGGAAAAAATTTTTGTAAGATAAGGTCTTGCTATATTGTCCAGGCTGGTCTTGAACTCCTGGGCTCGAGCAATCCTCCTGCCTTGACCTCCCAAAGTGCTGGGATTATAGATGTGAGCTACCTACCACACCTGGCTTATTTTTATATTTTCTTCCATTTTTTAATAATAGTTTTTCTTTTTCTTAATATTCTGAGATTTCATATTCTTTTTATTTTTGCTTTTCACAACGTTACACCTGACTCAAGCCTGGCCTATTTTTATTCCTGTAATACACAGTACACATCTCTGTCTGGGGAGGAGAGAGGCAGAGCTGAGGACACAGCTAGGGACGTGACCAACTGTGAAGCAGGGTTTTCTCAGTGCTGACAGGTCTGGGGCTGGCGTGTGCAGTGTGGTGTTCACGGCCCTTGGCCCTGAGTTGAGCGTGTTATTTAAGCAGATTTTCAGAAATAATATGATTAATCTACTTCTTTTGCCTATTTTAGATTATTACATTTATGTAAACATATAATATTGATAAACAGAAAAACAAAAGGATCAGTAAATACTCAGGGTCCTAAACCAGGGATGCCCTGGGCCCTTCCTGGTTCTGCAGAAACCTTCAGTGCCTGAGATTTGATTCCCATTCCTTGGCATCTCTGACATAGACTACAGTCTTCTGGAGGTCTGCAGGCCCATTTTTATGTTGCCACAGCTGGAAAACACGGTTAGATCAGATTTCTGTTGCTGCAGCCCCACGCTCCTATTTCCTAGCAAGTGATTTTTTTGAGGTCAGCTCTTGGGAGTGTGGATGGATGGGGCTGAGCCACTCCTCTGGCTTTATCACCTCTTATAAAGCTTCCAAAAAAAAGCAATGATATATGCCTTATTAATGACATATCTTATTAAAAGATGTGTACCTGTCCTTCAGATATGTGGGATCATATATTAACACACTAAAAGGTGACAGGAATTTCAGGAATCACTAAAGCTAGGACTGGCTGTGATTCTATCTGAGTGACAGTGTTTGACATTTACTATCAGAATGCAGTGGAGTCAGAGAATGGCTCTGTTCAGAAAGCCAACCTTCTCTGATTATTAAAAAAACCAGTCTTTATTTGATTAAATGATTGATGAACTAATAAATTCTGACTCTCAATACTTTCATCCTAGAGTTCAGAAAAATAAGAGATCAGTGAGTTTAAAGAGATTAGATAAAGGAGGATAGAAGAAAGGTTGCATATCGATTCCTCCAGTTACAAAAGACAGTTTCAAGCACACAGCTTGATTTGTGTTCTGGTAATGATTTATCTTTTAACTACATATTGAGAGAGCACGGGTTATTGCTGTAACTGCCCCTTGACTGGGTGGTTTAGGACTGACCACTCTAAGCTTTTTGGTTTACCAGAGAACTAAAAACCCTTGCAAACGTAGTGACACTCAAGCGAAGTCTTTGACTAACTTTTCAAATGCAAATTTGCTGATGGTCAACTTGTAAAAAAAAAATCAGAATACGACATAAGTCCGTGGAACAGGGATGGGGGTTAGGATTAGTGTGTTCTATCTGCTTAACAATACTAAGCTCAGGCATGAGGGCTAATCAACAGGGCCAATTTGGTGACAGTCACCTACGGGATGGTATCTCTAAGATAATTCTTAGACGCACTGGTTTTAAAATTTATCATCATAGGAATTACTGCATGTCTGTCTACCTCACAAGATTTCTGCAAATGTAAAAATGAGGATTTTCATTATTTGGACTTATTAGCCTCATTTACTTTAAAATATCTGATCACTCACCTAAGCCTGAAAAAGGCCAAGAAGAAGAATCTCTAGCTAGTAGCCCAGTGTTATTCCTGTCCTGGGGTGCCAGGATATTGGTGTCTCAGGTGGATTTCTCTCAGGAGAGATACAAGTATGTGAACCTCCTCTTCAGAAGAGGTGGTCTCCTTTTCTCTCTCCCCCTCAAATGATCAACCACCTGACACCACTCTGCTTGACGTTCCTTCTACCGGGCCAGACTGCTCTCAACAAATTGTGGGACCTGGTCTCTTGAACTAACAATTTCCACAAAAGAGTCAATTTTAGGTACAAATACTTCATTACTAAGCACCACCATATACTGTATTATTTCATAAATTCAGGGACAAGGTTAAATTTTACTGCAGTCATCACTAATTTCTTACTAGCTTTTGGGTTCCACAGAACAGGACTGGCCCTGCCTGAAGCCGTATAATCTAGGGAAAGAGTCTAGGTTAGCAGTGTTTTTGCAAAACTCAAGTATGATTCCCGGGATCAGAGTAAGAATAGACCTTCCACAAATCTAAGGCCCACACTTATGATGACAGACAAGTCTTCCTTTTAAATTTACACCTAATTTATTCGACTTCCTCTATCACTTTCCACTGATCACAAACCACAAGCAGGCAGACAGCAGCTCCTGTGCTGATGACAGTTCTATACAATGAACCAGGAAAGGTATTATTGACGCACCAACACTAAAATTATCAGGTAGATGCAGAGCCAACATTTAATGAAAATGTGAAGTAACTTCAGGTAATAACCCAACAGTTCAACTCACTCATCTTCCTGGGGAAACAGCCTGCACAAGCCCTCCCCGGGGGCCACTGAATCCCATTCCATGGGGAGGAACTGGAGTTATTTAATGATAGAACTGTCTGACTGGTGACAACTGCCCTGAGCCATTTTTAAGGTAAGAATAAACTTTTCCAAGTTTTATGGCACGGAACTCTAGATCCCAACTGGGTTAACAATTCAACAGACTCAGAGATCTTTTGGAGGAAAGTTATGATTGTACCTGTGGTTCAATCATCAAGGTTATCTTTGTGCAGAAGTAAAATGGATCTCAGCCTGGGACTGAATCACCAACAGAAATTTTCCTCCTAAATTTTTATAACAGATCGTGAGCTCTGCCCTCTGCACATCTGACTTCAGAAGCATATGGCTATTCCGAGTCAACAACAGTACATGTCAGATGACAGAAAAATCCCAAGAGGAATGTGACGTAGTACCTGGATTTTGCTATCAACTCCCCTAAAAGCCAACCAGCCAGCCAAATGGCCAAATCAAAATAGCACCTGGTTTTCGCCAGCAACTTCTTTATAGACCTTATTTCTCTGTACTTTATTTCTCTCACCTGGGTTTCACATCTGTTGGGATTTCTTTCTTAATATTTAAGAGTTTTTTGCTTTTTTGCTTCACTTGAGACATTTCACTTTCATGGTTTTCAGGCATGGCTTGTTTTCCCTTTTGCTTTTCTGTATCCTGTAAAAAATGGACACTTAATTGCTGAGAAGGATTAATAAAATGACTGAAATTAGTTCCATTTTAAGATACAGACACAAAATCAAAGATGTTAAAATATACACATCATATACGTAAAAACAAACTCCTTTCTTCAAATCTGTCTTCACTGTGGTTCTGTCAATTTTTCGGCCTTCTTTGTCTCGGCTGCATGCAGTGGCTCATGCCTGTAATCCCAGCACTCTGGGAAGCAGAGGCAGGTGGATTGCCTGAGCTCAGGAGTTCAAGACCAGTCTGGGCAACATGGTAAAACCCTCTCTCTACTAAAAATACAAAAAACTAGCTGGGCGTGGTGGCGCATGCCAGTAATCCCAGCTACTCGGGAAGCTAAGGCATGAGAATCGCTTGAACTGGGGAGGCAGGGGTTGCAGTGAGCTGAGATCATGCCTCTAAACTCCAGTCTGGGCGACAGAGCGAGACACCATCTCGAAAAATAAAGTAAAATTTGTCTCGACTATGTTTTGGTGAGTTGGAGTTATAAAGAACGTCATTTTAATTTATACTCATATCCTGACTGGAGGTGGTGGTGGCAGTGGCAGTAGCAAACGGGTAGCTTCTTTTCAAGCACTGGGGAGTAAAACATTGTATTTCCTTAAAAGAAAAGTTCACTAGAGACTGCAGTATAAAGTCAAGCACTCCAGCCATGCACCCCATCCTGAGCACAACTCCCAGGACAAGAGAGCAGTGTGGCAGCACATAGGGGCCATGCTTGCGGGCCTGCGATTGCGGCCGGGTTCCGGCTGGTTTAATGCTAAGCTAACAGCTCCTCCATCAGTGGCAGGGGCTATTCGTCCAGTTCATCCACACACACTTACGGGTCACCCGCTTGGTGCCAGGCCATGGGATTACCAAGAGGCCCCAGTTTCTCCTCCTAAGGATGGTGAAGTCTAGCAGGAGGGAGACACGTGACAGACACCAGCATGGACCTCTGCTGCAGGAATGTTACTGGCCATTGCAGTAGCACAGAAGGGCTGTCCTGCCCGCTCGAATGTGGAATCTGGACTGGGCGGCCACATCCAAGACGCATCTTAAAGCTGTGCTACCCAGCTGGCCCAGCCAGGACCAGGAAAGTACAGAACCTGCCCCATGTATTTCTGTGGCAATCGACATCGTTGCAGCATCCGAGTGTGAGATCAGTGGACCTGTCTCCTGAACAGGGTACACAACTACTCATGTATTGTGTGTGTGTGGGTTTTTCTTTTTTCTGAGACAAGGTACTCACTCTGTCGCCCCTGGGCTCAAGCGATCCTCTCACCTCAGCCTCCTGAGTAGCTAGGACTACAGGCACATGCCACCATGCCCAGCTAATTCTTGTATTTTTTGTAGAAATGGGGTTTCACCATGTTGCCCAGGCTGCACTCAGGTATTGCTGAACTCGCCTGGGGAGCTGCATGTGGAGTGGTCTGTGTACTAAAAGCAACCTGGTTCTCTGCCCCAGACAATCTGTAAAACACTGTGTTCACGGAAGCACTGGCGAGAACAGATGGGGAAGGACATATTCAGCAAAGGGGACAGTGATGGCTGTGGAGGGGAGCTATAAGCATATGGTGAATCAGCGTCTACCCAAGAGCTTTACAATTTATGATTATGAAGACAGCCTGGATTTTAATAGGTCACACCAGGTGAATCTATTTAACTGTCAAGAGTAAATAACCAGAGCTAGGGCTAAAACATCTCCCTGGCTCACACATCGTTTGAAACTACTTTGAGTTATTCATGAAGTCTTTCTTGAATACTTGACCCATCAGGTATTTTGTAAACCATAAGCTTTTCAAGGACAAGGACATGGCCTTTTGTCCACTGTTGTTGCCTAGCACGTGGTCTGGCACGTGGGTGCTCAATTCCTATGTGTTGACTGAATGGGTAGAACAGAATTGGAAAAGACATGCAAGAGAAAATGACCTATCAAAGTTGTGATTTAGCTGGGAAGAAAATACACATTAACTGACAAACTGAGATCAGTCGCAGAGAAATAAAAGCACACGGCCTCTATGCAGATTGCTGAGTAGGAGGAATAACAACTCGTTGGAGGGGACAGGGTAGTAACCAGACAAGGAGGCCTCATGAAGGATGTGAGTTCTGAGCTGCACAAATAGCATGGAAGGAGCTGGGAACACAGGAAGGAATGAACAGAGAGCTAAGAATGACATCAGTGGGTGAGCACAGAACACTGGCCGCTGGGGGCCGCTGGAGAGGGGGCCACAAGGGGGTGTGCAGGAAGAGGCCAGCAGGTGGGAAGGGAAGCGGGAGAAAGTCGTGCAGAAAGCCTGTGCTCAAAATGCCTTCCGAATGCTGATGCACAGGGTTTAAACTGCTGGGACTTTACTCAAAATTTAGCACAGGGCTTTCTGCTTCTCTGAAGTAATTTGTTAAAGTGCTATAAACTACAGAGCTCCAGAACTATTTAGGAGTGGGGCTAGGGGTAGACAGAGGACCACGGTAATGGTGAGGGAATGCAAAGGGAAAGGTGGCTGACTTGAAAGTAAGTTACATATAAATTTCATTTTAAACATTAACGCATGTGAATGACACTGCTGGAAATCTGTAAGAAGTGATTCCTTGGTCACTAGACTAAAACTAAAAAAGCAAGTCTGTTCTACAACATTAAAGGCTGTATTAGATCAGTTTAGATTTGAAATCTATTTATCTAAAAATAAAAGCAAAAGAGTGGAATTATTACCCTTTCTTGCACATCCCATACTACTCACAGTAGTAATCTGACCCCGTCACTAAGGCCCACTGGACCTGACACTTTGCACTGCTCTTCCTGCTGTGATAACAGCCCTGGGAGCCGAGGCCTCCAACGGGCGAGGCAGCTTCTTGGCGTGCTGATGTGTCCTGGCCTGGGCTCCTCGTCCCTGGGGGCCACTAAAGCCTGGGGTCTTTCCTGGGGCCACACTCCCTCCAGGGCGGTCAGCACTCTACTGCTTGGGAGTAAGTGGCCACCAAAACCCCGCTTCCAGCAGCTGCTAGGAGCAACATGACAGGAAAAACACAACCTAATTAAAATGGTAGAGTTCCTTCTCATTCTTTTGATCCTTAAAATCTGAAAGAAGTTTCATGAGGTAGAATAGTTACTATTCCAGATAGTCCCTAGCTTTCAAGCAGCGTTTCCAGTTTCTAACCATCTTACTTTATTAACATGCTTCCAACCGTTCTTCCCTGGAAGACATGGAGCCATTCATCCCCATAGCTGTGACTGTTGTCTGCAGGGGAATGACTCTGGAGGCATGCCCAGCACGTGAACCATTCCTCAGTAGGTGCTCATGCTAGATTTAAACATTACTTTTGTACTAAAACCGGAATCTATGAGATGGAAGGTCTTGTGAGCTGCAGGAGACCTCTCTTTCTCCCTTGTGTTTTGTTTTGTGAGATCAGCCCGTACCTCCTTGAGGAGCGGTTCTGTGTCGGGGTTGGAGGTCTCTGTGGTGGTGGAGGAGCTGTCATCATCAGCCAAAGAGTCCTTCAGCTCATCTTCCTGCGGCTTTCCCTTTCCCTTCTTCTCCTTTTCCTCTTGCTTCTTAGGTGGTTTCACCTTGCGCTGAAGAGGTTTTCCTTTCCCTGAGGATAAAAATTAAAGTAAAAGAACTCTTGAATTTTTTTTTTTTTTTTGAGACGTTGTCTCGCTCTGTTGCCCAGGCTGGAGTACAGTGGCGAGATCTTGGCTCACTGCAAGCTCCGCCTCCTGGGTTCACGCCATTCTCCTGCCTCAGCCTCCTGAGTAGCTGGGACTACAGGCGCCCGCCACCACGCCCGGCTAATTTTTTGTATTTTTTAGTAGAGACGAGGTTTCACCATGTTAGCCAGAATGGTCTCGATCTCCTGACCTCGTGATCCACCTGTCTCGGCCTCCCAAAGTGCTGGGATTATAGGCGTGAGCCACCGTGCCCGGCCAGAACTCCTGATTTTTAAATAGCTAGCTTGGAAAACAAAGCAATTACAACTTTTGTTGGAAGAGGCTGGACTCTTTTCTGATTAAAAAAGGGTTTTTTCTTCTCTAATTAAAGCTTTCCAAATCCATTTGACTTTGTGATGAGAACAATTTTAAAAATCAACTTTACTGAGATACAACTTACATATAATAGAACACACCCATTTTAAGGGTATAGTTCAGTGAGTTTGGACAAACTCGGCAGTTTTAACAAATCTGCATGTCTGTCTCAGAATGTTCTTATATTCTCCAAAGGGTGATGGAGCTTTGAAAAGTAAGAGAGGTGAAAAACATCTGCTGACATCTGCTGGGAGATAGAAGCCTGATGGTGACATAAACAACGAGCCGCCCAAGTGCTTCCCTTTAGGGGTGCTAAGAGTCCCAGCAGTGTAGCCATAATGGCTGGGTTCAAACCCTGGCAGCTTTCTACAAGCTAGCTGCCTGACCATGGCCTCTCATCTGTACGATGGAGAGACAAGACCATACAGGGCTGTACTGAGGAATTACATAATCCCTGAGAACGGTAACTGGCGCATGAGTACTATGTAATGTTGTATATATATGGACAGAGAGTAAAATGGACATACAGAAAGCCAATTACTTTGAAAAATCTGGATGCCATCAAGGCAAATGAGAACCAGCCCCGAACATATTTCCCAGCAGTGTTCTGTGTGCTGGGAACATAGTAGCAAACAACATAACCCCTGCCCTCATGGAGCTTACAATCCAGCAGGACTAGACAGAGGGAGAGAAAGCCCCAGGTTCTAGCACCTCAGATTGTGCCTGCAAAATCACCTGGGCGGGCAGGCAGGTGCAAGCTGCAGAAGCCACAGAAGCCACATTTTAACCTAGTCTGTACGGGTCATAATTTCTAATACATCTTTTCGATAATGGTGACTTAATACAACTTAATTAAAACTCCAGTGTTTTATGCGTTATCCCAGAGAATGCCACCATTAATGGGAGACTCAAACCTCAGTGTTTAAAACGGGTTGGCAAACCATGGCCCATGGGCCAAATCTGGCCTGCAGTCTTGTTTTTTATGGCTTGTGAGCTAAGAATGATTTTTACATTTTTGAAGTGGTCGAAAAAAAGACACAAATAAGAAGAGGCAACAGAGATACTTTGTGGCCCATAAAGCCTCAAACATTTACTACCTGGCCCTTTACAGAAAAAGTTTGCTGAGCCTGAGCTAGAAAAAGAGTAAGTAAATCACTTAGTGATTTCCAGGAATGTCATTTCATCATTTATTGCACACTGATTCCAAGAAGTGTTAGATCTGAAACCATAACTGGGATAGTAGGTCTCAAAAATTGAAGGGGCATCTCATTTCAAGCATAGGACTGACTAGTTTGTTTAATTATAATCGTGCCACTGTGCCCCAGCTTGGACAACAGAGCAAGACCCTGCCTCAAAAAACCAAACCAAACCAAACTAAGCCAACAAAAAACAGGCCCCTGACCTACACTGAAGAGCCAGAGCTTCTCCCCACCACGGCAGACAGGAAGGGGAGTGTCCCGCTTTGCTCCACGAGCTCTGGGATTTCTTACATTCTGAGAGTTCAACAGCCCAGGCTGAGAATACCTCAAAATCAGTTCCCCATACAATAAACTTCGCACTTGCAATTATACAATTTTATCATGCTTAGGTTCATTGGGTGAGGGGCAGTAAATCTGTATAAATAATCTATATTTACAATAACCTGAAACTTCCATAATAAATATGAAATGGCTGGAAATGAATTTTCAAAAACTAAACTCAAAAAGTGAAGCTATGAATAGACAAAAAATATCTAACAGAACAATAGTTAAGTTGAAAACTTCAGTAACAAAAGATTAATTCAGCTCACGCCTGTAATCCCAGCACTTTGGGAGGCCGAGGAGGGCAGATCACTTGAGGTCAGGAGTTTGAGACCAGCCTGGCCAATATGATAAAACCTCATCTCTACTAAAAATATAAAAATTAGCTGGGCATGATGGCATGTGCCTATAATCCCAGTTAGTCAGGAGGCTGAGGCAGGAGAATCGCTTGAACTCAGGAGATGGAGGTTGCAGTGGGCCGAGATCGTGCCACTGCACTCCAGCCTTGGTGACAGAGCGAGGCTTCATCTCAAAAAAAAAAAAAAAAAAAATTATTATTGCATAGAAGAGTAATTCACCCTTTTTACCTTAAAATCATCACCTTATTAACTCAATATGCAGCCCTTGGACTTCGGTCCCTAGCACCTTAACAAAAGTGATTTTGAAAAGGTTGACAAGAATCTCTAACCTGTTGAAGCCCATGATGCCTATCATTCCTCATTCTACATGACCTTCCCATTCCACTGGACACTGTAGAATGTAGCCCCTGCCCCTGCCAGGCCCCACTATGAACCCCTTCTTCTGACAACTTCTTTGCTGGCTCTGTCTTTGCTGGTATTCCCTAGAGATCTGCCCTTGGAGCTTTTTCCCTTTTTCCTTTACATTCTCCCTAGGGCTCAATTTCATTAACATCAACAATCCAAATCCCAAATGTCCAAAACTGAGTTAACTATCCTAAAAACATCGTGTGGGTTCTCAAATTTGTGATTACGGTTCTTGGCCAGACACACTTCAGAATAACCCATGGAATGTTAAAAAGAAAATACTGCAGTCTGGGCCCAACCCCTCAGGGTCTAGGCCCCACCCCTCAGAGAGATTCTGACTCAACAGTTCAGGATAGAACCTAGGGATTCTACTGTGCACCCAGGCTGAGAGCCACTGGTCCACGGTATCAACATCAATCCAACCACCCAGGCTAGGAGCTACTTCAGGGCCATGTATGATTTCTTCTGCTGTTTAGATTCCCAAGTTCAAATGTTACTGGGAGGGGAGACAATATGCCTTCCCTAACCCGACTGATAAGACTGGATGGCCGACGTCTAGCTGCAGGCAGTCCCTGTTCCCACAGGCTGTGCGCAGGGAGTGGCCTCTGCCTTCCGCTTGTCCCTGGGTGGGCTAAAGCAGTAAGCTGACTCTCAGGGCAAGCATGTTCCTAAGGGTCTTGTCTCTTCCTCAGGGCTGGGTTCCAGTAGAAAGATTGGGCTTCAGGGAAAGGAGAGACTCTTCCAAATCTTTTGTTAGGTCAGTAGTTCTCAAAGTGTCCCCCGTTGCCCCAGAGTCCGCATCACCTGGGACCTTGTTAGAAATACAAATTCTACGGCCCCCATTCCAGACCTACAGAGCCAGAACCCTGAGGGTAGGCACAGCAGTCTATTTAACAAGACCTCCAGGTGACAGTAATAATCTATGGTCAATTTAGGAATCCCTGGGCTAGGCGCAGCAGTGGCCTGTAATCCCCAAAGGTTTAGGAAGCCAAAGCAGGAGGATCACTTGAGGCCAGGTGTTCCAGACCAGCCTGGGTAACACAGTGAGTCCTCATCTCTACAAAAATTTTAAAATCAAAGTAGCTGGGTGTGGTGGCACACACCTGTAGTTCTAGCTATTCAGAAGGCTGAAGCAGGAGGATCTCTTGAGCCCAGGAGTTTGAGGTTATAGTGAGTTATGATTGCACCACTGCACTCCATCCTGGGTAACAGAGTGAGACCTTTTCTCCAAAAAAACAAAAACAAAACAAAACAAAAAAATAAAAAACAAAAACAAAAGAATACCCTGGCTTTTTGGTATAAATTCTATCCAGGTTTATCAGAGACCTGTGTTGGGGGAACTGCTGGCGAAAATGCAGGGCCTCATTTCCTATTTCTCTGTCCCCTGGGAATCTCTGGTGGACAGGTGCTGTCATTCAGAGCAGAATTGGGAGAATTCTGAGTCACCTGGAAGAAATGATCTAAAAATGCAATTTTACCATCAATCAATCGGTAGGAATGGATTCTACTTCTAAAACCTCAAATTCCTTTCTCATGCACCCCCACTGCCACTCCCTGCTTCCTCAAGTGTTGCCTGGCCACCCATAATGGCCTTGTCTCCCCAGTGAGCATCTCTTCCTGCCCCACTCTCCCACCCCACTCCGTTTTCTACACTGTCAATAGCCCTGACTTCCTTTTGAAACATTTTTAAAGCTTAGAAATGTTATCCTGGGCCGGGCGCAGTGGCTCACGCTTGTAATCCCAGCACTTTGGGAGGCCGAGGCGGGCGGATCATGAGGTCAGGAGATCGAGACCACGGTGAAACCCCGTCTCTGCTAAAAATACAAAAAAATTAGCCGGGCGTAGTGGCGGGCGCCTGTAGTCCCAGCTACTCGGAGAGGCTGAGGCAGGAGAATGGCGTGAACCCGGGAGGCGGAGCTTGCAGTGAGCCAAGATTGCGCCACTGCACTCCAGCCTGGGCGATAGAGCGAGACTCCGTCTCAAAAAAAAAAAAAAAAAAGAAATGTTATCCTGTCCCTCATTTTCTACAGGATAAAGTTCAAATTTGGATTCACCTACCTTACCAGTGTCTGCTCCAGCCTATCCCTAACTCTTCCACATGCTCCACTCTTGACCTATCAGGGGCAATCATTATGTAATATATATAATTATTATTTGCCAATTAAAAAACAGAATTCAGAGGGAGACTGTCCTCTCAAAGATGAACTAATGAACTCAATGAACAGTGGAGAAGGCAGGATGTCTCCCAGCTTTACGGGAACGACAACTTAACTGGTGCATAATCAGTAATACAAATTAACCCCTCTAAATAAAGATGGTACAAGCTGAATGGAGAAGCAGTTTAGAAAAACTCAGAAGTGTGTTTCCTTTGAAGTGACCAAGTGAGAAATATGCCCAAGGTGAACCTGGTGGCAGAGAAGGAATCTTGGTAGGGCAGCCAGGTTTGTCGGATTCACACCACTGCTCGGATGAAGTGTCCCTGAGGCTGGTCACCCTGCTTGCCTGCTCCCACGATCTCCACACAGACTCCTCACCTACTGAGGTCATGCAATCATTCAGGTCTGTCTCTGGACATGAAGTTCTTCTGCGACATTCTCCCTGAGATCGCCCCTTTCCAGGCTCCCAGCATGGACCCCCTTGGCTCTATTCGTCATACAGCCTAAGCACCTCAGGGCAGGCCTTACTGATCTCTCCAGCCCTAGTGCCTTGCATAGTGCCCAGCACGTGGCAAGTGCTCAGCAGCATCTGCCAGGCTGCACAAGTCAGTGTTTAGCCTTCTCAACAGTGAAATATACCAACGCTGTGACCTGCTCTGAGACTCACTAACCCAAGTCCACATGCTTATCCCATCTCAATCCTTTATAAGTAACGTATCCTATCAATAAGTAGACTGTAATGCTCTTCTAGGATTAGTGGTATGACCAATGAGTTTGGTTTTTGTGAGATTAGTACCATCTGTGGCTTTACAGTGCAAATTTCTACAAATGACTTTCTAATCCCATTTCAGTCTCTACACTTAGTGGAGCCCAAGATTTTCCCTAATTGGGAAATATAAATCTCATTTAAACAAACAAACAAACAAACAAACAAAACACCTGGAGACTTACACTTTTGGGAAGATGGAGCAGATCTTTTCCTTATTCTTCCTGCCAAGCACAACTAAAAACTCTACGCAGTATACAAAAAGCAAAGAAGATGACTCTGAAAGGCAGAGAAGGTGACAGACTGGAGGGAGACTGGGGTCTGAGGAAAGGCATGATGGTAAGGTTCCTGGGTTTTCCATTTGCCACACACATCCACTCAGAAACACCAATGTGCACAGATAAACAAAGCCTCGACAAAAGCCAGCTCTCTCTTGCCAAAGGTGCAGGAAAGGGGCAGTCCAGCAAGATAAAGGCTCCAGGCCAACACCACGGTAAGAACTGGGGTGCCATCTCCACCCATGCCAACAAAGGCCAAAGTGGGAACCAAGACTTCCACCCTTGCAAGGCTGTAACCAGACATCCTAGCATGCTGGCGATGGTGCTGCCAGGGAGGGCTAAGCAGGGAGCTAAGCCTTTCATTCCAGATAATCAGTAATGAACACCCCTTCCTGGCCAGGCACTAAGGAGCCAACTCTCCCCTCCCTTTGCCACTGAGGTGGTGACACAGGAGGCCTAGTGGACAGTCAGGACTTCTACCACTGCCCAGTAGGGTCAGCAAAGACAACATGGGAACCAGAACTCCCAGCCCTACCCAGCCAGTAATGAGGAGCCTCCCTGCCCTTGTGTGTCAACAGAGGACAGCAGGAAACCAGCACTTCTAACTCCACCTGGCAATAAAAAGGTGGTACAACCCCTTCCTCTTCCTCTGCCAGAGCAGTCAGCGAAAGCCAGCTAAAACAGAAGGTTTAGGTAAGATCCAGTCTCAGAACATTAATACCCAAATGGTCCAGGTTTCAATCTACAGCCATTCTTCATACCAAGAATCAGAAATTTCTCAAATCAAATGAAAACACAAACAAAACAATAAACAGATGCCAACACCAAGATGAGAGATATGTTGAAATTACCTGACAAAACCATCATAAAAACGTTTGTTCAATGAGCAATTATGAACATGCTTGAAACAACTGAAAAAACAGCCTCAGCAAAGAAATAGAAGCTAAAGAAGAACAAAACGGAAATTTCAGAACTGAAAAATATAGTAACTGAAATAAAAAGCTCACTGCATGGGCTCAATAGCAGAACAGAGGAGACAGGAAATAATCAGTAAACAAATACAGACAATTAGAAATTATGAGAGAAAATGGACTAAAAAAAAGAACAGAGCTTCAGGGACCTGTGTATAACAAAAGATCTAACATTTGTGTTATCAAAGTCTCAGAAGGAAAGGAGAAAAAGGAAGGGCTGAAGAAGTACCTAAAGAAACAATGGGTAAAAAATTCCTAAATTTGGCAAGACTAAACCTATATAGACTTAAAAAAAAAAAAAAAAGCAAACCTCAAAAAGGGTAAACAGAAACGAATCCACATCAAAATGCATTATAATCAAACTTGTGAAAACTAAACAAAAAAACCTTGAAATCAGCCAGACAAAATGACACATTACCTATAAGGAAAATACAATTAGAATGACAAATCTCTCATTAGAAACCATGGAGGCTAAAAGGAAGCATTTTTCAAGTACTCAAAGAAAACAAGTGTCATTCCAGAATCCTATACTCAAATGAAAATATCCTTCAGGAATATTCAGACATTCTCAGATGAAACAAAACTCAGAATTCATATCGAACAGACCTACCCTAAGAAAATGGCTGAAGGAAGTTACCAAAACAGAAAGGAAATGATAAAAGAAGGAACCTTGGGGGATTAGGAAAAAAATATAAATAAAACAAGATTTCCTTCATATCTTAAGTTTTTCTAAATTATGTTTGATGACTGATGCAAAAATTCAAACACTATCTGATTTGGTTCTAAATGTATGTAGAGGAAATATTTAAGACAACTGGGGGAAAGCAAAGAAACATAAAGGGAGATAAGGTTTCTACAGTTCACTTCCAGTGGTAAAATGATGACCCCAGGACCATGAGAAGTTATGTACATATAATGTATATCTAGAGCAACCACTAAAAAAGAGATACACTAAAAAATGCTACAAACAGAATTCTAAAAAATATACAAGTAACCCACAAAAAGGCAGGAAAAAGAAAATAGAGAAAACAAAATAAAAATAAAATGGTAGATTTAAGTCCTAACATATCAATAAGCACATTAAAAGTAGACAGTCTGCTTATATAATTAAGAAGACAGAGATTGGCAGACTGGATTAAAAATCATGACCTAATTATATGCTGTCTATAAGAAACGTACTTCAAATACAATGATATAGGCAGGTTGAAGTAAAAGGATGGAAAAAAAATCATGGAAACATTAATTAAAGGAAAGCAGGAATGGCTATATTAATACTAGATGAACTTGAGAGGAAAGAAAATTACTAGAAACGAAGAAGGACATTATATAATGATAAAACAGTCAATCCACCAAGAAGTTACAGCAATCTTAAATGTAAATGCATCAAACAAAAGCACTGCAAACTATGTAAAGCAGAAACATCTAAAAGAGAAATCCACAATTACATTTGGAGATGTCAACAACCTTCTCTCAACAGTATAACGACTAGACAGAAAAATCAAAAAGGAAAGAACAGCACTATCAACCAACAGACTCTAATGGACATTTATAAACTAGTCCACACAAAACAGGAGAATATACATTCTTTTCAAGTGCCCATGGGTCATAAGCCAAGATAGACCATATTCTGGGCCATAAAACAAACCTCAACACATTTAGAAGAAGTGAAATCATTTAACACATTTAAAAGAAGTGAAATGAAAAGAAGTGAAATCATTCTCCAACTATAGTGGATTCAAAGTAGAAAGCAATAACAGAAAGATAGGAAAAATCTCCAATCTTGGAAGACTGGAAACTAAGCAACACACTTCTAAATTATTCATGGGTCACAGAAGTCTCAAAAGAAAAAAAAATGGAAGGGAATGAAACTGAAAGTTCCATGTATCAAAATTTGTGGGACATCAATAAATCAGGGGTGAAAAGGAAATTTATAGCACTAAAAGCATACATAAAAAGGGGGGAAAAGTCCTGTATTAACAATTAAAGCTCCCACTTTACGTAACTAAAGAAAGAGCAGAAAAATCTAAAGTAAGCAGGACAAAGATAATAACAAAGATAAAAACAGAAGGCACTGTGATTGAAACTGATAAGCAATGGAGAAAAATCAACGAAACACAGAGCTGTTCTTTGATTAGATCGGTAAAACTGACAAACCTAGCAAGACTGACCAAAAACCCCAAAAAACAAACAAACAAAAATAACTAAAAAAGACACAAATTACCAATATCAGAAATGAAACAGAATATTCCTATAGACCCTACAGACATCAACATGATGGTAAGGGAATACTATAAACAACTCTATTCACATAGATGTGGTAACTTAGATGAAATGATGGACCACTTGATTGAAAAACACTACTACCACAGCTCACCGAATGTGAAACAGATGATGTGAACAGCCCTGTAACTATTAGGAAAGGGAGTTAAAAATTAACATCTTCCCCCCACTTTAAGTCAAAGTGAACTCCAAACTAAGTTTCACACTTCATACAAAATGAACTCAAAATGAATCATGGACTATAAAAAGGATAAAAAGACACACTACAGACAAGTAAAAATTATTTGCAAACCACATATCTGACAAAGTACTAGTATCTAGAATGTGTAAATGACTCTCAAAATCAATAGTGGAAAAACCCAAACAATCCAATTAAAACAATGGGCAAAAGACATGAAGAAGGTATTTTACCAAGGAAAACATACAGATGGCAAATAAGCACATGAAAATATATTCAACATCATTATCCATTAGAAAATAACTGCAAATAAAAACCACAAAGAGGTATCACTACACACTTATTAGAATGGCTTCAACAGAAAAAATGAAGATGCTGCTGAGGATGTGGAGAACCTGGATCACTCCTACGTTGCTGGTGGGAATGTAATACAGCACAGTCATTAGAGAAAACGTTTTGGCAGTTTCTTCAGAAAATGAAATATGCAACTATCATAAGACCCAACAAATTCACTCCTGGGCACATATCCGAGAGAAATGAAGTTCTGTGTTCATACAAAAACTTGTACACAAATATTTGTAGCATCTTTATACATAATAGCCCTAAATTAGACGTAATCCAAATGTTCTTCAATGAGCAAATGACTAAAAAACCTATGGTACACCCATACGATGGACTACTATTCAGCAATAAAAAGGAACAAACTGGTCAATCTCCAGAGAATTAAACTGACTCAGAAAAACCAAAATGGTACATTCCTTTTGGGGAAAAGTTCTCCTTAGTCTGGCAACTATTAATCATCTCCATTTCTATAATTTTGTCTTTTCAAGAATGGTACATAAATGGAATCATATTTGCCAGACTAAGGGGTAGGCTGAAGAAGGAGGGAAGTGAGTGTGGCTAGAAAAGGGCCCATGAGGATTCCCGTGGGCTTGGAAATGTTCTGTGTCTTGGCTGTATCAGCACCACTATCCTGGGTGTAATAGCGTACAGTGGTTTTGCAATGTGTTACCATTGGGGGAAACTGGGTAAAAGGTATATAGGATCTCTGAATTTATTATTTGCACGTGAATCTACAAGTATCTCAAAATAAAAAGCTAAAAAACAAGTAAGTGGCCAGATACAATGTGGCTCACACTTGTAATACCAGCACTTTGGGAGGCTGAGGCAGGGGGATTGCTTGAGCCCAGCATGGGCAACATAGGGAGACCCTGTCTCTCCAAAAAAAAAAAAAATTAGGCATGGTGGTGCATACCTACAGTTCTACAGTTCCAGCTACTTGGGAGGCTGAGGTAGAAGAATCCCTTAAGTCTGGGAGGCTGCACTGGGCTGAGATCACACCACTGCACTCCAGCCTGGGTGGCAGAGTGAGACTCTGTCTTAACAAAACTCCCCAAAACCAAAAACCAAAACTCTTTATTGACAAAAACATTTGTCTCTGACTGTGGGGTACCTTGGGGCTAACCTCAGTGTGTGGAAGAACACTTAGGCTGCTAAATATTTAGCGTAGAGAACCACCCACTAGCTATACCCATGGTCACCGTAAATGCTGTGCATGTGGGGGAGGCTGAGTGTTCATCTGAGAGGCACGGTGTAGGTGAGGAGCTCTAATTCAATGTGAAGATGTTGGGTTTGACGGGGGGCCGATAGAAAGCATCTATGTGAAGAACATTGCCATAGTCTCTGTAACAGAGACACGATATCCGTTCTACTATTTGATGTCCTCAGATTCAGGCAGGAATTTAATGCCAGCAAACTCTGTTTTTTTCAGATGAACTTCTATGCCCCCTTTTCCTTCAGGAGAACTATATGACATTTTTCCTCAACCATAACTGCCAGAAAATTTGCAGTTCAATTTAACACTTAATTGTTAACAACTAACTTTATTTTGAGGTTTCTGCTGATAGTACCGTAACTAAAAAAACAGATGAAACACCAAAAACCATTTCTGACTTTTATTCAGTTTTATATGTGCTATGATAATTTAAACTACCTCTAATCTGTTTTAAATGTAGGCAAAGCATGTCCTAGACATTTACTTCGTCTTTATCTTCACTACATGCTCTGTAATGAATTTGTCTGAGCTAGTTGCTCTGAATGAATTGCTAGTCTGAGCTAGTTAGTTGCCTCTCTCCCACTTTAAATCATTTCATTTAATTGCACCCAAAATAACTACTTCAGGGAAGTTTCAATCACTAGCAAATGGGTTCTCTGAACATGTGTGGTCCCACGTCAGGCCCTGTCACATCAGTGACAGCACCTGAGAGGGACATCTCTGGACAACCTCCAGAGAATCACCAACTGTGACCTCCAGAAAGAACCTCCCCAGGCTTCAGGGGTGCTGGCATCACACTTATGGACTTCCTCTTACCCTGGACTTCCCATTGTCTGGGCCCCAGGCTTTATACAGGTGGACAAATCTCTTATCTGTAAATCTGAAATCGAAAAAACTCTCAAAGGTTTTTTCCCCGAACTCATTTAGAAACAAAACTTAATATGACTATATATTTTTGGTGGCTGATCTGATGTTCACCTACTTTGTCTTCTGCATCGTGTGGTGTATGCACTGCATACCTTTCCAAAATTCTGAATTCTCAAACACACGAGGCACCCAGAGTGTTGCATAAGGACTGTGGACCTCACCTCTAGCTCACTCTGACATCCCATTTCCAAGGCTGCACCTACGAACCTGGTATTGCCCAGAACTGCTTTTCCTCTGAAACCTTACACTCACACCTCCTTTTTAGACCTTAGTCTCCTAACATTCCTTACTCCCACCATCCTTGAAATTCAACCTGTTGGATTTCCCATCCCTTGACTCATCCATGTTCTCTATCTGTGAGGTTTCTTCTGGCTAAAGGTCCTCCCCCATGTTGCTAATTCCACACTGCCAGCACAGCACCCCACCGCTCTCCTGCCAGCACTCCTGTGACGTCCTCACTCGCTGTCTTTTTGCTGTCCCTGCCCCACAGAACTCCAGCCCCATCCTACTCCACCAACTACCCAGTTTTCATTCTTCACCACTGGGCTGCAGGGTACAACTGAGAAAGTGACACAAACCTGAGGCAGTGCCTCAGTGGCCCTCAGCTGGGCCTCCAACGTTGCTGAGGGGGCCAGCCTACAAATCCAAGTTTCCTGCCCCTGCTGACTGCCCGGGCCTACAACATTCTCAGCGACGTGGAATCTGACTATTCCAAACTTTGTCTATTTTGTGTTTCTACCCTACCACTTCCCCCAGCAGTCTCAGAGGATGACTTAGTTCAAGTAAAAACTTCCCTAAACCCACATGCTGCCTCAAATTGACTCCTTAAGTTCAAGTGAAAACCCATATCCTGCCTCTCCATCTCTACCAACTCACACGCATCTGCACACCTGTGGAGTGTCCATCCTTTTATCATCTACCAAACTGGGGCTCAGCCCACTCCACCACCTGGGCACATGGTTTCACTAATTATCTCCTCATTTTCTTCCCCCTCCCTCTTTTTCTTTGAGGAGGCAGCACAGTGTAGGAGTTAGAATCACACAAACTAGGTCTTGCTCCTCTTCTGCCCAGTGTTATCTTACTGGAAAACCATAGCAAGCACTGCCAATCACCAGGATGCAGGAGACATTGTGGTCACGTCTGAAACCTTGGCAAGTGTGGATCAGCACCACTGTCTCAGCTCTATGGGCTTTCTGACCTTGGCCCAGAGATATTTTCAAGCACCATGTTTCCATGTATTATTCATTTTTCATAAAAAATACTGCCTTCTTGGTTGTAACTCTCTCTATATATTTTTAAAAAACCTACAATACATGCATACTTTTTATTGTTAAAAATTAAATAGGGAAAATACAGGTTAAAGAGTAAAAGCCCCCAAAACACTCACAAGTTAGTGGCCACTACTAACAGTCTGATGTGAAAGTTACTCTAAGCCACAGTGACTTGGTCTTAGAGGTGATGGCGCGTCACACAAACTGTTCCTTCCAAGGTCACAAATAATGTCCTCAAGTCCAGGCTCCGTGAGCACTCTTCAGCCTCTGCTCCGCCTGGTCCTGCCTGCTGGGATGTGCTAACCACACCTTCCACTGCTTTCTGTCATGCTATTTGCTGGCTGTCTTCTTGTTTGGCCTTGCCCTCAGGATTCTCTGCTTGTCCCAATTCTTACCCTTGAGACCAAGTTCCAAACAGATGCTTCTGCTGGGATGCTCCACAGCCACCTTCAACTCAGCAGGCTACAGACGGCATGTGCCACTTTCTGCCCCAATAATAACCATGGCAGTAGTGATATCCTGTGATGTGGGGAGCAACTGTTTTCTTCACTTTAAAAATAACAAGTGGAGGCTCAGGGGAGTCATTTTCTCCCAAGTCAAACAGTTAGTAAGTGGGCGGAGTCAAGATATAATCTGCACCTGCCTAATGGCAGAGCGTGGCCTCAGGACGCCGCGCCTCTCTGCCTCTCCCTACCCTTGATAAAGCCAAAGTCAGAAACGAGAATGGCCACAGACGCCATCATTTCTCTGGTTAACGCAGACACTGAGACCCAACTGTGCCAGGTTCATGGCTTTCTTGGGTTTTAGCCCTCAGTCCTGCAGTGGCTGCTGTCCAGTCCATGGGGTTTAAGTGTTACAGGTGGCAGAAACCAAAGAAATACAGAATCTAATGATTATTCAGCAACAAGAGTCCCTGCTCAGGCCAACCATGAACAGGCAGCATTTCTGGGCATCATCTTCCACCGGAAGCAGTGACTGGAGAGGTGGCATAGCATGGCTGTGTGGTTTGCAAGCCATCTAACTGCAGAAGGCAAGATCCAGGGAGATAAACACATTCACTCGAAGAGGTCATTCTGAGCAGCTTCCAAAAACCAGAAACTACATAAGCTCATTATAAGAAATAATTTTAGTATGAGACACCAGGGGGAGAAAAAAAAAGAATGTGTTGCCTCTAAAAAGAGAATGTTCATATTTAATGTAAATCTGCTATTTGCAGAGGTGTGGGGGTAAGCTTTTGAAAGATTATAAAGGTTCTGCCCAGCTGGAAGCCTATAGCTTCACAACATACTACTAGTTTGCAACCCCAAGATCAATGCCCACTTTTTAAAGTTCATTTTAAAGACTGTCTTTCTATATGCATGCTATACTTCAATAAAAACATTGAAGAAGAAAAAAAATATAGATACAGGCTCCTTCCTTTTTCCCAAACAGCATCAGTGGGAAGGATAGTGAGTAGAGTAGCCGCGCCTGCGAAGCTTCTAACCACTGTCTCCTCACAGGCTCAAGAGTCACCAATAATGTGGCATCCTTGCTCCCTCACTGAGTATCTTTTAGTAGGTTGATTCTAGGACCACTGTGAAAATGAAAAAGCATTTTAAAATTTAGGTTCTCAATGAGTGACCCTGAAAATAGAATTGGACCCATCGCGCTGATGTCGGAAGACTGTGTTAGACACAGGAATGAGGTAGTCAATTTGACTGCCCAACTCCTTCTTTGTGATAAGAAAGGATAATACAGATTTATTTTATTCATGCCCCATAAATGTGGGAAAAAATGCTATGTAACTTGATCTAATTAAAAAAGAACTTTTAAGTATTCACTTAAGATTATTCTAAAAATTACCCTAAAATATGGTAAGCTCAGTTAATAATGGGTTAGCCAAAAAATGATTTCTGTAGAAGAGGTTA
This sequence comes from Nomascus leucogenys, assembly GCF_006542625.1. Taxonomy (NCBI): domain Eukaryota; kingdom Metazoa; phylum Chordata; class Mammalia; order Primates; family Hylobatidae; genus Nomascus; species Nomascus leucogenys. The sequence continues at coordinate 47,805,429 of NC_044394.1, forward strand.
ACCAATCATATTCAAGACATCTTACTGTTTTACAAATCCAAATGCGTGTAATTCCAAGAGGACTCAATAGAGCTAGTTTTCGTATTACTGGGACTAAAAAATTATCTAAAACTCCTCGACTCTGGGATGTCAAATTTCTTCTGGCCTCTTAGGGCTGCCAAGATCCCTGTTTTCTATATAAATTGAAGCCAAAAACTCCTTGGTAAACCATTCTGGAAGGGACTGACACAGGCTTGGAATAATGTATATTAGCATGGCTGCCACGAGAGAGAAAGGAAGATGCAAAAAAGCTCAGGCTGTGAAGGGATGAAATTGTAATACAACTAGAGGCTATTTACTGGTTTTTACGTTTTGATTCTGGAGCTTACAAATTGGTCTATCTATTTGTGTGTGGTGCAGACTTCCAAGCTCCCAGTGGTGTCTACCTCTTGGTATTTATGCCCTTGTGCGGTTCTCTCTTCTGGAGTGTGGGCTGGACCACACTTCGAATGAGCAGAATACTACAACACTGATGGGATGCCACTTCCCAGATTAGATCATAAAAAACAGTGACTTCTGTCCTGCTTCCTCCTTGCCCTCTTGTTTGCTCGTTCTGGGGGAGCCAGCTGCCAAGCTGTGACCTGCCCTGTGAAGAGGAACCATGACAGACCTCTGGCCACAGCCAGCAAGGAGGAGCTGGGGCCCTCCGTCCAACAGCCCATGAAGAACTGAATCCCACCATCAACTGCCTGTGTGAACGTGGAGGCAGGTCCACCTTCAGCTGAACCTTAAGATGATATCAGCCTTGGCCAACACCTTGACTGCAGTCCTGTGAGGGCCATGGGACCCAGCTAAGCTGTACTCATGTCCCTGACCACAGCAACTGTGAGATAAGAGTATATGTTCTTTTAAGCCCCTGGGTTTTGGGGTCATCTGTTATTCAGAAATAGGTAACTAATACAGTAAGCAGAACTCTAAAGCAGGGTTGGCTTTTTTTGTAAAGGGCCAGATAGCAAATATTTTCAGCTTTGTGGGCCATATTGTTTTGGTCACAATTACTTAACTCTGCCATAGAAGCATGAAAGCTGAGGATATACCAACAAATGAGCATGGTTCTATTCCAATAAAACTTTATTTATAAAACCAGGTGGTGATTTGGCCCACTAACTGTAGTCTGCCAACCCCTGCTCTAAAGTAGAGAAATCCTAATTTGGAGTTAAAAGGCAGACGATCTCCATTTTACTCCTGTGCTCAAAATTATTTTAACAATGAAAAAAAAAAAGCTAAATCTATCACAATAACACAATCCCAGGCAGCTGAAAAGAAAAACAGATGTCCACAGAATTTCTGATTTTGGTAAACAATCTAAGAAATACAAATATATCTTTCATGACAGATACCTCTAATTGCCTTTTTGATGGAAAAGTTGAAGTCCAACACTGGAGATAAATCTGAGCCAAAGGAACCTACTAAATTAGTTGTTTACCACAACTATAATCTTAATAGCTTCCTCAGCATGCACTAGCTTTTCCCTCACACATCACGGATCTCTGTCAGTGGGAGGAGATGATTACCTTTGTTTTTTGGCAATGGCGATGGAGGCTGCTCTGTAAACACTTCTAGGGCTGGGGAGTCATGGTGTTCAAAGTCTTTGTCCATGGCTTCTATGAGACTGGTGATGTCCGAGTCCTCGGAACTGTGCCTCGTGCTGCTGGCACGTTCTGGGTGGGAAGGCTGTGCGAAGGGGGCGGGAGACAGCCTTTCGGGCTGCGGCTCCTGGGGCTGAGGCACTGGCGGTGGCGGAGGAGGCTGAGGGTGCTGCTCCAGCGGGCTGTGGGCATGGTGCTGGCTGCCATGCTGGCTCTGCTTTGCCCCTTTGGACTTTCTGCCTGCTGTATGACCTTGAGTCACTGTGTTCGAATCTAAGACAAGGGGGCTTGTTTTGTTAGCAGACTGTGAAGAAGCTGCTTGAGCAGAAGTCCTACTAGAGGTACTTGAACTGTTTTTGGCTCTGACGTTTTCCACGTCAGCTGAGTTTCTATTGTTGTGACTGCTGTGTGGGTGGACCGATGGGCCACACTGCTTATGACTCCCGGCACTGGGTCGGGATGATGAACCGCCTGCTCCACAGAACCCCCTACTGTGACCGGGGTCACAGCTGAGTGTGTTCAAGCTGAAAAAGGGACCAACTGCAGATCAGTAAATAGCAACCTACAAAATCTAATATTTAAAAAAAACTTATTTCATCAGTACAGCCACCATAAATACAAACTACACTAGGGAAAAAATAGCAAGAAATAGGGAAATTTCTACAACTCTCTAAGATCTGTTCTATCTGAACTTTTATAATTTACCTTCAGTGATCTAACTAAAAGTATTTTAATCCTTACCAATATAATAAAAACACAGTATCCAGTATGAGCTCTAAGTCACTCGGAGTTCCATACAGGGTGTTATTAAGTAATCAGAATTAAGATTTTTTTTCTCCTGAGCAAAGATGAAAAGAAACTTATTTTTTCTTGTAATTTTATCAGCCAAATCTATGTACACTAGGGAATTTATTGCCAGCATGTGAACATACTTTCCTTCAGATGAAATACCAACGATTCTCCTGAGATCAAATGGCCTCCCCACATCGAAGGGCGGGTTCGAGGCCTCAAAGGATAGCCGCCTTCGAAATGGCTCCCATATTCCTTGAGCTTCCAAATAGGCTGTTCCAATGACCAAAAGAAACAGGGCACTGCAGGGGTAAAAAAATTGGAAAATCAGGATTCATTTGTTAGTGAACAAGCAACAAAATTCGATGTTAAAGGCAGAGTTTCTTGGTAAAGTACAATAAGATGTAATAGAAAACCAAGTTGTCTGTGACAACTTTTAACAGACAAAACCCACAGTTTTGGCCGGGCGCGGTGGCTCACGCCTATAATTCCAGCACTTTGGGAGGCCAAGGCAGGTGGATCACGAGGTCAGGAGATCGAGACCATCCTGGCTAACATGGTGAAACCCTGTCTCTACTAAAAATACAAAAAATTAGCCGGGCATTGTGGTGGGCACCTGTAGTCCCAGCTACTCGGGAGGCTGAGGCAGGAGAATGGTGTGAACCCGGGAGGCGGAGCTTGCAGTGAGCCGAGATAGCGCCACTGCACTCTAGCCTGGGCAACAGAGCGAGACTCTGTCTCAAAAAAAAAAAAAACAAAAAAAACCCCCACAGTTTTACGGATAAAATTTGCACATCAGTTTTTCTCTTTTTTTTTTTCTGAAACAAAGTTTCACTCTTATTGCCCAGGCTGGAGTGCAATGGGGCAATCTTAGCTCACTGCAACCTCAGCCTCCCGGATTTAAGTGATTCTCCTGCCTCAGCCTCCCCAGTAGCTGGGATTATAAGGATGCATCACCACATCTGGCTAATTTTTTGTATTTTTAGTAGAGACGTATTTGTATTTTTAGTTTCACCATGTTGGCCAGGCTGGTCTTGAATTCCTGACCTCAGGTGATCTGCCCACCTCAGCCTCCCAAAATGCTGGGAATACAGGTGTGAGCCACCGTGCCCGGCCTGCTCATCAATTTTTATAGAATGCCATCTTACATGGAGGTTTTATATGGAGGCAATAATTATGTGTATTAGAAGAAATGCCTGGAATCTGATTTTTCTTTTACTAAGAAGAATTTTAGTTTCAACCCTCCAACCCGTTTCCTCTAAAGGATGTGTGATATAAATATGTAAATTAGTTTAGAGGTAAATTTATCTGACTCTTGAAACACAAAGTAATATACTGAGAACAGATGAAGACACTGAGAATTTAAAAAATATTTCTAATCAGTTTCATGTGGCCTAGGTACTATTGTGTTAAGTATATTATATACATGCCCAAGTAACTTTATCTGAGCATTTTAAAAATACGTTAAAATATACTTAATTTGTATAACAAATTTCAGAGGTAAAGAACACTGTTCATTATATATGCCACCCAAGAAGGGCTCAGTTTTAACTGTTCCCACCAGTCTGTGAGATTGATAAAGGCAGAGTTCTGCCTTGTTTGCTGGTATATCCTAGCACTCAGAACAGTGGCTGGCACAAAGCGGGCACTCGATCAACAGTGTTAAATGTTGAATAAATATGAACCTTGAAACAAGACACAGTACCTCATTATTCCTGAGATGATGATATACAGAGCCAGTTCCCAGTTGGGTCTGGGTAGGGCTTCTGCACAGGTTGCTAACATATGGTAAGGAAGCGATGCATTCAATATAAACACAAACTCAGAGCCACTGGTTGTTATAAACTTCAGTTCCCGAATAACTCTAGAAGCTGTAAAATCAGGAGTAAACCTAAAACAGAATGATGGTAGTAAGGCTAAGTTTTAAAAATATCTCACAAGCAGTCTGCATATAATACCAGTCCCGTAAGCCTTTGAAATATAACACAGAATTTGAGTTTGATACTTTTACTCAACTTCCATATTTTAAGACGAAAAAAGTATTGTCCCATGGTCAATAACAGGAACAACTGTATTCTGTGAATAAGTAGAGAAATTACACTAAAAAATAACAATAATCAGTTTCCCATAATTATTAATTCAGAAAATGGTCCTGAGCTTCATGTCCTTCTCTCCTTCTTTCTTATCTAAATCCATGCTCTTTTCCCAGGCTACAGTCCCAATAATGTCTTTTTTAAAAAAACAAACCAACTGACTGGGGCCTAGTGATTTTTCCATCATCTCCTGCAGTACGGATTACTGCTGCAATTATTCTATTTTTGTTTTTGGCTAATTGTATGCACCTTGAGGAAAGGTGTCTTATTCCTCATTGCATCTTTAGGTGTCAAATATTATGCCTTATATGCAATAATGTAGCTACTTATTAAGTAAATATCCATTAAAGATCACAGAATTAAATATTCAATTAAGGGACAGAAGTTGCATTTTATTGCATAAACTTTATAACAAAACAAGTTATCAATTGTTAAAATATGCTGCAGCTATTACTGAGATAGGCATTAAAACTGTCTTCTGACCAAAATATTACATATCCTTATACTGCAAAACGTGAAAAAACTGTACGTGTATGAAACAAATCTCTGTTGCTGAGGGACTGTGAATTTATACCAACATCTTTTGCTTTAACATAACCCTGAAAATAATTTTGAAATTGATATCTAAGATTATCTGATCCACCTCGGAGATAAAGTTTTACAACTTTTGAAAACTGAGATATAAAGAAATGCCTTAACCAAAGATTAAGTGAAAAAAAATTTACAACTTTGAAAACTAAGATATGAAGAAATGCCTTAGCCAAAGATTAAGTGAAAAAAAAAAATCAAATGAATGCATTTGTGGATAAAGACTTTTGGTAAATATGAAAACATATCTTTGCATAGAGTTTGAGCAACTCTATAGAAAGTTAGTGATTCATTATACCTTAAAATAAAATACTTACAATATGATTATATCTCTAGAAGCATTGGCACTTAGAGCAAACTCTTGACAATTAACAACTTTAAAGCCATATCCTTCACATGAGTATCCACTGATTTCAATGGTTTCTATGTGAATTTGAAGTTGTCCTGTATTCTCTACCTTAAATGTTCTTTTCAATGTGAAATTTGGTTCTCTTAGTTTTAAACCTAAAGGATAAAAAATCAGGAATAAGACTAAATCTTGCCATCATGTGCTCCCAGTCCAAATGATAAATACATTATTCATGAATTACTATATGTCCCAGGTTATAAACCATCCCTGCACGTCAGAGAGATCAGCTGTTCCTCAGATTTCATCATGAGGTAATCTACTTTGATACATCATTTTAGATGGCAAAAGTTTACTATATGTTTCATACTGAGAGTAAATCAGCTAAGGTATGCAATGAGTGCAAACACTTTAAATCTTTTAAGATCCAAATCAAACAACTCTAAACACAACATGGAATTTCCTTAAGCAGTTAAGCATTCATAACTATTATACACGTGTGCACATACAGAAATAATGTTGTTTTTGAAATTATTTACTGTTGAAAGCAAATGCTGAAATTAGTGTCCTTGGAACTATTAGGAAGACTTACTATCTGTACAATCTTTTAACAAGGCTTCCGTGATTTTAAAGCGTAAGGAGCTTCCTGGACCTGGAAGCTTGCCTGCCACCCTCAAGTTCTCAGTTGTTCCTTGTCCTTGGACCATCACAGCATCCATCACGGTCAGGTTATTTCTATGCAAGAATGAGAATTACAGATTTTTCTCTCATTAAATCTGCACAATCTTTTAATTTGCAATTTCTACTGTTATTTTACAGAGCACCACATAGAAATTAAATTTAATGGTGAGAATTTATACTTTAAGAGTTCAAAAATACACAGAGAAGAGCAAGTTTTTATTTTTAAGAGAGACACATTACAGTAAGACACTATTCATGTTTTTCAACTATGCATTTGATAACAAAGGCATGTTTCATTAGGCATGGAGTGTGTGTGCATGTTTTGGACAAAGTAAATTCAAACTATTTCATAAGTTAGACATGCAAATTCATCTTAAAACAAGTGAAGACTTCTAAGTAAGTAGTAAAAATGAACCCACACCTATATCACAGAACCTACCTGACTATGATAAGTGAAGAAACAGTTCTGTTGTGAACTGGAGTAAACTTTACTTTGACAGATTTCTTTTCTCCAGGTTTTAAAATTAGGTTTAAAATTAAATGTCGAGAGAGGCCCTCCATAAATCCTGTTGAACTCTGCAGTGGATGCGCCTTGAATCATTGGGTAAACAAAGAGGAGTCATGAATATATTCTCTGGAAGAATGTTTCTTCCTTTACACCCCATCTAGAGCCCAGTATAGTTTCTCAAACTGATTAAATGTGTAAACAATTTTTTTTTTTTTTTTTTTGAGACGGAGTCTCACTCTGTCACCCAGGCTGGAGTGCAGTGGCACGATCTCGGCTCACTGCAAGCTCCGCCTCCCGGGTTCACGCCATTCTCCTGCCTCAGCCTCTCCAAGTAGCTGGGACTACAGGCGCTTGCCACCACGCCCGGCTAATTTTTTGTATTTTTAGTAGAGACGGGGTTTCACCATAGTCTCGATCTCCTGACCTCGTGATCCGCCCGCCTTGGCCTCCCAAAGTGCTGGGATTACAAGCGTGAGCCACCGCGCCCGGCCCAAATGCGTAAACAATTTTATCTGTCATGTTTAGATATGGCTTAGCTGGAAAGCAGCACAGAGTAACCAACAATGAGATTCATATTCTACATTAAGTCCAAAAAGGGGCTTTGTTCCCCAGGTCACCAAACAAAGTCCTCAATGTTTGCACAAGGCATTTGTTTTTGGATACATATCTTTTTTGTTTTTAACCTAAAAAGTTGAAATATTACACACACAGAAAAGGACACAAACCTAAGATGATCAGCTAGACACATTACTACAAAGCAAACACTTGTGGAACCAATGCCAGCACCCCAGGCCTCCTGATGCTTCCCGCCACTGCTCCCCTCTAAAGGAGACCAAGGCCAACACCTCAGGCCTCCTGCCACTGCCTGCCACTGCCACGCCACTCCTCCCCTCTGAAGGGGACCAGCTGAAGGGTCTTCAGGCTGCACCATACGTTTAAATATAAAAAGATTTTCAATTCCTATAAATTTCTCCTTGAATCTTATTTTGAAGGTTACACACGATTACTGTTTCATAAACACCCAATGATTTAAAGTTTAAAGCATAGCTTAGTTTAATATTCAAAATATGACTTTTTGACAGCCAGTTATAGTTAAGGTTGAAAAACATTTGCTTTTTTTATTTACAAAAACAGTCACAGGTCACATATAAGGATATACTGTTCTGGTTTTTAAGCAACATTAAGTGTAAACTTTTTTGAGGGAAGGGTTGTCAACGCTTGGCTATAAACATCCACCAGTTCTTTATGGCTTCCACTAACATGGAAGGAGGGTGAATTTTGTATTGTTTTCTACTCCCCCTGGCATAGATCGGTGTGTGTTTCACACATACAGATCTAGCTACTTGCTTCAGCATGATTCCACAAACATTAGCTTATAGTCAACAGACTTTATGAAGCACATTACTTTTAATTCTTGCTTCTGAGGTAAATACGGATGTCTCTGTACATGCCAGAGATTGGTTCCAGGATCCCTGGCATAACCAAATCTGCGCATTTTCAAGTAGCAGTTGGCCACTGTGGAATGTGCCTATACAAAAAGTAGGGCTCTCCATATATGCAGTTTTGCATCTTGAAAACTGTATTTTCCATCTACGCTTGATTGAAAAAAATGTATGCGTGAACCAGCACAGTCGAAGCCTGTGTTGTTCAAGTGTTAACTGCTATTTTTTTCCCTTTCTGTCAAAGTCCACTAAGACAGGAGAATATTCCAACTGCTTCAGGATGGTTGGTGAGTAAGATCCCTTTTAAATAAACTACTCTGAGTAACTGATGGACACAATGATGTACTATGCATATATTCCCAGCAAGCACTAGCTAATTTAAACTCTCATGGTTTGGGGAAAACTTTAGGATGTTGTGATGCCTCCCGTATACCATTCAGGACCTTAATAATTTTATAGTGGTGGTTCTCCAAGAGTGACCCTTGGACCCCTGGGGATCTCAGGGATCCTGTCAGAGTATCCACCACAATGTCAAAACTATTTTCATAATAATACTGATAGACGTTGTCTTTTTCACTATGTTGGCATCTGCACTGATGGTCAGCAAAAGCTATGGAGGGTAAAACTGCTGACCCCTTAACATGCATCAAGGCAGTGGTATCAAACTTCCCTATTAGCCATTGTGTTTTTCAGTGTCATGCATTTGTAGTTAAAAAAAAAAAAAAAGTCTTCGATGATGCTGTAAAAACTTCAACCCTGGAGCATGTCTTTAATATTCTGTGGGATACAATGGGAAGTATGTAAAAAGTATTTCTACAGCTACGATGTTGTTTTGAAAAGCTGTTTGAGATGGAAGCTGAACTAGCTGCTTTTCTCATGGAACACCATTTATGTCTGAAAGAATGACTGACAGTCTATGGTTATTCAGACTTGGGTATCTGGCAGGTATTTTCACAGAAATAAGTGAGCCTACTGAAGTATTTGTTTCCAATAAAATTCAAGCTTTTGAGCAAAATTTAGGATTTTGGATAATTTGTATTCACCGTTGTGAGCTTGACAGCTTCCCAATACTTCAAGAGTTTCCTGATGAGCCTGGTGGTTAGATTAGCGAGTATGATTCATTTTTGGATAGTGCATAGTGAACTGTGGCAACATTTGTAAGGTCTGCATGTCTCCATGAACCAGTATTTTCCAAATGACTGATGTACAGTGTTATAAATAAAAAGGCAACTAAAATACTCCTTCTTTTTGTAATTACATGTCTGTAGCAGGTTAGATTTTCATTACATACTTCCATCAAAACAATATATCAAGAGAGACTGAATGTAGAGGCAGATATGAGAATCTACCTGTCTATTAAGTCAGGGAGCCAGCCATTAAAGAGAGTTGTAAAAATTTAAAACAATCCATTCTCCTTGCTAAATGATTTTTTAAAATACAGGTAGTTTTCATTTTTGATGTTACCTATGTTGAATGGAATAGGTTTATTATTATTTTAAACAAATTAAATCACTGTTTTAAAGATCTCCCGCACCCGGCCTCAGTTTCAGTTTCTAATATGGCAAAACACTGATGGATGTAAACCATATAAACAAGAAACCTCTCTGGGGTCCTTAATAATTTTAAGACTGCAAGGGAGTCCTGAGACCAAGTATTTTGAGAACCACATTCTATAGCACTGTAGAGATGCCTGAGATAGAATTTACTCTAAGCTCACCCTAGGACCTCATCCTGAATTTCTTACTTAGAATACATTTCTGACGTCTAGCGTACTCTTATTTATTTTTCTATCTCTCACAGTGCTTAGTTCAGTGTTCTACATCTTGTAAATATGGCTTGTAGTTAGTAAAATAAGAAAGTTAAATATTAGCTCACTTAATACTTATGTGAAATTTCTCCCTATTATAAAAGCAGAGTGGGCTGGGCACCGTGGCTCACGCCTGTAATCCCAGTACTTTGGGAGGCCAAGGTGGGCGGATCACCTGAGGTCAGGAGTTTGAAATCAGCCTGGCCAACATGGTGAAACCCCGGCTCTACTGAAAATACAAAAAAAAAAAAAAATTAGCCAGGTGTGGTGGCGCATGCCTGTAATCCCGCTACTCGGGAGGCTGAGGCAGGAGAATTGCACGAACCCGGGGAGCACAGGTTGCAATGAGCTGAGATTACACTATTGTACTCCAGCCTGGGTGACAGAGCCAGACTGTCTCGGAAAAAAAAAAAAAGAAAAAGAAAAGCAGAATGAAAGAAAGTTCCAGTTACTGAGCCTTCTAGATAACTTCCAGTAACATTTGTTACTTTGGCATTTTACAGATGGGAAAAGCAAAGCACAAAAAGATTCCCAGAGCGGGGCATGAGGCTGGAATACAAGACTGTCTAAACTTTAGTGTAGTGTCTCAGCCATTATTCGACAGAAAAAAATACAACTTTGAATATTACTTTCTTATGTAAGCTCGCCTTAGAGTTATAAAAACTACTCTAATTAAAGGATTGGGCTAATATATGCCTTACAGATTAAAACATGGAGCTATGGGAAAGAATACAGTATTTCAAGAACTACAAGGGATCTGGTTTGAAAAGGCTCATAGCAATTCCTGATCAGCAATAACCACATGATACAATGGTAAGGGCAAGGCTTCTGGAATCAGAGAACCAGATTTGAATTTGGCCCTGGGCAGAAACAAGGGCATGGTGGCCAAAAGGCTTGGACCAGTTTGCAGGGAGCCTTAGCTCCAAGTGTTAAGTTCCTAACATACACCCTTACATTAGGTCTTATTTAATAACGTGTGGTTAGTGGTTGCTCAGCCTGGCCTGAATGATAGAAAATAGTGTGGTTCCTAGAACCAACCAGTTTATGTATATGTTTATAAATAAAAGATTATCCATTGAGTGAAAATCATGCATATTACCATGCTAAATACAAACACAGCCAGTCATAGGTTTAGCAATCATAGATGGCTTACAATTTAATTACAAAGTATCCAGAAAGAAAATGTAAATGACTGAGCTCAATATTTTGATGCTTAATAAAAATCAATAATGTATTAATATTTACCTCACCTATATATTCTCAGAATTTCTGTAATTATTATTACAAACCTTCATGGGCTTAATGTTTAATGCCCATAAGTATGAACCTTCTACTCAACGTGCCTCACCTTGATCTAAATCCCACCTACTCTTCATGATTTATTTGCCTCTGAAATAATTACTGGACTGCTCTGACTTCTTCAGTAACTAACCCTTCAGCCAAATTTAAGAGTAGCCAATAATTTTCTTTCATATTTATATTGATCATATTATAGAATAATTTCTTTGGAATATTATGAAGTTTGAATACTTACGCTGTTTCTGAAGACTTGAAATTCTAGTGTTCTCAAATCTATCTTTGCCACCTTACTCAAGTTAAACCTAAAACAAAAAATGTACACATATTTATTCATAAGCAACACCACAGTTGAGCGGGTTATGGAGTGATTATCAGGTATGTGCTTTATTGTCAAATTATTGTCTGTCAGGTTTTGAGATCAATATGACCAGATTTATAGCCTTAAGAAAATTAAAGGCCACAACTTGTAATTAATATTTTGTTCACTTTTCAAAACTAGAATATTTGAAAGGTTTCATCTGCTTTCTCTTTACACATTTTTAGAAGGGAGTTCCATATTACTTTTTCTTGCCTTACGTTGAAAGTTTTTCTGGATGCTTCACACAGTATCAACCTAAACTTCCCTAAAGCCTTCTCTCAACCTTATAGATTCAGAACTTCTCTAAGTCAAATCTATTAATCTGTATGAGCTGCAATAAGGCTTTTAAGTGAATAAAATACTGATTCAATACTACATAGAAACGCTGTGATGATCCAAAGCAATACTTACCTTGATACTAACTTATCTACAAACACGGAAGGGTTGGAATATAAAGCCAGAGGAATAAACTGAACATAGACAGGAACATCTGCAGGATTTTCTAAAGTAATCTCTTCTTCCTTAAACAAAATAATGAAACATTAAATGAAAGATTTCTATAGTTAAAGCTAAGAGTAAATACTTTATAACCCTAGTATGTATTTCCAAAAACCAGTGTCACTTTGAATACTTACTGAGGAGCAGTTTGTATTCGTAAGTGGAAATTTCAAGTGCCGGGGTGAGCTAAGTATGGAAGGCCAGGAGAGCTCGGCAGTGATTTTTGATATTATATTTTTTTGAAGGTCCGTATTTACTTCAAATATAGCACTCAATCTAGAAAAACAATTTGTAAGTCACTGTATCAAAATGAAATATTTGAGTCTTCTGAACATAAGAAATTCGATTAGGCTTATGTACTTGAGAAACTTTTTGCTGGCCCTGAAAAAACACATTTATTCATTCTAATATTTTACTATGCTTGTAATGCTATATGATGTCTCTATATTGGTGCAAAGAGTTGCCAAAATACCTGTCACAGATCCTCTGTTTCTGTACTGAATATGGAAAGGATGATAAATCTTAGGAATAATACCAATGGCATTAATGTAATCCTGTGTAAGTTTAGAAATACCTTTCCAAGTATAAATTCAGTAAGAAAAGCTGGCCTACAGTAGATAACCTATTTAGAAAAGGCAGGTATATACAGATAACACATGATGTTACGCAGATCCTAAAGGATCTTACGTGCCTAGAGGAAAGGTCTAGACATCTACAAGCAGGGTGCTAAAAACATTTTCAGTAGAACTAATGAGAAGGCAGTGCATTGCTTGGCATATGGCTTTTTTCCCCCTTGATATAAAAACAAAACAGAGTCCTCACATTCAATGAAGACATCAGTTGACAACAGAGGTAAAACCTATGAGGGTTTTGTGCAGACACATGTAAAGTTTTCAGCAATATTCAAGACTTCATCTGAATATCTCCCTACTTGTAAGTGTGTATAAGCCAGTTGCTTAGAACTCAGAACACATTCCCGAAGACACAATATTATAAATGGAGCCAAGATTCCTGGGACTAAACGCTGAAGCATATTTTAACCCCTAACTCTATTGCTGTAGTGTTATGATACTCTAATACTGGTAAGAATACAAGTTTATAAGACTAGTAGCAGAAATCCTCTGTAACACACACATAACAAAGTAACACAAAGGGAGGATCAGGGAGAATATCACATCCACTGTGCACTCAGGATAGACAGGGAGCCCGGGTCTTAGCAATGGGGTGCTGGGGACACAGAGAGGAGGGCAGGCTTTTTGTGGGTAGGAGGTGAAGAGGTTCCTTAGCAGCTGAGCCTAGGACAGCACTGTAAGTTATTTGTTCATAATTGGACATTAACATTTGGGGCTTGCTTGTCCTTTATAATGTCCACTGTGGAAATACAAGGTACAAAGGAGAGTTTTAATTAGTGTTCTCTTAGCAAGTCCATTAGAGGAAGTCTCTTTTGTATTCATTTTAACCATTTTTTAAAGTAAACATTCGACTTTCTTTTGCCTTGAGAAAACTTTTCATAACAGAGAGTTCAGATAAACAAACCCTCCAATTATTAATGGTTTGAGAATTTACAGTACTCTTAAATGGGAATATCCTGATACTAACAAACATATTTCAAATTAGCAGCTTGAGAAGAGCAGTTTCCATCAGCTGCCATACTATCATTATTCTAGTCAAATTCTTTTCTGAAGTACATGAAAAAGATCAAATTTCTATTACCACCAAATCAATACATTTTTTGTTTTTGATTCTGGGTGCGGTATTGATTTGTCATTAGATACACACTTCCTACCTGCCAAAGAAACACTGTGGAGGCTGTCTGAACGGAGCCCTGTGTGCTCCCGAACAGCTCAGCACTTAGAAAGGAAGGGGGTGGGCCGGGCACAGTGGGAGGCTGAGGTGGGTGGATCATGAGGTCAAGAGATGGAGACCATCCTGGCCAACATGGTGAAACCCTCTCTCTACTGAAAATACAAAAATTAGCCAGGCATGGTGGCGTGCGCCTGTGGTCCCAGCTACTCGGGAGGCTGAGGCAGGAGAATCACGCCACTGCACTCCAGCTTGGTGATAGAGTGAGACTCCATCTCAAAAAAAAAAGGAAGGAGGTATTCTTTTCACAATAAGCAAACAGACACTCTGGTCTTGTACCAAGTGTCTAGGTGGGGGTAAACCTAGAAAATGTTTTCCTTGCCTTTAACAGACATCAGTGGTAGGTAAAAAATTTTCTTTCCTATGCAAATGGATGAGTCTAAGGTGAATACTGTCGTCATCCTACATAAAGACAACTTCAAATATTTTCTTGGAGTGTAAGAAATATCTAAAGCACCACAGAAAAGAGAAAAATGACAGTGTGTATATTTCCAAGCAACATACAGTTAAACTGGCAATTTAAGATGCCTCACTAATAACTTTCGAAAGTTAGGCATTCTTTCTCAGCTATAAAGCAAAATAATCTAACATAAGAATAAAATTTAGAAAGCATTATGTTTCAAGCTTGTAAAGATGGCTAAAATAAATAAACATAAAACCACTCACCTATGACCTGAATTTTCCTTTATTCCTGTCCATCCCTTGAACAGGCTTTGATGCAAATCCCAGTCAGCATCCCACATATCTTCCTGCATGGCTACACCAGGCTGCACTTTGGGTTCAGCTAAAACAAGGAAACATACTTAACCTGCATCTATACTCACTTGTCAATTTTCCTTCAAATAATTTCTATAGTAACAAAAGACAGCAATGTACTTTAAAAGTGGCAGCCTCCTACTAAAAGAGTATTTTAGGGGAATTGAAGACATGAGAGAGAACAGCAAGGTCACTTACATTTGGATAGAAAAGGCAAGCCAACATAGCAATGATCCCCACACTGTAGTCCAGGATCAAAATAAATGTTTGCAATCTGTAAAGAGGCACAGGAGAACCATGAATCCCAAATCCACAGGAGGTCATAAAACAAAATGTTAACCGATGGGAATCCTCAAATATAACATCTTCAAACCTTTGATTTTTTTCCTGGCTCCAAGTCTTCCTTATTGCCCCGTAATCGTTTATAGTAAAATCGCACATCTTCTGACAAAGATCGTATTTGCTGTATTTTTACCTTTTGTGAGAAGGAATTCATAATATTTAAACTTTGATGAACTATTTTCCCCTGAAGGAAGAAAGCAAAAAACAAACTCATTTGTATACGGTTTGTAGACAAGTATACTTCCAGGAAACCAAAGCCCAAAAGACATCTTAGAATGTTCATCAGTTGATAATCTCTAAATTGTAATCAATAGCCAAAAAACCTCACCAAAAAAAGAAACTTTTTCTTGCTATGGCATGTTACAGAAAAATCAGGAGGACAAATCTTTGCAATCTTGTGACAATTGATTGACATAACATTCACACTTTCATGTTAAGATATTGAAGATTCTAACAAAGGTACAAACAGAGATAGCTTTAAATAAAGGGAATGGTTACTTTCAGTTTGGTAAGCAAGGTTTGTTTATATCCAGGCAAGAATGCCCTGAAATCACTGAATTCTAAAATCTAAAGCCAAAGGGGACAAAATCACAATTTTTTTTTTAAAGAAAGTCTTTTCATTAGGAAAAATATATATCATTTGTGTCAAAGAGAAATTAGACATCTTTTGAAATTATGGGTTGTCAGGTATCTTATTAAAACAGCACACAAGCTGGGCACAGTGGCTCATGCCTGTAATCCCAGCACTTTGGGAGGCTAAGGTGGGTGGATCACTTGAGGCCAGGAGTTCGAGACCAGCCAGGCCAACATGGTGAAATCCTGTCCCTGCTAAAAATACACACAAAAAATTAGCAGGCATAGTGGCACACACCTGTAGTCCCAGCTACTGGGGAGGCTGAGGCAGGAGAATCACTTGGACTCGGGAAGCGGAGGCTGCAGTAAGCCGAGATCGTACCACTGCACTCCAGCCTGGGTGACAGAGTGAGACTCCATCTCAAACAAACAAACAAACAAAAACCCCAGCACACAGATAAAATTGTTAAATAACCAGCAATTGCTCTTACCAGTCACAAGCTTCTGTCTGTGACAGGGTACCAAATTTTAAATTAAAAAATTAAATAATTTATGTAATCCTCCAGAAGAATATTACAATCTTTCTTTTGGCTGAATACAAAATTTTATCTTTTTGTAGATTCCTACTCATTTGAAGAGGTCTCTGAAATGATTAAACTCACTTTTTAAATATTTGGAATAAAAAATACAGAAGTGAAGAGTGTGCACAGGAAAAAGGGCAGAATGACTGTGACGCTGAGGCCAGCACTCCTCATTTACAGCCCAGTAAGGCTAAAACACCCGACAGCCAGCAGAGGGCGGGTATGCAGCTGCGATGCTGACAGGAGCCCTCGGGCAGTCACTGCACTTGGAGTACTCGAAATAACTACTTCCCTCGTGCCTTGACTCTTGGGGGTGTGGGGGATCAAAAGAGCTCACAGATATAAACGCTGCTCTCACAATTCTATTCAAATATTAAGCTATGAGTTACGTGAAATGTTTATTCTGAGGTATTGTTTCCAGTAAGCTCTAGTATTCTCCATCTGATAAAGAGATTGACAGGATTTGGTAATATAGAGGTAATTTAGAATTCCAAGCAAGTATCTGGTCCTGTAAGCCTCCTAGAGACATCTGAAAGCTTAATCTGAAGCAGTTCAAAACCAACCCCTCCAAATCTCATGCTGAAATGTGATCCCCAGTGTTGGAGGTGGGGCCCTGTGGAAGGTGTCTGGGTCACGGAGGTGGATCCCTCATGAATGGCTTGGTGTGTTCTGACCTCGTGGTAATGAGTTCTCATGCCATTAGTTCACACAATCACTGGTTGTTAAAAAAGAGCCTGGCACCTCCCTCTCTTCTCTCTTGCCATGTGATCTTTGCACATGCCAGCTCCTCTTTGCCTTCCAATATGAGTGGAAGCAGCCTGAGGCCCTCACCAATGCAGACATTGGGGCCATGCTTCCTGCACAGCCTCCAGAACTGTGAGCCAAATACACCTCTTTTTTAAAAATAAATCACCCAGCCTCAGGTATTCCTTTATAGCAACACAAATGGATCCAGAACAACATCTTGTTTTTATACACATGCTTTCTCATTTATTCCACTCATGGGGCTTTTCACTGTGTCATCTGCTGTCTTCTGAACCGAACTTTTCCCTGCCAGAGTTTACGCAGAGATTAAGGACATCATTGATTGAGAAGGTAATGGAAGGAAGAAACATGGCTCTTTTGGATAAATAACGAAGTCAAGAGTTTAGTATAGTCAGTACAAAGTGGAATGACAGGAAGATGAGGATTTAATTAAGACCCAAACTTAAATGTGATGAAACTAGTAATTCAAAGTTTGTATTTTTAAGGAGTTAAATAAATGTTGAATTTAGGTTTTACTGTACAGGTTGAGTATCCCTTATTTAAAATGCTTGGGGCCAGAAGTATTTTAGATTTTTTTTTTGGAATATTTACATACATATAATGAGATATCTTGGGGACAGAACCCAAGTCTAAACATGAAATTCATTTATGTTTCATATACATTTATACGCATAGTCTGAAGGTAATTTTATACAACATTTAAAATAATTTTGTGCATGAAGCAAAGTTTTGACTGGAACCTGTTACAAGAGGTCAGGTGTAGAATTTTCCACTTGTGGTCTCAACATGTTTCAGATTTGGGAACATTTTGGATTTCAGATTTTTGGGTTAGGGATGCTCAACTTGCATATAGCATTAAGATTTTGCAATGTCTTGTTTCTCCTAACCCACTACTGTCTCCCACCACTAGGATGTGAGACACTTTTACATTTGCCCTGGTATTCCTGAATGGACGGCACCATCTTCTTGCAAAACGCAGTGTCTTCTCCTGGTTTTACCATTTGTTTTGTCTTTGTTCTCCGGGTTCAAACTCTAAGCCATATTCCTGCCTCCTCTATCCACCCTCCTCCCTATACTTGCTTCAGTCTGTATGACCTCTTTAGGACATAAGCACAGTTCAAATGATTCACCTGCAATGTCTCTTGCCTATGTTCCCTCTCCATCATTTGTTCCTTTATCCATACATTATGTACTAAGTGCCTGCTATGGGGAAGAAACGATCTCTCATCCCTTTCCTAGAGGATCTCAGACTCTCACTGGGGAGGCCAACTTATAAGGAAATATTTATAGCACAATATAAGGCTTGCAGCAAGAGGGGTAATTTCAAAGTATTCTAGGATCACACATGAAACAACCAGTATTGTCTAGAGGAGTCAAGAAATCTTCAGACAGGAGATAACAATGGAATTGAATCTTGAAAGACACGTAGGAGTTCTTTGAAGGGAGAACAGGAGGAAGGGCATTCGAGGCAGAGAAACAACAAAGGCTTGGAGGTATGAAGGGACTTTACTGCCTCTGCCACAGCCATACACTCAAACCTCCCCTTGGCACTTTTCACATGGACTCTGGCCAGTCTGTGGGTTGGCCTCCAGGCACTCTATTGTTACTTTCATCTGTGTCCTCTATTTCTTTCTGCAGAGAGCCAGTCTTTAAAGCTCAGCTCTGATGATGTCAAGTTTTCACTCAAAAACTTCATATTCCCATGAACTTAAGTGCATTTTTTTCCATGATATCACCCCCACATACCATTGCATTTTCTCTCTTAAAACTTTTCTCCATTCTTGCCAAACTGGACAACTCACTATTGCCTGAACCAACTTCAGACTTTACTGCCTCTGCATCCATGCTGAGCTTGCGCCCTGGCCCTGGATTCACATCTCCGCCACCCCTTCTCCATCTCTGTTGGAAGAAATTCTAGGCTGGCTCCCACGGCCCCTGCATCAGCAAGATGTGTATTTCCCTCACAACACTTTATTTTCACTCCTCTTAGGGCAACTTCTACATTCCGCTTTACAGCTCTGAATTGTGGGTCCATTTCCCTTTCTAGATAGAAAACTTTTTGAGGAAAAGGACTGTATCTCTTTATATCTTCTAAAGAACCTGGTATAATGCCTTTAAAACAAATGACTAATAAAGAATAACTGACTTTACTGTAAGATTCTAGGAACACAGAGCTAAAGGCAAAGGCAAAAAACGAGCAATAGAAAAATGTGTGTATTATGGTCTTACTGGAAAGGAAGGTGGAAGAACCATGTGCTTAGGGAAGCAGGTCAGTGAGCCTACTGCAATCACAGCCTTCACAGGGATTGTCAGGATCTGTGAAGTCAAGAAGATGACGATAAATAAGTAGTTAAGACTTAGCCTGATCTTGATAACTATTGCATTATATTTTGGGGTTAACCTAATTTTGGGACTAATATTGACAATAACCAGCTCCATACTGATATTAAAATCACCTATAGATACTGTTTAATCTGTCCAATGTACTCCATAAAATGTAATGAAATATAACACATTTCCACAAATTTCTCAGTGATTCACTGAAAACATGTAAAAAAGACTAAACAACGGGGAAGCAATGAAGACAGAATTTTAAAAATACAAATAATCTATAAAATAGATTATTTTAAAAAAGAGCCAGGTGCGGTGGCTCACACCTGTAATCCCAGCACTTCAGGAGGCTGAGGCGGGTGGATCACGAGGTCAGGAGTTCAAGACCTGCCTGGCCAAGATGGTGAAACCCCGTCTCTACTAAAAATACAAAAATTAGCTGGGCATGGTGGTGGGCGCCTGTAATCCCAGCTACTCGGGAGGCTGAGGCAGAGAATTGCTTGAACCCAGGGGGCAGAGGTTGCAGTGAGCCAAGATTGTGCCACTGCACTCCAGCCTGGGTGACAGAGTGAGACTCTTGTCTCAAAAAAAAAAAAAAAAAAAAAAAAAAAAAAGAAAAAAGAAAAAAGAAAGTCAAACTGTACTCCTAAAACAATGTATGTAAAATCTAGCATATCCAGCATATCTAGAGTTATATAGCTCTCTATTTTTTGATATAGAGATAGACATCAATCTAATTTTTAAAAATGCACTGAACATTCTAGAGTTAGAATCCCATCCCATACTGTTAGTCACTCTCAAAGCTACTTCTCTAGGGTATTTTTCTTAATTCTTATTTTCACCCATATTAACAAAAATTTATCTGAATTCTGAAATGTACTTATTTCTGTCATGAGTGATAACCATAAATTCCTCACCTGACATACTCTCAACAAATCATTTATTATTAAATGGCCAATTCTGTTTATAATTACATTTTTTTTTCCACGTGGGAGTTGTGTATACTGAAAACATCTATGAGGGCAAAAGTGGCAAGTTGTTGAATTTAGCAGTGCTTGACTTTCCTAAGAGCTTTTAAATATAAAATTAAAAACATTTAGGTCTGGCAGAAATACATCCATTCAAAATCTTACTGAATGCAAAATAAGCTCCACACAGAGTATTTTAATTAAAAGCTTAGTAACCTTTAGTCCTTTGACTTTGAATGACTCATGAAAATATAAATGTGAGCACTCAGATTAGGACATGATCTCCTGATTTTATCTTCCTTTTCAGAAATGTTAGACCCTGACTGCTATTTATGATTGTAGGAACAATCAGAGATATCTAACTCAGGACACTCAGTCGGGGTCTGTGCAGTGATATAACCATCTGTTTAAGCAGGTTTCTAACAAAGCAATTCTAAATGTGCTAAAGGCATTTTTCTGAAGTTGCTTTTTAGGTTAGGAGGGTTAGGTTTTATAAAAAAACTATTAGTCTATGAACACCAATATTCCAAAAACTATTCTCGAAAGCTCAGTTTTTAAGGTATGAAACTGGTAAACTGTAACTTTATGAGTAAACTTAATTCTTTGTTTTCATAAAGACAAGAAAGGACTGACTTATTGAGAAAAACCCCACTGCCATGAATCCCCATAAAGTCCTTACCTCATAGTCTGTTGTGATCTGGATGGCTCCATCATGAATCCCCTCTAATTTTTTTGCAGTAAGTTTGACTCTGAAGACTGCAAAATAGCCTGAAGCTAATGTTACCTGTAGATAGTAGAAATGGTATCATTCATTAGCCTTGTTAGTTGAAGTTTCCTATTAAAATGGAAATGAAGGGTGTAGTGATAAAATGACTTCCAAATCCTAACATATACCAGTATGACACTGAATTACCATATCATTGTGTACAAATATCTCAAAATAGTGTCCATCCCTTGATACTTCTCTACTACACTTGTTCCAAGGGCCGCTGGAAAAGCTGGTTCCTGAAAGAGGGAGGGGTGTAGTCCTCTTGCTAATAAGGCTCCTCACTCTTCACCCATGGACTTGTATGGCCAAAGGGGCTGGAGCAGAGGGACATAGCCTTCCCCCAACCTTTCAGGCACATTGGAGCCACAATTGTATACACAGCTGGCTCTGCTTCAAGCTGTGGATGTCATTCTGTAATGTTAATATTCATATCTTCAGGGCAGCTGAGGTCAGATACAACAAAACACCAGACCTATGGCATTCCACGGAAACATGTTTGTCAACACTCTCTGTGCAACACTCTCTGTGTATAAGGACACTTGCTTTTCCTTTTGTAAAACTGCCCCAAGAAGTTCTATTCTAACCTGCAGATGAGATATCTGATGCTCCTTCTCACAGACTGTGATTCTAATTCTTTTCCCAGTAGGTATAAACTCCAAGTTCCCCTTTCAGTACTGGTGAGTGCTGAAACTAATAAATTTGTTTTCTCTTGTTTAGCGCTCTCTTACAACCAACTGTAACATGTTTATTAGACAGGTAAATATATGTGGGCAGACTCACAGTGATCAAACAATGTTTGCCTCACTGATACTGAGGCAATATCTGAACAGATATATTATTGTATAATTGAAAATATTTTCTACCAATGTTCAGGGGCCATCTCTTTTTCCCAGTAAACTTGATGAACACAAGGTTAGTTTAGTACCCACGGGAATTTCTCCTGTAATGACACTTGTGTTATAAAAAGATAATTAAAAATTTGTGTGTTACAGAACTTTTTATGACAAGGCAGAATTAAACCCCTTTGGGTTTCAGTGCCCTCATCATAAAAATAGGGGGTTGAATTACATTACCTATAAGGTCCTCTTAATAGCAAGTAACCAACACTATTATGAACTGCATAAAAATAATAGTGATACATGTAACATAGCAATGATCTTCCACTTGCAGTTAGGCATCCATCTTACTTTAAGGAGACAATAAGAAAGTTTACTTACGGATGATTGGTCTGATAAAGAGGATTTTTCAAACTCTGGCAGGCTTGAAATTATTGTAGTTCTATTGCCTCTTTCCATAGCTACAAGTTCTATTGATAAACCGTCTCCTATGATATGCCAACTTTTTATAGCCAACTTTAAAAAAAGATATGAAAATGATTATCACAACACAAGCATAAAATCCTTAAATGCGATTTAGAATAAAAACAGGTTTTTACCTCAATTGGATTGCTGTTTATAATTGCAAATAAAATATTACTTGCTTCTGTAGCACTCAGTACTCCAAAATCTATGAAACGTTCCTCTATTTTGGGGGGCAATACAAAGTACTGGAAAAATATAAAAGAACCAGATTAAACAAAAAGTCACATTGATGTAGTAATATTATGAAGAGAAAGTAACTATATTAAAGATATATTAAAGTTCCCCAAAAATTAGCTGGGCATGGTGGTGTGCACCTATAATCCCAGCTACTTGGAAGGCTGAGCTGAGGCAGGAGAAATCGCTTGAACCCAGGAGCCGAGATTGCACCACCGCACTCCAGCCTGGGAAACAGAGCGAGACTCTGTCTAAAAAAAAAAAAAAAAAAGAAAAAAAAAAAGTATTACAGTTCCTATGCTTTCCTATGCTTTATGTATATATGCATAAAGCCACACATTTATACAACATAGTTGAGGGCTTTGTATGATGAAAGTCTTTTGAGTAATCAGAAATGAAAACAGCCATGGCTTCTGCTGAGTTGCTATTCCTCCTCTGAGGGCACATGAAAGAGGAAGGAAGCTTAACTACTAAGAGAGGTTTAGTGGAACCCTAGGGGATCGGGCAAAAAGCATGTGGTCTCAGCAAGCGTCACCAATGATCACTGAAACAAAATAACTTAAGCAGGAGCGAGACATTACTGAAGGTCCCTCCAGGTCTAAAATTCTAATCGATGCCAACTATTTAAAGGGCTACATTTCTAGATGTCCTAGCTTTCTTTTTATCTTTCCTAACAGTTTTATCTCTTATCTAAGCATCTTTCATTGATCACTCTCAAGATAGCTTTGTTTGGATTTTTCCCCCTGCTTATTTTCTGTACCAGGAGTACCTTCATTGTTTCCTTCTGCATCATATATAATCTTCCAACTTTGTGTCTTTACCACCTTATTTTCTTCTTTACTATCTGGTTCTCTTCTTTGTCTCGATATTTCTTGGTTTTGATCATCTCTTCCCTATGTATTTCCCTCTTCACCTTCCTTGTATTCTTCTTTCACTACCTATAATTTTTCTTCCATTTAGTTCTTTTTTATATTCCCCATTATTACAATAGTTTAAAAGCATATCCAAGAGAAAGCAGAATGTGGAAAAGATCTAAGTCGAGACTGTAACTAGAGAAGTCAGCTGTATCACAAGAGAGAGCTGCTGGAAAAGGTAAAAACTAGTTACCTGGAAAGTTAAAAACTGACTAGGAAAATTGGATCAATTTGCAGAGCACAGATAATGGCAAACCATATGTAACATGATTGCCTAATAAGATCTAAAACATTAAAGGTGGGCAGGGAGTTTAAATGTTAAAGGTGGATAATATACTTACATCTAAAAAGCCTGTGTATACCCGCACGGGTAAATGAAATTTAGAAGCATTGGTAATAAGTAAAATGTTGTTATCAATGTGCATAGATGATGTGGAAGGCATAAAAAGCAGGGTAAAAATGTATCCTGATTCATTAGGAAGAATTAAGACTGGTTTGCTGAAGTTGTGAACCTGAGAAATGACAGAAGAGAAAAAAAACAAAGTGTCAGGATCGTCTAGTTGGTAGACCAGGAAAATTAAAAGTATGAGGGCTCCTGGACATACTTTAAACATTGTTTTGGCTTCTTCTGGTAGCAACACATCGTGAATGAGGATCGCAAAACTGAAAGTGTTAGTAAGGTAAATTGGCCTTTCCACAGGATCAGCAGGACTGTCTCGGATGTGAAATAATGTTGCAGCATGATCAAATCCCAAATAACTATTCAAAAAAAACAAAAAGAACAAAATAAATCATTTTTATTTCCATGTGTTAATTTAAAATCCAAGTTCTTTTGTTGTAAGTAATAATTTACATTTAGCATTAGGGATTGCATGAAAGAATTAGAACTATAATATTTTAGTGATTGACTATATGATTTAAAACAATTTAGCTTGCAAAATATTGAAATCTAATATAAAGAACCATTCTCTGATGAATTATATGAATCACACAATTAGAATCAAAGACATATCAACAAAAAAAGCTTTACTTTGAAAAAAATGATGTTTATCACTGAATTACAAGGAGCTTTGTTAAAATGAATCTTTGCCAAGTTGAGTATTAAACTACTACCGGTTAAAGTATAACAGAAAATGAACAACATGTTACTTCCCATTTATAAAAAGTTGTAATTCTAGAAGTGTTTATGAATTTATAAAGGAATATAAATAATTTTGTTTCGAGTGGCAAAATACTTTAATAACAGGCCATAATCACTTACATATTACAAATAAATGTCAGAAAGGAAATGGTTCAAATGATTTAAATAATATTAGATCCAGCCTGGGCGACACAGCCAGACTCTGTCTCAAAAAAAAAAAAAAAAAAAAAAATTGGATTTTTGAATCATTAAGTCTTCATTTATGCCCAAATCCTACCATCCCACTTAACCCTTTTCTTCTAAGAAAGTAAAATATAAACAAAATATAGGAGGTTTTCTCTTTTATAGTTGGGGCTGTTCTTTTAAAAAATAATTCCATCAAGTTTCTGTGAACGTGGCTAGTATTTCTGCAGGTCATTTAGTAGGAAAATATAATTTACTCACTGGCCATCAGAGAAATGCAAATCAAAACCACAGTGAGATACCACCTCACACCAGTTAGAATGGCCATCATTAAAAAGTCAGGAAACAACACGTGCTGGAGAGGATGTGGAGAAATTGGAACACTTTGACACTGTTGGTGGGACTGTAAACTAGTTCAACCATTGTGGAAGTCAGTGTGGCGATTCCTCAGGGATCTAGAACTAGAAATACCATTTGACCCAGCCATCCCATTACTGGGTATATACCCAAAGGACTATAAATTGTGCTGCTATACACATGTTTATTGCGGCACTATTCACAATAGCAAAGAGTTGGAAACAACCCAAATGTCCAACAACGATAGACTGGATTAAGAAAATGTGGCACATATACACCATGGAATACTATGCAGCCATAAAAAATGATGAGTTCATGTCCTTTGTAGGGACATGGATGAAACTGGAAAACATCATTCTCAGTAAACTATCGCAAGGACAAAAAACCAAACACCACATGTTCTCACTCATAGGTGGGAATTGAACAATGAGAACTCATGGACACAGGAAGGGGAACATCACACTCCGGGGACTGTTGTGGGGTGGGGGGAGGGGGGAGGGACAGCATTAGGAGGTATACCTAATGCTAAATGACGAGTTAGTGGGTGCAGCAAAACAACATGGCACATGGATATATGTAACAAACCTGCACATTGTGCACATGTACCCTAAAACCTAAAGCATAATAAAAAAAAAGTAAAAAGTTATAAAATTTATTTTAAAAAGAAACTCACCCATCTAAAACTTCTGCTTGATATGGTATTTCAAGTTTAGAGTAACTCTTTTCCTTTGCTTTAACTGTTATTTTCCCAGAAAACTGAGATGGCTTTTTTGCCTTCGATGCTGAAAGGAAGCATAAAAAATAATCTCTGTTACCTTTTACTACCAAAGAGAATTAGTGACTTTATGTAAACTGACAAAATCTTGAAAAAAAAAAAAAAAAAAAAGTTGAGCTTCCAAACTGGCCAACAGAACACTTTTTATAACATTTTAAATGAAACATCACGTTTTTCATACAAAAGGGGGAAAGTGTTTTATTTTTCTTAAGATAAGCAGATAAAGAATTAGCTGGTGAGCATGGTTCAGCAGGCAAAACACCATACCTAAGCAGCTTTGCTGTAGCCACAGGCTTTGGCTTTACTTACAGCAGAATTTCTCATCCTTGGCACTGTTAACATTTTAGGCCAGATTAATTCTTTGTTGCAGGGGCTGTTCTGTGTACTGTAGGATGTCTAGCAGCATCCCGGACCTCTACTTGCCAGATGGCAGTAGCATCCCTGCAGCTGTGACTACCAAAATGCCTCTCGACATTGCCAGATATCCCCTTGGAGGCAAAATTACCCCCCCACTTAGCCCTGCTGATTTACACTTGAACTGAGAAAGAAATAACATTTCTTGTATGGCCAAAGTCTTGCTCTATCACCAATAAAGTAGCATGGTATAGGAAAAGTCAAGAATTCAGAGCTCTTCTCAAAAATCAGCCAACCCTAAAACTCATGGTATAAGAGGAGATAAATCCCCTCCTGTCATCATATTATATTGTCCTCATCTTAGATGAAGTAAAAACTTCAGATTTCCTAGCAGTTTTGAATAATCCTGGCTGGGTGCAGTGCCTCATGTCGGTAATCCCAGCACTTTGCCAGGCTGAGGCGGCCAGATCACCTGAGGTCAGGAGTTCGAGACCAACCTGGCCAACATGGTGAAACCCTGTGTATACTAAAAATACAAGAATTAGCCAGGTGTGGTGGCACATGCCTGTAATCTCAGCTAGTTGGGAGGCTGAGGCAGGAGAATCGCTTGAGCCTGGGAGGTGGAGGCTGCAGTGAGACGAGACTGCGCCACTGCACTCCAACCTGGGCAACAAAGCG
Source organism: Nomascus leucogenys (assembly GCF_006542625.1). Lineage (NCBI taxonomy): Eukaryota > Metazoa > Chordata > Mammalia > Primates > Hylobatidae > Nomascus > Nomascus leucogenys. Next base: position 47,832,351 of record NC_044394.1, read on the forward strand.
AGACTGACTCAAAAAAATAAAAATTAAAAATAAATAAATACATAAATAAGGAATTACAGAAATTGATTCAGTTGGGTCCAATCTAGGTACCCATGAGATGGTTCTTTTCAAAGCAAATAAAGAAGCTGTTTATGTTTATCCTCTTAGAGTACTTTAGGAACACTTCCATTTATGTGAAGAATTCATATGTGAGTTCTGCAAATGTGTGTCATCCAACCTCACGAAAAAAAAGAACAAGGAAATGGTATGACATCTAGTGTTTGACTATATGCAGACACAGACTTTCCATTTTAAAAATTCCCATTCAGCCTCTTATTTCTCTGCTTGCTAGCCATCTCTGGATGCTTTCAATTTTTCACTATTTGTTCTGATGTAAGACTGATTACAAGGGCCACATTTAAGCATTTCATGACATTATATCATACATAGCAAATAAAGTGGTCAAAAAGCTCAAGAAAATTCTGTTGAAAATCATGAAGAATGACTTTTGATGAGAAAGATGCTTGATAAATGAACACTGTAGAGTTTATATATATATATATATATATATATATATATGGTGCATTCTAACAATATTAAAAGTTAAATAACACACACTTCCTGACTGGTTTTCACAGCAATCTCAGAGGTATTTTGTGTGGGGATCTTGCGTGGCGGTGGGAGAGGTGAATAGTGGGGGGGTTTTCACATATTAAAAACCTACTTTTAAGAAATGTAGCATTTGCTCTTAAAGATGCTTTCCCTTTGCTGTTGTATTTAATTTTACATATTTCTTTAAGAAACAATTATCTTAGAGCCTACGATCTCAGAAGAACCAACACTAATGACATCACATTTATCTCAAGAAGGGAAACATTAAGTGGGTGTCTAATACAGGAGCTAGAGAAGAGTAGCTCTTCACCCTTGCAGAGCACGTATTGAACTTTCCGGCACATCTGTGAAGGGTGGGTCCTAAATGCTCTCATCCTGGCTGGGTGCAGTGCCTCACGTCGGTAATCCCAGCACTTTGCCAGGCTGAGGCGGCCAGATCACTTGAGGTAAGGAGTTCGAGACCAGCCTGGCCAACATGGTGAAACCCTGTCTCTACTAAAAATACAAAAATTAGCCTCTTTCTCCTCTGTAAGGGAAGACAATGTGCGCCTCGTGATACTGACACTGGCAGGCATGAATGTGGTCTCTCAGTAGCGTAGAGAACACTTTACCACAAATGTAGAAATAACTGTGGCATTAATGCCTTCTATAATACTATTTCTTGACAACTGTATCATGAAGTATGCTGCCTATGTGATTTTTATTCCTTGGGAGTCCTCACTGAGCTCACAGGACGAACCCTGAGGTCAGCCCCACCTCCGCAGCTGCTCCAGACCCTCCCTAGAACTCTCCACAGTGAGCAGCAGGCATAGATGCTCTCATAGACACTGTGTGAAGCGTGCCAGTGTCCTCCTACATTCATCGATCAAATACTCTCCTCCGATGAGGAGCTGAGGTTTACCACGTGGACTCTGAGCAGAGATGGCTTTATCATAAAGCCAAAGTTTAAGCTCTATAGCAGCTACTCACTTGCATGATGCCTATGAAAAAAGCCCTGTTCAGAGGTTCAGTTCTCATTTAATTATCTATATGGTTAAGCAGCCATTAAGTCATTATTTTAAAAATGTTATGACAGCAAATTCAATGAATGTTTCAATTAAAGTAGGCAAAACTGAATAAAAACATGCTATAAAAATGGTATAGTCTGGCTTGAGTTAACATTTCAAGTATCAAAATGTATACTATACACGTTAGAAGTAATAGCTAATTGGACAATTCTGTCATAAAGTCTATTATTTTAGCTTAAGTAGGGCCATCTGCTTTGCCTATAAAAGGCAATATATGAAAATGTTACAAAGAATACTTTTTGTTTTTGCTCTCAAATTCAAACATGCTTCTGAACTTCAAATATATTGTAACTTCATAATTAAGATGAATTACAATACATAATATGTGTAAAAAGGCTAGCCCAGATAATGGAAATGATTTCAATCCTAATGTATTTGCTAGTGTTTTTCTATTGCTAATACTGATTTAGCTTTATAAAGTTGTGGTATTTTCTCTCATGAATCAATCAAGTAAGAGTTCACGATGGTTTACAGGGGGGGAAAAAATATCAACCTAAGCAGTAATATAAATTCTGATGGCAAAACAGTTTGGATTTCTATATTAAGACGTCAATACAGATGCTTTCTAGTTTATCAAAATAACATCACTCTATCAGAGAGAAAAAGGTGAATACTTGCCATCAAAACTAATGCTCGCAACCTTGGTGTATTTACTTTCTGATGCTTTTAATGTAATTGGTTTAAAGTGTACCGTTATAGCATCATTTTGTGGTGTAGGTCGAACACTCTGCAAAGAGAACAAAAATACATACATGGTATTATTTCAGTCTAATGGTTCAGTTACCTTATATTTATACTGGAAAGTATACTGGAAAAGTAAAGTGGACTCTAAATTTGAAAAATTTAACTTATGTTGTCCCTTTAAATGCAGTAGGCCACACTGGAAAAACTTCAAATTAATTTCATCAGAATATCTTTATAAAAGAAAATGACCAGAGGAGAACAAGCATGACAGATTTGTTAAGTGTAAGAATCTGAAGACCAACCATTACATCTGGTGTGAGTACATGAAGCATTTAAAAAGGTACTTTTTTTCCAAATGAATGCCTAATTCACACACCAGAGGAGGCGACATGAAAAAGACTTATGGATCCCTCTTAAAGAAATTCACAATACTGAGGAAATATCTGAACCGTATGATGGTGAAGAAAAAACATGAACTTGGAGGCTGGTGTGTCAGTGCCAAGGTAGTTCTGCAGACTTCATTTCTAATGGCATTTTCTCTTTCTCTCCAGACATGGCTCTGCGAGTGAGGTGTGCTGCTGTCCAGGGAGAGGGCTATACTGCTGGCTATGGGATTGAGCACTGAGGCAGCCCACAGGGATGTTCAGCTTGAAGTCAGAATGCTTAAATAACAACAAACAGGAAAACCTTGTACTTGGAGAGCATGCTTTTTAAAAATACATTTTAAGGTACAGTTATTTTTTATTTCCTCACTGACACAAAGCTCCTAATTGGAAGAGACTTAAAAGATTCCAACCTCCTTCTCTGTTTTACTAATGAAATTTCCAATATTGATGTTTCAATAGCTAGGCATCAACAGGTAGGAATGAAACAAGAATCCCTGGGTTGGTGCAGGGCCTTCATCTGACATCCTATCCTGTTGCACAAACATGTATCACAAAATCATGGTACTGTATACAACTCTTGATTAAAAAATCATCTTCCTTTATAATTACTTTGAATCTGAACCTTGGTCTGAACTCTCGTGGGTTGTATTTGTTGAATTTTGAAGGGCGTTACAGACTTGTCAAAGCCTGCCATTTCCTGGAGAAAAGAACACTGTCCTTTTCTGTGCGACTTATAAGGCATGCCCCTTAACAGGGGCACAGTCAGATCCAGCAAGTCACTATGTTCTTCCCCCTGGATCCCTGCCTGCTCTTTTCCGCCCATTTATAAAGGTGAAATCTGCCTCAACGGAACATCAAAAGGCAGTCTCCTGAAGGCGCAATAAGCACCTGAGAAGAGCATAGAGAGAGAGAGAATGATCCTTGTGCCTTGTGTGTGGGATCACAGGGTACGGATCTGATTATATGATAATGATCAAAGATACTGCTGGAGCAGCTCCCTTTCCATTGGTGGGTTAGTCCTGGGCTGTCAGCAAGTGTTCGTTCACAGGGTCTGAAATGAAGGCCCTAAGGATGGTTCTGTGGGCCTCAGGCTCTCTTGGCGTTTTAACTCTTTTTAACTTCCTCCCTTTTTCTTCTTCAAGAACTCCTTCTCAATTGCTTTTGGATCTCTAGCTGGGGCTGGGAATGATTTGTTCATATAATACTTTTACTTATCAATAAGCTTGCTGTTATTAGCGACATTTAAAATACAATTTTCTTCATTCACTGAAAGGTGAGTGTGTGTATTTTAAATAATAAAACAAAGTAGAGTTTAAACTGTAAGACAAACTGGGAAAAGTTCCATTTGGTTATACTACACTATATTACCATGCTAATACTTTTTCCAAAGAGACGAAATCAGTACAGAAATATGTGACAATCCAGTGGCATCACTTTATGCAACAAAAGGATGTTTAACTAGAGATGTGAGCTTGAGTCAGCTGCCCATCTACTCTGGGGCTCATTTTTCCCACCCGTAAAAAAAATCCTGGCTGGGAATGGTGGCTCACGCCTGTAGTCCCAGCACGTTGGGAGGCCAAGGCACGTGGATCATGAGGTCAGGAGTTCAAGACCAGCCTGGACAAGATGGTGAAACCTCGTCTCTATTAAAAATACAAAAATTAGCCGGGCGTGGTGGTGGGTGTCTGTAATCCTAGCTACTTGGGAGGCTGAGGCAGATAACTACTTGAACCCAGGAGGCGGAGGTGGTAGTGAGCTGAGATTTGGGCCACTGCACTCCAGCCTAGGCAACAGAGTGAGACTCCTTCTTAAAAAAAAAAAAAAAAGCAGCCCAGCCAAGGGGATGGGTTGTTTTCTGAGATCCCATCATCTACAACATTTTCTGAGTCAGTTAATTTTTGCTTTTTTTCCGCCATAAATGAGCAACTTTTATCTTGAGGCCAAGCTTTGTTAGAGGTGATCACATGAAGCTCTGTAGTTTGCAGAGGACTTCCACAGATATGGCTCCTGAAGTTCCTCATTTGCTCTACTGAATATGATCCAGCAACAATTCAGAGGTGAGGTCAGCTGGACTTCCTGGGTTGAGTGGGGACTTGGAGAACTTTTTTGTCTAGCTAGAGGATTGTAAATGCACCAATCAGTGCTCTGTGTCTAGCTAAAGGATTGTAAATGCACCAATCAGCACTTTGTAAAAACGCACCAATCAGCACTCTGTGTCTAAAGGATTGTAAATGCACCAATCAGCACTCTGTAAAAACGCACCAATCAGTGCTCTGTGTCTAGCTAAAGGACTGTAAATGCACCAATTGGCATTCTGTAAAAATGCACCAATCAACACTGTAAAATGGACCAATCAGCAGGACGTGGGTGAGGCCAAAAAAGGGAATAAAAGCTGGCCACCCAAGCCAGTAGAGGCAACCCGCTGGGGTCCCCTTCTATGCTGTGGAAGCTTTGTTCTTTCACTCTTCACAATAAATCTTGCTGCTGCTCACTTTTTGGGTCTGCACTACCTTTATGGGCTGTAACACTCACCACGAAGGTCTGCAGCTTCACTCCTGAAGTCAGCAAGACCATGAACCCACTGGAAGGAATACATTCCGGACACATTTTGGTGACCCAGATGGGACAAATTTTGGTGACCAGGAAGGGACTATCGCCAAGCAGTGAGCACCACTGGACCCCTTTCACTTGCTATTCAGTCCTATTTTTCCTTAGAATTCAGGGGCTAAATACCGCACACCTGTTGGCCAGTTAAAAGCGACTGGCGCAGCCACTGGACTAAAGACACAGGTGTCAGGATTTCTGGGAAAGGGCTCTCTAAAAACCCCTGACTCTTCGGAGTTGGGAGCGTTGGTTTGCCTGGAACCATCTTCCGCTTTTCCTGTACGTCTGGGCTGAGCTGAGGGTCGACAAAGAGGAAAGCCACTCAGCTCTGGGATCCTGACAAAAAGCTGGCTGACTGCGGCCATGAGCGGAACTCTCAAAATTATGTTGCCCAAGCGAGACTTGCCCATCTATCCTGTCTATCCTGACCCTTGCCCCCTGGGTCCTAATGCCTGTCAGACAAACTTCCTCTTGCCTCTCTTCTCCGAGGATAGTTCCGCTTCTAAAAACCACTCCCTGTCTCTGCTTTTCTAGTTTCTCCTATAAGAATGATTTCTAGTATAAACTCCAGGACTCTATTCCCTCCTTTAGGCACCTGGACTCACCAATCAAAGACATAATTTTTGCCCAAAGCCCCTTCGGGGGCAGGGGGACTACCTGGAATTTTAGGATCCCTCCTCAGACTAGCAGGCCTAACAAAAGCTAGTCCTGAAGCTAGGATATGGGGAGCCTCAGAAACGATATCCTTCCTATTCATATGATGAGAAGTGAGGATAAAAGGCGTCATTCTTCCAACCCTGCAGATCCCTTCCCTCGCTCAGGGTATGGCCCTCCACTTCATTTTTGGGGCATAACATCTTTATACGACAGGGGTAAAGTCCCAACACTAACAGGAGAATGCTTAGAACTCTAACAGGTTTTCGAGAATGCGTCAGTAAGGGCCACTAAATCCGATTTTTCTTGGTCCTCTTTGTGGTGTAGGAGGACAGGCAAGGGTGCAGGTTTTCGAGAATATGTTGGTAAGGGCCACTAAATCCAACCTTCCTCGGTCCTCCTTGTGGTCTAGGAAGAAAACTAGTGTTTCTGCTGCTGCGTTGGTGAGTGCAACTATTCTGATCAGCAGGGTCCAGGGACTGTTGTGGGTTCTTGGGCTGGGGGGAAACAAACAAACCAAAACCGCAGGCGGTTTTGTCTTTCAGATGGGAAACACTCAGGCATCATCAGGCTCACCCTTGAAATGCATCCTAAGCCGCTGGGACCAATTTGACCCACAAACCCTGAAAAAGAGGTGGCTCATTTTTTTCTGCGCTACAGCCTGGTCCCAATATTCTCTCTCTGATGGGGAAAATGGCCACCTGAGGGAAGTGTAAATTACAATCCTATCCTGCAGCTTGACCTTTTCTGTAAGAGGGAAGGCAAGTAGAGTGAAATCCCTTATCTCTAAGCTTTCTTTTCATTGAAGGTGAATCCACAACTACGCAAAGCTTGCAATTTACATCCCACAGGAGGACCTCTCAGCTTACCCCCATATCCTAGCCTCCCTATAGTTCCCCTTCCTATTAATGATAAGCCTCCTCTAATCTCCCCCACCCAGAAGGAAACAAGCAAAGAAATCTCCAAAGTACCACAAAACTCCCCGGTCTATCGGTTATGTCCCCTTCAAGCTGTAGGGGGAGGGGAATTTGGCCCAACCTGGGTACATGTCCCCTTCTCCCTCTCTGATTTAAAGCAGATCAAGGCAGACCTGGGGAAGCTTTCAGATGATCCTGATAGGTATACAGATGTCCTACAGGGTCTAGGGCAAACCTCTGATCTCACTTGGAGAGATGTCATGCTATTGTTAGATCAAACCCTGGCCTTTAATGAAAAAAAATGCGGCTTTAGCTGCAGCCCCAGAGTTTGGAGGTACCTGGTATCTTAGCCAAGTAAATGATAGAATGACAGCTGAAGAAAGGGACAAATTCCCTACTGGTCAGCAAGCCATCCCCAGTATGGATCCCCACTGGGATCTAGACTCAGACCATGGGGACTGGAGTTGTAAACATCTGCTGACCTGTGTTCTAGAAGGACTAAGAAGAATTAGGAAAAAGCCCATGAGTTATTCAATGATATCCACCACAACTCAGGGAAAGGAAGAAAATCCTTCTGCCTTTCTCGAGTGGCTACGGGAGGTCTTAAGGAAATATACTCTCCTGTCACCCAACTCCCTTGAGGGTCAATTGATCCTAAAAGATGAGTTTATTACCCAATCAGCCGCAGATAACAGGAGGACGCTCCAAAAGCAAGCCCTGGGCCCTGAACAAAATCTGGAGGCATTATTAAACCTGGCAACCTCAGTGTTCTATAATAGGGACCAAGAGGAACAGGCCCAAAAGGAAAAGTGAGATCAGAGAAAGGCCACAGCCTTAGTCATGGCCCTCAAACAAACCTTGGTGGTTAAGAGAGGAAAGAAAATGGAGCAGGCTAATCACCTCGTAGGGCTTGTTATCAATGTGGCTTACAAGGACATTTTAAAAAAGATTGTCCAACAAAAAATAAGCCATCCCCTCACCCATGTCCACTATGCCGAGGCAATCACTGGAAGGCACACTGCCCCAGAGGGCAAAGGTTTTCTGGGCCAGAAGCCCCCAACCAGATGACCCAACAGCAGGAGTGAGGGTGCCTGGGGCAAGCGCCAGCTCATGTCATCACCCTCACTGAGCCCTGGGTACGTTTAACCATTGAAGGCCAGGAAATTGACTTCCTCCTGGACACTGGTGCAGCCTTCTCAGTGTTAATCTCCTGTCCTGGACGACAGTCCTCAAGGTCCGTTACCATCCGAGGAATCCTGGGACAGCCTGTAACCAGGTATTTCTCCCACCTCCTCAGTTGTAATTGGGAGACTTTGTTCTTTTCACATGCCTTTCTCCTTATGCCTGAAAGTCCCACACCCTTATTAGGGAGAGATATATTAGCCAAAGCTGGAGCTACTATCTACACGAATATGAAGAACAAGTTACCCATTTGTTGTCCCCTGAGGAGGGAATCAACCCTCAAGTCTTGGCATTGGAAGGACAATTTGGAAGGGCAAAAAATGCCCACCCAGTCCAAATCAGGCTAAAAGACTCCACCACTTTTCCTTATCAAAGGCAATATCCCTTAAGGCCTGAAGCTCATAAAGGATTACAGGATATTGTTAAACATTTAAAAGCTCAAGGCTTAGTAAGGAAATGCAGCAGTCCCTGCAACACCCCAATTCTAGGAGTACAAAAACCGAATGGTCAGTGGAGACTAGTGCAAGATCTTAGACTCATCAATGAGGCAGTAATTCCTCTATATCCAGTTGTACCCAACCCCTATAACCTGCTCTCTCAAATACCAGAGAAAGCAGAATGGTTCACTGTTCTGGACCTCAAGGATGTCTTCTTCTGTATTCCCTGCACTCTGACTCCCAGTTTGTCTTTGAGGATCCCACAGACCACATGTCCCAACTTATGTGGATGGTCTTGCGCCAAGGGTTTAGGGACAGCCCTCATCTGTTTGGTCAGGCACTGGCCCATGAGCTAGGCCACTTCTCAAGTCCAGGCACTCTGGTCCTTCAGTATGTGGATGACTTACTTTTGGCTACCAGTTCGGAAGCCTCATGCCAGCAGGCTACTCTAGATCTCTTGAACTTTCTAGCTAATCAAGGGTACAAGGTGTCTAGGTCGAAGGCCCAGCTTTGCTTACAGCAGGTCAAATATCTAGGCCTAATCTTAGCCAGAGGGACCAGGGCCCTCAGCAAGGAACGAATACAGCCTATACTGGCTTATCCTCACCCTAAGACGTTAAAACAGTTACAGGGGTTCCTTGGAATCACCAGCTTTTGTTGACTATGGATCCCCGGATACAGTGAGATGGCCAGACCACTCTATACTCTAATCAAGGAGACCCAGAGGGCAAATACTCATCTAGTAGAATGGGAACCACAGGCAGAAACAGCCTTCAAAACCTTAAAGCAGGCCCTAGTACAAGCTCCAGCTTTAAGCCTTCTCACAGGACAACACTTCTCTTTGTACGTCACAGAGAGAGCAGGGATAGCTCTTAGAGTCCTTACTCAGACTCGTGGGACAAACCCACAACCAGCGGCATACGTAAGTAAGAAAATTGATGTAGCAGCAAAAGGCTGGCCTCACTGTTTAAGGGTAGTTGCAGCAGTGGCCATCTTAGTGTCAGAGGCTATCAAAATAATACAAGGAAAGGATCTCACTGTCTGGACTACTCATGATGTAAATGGCATACTAGGTGCCAAAGGAAGTTTATGGCTATCAGACAACCGCCTACTTAGATAGCAGGTGCTACTTCTTGAGCGACCGGTGCTTCAAATACGTACGTATGTGGCCCTCAGCCCTGCCACTTTTCTCCCAGAGGATGGGGAACCAATTGAGCATGACTGCCAACAAATTATAGTCCAGATTTATGCCACCTGAGATGATCTCTTAGAAGTCCTCTTAACTAATCCTGAACTTAACCTATATACTGATGAAAGTTATTTTGTGGAAAATGGGATATGAAGGGCAGGTTATGCCATAGTTAGTGATGCAACCATACTTGAAAGTAAGCCTCTTCTCCCAGGGAGCAGCACCCAGTTAGCAGAACTAGCGGCACTTACCTGAGCCTCAAAACTGGGAAAGGGAAAAAGAATAAATGTGTGTATACAGCTAGCAAGTATGCTTATCTAATCCTACATGCCCATTCTGCAATACGGAAAGAAAGGGAGTTCCTAACCTCTGGGAGAACTCCCATTAAATACCACAAGGAAATTATGGAGTTTTTGCATGCAGTACAAAAACCCAAAGAGGTGGCAGTCTTACACCACCGAAGCCATCAAAAGGGGAAGGAGAAGGGAGAACAACAGCATAAGCAGCTGGCAGAGGCAGGGAAAGACCAGCAGAAAGGAAAGAGAGAAAGAGACAGAAAGTCAGAGAGACAGAGAAGAAGAGAGAGACACAGAGGGAGTCAGAGAGAAAAGAGAGAGAGAGAGAGAGGGGAAGAGACAAAGAGGGAGTCAGAAAGAGAAAAAGAGAGAGACGAAAAAGAAGTCAAAGAGAAAATGAAACGGAAGTAGTAAAGAAAAAAGTGTACCCTATTCCTTTAAAAGCCAGGGTAAATTTAAAACCTATAATTGATAACTGAAGGTCTTCTCTGTAACCCTATAACACTCTAATACCACCTTGCTGTCCGTGTAAACAAGGACATAGCCCGAAAGCACTGAGGCCACTGACAACCAGTACTCTTCCTATCAAAAATCCTTAACCCAGCAGGTTTCCTAACAGGTGATCTAAATCTTAACTAATTACTATACAAAGTTCCGACCAGACCTAGGAGGAACTCCCTTCAGGACAGGACGATAGACGGTTCCTCCCAAGTGATTAAGGGAAAAAGACACAATGGGTATTCAGTAAGTGATAAGCAAAAAAAAAAAAAAAAAAAATCCCAAACTTAAGGTTTTCAACAAAAGTAAAGTTTGCTAAAAGTTAACAGTGTAACATGTATTATCCTAACTTCTGATCTTACAGAAATCAGACCCTATCAGTGCCCCTCAAAGCTAAAGTGTCTCAGCACAGGGCCACACAACTAATCCCCCTACTTATAGGGTTAGAGATGGCCACTGCTACAGAAACCAGAATAGGAGGTTTGTCTACATCATTAGCCTACTACCACAAACTGTCAAAGGATTTCTCAGACAGTTTGCAAGAAATAATGAAATCTATCCTTACTCTACAATCCCAAATAGACTCTTTGGCAGCAGTGACTCTCCAAAACCGCTGAGGCCTAGACCTCTTCACTGCTGAGAAAGGAGGACTTTGCACCTTCTTAGGAGAAGAGTGTTTTTTTTACACTAACCAGTCAGGGATAGTACAGCGTTTACAGGAAAAGGCTTCTGAAATCAGACAACGCCTTTCAAACTCTTTCAACGCCTTTCAAACTCTTATACCAACCTCTAGAGTTGGGCGACATGGCTTCTTCCCTTTCTAGGTCCTGTGACAGCCATCTTGCTATTACTCGCCTTTGGGCCTGTATTTTTAATCTCCTTGACAAATTTGTTTCCTCTAGGATCGAGGCCATCAAGCTACAGATGGTCTTACAAATGGAACCCCAAATAAGCTCAACTAACAACTTCTACCGAGGACCCCTGGATTGACCCACTGGCCCCTTGACTGGCCTAGAGAGTTCCCCTCTGGAGGACACTACCACTGCAGGGTCCCTTCTTTGCCCCTATCCAGTAGGAAGTAGCTAGAATGGTCATCGCCCAATTCCCAACAGCAGCTGGGGTATCCTATTTAGAGGGGATTGAGAGGTGAAGCCAGCGCCAGCTAGACTTCCTGGGTCGAGTGGGGACTTGGAGAACTTTTCTGTCTAGCTAGAGGACTGTAAACACACCAATCAGTGCTCTGTGTCTAGCTGAAGGATTGTAAATGCACCAATCAGCAATCTGTAAAAATGCACCAATCAGTGCTCTGTATCTAGCTAAAGGATTGTAAATGCACCAATCAGCACTTGGTAAAAATGCACCAATCAGCATTCTGTGTCTAGCTAAAGGATTGTATATGCACTAATCAGCATTCTGTAAAAATGCACCAGTCAGCACTCTGTGTCTAGCTAAAGGATTGTAAACGCACCAATTGGCACTCTGTAAAATGGACCAATCAGCACTCTGTAAAATGGAACAATCAGCAGGACATGGGCAGGGCCAAATAAGGGAATAAAAGCTGGCCACCCAAGCCAGCAGAGGCAACCCACTCAGGTCCCTTTCCATGCTGTGGAAGCTTTGTTCTTTCACTCTTAATAAATCTTGCTGCTGCTCACTCTTTGGGTCCACACCACCTTTAAGAGCTGTAACACTCACCACGAAGGTCCGTGGCTTCATTCTTGAAGTCAGCGAGACCAAGAACCCACCAGAAGGAACCAACTCTGGACACACAATGAAGGCCTGACCATTTTTCAATATGCTTAAAGGCTAGAAGTGGGAGTTCATCAACAACAAGCACAACATTTTTTGAGTGTTACCAGCCTGTACAACACCAAGCCAGAAATAGCTAAGTAAGGATGTTTGTTAAAATATAGTCACTGTAAGTAGTAAGAACTTAAAATAGTTGATGAAATTTTTTTCATATGAAACACACCACTTTAAGATTTTCCTTACCAGATAAAAACTTTCCATTAGTATTGCTACCTTAAAATACGTTGCAGTAATAACAAAGAAATATTCAACTGAAAACTCATGTTTTATACAAATGGTCTGAATTCTTCACTCATTATCAGTAAAAACAAACAAACCCAAATTGTTAAAACCCATTTTCTAGGGAAACAAAAAGCAAACAAACAAACCCAAGACAAAACACTTAAAGTAGCTGGCCCATTCTGGTGGCTTTAAATGAGAACTAATACACAATCATCACCTTGTAGTAAGCATATTTATACAACCTTTTTTATATTAGTGACTATTGCTAACTCAAAGATAATCAAGAAGTATAAAACTATTGCAAGTTTCCCAGGAAAGGCAGCTCACAAGCTTGCATATGTTCTAAATATAGTTCTAGGCTTTTCTCACAACATTCAGACCCAACTAATGCTCAGTAACCCTCAAGTAAAATTCAAGGGTCCGGAACATTCTAAAACTGCTTATAAAAGCACTTGAGCAAATAAGGAAAATAACCTTTCAGCATTTAACATTGTATTTCTAATAATTTGTGTACAAATTCACTAAAGCACATGTTAAGCTGATACTATGATTCCAATTTGTCAATTACCAAGGGAAACCTCATGCAAACATTCCTCTGAAGGCATCTCAGACAAACTTACTCCATCATTTATATAGCACTAATGTTTTGTAAATGCTGAGGAAAGCCATTTTCTCAAAGTTGCATTATAGACATATTAGGAGAGTTTGGACCTGGGCATCCTGTCTGTTAGCAGGTGAGGAACTTATATTTGGGATTGCTTGCTTTAGTAATCCTATATTTAGAAAGAGAATGAATTCCCTGAAGGGGAATTAAGAAAAAAAAATCTCCAGCTTCTAACACTGCTTAGCATATCCTGAAAATTCTATGTTTGTGAAATAGAAGGAGACAAGAACACTTCTAAATATCTATCAGTCTCTAAGCCTGGTGAATTATGCAGAAAATGCTGAAACACACAAGGAAAACCTTAAGAAGAGCTCTGAAAACTCAGTTTCCATGGTAGGTGGGCTTGCCCCATAGCTGATAAGGTGGGAAGTCTAAGCCACCATCATTTCTCAGGCTGATTGCTAAATCAGATCCCAAGTGGTCTCCTTTGCTTTCTGCCCTTCCATGTCTGTTAAGTTCACTCTCCACAAAGTAGCTACAGTGACCTTTTACAACACATAAATCAGATGATGTCACTCTCTTGTTTAAAATCCTGTAATAATTTCCCATTACACTTAGAATAAAATCTAAATATCTCCCAGAGTTTCAGAGAGCCCTGATTAACAGTGAGCTCGATGTGGTAGGGAACCCCAGTGGTCTGATTCACTGCTGTATTCTCAGTCAGCATAGCAGCTGGCATATAGTTGATGTTCATTAAATATTTATTGAATGGGTGAATGAAGGCGGAAATAAGAGATAACTACCAAAACACTGGCAGAGTTTGGGCTTTGGATATTATAAAAGATACACACATAGGTAGGTACAGATGTATTATATTAATAGATATATAGGCTTTTAACAGAAATATTGACTATGCAATTAAAATGATATATTCATAAAGATGTGATTGCTAAGTGGCACTGTATAATATACTTTTATGCTTCATATACCTTTTTTTTTTTTTGAGACAGTCTCAGTCTGTTGCCCAGGCTGGAAGTACAGCGGCGTGATCTTGGCTCACTGCAGCCTCCACCTCTGAGGTTCAGGCAATTCTCCTGCTTCAGCATGAGTAGCTGGCACTACAGGCACGTGCCACCATGCCCAGCTAATTTTTGTATTTTTAGTAGAGACAGGGTTTCGCCATGTTGGCCAGGCTGGTCTTGAACTCCTGACTTCAAGTGATCCACCCGCCTCAGCCTCCCAAAGTGCTGGGATTACAGGCGTGAGGCCACCACGCCTGGCCTATTTTTGCATTTTTTTATAGTTGTGTAAGTCACTTCCAAAAAAAAAAAAAGGCAGCTCTAACTCAGTTTTCCTATTTAGAAAACTAGGACCACTGCACCATATAGGTATTAAGTAATACATTTATTACATAACAGTACTAGCATAGTGCCTGACCCAGTAAGAGCAAAAATGTTCACTTACAATATATCCTAAAACTCCTTAGTAAATAAGAAAAAGGACAAACATGGGCCTATTTAATTCCATGTCATAAGTGAACTGAACACTAGTTCTTCATTCACATTCTTAGGGTTAATTGCCAATTTCATTTTTCTGTAACATGTTTATTGAAAAAGATACTTGTTTCAGTCCATTTATTGTATGTAAAAAGTTAGGCTGGTTTGCTTGGGCTAAGTAAAGGCACTTTCCCATCAAATCCCCAAATCACATTAGGAGAAATGCTAGGTCAGATATGAGGACACTGCCTGCATCCCGGTCCCACTAGTGAGGAAGGTCACTGCGCATCAGAATGTGGTTACCTGGGAAGGCCATCTCTTGCTTCCTCGCTGGGGTTTGTATATTCTTCTCTCTTTGGTCTACTCCACCAGCTGGTGATAAAATCTGGGTATGGCCATCGATGGACAAAGGTCCCTTAAATCTCAAGCCCACATGATCTATATCTCATTTTGTCAGTTCACTGAAGTTAAGTTTCTGGCATCAGCACAAATTATAATAAAAATGTTCTATTTTCCTTTATAATGATTACATATGTATATATCTTGGGGACCTCATCAGGGAGAGACATCGTGGGCCGAGGCAAAACTTAGATATCCCTTTTCTTCCTAAAACTATCTAACGGCACCTCAATCCCATATGGCCTAAAAGTTACTTACTCTGTATGTATGTGTGAGGCAGAGAGGGCCTTAGTTTATAATGTGCTGTCTAAGGTAACTCAATAACTGCTAGTTAGGGAGCCTGTGACAAGTGTTAAGAGCACTTTACCACTACCTACAACATTTTTTTTTTGCTTATTTTCTTCCCAATTCATCTGACTCTTTTTCCTCTTTCCTGCCCATACCTTAACTCCACAACCAAATCTGATGAAATCCTTACAACCTGTTTTTCTTTCCACATGGCCCACAGATTTCAGGATTTATCAGAACAGGCCTTTTATATGACTGTGCCTGTATAAAAAACTCATGAACTTTGGTTCAAACTTACTTTGAAAAGATTGCCTATTTCCCTTTCATCCTTAAAATCTGGGTGGCTGGGGCAGAACAGGTTTCTCACACCACACTTAGAACCAAAGTGTCACCAGGTCATCATAAAATAGAATTATTTTAGAGTAAGGGTTTAATTATTTTTAACTTTGTCATACATTTAAAAACAAAGAATATATAAATTAGGAAAAAAAAAGAAGTAAAAACTTACTGTTATTGGTACATCTTTTGTTCCTGAATTTAGTAAATGAAGGTTTAAAACTTTTGGTAGATCTGTTAAAATTGAGGAAAAGAAATATTTCTTAAAAAGGTGTGCTTTTCAGCCAAGTTAGAATCTTTACCTTATAAGATATCAAATTGAAGCTATCAATTTGTGAAATACAATGACAATAACATTAATAAAAAGAAACATTAGGTGGTAATTGCTTTACTCATAAGGACACTGTGTATTATTAGAACTGTTCCCTCTTAAACCAGATTTTTGAAAACCCCAAAATATATACTTTTTTTTTTTTTTTTTTTTTTTAATGAGACAGAATCTTGCTCTGTCACCCAGGCTGGAGTACAGTGGGGCATTCTTGGCTCACTGCAACCTCAGCCTCCTGGGTTCAAGTGATCCTCCCACCTCAGCCTCCTGACTAGCTGGGATTACAGGCATGTACCACCATGCCCAGCAGACTTTTGTATTTTTTTTAGTATAGATGGGGTCTCGTCATGTTGGCCAGGCTGGTCTTGAACTCCTGGCCTCAAGTGCCCTGCCTGCCTCCACCTCCCAAAGTGCTGGGATTATAGGCATGAGCCATTATGCCCAGCCCCCCAAATATTATTTTGTGAACTCAGACATTATTAATCTTTTAGCTTTCCAGCAAAACATAATGAAGCAAATTAATAATTTACAATGTAAAAATATATTAAAAGCAAATCTAATTTTTAAACACGTGGTCTTCAATCTTAACTATATATTATATATAGTCCATATACATCCCAAATTACAAGTGCTCTTAGTTTTTCCTTAGTAAAAACCTTTACTTAGTTGTTTTTAATTTTAGAATTATGTTTTCTGAACAGCTGCAACAAACTTTTAACATTTTGTCAAAATGTAATTTAATAACTCATATCTAAACAAAATCCAGAAGTAAAAATCAAGATTCAGCATAACTGAATCGACGAGCAACTGGATTAAGAAACTAGAAAACTACTTTCTGCCTCAATCTTCCATTTAGATGACTTAAATTATCCCATGGCCTTGTTTTCCAACCTGTTAAGCAATGCCACCCACCCCTCAGCGGAATGGGGTATAAACCTGTAAAGGCGCTGAGTCTGAAAAGGGGATTTGTACAAGATCATGCAACCCACTGAGAAATAATGTTTAAAGCTGAATTACATAGTAGAGCCATTCAGCACTGAATACAGGGATTTAAAAAAAAAAACTCTATAAAGACTCTTTTAAAAGATTTTTTTTTTACCTTGTGTTCTTAGTGTACCAAAATCTAACATTTCAGTTGAGGAATAAATTCCAGGAGCTTGGAAAAAAGAAAAGTCAACAATTATTGTTCACTTTGCCAGAGCAAGCTATACTGAAAACAAAACAACTTTTGATTTCATCAGTTTTCCACTAACCTGTTGTAACTTCAACCTCAACAGGAAGAATGATAAACTCTGTGCTGTCTGAAGCATTAGTCTTTATTCTTATGAAGGCTGTGTGATTATCTGCTTCTCTAGATGAAAAACTGGCTCTCATCACTCCCTTGGTTTCATAAGGAGGAATTTCCTGACAAGTTAACAGACCATAATGTAGCACAGCTTTTGTAATGTAGCAAAACCACCATATTTTATTGAACTGGATGACACTGACTGAAAGACGAGTATTTTATATACCTATTAATAAAAAATGCATTGCTAATTCAACCAATAGGTAACACAAACTCCATTTCTGGAGAACTTTAAAATGTGAAAAATGTGCTGTTTAGAATTAATGAAATATGAAATGTAAGGTAGGTAAAGTAAAAGAAGTTAAATGATCTGAAAACAAATTGTCAGTTACAAAATCACCATTAAAAGGTAAAACTAATCTACGAAATCAGTTATTTTTTAACATGCTAGTTGGTGTTTGGGTATATAACTCAGTCTTGAAATTTAACCAACAGAAATGTCACCATCAGAGGAAAATACTTTTCTAGAGGTCCACAAGAACCTCCATAAATGATAACCAGCAGGGCTTACACGGCTCTTTCATGGAAAACCTAACAATGCAAAGCTTCTCAAGTAAACCCACAGTTTACCAACTGCATTCATGTAAGACAGCGTACATTTTCAGTCCCGTAATGAGAGAACATTTATATACTAAAAGGAAGACTTACTGGAAAAAAAATTTTCAGGAGTAATCTCTTTCCTGGTTTTAGAACAATATGGCTCCCTGGGACTGCTGGAATTTCTTCTCTGCACAAACCTTTCAGCATATTTTAGGAGATTCCTGTGTTCCACAGCTTAGTGGCCTTCACTTATCCCTACTCTCTTTTTCAGTCCCAAAGTAGAAAACAGGTGACTGGAACCCTCCTAGGATTGGAGGGATGGACCATCCACTCCCCAACTCTAGGGAGTTGACTTGGTCTCTGGGGTTTACTCATATACACCGAAATAGGCTGGAGGTGAGGTCACAGCCCATTGGCTTTTTTCTCAGTCTAGGTTTGTAGGAATAAGAACTACTGTATCTTTTTTTGCAGCCACTAGGACTATAAAAACATTATGCTATTCTCTGTTATCATTATCATTCTTGACTATTTAAAAATCTGAATTCTCTTACGTTTATTTATTAGATACCAATTATGTTTCACAGGAAGTTCTTAGTTCTGTCCAGAATAATATATACAGATTTAATAGGCTGAATTTAATCCTCTGAAGCATTGTTTTACAGATGATTTTTCCCTCAAACACCGTAATTTCAACGTGAAACATTTTTATGAAAGGATATAAATGAACTGTCCGTTGCATATTTCTTTTTGCTAGTGTGTTTCTATATTCTGGGAATTAACCAAATTACTGGCTGATAAATTTGTTTCTAGATGTTCATATTAACATTCTAAAAACGTAATCTCCACATCTCTTCTGTGGTCAAGACTGGTCAGAAGACAGAATCAAGAGGCTGTGTGTGTAACAGCAGTTAATAAAGAAACTCTGGTCCTCAAATCTTATTCCTAGTTGTAAAATTTGTGTTCCTCCATTACAGATGAGCAGTGATCTGAGTGAGCTGGGTATGGAACTGAATTGACCACAATTGCCTTCTCCGTCTTGGATTAAAGCATGGTAAACATTTTTAAAACTCTCAAATGGCAAGAACCTTTACAAATAAGGTTCTTTTACATATTCTTTAATCTGGTTAATACTGTTAAATATTCAACAATATTGACGGTGAACATAGATCACCTTCAAGAATTAAAATTTTTCTAAGTCATCGCAGGCACTTAACTAGGTTCTCTCTGCAAATGCCATCTCCTTTACCAATGGTGAATCTGAACATTCAATTACTTACCTTCAAAAACAAAACAAAAACATAATGAATCCTTCCTACATTTTTTTAATCATTTACATTTTTTATGTGTAAAGCACATCATAAATTATCAGACTCAGAGACAACTTTACCCATATAATTCTGAGAAAGAATAGCTGAAGTTACTTTCTTTCCATGTAGTGGGGTAGAACTCCCACCAATTTTATTCACTGCCCTTTCCAAAAATTACTAGTTATATTCTTTCCTCCTCTAATTTTCATATATACTTGACATAAATTAACATTAAGACAATGATTAAAGAGAAGTCATCTATATTTGTTAAGCCTATTTTCTAATTTAAGAATAATCAGTTTCATGGGAGCACACACGAGAGAAAACTGGGTTACAACTCACCCACAGTTTTCTGGTACCTCCTTGTTGACCCGTTGGGAGTTCTAGGTGAAGGTCTCCTCCACTAGAGTACATTTCTACAACCTGGGGAAAAAGAGCACATGATGGCTACGTTCAAAGTCATATTCTCAAAGCAGGTGATTTGCTATTACACAGAAATAATTCTGACATCCTAACTGTTTATCACAAAAAATTTAAAAACATTTAAAGATATAAACATAGGATATGTATAATATCACTAAATTCAGTGCTCTGTATGTGTAAGCAATAGTTGCATTTTTAATTAAAAGAAGGTAACTTTGAAAATTTAACTTAGAAACAATGAAAGTATAATAGTTGTTCCAGAGACTAGATTTTAGAAAGTAACGGGATACTTATTTTTCTTTTTTCCAAAGGGAATCATTTACAAAAATTACCAAGTTTTGGAAACATAAATTTTGTATTTCTTATAGTAACACAAAGTGCTTCTTTATCCATACATTTATAACAAGATCCAGCAGTGGATCAAATAACTACCATAATTGTGAAATGGTGAAGAGTAAAAATATTATTTTGAGATATATACAAAACAACTCTAATGGAATGTGAAAATATGTGGTTTCTACTGGTAGCAAAAATATTTCTGTGGCTTATGCCTAAGCTTATTTTTTTTAAACAGCTTTACTGAGTTATCATTTATGTAAAATAAATAATACATATTTAAAGTATACAACCTGATGAATCCTGATGTATGTGTTCGGGCATAAAACCATCACTGTAATTAAGATATTAAATACATCCATTATCCCCAAAAGCTTCCTCATGTCTTGTGCAATCCATCCTTCTCTGTCCCCTCCTATTTCTAGGCAACTACTGATCTGCTCTCCACCACCTCAGACTAGCTCATATTTTCTGGAGTTTTATCTAAATGGAATAATACAATATATACTCTTGTGTCTGGCTTCTTTTGCTCAGTGCAGTTATTCTGAGGTCTACCACTTTGTTTATGCATTAATAGTTCACTTCTATTTGATGACTATACTGCAGTTTTTCAATCCACACACTGATGGGACATTTGAGTTGTTTCCAATGTCTGGCCATTAGAGAGAAAGCTGCTGTGGATACTGAGTACAAGGCTTGGTGTGGTCATCTGCTTTCCTTTCTTTTGGGTAAATATATATACGCAAAATGGGTTACAAGGCAGCAGAACTTCCTTTAAAGGTAAGCTAACCCTAGCTCTTACAAAGAAAAAAATATACTTAATTCAATTAAATTTGGGGTGAAGTATGAGAATGGGTGGAAAACGTTCACTTGTTTCATCACGAGAAGTCCTCCAGGAGTGAATAAAAAAGGACAAAGCAAGAAAAATGGCAATTCTTAAGCTTAAAGGTTTTTTTTTTTTTTTTTGGAGACGGAGTCTTGCCCTGTCGCCCATGCTGGAGTGCAGTGGTGCGATCTTGGCTCACTGCAACCTCCGCCTCCTTGGTTCAAGCAATTCTCCTGCCTCAGCCTCCCGAGTAGCTGGGATTAGAGGCATGTGCCTCCACGCCCAGCTAATTTTTGTATTTTTCGTAGAGATGGGGTTTCACCATGTTGGTCAGGCTGGCCTTGAACTCCTGACCTCGTCATCCACCCACCTCGGCCTCCCAAAGTGCTGGGATTACAGGCATGAGCCACCGCGCCTGGACCCTTAAAGGGTTTTTTTTTTGTTTTTTGGCGGGGGCCGGGGGGTTGCTGCTGTAAAAGTAATGCATTTACCAAAGACTGATAAGCTATAGATTTTCTTTGTGTATTATCACTTGCCTCCTGATTTATTACAGTGCTCATCTATAGTGCTTATTGTGTTAATAATAATAGCACCTTAAATGATAGGATGACTATAGAACTTTTTCTGGAAAACCAGAAAACATCACACATTATTTCATTAATCTTTCCAGGTATCAAGCAAACAAGCATAACAATGCTTGAAAACAGATTAGACCGGACTCAGTGGCTCATGCCTGTAATCCCGGCACTTTGGGAGGCCAAGGTAGCAGGGATCACTTGAGCCCAGGAGTTGTAGGCCAGCCTAGGCAACACAGTGAGAGTCTGTCTCTATAAAAAAATAAAAAACATTAGCCAGGTGTGGTGGCGTGCACCTGTAGTCCCAACTACTCAGGAGACTGAGGTGAGAGGATTGGTTGAGCCTGGGAGGTCAAGACTGCAGTAAGCCAAGATGGCACCACTGCACTCCAGCCTGGTGTCTGGAAAACCAACCAACCAACCAACCAACCAACCAACCAACCAAAAAAAACCCCGGAAGATTAAAAAGTCACCTACTGATAAGAGAGAAAATGAATAAAGAAATAGAGACAGAAAAAGTCTAAATTACAAAGTCAAACAAATAATTACACTAAAACTAGGAACCTGACACATTCTTTATTTGTAGTCCAGTGCTATTTGTTCTAATTTAGTATAGTTTAGGAAAAAAAGGAAGCCAAACATTATATACAGAATATATTATGTGTAAACAAATTCCCACAGTAAATGTTTCTGTGCCCACATACATGCATGCACAAGAGAAAGGTCTAGAATGATACATGCAAGGTGGTAAAAGTGGTGTCCATGAGGAAGGGCTTGGATTGCAACTGTGCTGTCTACGCAATAGCTATCAGCTACATGTGGTTATTTACATTTAAACTAGTTGAAATAACATTTTGGCCACCCTAGCTGAATTAAAGAGCTCAACAGTCACATGTAGCTAGCGGCTACTGTTTTGGACAAAGCAGGAAAAGAACTATTCCATATCACAGAAAGTTCTGCTGGACAGCTGGACTGGGAAGTAGGAAGTCCAAAGGGACGTTTTTGCTTCATTCATGTTTGAATTGTTAACATTTTTTTCCTGAGGAGAACATACTCATGTGTTTATGTTGTATAATCAACAAACCATATGCATTTTCTCGCTTTACAATATTTTCCTATTATAATATTGACAAGACTAGTGACACAGAATAACACTGGACTACAAGGTTAAGAGTGTCTTCCCAGGTAAACAATCTATATTTGGTTCTAAGAGAGCAACTTTGGTGTTTCATTTGCTCTCTTGTGTAAATCTTGAATTAAAATATTTTAACTGGAAAAAGACTAGATGAATTGAATTCAAAGTGATCACTGTGCTGGGCTTGGTAACTCCAAAGGCTGAAGAGAAAAGGTACAGACTGTAAGGCGACTCCAGCAATTGTAGACTGACCAACATCTGCTGAGTCCTGCAAGCTCCATCCTTGTGGTCTGGCCACCACAATGAGGCAGCACCCTTGGGGCGTTCTGTAACAGCCCTTCTGCGGCACGGTGGGGCAACTCATGCAGCCGAGTCTAATGGAGTAAGAGGTCAGGCACAGTGGCTCATGCCTGTCATCTCAGCACTTTGGGAAGCTAAGGCAGGAGGATTGCTTGAGGCCAGGAGTTCAAGGCTGCAGTGATCCATGACCGTGCCACTGCACTCCAGTTTGAGTGACAGCATGAGACCCTGTCTTTTTTAAAAAAAGGAAAGAAAGCAGCAAGAATTTCTGAAGTTTCTACATAGATTTGTAATAACAGCCAGAACAGGGAAACTACACCATTACCTAAAGTATCAAAAGGATGTAAACAACAGAAGGATGATGAGGACAAGAGGGAATACTTCCCACCTGAAAAGCAGGACATAAGAGCAGGTTCTTCTGTGATGAAGATATCCAGCTACAAAAATTAAAACTGGGGCTATCTTCACCCAGTTGTTGGCAAGTGTTGGGGAGAGATTTCTTTCGTGCTGCTTTCACTTATCATTTCTAAGCATTTCACTATTCAGGCTCTGAACATTTCCCCTGCTTCTTCCTCATTTCCTCTTCCATTGTTTATGAACAGTTATACCAGGGTGGTCTGGGACAACAACCATTTTAGTTGCCAAAGCCCTATACTTACCACAAAATATAGTATTTTTCCTCCACCAGTCATTTTCAAGCTGCTTTAAGTCCTGCAGTGTTGGTCCAAAAGAACTCTGGCACCCTGGACTATTCTAGAAAGCATTCACATCTACTTTTAACACAGACAACACAACTGGAAGCCACAGAGGCTGCACATGTCACACAGCTAAGTCCCTAGGATGTAAGGTAGAGATTTCAGAAAATCTCTGAAGGAATGACACTAGCCACTTCCACTGTGAAAGAGACAAGGAGCTAGTGAGGAGGAATTTCACACTTGAAAACAATTACTGCTAGAAGATTAGGTAAGATAAGCTGAATTTTTAAAATAAAGAACAAGTTTGCTTTTAATCATAATTCTATATTACCCTTTCCCTGAATTTTAACTTCTAGGTTGCCATCACCAAAAATTTATTATTTCCAGAAATAAACTTGAATTGTTTTAAAAAGCATGGATATTGGGCCAGAAAGTGTTTACAGGCAAGAAAAAAAGCAGCCTTGTGTAGCTAAAAACTCTTCTTTAAATGCAGAGCTGCCTAAACTATAACACCAGAGAAGACACAGCCGTTTTAAAAATGATTCAAAAAATTCAAAATCCAGACTACTGTATTCCAAAATTCAGACTGCAGCAAGCTGTACTAAAAGTAATACCCCTCTTCAACACATCTATAAAACCTGATTATTTTAAATAGTCTTGGAAACTGTAACAAACTGAGATTTCATGCTAAGCATTAATTCCCACCAAAATGAAGCTTATTCAAAATCACCATCATAAACTCACCTGTAAAGGCTCACTGTGAGGATTGTGGATGTTTATTATAGGTGAGAAACTGCTATTCACAGGGACTCTGGCCCCAAGGAATGGCCTCAATCGATATGGATTTGGAACTCCAACACCAAATACCTGTTTCAGTGAAGGAAAAAAATGCAATTTTAGTTGCTTTTATTATTAATATTTTTAGTTATAACTGACTGATCTAGGGAAACTGGCAAATCTAATTTATATATAAAAAATTAACAATCCCTTTATTTAAAAAAAAAAACCCCACAAATGTCGTTTCTATAAATGATTTGGCTACATATTTGATTTACTATGTATGTGAATTTAGAATGATTTCTTTAATATATTAGAAATTGAATAATAGTCCTTCAAGAAGGCATGCAATAGACAAAAGAAGAAAATAGGGAGTCAAAAGATTTCCTGACCCCAACCATCAGAAGATGGATCTATGGCCCAGAAAACCTCTCAAATACCAAGCCCAGCCCCAGGTCATTCCCACATGGGATGGCCCTAGGTTGACTAAGCAGGGTAAACCTGTAATTCAAATGATATTATTAATATATTGCTATTTATTAAGGGTCTATGAGGTGCTAGGCACATATACAATAGTGAATAATTCAACAGCAAAAAAACAGATAATGTGCTGGGTCTCATGAAACTTACATCATAGTATTGGAGACAGACTGGATACCAATAAAAAGATTTTTTTTAAAAAATCCCTCTGCTACAGAGTGAGTAACAGACGGTGTTGGGGGAGAGTGGAGGGCATTTAGACAGCTAACGTGTAATCCAGTGAGAGTGGCCTGGAAGATAGCAGTGGTAGTGAGGAGGAGGGAAGTAAACAGATTGGTGATACATTTAGGAGGAAGACTTGGTGAAAGACTAGATGTGAAGAGGTAAAGAAAGAAGACAGCTGGCCATTGGGGTCACCTTGAGAACAACCTGATCATGACCCTCAATAGTCCAGATTGGCTGCCATCACCTAGGTCTGTTGTGGGATGCCATTGTGGGGCAATGACCTTCATTTTTATGATAGTCTTTTCATTTACCCAACAAGTACATGCTAAATGGGTAAGATCTGTCTAGCACTTCAAAATTACTGAGCCAACCATCAACAGCGTACTGAATGCCTACTAAGCAACCGCTAAAGATTTACTCACCATACATAAGCAGAAGACATGGTCCTTACTGAAAGGGAACACTGACTCTGACTGACCCTTACTTTATATGATGTGTCAGAGTTAATGGGTACTAGGGAGGAAATGTTTAAAAAAAAAAAAAAAAAAAAAGGACAGGAACTGTAAAGCAATGTGTCAGAGCTAACACTCAAGTTCCATTGGCAGCACAGCACAGTGGTATAGATTATGGTCTTTATACTTACAAAGACATGAGTCTGAGTCCCCCTCAACAACTTACTAATAGCATGACTTGGGCAAATTATTTAACCTTTTAAAACTTCAAGAATAACTGTATCTATAACATAGGCAGAAGGGCATGTATAGTACACTCCTGGACAAATATGAGCAATTATTGTTAAGAATCTTTGTTTTTCTTCTTTTAGAGACGTGGTCTTGATCTGTCATCCAAGGTGGAGTACAGTGGTGTAATCATAGTTCACTGTGGCCTTGAACTCTTGGGCTCAAGTGATCCTCCCACATCAGCCTCCTGAGTAGCTGAGACTACAAGTGCTCACCACTGTGCCCAGTTAATTTATAAAAATGTTTTTTGTAGAGATGAGGTCTTGCTTTGTTGCCCAGGCTGGTCTCGAACTCCTGGCTTCAAGTGATCCTCCCACCTTGGCCTCTCAAAGTGCTGGGATTACAGGTGTGAGCTACCATACCCAGCCTTAATAATCCTGACATATAAAAATCTTGATTCACAAACAGAATAATGGCTGATATACAAGAAGACTTACTATATGACTCCTATATACATTAACTTTCTTTAATGACCTAAACCAAAATTCTATGTAAAAATAAGTTTATCAAAAAATACCTACTAAAGGAAAGTAGGCATGAATGTTTTAATCTTGACACTATTATCAAGTATGCTTCATAAGTGTGTACAAGTAAAAATTAAACAAAATTTTATACGTATGAAAATATTTTTTCACTATTCTTTTGTCAATCAATCTTAAATTAACACTTTAGCTGTTGCTTTAAAATCACCTGTTCAGTCTGATTTGAATAGAGATATTGAATAGAGATATTCACTGTTAAGTATAAAAATGCTCTAAGTCTAAACTCCTACATTTTCTATTATCCTTTGAGTTCCTGAGTTCTTAAAAGGCTGTCATATGATAAGGCAGAGGTAATGATTATATTGTATAAAATAAGTTTTAATTCTGGTTCTTACCTGGTAAGTAAATACCCCATGATTAGATGTATTAATAAATAAAGTATTTTCTACATTTCCTACTACTCTTGCAAGAAAAACTACATCAAATGATGTATTTCCTCCTGGAAGAATTTTCTGAAACAGAAAATAAATAAAGTTAAATTTGTAACAAGAAAAAAAATTACAGAGCTCAAGTTCCTTAAACAAGTATCTTAGAATAATTTCCATAAACTAGTTTTTCCTTTAAAAGTTTAAGCTTTAAGTTAGCAATGGAAAATAATTAAAAAGATGTCTTCCATATTGAATGTCTACAGTCACATATCTTTGTCAATTACCAGCCACAGCCTTGTACAACAGATGGTCTCCTGGATTCTGTTCATTTAACAATCACTAGGCTGGCATGAAGTACCTAATTACAGGCTGTTCCATGATGAGGCAATCAGATAGCAGTTGCGTTGAGGCTGTGCTTTTCATATACTACTAAGCAGTGACTTGTTTTAGTCCAAAGAATAAGCCCAGGCCTCACCCTTCTGAAATCTGCCTTCCATCCACACAAGGAAAAAAATGTCCCAGCAACTTAAATAGGAAAGAAGGCAGGGGTGAACGTATGTGCAGGAACTCACTCCTGTTACTTTCTGCAGATTGAGAATGTCACTATAGTTAGTAAAATAAAATGTTATTACCACAAAACAATAGGGCTACTCCCATGTTCAAGAGACTGAAATTGTGGTTCTGCCCTGAAACAAAGCCTTAAAATGCATTTTAATATGTAAAGCCATCAACCTCTCTCATTCTGCCTCTATGGCTAGAACTCTTAAAATGCTACCTAAATTATAGCTCAAAATACATGGTAGTAAGACTCTGGCTTCACCTTAGTCTGAAGAAAGCTAGAGAGAGTATGTCTCCTACATTACCACCAACAAAAGAATAATTTGCAAGTTGTGAATTATTGTAATTATTCTTTTGTTGCATTATATTACAGTAATGTAGTGCAAGAAAAGAATAATTACAATAATTCACAACTTTTCTTGAACTCATCACAGAGTGAGATTATCAACTGGCCTGAAATTGTAGAAAAGACAAGCACCTCCAAGGACAGATGGAATGGGAATACTGGCTCACCCATGGCAGAGAAGGGAAGAAGATGAGGCTATCATACAGGAGTGTCAGCTAGAAATGCAGCTAACATGTTTACACATTGCTAGAGGCTGATTGTGTGAACTTGCACGGGAGCACAAAAGCCCTGGAAGCTGTAGACACTGGTGCTATTCACACCTGAGCCAGAAATTAGCAACAGAAAGATATTCCGCAAACCCTCAAAAAGTCTGAAATTAAACAAAATACTTCTAAAATAAGCCATGGGTGAAATGAGTAGTAACAAGAGAAATTATAAAATATTTTGAATTGATTGGAAATGAAAGCACAATATTAAAAACTGTAGGCTGCAGGTAAAGCAATACTTGGAAGAAAATTTATAGCATTACATGCTTATTTTGAACAGAAATGTTTCACATCAATAATCTACATTTCTGTTTTGAGACACTAGAAAAAGAATAAATTAAACCCAGAGTAAGCAAAAGGAAGGAAAATAAAGAGCAAAAATTAATGAAATAGAAAGTAGCAAAAAAAATCAATAAAACCGAAGCTGGTGCCTTAAAAAGTCTGTAAAATGGATAAAACTCTACAGAGAGTGACTGTGATAAAAAGGGAGAAGTCAAAAATATAAGGAACTAAAATGTGGACATCATTGCATACCCTTTACACACAAAAAGAATGATAAAGGAGTATTACAAGCAACTATATGCCCACAAATTTAACAGCTAGGAGAAATGGACACATTCTTTGACAGTCGGCTAGATCTGACACAATCTGCCAAAGCTCACTCAAACTGAAATAGTCGTGCACACAGTTAAAATTTAATTTGTGGTTTAAAATCTTCCCACAAAGAAAAGCCCGAGCTTAAATGATTTCACTCGTGGAAAAGAATTCTCTACCAACCATTTAAGAAAGAAGGAATACCTACATTACATAAACTTTCCAACACATAGGAGAGAACATTCCTAATTCAGCATTACCCTGAATCAGGACCACATAAAGACTTGAAAACTATAAGCCAATATCCTTCATAAACATAGAAACACAACTTTCTACAAAGTACTGGCACACTGAATTGAGGCAATGGATAACACATCATGACCAAGTAGTTTTTATCCTAGAAATGCAATTCTAGTTCAACATTCAAAAATCAAATCAATGTAATTTACTTAACAGACTAAAGAAAAAGCACAAGATCATCTCAATAGCAGCATATAATTTGACAAAATTTAATATCAATTCATGATTTAAAATCTCAGTAAACTAAGTCAATAGAAGAGAACTCCCTCAGTATTATAAAGAACACCTACAAAAACCCTAAAGAAGCTTGTCCATCCTGCAGCCCATGGGCCGCATGCAGCCCAGGATAGCTTAAATTGGGCCCAACACAAATTTGTAAACTTTCTTAAAACATTAAGTTTTTTGGTGCCTTTTTTTTTAAAGCTCATCAGCTAACATTAGTGTATTTTATGTGTGGCCCAAGACAATTCCTCTTCTTCCAATGTGCCCCAGGGAAGCAAAGATTGGACACTCCTGCCCTAGGAGCTACCATAGCATTTAATGGTAAATGATTGAATGCTTTTCCTCCAAAATTTAAAACAAGGCAAGGATGCCCTCTCTTATGACAGCTATCTAACACTGTGTTAGAAGTGCAAAGAGGGCCGGCGCGGTGGCTCACGCCTGTAATCCCAGCACTTTGGGAGGCCGAGGTGGGCAGATCACAAGGTCAACAGACTGAGACCATCCTGGCCAACATGGTGAAACCCCACCTCTACTAAACACACAAAAAATAGCTGGGCGTGGTGGCGCGTGCCTGTAGTCCCAGCTACTCTGGGGGCTGAGGCAGGAGAGTTGCTTGAACCCAGGAGGTGGAGGTTGCAGTGAGCAGACATTGCGCCACTGCACTTTATGGTATGAGATACGGATTGAGGATTGTTTTGATTTGTTTTGTGTATGGATATTCATTGGTTCCTGGACTGTTGGTTGAAAACAACTATTTTTTTTCATTGAAATCCCACTGTATTTTTGTTGAAAGTCAGTTGACCTTGTATGTGTGAGTCTGGTTTTGGACCCTTCACTATGTTCTAATACATATCTAATAGACTCTAATAGTTATCAAAACAGTATAAAGTGCAAAGAAGCACGAAAAAGAAATAAAAGGCACTATACATTAGTACAGAAGAAAAATCTGTTTTTATTCAGATAACATGGTTTTCTACACAGAAAAATCCCTAAAAATATCTATAAAAATGCTCCTAAAAGAGTTTAACAAAGTCATGGGAATCAAGGTCAACATATAATGATCAATTGTATCTCAATATTCTAGCAATGAACAAGTGGAATTCTAATTTTTAAAAACGTACTATTTAGGATAACACACACACAAAGAAATACTGAGGTATAAATCTAATAACAGTTCTGTAAGCTGAAAACTATAAAACACTACTGAAAGTAATCGAAGAAGACAAATTAATGAAAATACTGTGTTCATGGGTTAGAAGACTCAATATTAGATGTTAGTTCTCCTGAAATGGATTTATATATCTAATGCAAGTGGAACCAAATTTTCAGTCTAAGGAGAAGTAACAACTAAATGCAATATGAAATAGGATCCTAAAACAGAAAAAGTAGTACACTGATAGAAAAACTGATGAAATTCATATAAGTTCTTTAGTTAATGGTATCGTACTAATGCTAGTTTCCTGGTTTGAAAATTGTACTATGATTATATAAGATGTTAACATCAGAAGAATTTTAGAGTGAGGAATATATGGAGAGTATTACTTTTCTGTACATCTTTAAAGTTAATTCAAAAGAACATTATAAAAGAACTCAGCAGAATTTTTTTTAAAGAAACTGACATGCTGATTCTAAAATTTAGATGATAAAGAAAGGAAATAAGGAAAGCCAAAACGATTCTGAAAGAGGAAATCAAAATTGGAGGATTCATAGTATCTAATTCTAAGAATTAATATAAAGCCACAGTTATCAAAACAGTATGGGCTGGTGAAAGGACAGGTATTTCAGAGTCTATTAGATATGTATTAGAACATAGTGAAGGGTCCAAAACCAGACTCACACATACAAGGTCAACTGACTTTCAACAAAAATACAGTGGGATTTCAATGAAAAATAATAGTTGTTTTCAACCAACAGTCCAGGAACCAATGAATATCCATACACAAAACAAATCAAAACAATCCTCAATCCGTATCTCATACCATAAACAAACAGTAGCTAAAAATGGACTGTAGATCTAAATGTAAAATCTAAAACTATTATGGTTGTCCCTCAGTATCTGTGGGATTGGCTCCAGGACTTCATGCAGATACCAACATCTGTGGATGCTGAAGTCTCTGCTATAAAACAATGTAGCATTTGCATATAACCTATGCCTATCCTACTGGCTATGCACGTATCTCCTGGGGATACTTTAAATAATCTCTACATTACTTTCAATACTTAATACAATGTAAATGCTATGTAAATAGTTTATACTGTATTATTTGTCTGAACATGTACAGACAAGAACAGTCTTGTTCAGTACAGAAGCACTATTTTTTTTTTTTCTCAAATAGTTTTGACCTGCAGTTGACTGGATCCATGGATGAGAAGCTCATGGATACACAGGGCCAGCTATACTTCTAGGAAAAAAAAAATGGAGAAAATCTTTGTGACTTTGGATTAGGCAAAGATTTCCTAGCTACAGCTCTCAAAGCATGACCCATAAAAGAACAATTTGATAAACTAGACACCATGAAAATTATAAACTTCTGCTCTTTCAAATATTATATAAAAAGAATGAAAAGGTATGACACAAACTGGAAGAAAAGACTTGCAAATCACATATCTCAAGACTTGTATCCTGAACACATAAGGAACTCTCATGAACTCAATGAGAAAACAACTCAACTTAAAAAACAGGCAAAGAACTGAAAAGACACTTCACCAAAGAAAACATATGGATGGCAAATAAAAAGATGCTCAAAATCAATTTTCACTGGTGAATGCAAATTAAAATAAAAATGGCCTAACACCGTACACCTAGCTGAATGACTCGCATCACAAAAAACCCAAACCTCACAATACCGAGTGCTAATAAGGATGTGGAGCAACCAAAACTCTCGTATGTTTCCCATGGGAATACAAACTGGAACAGTTGTTATAAAAAACTGTTAAAATCTGTATGTAAATACTTACAGTGAGTTTATTTATAATAACTCCAAACTGGAAACACCCCAAAAGTCTTCAACTAGTGAATGAATAAACACACAGTGACACTGCCAGTCAATGAAATACTATTCCATAATAATAAAGTGGTTCAAAGAACTGATACAGCCTACTACACCAACCAATATGAAATGCATTATGCTAAAAGAAAGAAGACAGACTAAAAATGCTATATGCTACATGGTTCCATTAATACAGTCTTCTGGAATAGGCTACACTCAGTGGTTTGAGTTGACCAAGTTGTTGATTATATGACCAAGTTGTTGATTATATGACCTTATGGGTTTGTCAAAACTCAGAACTATACACTAAAAGGGTGAATTACTGCAAGTATACTATAATTTAAAAACAAATACATATAAAATATATATTATTATATATAATATATATTAAAATATATATTAAATATATCAGTGTGTGTATGTATATATATGTGGCTGTCTGTATATATCTTTTTTTTTTTTTTTTTTTTTTTTACTGTTTTGGGTGAATCCACAAGGGTTGTGGACTCACTCAAGCATATTTTAGCCTGGACCTTTTTTTATAAGGGTCTCAGTGTTCATGTTCCCTTGGGGCAAGAACAAATAATCAAATGTTTAGGTTTAACTCTTGGTGGGCAAGATTAAAGCCAAATTAACTTTAAAACAATAAAATCTTGAAACGAAGTGGATAATATCACTGAGTTCAGGCAGTCCACCCACACTTTTTATTGTTGTGAATTTAATTCCACAGAATCATATGACTGGTCACCCTTTTATCACCTTCCTAACTCCCTCTGACAATATAAGGATTCACAGAACTGACACTGAGAGACATAGAGAGTAACTCTCCGGCAGTATGAAAAACAACAAAACAAAACAAAACAAAACAAAAAACGACAATATCATTTTCCCATCTAAGATGCCAGTGCTTGTAATAGATGTTTTATACCATACCAAGAATAAAAAAAAGAAGGAAAAGAGAATGTTCAAAAATGCAGACCTAACAGATCTTCAAATAAAACAAGGAGTGAGGATGACAAGTACAAACCCGACCCACAGAAAAGGGCAGTGAAGAAAACTTATGTGACTCATTCTGGGCACCACAGGAAGGGAGAAAAACTAACTTATTCTTAGAATTTGCGCTATATATCAGTACTCATAGAGGTGTGTGGTCTGAATACATACCAGTGGTCTAAAAAAAACCTCAAGCAGAAAATTTAATGTTTCCTTGGTAGTGTTGAGACCACCAGTGCCATTCTCTCTGGAGAAACACACCCTTAATCCAGGCTGACCGTGACTGTAAGGTGCCCTTGACTGTAACATGGGTCTCAATTTCTGATATAAAAAATGTGAAAAAAAACATTTACCTATGTAACGAACCTGCACATCCTGCACATGTATCCCTGAACTTAAAATAAAAGTTGAAAGAAAAAAAAC
Organism: Nomascus leucogenys; assembly: GCF_006542625.1. Lineage (NCBI taxonomy): Eukaryota > Metazoa > Chordata > Mammalia > Primates > Hylobatidae > Nomascus > Nomascus leucogenys. The sequence continues at coordinate 47,865,644 of NC_044394.1, forward strand.
AGTAGCAAAATTAGTACGATAAAGGCTGTGTATCCACCTAAAAAAAATATCTAAAATGTTCTCTAAAAAAATGTGAAAGTTTTAGAATTACGGTATTCCTACCCAAGAACAGTTCTAGTGTCAATGAAGAGATTCATAAGGCCTATGTTTATTACTGAAAATGTATCCAGAGGAAAACTGGTTTCCTTTAAAGTTTTTATGGGAACTTGGTTTAAAAATGTCTATATTCAAACAATACCCTTTTAAGGCCTATCTAAACTCCAAAGAGTAAGAAAAATCACCATGGAATGTTTAATTTTTAGTGCAGTTTTCTGCCACTATCGGAACTGGACATCTAGTATGTAGATGATGGATAGAAGATCTGAGTTTCTAGTAATACCACTAAGAAACCGTAATTTTCCCAAGTCAGCACTGTACCATAGCTCAGTCCCTGGGCTTTTTCCTTCCTTGGTGATCTCATCCAGATCCATGGCTTCAGATCTACCCTAGTGACTCCTAAATTTCTATTTCTAGTCTAGTCCTCATATACCAAAGTCAAATACTAACTGCCTACTTGCCACCTCCTCTTGGATATCTAGGAGATACCTGAAATCTAACATGTCCAAATTGAACTACTGATTGTACCTCCGAAACCTGTTCTACCCTCTGCCTTCTTCAATTCAGCTGACTGCAACTCTGTCCTTCTAGTTGCGCAGGACAAAACTCTAGAGTCAATTTTGACTCTTCTCTTTCTCTCAAATCCCACATCAGGAAATCCTGTTGGGTGTATCTTCAAAACATACAGGCATATCTCATTTTATTGTGCTTTGCTTTACTGCACTTTGCAGGTACTGCAGTTTGTTTGACAAATTAAAGATTTGTAGCAACCACGCATCAAGCAAGTCTATCAGTGCCATTTTTCCAACACCATGTACTCACTTTGTATCTCTGTGTCACATTTTGGCAATCTGACAGTATTTCCAAATTTTTCAGTATTATATCTGCATGGTGATCTGTGATCTTTGATGTTGCTACTGAAATTGTTTTAGGGCACCACAAACTATGCTCATATAAGATGGCAAGCTTAAATTGAAAAATGTTATGTGTGTTCTCATTGCTCCACCAACCGCTGTTCTCCTAACTCCCTTCCTCTCCTCAAGCTTCCCTATTCTTAAGATACAATAATATAACAATTAGGCCAATTAGTAGCCCTACAATGGCCTGTAAGTGTTCGAGTAAAAGGAAGAGTTGCACATCTCTCACTTTAAACCAAAATCTGGAAATAAGGTTAGCAAGGAAGACATGCTGAAAGCCAAGAGAGGCTCAAAGCTAGGCCTTTAATGCCAAACAGCCAAGCTGTGAATGCAAAGAAAAAGTTGTTGAAGGAAGTTAAAAATGCTGTTCCAGTGAACACACATGTGGTAAAGAAGGAAAACAGCCTTATTGCTGATAGGGACAAAGCTTTAGTGGTCTCGATGGAAGAGCTGAGCAGTCACGGCATTCTCTCTTTTTTTTTTTTTTTTTTTTTGAGATGGAGTTTTGCTTGATGCCCAGGCTGGTGTGCAATGGTGTGGTCTTGGCTCACTGCAATCTCTGCCTTCCAGGTTCAAGCGATTCTTGTGCCTCAGCCTCCTGAGTAACTGAGATTATAGGTGGACACCATCACACCCAATTTTTGTATTTTTAGTAGAGACGGGGTTTCACCATGTTGGCCAGGTTGGTTTCGAACTCCTGACCTCAGGTGATCCACCTGCCTCAGCCTCCCAAAGTGCTGGGACTACAGGCGTGAGCCACCACGCCTGGCCTTGCCACAGCATTCTCTTAGGCCAAAGTCTAATCCAGAGCAAGGCCCTGACTCTCTTTAATTCTGTGAAGGCTGAGAGAGAGGAGGAAGCTGCAGAATAGCTGAAAGCTAAAAGAGATCGATTCATGAGGTTTAAGAAAAGAAGCCAGCTCCATCACATAAAAGTGCAAGGTGAAGCATTAAATGCTGATGTACAAGTTGCAGCAAGTTATCCAGAAGATCTAGCTAAGATCATTGATGAACATGGCCACACTAAACAACAAATTTTCCATGTAGATCAAGCAGACTTCTGTTGGAAGATGCCATCTAAAGAGGAGAAGTCAGTGCCTGGCTTCAAAGCTTCAAAGGACAGGTTGACTGTCTTATTAGGGACTAACAAAGCTGGTGATTTTAAGTTGAAGCCAGTGCTCATCTGCCATTCTGCAAATTCTAGAGACCTTAAGAACTGTGCTAAATCTACTCTATCTGTGCTCTATAAATGGACAAGGCCTAGATAAGAGCACATCTATTTATAACATGGTTTACTGAATATTTAAAACCCACTGTTGAGACCTAATGCTCAGAAAAAAGATTTCTTTCCAAATATTACTGCTCAGTGACAAGGCAACTAGTCACCCAGGAGCTCCGATGAAAATGTACAAGAAGATGCATGTTGTTTTCATGCCTGCTAACACAACATCCATTCTTCAGCCAAGGATCAAGGAGCAATTTCAAGTTGCAAGTCTTGTTATTTAAGAAATGCATTTCTTAAGGCTATAGCTGCCACAAAGGGTGATTCCTCTGATGGATCTGGGCAAAGTCCATTGAAAACCTCCTGGAAAGGAGTTACCATTCTAAATGCCATTAAGAACACCTGTAGCTGGGTGCAGTGACTCAAGTCTGTAATCCCAGCACTTTGGGAGGCTGAGGCGGGTGGATCACCTGAAGTCAGGAGTTCGAGACCAGCCTCACCAACATGGTGAAACCCCATCTCTACTAAAAAAAAAAAAAAAAAAAAAAAAAAAAATTAGCTGGCAGTGGTGGGATGGGCCTGTAATCCCAGCTACTCAGGAGGCTGAGGCAGGAGAATTGCTTGAACCTGGGAGGCGGAGGCTGCAGTGAGCCAAGATTGTGCCAGTGCACTCCAGCCTGGGCGACAAGAGTGAGACTCCGTCTTGGGGAAAAAAAAAAGAACATTTGTGATTCATGGGAGGAGGTTAAAATGTCAACAATAAGAGGTTGGAGGAAGTTAATCCCAACCCTTATGGATGACTTTGAAGGTTTCAAGACTTCAGTGAAGTCACTGTAGATGTGGTAGAAACAGCAAGAGAAAAGAATTAGAAGTGGCATCTGCAGATGTGAATGAATTTGTGCAATCCCATGATAAAACTTGAATGGAAGAGGAGTTGTTTCTTAGGGATGAGCAAAAAAAGTGGTTTCTTGAGATGAAATCTACTCCTAGTGAAGATGCTGTGAATACGCTGACAATGACAGCAAAGAACTTAGAATACTACATAAACTTAGAGGCAGGGTTTGAAAGGATTGACTCCAATTTTGAAAGAATTTCTGCTGTGGGTAAAATGCTATTAAACAGCATTGCACGCTACAGAGAAATCTTTTGTGAAAAGAAGAATCAATGAATGTTGCAAACTTTACTGTTGTCTTATTTTAAGCAACTGTCACGGCCATCCCAACCTTCAGCAACCACTACCCTGATCAGTCAGTGGCTGTCAACATTGAGGCAAGGCCCTCTACCAGCAAAAAGATGACGACTTGCAGAAGGCTGACATGATCATTAGCAGTTTTTAGCAATAAAGTATTTTTGAAATTAAGGTATGTACATTTTTTAGACACAATGCTACTGCACTTAATAGGCCACAGTATAGTATAAGCATAACTTTTATATATATGGGGAAACAAAAAAATTCGGTGACTGGCTTACTGCAGTGGTCTGGAACGGAACCCATAATATCTCCAAGGTATCCCTGTATCCCAAGTCCAACTCCTTTCTTCACCTCTTCCACATACCACTCTGGTCAGAGTAATCATCTAATCATCTTCTTACCCTGGAGTATGACAACAGCCAATGTGACTGGTGTCCCCTGTCCTATTTTTTGATGAACAATGATCCTATTAAAACCTAAAGCTACAGTTTCATTCCTCTGTTCAAAACCCTTTGATGGCTTTCCACATCATTCAGGAAAAAGAGTCAAGTCAAACCATAGCTTGTACCCTTCATGGTCTGCCCCGTTACTTCTCCTCTCACCCGTTCTCACCTCTGGTCTGGCTGTCTTTGCACAACAGGCCTGCTTTCAACAGTGGAGCCTTTGTACTGCTTGGTCCTTCTGGCTAGAATGCTCTTCTTCCATATATTTCCTCCAAACAGTCCTACCTCATGCCCTTTGAGTCTTTGTTCAAATGTCACCTTCTGAATAAAGCCTACCCTGACCACCGTATTTAAAATGGCACCACCTTCCCTGTGCACACCTAAGCCTCTGATCTTATACTCTTCTTCTGACCTTGTAACATCTTCTAAGATCTTATAAAATTTACTTATTTATCATGCTTGCCTTGCCTCTGCTGCTGACTTTACCCAAACCCCTCGGAGTATGTATGATAAGCATCTCTGTTTTCACTGGTAAAAACAAAGGTGTCTGGCACTTAAGTAGACACTTCATAAATATTTGTTAAATTAATTCCTTCTTTCCACATAGGTGGGGTGGCAAAACTATTTTTAATTTACATTTTCTTGTACGTTTTAAACTGCAAAAGTAACAAGTGCTTATTTTACTTAGTGATACAGTGCAAAGATGACTGAATAAAAAGCTAATACCCTCAAACTTCCTCCATTCTCACCATTATTAGATTATCCAGTCAACCTGGCAAATCTATCTGTGCTTTATTCCAGCTCTTATTAATATACTCAAATAAATATACACAGATTTTTTGCTTTTTATAAAAATGGCATTATAGGCCAGGCACAGTGGCTCATGCCTGTCATCCGGGCACGTTGGGAGGCCGAGGTAGGCGGATTGCTTGAGGCTGGGAGTTTGAGACCAGCCTGGTCAACATGGCAAAACTCCATCTCTACCAAAAAATACAAAAATTAGCCGGGTGTAGTAGCAGGTGCCTGTAGTCCCAGCTACTGGGGAAGCTGAGGCATGAGAACGGCTTGAACTGGGAGGCAGAGGTTGCAGTGAGCTGAGATCACGCCACTGCACTCCAGCCTGGGTGACAGACAGAGACACTGTCTCAAAAAAAAAAAGGGCATTATATTCTACTCTACAATATGCTTTTCTTACATATTAGCATGTCATGTATATTATTCCAGATCAATAGAGACCTGTTTCATTCTCTTTATTATCTGCATTAACATTCCATACTATTGCTACATCGCATTTTGTTAAATTCCCAATGACATGCATGGAATCAATAAAATAATGTCCTTCTATATCTAATTAAAATAATCATTAATATTTATTAATGCCCTTCAACCCATGAGAAGAGATTAATCATTAAGTATAGTAAGTGAACTATAACATTTTAATTTTAGTCACAGACTGAAACAAAGTTTATCCTAATCTTCGGTTTATCTGAAAATTTAATTAATCAAAAGGTTCTAGTCAATAAAGAAAACATTTTTGTTTCCTACTGTGTGTAAGGCACCCCATTTCCACAATGCAGTCTATTATGTAATTTCGAATTATAATTATTAGATAATTATATTCAATTAACAGATAATTATAGATAATTACAAAAACTTATATACAGAGAAATAAATTGTCATACAACCATACCCCGTACTTCTCTTAGTATTCCTATTCTTTTTGATTTTCAGTGGTCTTAAAATCAAAACCTTAACAAGATTACTTGCATGTGCATGTTAAAATACAATTATGTAAAACTTGGTTTGAACAATAATTAAAAAATAATTAGTCTTTTCTGTATTTCCTACTTTTTGGTTAATGTGGAGATAATAGTTAATAACTAAAAACTCTGAGTTATAGACAATGTTTTATTGTCAAAGAAATAAGACCTGACCAGGAATTTCAAGCATGACAAAGGCAATTAGAGTAAACATACAGAAAGATTTTGCTCTCCTCGACTTAAGAAACTCTATTCATCTTTCGCCAAGGCTCTTATTGTTGGCATAAAGCTGAAGTGGAGAGGAAATAGGTTATTTCTTCCCCCAAGAGTTCATTCCATCTCTCCCCTCTACTTCTCGAGCTTCTTAAGTCAGTGTCTTACTGTAGGGAAAAAAAGATGCAAATCAAGAAGAAGAAAAAAGGATAAGAGGAGAGAGTAAAGATTTTGGCTAATCTCCTTTGAGCTAAATCTTGACTATTTAAATGTGGATTTTGATAGGTATGATTATTTTTATTGTTTAATTCCATCATCTGACAGCACAAAACAGATTGGTTAACTTGTTCCTTGATTACCTACACATTTAGTTTATCTTTTAAAAAATTTCCAGAGAAACTATTCTCTTTGCATAACATTCATATATAGAAATAGTCCTTGAGAGAGTCTAGTTCAGAAATGTCAAGTTAGCAGCCTTTAGCCTATGTTGTTTGGCCCATACTGTCTTTCTAAAATTGAATTGATTTTCAATGTGTAAAGACTGGAAGATACATGAAACTTCTTATTTCTGACTCTTCTTGGGAAATCAGCAGAACTGCACATGGGCTTAGACTCCTAACATGGTAACCACTGGCTGGAGCCCGGTGAGGGCTGATCTCTTCGAATGGGTCACATGTTCTCTAGGACACCCCCTCATTCCACTTGGCTTGCTTCCCTCATTTATATTGTTTACCTAGCCCAGTTTAAGAATCTGTCTGCAACTCTTGTTCTAGTCTCTGTATTACCATAGCAATGAAAAAAGTAAAAACCCTGGCCTTTAACACAGGTGAAGCTTGGAGTGTTCAGAAACAACAAAATATTGCTTGACTTAGCAAAAAGTTAACAAGTTAGAAATAAAATGTATAGTGCAATTGTGAACTATTTTTTAACTGATTCCATTTTTACTTCACAATTTTGCCCTTTAACCCAACCTGTCTCTGCATACTGACAATGCCTGAAAGCTGGATGGTTTCATTACACATAAATACATCTCTCTATAGAAGCTATTAGGTACAGGCCACTCACTGAAGTGTAATATGATACAAATCACTGGGGATGATAATAGAACACCTACACCTTCACCTTGGCTCCTGTCACTCACTGCATGACTGGAGCAGACCTCTCTGGAGCTCGGCCTATGTATACACAGGTCTCTCACAGCATTAGAATTATATTGTTGGAGGCTATTATTAATAGCACATTTATAAAAAGTGTGAAAATATCTTTTAGATAACAAAGAATAACTCAAGGGAAACTATTTTAAGAAATAATTTAGAAAAGGGATATTTCCACAAAAATCACAAAAAAATTAAACTTTTTATTACCAAAAGTCATATGCTGATTTATCAGTACCTTGTTTATAAAATACCTTTAAATGAAAAAGTTATGCTTTTTTATTTTACTCTAAAGTAAACAACAACATATGATGAAACAGGATTGTAGAAAGGAGAAATGTAAACAATAAATAATTGACATAAAAATATAGCAACCAATATCTTACATGGTTAAAAGGGTTTCTTCTTTGTTACTCAATCATATCCCTTCAAGGAGTCAGTGAAAACTCTGGGAAGATGAAATTCAGTCCTATTCATTTACTTCCCTCTGATCTTTGTTATTTTGTTAATTATTTTGGAAATCTATATATTAAAATTTTAGGTATTCTCTCAAATTTAAAATGTACTTAAGATGCCATTTTTATTTTTTGGGTCAGAGAAAAAGTTTTTAATAACGAGTTTACATACTTCCTATGAAAATTACAAATAAAATTTTAGAGGGTATTTGTGGTAAGGAGAACCTTAAATTGGAGCCCAAGACTTTATGCCCTAATCTCTGAGGCTGTGTCTAAGATGTAATTAAGGCTCCCAAGCAGTTGCCTTTCAGTTAATCAAAAGGGAGACTATCTAGAGAGTCCTGATCCACTGACAGGAGCCCTTTAAAGCAGTTTTCTTGCTGGAGGCAGAAGAGGACGCCAGAGAGGTACAAAGTGCCAGGGGAAAGATGCGCTGTTGCTGCCTTGAAGATGGATGGCCCGTGAGAAGGAACCTGGAGGCCCTGAGGAGCTGAGAGGGGTCACTGGCCAAGAGCCAGCAGCGAAACAGGGGTTTCAGTTCTACAACCACAAGGAACCTAATTCTCTCAACAACTTTAATGAGTTTAGAAGTGATTTCCCCTCAGAGCCTCTGGACAAGGACTCAGCCCGGATGACATCTTAATTTCAGCCCCTGACACACTGAACAAACAACCCAGTGTGCTTACGGTTTACAGAACTGTGTGCTAAGTGGGTGTTACCACAAGTCTCAGGTTTGTGGTAATTTATTATGTAGCAAGAAAAAACTAACACAATGCGAAGGAATTACCTATTATTAAGGAAGGAAAATAAAATGTACTGAATGTAAGAATGCTACTTTTTCAGAGTATTTAAGGTTCACTGCTGATTTGTTAAGCTGTTTCATGTTGAGAAAAACAATGTGGTTAAGGGTAGAAGTAATCATTCTTAGGAAGTGAAACAAATCTAGGAATAGATTTGAAATATTCAAAACCGATTCTAATCACAGCAAGTTATTAATCAATAAAAATCTAGACATTTCAACTTCAAACTCAGGAAAGATCATGTATAGCAGAGAAACTTACCCTATTTTGAAAAAATGATGCATGAAAATGTGATGTTGTAGCAGATATTGATACTAAAGTAATAGTTTCTTCAGAACTAGGATTATGTAAGTAGACTTTTTCCATTTTTGGCATTCCAACTGGTCTGTAAAACAAAAAGAAAATTATCACAAATACTTCACAGATAATTCTGATTGATGATTTCTAGTTGTTAAAAAATTAGTCAAAATTGTTAGACAAATACATAGCTAAATATATTAAAATGCTTTCTGAATTTATATTTAAAATTACACATAAAAATGCATTTAGTCATTCAATAAATATTTCCTGAGTGCCAATTATGTCACGTACAGTGCCAGGTGCTGGGATACAATGAAGCAAGTCTCATCCCCGTGAGGCTCAGAACCCAGTGAGGCGGCAGACGGGGAACAAAATGGTCAGTTCCTTTTCTTTCTTTCTGTACCACCACCCGGCCTCCTACCAATTGTGTCCTCTTGTCAAATTCCACGGATATGTGCTCTTCATTTTAGGAGCAGAAACTGAGTAGCAAAGTTGTGTGAGGAAATCTTGTGAGTCAGTGGCTTTTACTATGCTCATTTCATAGATAAGAAGACTGGGGCACAGAAAAGTTAATTAACTTGTCAAAGGCACACTTGGAACCTGGATGTGAATCTAAGTCTTCTGGGTCTACTCTGCGCTTTAACCACCAGTACTGAACTGCCTCTTCTCAAAGCTAAACACGCTCAATGGTCTGAAATCCACAAATCCATTTTAATGACTCCCCTGGCATCCATGCCATGGTTTGCCTTAGAAGTGAAACTTTATTCTATAGTCCACTTACTACTTCTGTAGCTAATCTTATTGGTACAGGCCTCCTAACTTCTACAGCTTCCTTGCTTTTTCTAACTACCTACACACACCCACTAGTTATTAGGTTCCTTTCTAATCTCACATGACCCAACTTAAACAAGTAACTCTGTTTTCAATCCAGACCTTCCATCTGAGCCAGGCTAGTTCCATGGGCAAGTCCCCCATGGCTCTGCTAATCTGCCTGCCCTGTGTTTTTTTCCCTATCCTCCTATGCCAATCCAAACCCTCATTTTCTAATTCAAATATACACCCTTCTTTCACAAGGTCCTCTCCTCATGCAATCATTTTGGTCCATGGTTTTTGAAATTTTACATTTTGTAATTCACATTTAAAGTTTGCATATAAACCTCAAATCCCAAGCAGTTGAAAACGCAGAGCCAGAACTGCATTTTACATTTGGTTCAACTGTCCAGTATGCTTTTGTTCGAGAAGTTCTGTCTCTACCTTTTCTTCAATTTAGTTGCTCACCTCTAATTCAATACTTGGGAAAGTTGATAAACAGTGAACAGCTGATAAACAGTGAACAGCTGATAATTTTCAATAGTTTAAGAAAATGGAATGCAGGTGGAAGGGCGGGGCATGATGGCCAAATAGAAGGCTCCACCATAGTCCCTTCTCCCCAAAGAAATACTAAATTTAACAACTATCTATGCCAAAAAAATCACCTTCATAAAAACCAAAAATCAGGTGAGCACTCAAGTGCTTGGTTTGGTTTTAACTTCATATCACTGAAAGAGGCAATGAAGAGGGTAGGGAAGAAAATCTTGAATTGCTGATGCCACCCTTTCCCACCTATCCCCCTCCACCCGGCAGCAGCCAAGTGGCACAGAGAGAGAGTCTGTGCACTTGGGAGAGGGACAGTGCAGCGACTGTGAGACTTTGCAGTGAACTCAGTGCTGCCCTGTCACAGCAGAAAGCAAAATCTGGCTGAACTCAGCGGTCGGCTGCCCAGGGAGGGAGCATTTAGATGAACCGTAGCTGGGGGGAATTGCCCATCCTAGCAGTCCTAACTTGAGTTCCCAGTAGCCTTACCACCTCAGGCTAAAGTGTTCTGGGGCCCTAAATAAACTTGAAAGGCAGTCTAGGCCACAAGCACTGCAATTCCTAAGAGAGTCCTAGTGCCGTGCTGGGCTTGGAGCCAGTAGACTTGGGGGGCATGCAGCCTACTGAGACATGAGCTGGGGTGCCCAAGGGAGTGCTTGCACCACCCCTCCTCCAACCCCAGGCAGCACAGCTCACAGCTCCGAAAGAGATCCCTTTCTTCTGCTTGACAGAGGAGAGGGGGAAGAGAAATGAGGACTTTGTCTTGCATCCTGGATACCAGCTCAGCCACAGCAGGATAGGGCTGCTGTGGATTTGGGAGGGAGCCCAATTTCCTGAAGGGTGAATCCCAGACCTGGCAGCATTTACCATAAGCTGACTGAAGAGCCCTTGGGCTTTAAGTGGATACTGGTGGTAGCCTGGCAGTATTCTCCGTGGGCTTGTGGTGGTGGTGGCCATGGGGTAGGGATCCTCTGCCTGTGGAAAGGGGAGGGAAGAGTGGGTAGGACTGCATCAAATGGGTTGAAGGCCAGCTCAGCTGCAGCACAATAGAACACTAGGTAGATTTCTAAGGTGTTTGACTCCAGTCCCTGGTCTGGACTGGTCTGGACACACCTACAGACCCACCTGGGGCCTGGGGGAACTTGCTGTCCTGAAGAGAAGGACAAAAACCTGGCTGTCTTCACTATCTGCTGATTTTGGAGTCGTAGGGCCTTGAAGAAACACACCTGGAAGCCAGGGAGTGGTTACAGTGGGCCTTGGGCGAGACTCAGTGCTACGTTGGCTTCAGGTCTGACCCAGTGCAGTTCCAGTGATGGTGGCCACAGGGATGCTTTGTCATTCCACTCCCAGATCCAGGTGGCTCAGCACAGAGACAGAGACTGTTTGGGAGAAAGTAAGGAAAGAGAACAGGAATCTTTGCCAGGTAATCCAGAGAATGCTTCCTGATCTTATCCAAGACAACCAAGATGGTACCTCTACAAGTCTGCAAGAACCACAGTGTTGCTGGGCTTGGGGTGCCCCCTAATGCAGATATGGCTTAGATCACTACACCCAAGTCCTTCTGAATATCTGGAAAGCCTACCCAAGAAGAAGGGGTACAAACAAGCCCAGACTGTGAAGATTACAATAAATACCTAACTCTTCAATGCCCAGACACTGATGAACACTTGCAAGCATTAAGACCAGCCAGGAAAACATGACTTCCTTAAATGAATTAAATAAGGCACCAGGGACCAATCCTAGAGAAACAGAGATATGTGGCCTTCCAGACAATTCAAAATGGCTGTTTTGAGGAAATTCAAAGAAATTCAAGATAACACAGAGAAGGAATTAAGAATTCTATCAGATAAATTTAATAAAGATACTGAAATAATTAAAAAGAATCAAGCAGAAATTCTAGAGTTGAAAAATGCAACTGACATACTGAAGACTGCATCAGAGTTTCTTAATAGCAGAATTGATCAAGCAGAAGAAAGAATTAGTGAGCTTGAAGACAGGCTATTTCAAAATACAGTCGGAGGAGAGAAAACAAAAAAGAATTAAAAAGGAGGCACACCTATAGGACCTAAAAAATAGCCTCAAAAGGGGAAATCTAAGAGTTAATGGCCTTAAAGAGGAGGTAGAGAAGGAAATAGAGGTAAAAAGTTTATTTAAAGGGATAATAACGGAACACTTCCCAAATCTGGAGAAAGATATTAATATTGAAGTACAAGAAGGTTATAGAACACCAAGCAGATTTAACTCAAAGACTACCTCAAGGCATTTAATAATCAAACTTCCAAAAGTCAAGGATAAAGAAAGGATCCTAAAATTAACAAGAGAAAAGAAACAAAATTAGGTACAATGGAGCCCCAATACGTCTGGCAGCAAACTTTTCAGTGGAAATCTTACAGGCCAGGAGAGACTGGCATGACATACTTAAAGTGCTGAAGACAACAACAACAAAAAAACTCCCACACTTTTACCCTAGAATAGTATATCTGGCAAAAATATCCTTTCCAGCGAAAATATCCTTCAAATATGAAAGAGGAATAAAGACGTTCCCAGACAAACAAAAGCTGAGGGATTTCACTAACATCAGATATATCCTACAAGAAATGCTAATGGGAGTTCTTTCAAACTGAAAGAAAAGGACATTAATTAGCAACTCTCCAGGATGTTGGAGTGGGCAAAGATTTCTTGAGTAATACTCCGCAAGCACCAGTAACCAAAGCAAAAATGGACAAATGGGATCGTATCAACTTAAAAAGCTTCTGCACAGCAAAGGAAACAATCAACAAAGTAAAGAGACAGCCCACAGAATGGGAGGAAATATTTGCAAACTACCTATTTGACAAGGGATTAATAACTAGACTATATGAGGAACTCAAATGACTCTAAAGGAAAAAATCTAATAACCTGGTTAAAACATGGGCAAAGTATCTGAATAGGTATTTCTCAGAAGAAGACATACAAATGACAAAGAGGTATATAAAAAATGCTCAATATGACTATCAGGGAAGTGCAAGTCAAAATCACAATGAGATATCTGATTCCAATTAAAATGGCTTTATCCAGAAGACAGGCAACAACAAATACTGGCAAGGATGTGGAGAAAAGGGAACGTTGGTGGGAATGTAAATTAGTACAAACACTAGGAAGAACAGTTTGGAGGTTCCTCAAAAAATTAGAAGTAGAGCTACCATACAATCCAGCAATCTCACTTGTAAGTATACACCCAAAATAAAGGAAATCAGTATATTGTAGCACTATGTGTACTCCCATGTTTATTACAGCACTATTCACAATAGCTGAGATTTGGAAGCCACCTAAGTGTTTATTACCAGATGAATGGATAAAGAAAATGTGGTACATATACATAATGGAGTACTATTCAGCCATGAAAAAGAATGAGATCCTGTCATTTGCAACAACCTGGATGGAGCTAGAGAACATGATGTTAAGTAAAATAAGCCAGACCCAGAAAGACAAACTTTCCATGTTCTCACTTATTTGTGGGAGCTAAAAATTAAAACAATTGAACTCATGGAGATAAAGAGTAGGAGGATAGTTACCAGAGGCTGGGAAGGATAGTAGTGGGGATGGGTAGAAATGGGGATGATTAATACGTACAAAGAAACTTTAAGTATGGATAAGACCTAGCATTTCCTAGCACAACACGGTGACTACAGTTAAAAAAAAAATTAACTGTACCTTTTAAATAACTACAATAATATAAATGGATTGTTTGTAACACAAAAGATAAATGATTGAGGTGATGACTATCCCATTTACCCTGATGTGATTTTTATGCATTGCATACCTGTATCAAAATATCTTATGTAATCCATAAATATATATATCTACTATGTACCCACAAAAATTTAAAAATAATTGAAAAAAAGCAACAAATTAATCGGGCTAATTTAGGTTCCTTTAAAGATAGTGAATTAGTACATGCTGGCTCTTCCTGCCATCTTCTTTCCCCACAACAATAATGCTGAAAAAATTTAAAAGTTAGAGGGAGGTACTAACTCCAAGAAATAACCAAAAAACAGTGAGAAGCCCTTGGGAGAATTGAAGGCTGCCTTAAAGTGGCAGGCAAAGGAAAGTGAGTGTCAATGGGCAGCCTGAGCTGACGAGAGGCTAGGCTACGAGAAGGCTTCCAAACTTTATTATTCTCCACTTTCTTCCCTGTCTGCCTTGAGATAGAGCCTGATCCTTCAACCTAGAACAGAAAAGCTTGCCAGGGTAAGGAGTTGATGAGTAGCTGCCCTTGAAATGCTCTCCTCTAACGTCTCTCTCTGGTCCTACACAGTCCTAGGGCTACTGAACTATGATTTAGGAAGATACCTTTGTCCCACAATGCTTCTGCCTAAGCATTGTCAGTTAAGAGTGGTGACAAATAAGGGGCAATCAATAGTTCTTATGTGTATGTGTGGAACTGGGGCTCTCCATTTTGGGGATTATCTCTCCTTTTAAATTCACAAGAAGAGACAAAGACCAGGGCTTGGCCTTCTGCCCTTCTCAATATGCATTACCAGACAGTAGCTCATAAGTTCACACACCCAAGTAACATGATATGTTTGGAGTAAATTAATTGGATAACACACACAATGTTGTGATAGATTGTAATGCTGTCTATTGCCATGGTCAAACTTGGAATAGAATGTTGAAGAGAAGTGACAAGAATGGATCTCCTTGTTTTGTTCTTGATGTAGGGGGAATTTTTTCATTCTTTCACCATTAAGTACAATGTCAGCCTTCAGGTTTTCATCATAGATGCTCTTTATTAGGTTGAAGAAAATCCTGTCTATCCTAGTTTGTTAGGCATTATTATCACGAAAGGATGTTATTTTCTCAAATGCTTTTTCTGTGTTTATTGACATGATTATTGGTTTTCCCTGTATTCCCTGTATTGATTGTTTCGATGTTAAACCAACCCTGCATTCTTGAGATAAATGTCACTTGGTCATGGTGTACACTAGATTCTTTTTATAATCTATTAGCATTTTGTGGAGGATTTTTGTGTCTATATTCAGAAGAAGTATTTGTCTATATTTTCTTGTAGTGTCTTTGCCTGGTTTTGGTATTAGGGTAATACAGATCTAACAGACTAAGTTGGGAATTGTTTCCCTTTCTATTGTTTGGAAGGGTTTGGGAATAATTGGTATTAATTCTTCTTTGATTGTTTCATAGAATCCTTAAGTAAAGCTATGTGGAGCAGGGCTTGCTTTCTGGCAAGTTTTTGTTTTGTTTTGTTTTGTTTTGAGATGGAGTCTCGCTCTGTCGCCCAGGCTGGAGTGCAGTGGCACGATCTCGGCTCACTGCAAGCTCCACCTCCTGGGTTCACGCCATTCTCCTGCCTCAGCCTCCCGAGTAGCTGGGACTACAGGTGCCCACTACCACGCCTGGTTAATTTTTTTTGTATCTTTAGTAGACGTGGGGTTTCACCCTGTTAGCCAGGATGGTCTCGATCTCCTGACCTCGTGATCCGCCTGCCTCGCCTCCCAAAGTGCAGGGATTACAGGCGTGAGCCACGGCACCTGGCCACTTTCTGGCAAGTTTTTAAATGACTAATGCAAACATTTCACTTGTTATAAGTCTATTCAGATTTTCTATTTCTCCATGAGTCAGTTTATGTATTTTGGGTCTTTCTGGAAATTTATACATTTCAACTAAGTTAATGAATTTGTTAGCATACAGTTGTTTATAATATTGCCTTGTAATCTTATTTCTATAAGGTTGACAGTAATGTCACCTCCTACATTCCTGATTTTAGTAATTTGAGTCTTTTCTGTTTATTCCCTGGTCAGTCTAGCTAAAGGTTTGACAATTTGATCTTTTCAAAGAACCAACTTTTGGTTTTGTTGATTTTATTATGTTTTTCTATTCTGTATCTTATTTATTTCCTCTAGTTTTTATTATTTCTGTTTGCTTTAGTTGGCTCTTTTGCTAGTTGTTTTAGGGAGAAGGTTAAGTTTCTGATTTGAGATATTTTGGTGTGTACATGTTTCCTTCCCAGCAATGTTTTTGCTGCATCCCGTAAGTTTTGATATGTTTTTTTGTTCATATCAAAGTATTTTCTAATTTCCCTTTTGATTTATTCGATTCACTGATTATTAGGGAGTATGTTTATTATCCCAAGACTTTTTTGTTTTTGATTTCCAATTTATTTCAGTAGAAAATTAAGACAGAGAACATACTTTGTACAGGATGAGTATCCCTCTTACCTGAAATGCTTGGAACCAGAAGTGTTTTGAATTTCAGATTTTTTCAGATTTTGAAATAGTTGCATTACACTTATCAGTTAAGCAACCCTAATCTGAGAATCTGAAATTCTTCAATGAGCATTTCCTTTGAGCATCATGTTGGCACACAAAAAATTTCAGATTTTGGAGCATTTTGGATTTTCAGATTAGGAATGTTCAGCCTGTATTGTTTAAATCCATTTAAAATTACTAGTGTTTGTATTATGGATTAGCATATGGTCTATCTTGGAGAACACTCTACATATGCCTGAGCTGAATAAGTATTCTGCTGTTGAGCATGGGGTTCTACAGATGTCTACAAGTCAAGTTGGTTTATACTTTTTCCAAGTCTTCTATTTCTTTATCTTCTGCCTAGATGGTCTAGCCATTATTGAAAATGGGGGTACTGAAGACTGTCATTATTACTGTTGCATTGTGTATTTCTCCCTTCAGTTCTGGCAGTTTTGCTTCATATATTTTGGGTGGGTCTCTTATTAGTTATATATATATGTTTATAATTGTTATATCTCCCTGGAATGACCCTTTTGTAATCATAAAATGTCCATCTTTATTTGTAATAACTTTTTTGTTTTAAAGTCTGTGTTGCCTGATCTGCTTTTCCCCTAGTGACGCCCTGCTGTACAAGTGGACACTGGAGAAGGGGTGGTAGACCCTGGTCTTCTCAGCTTGCTCTTCCCAGTGTGGAACTTATCCTACTAGTGAGGTGAGCAAGACTGGGTTCCCCAGGCTTCAGGCCTGCTGCATCTGGGGTACAGCATCTGTCCTAGAGTAGGGTGGGTGAAGAGAGACCCAGTCCTTTCTGAAATGTGCCTGAAATAGAACTTCTGCAACACAAAGTTGGGGATGATGAGAAATGCTAGTAGCCCTCCCCTCTCAGGGTGAAACTGCAGTCCCAGAGTATAAACTGGGGTTAGAGGGAGCTTCTATAACAAGGAGCTGGGGCTTGAGGGGTATGTGGTGGGGAGCATAATAGAATAGGTTGTAGCCCAAATGCCAGAGACTGCCACTGTTCTTATGAAGATTTACAACATTTTTCTGAATGAATAATTTCCTGGAACTTTAAATAACTTTTTAAAAAAAAATTCTCATCAGTTAAGTTACTGTTTGTTGAGATGGTCCACTGAGCTCCTTACTCCATTCTTAAAATCCCATGCCCTAAGGGTTTATTTGCTTCAAATATTCGGAAGCTCCATTGTTAGATGCATGCATATTTTGAGTTGTTATTTTCGTGTGTCTAAATTAACCCCTCTATATTTATGTAATATCCCCCTTTATTCCCAGTAATAGTGCTTGTTCTGAAGTTTACTTTGTCCAAATTAACATAGCCCTTTCACGGTTCTTTTGGTTAGTGTTTACATAGTAATATCTATTCCGTCCTTTTATTTTTAACTTGTCTATGTCTATCTATCTATATATATATAAAATATTGTCTATGTCTTTATATATATATACACATACACATATATGTAGGTTTTTTGCTAGTTGTGTCTCGCTTTTTTATTCAATCTGACAATCTTGGTCTCTTAATTGGTGTGTTTAGATTATGTATATTTAATGCAATTATTGATAGAGTTAAAGTCTACCATCACGCTAGTTATTTTATTTTTTTTTACTAACTAGGAAAGCTGTGCCCACAGACTGCACTGGAGAGGTAGGATCCCACAGGAGAGTTTCTCTGCTTTACCCAGGGAAGCAAAATCCTGGCCAGAAATCATTCTGTGGCTGACATTCTGTGGACTGCACATTATGAGGTCCACCATCATTCTGTGGCCTAACAGTTCAGAACAACAACAACAAAAAAAAGCGGAAACAGGGATTGGGTCCTGAGGCAGCGATAGATAGGTATCCAGAACAGGTCTCTAAGAACATATTTGGAGTTAGACAGTAGAACTCCTCAAACCAAGAAGCACTCAAATTGTTGAATTCCTCTTGCCTCGGTGGAGACTCAGATCCTTTAAATGACAGGCTCATCAATCCCAGGTGGGGTTATGACACCATGAAACAATTAGGGAAGTGGGTACAGACCCACATGGGGCCTCAAACTACAGCCGTGATACTGCAGGAAGAAGCTGAATAGATACAATATAGAAGATAACAGTCTTCTTCCTCAAGCTTCATATAGACATATATGTAGAAAACAACAGCACACAGAAATAAAAACATGCTCCTTGCATCCTGAAAGTTCACCAACTGTATGCTTTCTTAAAAAAAATAATGCTTTTACAATTCAAACAGACTTCAGGCTAATTGGCAACCATTCATGCACATCCCTGTGAATTCTTTCTCAATATTTTTCCTTGTGTGACTTTAGTATATTCAATCTCAGCTAAGATAAAGAAGACAGGATATATAATGGACAGGTAATTTGGGGTATCCTTCAAGAAGACAGCTTTGGAGATGGCCTCCTGGAGGAGAGGGCTGTGGGGAAAAGAGACAAGTGTGGAAGTGCTAGGAGCCTGGAAGCAGGAGTGGATCAGAATGCTTCATCTGCAATGCTTCTGAGGCTGGCCCTGCCCTTTCTTCCAGGGATCAAAGAGGAAAGGCATGGGCCACATCCCATAGAAATGAATGAACCCTTGCTCAGAGGAGAAGAGTCATCTACTTATGTTGTTCAAAGTAGTTTGGAGTAACAAGAACAGAGCGAAGGTGTCAGGAAGGACATCAGCAGGCTATTTTAGTCGTTGTGTGCTCAAACACAGCAGGCTGCCTCTAGCTCTGGGCAGTCCACACCACAGGAAGCAAAAGGAGCGGGCACTCCTTGGACAGACTTGCTCACAGACCTTATAGGAACAGCTTGCCTTCCTCCTCACCATCCTCCGTTCCTTTGGTGACATGAGCAGAATCTAGACCATGGAAAGTACATGACTATTTGTAAACTCACAATGTGTTGCTTTTCTCTACTATGTGACAAATTACCACAAACTTTGAGGCTTAAAGCAATGCCCGTTCATTATCTTACAATTCTGTAAGAATGCATGGTTTATCTGCTCGAGGTCTCGCAAGGAAATGCGGATGTCGGCAAGATGTGTCCTCATCCGAAGCTCAAAGTTCTTTTAAGTTCATTCTGGTTGTTGATAAAATTCGGGTTGCTCTCAGTCTTTTGCCATATGACCCTATCATTTTCAAAAGCAGCACGAAGAAACTCTCTTGCATCCAATATCTCCCTTACCTCAAATACCTGACATTTCTGTTTCTGATTGCTAAAGCCAGATTTTAAAGGTTCATGGATTAGGTCAGGCTCACACACACAAAAAATCTATCTCAAAGGTCAACTGATTTGGGGCCTTAGTTACAGTTTCAAAATCCTCTATAGCAACACCTAGATTGGTGTTTGATTGAATAATTGGGAGAATGTATGCACGGGTACATTAGAGGCCAGAAATTTTTGGAATTCTGGTCTGTCTTAGAATTCTGCCTATCACAAGCAGGATATATGACTACTTGGCTGAACAGGTAAAATTTAAAAATAAAACAAAGATTTCCAAATGCCTGCCAGTGCTGGTCCTGTTTGTTTCCATTACTGGCTGTCCAAAGACAGAAGTAGGGCCAAAAGGGACAGTGTGAGGTATTTATAAATCAAGCTGAAGCAGGCATACAGCTGTTCTCTGTGCTGTTGCAGCAACTACGAACTGTCCATATTTTTGAATAGTCTGAGGCTCAAAAGAATTAGAAAGCAGCAGCTATGAATTAGAGACTAGCTTGGAAAGTAAACTGCAATTTTGTGGTCAAGGGCAAGTTTCCTACACCACAGAAAGATGACACTGCAGTGCCAGGAAACAGCTGAAGAAATGGCTTAGCAACTGCCCTGAGGCAGACCTTATGAATGACAGTGACACAGCACTCTGTTAAGCATAGTTTTGGGCAGGAAGTTGGGCCAAATCAATATGCAGTACTTTGTACCACTCAATTACCGCAAAATACTACTATCCTCCTTTCAAAAACATTTTAGACAGAAGGCTGAGCTGGGGAGTTGATGTAAAATCTTTTATGGAAAGATTGGGTAGGTAGGAATTGAAAAGCTAAGAGGCACCAAGTATCCCTTTAGGGGGCCTATTTGATTTTCTTGGAATACCAAAAAGTCATCAGAGAAAAATGCCTTTCATAAACTAAATTTATCTTGACAATAAAGACATCTATTTTTAGCAATAGTCTATTCAATGTCCATTTTTTTATAGCCATGAAGTACCTACTTTAAACTTTAGATCTGAAATCAAGATTTTCTGAATGTAATAATTATAAGCCAAAGATTTTAGTAAACCAAGTTTCTACCCAAAGCATCTTTTACAGCCTGCAATGAATGTCTGGAGTGAAACCGCCTTTGCAAAATTAGAACAGTAAGAGAAATCTGACATAGTTGACTCCATCTTGCTTCTGACCTCCAAGTTGTCCTTTGTCATTTCTGGGAACAGGCAAAGCTAACTTTGGGAGGAATTTAGTTTATAGTTTAACGTTAAAGCAAGGATGACAATAACCTTTCCCAAAACGAAACTGCTTCTGAAAACTAATCAAAGGCCATGAGGTTAGGGTTATGAGAGGGGCCTGAGATAACTGGATATTGTCTGGGAGATCGTAAGATTTCTAAGTTTCCCAATCACTCCTGTAGGAAGCATTACTACTACAGAATCTAAGATTGGACTTTTGAGAGATCCTTTCAGACGTTTGCATTTCTGACCACTGGCTGACTCAACTGGTCCTGTGGCCCCCACCAAGAGGCTGACTCAGAGCAGGAGGACCATATTCCACACCCCTATGATTCCATCCCCAACCAATCAACATTCCTCATTCCCTAGCCCCCTGCCCACAAAACTATCCTTGAAAAACCCTAATCTCCAAGCCTTCAGGGAGACTGATTTAAGTAATAACTCTATCTCCTGTGTGGCTAGCCTCATGTTAGTAAAACTCTTTATTCCAATACCATGGTCTCAGTGAACTGGTTTTGTCTGTATAGCAGGCAGGAAGAATCCATTAGGCAATTACAGGAGTTGCTATGGAAACAGAAAAACATTTAACAGCACTGGCATAAAAACGGGGTGGGGGGGGAGTGGAGAATGGGAGGGGAGCCAGTGGTGTCTAGATTGCCCCATGGGATGTTACAAGGAGAGAGGAGGAGAGAAAGAGGGAAAAGAAAAGAAGGGGAGGGAAAGCGAGGGAGGGCAGAGAGAATAAAGGTAGGCTTAAAGAATAAATTTAAACAAAAAGTCTGAAAACAAAGAAAGCTAATTTGATCTGTTTATTGTGAAACAAATTCTAGAGGGGAGTAGGAATGATCAGGGTAATGACAGGAGTCAGCACTGGGGTCAAGAAAGAAGCAAGGGAAATTCTAGATGCACCCTTACTGAAGGGCCTGATACTTTTTAGAAGATGCCATGAGTTAGAAAGACTCTAACTCCATTTTTGATATTCAACTGTTGATAGTTTTCAAGTTCCAACGATGCCCCTTTACCTCGAGCCCCACACCTGGGCAAGCCAATAAGAAAGCCCTTCTCTCTGGGAGCTAGTGAGAAGTTCCAATCACGCAAACCCACTCCAGCCTTGCTCCCCAACCACAATAAAAACCGACTGCTGGCAAGATGGCCGAATAGGAACAGCTCCAGTCTGCGGCTCCCAGCAAGGTGGATGCAGAAGGCGGGTGATTTCTACATTTCCAACTGGGACTGGTTAGACAATGGGTGCAGCCCACGGAAGGCGAGCTGAAGCAGGGTGGGGCATCACCTCACCTGTGAAGCACAAGGGGTTGGGGAATTTTTTCTCCTACCCAAAGGAAGCTGTCAGGGACTGAACCTGAGGAACTCTGGCACAGATACTGCGCTTGTCCCACGGTCTTTGCAAGCTGCAAACCAGGAGATTCCCTCCGGTGCCTACCCCACCAGGGCCCCGGGTTTCAAGCACAAAACTGGGAGGCCATTTGGGCAGACACTGAACTAACTGCAGGAGTTCTTTTTTTCCCATACCCCAGTGGCACCTGGAACACCAGCAAGACAGAACCATTCACTCCCCTGGAAAGGGATGCTGAAGCCAGGGACCCAAGTGGTCTGGCTCAGTGGGCCCCACCCCCATGAAGCCCAGAAAACTAAGATTCACTGGCTTGAAGTTCTCGCTGCCAGCACAGCAGCAGTCTGAGGTCAACCTGCGACAATGGAGCTTGGTGGGGGGGAGGGGCGTCCGCCATTGCTGAGGCTTGAGTAGGTGGTTTTACAGTTACAGTGTAAACAAAGTCACTGGGAAGTTAGAACTGGGCGGAGCCCACTGCAGCTCAGCAAGGCCGCTGTGGCCAGACTGCCACATTTCTCTTCTCTGGGTAGGGCATCTCTGAAAAAAAGGCAGCAGCCCCAGTCAGGGACTTATAGATAAACCCCCAGCTCCCTGGGACAGAGCACCTGGGGAAAGGGGTGGCTGTGGCCAAAACTTCAGCAGACTTAAACATCCCTGCCTGGCAGCTCTGAAGAGAGCAGTGGACCTCCCAGCACAGCGTCGAGCTCTGCTAAAGGTCAGACTGCCTCCTCAAGTGGGTCCCTGACCCCTGTGTATCCTGACTGGGAGAAAACTCCCAGTAGGGGCCAACGGACACCTCATACAGGAGAGCTCTAGCTGGCATCTGGCAGGTGCCCCTCTGGGACGAAGCTTCCAGAGGAACGATCAGGCAGCAATCTTTGCTGTTCTGCAGCCTCCACTGGTGATACCAAGGCAAACAGGGTCAGGAATGGACCTCCAGCAAACTCCAGCAGACCGGCAGCAGAGGAGCCTGTCAGAAGGAAAACTAACAGAAAGGAATAGCATGTCCACTCAAAGACGCCATCCAAAGGTCGCCAACATCAAAGACCGAAGGTAGATAAATCCACAAAGATGGGGAGAAACCAGCACAAAAAGGCTGAAAATTCCAAAAACCAGAAGGCCTCTTCTCCTGCAAAGGATCACAACTCCTCGCCAGCAAGGGAACAAAACTGGATGGAGAATGAGTTTGACAAATTGACAGAAGTAGGTTTCAGAAGGTGGGTAATAACAAACTCCTCCAAGCTAAAGAAGTATGTTCTAATCCAATGCAAGGAAGCCAAGAACCTTGAAAAAAGGTTAGACAAATTGCTAACTAGAATAATCAGTGTAGAGAAGAACATAAATGACCTGATGGAGCTGAAAAATACGGCACGAGAACTTCGTGAAGCATACACAAGTTTCAATAGCTGAATCGGTCAAGTGGAAGAAAGGATATCAGCGATTGAAGATCAACTTAATGAAATAAAGAGCGAAGACAAGATTAGAGAAAAAGGAATAAAAAGGAATGAACAAAGCCTCCAAGAAATATGGAACTATGTGAAAAGACCAAATCTACGTTTGATTGGTGTACCTGGAAGTGATGGGGAGAATGGAACCAAGCTGGAAAACACTCTTCAGGATATTATCCAGGAGAACTTCTCCAATCTAGCAAGACAGGCCAACATTCAAATTCAGGAAATACAGAGAACAGCACAACAACACTCCTCGAGAAGAGCAACCCTAAGACACATAATTGTCAGATTCACCAAGGTTGAAATGAAGGAAAAAATGTTAAGCGCAGCCACAGAGAAAGGTCGGGTTACCCACAAAGGGAAGCCCATCAGACTAACAGAGGATCTCTCGGCAGAAACTCTACAAGCCAGAAGAGAGTGAGGCCCAATATTCAACATCCTTAAAGAAAATAATTTTCAACCCAGAATTTCATATCCAGCCAAACTAAGCTTCATAAGTGAAGGAGAAATAAAATCCTTTACAGACAAGCAAATGCTGAGATATTCTGTCACCACCAGGCCTGCCTTACAAGAGCTCCTGAAGGAAGCACTAAACATGGACAGGAACAACCAGTACCATCCACTGTAAAAACATACTAAATTGTAAAGAACATCGACACTATGAAGAAACTCCAACTAACCGGCAAACAACCAGCTAGCATCATAATAACAGGATCAAATTCACACATAACAATATTAAACTTAAATGTAAATGGGCCAAATGCCCCAATTAAAGACACAGACTGGCAAACTGAAAAAAGAGTCAAGACTCATCAGTGTGCTATATTCAGGAGACCCATCTCACATGCAAAGACACACAGGCTCAAAATAAATGGATGGAGGAATATTTACCAAGCAAATGGAAAGGAAAAAAAGCAGGAGTTGCAGTCCTAATCTCTGATAAAACAGACTTTAAACCAACAAAGATCAAAAGAGACAAAGAAGGGCATTATATAATGGTAAACAGATCAATGCAACAAGAGCTAACTATCCTAAATATATATGCACCCAATACAGGAACACCCAGATTCATAAAGCAAGTTCTTAGAGACCTACAAAGAGACTTAGACTCCCACACAATAATAGTGGGAGATTTTAACACCCCACTGTCCATATTAGACAGATCAACGAGACAGAAAATTAACAAGGATATTCAGCAATTGAACTCAGCTCTGGACCAAGCAAACCTAATAGACATCTACAGAACTCTCCACCCCAAATCAACAGAATATACATTCTTCTCAGCACCACATCACACTTATTCTAAAACTGACCACATAATTGGAAGTAAAACACTCCTCAACATATGCAAAATAACAGAAATCATAACAAACAGTTTCTCAGATCACAGTGCAATCAAATTCGAACTCAGGATTAAGAAACTCACTTAAAACTGCACAACTGCATGGAAGCTGAACAACCTGCTCCTGAATGACTACTGGGTAAATAACAAAATGAAGGCAGAAAAAAGATGTTCTCTGAAACCAATGAGAACGAAGACACAATGTACCAGAATCTCTGGGACACATTTAAAGCACTGTGTAGAGGGAAATTTACACCACTAAATGCTCATCAGAGAAAGCAGGAAAGATCTAAAATCGACAACATAACTTCAAAATTAGAAGAACTAGAGAAGTGACAGCAAAAAAAAATACAAAATCTAGCAGAAGACAAGAAATAACCATGATCAGGGCAGAAATGAAGGAAATAGAGACACAAAAAACCCTTCAAAAAATCAATGAATCCAGGAGCTGGGTTTTTGAAAAGGTCAACAAAATAGACCACTAGCCAGACTAACAGAGAAGAATCAAATAGATAGATGGAATAAAAAGTGATATACGGGATATCACCACTTATCCAACAGAAATACAAGCTACTATCAGAGAATACTATAAACACCTCTACGCAAATAAACTAGAAAATCTAGAAGAAATGGATAAATTCCTGGACACATACACCCTCTCAAGACTAAACCAGGAAAAAGTCGAATCCCTGAATAGACCAATTGAAAGTTCTGAAATTGAGGCAGTAATTAATAGCCTACCAACCGAAAAAAGTCCAGGACCAGATGGATTCACAGTCAAATTCTACCAGAGGTAGAGGAGCTGGTACCATTCCTTCTGAAACTATTCCAAACAACAGAAAAAGAGGAAATCCTCCCTAACCCATTTTATGAGGCCAGCATCATCCTGATCCAAAACCTGTCAGAGACACAACAAAAAAAGAAAATCTCAGGCCAATATCCCTGATGAACACTGGTGCGAAAATCCTCAATAAAATACTGGCAAACTGAACAGCACATCAAAAAGCTTATCCACCACGATCAAGTTGTCTTCATCCCTGGGGTGGAAGGCTGGTTCAACATAAGTAAACCAATAAAGGTAATCCATCACATAAACAGAACCAATGACAAAAGACACAGGATTATCTCAATAGATGCAGAAAAGGCCTTCAACAAAATTCAACACTCCTTCATACTAAAAACTGTCAATCAACTAGGTATTGATGGAACATATCTCAAAATAATAAAAGCTATTTATGACAAACCCATAGCCAATACCATACTGAGTGGGCAAAAACTGGAAGCATTCCCTTTGAAAACTGACACAAGACAAGGATGCCCTGTCTCACCACTCCTATTCAACATAGTATTGGAAGTTCTGGCCAGGACAATCAGGCAAGAGAAAGAAATAAAGGGTATTCAAATAGAAAAGGAGGAAGTCAAATTGTATCTGTTTGCAGATGACATGATGGTATATTTAGAAAACCCCATCGACTCAGCCCAAAATCTCCTTAAGTTGCTGATAAGCAACTTCAGCAAAGTCTCAGGATACAAAATCAATATGCAAAACTCAGAAGCATTCCTATACACCACTAACAGACAAACAGAGAGCCAAATCATGAGTAACTCCCATTCACAATTGCTACAAAGAGAACAAAATACCTAGGAATCCAACTTACAAGGGATGTGAAGGACCTCTTCAAGGAGAACTACAAACCACTGCTCAAGGAAATTAAGAGAGGACACAAACAAATGGAAAAACATTCTATGCTCATGGATAGGAAGAATCAATATCATGAAAATGGCCATACTGCCTAAAGTAATTTATAGATTCACTGCTATCCCCAACAAGCTACCACTAACTTTCTTCATAGAACTGGAAAAAACTACTTTAAATTTCATATGGAACCAAAAAGAACCTGTGTTGCCAAGACAATCCTGGGCAAGAAGAACAAAGCTAAAGGCATCACACTATGTGACTTCAAACTATACTACAAGGCTACGGTAACGAAAACAGTATGGTCCTGGTACCAAAACAGATATATAGACCAAGAGAACAGAAGAGAGGCCTCAGAAATAACACCACATATCTACAACCATCTGATGTTTGACAAACCTGACACAAACAAGCAATGCAGAAAAGATTCCCTATTTAATAAATGGCGTTGGGAAAACTGGCTTGCCATATGCAGAAAACTGAAACTGGACCACTTTCTTACACCTTATACAAAAATCAACTCAAGATGGATCAAAGACTTAAACGTATAACCTAGGACCATAAAAATCCTAGAAGAAAACCTGGGGAATACCATTCAGGACATAGGCATGGGCAAAGACTTCATGACTAAAACACCAAAAGCAATGGCGACAAAAGCCAAAATTGACACATGGGACCTAATTAAACTAAAGAGCTTCTGCACAGCAAAAGAAACTATCATCAGAGTGAAAAGGCAGCCTACAGAATGGCAGAACTAAGTTTTTTTGCAATCTATCCAACTGACAAAGGGCTAATATCCAGAATCTACAAGGAACTTAAACAAATTTCAAGAAAAAAAGATCCCATCAAAAAGTGAGCAACGGATATGAACAGACACTTCTTAAAAGAAGACATTTATGCAGCCAACAAACATATGAAAAAAAGCTCATCATCACTGGTCATTAGAGAAATGCAAATCAAAACCACAATGAGATACCATCTCACACCAGTTAGAATGGCGATCATTAAAAAGTCAGGAAACAACAGATGCTGGAGAGGATGTGAAGAAATAGGAACGCTTTTACACTACTGGTGGGCAGGTAAATTAGTTCAACCATTGTAGAAGACAGTGTGGTGATTCCTCAAGGATCTAGAACTAGAAATACCATTTGACCCAGCAATCCCATTACTGGGTATATACCCAAAGGACTATAAATCATTCTACTATAAAGACACACGCACACGTATGTTTACTGCGGCACTATTCACAATAGCAAAGACTTGGAAGCAACTCATATGTCCATCAATAGACTGGATAAAGAAAATGTGGCACACATACAACATGGAATACTATGCAGCCATACAAAAGGATGAGTTCATGTCCTTTGCAGGGACATGGATGAAGCTGGAAATCATCATTCTCAGCAAACTACCACAAGAGCAGAAAACCAAACACTGCATGTTCTCACTCATAAGTGGGAGTAGAACAATGAGAACACATGGACATACAGGGGGGAACATCATACACCAGGGCCTGTCAGGGGCTCGGGGGCTAGAGGAGGGATAACATTAGGAGAAATACCTAACGTAGGTGATGGGTTGATGCGTGCAGCAAACTACCATGGCATGTGTATACCTATGTAACAAAACTGCACGTTCTGCACATATACCCCAGAACTTGAAGTATAATAATTAAAAAAAAAACATAATGAGCAAAGAAACAAACAAAAAAACCAAGCTAGTCTTTCTCTGCTCTCTCCAGCCCTTCCTCACATCCGCCTACCATGGTCATCCCCTAGAAGCTTCATTCGGTGAATATAATAAACTTTTTCATCCTGCTGGTGTGTGTGCATGTGTGACATCAACAGTCTTGATATCTGAACCAAATTTTGGGTGGGGCTCCATCTCATCTCGGCAGGATTAACACTACCCTGGAGGCAGAGAGAAGGCAGTTTCCACTGCTTAGACTGGGGAAAGGCTTGCTTTACAACAGAGCTTCCCAGTGGAGGGAAGACACAGAACGCAAGGCTGAAGAGCAGTCAGCGAATTTCTTCCCATTGCTGTAGGAAAAGGATACCGGCAGTGAGAGAGAATAAGCCAATACATAGGCAGGCAGAAATAAGAGACAGAAGACTCCTGGTGGTGTTAGAGCAAGTGAATGCTGTTGTTCCCAGGTGCCAGCTGCATCTCTGACTTTCCTGCAGATATATTATGGTCCTCAGTATTCCAATATATTATCATTTTTGCCTCAATTAGTTTCAGGTTTCTGTCACTTAAAACCGAACAACTACAGCCTTGACCAAAACAGAGGGAGATTAAAAGCACCCCATAATTACTATTAATTTTCTTACAGTGTCAATAATGGTACTGTAGTTATGCAGAATGTCCTTATACAGTTGACTGTTGAACAATATGGGTTTGAACTGTGAGGGTCCACACAGATTTTCTTCCGCCTCTGCCACCTGTGACAGTGAGACTATCACTTCCTCCTCAGCCTACTCAATGTGAAGATGAGGTGAAGACCTTTATGATGATCCACCTCCACTTAATGAATGAGAATTTCCTTATTGTTTTCTTAACTTTTTTTTAGCTTCCTTTATGGTAAAAATACAGTACATATAATATCTATTACATTCAAAATATATGTTAACTGACTGCTTATATTATCAGCAAGGCTTCTGGTCAAAAGTAGGCTATTAGTAGTTAAGTTTTTGGGGAGTCAGAAGTTACATATGAATTTTCAACTATGCAGTGTGGTGGGGAGTCCATGCCCCTAACCTGCCATGTTGTTAAAGGATCAACTGTATGGCAGTGTGTGCTCAAGAATTAGGAATGAAAGGTCATGAGGTCTGCTGCTTTCAAATGATTCAAAGACAAAAGTATAAATATGCAAAAATGGTAACAACCCCTGAGTTTATGTTAAAAATACATCCATTATTTGTTCTTTCTACTTTCCTATATGTATGAAAACTTCCATAAAAAACTATCTTTAGAGGGGAGACTCAAGGTATGAATAACACGCCCAGCCCTTATGAAGATCAGTGCTTTCAGGAAATGACATGTAGTTCTCTCCAGGTGTGGAGGACATATAAGGAAGGTAAAAAGGCAAGTTTTATAATGAATTTAGCATTTATCCTGAAGGCAAATAGGAAACCATTAAAGAAATTTTGGGGAAGGGGAAGTGGGGAAAACGACATGATCAGATTTTGATGTGAAAAACATTTCCCTGTTGACAGCATGAATCCTGAACTAGAAAGTGGCAGGCATATGGTAACAGTCCAGATGAGAAATGATGCGGACCTGAGTTAAGAGGAGAGGGGTAAGTAGTGAGGATTAGAGAAGAACAGACATGAAAAATTCATAGGACTCCTTCCTGGAACGGATTTGACGGGAAGGGGATGGAGTGCTGTGACGGAAAGGGAGGAATCCAGGAAGCCTGAAGATTCTGGCTTTGGTGACTATGGTACCGTTCATGGACTGGAGATACAGAAGAACAAGACATGGTGAGTTTAGGGTGGTGTTGGAGACACATGGTGAGTGAGGGGGGATGACAGAGACTGGGAGATTACAGGCATATGCCAAAGGCATGGAAGAACCCACCCAGTAAAAAAGCGCAGAATTGGTTGAAATGAGGTGAGGAAAGAAACGCAGCTGCACACAACCGCAATTTGGGGATACGCAGAGGAACATAAACCCTTGAAAGATAATTTTAAAAATAGCCTCAGGCACAGGAGGAAAACATGGACAGAGGTTCACAAGGGTACAGGGAGGGAAAGATCTGAGAGGGAGGAAGAAGTTAGCGGTGCCAGGTGCCATGCGCTCTCCAACAGATCAAAGTGTCACCAAACAAAAAGACCTAAAGTAGGGCAGTTCCAGGGTTGATTAATTTAGCAGTTCAACAACATTATGAAAGACGCAGGTTCTTTCTATCTTTCCACTCTGTTAGACCAATTGCCTTTGGTGACTGCATGGTATCAGTCCTCAGGCTAGAACCCCTCACTGATTGCAAGAAGATTGCCACAGTATCCTAGGCACTGCATGCAGACAGTATCTGGCATAGAAGATGGGCGTTTCTTTCTTGCGACTTTTTTTTTTTTTTTTTTTTTTTTTTTTTTTTTGAGACAGGGTCTGGCTCTGTTGCACAGGCTGGAGTGCCGTGTTGTGATCTCAGCTCACTGCAACCTCTGCCTCCTGAGCTGCCTCCTGAATAGCTGGGACTACAGGCGCACACCACCATTACTTTTTAAAATTTTTTGTAGGGATTGGGTTTCACTGTGTTGCCCAGGCTGGTCTCAAACTCTTGAGCTCAAGCAATCCTCCCACCTCGGCCTCCCATAGGGTTGGGATTACAGGCGTGAGCCACAGCATCTGGCTGTGACTCTTTTCAGAGTAAAAAAAAACAATCCTTCCCCAGAAACACCTCAGTTGACCTGCCCTCATATTATAGAGTAAAACTGGGTCACATTCACCCTTGAACAGACCACAAGCGATAATAATGGAATTATTACAACTGACTTGATTAATCAAGATTTACCCCTGAGCTAGGACAGGGTGCCAGGCCTAAGGGCTGGATAACTGCAAAAAAAAAAAAAAAAAAAAAAGGTACATGTTGAATAGGTAAGCTAACAGGTATTAAGAGGGGCCATTCTGTATTACAGTATTCTAATCTTTTTTCACTTGGTAACATTCATGTTAAAAAGAGCAGTGATTTGTGGTGGCAAAAATAAATGCAGTTAATGCAGAAAACAACTTGAATCAACAAGTTGTATGCTTCTGAGAGTGGAAAAAACATACAATAACTTTAAAAGAGGATATATTCTAAAATATCTGATTTCCTTTAGCAGTCACTTTCTGAAGACATTGATAATTTACTTTCTGCAGTGAAAATGTACAAATTTCATTTTCTTTGTCCCAAGACTACTTTCAAGTTTCATAAAAAGAACCTTAACTTAAAATTACTAAGCAAATTCTTTCAACCATAGCTCTCTTCATTTTCTAGAGTCAGAAGTTCAAAATTTAGGAACCTCTTTGTTTGTATCTATGGGGTAGCTTTGTGATATCAACTTGGCTGGACTGAACTAAAGTCCCCAGAATTCCCTTTCTAGTATGTTTCTGGTTAGGGTGAGTTACAAGTAATATTATCTCCTTAGAGCCAGAAGAGAAAAGTGAGACAGCAGCTATTTTGTAGCATAATATACCTTTTCCCAGTTATTCAAACACTAACCTAAGTGCTGCTGGAAGAGATTTTGCCAACATAATTAAAGTACCCTAATAGGCTGATTATAAGTTAACAAAAAGGATTATTCTAGGTGAGTCTGTCTTAGTCACTGGGAAGCGCTTTCAAAGAAAGCTTAGGCCCTGTCTGAGCCAAGAGGCTTCAAACAGCAGCTAGACCTGCAATTTCTCTCCTCTCCTCAGGATCTTCCCTGGATACTTATCTGTGGACAAGAAACTTCAGTGTGTGCCCTTGGGGTTCCAGTCTGCTATCCTCCCTTCCTGACTGCCTGGCCCTGTGGGCTTTGAGCTTGCTTAACCAGCTCTTTCAAACATATAAGCCAATTCCTTATTATAAACCCATGTGCGTGTATATATACATATACATTCATTTAAAATCTGACTAGTTCTGCCTCTCTGACTGAACCCTTACACATGTTGGTTCACACCTGCCCGCAACCCCTACTTCTACAGATCCACTTCTACGCTTGCGAGATATAACAAACTCTGCTCAGTGTTCTCTGACTTGATCCAGAAAAGTTTTAAATAATAGTAGAATGGTGGCTCAGTCCTTTTGGGCTGCTATAGCAGAATAAATGACAAATTTATTTTTCATAGATCTAGAGGCTGGGAAATCTGAGATCAGGGTGTCGACACAGTTGGGTTCTTGTGTGGAGCCTTCTTTCTGGGTCACAGGTGACACCTTCTAGCTGGGTCCTCACATGGTAGAAAGGGGACAGTAGCTCTGTGGGGCCTGTCTTGTAAGGTCACTAATTCCATTTGTGAGATTAGGTCTGCGCTCCTGACCTAAACACCTCCTAAGGCTCCACCTCTGAACACCATCACATCAGAGATTAGGTTTCAATATATGAATTTTGGGAGGACACAAACATTCAGACTATCACAACATGACAGACTATTGTTTGTTTGTTTCCACTATTTTGGAGCAGCATGTAAATCCGCTGCTTTGGGGAACAGTCTTATATAACTGTACTCCTTTGCTATGCTTCAAATAAATTTTCTTTACTGTGTCAACTGACCCTTGCTTGTACTGGAGTTCACGCTTCTTCCACATATCTTCCACAATTTCTCTCAGCTCATGAGATTTCAGGTTCTCTATGACTAGTAACAGTCTCTATGAGAAATCCCATTTATTTCCTCACCGGTCATAGACTGATTCTTTTATTTCTTTAAGTTGCTCCTTGTTCATGACACCGAGCTGTTCTCTAGGCTAAAGGTTAACTAAAATCTTTAATATTCTGTATATCCTTTCATTAGGACTCTCTCTTGAGGAAAGGAAATAGTCATGGTTGTATTTAAATCATCAGTTTCAGCACTGATCACAAAATAAAAAGTTTAAAACAATTAAAAATCAGTGAATTTGACAAATATACCCATAAATTTTGATGTTCTTTAATACTATAAAATAACATAAGAGAAAATTCAATGCAATTTTTTTAAGTATGCACAATATATTAAGTTTAAAAAGAAGGTTATAAAAATGGCATATTGAGATAATATGGTTAGATTTTTGTAACTCAACAAATAAACACAGATGTTCCCCACTTTTCGTAGGTATTTTTAGTCTCAATTTCATTTATTTTGATTTTCATCTTACTTATTTCCTTCCACTAATTTTGAGGCTTTGGTTTGTTCTTTTCTAGTTCTTTAAGATGCATCATTAGGTTATTTATTTGAATTCTTTCTAGTTTTTTGATGTAGGATTTATTGTTATATAAATTTGCCTCAATATTGCTTTTGCTGTGCCCCATAGGTTTTGGTATATTGTATTTCTATTTTCATTTGTCTCAAAAAATATTTTAGTTTACCATTTAATTTCTTCCTTCACCCATTGGTCATTCAGGAATATGTTGTTTGATTTTCATGTATTTGTAGTTTTGAATGTTCCTCTTGTTATTGATTTCTAGTTTTA
This sequence comes from Nomascus leucogenys, assembly GCF_006542625.1. Lineage (NCBI taxonomy): Eukaryota > Metazoa > Chordata > Mammalia > Primates > Hylobatidae > Nomascus > Nomascus leucogenys. The sequence goes on from NC_044394.1 coordinate 47,899,186, forward strand.
AATTCCATTGTGGTCAGATAAGATAGTTGATAAAATTAATTAAAAAATTTTTTTGAGATTTGTTTTCTGTCCTAACATATGATCAATCCTGAAGAATGCTTCATGTGTTGACGAAAGAAATGGTATTCTGCAGCTGTTTGGTGAAATGTTCTGTAAATGTCTGTTAGGTCCATTTGGTTGATGGTGTAGTTTAAATCCAATGCTTCTTTATTGATTTTCTGTCTAGATGACCTGTCCAATGCTGAGAGTAGACTGTTGAAATCCCCAACTCTATTATTGTACTGGGGTCTATCTCTCCCTTTAGATCTAATAGTTGCTTTTTATATCTGGGTGCTCTAGTGCTAGGTGCATATATATTTCCAACTGTTACATTCTCTTGCTTAACTGATCCCTTTATCTCATAATGTCCTTCTTTGTTGCTTTTTATAGCTTTTTACTTGATGTCTGTTTGGCCTGATATAAGTAATGCTACTCCTGCTGGCTTTTGGTTTCCATCTGGATGAAGTATCTTTTTCTATCCCTTCACTATCAGCCTGTATGACTTTACAGATGAGGTGAGTTTCTTATAGGCAGTATATAGTTGGGTGTTTATCCATTCAGCCAGTTTATATCTTTTAAATGGGGGAACCGAACCCATTTACATTCAGGGTTATTGATAGGTAAAGACTTGTTCCTGTCATATTGTTCTCTGGATGTTTTATCTTTTGTTCCGTACTTCCTTTCTTATGGTTTTTCTGTGCTTGGGTGGTTTTCACATTGATATGGTTTGATTCTTTTTCCTTTCTTTGTGTTTGGGCTCTACCAGTGAATTTTATAGTTTCACATGTTTTCATAATGGTGGTTGTTATTTTTTCATTTCCAGATATAAGACTCCCTTGAGCATTTCTTGTAAGGCCAGTCTAGCAGTGATGAATTCCCTTCATTTCTCCTTGTTTGTGAAAGATTTTACTTCTTTTTTATTTCTGAAATGTAGCTTTGCAGGGTATAGTGTTCTTGGCTCACAGGTCCCCCACCCCCACTTTAAGTATTTTTAATATATCATTCCATTCTTTCCCAGCCTGTAAGTTTTCTGCTGAGAAATCTGCTGTTAGTTTAATGGGAATTCCCTTATATGTGACTTGACACTTTTCTCTTGCTGCTTTTAGAATTCTTTACCTTTAACATCTGATAATTTGACTATAATGTGCCTCAGAAATAACCTGTTTGGGCTGACTCTAATTGAAATTCTTTGAGTTTATTGGACCCCAATGTCCATCTCAAATTTCAAGACTTGGGAAGTTTTCAGCTACTATTTCATTAAGTATGTTTTCTATGCCTTTTTCCTTTCTCTTCTCCTTCTGGAATGACCATAATATATTTGTTCACTTCATGGTATACAATACATCCTGTAGGCTTTCTTCACCCTTTTTTCCTTTTTTGTCTGCCTGTGTTATTTCAAAAGATCTGTCTTCAAGTTCAGAAATTCCTTCTTCTGCTTGGTTTAGTCTGTTGTTGAAGCTCTTGACTGTATTTTTTATTTCACTCATTGAATTCTTCAGCTCTAGGATTTCTGTTTGGTTCTTTTTTATGTTACCTATCTCTTTTTGAATTTCTTATTCAAATCATGAACTGTTTTCTTGATTTTGCTTAATTGTAAGTTTTCCTGTATCTCACTGAGATTCTTTAATATTATTTTGAATTCTTTCTCTAGCATTTAGTATATTTTCTTATGATTGGGGTCTATTACTGAAGAATTATTATTTGCCTTTGGAGGTGTCACGTTTCCTTGCTTTTTTATGTTTGATGTGTCCCCATGTTGATTTCTATATATCTGGTAGAAAAGTCATTTCTTCCAATTTTATGGAGTACATTTCACAGGGAAAGACTTATTCATATAAATGGGTCTTGGAGTGTCAGATTGGTGGGGTGCACTGGCTTTGGTGCATCTGTGTCTAGGTGGGCACTGTAGTGTAGTCTCTCTGTACTTTCCTCAGCTGTCAGTCACACTTGACGTCTGCAAGTATCTCAGTAGCCTAGGCTGAGAGAGTCTGTGCTGGTAGCGGTGCAACTTTGTTGAGGGTGGGCTCACAGGCTGTGTCTCAGGTCAGGGATGTGTGCATCCACACAGTGGGTCAGGCAGCTTGGAATCTGGCCAACTTAGGGTCTGGCTCTAAACCACAGGGCTGTTACTCTGGACAGGAGCACAAGCATGTGTTTAGTTGGATGGTATGGGGGTATGCCTGCCAGGAGTAGCCCAAAGGGCTGTTTCTCAGGCCTAGCTATCTGTGAAACTGCTTTGTGATGTGTGGATTTATGTCACAGAGTTAAAACTTTCTTTTGACTCAGCAAGATGAAAAAACTCTTTTTGGAGAATCTGTGAAGGGACATTTAGGAGCCCACTGAGGCTGCTCAGCTGAACTGCGAGTTATGTTTGCCAGAGATGGCCTGCAGGGCTGTTTTTCAGGCTTGGGATACAGTCTCATGGCTTCTCAGATGGCTTGGGTGTCTGTTGGCTTGGGGTGGCCCATGGAGCTGTTTCTCAGGGTGGGAGTGCAGACACATGGGTGTTTAGTTGGCCTTGAAGTGTGTCTGCCCTATGGGGCTGTTTCTCAGGTCCAGGACACAGTTGCAAGTCTGCTCAGCCGGCCTGTGGATGTGTCTGCCAGAGGCAGCCTATGCAGCTGCTTCTCAGATCCAGGATGTGCGCACAAGGCTGCTTGGCTGGCCTGGGGACACATTTGCTAGGGGCGACCCACAGGGCTATTTCTTAGGCCTGACACAGGCACAGAGCTGCTCAGCTGGTCTGGAGGTGTGTCTGCTGGTGGTTGCCCACAGGGCTGTTTTTCAGGCCCTGATTTCAGGTGCAGGGCCATTGGGCAGGCCAAGCAAATATCTTGGGGGTGCACTATGGGGCTCTTTCTTAGGTGCTGAGTGCAGGTATGTAGCTGCTTTGCTGGCCCTTGGGTGTATTAGCTGCTTAGAGGCCAGGGAGTCTCTCCTGCTTGGGGGAGGGTGCGCAGTGGTCTGCTTAGCTCATCAAGGCAGAGTTCTGTGACTGAACCATGTCTATCTGTGCATTTGCTTTTACCTGCCATTATGGGTTGGTGATAATACTATTTGGTGATATAAAAGAGCTTGTCTATTAAAAGCACATATATTAAACAAATAGAATATATTTTATTCACAAGAAGATTTTTAAATAGTAAAAATAAAAATGAATTGCTAATCAAAACAACTAACTGTAAGTTCTTTGCTGTTTCCAAAGATTCTCTGAACCAGAGACTACAACATGCGAGTATTTTTCAAGCTTTAAAAGTTAATATTACATGTTAGACTCCTAATAGATATTTACTTCCCATTTTCAAACTGCATTCATTATCATTTGTTTTCCTGATGACTAGAACATGTAACTTTCCCATACAGATGTAACACAGGCAAAAGACAAGACAAATGCATGTAAAATACATATAATAGTTTAATGGGAAAGTATAGTCCAAAAATTTTAAACTTACTGTTCATGGAAATCCAGCATTGGTGGCTCAAATCGTATGGGCCTGCAATTCCCCCGGTAGAGAGATATACTGTAAATAAGAAAACAACATAAGAAGCAATTCTTCAAAATATATGTTTCCCCAAACTCTATTCAGACAGCTGACTTTTGTCATAACAATGCCATTTTAAGAAAAATTGGGTCTAACTATCTATCAGAAATGTGTGTTACTTTTTAAATTAGCGGAAACCAATAAAGATTGAGTTTTAGAAAATGAAAAAGTGGGAGTACTTTTCTTCTTCAAAGGTATATGAAAATAGAAAATGCTCAGGCAGACTGAATGTTGAAATTTATTTGGTTGGTATAATTGGTAACAATATACTTAATAGGTGGCTTGGATTTTCTGATACATGTATGATGAATAAAGAGTTAATACAACCACATACATTTAGCAGACAATATATGAAGACAAAAATCATGATCATATTGTAACTAGAGTGGCAAAGGACTAAACAAAAATGAATTTGGGATAGAAATTTCCAAGAATTGAAATATCTATTTCATCTGAGAGTTTGGAATACACTAGAACTGATCTCTGATGTCCTGGCCTCAATATTTCAGTAGCATCTTCTAACTAACCCACCTAATACCAGAACTCCTCAATGAAACAGATTTCTGAATAGCAAACCTCAGACATCATCAGGGCCTAACACTGATATAAAACATAAATGACCTTTGGTGGGGTAGGGGGGTAGTGGTGGTGGTTCACATGCCTAAAGTGTTTATATACTGAGAAAGTCAGAAATTCAGTCAGCCACTAAGTTTCAAAATAGTAGATTTTGATGTTTTTGTTCTAGGAAATGATGTCAGAGCAAAACCCATTTTGTGAGACTACTTTATTTCCATCATCACTGAAATTCATAGTAACATAAGCTTTGAAATGATATAGTAATTTCATTCAGGATTCAGGAGTCAGAGGAAATATCTAGGATTTAGGAGATATACGAAACAATTAGAAACAGACAAGGACATTCATAATATGGAGGAAATTTGGCTTTAATTCAATTCTATAAAGATTAAATAATCTGAGTAGTGGAATAATTTAGCTGAAGGTAATAAAATCCAAACATGTTTTTAGCCCTACCAATTTAGAACATTCTTTTGTGTAGCTTGAGAACCCCTCTGCATATGTTGAACAGAAAAGAGGACAAACAAAAAAAGAAAGCAAGCACCAAATGTAAGACTATATTTTACTAAAGCACGAAACTAAAGACACCGGGATATGAAGGCACAATTCCTTGCAACACAGTGCCGGCATCTATTCCTTCTTGTTTTCTGCCCTGTCTGTTTCTTAGACGTGATATAACAACAACACTCTTTGGCTCCTTTAAAACAAGAGATGCTCCTCAGCTCATCAGTTTCATTAGTATGAAACTCAAATTTACATAAATCTTAAATCAAGGAAAAATAAAGTATAAGGCATAACTGTATAAGTCATTAATTCCTATATAATATTATATTCCTATATATAATATATATCCCTATAATGTAATATATATTCCTGTATATAATATATAATTCCTATATTAATTCCATGGACTGTTTAGATGTTGGAGAAAAAGGAGATTAAGATACAGTGTTTTTCTCTCACAGAGCCAAGAGGCTGTTCTGCAAATTACAAATGGAAATGTCTAAAGTGGCCAGGTGGGGTAAAAAAGTATATACCCCATCCACTCAATACAAATTTATGAATGTGTACTATGTGCCAGGTACTGTCTATTGGCTGGGGCTACAGTGGGGAATAAAGAAAAGTGCCTGCTCTCATGGCACTAACATCCTAGTCGGGGGAACAAAAGTTGAATGTATTAGGTGAAAATGTGTGTATAAAGAAAAATCAAACACAGCGGGGCTGTGGTTAGAACTGAAAATGCCTCTCTGAGGGACACTGGTGCCAAGACCTGAACGACAGAGATCTAGGGGAAGAAAGGAGGAATGTATTTGGCAAGTTGAACAAGGAGGCTGAAGTGACCACTGTGCAGTGAGGGAGGAGTAGGAGGTAGGAGCTGAGCTCAGAGGTACAAGAGCCAGGTCTCCTTGTAGGAGTATAGATTATTCAAAGTGTAACAAACTACAGTTTTGAGCAAGGAGTAGCATAATCTGACACATATCAAAAGGTTAATTCTGGCTACTTTGTTAAGAACCAAGGAAGTTCCTGTAGGAGCCCAACAGTAGGAAGCAGGGAAGTCCTGGGGTGCTCCAGGCAACTGGTGAAGGCAGCTACAATCTAGGGTGGCTGCAAGGGAGAGTAGCGAGCAGTGGCTGGTTTCTGAATATATTTGGAAGCTTGAGAAAACAGGCTGTGCTGATGGATTGATTTTGAGGGATCAAAGGTAACTCATGCTAAGATTTTCACTGGATACACAGTCATGACATGGGAGGAGTGGGTTGGAAGTGGGAAGAGGTAGATTTTCAAAAGCATTGTTTTAGACATTTAAATCCAGATGTCTTATCTAGATGGAGATGTCATAAAGTAACTATACATGGATACTGTTCATATTAAAAACTTACTGATTTTCACATACTGATCTTATACCTAGTCACCTTGGTGAGTTTAATTCCAACAGTTTGTCTAGATTCTCTCATGATTTTCCACTGTTGCTATATGTGCTGCCAAAATGAGCACTATCTTGGATGATCACTGTAGACAAATCATCTGCAAGTAACAATTTGATTCTTCTGTTCAAATCCTTAGATAAGTTTTATTTTTTATGTCTTGTGCTAAGATCTCCTGTAAAATTCTTCAAAGATGTGATGTCCAGCAACTGTTACTGTGATATTTACAAACTGCTCACAGAATGATATAGAGGAAACAGTACATCAAATATGATTCCCTCATAAATGAAAGCATATTTTCAAAACAATACCAGATCTATATCTAAGGAACAGTTTAATATCCGAGTGAGTACAATACAAGCTGACACAGGTACAATCCTATGTTAACCAAACCAAAAATGCAGTAACACAACTGTCATGTCTCCACAGCTGATTCAAATGGTTGCTATCCACGTTTATTTAGAAAATGCATGGCACTGTTTAGTGCTTTATTAACAGAAAGCAAATGTCTGCAAATATATAATCTTGAAAAACAAACTGGGGAAGATGCAATATAAAGAATGGTAGCCTTTGCTAATGTCATTGCAGTTTTTTCTCTGATTTTAAAAATTATTATTATTACTATTTTTGAGAGACAGAGGTCTCGTTATGTTGCCCAAGCTGGTCTCAAACTCCTGTGTTAGAACTTCCTGAGTAGCTGGGACTACAGATGCAGCATGCCAGTGTGCTGGGCTCACCCTTTGACAATTTCAAAGCAACAAAATCTGAGAGATTATGATAGTATATTGCATTATTTTATGCTTTCTGCAATGATTATACACGTTCTGAAGTATCAATACAATTGGTTTTATAAATTTTCACTAAAATCTTATTTATATGGAGATGAATGAAGACTATTTTCTGATTTCAAGCTAGGAAAAAACTGAAGAGATACAAGAAATCTTGTGGGAAATGGTCATACTGCTTGTTGAACTGTCAGGTCAAAGTTGAGCAGGAAACTCCCAAATCAAACATATGGGCTTCTTGGGTCTCTGGGAGTTTATAATGTTTTCCTAGGATCAACTACTACCTAAACAAAAGATACTCTTTGGCCCAGCATTTTTAAAACAATTGTTTGTGATGTACCTGCATCATAAACACCTACAATGCTTGTGGAAACGCAGATTTTAATTCCTTGTAAGCAGAATGGACCCCAGAAACCTGCATTTTTAAGCACCCTCACATTTAGGAGCCACTATTTTGCATCTTGATCCACAAACATTACAGCCACAAGTAAGAGGTGGGGAAGGAAGTGCCTTAAACTAGTAAAACTACCAAAGTCACCAGCAGTTTAAATTGATTTCAAATATGATTTTTATTAAAGAGCCAGCTAAACAAACAGTGATTTAAAAGAAATGAATAGGATATCTCCTATATGATATATATTCTCCCATAAACACATTTTTAGTTTTAATTTGTACTTCCCTAATGATGAATAATGTTGACCATCTTTCCATTTACTTGGTGTACAATTAGGTATCTTCTTTTGTAAATGTCTGTGGAAAGTTTTTTAGCTGGGATGTCTGTCTTATTATTCAGTTGTAAGAGTTCTCTGTTATCTGCTGCAAATATTTTTACCCTGGTCCTGCTTTACCTTTTCCTTTTATTAATGGTGTCTTTTGAAGAGCCTAAGTTTTTAATTCTGATGAGGTCGAAATGATGATCACTTTTTCTTTTTTTGAGATAGAGTCTCACTCTGTCGCCCATGCTGGAGTGCAGTTAATGGTCCAATCATGGGTCACTGCAGCCTTGACCTCCTGGGCTCAAGCCACCCTCTCACCTCATCCTCTCAAGCAGCTGGGACTACAGACACACACCACCACAACTAGCTAATTTATTATTACTTTTTGTAGATACAGGGTCTCACTATGTTCCCCAGGCTAGTTTCAAACTCCTAGTCTCAAGTGATCCTCTCACTGTAGCCTCCCAAAGTGTTAGAATTATAGGCGTGAGCCACTGTGCCCGGCCTCATTTTTTCTTTTATGTTATGGGTTTTGGTATTTTAAAACTTTGTCCAGTTTGCAAATATTTCTATGAAAAGCTTGGTTTTATCCTAAAAGTTTCACACCTTTAACTTTTAGATATGAGCCTATTATTGCCCGTTTTAAGTTAATTGTGGCGATGGTGTGAGTTAAAGATTAAAGTTCACTTTTTCTTTCTCTGTAAATATCCAGTAGGCCTAGTATCATTTGTTGAAAAACACTTTTTTTAATATACTTTAAGTTCTGGGGTACATGTGCAGAACGTGCAGTTTTGTTACACAGGTATACATGTGCCATGGTGGTTTGCTGCACCCATCAACCCATCACCTATATTATGTACTTCTCCTAATGCTATCCCTCCCCTAGCTGCCAAACCCCCGACAGGCCCCAGCGTGTGATGTTCCCCTCCCTGTGTCCATGTGTTCTCATTGTTCAACTCCCACTTATGAGTGAGAACATGAAGTGTTTGGTTTTCTGTTCTTGTGTTAGTTTGCTGAGAATGATGGTTTCCAGCTTCATCCATGTCCCTGCAAAGGGCATGAACTCATCCTTTTTTATGGCTGCATAGTATTCCATGGTGTATATGTGCCACATTTTCTTTATCCACTCTATCATTGATGGACATTTGGGTTGGTTCCAAGTCTTTGCTATAGTGAATAGTGCTGCAATAAACACATGCATGCATGTGTCTTTATAGTACAATGATTTATAGTCCTTTGGGTATATACCCAGTAATGGGATTGCTGGGTCAAAGGGTATTTCTAGTTCTAGGTCCCTGAGTAATCACCACACTGTCTTCCACAATGGTTGAACTAACTTACACTCCCACCAACAGCGTAAAAGCGTTCCTATTTCTCCACATCCTGTCCAGCATCTGTCGTTTCCTGACTTTTTAATGATCGCCATTCTAACTGGCGTGAGATGTATCTCATTGTAGTTTTGATTTGCATTTCCCTAATAACCAGTGATGATGAGCTTTTTTTCATATGTTTGTTGGTTGCATAAATGTCTTCTTTTGAGAAGTGTCTATTCATATCCTTCACCCACTTTTTGATGGGGTTTTTTTTCTTGTAAATTTCTTTGTAGATTCTGGATATTAGCCCTTTGTCAGATAGATTGCATAAATTTTCTCCCATTCTGTAGGCTGCCTGTTCACTCTGATGATAGTTCCTTTTGCTGTGCAGAAGCTCTTTAGTTTAATTAGATCCCATGTGTCAATTTTGGCTTTTGTTGCCATTGCTTTTGGTGTTTCAGACATGAAGTCTTTGCCAATGCCTATGTCCTGAATGGTATTGCCTAGGTTTTCTTCTAGGATTTTTATGGTTTCAGGTCTTACGTTTAAGTCTTTAATCCATCTCAAGTTAATTTTTGAATAAGATATAACGAAAGGGTCCAGTTTCAGTTTTCTACATATGGCTGGCCAGTTTTCCCAACATCATTATTAAATAGGGAATCCTTTTCTCCATTGCTTGTTTTTGTCAGGTTTATCAAAAGATGAGATGATTGTAGATGTGTGGTGTTATTTCTGAGGCCTCACTTCTGTTCCATTGGTTTATGTATCTGTTTTGGTATCAGTACCATGCTGTTTTGGTTACTGAAGTCTTGTAGCATAATTTGAAGTCAGGTAGCATGATGCCTCCAGCCTTGTTCTTTTTGTTTAGAGTTGTCTTGGCTATGTGGGTTCTTTTTTGGTTCCATATGAAGTTTAAAGCAGTTTTTTTCAATTCTGTGAACAAAGTCAATAGTAGCTTGATGGGGACAGCATTGAATCTATAAATTACTTTGGGCAGCATGGCCATTTTCACGATATTGATTATTCCTATCCATGAGCATGGAATGTTTTTCCATTTGTTTGTGTCCTCTCTTATTTCCTTGAGCAGTGGTTTGTAGTTCTCCTTGAAGAGGTCCTTCATATCCCTTGTAAGTTGGATTCCTAGGTATTTTGTTCTCTTTGTAGCAATTGTGAATGGGAGTTACTCATGATTTGGCTCTCTGTTATTAGCATATAGGAACGCTTGTGATTTTTGCACATTGAAGTATCCTGAGACTTTGCTGAAGTTGCTTATCAGCTTAAGGAGATTTTGGGCTGAGATGATGGGGTATATACCATCATGTCATCTGCAAACAGAGACAACTTGACTTCCTCCTTTCCTATCTGAATACTCTTTATTTCTTTCTCTTGCCTGATTGTCCTGGCCAGAACTTCCAATACTATGTTGAATAGGGGTGGTTAGACAAGGCATCCTTGTCTTGTGTCAGTTTTCAAAGGGAATGCTTCCAGTTTTTGCCCATTCAGCATGATATTGGCTGTGGGTTTGTCAAATAGCTCTTATTAGTTTGAGATATGTTCCATCAATACCTAGTTTACTGACAGTTTTTAGCATGAAGGGGTCTTGAATTTTGTCGAAGGCCTTTTCTGCATCTATTGATACAGTCATGTGGTTTTTGTCATTGGTTCTGTTTATGTGATGGATTACGTTTATTGATTTGCATATGTTGAACCAGCCTTGCATCCTAAGGATGAAGCCGACTTGATCGTGGTAGATAAGCCTTTTGGTGTGGTGCTGGATTTGGTTTGTCAGTATTTTATTGAGGCTTCTTGCATCGATGTTGATCAGGGATATTTGCCTGAAATTTTCTTTTTTTGTTGTGTCTCTGCCAGGTTTTGGATCAGGATGATGCTGGCCTCATAAAATGAGTTAAGGAGGATTCTCTCTTTTTCTATTGATTGGAATAGTTTCAGAAGGAATGGTACCAGCTCCTGTTTGTACCTCTGGTTGAATTTGGCTGTGAATCTGTCTGGTCCTGGACTTTTTTTAGTTGGTAGGCTATTAATTACTGCCTCAATTTCAGAACTTGTTATTGGTCTATTCAGGGATTCGACTCCTTCCTGATTTAGACTTGGGAGGGTGTATGTGTCCAGGAATTTATCCATTTCTTCTAGATTTTCTAAGTTTATTTGCGTAGAGGTGTTTATAGTATTCTCTGATGGTAGTTTGTATTTCTGTCGGATAAGTGGTGATATCCCCTTTATCATTTTTTTATTGCATTGATTTGATTCTTCTCGCTTTTCTTCTTTATTAGTCTGGCTAGTGATCTATTTTGTCGATCTTTTCAAAAACACAGCTCCTGGATTCACTGATTTTTTGAAGGGTGTTTTGTGTCTCTATCTCCTTCAGTTCTGCTCTGATCTTGGTTATTTCTTATCTTCTGCTAGATTTTGAATTTGTTTGCTTTTGCTTCTCTAGTTCTTTTAATTTTGATGTTATGGTGTCGATTTTAGATCTTTCCTGCTTTCTCTTGTGAGCATTTAGTGCTATAAATTTCCCTCTGCACATTGCTTTAAATGTGTCCCGGAGATTCTGGTACGTTCTGTCTTTGTTCTCATTGGTTTCAAGGAACATCTTTATTTCTGCCTTCATTTCGTTATTTACCCAGTAGTCATTCAGGAGCTGATTGTTCAGTTTCCATGTAGTTGTGTGGTTTTGAGTGAGTTTCTTAATCCTGAGTTCTAATTTGATTGCACTGTGGTCTGAGAAACTGTTTGTTATGATTTCCGTTCTTTTTCAATTGCTGAGGAGTGTTTTACTTCCAATTATGTGGTCAATTTTAGAATAAGTGTGATGTGGTGCTGAGAAGAATGTATATTCTGTTGATTTGGGGTGGAGAGTTCTGCAGATGTCTATTAGGTTTGCTTGGTCCAGAGCTGAGTTCAAGTCCTGAATATCCTTGTTAATTTTCTGTCTCGTTGATCTGTCTAATATTGGCAGTGGGTGTTAAAGTCTCCCACTATTATTATGTGGGAGTCTAAGTCTCTTTGTAGGTCTCTAAGAACTTGCTTTATGAATCTGGGTGCTCCTGTATTGGGTGCATATATATTTAGGATAGTTAGCTCTTCTTGTTGCACTGATCCCTTTACCATTATGTAATGCCCTTCTTTGTCTCTTTTGATCTTCGCTGGTTTCAAGTCTGTTTCATCAGAGACTAGGATTGTAACCCCTGCTGAAAAAGAGCATTCTTGTGCCATTGAATTACCTTGGCACATTTGGACAAGAAGTTTTAAACTTTATCTTCAAAACATGTAGTTTAAATCTTCTGATTTGTTTATTCTTTTTGAAACTTGTTTGGTCTATTCTAGATGCTTAACATTTTCCATCTAATCTTGAAACGCAGCTTACTGATCTCTAAAAAAAAAAAATTGTCTGTTGAAATTTCTATTGGAATTGCTTAAACTAAAACTGATCTGGGGAGAATTATTATCTTCACAGTCTTCCAATCCATGAATGCGGAATCTTTCTCAATCTATCTAGGAGTTCTTTAATTACTCTATTATATTACAGTTTTCAGTGTACAGGTCTCAACATTTTTTTGTTAAATCTATCCCAAAGTATGCAATGATTTATGCCATTGTAAATGACATTTTTCTACAACATTTTATTTTTGTACTTGTTATGAAGAAATCAGTTACTTCTGATTATTGACTGTATTACTTTTTGGTATATTCCTTAGGACTTTCTATGCACACAATCACATGCTTTGTAGACAAAATCCTTTTTGTTTTTCCTTTCCAATCTGATGGCTCTTATTTCTGTTTCTTGTCTTAATGTAATGACTACCACATCCAGTACAATGTTTAATGTAAGTGATGAAAGTGGACATCCTTGCCACTTTCCCAATCTTAGAAAGAAAGCATTCAATCTTTTACCATTAATAGCATGTTAACTGTTACTTTTCCATAGATACTCTTTATCAGGTTAAAGACATTCTTTTCTATTCTTAAGGTGCTGAACAGATGCTGAATGTTGTCACAGGCTTTTTCTACATCTATTCAAATAATTACAAAGGTTTTGAAAATTTTGTTAACAAGAAAAATTATATTGTTTTCAAATACTAATCTTGCATTCCTAGGATAAACCCCTTTTGGTCATGATGCATTACCTTGTTATCACGTTTCTGGATTTGATTTGCTAATATTCTGTTAGAGATTTCTGAATATATGTTTGAAGAGATGTAGCTTCTAGCTTTCTTTAATGCCTGCAATAATCACCTCATAAAACGTGTAAGGAAGGACATTCTATTCCTCTCTTTTCTAAAAGCATTTATGTAAGACTAGTAATTTTTCACTAGGTGTCTGATCGAATTTACCAGTTTAGTCATATGAGCCTGCAGTTTTCTTTGTGGAAAGGTTTAAAACTGTAAATTCCATGTCTTCAACAGACATTTAAAAACTCATTTTCTAATTCTCTCTTGGTTAGTTTTAATAATTTGTATCTTTCAAGTATTTGACCACTTCATCTGAATTGCTGAATTTGAGAATGAAGGGATTCATAATTTCTTATTCTTTGAATGTTTATAAGATCTGTAGTGATATCCCCTATTTCATTACTGATTTTTTTGTCTGCCTTATTTTCTTAATCAATCTAGCTACATTCAAAGAATCAGTTTTTGTTTACATTGATGTTTTTTCCACTTTCTATTTAATTAATTTCTAGTACATCCTTTATTTTCTTCTACTTAAAGTTGATGCTCTATGTCTTAAACTGGAAATGTAAATTGTTCATTTAAAAATTTTTCTTCTATTTGATATAAACTTTTAAAGCTATAAATGTCTATTTAAATACTGCTTTGGCTAAATTCCAGAAAACTTGGTATGTTGTTCTGTGAACTGAATTCTCCCCACCCCACCCGCTACCTCCCAAATTCATATATTGAAACCCTAATCCCCACTATGACTATTATGTGGAGACAGGGTCTATAAGCAGGCAATTAAGGTTAAATGAGGTTATAATGGTGGGGGCCCTAATATAATGGGATTAGTATAATTACAAAAAGAGACACCAGACAGCCCCCATGCACACATGTGCACAAAGAGGGCATGTGAGTTACACAGTGGAATGGCTGCCACCTACAAGCTAGGAAAATAGGTCTCAGTGTAAACTGACTATGCTGACACCTGATTTCAGACTTCCAGATTTCAAACTGTGAGAAAATAAATGTCTATTGTTTAAGCCACCCAGTTTATGGTATTTTATTATGGCAGTCTAGCCCAAGCAGACTAAGATACGTTATACTTTTGTTTTCAAAGCATTTTCTAATATCCTTTATGTTTTCTTTCCTGACCCATGAGTATTGAAAAGCTTCTGGTTTAATTTCTAATTATAAAATATCTGGATTTTCATTGTTACTAATTTCTAATTTAATTTTGCTATAATCGGAGAGTATAATCTATATAATCTGCTCTTGGTGGATGTAGTATTTAATAAATACCTATTAGGTCAAGTTACTTAATAGCATTCTTCAAATCCACACCCTTACTGACTTTCCATCTATTTTATCAGTTATTAACAGATGAATGTTGAAATCTTCTCTTAGTTTTATTCATTTTTTTTCTTCATGTACTTTAAAGCTCCAATATTAGAATCTGGGATTGTTGTATCTACCTGGGGGACTGTCTCTTTCATAATTGTAAAATGTCCTTCTTTATCTCTGATAATATTCCCTGTCCTAAAGTCTACTTTGTCTGAGAGTAACATAACCACCCCAGCATTTTAAAGATTAGTGTTTACTTGTTTTCCTAGGTCTTTTTACATTTAACCTACTTGCATACTTATGAAGAAGTGCATTTCTTCAAAATCAAGACTACTGATGAACAGGAGAAGATACTTGCAAAATAGGACTAATATCTCCAATATATAAAGAACTCTTAACTGAATCAGAAAAAATTAAAAGCATTATAGAAAAATGGGTAGAACAGACATGAACAGACAACATCAAAAGACAAATATAAGCATGGCTCTTAAATACCAGGAGATGGTTAACCTTACTCATAATTAAAGACAAACTAAAACTACACTGTGATAAAATTTCTGACCTATCAGATCAGCAAAAATTAAAAATATAACACATTCTGTTGGAAGGGATGTGGGAAACAGGCACTCTTTTTCACCAATGAGGGAATGCAAGGTAGCACAGACCTTGAAGGAGAATCTGGCAATGCTTAATGAAACAATGTATTTACTTTTGACTCACCAACCCCACTTCCAGGAGTTTATCCTAAACATAAACTTTATATCTATCCCTTTCCCTATTTGACAAGTGAAAACTGTATATATTTATGACGTACAACATATTTTAAAATATGTACACATTGTAGAATGGCTACATTGAACTAATACATGCATTACCTCACATAGTTATCATTTTTTATAGTAAGAACACAAAATCTATTCTCTCAGCAATTTTCAAGTATACAATACAGATGCTTCTTGACTTATGATGAGGTGACATCCCAATAAATCCATCATAAGTTGAAAATCACAAGTCAAAAATGTATTTAATACACCAACTTACTTTTAAGGTAGCCTCGTCTCCCCTTAAACATGCTCAGAACACTTACATTAGACTACAGTTGGGCAAAGTCATCTAGTAACATGGTACAGGTAGAGTATCAGTCGTTTACTCTCTGGATTGTGTGGCTGACTGAAAGCTGCAAGAGAGTATTGTACAGCTAGCCCAGGAAAGATCAAAATTCAAAATGTGAAATACTGTTTCTACTGAACATATATTGTGCTTTGGCACCATCATAAAGTCCAAAAACTGCTAAGCTGAACTTATACCTTCTAACTGAAATTTTGTGTCTTTTGACTAACATCTCTCAAATCTCCCTGGTCCCCACCCTCAAGCTCTGGTAACCACCATTCTACTCTCTGCTTCTATATTCTCCATTTAAGTGAGATCATGCATTATTCATCTTTCTGTTCTTGGCCTATCACATTTAACATAACGTCCTCCAAGTTCATCCATGTTGTCATAAATGACAGGATTTCCTTATTTTTTAAGGCTTAACAGTATTCCACTACATATGTGTGGAATACTATTAAGAATCCACAAAGACACACACACATACACCCCCACATTTTCATTATCCATGTGTCCACTGATGAACACTTAGGTTGATTCCTCCCTGTCTTGGCTATTGTGAATAATGCTTCAATGAACATGAGAATGCAGCTATCTCTTTGACATAATTATTTCATTTTTCTTGTATATATACCTAGTTATGAATTTTCTGGATCACACAGCAGTTCTATTTTTAACTTTTTTTTAGCAAGTTAAGTCACACTGTTTTCCATAATAGTTATACTAATTTACATTCCCAACAACAGTGAACCAGGGTTCCCTTTTCTACATTCTTGGTCAATATTTGTTATCTTTTGTCTTTTTGATGACAGCCTAACAGGTGTGAGATGATAACGCATCTTTGTTTTGATTTGCATTCCTGATGACTGGTGATGCTGAGCATTTTTTTATATAACCGTTAGTCATTTCTAAACATATACGTTCAACGATACAAATTACAGCTATGCTTATCTTTTGATCGAGCAATTCAAGTTGTAGGAATTTACCCTGAATATAACCTTCAAAAATACAAAAATACATACACAAGAGATTATTCTTTGAAGCACTGTTTGCAAGTGCAAAATACGGGAAACAAATGAAATGCTCATATATAGGACAGTGGGTAAAAAAATAATGGCACAAAAGTAAATTTTTTAAATGGGGATATTTTTGTTGCTTATGCTTTTGAGATCTTAGCCATAAAATCTTAGCCTATATCAATGTCTTGGAACATTTCCTCTATGTTTTCTTCAAGTAGTTTTATAGTTTCGGGTCTTAGATATAAGTCTTTAATCCATTTTGAGTTGATTTTTGTATATGGTGAGAGATAGGAGTTGACCCAGCAGTTCCACTACTGGCTATTTATCCAAAGGGAAAGAAATCAGTATTTCAAAGATACACCTGCAACCCCATGTTTACCGTAGCACTATTCACAGTAGCAAAGATGTGAAATCAACTTAAGTGTCCATCAATGGATGAACAAAGAAAACTGGTATATATTAAACACAATGGAATATTATTCAGCCATAAAAAAGAATAAAATCCTGTTATTTTCAACAACATAGATGGAACTGGAGTTTATGTTAAGTGAAATAGGCAAGGCACTGAAAAGCAAATATTGCATGTTCTCACTTATAGAAGGGAGCTAAAAAAGTTTATCTTGTGAAGGTAAAGAGTAGAATGACAGTCAAGGGAGGATGAAGAGAGGTAGGCTAATGGGCTCAAGTATACAGTTATTAATAGACAGAAGGAATAAGCCCTAGTTTTTAACAGCAGGGCAGAGTGACTATAGTTAGCAACCATACATTGTATATTTCAAAGTCACTAGAAAAGAAGATTGGAAATGTTCCTAACACAAAGAAATGACAAATGTTCAAGGTGATGCATATCCTAAACACCCTGATTTGATCATTACACAGTCTATACATGTATCAAACTATCACATGTACCCCATCAATATGTACAATTATGTAATAATAAAAAAAAATTTAAAAAGTAGAGTAAAAATCCTAAATGGAATACAGATAGAAACAAATAAACTAAACTTCATTTCAAATGTACAACACAGATGGATGTGGGGGTGGGAGAAGGATGAAGAGAACGATGAAGAACATTATAACCCATGTAAATTTAGAATACAGTATTTTGACAATATACACTCAGACTAAAGAAAAAACATGAACTCTAAACAGACACCATACTCATTTTTTTTATGGCCGTATCAGTTAACAATTTTGAAACTAATTTATCTGTATTCTAGGACTGAACAAATCAATACACTTACTGTAGACAGATAACTGGAGCCAGATTTCTCATTGTTGGAGAATGGACAGAAACAGAATAGACAGAACACTGGTTTTGTATCAAAATTGGAGGCATCAGTAACTCACGGTTTTTAATATACACAGATACAAGAATAGGAATATGTTTGTGTATACTGTATATATTTATACATGTAAACATAAACATTTTCTTCCTTTTGCTAAGGGAGTCTAGAGATAATGACACCTCACTAGTAATGACACCACTTGTGATCGTTAATACTGAGTGTCAACTTGATTAGATTGAAGGATATGATACAAAGTATTAATCCTGGGTGTGTCTGTGTGGGTGTTGCCAAAAAGAGATTAACATCTGAGTCAGTGGGCTGGGGAAGGCAGATCCACCCTTAATCTGGTGGGCACAATCTAATCAGCTTCCAGTAAATATAAAGCAGGCAGGAAAACATGAAGAGAGAGACGGGCCTAGCCTCCAAGCCTACATCTTTCTCCTGTGCTGGATGGTTCTCGCCCTTGAACGCTGGACTCCAAGTTCTTCAGCTTGGGACTCAGACTGGCTCTCCTTGCTCCTCAGCTTGCAGACAGCCTATTGTGGGACCTTGTGATCGTGTAAATTAATACTTAATAAACTCCCCTTTATATATTTATCCTAATAGTTCTGCCCCTCTAAGAGAACCCTAATACATCACAGTAGCAATGAGTACACATGGCACATAACGATTAATTTTTCAATATTATCTTCTACTAAAATGAAGCAGGAATCTTTCAAGAAATAGGTTGTTCCAGGGCTGTGGCAAGAAAATTACAAAACAAGCCTGGAACATCCTAACGTATCAGAAAGTAAGAAGTGCTCAATGATTGCTGGGGACACGTAAATGACACAGAATAGACCTAACTAAGCACGTGTGATTTTTTTATGACAGTGCATACGATGGTGAAATACTTGGATAAAAATGAACTGTGACCTCAATCTTAACTTCAATCAGAATGTCAACTAAGAAATACAGATTAAGTGTGATAGAATTTTTTAAAAACCCAGCCAGTGCAATAACTGTTCCAGGCAAGAATCATCAATAGATTCTAAAACTAGTCAGAGTTTCATGTAAAACACAGTACTTGCATAGTCTCAAAGTACTTCTCTGCAAGACACTTATGAATTACAAGAGAAAAATGGAACAAAGAGACACCAAGTGCTTCCTGATAGGATGCACTGGGAGAGACACAAACTTCAGTAATATTCCACCAAAAATGCAAATTCTGAATCAAATAATGAGTAAATATCAGAAAACTCTAGCTGGGTTTATTTATTTTGTTTATTTGTTTACTTATTTTGAGACGGAGTCTTGCCCAGGCTGGAGTGCAATGGCGCAATCTCAGCTCACTGCAACCTCCGCCTCCCGGGTTCAAGCAATTCTCCTGTCATAGCCTCCTGAGTAGCTGGGATTACAGGCGCATTTTGTATTTTAGTAGAGATGGGGTTTCACCATGTTGCCCAGGCTGGTCTCGAACTCCCGAACTCAGGCAATTCACCACCTCAGCTTCTCAAAGTGCTAGGATTACAGGCCGTGAGCCACCGTGCCCGGGCCCATCTGGGTTATTCTATAAAATAAATAGCATCTACTCTTCAAAAATGTCAAAGTTCTAAGAGAGTCAGAAAGACATATCAATAGTTCTACATTAGACACTAAAGAGAAGTGAAAATTAAATACGAGGGTCTGAACCCTGGACCCAAAATTTTTTAAAATAAAAGACGTTAATGGGACAATTTACAAAATTCCAATGAAGCCTCTAGATTAAACAGCAGTATGAGACAGTCTTAATTTCCTGAATTTGATGAGTATATGATGATCTCTAAAACAATGTTCATGTTTATAAGAAATATACACTGAAATATTTAGGAGTAAAATAGCATCATGTCTACAAATGATTTTCAAATGCTTCAGAAAAACTATAAATACATGTACATGTATGTATAAAACGGTAACTATGGGGAGGGAAGGAAAAGGAGAGAGTTAAAAAAGCAAGATTAGCAGTGATAAAGCAAATATGAAAAAACATTAACAAATGAGGAATTTGGGTCAAGAAGATATAAGAATTATTTGTACTATTTTTCCATCTTTTCTCTAAAATTATTTCAAAACAAAAGGTAAAATATTAAATACAAAGTTAAAATAAAGTTCTTGTAGACAAAATATGCTTGGGTCTTGCTTTTTAAACATAATCTGACAATTGGTGTTGAAATTATTCATTTACTATAGTTTCTGATATGTTTGGGTTTAAGTCTATCATATTACCATTTGTTTTCTATTTTTCCCATCTGCTTTTTATTCCTCTTGTTCTGTTTATGCCTTCTTTTAGATCAACTGAGTATTCATTTAGTATTTCATTTAATCTTCGTGACTAGTTTATTGGCTATAGTTCTTTTTTTTTAAATGATTTTAATGTTTCATGTGCGGCTCATTTCATATTACCACAGTTTAACTTCAAATAATACTATACTACTTTATATATCATCTAAGAACCTTACAACTCAATTCTTCCATGCAACCCTCCTGTCCTTTGTGCTGTTATCACACATGCAATGTATACATGTTATAAACAATCATTTTTGTTTTTAAAATGTTAGAAATTAACATTTTCTTAACCAGAAAACATTTTTTATATTTTTCCACATTTTTTGCCTTTTTGGTGGTCTTTATTCTTCATAGGATCTGTGTTTGCACCTCAAATGGTTAACTACCTTTAGCCTATAACATTTCTTAAAAGTGCCAGTCTACTGCAAATTTTCTCAGTTTTGCCTGAAAATATCATTTTTTTTTTAAGGATATTCCTGCTGGATGTAGTGTTTTAGATTAGCAATTTTTTCTTTTGGTACTTAAAAATGTCATTTCGTTGGTTTTGGGGTTGCATTTGTCCTTGATGAACAACCAGCAGTCATTCCTATCTTTTCAGCTACTATATTCAGTTTTCTTCCCTGGCTGTTTCTCTATTTATGACTGATTTTTGACAACTTGAATATTATTTGGCTTGGTGTGACTTTCTGTGTTAGTTACTCTTGCTTCAGGTTTATTAAAGTTCTTCGACAGCTACTCCCTCTCCCAATTCCTGGGAACTCACTTAGACATGTGTTAGACTGCTTGCTACTACTGTACCAGAGGTCACCAAGGGTTTATTTGTTTTTTAGTCATTTTTCTCCCTGGGCTTCAGTTTAAATTACTGCTGTCACTGTCTTCAAACTCACTAAGCTTTTCTTCTGCAATATCTAGGTTGTTCTTAATCCTATCCAGTGAAATACTCATTTCAGAAACAATATTTTTCAACTCTAGAGGCTTCATTTGTTTCTTTTTTATATTGTCCATTTTCCCTCATTATGTTCATGTCTTCCTTTAAATTGCGGAACACATAAAGTTGATGTATTAAATTCTCTGTAGGGGAACAGGCATCACCTGGCTGCCACCGGCCCTCCTCAGGATAAGCCTCTGTAGCACAAAGCCTGTAGAAAATGAGATCTGCCAATATCCTCTGGCTGTTAAACACATCCAAATAGCTCTGGAGGATACTAGAGACACCACTTCTGATGAGGTTATAAAGCATATGTGTTGATGAAATGACAAAATGCAATCTACTCTAAAAGAAAGCAGTGCTTTTGAAGAGGGTCTTATAAACAGATGCTGTAAGCCTCTCAGGGTTTAGTTGTAGGGGGTATCAAGACACCTAAGGTATATGTTAGCAGTCCATATGGTTATCAGTCTTTCATCATCATCAAAACAGTTTGCCAGGCCCAAGTCTGCAAGACCTTGATCCTAGACTTCTGAGCCTCTTTAACTGTGAGAAATAAATGTCTGTTATTTAAGCCACTCAGTCTATGTATTTTGTTATAGCATCCTGGGCTCACTAAGACATGTTTTAGTGCCTAACCCAGTCCCATACCCAATCTGCATACTAACTTGAATTAAATATTTACCCAATTCATGATCCTGGTCACACACACACACAAAATGTAAAATGTGACAGTTGTAAATTGTGTCTACAAACCTAATATTCCTGCCGTCAGTAGGTAGGGAGCTCTTTCTCCCCACCCTTATCTTGAACCTAGGCCAATCTAAGTGACTTGCTGACTAATAGCATATGGCAGCAGAAGTAATATTATGACTTCCAAGGGCAGATTAAGGTGATACAGCTTTCACTAGTTTCCTCTGGGACATTCACTCTTGGAGTCCAGCCATCATACTAGGAGGAGGCCCAAACTAGCCCATGTGAAGGCCACACAAAGAGGCCTACATATAGGCATTCTAGTTGAGAGCTCAGCTGAGGTCCCAGCTAGCAAACTAGCATCAACAAGTAATGAACATGCTTCCAGCTCCCAGCCATCAAGTCACTTCCAGCTCTGAAATCTCCCCAGCTGAGGCCCCAGATCATGGAGAAGAGACAAGCTGTCTTTGCTGTCCCCTGCCTGAATTTCTGACAGAGTTTGAGAGCATCATAAAATGGCTATTTTATGCCACTAAGTTTTAGACAGAAGTAGATAATAGATAAGTAGAGCATGAGATGAGAATATAATTATGTACTGATGTCAATTCTTCATTATACTAGGAAAATACTTAAAGCCCAAATTTTGATCACAAATGAACATCCTCATCTTCATAAATGTAGTACAGTCTAATTCCACAGCTAATTTCCTAATTGCTGGAATAAACAATCAAGGAAGAATCACAAGATAACATATATGTTTTTCTCACCATTATTTTGGCTCTAGATGTGGTTAGAGAGTTATAGGGTTCTTAGATGGTCCAGCCAAGGAGGAATCAGGCTAGACATGCAGTGGTTTGGAGACAACCCATGCCAGTGTTAAATATTTGGGCAAGATTCACAGACAGGGCAGGTCCCAATAGGGCATATAACATTAGAGAGAATGACAGAACAATGGGGAAAAAGGGCCATGTTACTGCAGAGATGAAAGAGTAAAAAGAGAAACAATAGTGAATACTAAAGAATTTTCATTATTTATGAGGTAAGAAGTTTTCATCGTCCTACTACTAGTCTGAATATTTTATATTTCTCTCTCAAAACAAAATTCTTTGTTGATGCACTCTGCATTTCGCTAGTCTGGAGACATTCATAGATGTACTTTAAACATGAAGGCCTAGGAGGAACAAATGCTTCCCTGTTCCTGCTACATCAGAATGGAAACTGCAGTGATGACAGCAAGGGTGGGGACATCTTCTGTTGCCATAGCCACTTTGGTAGCTAAGTGTCTGCTTTCGGTGGATATTAATAATTTTTAAGGATAAATTTGCCTTGCTGTCATTTAAGGAATAAATATACTGACAGAATAAAACATACTTCTAAAAACACACACTGTAAAATAACTGGGTTCTTAAATCCATGATGTGGGCTCCTTACCTGAAAGCCCTATTGACACCACTGCCAGCCTTTCAATTGTTACTAAAGGGCACTCACTAGAACAGGTACTGGTGCCTGACTAGTTGTTTCTGGCAAACAGGAAGAGCAACTATACCATTACACTGAACTTTTTAAGCTAACTTCCTTTTACATCTATGGTCCTCCAGGGAGCAATCATTAAGAGCTGGGAGTGAACACAAAATAGCTGCTGGAGGGATTGTTTTATCCAACTCAAAGAAAGCTCTCATTCACCTTTAGGCACCAGAACAGACTTTCACCACATATGGAAAGAGAATCAGCACAGTATGTCTCTTTACAGATGTGAGACGGTACCAAAAGACCAAATAATTTGGTCGTGAGGAGGCAGGAAAAGTGTCTCCAAATTCACATGCATGTACCTATTTTCCTTAACACCTGAGGTAAAACCATCCCCCTGTTATCATAGGGAAGCTGTATTTAAAAGCGGTCTCTCCGAGTCACAAGACTGGGTTTCGCAGGTCTGAGATCCTTCTCTGGGGGCCTGCGGGCAGACCCCTGGTGACTGAGGGCAGCAATGGTCAGTACATCAAAAGCAGGGATAGCCACAAGAGAAGCCACTAAGGAGATACACAGCTGATCCTCTCACAAAGCAAGGGGAGTTTCAGCTCTGAGTAACAGCCCTTCGTACACGACAGGGGAGGCACACTACACAATTGCATGACGTGCACATTCAAACTTAAACCTGGTTTCCCACACACAATACTTAGAAATAATCATATAATGTGATTTACAATTTGCTATTCCTTCTTCACCAAAAAGAGCAAGGGGAAAGAGGAGGGGAGAACCACAGGAATCTCCCAGAAGGAACCGAAAATATGTTAATTATCTTACTAAATATACTTACCTTTTCTGCTGATATGAACTGAGTCCAAGTGTTGTCTCAGTCTGTAAAAGGAATGAAATAATGATTAAAAAACTGAAGCCAAATATTTGTACTACAGACATATGGAATATCCAAAATATTCTATTTTAGCTTCAACATTCATTTTATACCCACTTGGATTTTAAGGTTAAACCTGGTCTCCAAATCACATACAATGACTAGATCAAATTGTAAACACACATGAAGTAACAGAAAGTAATGCGATGGATTTTTAAAAGTGTGCCAAACTGACACATCCTGAGAACAGCCCCTTTGACAATCACTTTGTGAGGCTGCTGTGCCTCAGACTGTTCCCTGCTCACTAACTGCTTGCCAGGTGCTGGTGGTAATGATTCCCACTGTCATGGAACTCAAGGTACAGTGGGTGGTGTGTGTGAGGGAGATAGTCATTAAAAAATACATATTTATATACTGAAATAGGATTATCAAAATATTGAAAAGGTGCTGTGAACAGGAATAAATAGTTGCCATACTTAAATACATCATGAAGGAAGGCCTGTCTGAAGAGAAAATATTTACATAAAAACCTGAAGGATTAAAAAAAGCAGTGTGGCGGTGGGATGGGTGGTGGTAGAGAAAGCAGCACATGTGAAGGCCCTCATAGAGAGCAGAGGTTGGTATGCTCAAGAAACAGATGGCAGGTCTCTCTGCTGGAGCTGGGAGAGAAGGAGAAAATGAGACTGGAGGGCTAAGCAGAGGCCAGACAATGCTCTGCCTTGTAAGGAAGTCATGGGAAGAAGTTCGGTCTACTTTAGGTTTTAAAGATAAGGAAGATAAGAAAAAGTAGGAAGTTGGAGGCAACAGCTGTAGTTCAGGTGATGAAGAAAAGGAAGTTCTTACTGATGAGAAAATGCCAACACTATAAGGAATATCGTCAGTGAACTTACCCCAAGAGGTTATCTGCTACACCAAAATGAGAAAAAACAGCAATATTTTTTCCCAATAATATAAATTATTTTGAAATAGTATTTTGGAGTTTGGAGACTGTTTATGCAGAATATGTGGCAGATGTAGAAAACTGTCTTAATTTTTTCAAGGTGTGTATTAGGTAAAGTGTAAGGGTGTCCTTAATTCTCTTTGAGATGTCTCGGCAAAATAATTTGTGTGTGGGGGGGAGGTGTATGGATAAAGCAAATACAGCAAAATGGTAATAACCGTTGAGTCTGGGTGGTAAATGAATTGGTATTGGTTGAGCTCTTCTATTTTCTGTAAAGAAAAATTTCTTTAACTTTTTATTATGAAAATTACATATATTCCCCATGCAATGGGAGAAAATATTTATAAATCAAATATCTGATGAGATTAATATCTAGAATATATCAAGAACTCCTGCAACTCAGTAACAGAAAAACCACCAAACTAAAAGGTGGGCAAAGGACTCAAACATTTCTCCAAAGAAAATACACAAATGGCCAGTAGGCACTTAAAAAGATGCTCAACATCACTAACCATTAGGGAAATGCAAATCAAAACCACAATGATACCACTTCATACCTGTTTGGATGACTACTATTTAAAATTTTTAAAAGAAAATAAGGATCTTTGGCAAGGATGTGGTGAAACTGGAACCTTTGTGCACTGTTAGTGTGAATGTTAAAATGGTGTAGCCACTATGGATAATAGTATTGTGGTTCCCCAAAAAAATTAAACATAGAATTACCATACGACCAGCAATCCCACTTCTGTTTATATACCCGAAAGAACTGAAAACAGGGGCTCAAAAAGATACTGTATGAACCCACATTCACAGCAGTATTATTCACAACTGCTAAGGGGTAGAAGCAACCCAAATGCCCATTGACATGTGAACAGATAAACAAAATGTGATTTATACATACAAGGGAATATGATCCAGTCTTAAAAAGGAAGCAAATTCTGACACATGCTATGTAAAAGCGTTCCTATTTCTCCACATCCTCTCCAGCATCTGTCGTTTCCTGACTTTTTAATGATCGCCATTCTAACTGGTGTGAGGTGGTATCTCATTGTGGTTTTGATTTGCATTTCTCTAATGACCAGTGATGATGAGCTTTTTTTCTTATGTTTGTTGGCTGCATAAATGTCATTATTTCTGAGGCCTCTGTTCTGTTCCATTGGTCTACATACCTGTTTTGGTACCCGTACCATGCTGTTTTGGTTACTACAGCCTTGTAGTATAGTTTGAAGCCAATTTCTTACAAAGTTAAACATACACCTACCATATGACCAAATCACTCCACTCCTAGATATATGCCCAAGAGAAACAAAAGCATTTGTCCATACAATGAATGGCTTGTACATAAATGTTCGTAGCAGCTTTGTTATAGCTCAATATTGGAACAGCCCAAATTTCCACCAGCCCAAACTTACATGTATCCAGGTGAACAGATACATGAATTGTGTTATAGCCGTACAATGGAATACTACTCAGCAATAAAAAGAATAAGCTATTGATACACAAAACAACACAGATTAATCTCAAAATAATTATGCTGAGTGGAACAACCCAGACCCTCAAAAAAGTACATTCTGTATGACTCCATTTATATAACGTGTTTCAAAATGTAAACTTCCTGATAGTGACAGAAAGCAGACTGGTGGTTACCTAAAGATGAGGAGCATAAAAGGATTACCAAGGGGCACAAGTAGACTTTTAAGGATGATACGTATGTCCATTATCTTGATTGTAGTAATAATTTCACAGGTACATAAATATGCCAAACTTTTTAAATTACATAATTTAAACGCATGCAGTTTATTGTATGTCATTTATACATCAATAATGGTTATAACAGAATTCTAGAGCATGTGAAGCTGTGGTCTCACATGAAGTCTACAGAAAAGGAACTCAGGAAGCGTATCACTCATGCGCACTTTCTTGAGGAGAAAAAAATTATCATGAAGACAGAATCTGACCACTGAAATTACTCATACGAAGACTCACAAATGAGGAAGCTGTCTTGTGAAAGATAAGCAGATACTCAATGCAAAGGATCTGTGGAAATAAGGTTAGAAAAGCAGAAAATAAATATTGTTTTTGAAGTATATGCCACAAAACAGAAAAATAATCATTTAACTGTAATAAACAAGAATAAAAATCTCAGAACATGCCAATATATCCTTAAGTGTTATGAGAATAAGGAAGATCAAAATAGACACTATTTTGTTTCTGAAGCAATTTGAGAAAAAAGGCATAAACATAACTTAAAAGTGTATCTGAAAATTGAGCCCCATTATCAAGAGATTAAAAACAAAACAAAAACCAATATGAATGCATAAAAAGTAGATGGAGCCCTTCCTGCCTGCCTGCCTGCCTGCCTGCCGTCCGTCCGTCCGTCCGTCCGTCCTTCCTTCCTTTCTTTCTTTCTCTTTTCTTCCCTCTGTGGCCCAGGCTGGAGTACACTCGGCTCGCTGCAGACTCCCTGCCTCCGGCTCCCATGATGCTCCTGCCCTGGCCTGCGGGCTGCCTGAGATTGCCGGCGCGCGCCACCATCCCTCCCTCGTTTTTCTCCTTTGGCTGGAGGCGCGGTTTCGCCATGTCGGCCACCCTGGTCTCCAGCTCCTGACCTCCAGTGGTCTGCCCGCCTTGGCCTCCCGAGGTGCTGGGACTGCAGACGGAGGCTCGCTCACTCGGTGCTCGGTGTTGCCCGGGCTGGAGTGCGGTGGCGTGGTCTTGGCTCGCTGCAGCCTCCGCCTCCCACTTGGCCTCCCAGGGTGCTGGGATTGCAGCCTCTGCCCGGCCACCCCGTCTGGGAAGTGAGCAGCACCTCTGCCAGGCTGCCCCGTCTGGGAAGAAGTGAGGAGCGCCTCTGCCCGGCCGCCCCGTCTGGGAAGTGAGGAGCGCCTCTGTGCGGCCGCCCCGTCTGGGAAGTGAGGAGCGCTTCTGCGCGGCCGCCCCTTCTGGGATGTGAGGAGCGCCTCTGCCCGGCCGCCCCGTCTGGGAAGTGAGGAGCGCCTCTGCCCAGCGCCCCGTCTGGGAAGTGAGGAGCGCCTCTGCCCGGCCACCCCGTCTGGGATGTGAGGAGCGCCTCTGCCCGGCCACCCATCGTCTGGGATGTGAGGAGCGCCTCTGCCCAGCTGCCCCGTCCGGGAAGTGAGGACCCCTCTGCTCGGCCGCCACCCCATCTAGGAAGTGAGGAGCGGCTCTGCCCGGCCGCCCCGTCTGGGAAGAAGTGAGGAGCCCTCCCCGCCCCGTCTGGAAGAAGTGAGGAGTGCCTCTACCCGGCCGCCCCGTCTGGGAAATGAGGAGCGCCTCTGCCCGGCCGCCCCGTCTGGGAAGTGAGGAGCTCCTCTGCGCAGCCGCCCCGTCTGGGAAGTGAGGAGCGCCTCTGCCCGGCCGCCCCGTCTGGGAAGTGAGGAGCGCCTCTGCCCGGCCGCCCCATCTGGGAAGTGAGGAGCGCCTCTGCCGGGCTGCCCCTTCTGGGAAGTGAGGAGCGCCTCTGCCTGGCCGCCCCATCTGGGATGTGGGGAGCGCCTCTGCCCGGCCGCCCTGTCTGGGAGGTCTACCACAGAGGCCAGAAGCAATGTAGGGGCTGGACATGGTGGCTCACGCCTGTAGTCCCAGTACTCTGGAAGGCCGGGGCGGGTTGATCACTTGAGGCTAGGAGTTCGAGACCAGCCTGGCCAACATGGCGAAACATATGAAAAATACAACTGACAAACCAACCAACCAACCAAGTGACCACAAAACAGGTCTACCCTGGAGTCATACTCTAATTTTTTCTATTTTCCTCCCTTTCTGATCCTTTATCCCACTTTCTTTTTCTTCCTCTTCCTTCTCCTTCTTTTTTGTCAAATAGAGGATTGAGTTATTATCATTGATCAAAAAAAAAAAAAAAGTGGATGGAAAAGATTAAACACAACTACAGTGAGACTAAATAAGATAAACTCAACTGTTTATATAAAGACAAAAGGATTGCATCAAACAACTGGAACCCAACTATAACAACTTAATACAAAATGCAGAAATGTTAAAGGCCAGAGAATGGGCAAAAATAAACACTGAATAAGGATAAAAACAGGCAAATAAGGATTACAACATTAATAACTTTACAATGTAAAGATATGTAAAAACTGTTATAATTCAACAGTGAAAAGGAAAAAAGGAAATGGGAAAACCAATGTTGTGACTGAAATGTAAGCAAAGGGCAAGAAGACAATTCACTGAAGAAAAATAAATGGCCAATAATCATATGAAAAAGATGATCAACCTCATTAGACAGTAAAGCAATCTCTAGAGGACAGGGAAATTCCATAGTTTGCCATTTGACTGGCAGGGACCTTTGAACCTCATGAATTCACATCCAGAGATAAGGGTCTATTAAGAGTAGAGCCCTAGAAAATGCCCATGCCATGCATTTTTTAAATCTTCTATCAAATATAAGACACATTGGGCAATTTCACTGAATCACAGAAACTTTAGTAATTCTTAACTCGCTGCAAATTCTCTTCACCACATCTCTTTAGAACAGACAAGATATAACAGAGGTGTTGTTTCACCTCAGGTGTTAAGGAAAATATGTATATGCATGTGAATTTGGAGACACCTTTCCTACCTCCCCACCCCCAAATTCTTTGGTCTTTCGGTACCTTCCCACCCATGCTTCTGTCATACTTAAGGACTTCAGCTTCAACCTCACTCCTCACTAGGCTGCAGATTCCAAATAATCTGAGCACAGCTTTTCTCAGAATGCACTCCCAACTCCAAATGGGGACATGCGGGAGGAAAATGGACTCTTCTCCAATCAAACAGACCAGCCTCAGCAAAAATATATGTGATATGCTTTAAAATATTATTAAATTCTTTTATAAAACGAACACATCTGATAATTTTATCCCTGTAACTCAGTGGTTCTCAACTGAGGGCAATTTTGTTTCCCTGGGGGGCACTTGGCAAAGTCCAGAAGCATTTCTCTGTGTTTGGGTTTTTATTAACACCAAAAAACATGCTGGACAAATTCTAAAAGAGTTAAAAAACTAAGAGGCATTTTTGTTTGTCGCAAATCAGGGGGCCACTAACATTAAGTGTGTAGAGTCCGGCCTGCTGCTAAACACCTGGTAATGCACAGGACACTCTTTCTTCTACCCTACAACCAATTATCTGTTCCAAAACGTAAACAGGCCAGGATTGAACATTGTACTATAACCTCAATTTTACAGAGATATCAATAATTTAGATGTTCATTTGTAATAACATCTCCTTGCATTTTAATTCAAAGTGCATTACTGTCTTAACAACTGTGTTTGTATTTCCAGTGGTCCTTGCAGTTCTTAACACACTGGAGATAAATACAGAATTCATTTTACAGATAAAGAAACTAAGCCTCTAAATGTTTTAAATTAGCAAATGGTAAGAGTTAGAACTCAAATCCTTCGATCTGGTCTAGTACTGCATTCATATAATAACATATCCTTGACAGAACTGCATATGCCTAAAACCAACTTTTAGCTTACATGAGCTGAAGTTGGCTATATTATTGCTAACAAATTTTAAGATGGCCATATTCTTATACTGCATTATTGTTAAACAGAAGATTTAATCTTGCTAGAAAAATAAAATGAAATTCACTTCAGAACGAGGTACGTGGCAGTTGTGTACACGGCATGGATGCTTAGAAATAAGACAAGGTCTGCACACCCTAGAATTTAAGCTTCTTGATGGTACAGGCAGCATATGCACACAAACCCGTGGTACCAGGAAGCCACACCAGGTGCCATGTGAGTATTACTTACATACTGGGCAGCTTTCCCCAGGGATATACCTGGGAGCCAGTTTCCTTGCAGGTGATGAGACTGTGCTTCTCTGTCACCTTTAGAGATAAAATTACATACTTCCTCCAGGACTGGGTTGGGGGAAGGTAGAGAATGAGGTCTGCTTTTGATTATGAAGATCTCAACATGTAATCCTACTTCTCATCAACCCAATCTCCCCCACAAAGTTCTCTGCAAATCATCTCATAGTGAAAATGGATGACATCTGTGAGGGAGTTTTAAGAATTTTTAATTCACAAAAGGGGTCTTTCCTGACTTTCTAATTGTTTTGCTTCCTATGCTTCTCTGTGTGTATGTATTTTTAACACGAATTTTCACTGAGATAACTGTAGATTCATATGCAGTTGTAAGAAATAGTAAAAAGAGCTATATTTTAACTCAGTTTCCCCATTGTATCATTCTGCAAACACTATGGCATAATATCACAAGCAGCACAGCGACACTGGTACATTCCGTCTGCCTTGTTCAGAAGGTCTCAGTTTTGTATGTCCTCATTTGTGTTTGTTCATCTATTTAGTTCTACACAATTTTCTCTGCTGTGTAGGTTCATGAACACCAGTCAAGACACAGAACAGTGTCAGCACCCTGAGGATCCAGTGTGTCGCTTTTATAATCACACTCATCTTCCTCCTGCCCTCCCCCACAAGCCCTGGCAACCATTCCTCTATTATTCATGACTAAAATTTTTTCATTTTAAAAAGGTCATATAAATGAAATCATGCACATGTAACCTTTTGGAGTTGGCTTTTTTCACTCAGCCTAATTCTCTGGAGACTTACCCAGGTTGCTGTGTGTGCCAACACTTCATTCTTTTTTATTGCTGAGTTGTATTCCATGGTATGAATGTATCACTGTTTAACAATACATCTACTGAAATACATCTGAGTTGTTTCCAGTTTGGGGCTATTATAAACAGAGCTGCTATGAACATTTATATACATGTTTTAGTGCAAATATAAATTTTCATTTCTTTGGGAGAACCCCCAAGAGTGCAATTAGTAGGTCAATTATAGTAACCGCATGTTTAGATTTATACAAAACTGCCAAACTGTTTTTTCCAGAGTAGCTGTATCACTCACATACCCGCTAGCAATGCATGCGTGATCCAGTTTCTCCACATCCTTGCCAGTATTTGGTGTTGTCACTGTTTTGTGTTTTGTGTTTTAATTTGCATTGCCTGGTGGCTAATGATGTTGAACAGGTTTTCATGTCCTTTTTACCATCTGTATTTCCCCTTCAGGGAAATGTGTGTTCATGTCTTTTCCGTTTCCTTTATTTTTATACTATTGAGTTTCGAGAGTTCTTTCTATATTACAGAAACTAGGTCCACTGTCAGGTATGTGACTTGCAAATATTTTCTCCTAGTCTATATTTATCTTTACATCTTCACATGGTCTTTTGCAGAGAAAAGTTTTGTTTGTTTTTGTGAGACCAGTCTGGCTCTGTTGCCCAGGCTGGAGTGCAGTGGTGTGATCATGGATCACTGCAGCCTTGATGTCCCAGGCTCAAACGATTCTCTGCTTCTGACTCCTGAGTAGCTGGGACTACAGGTGCACATCACCACACCCGGACAATTTTTTATTTATTTTATTTACTTACTTTTTATTTTACTAGAGACAAGGTCTCACTATGTTGCCTAAGCTGGTCTTAACTAAACTCCTGGGCTCAAGGGATCCTCTTCCCTTGGCCTCCCAAAGTGCTGGAATTACAGGCATGAGGTACTGCGTCTGGCCCAGAGCAAGTTTTAAATTCATCAGTCTTTCCTTTATGCATTGCACATCTGGTATTAATTCTTTGGTGTCAAGAACTCTTTTCCTAGCCCTGTAAGCTGAAGCTTTACTCCTAGTTTTATTCTCCCTAAAGGTTTTATTATACTTTTACATTAAGTCCATGATCCATTTTGAGTTAGTTTTTGTTTAAGGTGTGAGATCCTTCTATATTCAGACTTTCCATTCCATTTTAGTATTCTGTGGTATTCTTTATTCCTAGTTTTTAAGGCTGTTCCTTATTTTATTTTAATAAAATAAAATTTTGCCTCTTGCCCAGGCTGGAATGCAGTGGCGCGATCTCAATTCACTGCAACCTCTGTCTCCCGAGATCAAGTAATTCTCCTGCCTCAGCCTCCCAAGTAGCTGGGACTACAGGCATGTGCCAGCACGCCCAGATAATATTTTTAAATTTTTAGTAGAGATGGAATTTCACAATGTTGGTCAGGCTGGTCTCGAACTCCTGACCTCAAATGATCTGCCCGCCTTGGCCTCCCAAAGTGCTGGGATTATAGGCGTGGGCCACGGTACCCAGCCTTAAGGCCGTTTCTGAACCCGCTATTTATTCTTCTTTTGTACCACTTACTGTACCACAACAGAGGGCAGGAAATAGTAGTAAAGGGAGAATCAAAACGGGGATGAAGTGGGGAGCAGATATTTCTGAGAAGACTCAAAATTTAAAGTAGAAAATAAAAATCTGTGTTCAAACACCAGCTCTGCCCTCACTAGCCAAATACCCTTGGGGAAAGTCTGTAAGCAGCATTCTGCCAACTACAAGGAGCTGCAGAGCTGTTGGCCTCTGATGACGGCTTTCTAGTGTCCCACCGACTTCTCTCTTCAGCCACAGGTAATCAACCTGACATGACATGAAGTGGCTGTTTTGAGTACAAAATTAGTTGTAATATTGTAACACTGATAATGTAGAATGAGAAAATCTAGCTTTGTTTGCAGAGAGAAAAATAAAAAAAAAAAAGCACTACCTTGTAGCACATTTAGGTAGTGGGATACAAGGGTAATGACCCCTGCTATTGCAGAGTGGTTAAAAACTTAGGCTTCAGAGTCAAATGCTTGGTTTTCAATTCTAGCTTTATCACTTAATAATCATTTATTTGGTTAGGTTAAACTCTCTGCACTTTAATATGCTCACTTGTAAAATGATCATAAAATGAATACCATCTCATGTATTTAAGAATTTAGAAGAGTACCTGACACTTGTTAATACCCAATAAATATTACTTATATTTATTATTTTTTCACATTTTTCAAATTTTCTACAAGCATATATTTCTTTTATAATAGAAGTCCTTTAATTTAAAACAAAAGATGAGTACTTCTAGGCCTCCGTACAAGTCAAAATCACAGCTCCTTCTCCATTTCCTTTTTTCCCAGGAGAACATTAAAGCCCATTTCCTGTGGGGTGGGGGGAGAGGGGAGGGACAGCATTAGGAGATATACCTAATGCTAAATGACGAGTTAATGGGTGCAGCAAACCAACATGGCACATGGATACATATGTAACAAACCTGCACATTGTGCACATGTACCCTAAAACCCAAAGTATAATAATAAAAAAAAATAATAAAAAATAAAGCCCATTTCCAAGACAATTTAGAAGCTGGTAATCTATAGCCCATAAGCCAAATCCAGTCTTCTGCCAGCTTTTGCAAATAAAGCTTTATGTCCATTTCTCACATACTGTTACGGCAGCTTTCACATTACGATGACGAAAGTTGAATAGTTGTGATAGAGACCATTTGGGACACAAACCCTGAAGTAGTTAATATCTGGCCCTTTACCAAAAAAGTTTGCCAACATCTGGCTTAGATCAACAGAAATAATGCCACAATATCTTATTTCCAGAATCATTAAGTCCCTACATAAGAAAATCTGTGACCTATAAATCTAAGGCAATCTGGCATAACATCTCCTCATGAAAAACACAATGTACAGTCCCACTAGTGAACTGCAGTACAATTCTGATGCTAACCATCTGCATTAGTCTGTTCTCACACTGCTAATAAAGACATACCCAAGACTGGGTAATTAATTCATAAAGAAAAGAGGTTTAACTGACTCACAGTTCTGCAGGGCTTGGGAGGCCTCAGAAAACTAACAGTCATGGCAGAAGAGGAAGCAAACATATTCTTCTTCACATGGCAGCAGCAAGAATTGCTGAGCAAAGGGGGAAAAGCCCCTTATAAAACCACCAGATCTCATGAGAACTCACTATCACAAGAACAGCAGCATGGGAGTAACTGCCGCCATGATTCAATTACCTCCCAGCAGGTTCTAGCAAGCTTCAGTATCCAGAGTTTCATCAGGTAGGTATGGCTGATTCAATCACTGACCACCATGTGACCCAACTCACATTCCAGCTTCCCTAGAGGAGGGTGGGTTGGCTCAAAGCCCAACCCTCTAATCACATGATTGGTTTTTTTCTTTTTCTTTTTTTTTCTTGAGACGGAATCTTACTCTGTCACCGAGGCTGGAGTGCAGTGGCACGATCTCAGCTCACTACAACCTCTGCCTCCCGGGTTCAAGCAATTCTGTGTCAGCCTCCCGAGTAGCTGGGACTACAGGCGCATGCCACCATGCCTGGCTAATTTTTGTATTTTTAGTAGAGGCGGGTTTTCACCATGTTGGACAGGCTGGTCTCGAACTCCTGACCACAGGCGATCCAACGGCCTCAGCCTCCCAAAGTGTTGGGATTACAGGTGTGAGCCACTGTGCCCGGCCAACATGGTTGGTTTTTCTGACGACTAACCCCCATCTTGAGTTTTCTCATTAGGTGTAAACTCAGATGGGATCTAAAGGACTCATGAATAACAAAGACACTCTTATTATTAAGGAAATTCCAAGATTTAGAGCATCTCCAGGACCAGAGACAAAGACCAGATTACCACACAACTAGCTATAAAATCTTCTTGCCAAGAAAAACAAATGAATTTAAACCTAATCAAGACTCTAGATTTAGCTAACAGTCTACAGAAAATTCACATCGTAAGTGAATGTTAAATGACACCAAGAGGATGAAAATAACCAAACCTAGAATGTAGGAAATCCTATAGACAAATGAGCCAATTTCATTAACAACAACAACAACAACAACAACAACAACAACAAGGCGGGTGGGGGAAAAAGCATAAAGGAGACTTAGGAGACATAGCAACCAAATGCAATGTGTAGACCTTGTCTTGATCCTGCTTTGGACAAACCAAATGCAAAAAGGCATTTCTGAAGCAGTGGAAGAAAATTGAACACAGACCAACCAAGTTTGATATGATATCAAGCACTCTGGTTGTCTACTGCTGCATAATAAACCAGTCTAAGGTTTAGTGGCTTAAAACAACAATTTATTCTCACTTAATGTCTCTTTTGTGTTGCAGTTACATGTGATTTCAGGCAGCACTTATCTGAAAGTTCAAATGTGTTGGTTGTCTAAGATGGCTCATTCACATGATGGGAAAGTGATGCTGGCTGTCAACTGGGAGCTTAGCTGGGACTGCTGACCAGAAGACTACATGTGGCCTTTCCATGTGGCTTAAGTTTCTCACATCATGGTGATCAAAAGAAATGTTCCAAAACTGACAGACCCAGGTAGAAGTTGTCAAGCTTCATATGATTCAGCCTTAGTGGTACCAAAATGTTCTGCCACACTGCATTAGTCAAAATATTATTATTATTGTTCTACATACATTCATTTAGTTATCCACATGCTTAAACATTTTTAATGTTCTTTATTCCTTCGCATTTCTGAGCTTCTAAAATCATTTACCTTCAGCCTAAAGACTGTATTATTTCCTTTGGCACAAATTTTCTGGTGACAAATTCTCTCCATTCTTATCTATTTTAAAACGTCTATTTCACTTTCATTTGTAAAGGATATTTTCATTGGGTATAGAATTCTAGTTTGGCAAATTTTTTCGGTAATTTTATTATATATTATTTTTGCCTCTCATTGTTTCAGTTTATAAGTCAGCTGTCAGGCTAATTCTACTTTCTTTGAAGGTCTCTCTTTTTCTCTAGTTGCTTTTAGAATGTATCTCTTTGGCTTTGACTTTTCTTTTCTTTTTTTTTTTTGAGATGGAGTTTCACCTTTGTTGCCCAGGCCAGAGTGCAATGGCACGATCTCGGTTCACGGCAACCTCCGTTTCCCGGGTTCAAGCGATACTCCTGCCTTAGCCTCCTAAGTAGCTGGGATTACAGGCATTTGCCACCATGCCTGGCTACTTTTGTATTTTTAGTAGAGACGGGGTTTCACCATATCGGTCAGGCTTGTCTCGAACTCCTGACCTCAAGTGATCCACCCGCCTCAGCCTCCCAAAGTACTGGGATTACAGGTGTGAACTACTGCACCCAGCCTGGCTTTGATTTTCAGTATTTTTCTATGAACTGCTCAGATCTACCTACAAGGAAGAACTTGGCATTCAGTTGTGAAAAACACTGTTGGCTACCAGCCTCCACCTATAGCCTTTGTGATCAACTGTGGCATTTGAGGCAAGGCCAAGTTCTTGGGCTCCTCCCAGACAATGAGCACAGCAGGTGTACTAGGGTCTGGCCAACTCTACCCAGTGCAGGATGCTTCCAATGAGCAATCTTTGCTCCAGAGCTCTCCACTGGGTTGGCCGAGATTCTGCATCACAGTCTGAGACTCTCCTTGCCCAATCCTGCTTTCTTTAGCTTATTTTTCACAGGCAGTAGCCCTCAATCTCTCGCACTCCTAACTCTGTCTCAGGATCTTGTTGAGAACTCAAACTGACATATGATAAAGGCTATCTTGGGTAGGGGTGGCAAAGGGGGCAGTGAAGAAAAAATCGTTATCTAACCGTGAAATAATTCTGAGATGAGGAAAGTGTCGAAGAGGACTACTAAATAGCACCGTATTAACATCATACTGGCTGTAGCTAGTAAAGTTAAGGTAAGAAAAAGAAAAGGCAGAATGTGTGATAGTTGATTTTGAGTGTCAAACTGAAGAAATGTCATCAAGCTCAGATTATGATAGTTTATGGAGGCTGTTCAAAAGCATCTGGAGCTAAGTTATTAGAATCAATAAGTAATTTAGCAAGTTTTCAGGATATACAGTAAATATATTAAAAGCAACCACATTTATACATTTTATGTTGAGTTGTATGAAACTGCCACTTTTATAGATCAATAAAGGCTGGGCATCAGCAATATGCTTCAACCTAATAATCACAAAAAGAGAACATTTTGAAAAGATGTCACTTATAATACTATTAAAAAATACCAAAGCCCCAGAAATAAATCTATTGAAAGATGTTCAAGATCTTTATGCAGAATATAAAATTATGAGATAAAGAAGACCTAAATAAGTTGAAAAATACACTGTCTCAAACTGTCAGATTGAATACTGAAAATTCTGAAAGATTTCTAATTCTTGCCAAATTGATCTTCAGATTCTGAGTGACGCTAATAAAAAATCCCGATTGTGTGTGTGTGTGTGTGTAAAGCTAATTGAAAAGATACATATGGAAGGCAAAGAACTGGGAATAACCAAGACATTACTGAGGAGAATAACAAAGTGTCAGGATTTGTTCTACCAAACATCAAAACTTTAAAAACTATAGTCATTAAAACGGTGACCCTGGTATTAGGATAGACAAGCCAAAGAAATCCAATATAGTGCCCAGAAACAGGCTCATACATATATGGACACTTGATTTATGAATAAGGTGTCACTGACAAATACTAGGGAAAGAAAACATTGGCAAATAGTCAACAAAGGATGCTGAGACAATCAAATACAAGGAAGAAATAAAATCTTGATCTCACATCAATGACAAAAATTTATTCCAGACGGAATTTGAGCTAACTGTGAAAGGCAAAACGGTAAAATTCTAGAATATAGGAGAATATCTTCACGACCTTGGGATAGAAAAACATTGAACAAGACACAAAATAAAAAGTATTAACCATAATGGAAAATACTGACAGACTGAACTTCATTAAGAATTTCTGTTCACTAAAAGTCACCATTACATAAGCCAAAAGGGCAATCCATCCAGTGAGAGAAGCTATTTTCAATATATGTAACCAACAAAGAACTCATATAATGGAACTGATTTTTGTTACTGGTGTGAGCTTAGGGTTCCAGTAAAGAGCTTGTATTCAGAACTTATAAAGAACCTCTACAAAACAATGGGAAAAAAGACATGCAAACCAACAGCAAAATGGGTAAAAGACTTAACGGATGTCACAAAGGAAGAGATCCAAATGGTCAAGTAAACATGAAAAGTTGCTCAGCTTTATGAGAAATCAGGGAAACGAAAGTAAAATGGAAATTACAGATCATTAGCCATTCTCCAGAATAGAAGGAGGGAAGGAAGAAAACACTTTATAAAGTTGTTGCAGAGGAATTCCTGATGATGGGTTTGCAAACTAAAACAACCACTTTGGAAAACTATATGCCTTATCTATTAAAATTGAAGATACACATACTCTATGACAGTGGTCCCTAACCTTTCTGGTACCAGGGGACCAGTTTCATGGAAGACAATTTTTTCCACGGATGGGGGGTTAGCGGGATGGTTTCAGAATAAAACTGTTCCACCTGAAATCATCACGCACTAGTTAGATTCTCCTAAGGCACGCGCACAACCTAGATCTCTCATGTGCAGTTCACAATAGGGTTTGCACGCCTATGAGAATCTAATGCCACCGCTGATCTGACAGGAGGCAGAGCTCAGGAGGTAATGTTCACTTGTTCACCCACCACGTGCTGTGCAACCTGGTTCCTAACAGGCCACGGACCGGTATTGGTCCACGGCATGGGGGTTGGGGATCCCTACTCTATGACCCAACAACTGCATTCTAATCCCTCAGAAAAAAATCATTTGAACACATATATTATGTTCACCAAGAGACAGCATTATTCTTAATAGCAAAAAACAAGAAGCAACCAAAATACACATAAACAGCAGAAATAATACATAAATTGGGGCATATCCATACAATGCAATACTATTCAGCAATGAAAATGAAGTAACTACAGCTACACTCAACACATAATGCTGTGAATCTTAGAAACATAATACTGAGAAAAAGGAGCCAGAAAAAAAAAATACAAACTGTATGAACTTCAAAAAATATGTGACCCTGTAGTATTTAGAGATATACACTCAGATGTTAAAATTACAGGGAAAGGCAATTATTATAAAATTCAGGAAAATGGCTAACTTTATGGGTAGTAACTAGGAGAGAGCATGAGGGGAAACTTTGGAGGGTACTGGCCTGTTTTTAGTTTTTAATCTGGGTGGTGGTTACACAGGTGGTTTGCCTTGCATTCCCTCCCCAAATTTAAGCATCTATATGTAAATTATATCTCACAATAAACACTTTAAAGAAAAAAAATAAATGAATCAAAATCGTATACTCTTTGGAAGAAGGCTCAATATAGGTTCTCTAATTAAGTGGCTAGAATTCCATTTATAAAACATGGCTTTTGCTGGGCACGGTGGCTCACACCTGTAATCCCAGCATTTTGGGAGGCCAAAGCAGGTGGATCACTTGGGGTCAGGAGTTCGAGACCAACCTGGCCAACATGGTGAAACTCTATCTCTACTAAAACTACAAAAGTTAGCTGGGTGTTGTGGCACACGCCTGTAAGCCTGGTGGCTGAGGCAAGAGAACTGCTGGAACCCAGGAGGCAGAGGCTGCAATGAGCTGATACTGCCCACTGCACTCCAGCCTGGGTGACTCAGCGAGACTCCATCTCAAAAAAAGTAAATAAATAAAAATAAAATAAAATAAAATAGGACTTCATGTTTTAAAAGACAAAGTTCTGCCAGGCATAGTGGCTCAGGTCTATAATCCTAGCATTTTGGGAGGCTGAGATGGGAGGACCACTTGAGCCCAGGAGTTTGAGACCAGCTTGGGCAACACAGTGAGACTCTACCTCTATAAAAAATTAATAATTAGCCAGATGTGGTGGCATGTGCCTGTAGTCCCTGCTACTTGAGAGGCTGAGGGCGGAGGGTCACTTGAGCCTGGAAGGTTGAGACAACAGTGAGCCATGATTGTGCCACTGGCCTCCAGAATGGGTAACAGAGCAAGACACTTCCTTTAAAAAAAAAAAAAAAAAAAAAAAGACAAAATTCTGTTTGTGTTTTCAACTCACAAACATTCTAGAGCTTGCTTTCCAAAATTTTAAAATTCTGTTTACTATTCTGGCAGGATAGTGAAAAAAAATACAGAGCTAGCTTTTTTCCTGAGCTTTATCTTCATATAAAAAAGTTAGATTAGGCCAGGAGCGGTGGCTCACACCTGTAATCCCCGCACTTGGGGAGGCCGAGACGGGTGGATCACGAGGTCAGGAGATCGAGACCATCCTGGCTAACACAGTGAAACCCTGTCTCTACTAAAAATACAAAAAATTAGTCGGGCGTGGTAGCGGGTGCCTGTAGTCCCAGCTACTCAGGAGGCTGAGGCAGGAGAATGGCATGAACCCGGGAGGCAGAGCTTGCAGTGAGCCAAGATTGTGCCACTGCACTCCAGCCTGGGTGACAGAGTGAGACCCCATCTCAAAAAAAAAAAAAAAAAAAAAGTTAGATTAGAGGCCGAGCATGGTGACTCACATCTGTAATCCCTGCACTTTGGGAGACCAAGGCGAGAAGATGGCTTGAGGCTAGGAATTCAAGGCCAGTCTGGGCAACATACACCTCTGTCTCTATAAAAACTACAAGAGAGTAGATGGGTATGTTGGCGTGTGCCTGTAGTCCCAGCTACTCTGGAGTCTGAGGCGGGAGGTTCACTTGGGCCCGGGAGGTCAAGGTTGCAGTGAGCTGTCACTGCGCCACTGCACACCAGCCTGAGACATAGAGACATAGAGACACCAGCCTGAGACATAGAGACAGACTGAGACCCTGTCTC
Organism: Nomascus leucogenys; assembly: GCF_006542625.1. Lineage (NCBI taxonomy): Eukaryota > Metazoa > Chordata > Mammalia > Primates > Hylobatidae > Nomascus > Nomascus leucogenys. The sequence goes on from NC_044394.1 coordinate 47,940,696, forward strand.
TATGACCTGTGTGGTCAGTCAGCCGTGGAGCTCTGTATGCTGGCCAAGCTCTGATGTGCTCTCTGGACCTCCAAGGTCAGGACGTGGGGGTCCACTGGCCCTGTGGGGACAGTCATGCATTCTTTACCCCAGCTCAGCCACCATCTCCCTGCCTGTGGTACACCTGGCCCCTGTCCCCACCACATCCCACCACCTGTACAATGGGACACTTGGGTACTGTGCCATCAGTTGCTGGTGAGGCCCAGGTGAGTTTGTTCCTGTAATGCCCTTAGGAAATTACCTGTCACCAGAAATCTTTAAAGCTCTCAAGGTGATTCCAATGCAGAGCTGGGGCTGCAATGCTCCAGGTTTGGAGGACTTTGGCCAAGGGCGTGAACCTCTTAGAGGAGGAATGGCTGGGCAATAATGGGGGCTTTGCCCACCAGTTTAGCTCAGGACTCTCAACCCCCTCTTTTAAAATAAGGTGCAAAATAAATTTAAGGGACTTGAACTCAGGGAACACTTTTTTGTAGTTGTTGAGACAGGATCTCACTCTGCTGCCCAGGCTGGAGTACAGTGGCACAATCACAGCTCACTGCAGTCTCGACCTCCCAGGCTCAAGCGATCTTCCTGCCTCAGCCACCAGAGTAGCTGGGACCACAGGTGTGTGCCAACACACCTGGCTAATTTTTTGTATTTTTTTATAGAGACAAGGTTTCCCTGTATTTCGCAGGCTGGTCTTTTTTTTTTTTTTTTTGAGGCGGAGTCTCGCTCTGCCGCCCAGGCTGGAGTGCAGTGGCGTGATCTCGGCTCACTGCAAGCTCCGCCTCCCGGGTTCACGCCATTCTCCTGCCTCAGCCTCTCCGAGTAGCTGGGACTACAGGCGCCCGCCACCACGCCCGGCTGATTTTTTAAATATTTTTGGTAGAGACAGGGTTTCACCGTGGTCTCGATCTCCTGACCTCGTGATCCGCCCGCCTCGGCTTCCCAAAGTGCTGGGATTACAAGCATGAGCCACCGCGCCCGGCCTCGCAGGCTGGTCTTGAGCGATCGACCCGGCTCAGCCTCCCAAGGTGTTGGGATTACAGGCGTGAACCACTGCGTCCACCCCTGCCTCTATTTTTTTTAAAAAGAAAGTTAGATTAGGAAGCAGATTCAGGTTTATTAAATTATGCTTGTAAATGAAAGAATCTTTTGCTATTCCATTTTATAATCTTTCAAAGGAACAGGTTAGAAGAGCCAACCATTCTGATCAGTTAGGATGGGAATGATGGTTTGAGATATCTGACCAGGGCATCCTGTGGTTATAGCCTTAACGTGGATTTCTTCTGTTGAGATGCAGATTCCTCAGAGTCCGTGTCATCTTAGGAACGGTCTGATCTTTATGTATTCTGGATCCTAAATCTTAGTCCAGCCAAACAGGAATGACAATGGCCAAAGCATTAACTATAGAAAACATGACCTATGGGGGTTATAATTTATATTCATAACAAGTGCGAACCCATGGAATATCTGAGAGCACTGCCACATGCATCATGTCGTGGAGAGTTTTGAAATTAGACGTGGTGAGTATGGTACTTACTGGATACTGGATTCCTGCTCTAGCAATTGAGTACTACAGAATAAGTTATTTAACTTCCATAAACCTAATTTTCCTTATCTAAAAATAAAGAAAACAAGTCTAATCTTTTTGGCAATTTTTAAAATTTATTTTTTACTGATTTCTTATCAGTTGATTTTTGAGGATTAAAAAAATTACTATGAGTTGGTCAGGTGCGGTGGCTCACATCTGTAATCCTAGCACTTTGGGAGGCCAAGGTGGGCGGATCATGAGGTCAGGAGATTGAGACCATCCTGGCTAACGTGGTGAAACCCCGTCTGTACTAAAAATACAAAAAAAATTAGCTGGGCATGGTGGTGGGCGCCTGCAGTCCCAGCTACTTGGGAGGCCTAGGCAGGAGAATGGTGTGAACCCGGGAGGCAGAGCTTGTGGTGAGCCGAGATCGCGCTGCTGCACTCCAGCCTGGGTGACAGTGCGAGACCCCGTCTCAAAAAGAAAAAAAAAAAAAAAAAAATTACTATGAGCCAAGCCACATGAATGTACATGAATTCCAGATCTAAGAAGGAATGTTCTTGGGCAAAATTCACATTTTAAATAATGTAAAACAAGGTTGTTGCTTTGACACTCTCCCTGCTTTAGCTTAAATTTAAATTAGAGAAAGGATATATATATTCTGCCATAGAAATGCTACATGTACATTTTTCTGTTCTAATCATAGCATAAGAAACCAGGAGTTATTTAAAATCGTTAAACCTATTGGTAAATTATAGACAGAAAAAGATAACATTATGTCAAAATAAAAATTGTTTCTGAGAAACACTCTTCAACATTACAATGAACAATTTTACATCTATTCAAAAGGGTCTTACATTCAGCTATTTAGGGGTCATATACTATATTATATAGCATCTCAATATTAGACATTCTGTAGGAGTCTTAGGTTTCTTTGTGGCTTAAGTAACCAATTGATACTACTTGCCCTCAACGTTTTTCTAGACCAAAATTACCTTTGCCACAGAATTCTGAGGTCTCACCCAAGCTCCTGTCCAAGTATCTGAGCAGATCCAAAGACTAATAGTGAATCACATCCCAGTTCACAAGCTTTTCCATAGCTAACTCCATCTAGATACAGATTAACAGCCTCCCTCAGCAAAAATACAAATCACACTCCAGAATTTTTAGAATGGATTATCAACCTGCAACCTAGATGTCCAGTTCCTAAAAGACACAAATCCTTCCTCAATCAATAGAGCAACCACACTTAGGGAATTTTCCAGAAATTCAGTCCTGATTTGCCTGCCATCCAGATCCTGTAAACAACCACCTAAAGGGAGATATTTAAAACATTTGTTCCCATAGGTTCTCCAAGTTCTCATCTTGAAACAGATTAAAGAACTAGAAAAAAGAGACTTAAGATCATTTTTTAGTAGGAAGGCTTTATAAAATTAGAGCTCATTATGTTCAGTTTTTATTCAGTTTTAAAGTATACAAAGCTGACTCTAGGCAAATACTATGCAACCACTGTCTATTACATTTCTCAACACCTCTTACGTAAAGATAAGAATGATAAATTTATTAAAAAATTTAGAAGGAAGAGAAGTTTGTCTTCCAAAAGACTTACTAGCTTCATTGCCAGAGAGAAAGATTCTTAAAATCTATCACTTTTTTTCTTGCTCTCTTCATCTGGCTTAATGTATAAAATGTAATCTAAATGTATGCTAAAATGCAAGTAAAAATCTTGTTCCATGTCCCTAGTATAATTATTTTCTCTATTGTCTTGACTTAATTTTAATTTTTACTTTCTTGCCTTTATTATAAACTACGGGAAATATTTTTCCAAAATTATTTAGGTCACTTAGTTATAAATAAATTAAAAATACTACAGGTAGTACTAAGTAATAAAGAGACTAACAATCACATCTGGAAGGAGAATACTGGGATTCTCGTGACAGTCCCAGTACCACAAAGTCACGGAATCTTGATCACCTTTCCTAATCTAAGCATTGTTTTCCCTTGAATATAAAACTAATTAAAAAATTATCAGTCATGCTAGCAAACAGCATGTTACTTGAAAAACAAATGTTATCATTACAAAGTCATTAAGGACAAGCACAGAATATGATAAAAGTTTGTAAGAAAGGAGAAAACACCTAGCCATAAGAAATCAGAGGGTTAGTTAAGATGGCATTTACTTTCTCTTTCAGCTCTGAAATTCTCATTTTTAGCTGGGAAGCCTGAAATAGGCTTCATGGTGATATCTGAACTAGGTCTGAAAGGAAGGACAAGATATTTATTGGATTACACTTTCAAATTTTATGTATATTTAATGATGTGACTTAGGATAGCAAGTAGAAGTACAGTATAGGTAAAATCTATAGTACTTATTCTCTCTAGAGAGGTTCTCTTCTAGATAAATATTTTGAGATCCTCCATCTGAATTCATACTCAGAGAACCCCTGCTCCTGATCTGAAGAGAACCCCAGGTCCTGATCTGACCCCTTCCCCTCAGATCCACAGGCACAAACACTTGCCACAGACTGATGATGTACTTATTTACAAGGTTTTAATACCACAATGAGTTTGCATTTTAAAGAAATATTTAATATAAAAGATAACTCATGTAACTACAGAGGTTTTTATATTACTAAAGACTACTGACCTATCATCAAAGCTCATAAAATATAAATATATTTCAGATAAACCAATTACATTTTTAAATGAAAAATAATAACCAGATATTATTCAAGGCTTAACAATAACTTTTCTACTTAAAAAAAAATTACCTGTAGTAGCCCTCCATCATCAAAACGCAGTACTTCTATTATGCTCTCTGACTGAATTAATGCTGTGAAGAAAACAGAACATACCATCACTTACAGGAACATAAATTTGATTTTCATAACATCTTTGACCTTAAAGTTAGTTAATACAATTTTATATTTAAAAATGGACTGCTTAATGGTGATGGTTAAAAAGAAAAATATGACTAATACTTCAGAATTTTACAAACTAAGAAATACTTTAAAATAAAACAAATAACAAAGTAACTTCAACAACCTACAGGCTATATGCATCAACTTCAAAATATCCATTACTGTTATATTATGAGAAAGCACAAAATAGTCAAATTCAACAAGATGCAACTAATTATTTTCCCTGATAGATTAACTGAAAATATCAAAAGCATACAGAAAAGATCACTACAGTATTATATTTCCCCCAAGAAATGATCAGCTGAAATTCGGTATCATCTGCTCTTTTGTAGTGATGATATGACCTGGGATCAACAGTCAAAGGGATTTGGTGAGGAAGTGGGCAGGGAAAATAGCAAAAGATTATTCTGGTCCAAGAAAGAGCAATGCAAAGGTAATATATTTAAAAGCTAACATAGTTATACCATACAATCTGGCGATCATGCTCCTAGTATTTACTGAACTGATTTGAAACCTTACATACAAAAATCTACATACAATCCCTTAAAGCAACTTTATTCATAATCACCAAAATCTGGGCATAGTCAAGATGGCCATCGAAGGTGAACAGACAAACTGTGGTATATCTATACAATGGAATATTACTAAAAGAAAAGGCCACATACTGTATGCTTCCAAGTACATGACATTCTGGAAAAGGCACAATTACGGAGATAGTAAAAAGATCAGTGGTTGCTAGGAGATTGGGGGAGATGGGAAAGGTTGAATAAGTGAAGCACAAATATATTTTAGGGTGGTAAAACCATTCTTTATCAAATTGTAATGATGGACACAGGACATGATGCATTTGTCAAAATAACACTTCACAGCACCAAAAGTGAATCTAAATGTATGCAAATTTTAAAAATAATTTAGGAGACTGGGAGGCTCCAGGATGGAATGCATAATATGACAAAACAATTTAACTGTATTACAAATGAATGAATCAACCTTACTGAAGTGGGGGGAGAGGGGAGAGTGCTCACCTAAGTAATTCTGGAAATGAGTAGAATATGTAAGACTAAAGGCAAAAGAAACCATACATATGCAATGTATTCTAGTTGATAATGCTTTTTCCCACAGGAGTTTGGGTTAACCATTCTGATGCCACTATACATGTACACTGAAATCGAACAATTAAGAACACAGATGGTGGATACTGGGAGCCAGGTGTCTCACTGTTGGAATAGCAATTTATACAGAAACAAGGGCGGGGGGAGGCCAAAATGATCCAGGTGGTAATGGTTGAGAGTCGGTGATATCAGTATGAATTCATGTTTAGTGAAACATATAGATCATTACATACATATAAGAATATTTATAGATGTTTATATTCATAGGTTAGTATACATACATGTATTTCCTTGCTCTGTCAACTCTAAGGGCCTAAAGCAATGACATGCCAATAGCAAAGAACACACCTGGAACTCAGATCTTGTGTTCTAATATTATTTTCCAATAAAAGAAACCAGGGCTTCCTGGAGCAATGGCTGATTTGAGGACAGGGGCAGGAAATACACGAGATGAGAATGGAGCATCCTATAGTGCCGGAAAATAAAAAACAGAGAAAACCACCCAAATCCTGCACTGATGGGGATAGAGAAAGGAAGGTAAGAATCAACAGAAAGAGCTCCCAAATGACCAAAGCTGAAACAATCTGAGCAACAAAATGAAGTAGTACTAGATGTAGCCCAAAGTATAAAATAAATATCCATAAACCCATACTGCTATAAATTGCCGAATAAATGGGAGAAAAGGGACAAATTTCACATGCAGAATTTCAACTATGTGATACTTCATTTGGCTTAATATGGAATTCACTGACTCCCATTTGTTGGTCTTTTGGAATTCAGGGAAGACACTCACTGTCCCACATATGTACCTGGCTGTTGTGGTATGACAAAAGTGGACAGTCAAGCAGCAGAATAAGATACTAGTTAATTAGATTACATTACCTCGTTGGATGTTTTTTCTGCCTGCCAAGCATCCTTTTCTCCTTAGTCTAGTAGTCACATCCTGATTTTATTTTGGGAAAACTCCTGTCCTCCATTTCCCGTGTTTCTCTTCAATGACAGTGCCAACCTGCTCCACTTCTATTCATCCCCTACCAGTCTGTGGCATATAGAGAATATTCAATAAATACTGAAAGCATGAATGATGTCCCACCTTTTTGCTCAGGTACAATAAGCACTGGCATTTGTACTTACTGATGCAAATGACCTTTTTCTGGTTATGTTATCTCTAGTCCTGGCTTATAGTGGAATTTCAATATCAAGATCAGAGCTAATGGCTCCAACAGAATTACTGACACAGTGTACTTAGAATGTCTCTAAGTAAAGTGCTAAACTCGTTAGAAGAAAGGACTATGAATATAAAAGGCTCTGCTCAGCTCACCCATCCCATTCCTCACCTGTTCCCCCCATTTTTTAACACAAACTGAAATTTCACAGGATCCAGAGAATTTTTTGGTTATTCCCTACTGAAGACAAATTTATTGACATAAGAATACAATGAACTAACAAGAAATAACTGAACAGCCAGATGCTCGCAATATAGAAGACATAAAGTCAGGGCCTCTAATTAGAAGCTTTATGTCTAATTGGCAGAGGAAACCAACAAGAAACAACTGGAAGCAAGCTATAGGTGGCTGCTATTAGAGCTCCAATAGAACGACCACTGAATGAGTTCCCACCATCGAGCCACAAGAAATACTGATCTAACTGAAGAGAACTACATAAAGGCAGTAGTTTAGGTATACTGCTTTTTAAATTAGAAGCTTCAAAAATATATAAAAATTCTATTGTGAATTATGAATTCATATTTTTAAAAGTATAAGTTATGTTAAAAATATGAATGTTAGTTAAAAAAATTAATAGCAGCTGATTACAAAGTCTCAAAAGGAAAATACTATGTTACACATCGCTGGCTTTCCTTAAAAGATGTAGAGATAAATAGAATTGAACTCTGGCATAAAACAAATTAACATATTTTGCTTTAAACAGCCAATTATAATACCTTTCAATTATATGCCTAAAAAAAAGAACACTAGATATAGACTTAATCATTTCACATGCAAAGTTATTAAGCTATAAAATGTAACAAAAGTAAGTCATCACATCTCCATATTCAAAACCACAACTAGTAACAGCTTCCTCTCCCAAAAATATTTCCCCTAATTGTATGCTGTTAATGAATCCCAAACTTTCCTGATGTTCCCTAGTTCAAGCATCAAACAAATGTAATTGAAATAAAAATAAACTAATAATTACTGATCACTGTTGTTAAAATTCAAACTAACCCTATGATCTCCCTTCCCTCCCCTCCCCTCCCCTCCTTTCCCTTCCTTTCCTTTCTTTTCCTCTTCCCTTTCCCCTTCCCTTCCCTTCCCTTCCCTTCTCTTCTCTTTTCTTTTCTTTTCTTTTCTTTTTTCTTTTCTTCCCTCTGTGGCCCAGGCTGGAATCTAGTCGGCTCGCTGCAGACTCCCTGCCTCCGGCTCCCCTGATTCTCCTGCCCCGGCCTGCGGGCTGCCTGGGATTGCCGGCGCGCGCCACCACCGCTGCCTGCTTTTTCTCCTTTGGCTGGAGGCGCGGTTTCGCCATGTTGGCCAGGCTGGTCTCCAGCTCCTGACCCCGAGTGCTCTGCCCGCCTCGGCCTCCCGAGGTGCTGGGACTGCAGAGGGAGTCTCGCTCACTCAGTGCTCGGTGTTGCCTGGGCTGGAGTGCGGTGGCGTGGTGTTGGCTCGCTGCAGCCTCCGCCTCCCAGCCGCCTGCCTTGGCCTCCCAGGGTGCTGGGATTGCAGCCCCTGCCCGGCCGCCGCCCCGTCTGGGAGGTGGGGAGCGTCTCTGCCCGGCCGCCCCGTCTGGGAAGTGAGGAGCGCCTCTGCCCGGCCACCCATCCTCTGGGAAGTAAGGAGCGCCTCTGCCCGGCCACCCATCGTCTGGGAAGTGAGGAGCGCCTCTGCCTGGCCACCCATCGTCTGGGAAGTGAGGAGCGCCTCTGCCCGGCCGCTCCGTCTGGGAAGTGAGGAGCGCCTCTGCCCGGCCGCCCCATCTGGGAAGAAGTGAGGAGCGCCTCTGGCCGGTGCCCCGTCTGGGAAGTGAGGAGCGCCTCTGCCCGGCCGCCCCGTCTGGGAAGTGAGGAGCGCCTCTGCCCGGCCACCCCGTCTGCGAAGTGAGGAGCGCCTCTGCCCGGCCGCCCATCGTCTGGGAAGTGAGGAGCGCCTCTGCCTGGCCGCCCCGTCTGGGAAGTGAGGAGCGCCTCTGCCAGGCCTCCCCATCTGGGAAGTGAGGAGCGCCTCTGCCCAGCCACCCATCGTCTGGAAAGTGAGGAGCGCCTCTGCCTGGCCGCCCCGTCTGGGAGGAAGTGAGGAGCGCCTCTGCCCGGCCGCCCCGTCTGGGAAGAAGTGAGGAGCGCCTCTGCCCCGCCGCCCCATCTGGGAAGTGAGGAGGCCTCTGTCCGGCGCCCCGTCTGGGAAGAAGTGAGGACAGCTTCTGCCCGGCCGCCCCGTCTGGGAAGTGAAGAGCACCTCTGCCTGGCTGCCCCATCTGGTAAGTGAGGAAGCCTCTGCCCGGCCGCCCCGTCTGGGAAGAAGTGAGGAGCGCCTCTGCCCGGCCACCCCGTCTGGGAAGAAGTGAGGAGCGCCTCTGCCTGGCCACCCCTCTGGGAAGTGAGGAGCGCCTCTGCCGGCCACCCATCGTCTGGGAAGTGAGGAGCGCCTCTGCCCGGCCACCCATCGTCTGGGAAGTGAGGAGCGCGTCTGCCCGGCTGCCCCGTCTGGGAAGTGAGGAGCGCCTCTGCCCGGCCGCCCCGTCTGGGAAGAAGTGAGGAGCGCCTCTGCCCGGCCACCCTGTGTGGGAAGAAGTGAGGAGCGTCTCTGCCCGGCCACCCCGTCTGGGAAGTGAGGAGCGCCTCTGCCCGGCCGCCCCGTCTGGGATGTGGGGAGCACCTCCGCCCGGCCGCCCCGTCTGGGAGGTCTACCACGGAGGCCAGAAGCAATGTGGGCGCTGGACGTGGTGGCTCACGCCTGTAGTCCCAGCACTCTGGGAGGCCGGGGCGGGTTGATCACTTGAGGCTAGGAGTTCGAGACCAGCCTGGCCAACATGGCGAAACTATGAAAAATACAACAGACAAACCAACCAACCAACCCAGTGACAACAAAACAGGTCTACCCTGGAGTCATACTCTAATTTTTTCTATTTTCCTCCCTTTCTGATCCTTTATCCCACTTGCTTTTTCTTCCTCTTCCTTCTCCTTCTTCTTTGTCAAATAGAGGATTGAGTTATTATCATTGATCCATATAAAGTCCCTCTCTCATTTATTTTCTTTAATTCCCACTCCCCATTTCTATTCCCCGTCTTCCCATGTGCAACCTTCCTAATATGTTTGATACGCATCTTTTTGTTTGTATGTATTTTTAGAAAATGTTTATTGTTTTGTGTGCAAAAAAAATTAATAATAAAAAAACAACAAACTAACCCTATGACACAGACATTATGATCCCATTTTAAGGTAAAGAAATAGACACAGTGAGATACACTCAGCAAGAAAGTGGCTAGAGAAAAGTATGAATTTTGGCAATGTGAATCTGTGCTTCTAAACCCATCCCTATTTACTTTCAAAATAAATTTTACAGAATGCTCATGACTAACAGCACCTTTTAGCAACCAAATTTTTTTAATTGGGCATATATTTCTGACAGTAAGTGAGGAAAGGAAGATTTATAAAGGAAAGGAAGGGATTTACATTTCTGGCTTTTATGATTCTACTCACATTTACTCTGAAGCTGGACTCAGTAAGATCTACTTTAAGCTCCTCACACCGACCCACATCTCTAAGCTCTCTGTGAGTAACAAAGCCATTTATAATCAGTGTAAAAATGTCAATGTGTCAGTTGTTTCAAAATAGGAACACTTGCTTTCAAAACAGAAGTTCACAAACTGTTTACTTCCCTATTTCATTTAGTTAAGATTAAAAATATCTTTCACTTTAAAGACAAATCTTTGTCTACTAAGTTTTTGTTTTTTAGGTGAAGATATTTTCTGAATATTACAACTGATGAATAAATATAATTTGTGATTTTAATACATCTAAAATAACTCATGAAAAAAATGCTATAAATAACTAGCAGAAAAATATATGCCATATTGTCGGGGGTGGTATCAGGCATTAGGAACCTAGGTTGTCATTGCACATCTTTACCTTCTAGCCTTCACAGTCTCCTAACCCACAAAAGGAGAAGGCTGGACTAGTCACATCGGTGATTTTTAAACTTTCTTCTACAAAAACCAGGAAGAGAAGAAAGGGCCACACAGGCAGGCCTCAGGAGGCTCCCCAAAGCTGTGTTACAGAGCCACCTTGCCTAGCATGCTGTTGTTATGGCTGGCGTCGTCTTCTCCTTCAAGTCTCAGGCTTGACTCCACTCACAGTGTGGCCCTCCTTGGCTTCTCAGAGCAGCCTGGTTATCCTCTATTATATTCCATATCTTAACTCTTATCACAATCTGTAAAAGTTCCTGGTTTGCTTGTCAATAATCTGTGCCTAGCAGCAAGTCTGAAAAACGTAAGAGAAGAAATTCTGGTTACGATAATGACATTGTGCTTGAGCCCAGGGGGCAGAGGTTGCAGTGGGCTGAGACAGTGCCACTGCACTCCAGCTTGGGTGACAGAACAAGACCCTGTCTTTAAAAAAAAAAAAAAAAAAAAAAAGACACTGCTATTTTAGAATTCAACATTGTTAAAGACATCAATATCTCTTTTATAGTTACACTTGCTCAATATTTTGTTTCAACAAAGGGTTCAATAGCAATTTTAAAACATCCTAGACTAGGTCCATATGGGTCCCTTCGAGCTTAAAGACATTTTATGATCAAAGCTTTGTTTCTTCCCTCATTAGTTTTATTATCTGAAAAATGTAATGTATACCTGTCTTCTTGCCACATTAAAAGTACAAGGAAACTCATATAAGCCATGTTTTAATTTTATCAAGACCATTCAATATCATCAACTTCCTAAAGAAGCTATGCCCATGTTGTTTACTAAAACTCAAAATATAATCCTATGTAATTCAGATGTGCAGGATATACACCATACATCTAAAAAGATGAGCCAGAAAGGTTTTTCAGAATTAATTTTATAGCTAAAGACAAAATACCATAATTAATTTTCATCTTATCCTAAGGTATCTAAGTCATCTAAAAAGATCTGTAAACTTCAGTTATAAAATGTAGAACTAATGCTCAAGAACCACCAACTACTCTTAGCAGCTTCAGTATCAGAAAATCACTAAAACTCTGAAGCTCACACTGCAAATGCTCTAAAAACTAAGCTATTATTGGAACTACAGCCCAAAACAGTAGGCCCTAGTCAGGACCTATATGATAAACCTAAATAGGCTGACTGCTAAAGTATTTAAATGCAGTCATGTACCACGTAATGTTTTGGTGAACGAGGCACTGCATATATGATGGTGGCTCCGTAAGATTATAATACTGTATTTACTGTACCCTTTTCTATGTTTAGATACACGAAAACTTGCCATTGTGTTACAACTGCCTACAGTATTCAGTATAGTAACATGTTGTACAGGCTTGCAGTCTAGGAGCAATAGGCTCTATCATATACCTTAGGTATGTAGTAGGCTATACCACCTAGGTTTGTGTAGGTACACTCTATGTTAGTACAATGATTAAATGGCCCAACACCACTTAGGAGGTTTTCCACATTGAGTGATGCATGACTACAGTACCCAAAATCTCCAAACAGAAACACCAAGTATCCATCACAGATGAATGGATCAACATGGCAGTTACATAATGAAATATTATTCAGCCATAAAAAGAATGAAATTCTGATATATGCTACAACATGGATGGACCTGGAAAATATTATACTAAGTGAAATAAGCTAGACAAAAAAGGGCAAATACTGTGCTCCTACTCACATGAAAAATCTAGAACAAGCAAATTCACGGGGACAGAAAGTAGATTAGAGGTTACTGGACAACAGGGTAGGGGGAAGTGAGGAGTTGTGGCTTAATGGTTACTGAGTCTCTAGGGTAATGAAAAAAGAATGGTGGTGTTTGTATAACATTGTGATTAATGCTACTGAATTGTACACTTAAAATAGTTATAAATGGTAAGTTTTATGCTACATACATGTTATTTTAAAAACTACAACTCATTAACTTAGACAAAAAAAAATATTACAAATTGAACCCAGCATTGTATAAAATTATGCGTCATGACCAAGTGACTTTTATTCACGGTTGTGCAAGACTCACACAAAATTAAAAAACTGATCATTGTAATTCACCCCATCAACAGGCTAAAGAGGAAAAACACATGATCGTATCAACTGACACAGAAAAAGTATTTGACAAAACCCAACACCTCTTCATGATAAAAACTCTCAAGAAGATAGGAGAAATGTAGAACTACCTCCATCTCAACCTCTAGGTAATATCCTTCTTACTGGTAAAAGACTGAATATATAGGCCCTGAGACTGGGAACATGTCAAGGATGTGGCTCTCACTCTATTCAACATGTGCTAGAAGTTCTGGCCACTTTAACAAGGCAAGGAAAAAAAAAGACGAACACACTGGAAAGGAAATAAAGCTCCCTAATTGCAGGCTACATACTTGTTTATGTAAAAACCCCAAGGACTCAAAAAGAAAAGTCCTTCTTAAAGGTAATAAGTACCTATAGCAAAGTTGCAGAATACAAGGTCTAAATCCTGAAATCCAGTACATTTCTATATACTAACAATGAATATGCAAAAATCAACATTAAAATGCCATTTACAACGCCATTTACAACGACTCCAAATAAAATGAAGTACTTCAGATATAAATCTAAGAAAGCATGCATAGGATATATGTACCAAAATATACAAAATGCTGATGAAAGAAATCAAAGAAGACCTACATAAACAAGAAGACACACTATATTCATGGATTAAAAGACTCAAAATGTAAAGATGTTAATTCTTCACAAATTGATCTGTGGGTTTAATGTAAACCCTATAAAAATCCCAGGATAATTTTTTGTTGACAAACTTATACAAAAAATTAGGAACAAACCCTACAATTGCTAAGAACAATCTTCAAAAATAAGAATAAAGTGAGAGGAATCACTCCACCAGACATTATGTCTTACTGCATAACTTCAGTAACCAAGGCAGTGTGATATCGGCAGAGGAACAGACACATAAATCACTTGCAGAGAGTAGAACACCTAGAAACGGAACCATATATGCCTCACTGGTTTTGACAAAACTGCAAAAGCAATTCATTGGAAGAACAGCTTTTCCAACAAATAGCACAGAAGCAATGAGACATCTATAGGCCAAAACAATATTTTTTTTTTTTAAAGAACCCTGACCTAATCCTTACAACTTATACAAAAATTAACTCAAAATACATCACTGCTCTAAATTTAAAATGTAAAACTATACAACTTTTTAAAAAGGATAGAGGAGAAGATCTTCAGGATCCAAGGTTTGGCAGTGTTCCTAGAGTTGACACCAAAAGCACAATCCAGAAAAAAAAAATGATAAATTGTTGTATCTCATTCAAAATTTAAAACTTTGCCCTTCACATGACCCTGATAAGAGTAGGACAGGACAAACTACAAAAAGGTATAAAATATTTGCAAACTACATATTTAACCAAAGTCTAAAGATCTAGGCTATACAAAGAACTCAAAAACAAACAGAAAAGAACAATCCAATAAGCAAGTGAAAAGATGTTCAACATCACTAACCATCAGGGAAATGGAAATGAAAGCCACAATATCAGGATGGTGAAAATGAAATACCCATTCCTATCAAAAGATCAAAATCCTGGTTGTGACTCTGTAGTATTCTTTGTCAAGATATTGCCATTGGGAGGAACCAAGTACAGGCTACACAGGATCTCTCTGTATAACTTCTTATAACAATATATGATTCTAAAATGATCTCAATAAGAATCTGTATTAAAAAACGAAATAGCTAATGATAAATTCTGGTAATTAGTTCTACCTGCTCAACAGTTTATCTTCAAAATGTTTTTGTAATAGTGATTCTTAAACAGGTTAATATTTATAATATTAAGATAATGAAATTTAATTTCAGGACCTACATGCCATTATCAATGTTAATTCAATCAACTGGTTTTGACAGCAAAAGTTGAGAACAGTTTGAAGAAACAAAATAGTACAGGAGAAGAAAAAAAGCAACAGAGAATATTGTCAGTGAAAATGGCAAAGTTAGGGACATTTGAAAATTCTAACAAGAACAAGAAAATTAGCAGCATCAGAATAAACTTTCTAAGAACTCTGGCAATTAACCAAAAGCTTGCAGCAATCTCCAAAAGCTTGCAGCAATCCACGGAATGTTAACGCATTTTTAAAAAGCTGAATCTCAACAAGAACAGTGAAATATGTGGCATTTAACTTTTCTATTCTCATTCTCTTCTCTCCAGCTCTGTGACAGCACTATAACCAACAGCCCAATCACAGTGAAAATCAGCAGCCTGACAGGCAATAAGGGTGGCAGAACAATGTTGGAGCTCCTCGAAAGCCTGATTTCCAGAGAACTGTCTTTATCTGATCTGTGTGGTGAGTCCCAGTGAGGCCCCACCTGGGAGGCTATTTTTATTTGACCTGACTCAGAGCTTTCCCACTGTGAAAAGCCTTGACCCTGGTAACAGTTGTCAAAAACCTTTAGGGGAAATTTTTAAAAATTTGGTTGCAGAACAGTGTGGTAGATGACAGATGGGCCAAACAATAAGCAGACCCAAAAGTTTAAAAGGAAAAGTTGGGAATAAGATGTCCACAGGGGCTGTAAAAAGTGTTGACATCTTCCTGCCAATCTAGACGGTCCTGTGTATGCATCCGGCTCTGGCTCTGCTTGTGCTCAGAAGAAACCTGAGACATCCCTAAGCTCTCACACCTGGGGCTGACCCCAGGCTTTATGTGAACAGGAGGCGAAGGCTAAGAAACAGCTGTCAACTGCCTGGCTGAGTGTTTTGACGTGCCCAACACACACATATGCACGCAAATACACATGCCTCTCAACAAAGACTAGGAGAATTACCGGTTCCAGGTTTTTAAGGAAATCTCTGTTCAGTCATTAGATGACTATGAAGCTCACCACACGGAGACTTCAGTAGCCATGCACCACAAATAATATAGATTTAAAATAACTTGTTCAGAAAGCCACTACACAAACTGCAACAAAAACAACAACAAACCTTAGGGAGGGGAAAATCTAATTTCCAGAGTTGCCATCTTATATGTTAATTGTCCAGTTTTCAACAAAAAATTGAGAGACATACAAAGAAACAAAAAAGTATAAAGGGACAAAAAGTATTTAATAGAAACTGCCCTTGAGAAAGCCCAGGTTTTGGAATTACTAAATAATTTAATTCAGCTATATTAAATATATTCAAAGAACTAAAGGAAATGATGTTCAAAGAACTAAAAGTCACACCAAATGGAGAATATTAAGAAGAGAAAGAAATTATTAAAATAACCAAATAGAAAAGCACAGTAACTGAAATGAGCCCCTCTCACTGCCCAGTTTTCAAAGAGATTTAAACAAACAAGAAAGTATGGCTCATACATAGGAAAAAATGCAATCAACAGTATTAGTCCCTGAGGATAGGACTTACTAGAAGACTTTAAATAAGCTATTTTAAATATGTTCAAGGAAAAAAGGAAACCACGTGCAAAAACAAAGTATGAGAACAACACTTCACTACATAGAAAATATCAATAAAGAGAAAGAAATTGGAAAAAGCAAGCAAATAGAAATTCTGGACATAAAAGTACAATAACTAAAATAAACAATTCATCAGAGGGGCTCAATAGCATATTTTGGCAGGCAAAAGAAAGAATTGGCAAAGGAAAGAATTAGCAAACTCAAAAATAGGTTGGTTAAGATTATCCAGTCTGGGAAACAGAAATAAAAATGAAGAAAAATGAAAACAGCCTGAGTGATTACAAAACACATGAAGAGTACCACCATCTGTACAACAGGAGTCTCAGAAGAGGAGAGAAAAAAAGGCATGAAGAATATTTGAAGAATAGGTGATATTAGTCCAAACTAAACTATTACAAGTTGATGTTAATTGTATTTCTCACAGCAACCATTAAAAACTAAATTTTAAAAATTCAGACTTTAAGATAAAAATTGCTACAAGAGAAAAAAAGACATTTAATAATAATAAAGGGATCAATCCATTAAGATGACATAATCATAAACATACGTGAACCTAACAAGAGAGCTCCAAAAGACAGGAAATAAAAACATACAGGATGAAGGGATAAAGAAGAAATTCAATAAAAATATTTGGAGAATTCAATATCCCACTTTCAAACATAGGTAGAACAACTAGAGAGAAGGTCAATAAGAGAATAACAAGGAACTCTGAACAATACTAGCAACTAATTATAGAGTCCTCCACCCAAAAACAGAATACACATTTTTCCCAAGTGCACATGGAACATTTTCCAGGATAGATCATGCTAGATGTTAGGTCATAAAACAATTCCAATAAATTTAAAAGAACTGGAGTCATACAAAGTATGTTCTTCAACCTCAATGGATATGAAATTGAAATTAGAAAGAAATTTGGGAAAACTCAGAAAATATGTGGGTATTAAAAATATACAATCCTTCATAATCAGTGTGACAAGAAGTGAGAAGGGAAACTAGAAAATATTTTGAAATAAAAACACACAAAAATATTTTATGGAATACAGAAAAAGCAATACTAGAAGAAAATTTATAACCATTCATGCCTATATTAAAACAAAGATCTCAAATTAATAACTTAACCTACCATTTAAAGAGAAACTAGAAAAATAAGAACAACCCAAAGCAAGAAGGAAAGAAACAATACAGGTTGTTAGAAATATAGACCAGAAGAAAAAAAAGAAAATTAATGAAAACAAAAGTTGGTTCTTTGAAAACATTAACAAAATTGGTAAGGCTTTAAGCTAGGCCAACCAAGAAAAACATCATGAATGAAACAGGGAGCAGAACAAAAGGCAGCAGAAACTTCTGCAGACTTAAACGACCCTGTCTGACAGCTTTGAAGAGAGTAGTGCTTCTCCCAGCATGGAGTTTGAGGTCTGAGAACGGACAGACTACCTCCTCAAGTGGGTCCCTGACCGCCGAGCAGCCTAACTGGGAGACACCTCCCAGTAGAGGCTGACTGACACCTCATATAGCCGGGTGCCCCTCTGAGACGAAGCTTCCAGAGGAAGATCAAGCAGCAACATTTGCCATTCTGCAATATTTGCTGTTCTGCAGCCTCCGCTGGTGATACCCAGGCAAACAGGGTCTGGAGTGGACATCCAGCAAACTCCCAAGAGACCTGCGGCTGAGTGGCCTGACTGTTAGAAGGTAAAGTAACAAACAGAAAGGACATCCACACCAAAAACCCATCTGGACGTCACCATCATCAAAGAACAAAGGTAGATAAAACCACAAAGATGGGGAGAAACCAGAGCAGAAAAGCTGAAAATTCTAAAAATCAGAGTGCCTCTTCTCCTCCAAAGGAACGCAGCTCCTTGCCAGCAATGGAATAAAGCTGGACGGAGAATGACTTTGACGAGTTGAGAGAAGGCTTCAGAAGATCGGTAATAATAAACTTCTCCAAGCTAAAGGAGGGCGTTCAAACCCATCGCAAAGAAGCTAAAAACCTTGAAAAAAAGATTAGATAAATGGCTAACTAGAATAAACAGTGTAGAGAATACCTTAAATGACCTAATGGAGCTGAAAACCATGGAAGGAGAACTACGTGATGCATGCAAAAGCTTCAGTAGCCAATTTGATCAAGTGGAAGAAAGGGTATCACTGAATGAAGATCAAATGAATGAAATGAAGCAAGAAGAGATGTTTAGAGAAAAAAAGAGTAAAAAGAAATGAATAAAGCCTCCAAGAATTATGGGACTATGTGAAAAGACCAAATCTACATCTGATTGGTGTACCTGAAAGTGATGGGGAGAATGGAACCAAGTTGGAAAATGCTCTTCAGGATATTATCCAGGAGAACTTCCCCAACCTAGCAAGGCAGGCCAACATTCAAATTCAGGAAACAGAATGCCACAAAGATACTCCTTGAGAAGAGCAACTACAAAACACATAATTGTCAGATTCCCCAAAGTTGAAATGAAGGAAAAAATGTTAAGGGCAGCCAGAGAGAAAGATTGGGTTACCCACAAAGGGAAGTTCATCAGACTAACAGTGGATCTCTCTACAGAAACTCTACAAGCCAGAAGAGAGTGGGGGCCAATATTCAACATTCTTAAAATAATTTTCAATCCAGAATTTCATATCCAGCCAAACTAAGCTTCATAAGTAATGGAGAAATAAAATCCCTTACGGACAAACAAATGCTGAGAGATTCTGTCACCACCAGGCCTGCCTTACAAGAGCTCCTGAAAGAAGCACTAAACATGGAAAGGAACAACCGGTACCAGCCACTGCAAAAACATGCCAAATTGTAAAGACCGTCGATGCTATGAAGAAACTGCATCAATTAATGAGCAAAATAACCAACTAACATCATAATGACAGGATCAAATTCACACATAACAATATTAATCTTAAATGTAAATGGGCTAAATGCTCCAATTAAAAGACACAGACTGGCAAACTGGATAAAGAGTCAAGACCCATCAGTGTGCTGTATTCAGGAGACCCATCTCACATGCAGAGACACACATAGACTCAAAATAAAGGGATGGAGGAAGATGTATCAAGCAAATGGAAAACAAAAAAAGGCAGGGGTTGCAATCCTAGTCTCTGATAAAATAGACTTTAAACCAACAAAGATCAAAAGAGACAAAGAAGGCCATTACATAATGGTAAAGGGATCAATTCAACAAGAAGAGCTAACTATCCTAAATATATATGCACCCAACACAGGAGCACCCAGACTCATAAAGCAAGTCCTGAGTGACCTACAAAGGGACTTAAACTCCCACACAATAATAATGGGAGATTTTAACACCCCACTGTCAACATTAGACAGATCAATGAGACAGAAAGTTAACAAGGATCTCCAGGAATTGAACTCAGCTCTGCACAAAGTGGACCTAATAGACATCTACAGAACTCTCCACCCCAAATCAACAGAATATACATTTTTTTCAGCACCACACCACACCTATTCCAAAATTGACCACATAGTTGGAAGTAAAGCTCTCCTCAGCAAATGTAAAAGAACACAAATTATAAGAAACCGTCTCTCAGACCACAGTGCAATCAAACTAGAACTTAGGATTAAGAAACTCACCCAAAACCGCTCAACTACATGGAAACTGAACAACCTGCTCCTGAATGACTATTGGGTACATAATGAAATGAAGGCAGAAATAAAGATGTTCTTTGAAACCAACGAGAACAAAGACACAACATACCAGAATCTCTGGGACACATTCAAAGCAGCATGTAGAGGGAAATTTATAGCACTAAATGCCCACAAGAGAAAGCAGGAAAGATCCAAAATTGACACCCTAACATCACAATTAAAAGAACTAGAAAAGCAAGAGCAAACACATTCAAAAGCTAGCAGAAGGCTAGAAATAACTAAAATCAGAGCAGAACTGAAGGAAATAGAGACACAAAAAACCCTTCAAAAAATTAATGAATCCAGGAGCTGGTTTTTTGAAAAGATCAATAAAATTGATAGACTGCTAGCAAGACTAATAAAGAAGAAAAGAGAGAAGAATCAAATAGATGCAATAAAAAATGAAAAAGGGGATATCACCACTGATCCCACAGAAATACAATCTACTGTCAGAGAATACTACAAACACCTCTACGCAAATAAACTAGAAAATCTAGAAGAAATGGATAAATTCCTTGACAAATACACCCTCCCAAGACTAAACCAGGAAGAAGTTGAATCTCTGAATAGACCAATAACAGGCTCTGAAATTGTGGCAATAATCAATAGCTTACCAACCAAAAAGAGTCCAGGACCTGATGGATTCACAGCTGAATTCTACCAGAGGTACAAGGAGGAACTGGTACCATTCCTTCTGAAACTATTCCAATCGATAGAAAAAGAGGGAATCCTCTCTAACACATTTTATGAGGCCAGCATCGTCCTGATACCAAAGCCTGGCAGAGACAAAACCGAAAAAAAGAATTTCAGACCAATATCCTTGATGAACATTGATGCAAAAATCCTCAATAAAATACTGGCAAACTGAATCCAGCAGCACATCAAAAAGCTTATACACCATGATCAAGTGGGCTTCATCCCTGGGATGCAAGGCTGGTTCAACATACGCAAATCAATAAATGTAATCCAGCATATAAACAGAACCAAAGACAAACCACATGATTATCTCAATAGATGCAGAAAAGGCCTTTGACAAAATTCAACAACCTTCATGATAAAAACTCTCAATAAATTAGGTATTGATGGGCCAGGCATGGTGGCTCACGCTTGTAATCCCAGCACTTTGGGAGGCCGAGGCGGGCGGATCATGAGGTCAGAAGATCGAGACCACGGTGAAACCTCGTCTCTACTAAAAATACAAAAAATTAGCCAGGCGTGGTGGCGGGCGCCTGTAGTCCCAGCTACTCGGAGAGGCTGAGGCAGGAGAATGGTGTGAACCTAGGAGGTGGAGCTTGCAGTGAGCCGAGATTGCGCCACTGCACTCCACCCTGGGCGACAGAACGAGACTCTGTCTCAAAAAAAAAAAAAGATTAGGTATTGATGGGACATATCTCAAAATAATAAGAGCTATCTATGACAAACCCACAGCCAATATCAGACTGAATGGGCAAAAACTGGAAGCATTCCCTTTGAAATCTGGCATAAGACAGGGATGCCCTCTCTCACCACTACTATTCAACATAGTGCTGGAAGTTCTGGCCAGGGCAATCAGGCAGGAGAAGGAAATAAAGGGTATTCAATGAGGAAAAGAGGAAGTCAAATTGTCCCTGTTTGCAGATAACATGATTTCATATCTAGAAAACCCCATTGTCTCAGCCCAAAATCTCCTTAAGCTGATTAGCAACTTCAGCAAAGTCTCAGGATACAAAATCAATGTACAAAAATCACAAGCATTCTTGTACACCAATCACAGACAAACAGAGAGCCAAATCATGAGTGAACTCCCATTCACAGTTGCTTCAAAGAGAATAAAATACCTAGGAATCCAACTTACAAGGGATGTGAAGGACCTCTTCAAGGAGAACTACAAACCACTGCTCAATGAAATAAAAGAGGATACAAACAAATGGAAGAACATTCCATGCTCATGGGTTGGAAGAATCAATATCGTGAAAATGGCCATACTGCCCAAGGTAATTTATAGATTCAATGCCATCCCCATCAAGCTACCAATGACTTTCTTCACAGAATTGGAAAAAACTACTTTAAAGTTCATATGGAACCAAAAAAGGGCCCGCATCGCCAAGTCAATCCTAAGCCAAAAGAACAAAGCTGGAGGCATCACGCTATCTGACTTCAAACTATACTACAAGGCTACAGTAACCAAAACAGCATGGTACTGGTACCACAACAGAGACATAGATGAATGAAAGAGAACAGAGCCCTCAGAAATAACGCTGCATATCTACAACTATCTGATCTCTGACAAACCTGACAAAAACAAGAAATGGGGAAAGGATTCCCTATTTAATAAATGGTCCTGGGAAAACTGGCTAGCCATATGGAGAAAGCTGAAATGGATCCCTTCCTTACACCTTATGCAAAAATTAATTCAAGATGGATTAAAAGACTTACATGTTAGACCTAAAACCATAAAAACCCTAGAAGAAAACCTAGGCAATACCATTCAGGACATAGGCATGGGCAAGGACTTCATGTCTAAAACACCAAAAGCAATGGCAACAAAAGCCAAAATTGACAAATGGGATCTAATTAAACTAAAGAGCTTCTGCACAGCAAAAGAAACTACCATCAGAGTGAACAGGCAACCTACAGAATGGGAGAAAATTTTTGCAACCTACTCATCTGACAAAGGGCTAATATCCAGAATCTACAATGAACTCAAACAAATTTACAAGAAAAAAACAAACAACCCCATCAAAAAGTGGGCAAAGGACATGAACAGACATTTCTCAAAAGAAGACATTTATGCAGCCAAAAGACACATGAAAAAATGCTCATTATCACTGGCCATCAGAGAAATGCAAATCAAAACCATAATGAGATACCACCTCACACCAGTTAGAATGGCCATCATTAAAAAGTCAGGAAACAACAGGTGCTGGAGAGGATGTGGAGAAATAGGAACACTTTGACACTGTTGGTGGGGCTGTAAACTAGTTCAACCATTGTGGAAGTCAGTGTGGCAATTCCTCAGGGATCTAGAACTAGAAATACCATTTGACCCAGCCATCCCATTACTGGGTATATACCCAAAGGATTATAAATCATGCTGCTATAAAGACACATGCACACGTATGTTTACTGCGGCACTATTCACAATAGCAAAGACTTTGAACCAACCCAAATGTCCAACAACAACAGACTGGATTAAGAAAATGTGGCACATATACGCCATGGAATACTATGCAGCCACAAAAAATGATGAGTTCATGTCCTTTGTAGGGACATGGATGAAACTGGAAAACATCATTGTCAGTAAACTATCCCAAGGACAAAAAACCAAACACCACATGTTCTCACTCATAGGTGGGAATTGAACAATGAGACCTCATGGACATAGGAAGGGGAACATCACACTCCGGAGACTGTTGTGGGGTGGGGGGAGGGGGGAGGGACAGCATTAGGAGATATACCTAATGCTAAATGACGAGTTAATGGGTGCAGCACACCAACATGGCACATGTATACATATGTAACAAACCTGCACATTGTGCACATGTACCCTAAAACCTAAAGTATAATAAAAAAAAAAAATTTGTTTCCTGCTTTCAAATATGTGTAGACACACATGATTGTTTTTGAGCAACATTTTATGTAATATTTGAAAGCTGTATCTGCATAAGATTGAAGTTATATGTTTAGCATACATCTGTTGCTTTGCCTTCGTGGAACTCTTAATTCTAGTAACAATTTTTATTTTTTTTTAATTTTTGGAATGATTCCTTTGTCTTCCTCAATGTATGCAGTTTAAGATAGGCTAATTTCACTTGCCCATGTCTAGGGATAATAATAGCAAAAATTAAAATACTGCATGGTAGATACATTCTAAAAATTAGGTCTTAAGATCGCCTTTTATTTTTCTTCTTGCTCTGAGCAAAAAGAAGAGGAAAACAAAAAATAAGCATGATAAATACAAAAATTTTAGGAAATACATTAGAATGTCTCTTGTGAGGACATAAACTGTAATGCAATTTGTATTGTTCAGAGTAATGCATTTAATATCCTGTAGAATTAGGAAGACTACTTCCTTTTCATGGATATAAGATTGTACTGCCAAGCCACAGAGAAATAGTGTTAGACTCAGCATTACATATTTTAACTGTGTTACTCTAGACATTTATTTCTTATATTGGAGAGAATATGACAAAATAATCATATTCTTAAAATATGAAACATCTGTCAGAGTGAGAAAAACAGTATTTCAGAAAACATATTCTGCCATACAGACTTCCAGCTTCCAATTTCACCTTATCACAACAGGCCTATGCATGCAAAACAGCACCCAAGGTTGAACTATATCTCTGAACTATGGTTATGTGGCCATTTGTACATGTTTTTCTTTCCTATTATATTAAATGTTCTTTATGATAAGTGGCTATACTTGGTACTTTTATTGAGCCTAGTTATTTACTATTTTAAAAAACTTATGTAAGTAATTTAGCATTTCTTTCCTTATAAGATGCATTCTTGAATTATATGTTACCTGTTAAATAACATAATTTTCCTGGTGTTATTGGGAATGGATTCCATCTTTGGACTCACACCACTGCTAACTTTGTGAGTCTGAGCTAAGTGGCTTGAGTTTTTTTTTCATGTGACAGGTGTGCAGAAATGTCACTGGGCAGATGGAAGAGCAGCATCAGTTTTCACCACTATTTATCAGCAGAGGATGGGAAGGCGAGCGATTTGTATATCCTTTTCCCTGATCAATTAAGTAAATTTTGGCAGGAATAGCTTGGATATTTTCTTAAAAATACATATTTTTGTTCCTCTAAAGCCAGTGGTTGGGAAGAGTTTTACAAATCAATCTTCCACCATGCATTGCTTAATAAGGAAGATATGTTCTGAGAGATGGGTTGTTAGGAGATTTTGTTGTGTGAGCCTCATAGAGTGTACTTACCCAAACCTAGATGATGCAGCTTACTGTACCTGGGCCATGTGGTGTTGCCTTTTACTCCTAGGCTACAACATTGTACAGCATGTTACTTTACTGAATGCTGTAGGTAACTGCAGCAAAAGTACAGTAAAAATATGGTGTAAAAGATAAAAAATGGAATATAGGACACAACACAAATGAAGCTTGCAGGACTGGAAGTTGCTCTGGGTGAGTGAGAGAGTAAGTGGTGAGTGAATGTGAAAGCCTAGGACATCACTTTGTAAACATTTAACACTTAGAGTACACTAAATTTATTATTAAAATGTATTTCTTTGATAACAACAACAAAAAAAGAATTAAAACATATCCTTCACAAACTTTTTTTAAAAAGCACAAAGAAGGACAAAAAACAGGCTGGGCATGGGGAACGGCTGTAATCCCAGCACTTTAGGAGGCCGAGACTGAAGGATCATTTGAGCCTAGGAGTTCAACACCAGCCTGGGCAACATAGCAACACACCATGGCTACAAAAAAAAAAAAAAAAAAAAAAGAAAGAAAAAGAAAAAGAAAGAGCTGGGTGTGGTAGTGCATGCCTGTATTCCCACTACTCAGGAGGCTGAGGCAGAAAGATTGCTTAAACCCAGAAGTCTGAGGTGACAGTGAGCTATGACTGTACCACTGCATTCCAGCCTGGGCAACTAGGCAAGACCCTGTCTCAAAAAATTTAAATAACAAAAATTTTAAAACTCAAGAGAAAACATCGCATTCCAAATTATTATATGAAGCAATTCATACCCTGATACCTAAATCAGACATGGTCATCACAAGAAAAGGAAACTACAGATGTTCTTATGAATGTGGATATAAAAATTCTCAACAAAATACAAGCAAATCATATCTAGAAACATATATAAAAGATTATACATCTCGAACAAGTACAAGACTTGTACACCTTGAACTACAAAGCATCACTGAAAAAATTTTTAAAAGACCTAAATAGATATCTGGTATTCATAAGTTAGAATACTTAATAATGTTAAAATGGTAATATTCAGATCCAACGCAATCTTGTCAAAATCTCACCTTGCTCTTTTGCAAATGGACAAGTGGCTCCTGAAGTTCATAAGAATATTCAAGAATAACCAAAACAGTTGTGAAAAAGAAGGACACAATGGAGGACTCAAAACTTTCCGATTTCAAAACTTAACTACAAAGGTACATTAATCAAGACAGAATAGTACTGGAATAAAGATAAACCTTATCAAGGCTGGGCACAGTGGCTCACTCCTGTAATCCCAGCACTTTGGGAGGCCAAGGCGGGCAGATCATGAGGTCAAAAGATCAAGACCATCCTAGCCGACGTGCTGAAACCCCATCTCTACTAAAAATACAAAAATTAGCTAGGCATGGTGGTGCGTGCCTGTAGTCCTAGCTACCTGGGAGGCTGAGGCAGGAGAATTGCTTTAACTCGGGAGGCGGAGGTTGCAGTGAGCCAAGATTGCGCCACTGCACTCCAGCCTGGCGACACAGCAAGACTCAGTCTAAAAATAATAATAAAAAAAAGATAAACCTAATCAAATAGATCAAATAGAATAGAACTGACAGTCCAGAAACAAACCCTCGCATTTATGGCCAATTGATTTTGGCACTCAATTGATGAATGCCAAGACAACTCAGAGGAGAAAAGAACAATCTTTTCAACAAATGGTACTGGAATAACTAGATATCTGCTTGGAAAAGAATGAGGATGGACCCTACCTAACCACATATGCAAAAATTAAATCCAGAAGGAACAAAGACCTCAGTGTAAGAGATAAAGCTATAAAACTTTTAGAAGGTAACAGATGTAAATCTTCATAACCTCTGATGAGGCAATGGTTTCTTAACTAGAATAGGTAAGCAAAGACAACACAGATAAATTAGACTTTATCAAAGTTAAAACAGTTTGTGCTTCAAAGGGCACTATCAATAAAGTGAAAAGACAACCCACAGGATGGGAGAAAATTTCTGCAAATGATGTCTCTGATAAGAGATACATACAGAGAATATAAAAAGAACTCTTGCAATGAATAAAAGACAAACCTCACAATCAAAAAATGGACAAGGAATCTGAATAGACATTTCTCCAAAGATACATAAACAGACAATAATACACACATACACGAAAAGACGCTCAAAACCGGTCCTTAGAGAGATGTTAATCAAAAGCAAAACAACATACTGCTTCAAAAACACAAGGATGGCTGTAATAAAAAACAACAATAAGCGCTGATGAGGATGTGGAGACATTGAAAACGCCTAAGTCGCTGGTGGTAACATAAAATGGGGCAGCCACATTGGAAAACAGTTTGGTAGTTATTAAAAAAACTAAACATAAAGTTACCATACAACATACCAATTATACTCTTATGTATATACATAAGAAAACCGAAAATACTTGTGCAAACAAAAACTTATATACTAGTGTTCATAATAGCATTGTTCTTGATAGTAAAAAATGAAAACAACCCAAATGTCCACTGACTAATGAGCAGTTAACAAAATGTGGTAAATCCATTTAATGGAGTATTTTTCAGCCACAACAGAAAGGAATGAAGTACTGACACAAAGCTCATAGATGAATCTTGAGGACTAATGTTAAGTGAAAGCAGCCAGATACAAAAGGCCATATATTTTAGTATTCCATTTATAGGAAATGTCCAGAATAGGCAAAAGGAACCCAGATTAGCAGTTGTCAGGGTTTGGGAAGGAATAGGGTGTGACTCCTATTGTATAGAGGATTTCTTTTGGGGTGATGGAAATATTTTGGAATGAGACAGTTGTGATGGTTGTACAAGCCTATGAGTAACTTCAAAAACCCACTGAATTATACACTTTAAAAGGTGAACTATGATATGAGAAATTGTATCTCAATATTTTAAAAGTCAACAACAGCAAAAAGCATGCTTTTGTGTTCTATTCACTAAATCTTTTCTAAAATGTTTATCTAAATGGTATTTTAAATACTGTGTAACCACAGGACAAAATGTAATCTCTGCTCCTCAAGAGCTTTAAGCTTACAGTTCTTTATGGATACAAATTCATTCATTAGATTGTACATGGGGAGGAGAAAACAGCAAATGATAAAGCAAATGGGTCAAACTGTCAACAGCAGGTGAATCTGGGTAAAGAATATGAGTGTTTTTGACTATTTTCATTCTTAAAAATTTTCTGAAAGTTTGAATATATGCCAAATAAAAATTTGAAAAAAGAAAACCACTACTGTAAGACTTCTAAAAATCTCAATGTTTGAACACATTCACTCTTTTAAAAAGATACACATCAAGCAATTGTAAATTCACTTAAATTATGCTAAGTTGGAAATACTGATTACAGAGGAGGTTGGTATCCTTACTGTAGCCACAGATTAAACGTGCCAAGAATAAGCTGCTGACATGTCTGTGACTACAGTGGTATTATAGCCATCTTAAAACACTCGGTTAAAATGATACTTATGCCAACACAGCTATTGTGCAGGGATTTTATCTGGCATTATATCTTGTAATATAATATTTATGATTGGAAATATGGTATATCCATACAGTTATGTACATTGCATACTTATATATAATCTATAAGATCACATTCTAAATATTAGATAAGTAATCCATATCTTGTTTTTTAATAGAAAAAGAAAAGAAATAATAAATAATATAAATCAATAAAGTAGAAAGCAGAAAATAGAGAAAAATCAAAGGAAACAAAAGTTTTCTGTTTGGGAAGATTAACAAAATTGATAAACATCTAGCTAGTCAGTTTCAAAAAAAGAGAAGCCAGGTATTGTGAACATAAGAAATGAGAGATGAATATGACTATACTTTCTATAAACATTAGAAGACTAATCAGCAAATATAATTAACAACTCTCTGTTTATGATACGGACAAATTCCTTCAAAGACTCAAAATACCAAAGGTCACTCACGAAAAACTAGCTAAATTGAATAGGCTTATATGTACTTAAGAAATTTATTTTGTAGTTAAAATCTTCTCACAAAGATAGCTCCAGGATCAGATGGATTCAATGATGAGTTCTCCCAAATATTTAAGTGGAAAAAAAATCGTACGCAAACTCTCCCAGAAACAGGAGAAACTCTCCAACTCATTTTACAAAGCCAGCATCACTCTGATCCCCAAAACAAATAAGGGTATTAAAACAAAAAAACTACAGACCAATTTCACATCTTATTACAGATGCAAAAATTCTTGTCAAAATTTCAGCAAATGTAATCCATCAATGTATAAAAAAGATAAAAACATCATGACCAAGTGGGATTTATCCCAGGGATGAAATACTGTTTAAATATTAAAAAAAAAAAAAAACTTCAACATATAAGACTTAAAAAACAAAAATAATCATTTCAAAAAATAGAGAAAAAACATTAGACAAAATTCATCATCCATTCATGATAAAAGATCTTGGCAAAGTGGGCACGAAAAGAACTTCCTTAAGCTGATAAAAGGCATGTACAAAAGATATACAGCTATCATACTTAATGGTGAAAGACTAAATACTTTCCATTTAAGATTAGAACAAGGTAAGATTGTTCCTTCTCACCACTCTTATTTAACACCATAGTGAAAGAACAAATGAAGGTAAGAGGGCAATCTTCATGCCAATAAAACGCAAAGAAAAAAAAGTATGTAGACTGGAAAAGAGAAAATAAAACTGTCTTTACACACAGACATGATATCTCCTATAACACCTATAAAAATTCTGCTAGAATTTTTTTGATTCTGGTACAATTTTTACAGGTGTTATAGGATATAGGAAAGTAGTAAGATTAGGAAAGTAGCAGAATGCAAGGCCAACATATAAAAATCAATCATATTTCTAATAACAGCAAGGAACAACTGGAAAATAAAAATCAAAACCATTTACAATGGCATCAAAATACTAAGATAAATATTTGACAAAATACAGCTGGAAGAAATTAAAGAACACCTAAATAAACAGAAAGACATACCATGTTCATGCATCAAAAGAACCAATATTGTTACAGCAATTTTCCCCAAATTGATCTAGACAGTCAATACAATTCCAATCAAGTTTTTTTGGTTGTAAAAATTTACAAGATGATTCTAAAATTTATACAGAAAAGCAAAGGACCCAAAATAGTAAAAAGAATTTTGAAAAAGAAGAACAAGATTGGAGGATTCAACATTGCCTGATTGAAGACTTAAAATCATAGTAATCAAGATGGTATAAAATTGAAACAGATAATAGATGTGTGAAATAGAACAGAGACTCCAAAAGTAGACCCCCACATATATGGTCAACTGATTGCAACAGGGTGCCAAGGCAATTCAATTGGGGAAAAGTAATCTTTTCAATAAGTCATGCTGGTACAAATGAATAGCCACATGGGAAAGAAAAACAAAAGAGAATCTGGATGCTCCAAAATTTACAAAAATCAACTTGAAATGAATAACAGAATTTATGTAAGAGCTAAAATTCTAAAGTTCCTAGAAGTCAACACGGGAAAATTTTAGTGATCTTGAGTTTGGCAAAGATATTCTTCAGTAGGATACAAAAAAAAAACAAACAAACTTGAATTATAAAAGAAAAAAAGATGAATTGAGAGGTGGATTAAAAAAATTTTTTTTTTTAGATTTTACTCCTCAAAAGACACTGTTACAAAAGTAAAATTACAAGCCACAGACTGGAAATAATATTTGCAAAACACTTATCTGACAAAGGACTTGTATCCAGAATATGTAAATAACTGTTACAACTAAATAAGAAAACAAACAGCTCAATTTTAAAAAAATGCAAAAAAGATGTAAACAAACATTTAGGCAAAGACAACATGAATAGCACATGAAATAAGAGGGCACATGAAAAGATGCTCAAAATCCTTAATCATTAGGAAAATAAAAATTAAAACACCAGGAGACACCACTACATAACCAATAAAATGATTAAGATGAAAACTTCTTATCATATCAAGTGTTGGCAAGGATGTGGAGGAAGTGGAACTGTAACACCCTGCTAATGGGAATATAAAATGGTGCAACCACTTTGGAAAACATGTCAGTAGTTTCTTTTTTTTTTTATTATTATTTTTTTTTTGAGACAGAGTCTCGCTCTGTCACCCAGGCTGGAGTGCAGTGGTGCGATCTTGGCTCACTGCAAGCTCTGCCTTCCAGGTTCACGCCATTCTCCTGCCTCAGCCTCCTGAGTAGCTGGGACTACAGGTGCCCACCACCACGCCCAGCTAATTTTTTGTATTTTTAGTAGAGACGGGGTTTCACCATGTTTGCCAGGATGGTCTCGATCTCCTGACCTCGTGATCCACCCATCTCGGCCTCCCAAAGTGCTGGGATTACAGGCGTGAGCCACCGTGTCCGGCCAGTAGTTTCCGAAAAAGTTGAACATATAACCCACCAGACATTCCATTTCTAGATATTTGCCCAACTGAAATGAAATGTATGTGTGAATGAAAATGAAAGACTTGTACATGAATATTTAGGGAAGCTTTATTTGTAATAGCTCAAAAGAGGAAACAACTCACATTCCCATCAATGGGTGGGTGGATAAACAAATAGTGATACAGCAACACAGTGGAATACTATGCAGCAGTAAAACGGTCAAACATGCAACATTACAGACGAATCTAAAAATAATTATGCTGAGTGAAAGGGAGACAACAGAAGAGTAAGTACTACTGTATGATTCTGCTTATACAAAGTTTTATAATATGCAAACTAATCTAAGTGACAGAAAGCAGAACTGTTGCCTGGGATGAGGGAGGTGAAAAAACTCTACAAAGGGTCACAAGGAAACAAAGAGTGCATATGTTCACACAATCTTCAAGTTTCACATGGGCCATAACTCAAATTGTACACTTTAAATGTGTGCAGTTTATTGTACATTAATTATACCTCAATAAATCTGTTTATTAAAAGTCAAGGCCAGGCGCGGTGGCTCACACCTGTAATCCCGGCACTTTCGGAGGCCGAGGCAGGTGGATCACAAGGTCAGGAGATCGAGCCATCCTGGCTAACACAGTGAAACCTTGTCTCTACTAAAAAAATAAAAACAAAAAACAAAAAACAAAAAAATTAGCCAGGCATGGTGGCGGGCGCCTGTAGTCCCAGCTACTCAGGAGGGTGAGGCAGAAGAATGGCATGAACCTGGGAGGCGGAGCCTGCAGTGACCCGAGACCGCGCTACTGTACTCCAGCCTGGGCGACAGAGCGAGACTGTCTCAAAAAAAAATATTTCTTTTTACGCCCCACACAGGGCTTGCTTCTTTTGGTTACTTTTATACAATAGCTTTTGAAGGATTCCAAATCATCATCTCACATCAACTACATGAAGCCCTTACTCCAAAATTGCAACCATTTTCCTTGCCTTATTTCTTGTACCTGCAAACCCAATGGCCTATTATTACTAAATCCTCCTTCTGAGAAACACATCACTATGTTTTGTAAGGATGATGGCTACCAATCTCATTAAGTGTCTTTCTTACAGAATATCCAAAATTTCAGCACAAGACAAAAAATAAAAATACATCTATATATATAGATACCTTATCAAGCCAATATTTAATCACTTCATTAAAGCAGTGAATGGAAAAAAGTATTTCCCCATGAAAAGTGTTCGCAAGGCTTTATAGTCCACATTTTTGTCTGTATGATAGTTAAAATCATTAACTATAATCAAATACATACATATATAAAGATTCAAAAAGCTATGTACCTAAGATGTGTGTGCTCTACTGATTATAAGCTATGTTTCATTTAAAAACAGTCAAAGTTTGAAGATAGCAGTGCTGTGTTTCACAGACATTCCACCTTTCCTCTCCCTGACTGTCCTTATGGCTTCTGTAGCCCTAGTCCTCTCTCCAGTATGCCATGATGCCAATGTCCCTAAACTTGCTTCTCCCCCTGCTAGCAGCTCTACACTCTGTGGCAAAGAGCATCAGGACAGGATCTCTTTACAGGATATTCCCCTTCAGGCAGCAACAGACTGGGAAGGCAGTTAACATCACTGACTTAGAAATAATTTTTTTTTTAATTACGGGTTTCTCAGAAATCATGTAGAAGTTGAATGAATTCAGAGCCAGAACTAGGGCATGGGTCTGTTGATTCCAAGACTCCAGTATTTACCACATCTGCATTCTGATTTATCAGCTCAAGATTCCAGTCTAGTTTCTCAACACTGTGGAATGAAAAACTGCTCAGCCATCAATTTGTAACCAAAGATGACTAATATTTTAGCCAATAAGGATTATTAAAAGGAGGAAAACAAGCTTAGTTTCCAGGTACTAATATCCTTTTAATAGTCTAAATTTGCAGTAAAGAAAGTACAATAAGCTGAAAATAGCCAACAAACCAAGAGGAACTCATTTCCTACAGAACACATGCACTGTTAATTTTAGGGATTTACCAGAGTTGCACATTTTAAAGTTAAAATGATAGAACTACAGAACAGAAGCAGACAGCAGAATAAGCCAACAGTTCACTGATGGTGCAGACTCACATTCAGCACAACCAGACATATTGTAACAGGAAAAAAAAATCCCTTTAAGTGAAAATAAGGATTTAAGGAAGTTAAAAACATGGAGTCAGTTAGGTTTGGTGTGTAGGTTCTCGTCTACTTTTGTAGTCTGTAGTTCCAAAGACAATTGAGTTTTGTAAGCCCCTGTGATGGTAATATGTGTCTGCTTCATTCTTCTAGCTCTGCCAGAGCTCCCACTGGATAGCTTTCTGGTGCCACGCAGAGGGGTGGAAGGCACATCCTCAGGCTGCACAGTATGATTAGGCCAGTGGGTAGGGGACTGCCAGACCTGAGGGATGAATAACAGCATTTCCCGTGGCTCGTTCTACAGTCACCTCACTGGTAAGCTTCTCACTCTATCTCTGCTGGGCCACTGTTGTGGGCAGACTAGGCCTACGACTGCCACTGGGTAAAATGTCTCATTGGCAAGTCCCTCCTGGGCTTCCCTTTTCCTGATCCTTTGGCCAGAGAGGACAGGGTTTTCTGTTTTTTTGTTTTTGTTGCTGTTTATGCCTGTTGGCAATTTCAAGTTGTACTCCACTCCAGTCTGGGATACATGGGGGAAAAACACAAACACGCATACACACCACACCCCCCCAACACACATGCATGAAAATTACTCCAGTCCAGTGTGTTTCAAGTCCTAAAGTCCTCTAGCCAGTCCACCCTCTTTCCACCTTTTAGAGTCCTTTAATACCATACAGAATCAGTGAACTTGAAGACAGATCTAAAGAACTGTTCAATCTTGGCTGGGCGTAGTGGCTCACACCTGTAATCCCAGCATTTTGGGAGGCCAAGGCAGGCGGATCACGAGGTCAGGAGTTCAAGACCAGCCTGACCAACATGGTGAATCCCTGTCTCTAATAAAAATACAAAAATTAGCCAGGCGTGGTGGCGCACGCCTATAATCCCAGCTACTTGAGAGACTGAGGCAGGAGAATCACTTGAACCCAGGAGGCGGAGGGTGCAGTGAGCCAGGATCACGCCACTGCACTCCAGCCTGGGTGACAGAGTGAGACTCTGTCTCCAAAAAAAAAAAAAGAATTGTTCAGTCTGAACAGCTGCAGAAAAAATAGACTAAAACAAAAAAATGAACAAAGCCTCAGGGACCTCCAGGGCAATAATGAAAAATCTAACATTAGGAGAGGAGAAAAAATGTGAGGCTGAGGTAGGATTTGAAAAATTAATAAAGAAAAACTTCCCAAATTTGGTGAAAGACATAAACTTACAGAGCGAATTCCAGATAGGATAAACCCAAAGAAATTCATATCAAGACACATCACAAACTTCTGAAAACTAAAGACAAAAAGTCTTAAAAGGAACCAAGAAAAATGACACATTACCTATACTAGAACACCAATTCGAATTGGTGTTCAGTCTGAAACCATGGAAGTGCAAAAGAAGTGGCACATTTCTTAAATGCTGAAATATAAGAACTGAAATATAAGTACTGTCAATTGTGTGGGCCCAGCAAGGTAGCTCATGCCTACAACCCCAGCACTTTGGGAGGCCGAGGCAGGAGGGCCGCTTGAGCCCAGGAGCTCGAGACCAGCCTGGGCAACATAGTGAAACCACATCACTACAAAAAAATTTTAAAAATTAGCTGGGCGTGGTGGTGTGCATATGTAGTTCCAGCTACTCAGGAGGCTGAGGTGGGAGGACTGCTTCAGCCCAGGAGGTCAAGGCTGCAGTGAGCCATGATTGTGCCACTCACTGTACTCCCACCTGGGTGACAGAGTGAAACCCTGTCTCATTAAAACAAAAACAAAACAAAAAACAACAGAAAACTGTTAATTATGAATGCTATAACTAGCAAAGCTATCCTTCAAAAAAGAAGGTAACATAAAGGCATTAGCAAATTAAAAACTTTGTCACTACCAAGCCTACCCGTAAAGAAAGTCTAAAGGAGTATCTTCAAAAAGAAAGAAAATAATAAAAGGCAGCTTGGAATTTCATAAAGGAAACAAGAGCAAAAGAAGGGGTAAATATAAGAGACCATCCTTTTCCATTAAGTTTCTTAAATCATACTGATGGTTAAAACAAACTTAACATCTACTGTGCTCAATGTATGGAGACGAAATAACTTCAGAAAATTACATTTTAAAAAACAGAGAAGGCAAAGAGACCTTAATGAAAGTCAGACAAAATCCAACTACATACTAATACAAACTTATTCCAAACACATCAGTTTTACATAAAAGGTGGTTAAAAGATAGATCATGCTAACATTATTTTTTAAAAACAGGTATGGCTATGTTAACAGATAAGGTAGATTTCAGAGGAAAGAAAATTACTAGAGACAAAAACATCACATAATGATACTTTAAAAATCAATCCATCAATAAAAAAATACTGCTCCTAAAAGTAAATGCACCAAACAACAGAGGTGCAAAATAATAAAACAAAAACTGATAAAGCTAAATTATAGGTGGGGACTTCAACACTTCACTGTCAGCAACTGGTAGAACTAAAAGAAAATTAGCAAAGACAGAAAAGAACTGAACAACAATCAACTAACAGGATCTAAAAGACATTTCTAGAACACTCCACCCTACAACAGAATATTCATTCCCTTTAAGCCACCATGGACCATGCACCAGGACAGACCATACCCTGGGTCATAAAACAAACCCCAACTATTTTAAAATAATTAAAATTATTCCATTTTCCAACTATAATGGTGAACCTTAAGTTCATATGATTTCCAATCACAATGTAATCAGACTAGAAATCAGTAACACAACACAAAAATCTTCAAACACTTCTGTATAACACACTTCTAAACAAATCATTGGTCAAAAAGCAATAGAACAGCAAAAAATAAATATACATAAATAAAATAAAAATGCAAAATATCAAAAACAGTTCTGACCAAAACACTTATGTCACAGTGATGCTTACATTAGAAAAGAGGAAATGGTCTCACATTAATAATCTCTGTCCCCTACTTTAAGAAACTAGAAAAAGTAAAGCAAAATAAATCCGAAGCAAGAAGAATGAAAATTATAAAAACAAGAACAGAAACCAGTGAAATTGAAAACAGGAAAATAACAACAACAAAAATCAATGAAATCAAATACTGGTTTTCTGAAAAATAATCAAAACTGAAAAGCCTCTAGCAGGACTGACACAAAAAGGTGAAGACACAAAGCACAACCATCAGGAATGAAACAAGGGATAGCTTCATGCTATAGCCATTAGAAGATTACTAAGGGCATAGAATGAATACCTTTATGCTCATAAATTTGACAACTTTGAAAATACGGACCAATTGCTCAAAAACCACAAACTACCAAAGCTCAACCAAGATGAAGGAAATGGCCTGCATATCCCCATAACCATTAAAGACAGTGAATTTGTGAAGAGAAAGATCTCAGCCAGGCGCAGTGGCTCACGCCTGTAATCCCAGCACTTTGGGAGGCCAAGGCAGGTGGATCACCTGAGGTCAGGAGTTCAAGACCAGCCTGACCAACATGGTGAAACCCCATCTCTACTAAAAATACAAAAAAGTAGCTGTAGTTCCAGCTACTCGGGGGGCTGAGGCAAGAGAATTGCTTGAACCCAGGAGGCAGAGGTTGCAGTGAGCTGAGATCATGGCATTGCACCTCAGCCTGGGCAACAAGACTGAAACTCCATCTCAAAAAAAAAAAAAAAAAAAAAAGAAGAGAAAGATCTCCAAAAAAGAAATTCCCAGGCCAAAATGGCTTTACTGGAAAATTTTACCAAACATTTTAAAAAGAATTAGGGCCAATTTTACATAATCTATTTTAAAAAAACAAAGAAAGAACATTTCCCAACTCATCTAATGAAGCTAGTGTATTACTCTGACATCAAAGCTAGACAAAACCATTGCAAAGTTTTTTTAAAACTATAGACCACTATCCCTTACTAACTTAGATGCAAAAACCCTCAAACAAATACCAGCAAACTGAATCTAGTAATATAGAAAAAGGACTACACACCATAAGTAGAATTTATCTGACATATGCAAGACTGAATCAACATTTGAAAAAAATTAATGGAATCAAATATACTAATAAATAACAAAATCATATGATCATGTCAATTGATGCAAAAAAAATCATTTGACAAAATCCAACATCCCATCATGATACAAATTCTCACTAAAATATGAACAAACTGGAACTTCCTTTACTTGACAAAGAGCATCTGCAAAAATCTACACCTTAATGGTTAAAAAATGGTTTTCCCCTAAGACTGGGAAAAGGTGATCCACAACTTTTTTTCAGCACAGTACAAGAAATTCTAAGACATTGCAATAAGGCAAGGAAAATAAAATGCATACAGATCAGGAAGGAAGAATAAAATTGTCCGTATTGGCAAATGATACGATGGTTTACATGGAAAATCCAAAGTAACCTGTGAAAATCATCTAAAACTTCTAGAATAAGTAAGTTCAGCAAGGAAGCAGGATATAAGATTAATACACAAAAATCAATACATTTCTATATACTAACAATGAACATATGGAAACCAAAAAATAAAAAACAAAACACCATTTACAATCACTCTGGAAAGTGAAATACTTGCAATCACTCCAGAAAGTGAAAGCTATGTACAGGATCTATATACTAAAAAATTTTAAATGCTGATTAAAAAAAGAAAACCTAAATAAATGAACACATATAATAGAATACTTAACATAGGAAAAATGTCAATTCTTCCCAAATTAATATACAGGTTTAATGCAATTCCTATCAATATCTCAGCAACATATTTCATACACATAAACTAGCTTATTCTAAAATTTGCATGCAAAGGTACACACCCTAAAATAGTCGAAACAATCTTGAGAAATAAGGAAAAAGTGACAGAAATTACTCTCCCCAATATTAAGGTAGAGTAAGAGTAAGGGTAGTATTATTCTAGTAATAGAGTACCTGAGACAGTGTGACATTGCCAAAATGACATGCACAGACTAATGGAATAGAACAGATGACCCAGAAAGAGAGCCACACAAATATGCCCAATTGATTTTGATACAAGTATGAAAATAATCCACTGGAGGAATTTTTAAAATTTTCAATAAATGGTACTAGAGCAACTGGACATCCACAAGCCAAAAAGTGCGAAATATTTTTGTATCTCGGAACCAACTTGCTAAATGGAAATGTGAAATAGTTACAATGGCCCATCAGATAATTTCTTAATTATATAGAGAACAATTATATTTTTACTCCATTCTTTAACTCATGTGGTATTGATCTCCTATTACTTTGATCAAAGTTTCAGGGTACAAATTAAAATTTCAATTTTCTTTTCAAGGAAAGTTTATAAATAACAGGTCATACTCCAAAGTGGTAAAAGAAAAAAAAAGACTTAAAGTTTGGAAAATTCTCTTGGGCATAGTAGTAACTGGGGTAAAAAGAGAAAAATCTATGTCAAAGTGAGAATGTGTTATATATAAATATTTAAAAATATTTCTCTTTTTTCATTAAGTAGTGTAAATTAGATTTTTTTTAATTTTGTTATTATACTTTAAGTTTTAGGGTACATGTGCACAACGTGCAGGTTTGTTACATATATATACATGTGCCATGTTGGTGTGCTGTACCCAGTAACTCGTCATTTAGCATTAGGTATACCTCCTAATGCTATCCCTCCCCCCTCCCCCCACCCCACAACAGTCCCCGGTGTGTGATGTTCCCCGTCCATCCATGTGTTCTCCATGGACGGACACATGTGTCCATGTGTTCTCATTGTTCACCTATGAGTGAGAACATGCGGTGTTTGGTTTTTTGTCCTTGCGATAGTTTACTGACAATGATGGTTTCCAGTTTCATCCATGTCCCTACAAAGGACATGAACTCATCATTTTTTGTGGCTGTGTAGTATTCCATGGTGTATATGTGCCACATTTTCTTAATCCAGTCTATCACTGTTGGACATTTAGGTTGGTTCCAAGTCTTTGCTATTGTGAATAGTGCCGCAATAAACATACGTGTGCATGTGTCTTTATAGCAGCATGATTTATAATCCTTTGGGTATATACCCAGTAATGGGATGGCTGGGTCAAATGGTATTTCTAGTTCTAGATCCCTGAGGAATCACCACACTGACTTCCACAATGGTTGAACTAGTTTACAGTCCCACCAACAGTGTCAAAGTGTTCCTATTTCTCCACATCTTCTCCAGCACCTGTTGTTTCCTGACTTTTTAATGATCGCCATTCTAACTGGTGTGAGATGGTATCTCATCGTGGTTTTGATTTGCATTTCTCTGATGGCCAGTGATGATGAGCATTTTTTCATGTGTTTTTTAGACATTTATGTAGATTTTATTTTACTACTAAACATGACTTTTGTAAATACATGGTCCAAAAGTTTTATTCACTATTAGTCTTTAATAGCTTATTCTCCATCTCTGACATAAATTTTAAGTTAAAAAATTATCCAACAGCGGCTGGGCACGGTGGCTCATGGCTGTAATCCCAGCAGTTTGGGAGGCCGAGGCAGGCAATTACCTGAGGTCAGGAGTTCGAGACCGGCCTGGCCAACATGGTGAAACCCCATCTGTACTAAAAATACAAAAATTAGCCGGTGTGGTGGCGAGTGCCTGTAGTCCCAGCTATTTGGGAGGCAGAGGCAGGAGAATAGCTTGAACCCGGGATGCGGAGGTTGCAGTAAGCTGAGATCGCACCACTGCACTCCAGGCTGGGTGACAGAGTGAGACTCCATCTCAAAAAAAAAAAAAAAAAAGTTATCCTACAGCAATAATTTTTAAAATGAAGTTAAATGTTTGAATAAATGTGAGACTTTGTATAAAAATAAAAAAATTGAAAGACACCAAATTTAGCAAGTTCTAAACACAATAATGTTTACATAAAAACAAAAAGCAAAGAAACAAAAATTTTGTTGTGCCCGGTACTTAATGATTTACATAAACATAAATTTTAGCATTACTATGAATTTTAGTTTATTATTTTTAAAACTTATTTAGTCACGTTTTACTTTTCACTACATACATATGAAACACCATTATATATATTTTATTTTATTTTTCCCCCTCTACTAACTAGGCACAAATTTTAATGTACCACTAGTCTATCCTGGTTTGCTTCGAAATTCAAGGGATACTATTTTGGTGCTGACCACTGACTATAAACAGAAGGTACCAGCTAACTCATAGGATGGGGAGAGGCAAGGTTATTTCACGATCTCATTGTGGGGTGAGTCAAACCTAAACTTAAAAGAAACAAGTTACCTCTTCAAGACATTAGTTAAAAAAAAAAAAATGTGCTCAAGTGTTAGAACTTCTATTCCAAAGGACAAACGTTTCCTGTTTTGAAAACATGCTGGAAAGCTTATGCCTGCTGGCATGGCTGCCAAGTATGTTGACAAATAATGAAAGCTGCAAAACTAAGCCTCTGAAATACAATTAGCTAATGTCATAGCAGGTACCTTGATTATTTAAAAAAAAAAAAACAACTTTTAACTAAAAGCTACTGTACATAAGCACAGTGCTAAGGGCTAAGGCTGGACCTCCTCAAGGAACTCATACACTGAGATGAGACATAGACGAATAAATCAAGTACTGGGTGCTCCAGGTGCACTGAAACCACCAAATTCAGCCCCAAGGGTTTATGGAGTGGTTACATCTGAAGGAAGAGTCAGGTGAACATGGAGGTTAAGGTAGGGCATTCCTACCAGAAAGCACAACAGTGCAAAGGAATTTGAGGTATGAAAAATCATGGTTAAGAAGAGAAGTCATTTCATAGGTCTGAAATTTGGGGAGCATTGAAGAGAATTAAGAAGAGGCTGGAGAGGGGGGCAGAAGCTGAGCCACCATCCACACCAAACCCTGGAAGTTGTGTGCTGTTTTTCCCATTTTCCAGTAATTTGCCCAAGGTCAAACTTCTGGCAAGTGGCAGAGATGAGAGGACAGATTAAGTCTGCCTCTCTACAAAGCTCAAGCTCAGGCTGTCTCTCAACGACCTTCCAATACTTAGAATCTCCCAACAGGAGCAGCTTCCTGAAGACAAAGAAAGCCCATGGTGAAGTAGAACAGTAACAAACCCTGAAAGTAATCATTAAAGTAGCTGTTCTCAAAGTGGAGTTCTTGGACCCCTGCATTAAAACGCCTTGGTACTCAGCAAAAGGTAGATTCTGGGCCTACATTCAGACACACTGAATCACATTCTCTGAGACTGAGCCTGGGAGTCTGCATTTTATGACACCAAAAGAAATAACTTCCTCAGCGATTATGAACACTTATTAAAAACCTACAACTGACATAATACTTGATGGTGAAAGACTGAATGTTTTCCCCCCAAAATTGAGAACAAGGAAAGGATGTATATTCTTGTCACTTTTATTCAACATTGTTCTCTATTGTACAGAGGCAATAAAAAGAAACAAAGGTTTACAGATTGGAAAGGAAGCTGTAAACACTATTTAAAAAAAAAAGGTGCTATTAGAACAAGTAAGGTTATAGCATGTAAAGTTAGTAACAAATATCAATTACATTTCTATATACAAGCACTGAACAACTGAAAAATAAAATAAAATATAATTTCATTGTATTTGGAAAAAATACAATTGGTTGTATACAGAACAAATATCCAATTGTTTGTATACTTGTATACAACAATACACAATTGTTGTATATGGAAAAAATACAATTCCCTATACAACAGCCTCCAAAAACATGAGAGATAAATACTGTTTAAAGAAATTAAAGATCTAAATAAAGAGATGAATCTTGTTTGGGATTAAAACCTCAATGTTGTTATATCAATTCTCACCAGTTTGATTAGAGTTAATATGCTCTCGATCAAAATCTCAAGTTGTTGTTGTTTTCCGAAATTGACAAGTCTGAAATTTACATGGAAATGGAAGTAACTAAAACAGCCAAAGCAGTTACAGTATTCATACTGCCTCCCTTTAAAGACTTACTAAAAGGCTGCAGTAATCAAGCTAATATAGAACTGACAAAATGATATGTAAATCAACAGAACAGAATTGAAAATCGAAAAACAAACACGCAAATATATGGTTAACTGAGTTTCAATAAAGGTGCCAAAACAACTCAATGGGGGAAAATGAAAGTCTTTTCATAAATTGTGCTGCAACAGCTGAATATGCAAATGCACTTTAAAAGGTGAACTTATGGGAAATTGTATGTCAACATTTTAAAAGTCAACAACAAAAAGCATGCTTTTGTGTTCTATTCCCTATTGCAATATGCATTATTTACATATTCCCATTATTTGAA
This sequence comes from Nomascus leucogenys, assembly GCF_006542625.1. NCBI lineage: Eukaryota > Metazoa > Chordata > Mammalia > Primates > Hylobatidae > Nomascus > Nomascus leucogenys. Next base: position 47,983,223 of record NC_044394.1, read on the forward strand.
TATGCAAAGAACAAATATTGACTCCTACCTCCTACTATATATAAAAATTAGCTCAGAATGGATTACAGCTAAAACTATAATGTTCTAGAGAAACACACAGGAGAAAATCTTTGTGATCTTGTGGTAGGCAAAAATTCTTACAGGATACAGAATATACACAGACCTGTAAATGAAAAAACTGAAAAACTGTACTTCATTAAAATTTAAAATATTTACTCTCAAAAAACACTGCTTAAAAAATGAAAAGGCTGCCGGGTGCAGTGGCTCACGCCTGTAATCCCAACACTTTGGGAGGCCGAGGCAGGTGGATCACGAGGTCAGGAGATCGAGACCATTCTGGCTAACAGGGTGAAACTCCATCTCTACTAAAAATACAAAAAAATTAGCCGGGCGTGGTGGCAGGTGTCTGTAGTCCCAGCTACTCGGGAGGCTGAGGCAGGAGAATGGCATGAATCCGGGAGGCAGAGATTGCAGTGAGCCGAGATCGCGCCACTGCACTCCAGCCTGGGTGACACAGTGAGACTCCGTCTCAAAAAACAACAACAACAAAACTATAATGAAATACCACTATGTACCCACTAAAATGACCGACAACATCAAGTGTTGGGCAAAGACATACTGTAAAATCAACTGGAACTCTCACATACTGCTGGTAATGGTTTGCCAGTTTCTTCTGAAGTTAAACATAATCTTACCATACAACTGATCAATCTACTCCTAGATATTACTTACAAGAAATGAAAATATTTGTCCACAAAAAACTTTTACTTAAACCTTCATAAAAGCTTTAATCATAATAGCCCTAAACTTGAAACAACCCAGAAACCTATTAACAGGTAAAAAAACTAAATTGTAGTTTACTTAGCAATAAAAAGAAACAAACATGATAAATGTAACGTGAATTTCAAAAGCATTATGCAAACTGAAACAAGTCAAAACAAAAGACTGCATGTAGTATGATTCCATTTATTTACAATTTTAGACCAGGTAGCAACTACAGAAAGTGACAAAAAGCAGAGCAATAGTTGTTGCCTGAGACCAGTGATGAGGGAAAAGGCATTGATTGCTAACAGGCACAGGGGAACTTTCTGAGATGATGGAAATGTCCTATATTAAGATGGTGGCATTTTCACAACTCTATGTTTGTGAAACTAATCAAAACGCACACTTAAAACTGGTGAATATTACTGTATGCAAATCATACCTCAACAGAGTTGGTTAAGACATAAAGGAAAGAAAAAGAAAGCTGGCACAAGTTTAGTCATGTTCAACCTTACAGGACTGTTTTAAAGTAGGTTATTACCCCGGGCTCTTAATACCCTGAAGGCACACAGATGTCACCTCATTTCTGTCTTTTATTAATCTCTTGTATGTTAAAAGTGGGAGAAAAGGGGCTTTACTAATTTTTGATAGCTTTTTTGTTTCCTTAAGGTCCCAGGAACCAGTCAGCTTTAAGAATTTTTGAAACTGCAGGCCAGGTATGATGGCTCATGCCTGTAATCCCAGAACTTTGGGAGGCTGAGGTGAGCAGATCACTGGAGGTCAGAAGTTTGTGACCAGCCTGGCCAACATGGCGAAACCCTGTCTCTACTAAAAATACAAAGATTAGCTGCGCATGGTGGTGGGCACCTGTAATCCCAGCTACTCAGGAGGCTGACGCAGGAGAATCGCTTGAACCAGGGAGGCAGAGGTTGCAGTGAGCTGAGATCACGCCACTGCATTCCAGCCTGGGTTACAAGAGCGAAACTCCGTCTCAAAAAATAAATAAATAAGAATTTTTGAGATTGCTAGAATAATTTCCCTTTGTTGTTGTTGTTACATGTAAGCTAGGATAATTTTATCTTCACTTATAAAAATTTGTTTATACTACATCACATATTTTAAAAAGTTTTTCTTCTATGCAAATGCACAGTGGTAAATTTCTGTTAAAAGTCTGAAATATCCAGATACAGAATGAATTAATATTTGGAAGAATAAGTTATCTTCTCAAATATAAATGTTTTCCAGAATCCAGTTCTAAAAGGCTTACATAAAAGTGGCACAGGTACAGTGTATAGTAATATTCTAATACTCCAACCTACTTCCAAGCCAACTGGCAAATCAAGCATTCACATTCCTGAATGTTCTGCTAATAGAATGACAGCAGTCCCTACACACTTATTACCACATACAGCTGCAGTTAAAGGTCTTTCTCAAGAAATCTCCTATGTCCCCAGACAAAATAATAATAATAAAGGAGACCACCACCTACAAGGTCAAAAATACTGCTATAATACAATTTAGGAAATTAGGAGAACTGTTAGGGCATTCTACTTTTATACTGGATTTATTCAAGGCTGGTCTCTAATCTCTATTTCCTTGCAATTTTGCTCATGTCACTTCCTATTACTGAAAATGATATGCAAGCCACATACCTCCTCTTTAGAGTAAATTCAGTTCCACTGCAAACAAATTGCAGGGAAATACAGTTGGGAAAGAAGTCAATGTTTTCCATAATTTCTTTAAAACAGTCAAATACATATTACAGAGGAAAGCAAAAATCACATGCAACTAAGAATTGGATCTATTTTTATCACATCAAGCTTGTTAAACACACATTTGAAATATAAGTCCTTGACTAAGTCAATTCTACTGCAATCAAGATTTTTCCTTAAACCACCTGTTTACTCCGACAGAAAAACACATAGAAACAGAAATAATCCAAGTAAAATGTCTAACCATATCTCCTAAATGCTTTCTACATCCTGAGCACTGTACTATGCAATCTGCATGCACTATTCTTATTTAATTCCAACAAATCCTGGGAAGGAAGATACTAATCTCTAAAACAGAGATAAGTTACCAAGCAGCAAATTAATACATACTATTATTAGCTAACTTTGGGAAAACACTGACTCTTGGTCTTTACAACCTCAGTCTCTTCATCTGTAAAATATAGATACAATTCTTTTTCGTGGGAAAGAGAGTTTCTAGGGTGCCAGATGTGAGAAACCCACTGGGAGCCATGGGTGGCCTCTGAAGAGAAAAGTCTCCTTATTGCCTTCATGTCTTTATGCCCCAAGAGCGTCTAAGAGCGGCCACAGGTTGCTCGGGGAAATAACACTCCCTTGAAGCAGTGGAGTATAATCAAACATCTTGGCTCCTCTTGAAACCCACTCCCACCCATTTCAGTCCCGGTAAGTTAAAAGATCTTAAACCGTTTAGACACATGCCTTTGCTCGAGGAAATTCACAGAAACCGCCACTGCTATACATCTTATTGAATGACTGACGAGTTCTCCTTCACCGATTAATTCTTTTCCTCATCCCTTCGTACCCCTCCCATCTACCCTAAGAACAAAGAGCTGGTAAACCAATAAATTGGGTGGAGGCTGAGAGTTCGGGCTGTGAGCAAGCCTCCGACGCTCTGGTCCCCTGGACCCGCCTTTTAAACTCTTATTCTGTCTCTTTCTAACTCCTTTGTCTCCAGTCGTCTGGGGTACCCGCCAGGTGGTGTGGGGCTGGTTTCCCCAACATTTTTAAAACAGGCACTACTGCATAGATTACCTGGCACATAATAGCTACCACTTACTACCAAGGGCCACACTGCTAAGCACCAAGTGGATGCCAGGAATGATGAATCTGGATGGCTGTGACAAGCCCCATGGCTGGGCACCAATTCATCTAATCTCACAAACAGCACAGATTATTTGAAAATTTCCTAATGAAATTGGGGAATGTGTAATGAAAATTACTGTTCCTAAAAATCTGAAGAAATTCTCCAGTGAATTTAGATTGTGTAAAACTTAACTACTCCTAGACAGGCTAATTTCAAAAGCTATTTTCTACCTTTCTTTTGCCTGCCCATGGAGAAGTGATTTAAATGTAACCCTGAAATTCACATAAAAGTAGAACTAGATGGCGTTACTCAATTTTCCTAGGGTGGCTTTTCCTGCTAGAGCTAAAAATTTGAGTAGAAAAAGAACAGTAATGCAAGGATAATTCAGTAAAAGAGAAAGTAAGCAAAGCCTAGAAACAAAAAAATTGAACAAAAGCAATTTTTTAAAAAAACTTAAATTGCAAAATTATCAAATTTATTTGCTATCAATTTGACAGGGGTATATTTTTCCCTTGTCATAAAACAAATTTCTATCATGAATATCTAGTATGTTAGAATAATTACTAGAGCTGACAATGCATACACTGAACATGTAAGCCTCACAGGGTAACTCGGCTGTTCTCTGCTCACTGCAACATAACTTAGCAGTAGTTAAACCAGCAAGGTGTCTGGCATTCGACTCAGACAAAATCTTTCTGGGTGGTTAAGAGAGTCTGGAAGGGCCAATTTCTCCCTAAATTACCTAATGCATTACTTTAAAAGAACCCTTTCCTAATTTTTTAAAATTTCTTCCACTCTTCAAATCTTAATTCTTTGAATGTCTTCATCTTAAAAGTATTTTGAGAAACTAAAGAGAACACAATAAATGAAAGGTATAAACTACTTGAGGCCAGGAATCACCTCTTCTTCATCTCTTAGGCTCCAACGACCAATCCAGTGTCTGACACAGTGGCCCTCAATAAATGTTTGTTGAGCTGACTACACGGAATACCTTCAGACTAAGGAGTTGGTCTGGTCCAACTGAAAACAGTTTCAAGCTGGCTCACCTGGGATTACGCAAGTAGTCCAGAGTCAAACATAACATGAATATGCAACAAGAGCTAGCACTAATCTAGCACTTACTACATACCAAGCCCTACAGATGATCCAATACTCACACCAACCCTAGAAGACAGGTACTCCTATTATCTCCATTAAAACAAATTAGGAAGCTGACGTATGAGGACTAGGTAACTTGCTCAACATCACAGTCAAGCCCATATTCCAAGTCAGCAGTCTGTTTACTCTCTACACCACTGAGAAAGGTAGCCAGGCAGGTCCCTCATGTAAGATGACAAGACTAATCATTTAGGAAGACAAGTGCTTGCTTTGACTAAACTTGTTCCAGGGGTGTTCACAGGTGTGAATTCAACCACACCTGCCCACCACCTAAAACAAACAAACAAACGGCACACTTCTTAGATGGGGGCGGTGAGTCAGATGGAACTTATGGAGTATTGTTTTGACTCACCATAAAAGGGAGTTACTCGGATCCAGACCTAATGCCCCATTAGAACTGTCCTCTCTATTTCATAAGCTGAGTGATACACAGGTCTGTGTATACAGTCAACCTAGCTCTCTCCTGTGGCACACACATCTTAATATGCACCTTTAATCTTACACTGTAATTGTTTATGCCTGTCTCTAACAAAAAAATTCTTGGAAGCTAATTACTATCTTACTCATAAACACATCCAAGGGCCCAACAGTGTACTGAAAAATATACTGGTTGCATGAAAGATGCACACTGACAGAAAACAGGAAGTGTAACATAAAACAGTACAGTGTGTAAATTTATTCATATGTGACTACAAAATAAAATGTTTCATTTATTTAAATTCCCTGGGTACAGACCAATTGGCAGAAAGTAAAGAGAAATAAAAAATAAAGAGTATAAAGATCACACGGAAATAAGAAATTTAATAAGTAACAAACTACTTATAATAAAAAACTGTATACTCAACTAATTCGAACAGTGCAATGGAAAATTTTTCAAGAGGGTTGATAGTGGGGGGAGAGAAGATGAAGCTAAATAGATTAAGCATCCTCAAACCAAAAGTTTAACCTCTTCAACATTCCACGGAATACTTTTATTCCCACTTAGTCTAAGAGGAAACACACTCTCTGGGATAAGTAACTTGTACAAGGTCACAGAGCTAGTAAGCACTAGAGCCTCAATGCTCTTCTTATCATACCATGTTGTCTTCCCACGTAACACATCCTGTTGGGATGTCTTACGCCACTTTTTTTAGGTTTTTTTTTTTTTTTTTGGAGAGGTTTTTTAAGATGGGAGGCACAGAAGAAAAACAAATCTCAGAACTCTCAGACACAGACAGATAACAAAGCTATAATGCCTTACTGCCTAAGACCTCAAAATGAGTTACTTATTCTAAGGAACGCCCTAGTACACTAAGTCCTGTCCCCAGCACCCAACCTATCCTGGCGACCACTTATAACTCAGCATCCATCTGTAGGCCTGTTCACTCCACCACAGTGAAAGCTTTTGCAGGGCCAGAATTGTGTCATTATCTTTCTAGACCCAGCCTAAGACATGGCACCTACTGAATAAAAATTAACAAATTAATTTGCTGGTGTTCTGTCTAGCCTAGTGACCAGGTAAGAACTGAGGTGTGACTACCAGATAAGGGCTCAGACGGTCTGTTTCCTTTATTAATTATATATTATATGTATCTCAATGTGGTGTTTTAATATTTTAAATGTTAACACTTTGAGACACCAACATGAACTTTGGATGTAAACATGGGAATGGTCATGAACCTGCCTGTCAGTGTGTAATTCAACTTTCAACTGAATTGAGACTTACTGAGCACTTGCTGTGTACCACACACAATGGAGACAACACAGCGGGCACTCCTATCTCCCTGCAATAGGGTCTCGGAAAATGAGTTCTCCCTTTGGAGGGGCAATGTTCAGACAAAAACATAAGTTTCAGGAAGTATGCGAAACAGTGCTGACATGTTTGTAGGAAAGCCTGCACAAAGCAAGAGTGACTCCCGACATCTCCCACTCATCTGTGTGTAGTGAAGATGAGACCTGGCAAACTTCCTGGCTCCCATTATCCAGAAGATTATACTCCTTCCCCAACTTGTCATTTGAACTGTTTTGCTAAGGCACATCCCTCCCATCAGAATAAGGATATTGGGCAGGTGCACTGGTTCTTGCCTGTAATCCCAGCACTTTGGGAGGCCAAAGTCGGAGGATGGTTAGAGGTCTGGAGTTTGAGACCAGCCTGGGCAACAGAGTGAAACCTCATCTCTACTAAAGAAAAAAAAAATTAGCTGGGCCTGGAGGGACACCTCTAGTCTTAGCCACTTGGGAGGCTAAGATGGGAGGATCACATGAGCCTAGGAGATCGAGGCTGCAGTGAGCCATAATTGTGCCACTCACTGCACTTGAGTCTGGGTGACAGAGAGAGACCCTGTTTCAAAAAAAAAAAAAAAAAAAAAAAAGGATAAGGATATGACAACATTTATGTTAGTTAATTCAGCTGACAAACTAACTCATTTAAGAGCAATTTGTTGATGTATTATGACCACTAGGCATGTATAAATTAAGCCTTTTATCTTCAATTGTACAAAAGAGAAGTTACCCTGTACATAGTACATATTGTAAGGCCAGCCGCCTAACGATAGGGGCAGGGTAAGGGTGTGTGTGCTTAGATAGACAATTGTTGCTTTAATCACCAATTTCTTCCAGGCCCTCCACCAAGCTCCCCTTGTTTGGGCCCTTCTGCCCCATCACCTCCTTCCCTGACAACTCCCCTCCATTAGTCATTAGTCTGTTACTTCTTTCCTTCTCTCTCTGGCTGCAGACACCTAGTTGCCTGTATTACTTATGTTTTCCAAAACATTTCCTTTTCAGATTCTAATGAATGACACTTGCAGGTCTTCTCGGATATCTTTGAATAATGTATCTTTCTGTGCTGACATTTGTCTTCCCAGGCTACTATTCTAAGGCCTTAGAGTATTCTGCCGTGAGTGAAAAACGTATCTACACACTATTTGGTGAAGATTATTCCATACATTACTGTACACAAACTGCTTAAATAAAACAAGTTGATGCAGTAAAACTCTGCAGGAATAGAACTGTGAAACTGAAAGCCATGCATATTCTCCTACAAGTAGCTGGCATCCAACCACATGCTCTTACTTTATTAATAAGCAGTATTTCATACAACACTGGACTTTCTGATGTTACTGTAAAAACTGCAAAATCATCCACTTATCTGAATGTTACACAGCGCCTTTCACAACGATCTATCTGATGTGGAGTTGTTCAGGGTCCCAGGAAGGTCAAAGTTAGTCTACCTCTGTGAACCAAGACCCTGGCAACATTCCATTCCATTCCATTCTCCTTGTTGATGGAGAATGACTTGTTATAGTATGGCTGAGACACAGAAATGTTTCCAGAAACATGCTATTGTGAGCTCTAGGTACAAAGCATGAGACACATCTTAAGGAGAATCCACTTGGGAAAATTTGTTTTTCTACTGGAACCAGCATGGATACTGAAATGGAATGCAAAATTTGAATAAATAAAACACAGTACCTTAAAGAAATGGCTACCTCTTTTGGGGATGGCCTTAGACTCCCCTTGCCCCCAAGGAACTGCTCAGTAGGGAGCATAAGGGTATTAAGGCTGATCCAAGAGACAAATGCTCCATGCCCGGTTTCTTTCATTGGAGGCAAGGTGTGGGAGGAGGTAAATAGAGACATAGGCCAAAAGAAACAGTACAGAGAGAGGAGACAAGATAGCATGCCTACTCTGCAAACATATCTGAAAACTAACATTTCAAGACCTATGGCAAAGTGCCTAGCAACTCTATTAAGCATGTTTATGCCCACCGTACAGTTGAAAAAGGTCCACAAATAATTTACCCAAGGACACACACAACAAGTAAATGATAAACCAATATGTGAAGAAAAGCCATCCATTTGCAAAGCCTTGACCTCATCTATTCACCACTCACTCCAGGCACAAACCAGCCTGGTGGAAGAGCAGGTGCTCTGCTGATGGGGCTTCTGGTCCCAGGACTGTGGCCAGAGAAGAGTGACGATCTGGGCCCATTCCTGAAGCAAGGACAAAGTGCTGAGTGCTTTGGCCAACTTTTGGTGGTCTGCCATGTTGGACATATCTCACTCACTTTTACCCAGGAGTGTGCAAGTAGAAGCAAGCAGAACACAGCAGAAGAGAAGATACTACAAATACCTGCTGGCTTAACTATGTGCTCTGGAACTGGCTCTACTGACCTACTGACACTCAACCATTCTTGGACAAATAAAACGCTGGTTTGTTTTTAATGCAGCCTATGGTGGGGGAAGTATAAAGAATGATTAAAATTATTATTCACCTTGCACATTAACTTCTGGCTTAAATAAACTACAACTTTAGAATTCTATCAATAATTATTTAAACATATGAAGCAGATGGGAGTCAAATACAATATGAAGACAGTTACGGAAGCAAAAGTGATAACCTCAGCTCAGAGCTGCTATACATAAATTATTCCATCAATCAGGTATACATACATAACCCTTTACAAAGGACACTGGGTAAAGGTCAGGGAGAAAATCCTGGGCTTTTTCAGAGATCACTGAAATTGCTGACAATGTGGGGGATGACACGCTGAAGGCCTGACAGGAAAATAGCATACAAGGAGGTGTTCCACGTGACAAAAGCAACAAAGAACATAAGACATTAGCTGTGATAAGCAGAGGAAGGGGGGAAAATATACCATTCTTCAATTTTAAAAGGAAAAAAAATACTGAAATATAAAGATAGTTGATACTGATCTAAAATTGCATTTGTGGCTATCAATCGATTTCCCAAGCTTGAAAGTTTCTATACACTGCCAAATGCAATGGGCTGAGAAATTCTCAAATCAAAACTGTGTGAAATAATCTATAAAGTTTTCTGAATCATATCTGAAATTAAAATACGCTACTTCTAAATGCTATGTATGACAGACAAGCTATACATAATCAACACATTTTTAAAGTATAGGTTTGTAGTCTCATTATTTCTAATAATGTCTTACCATGTGTAGGTTAAGAAGAAAATCCTAATTAGCTGGGCATGGTGGTGCATGCCTATAGTCCCAGCTACTCAGGGGGCTGAGGCAGGAGGATTGCTTGAGCCCCAGAGGTCGAGGCTGCAGTGAGCTGCGATCACACCACTACATTCCAGCCTGGGTGACAGAGCAAGACCCTGTCTCAAAAAAATAAGCAAAATAAAATAAAATCCTATATAGACAATTCTGCACTGTTATCCAAAGAAAGGAGCGGGCACAGTGGCTCACACCTGTAATCCCAGCACTTTGAGAGGCCAAGGTGGGAGGATCACTTGAGGTCAGGAGTTTGAGCAGCCTGGCCAACATGGTGAAACCCTGTCTCTACTAAAACTACAAAAATTAACCGGGAGTGGTGCCACATGCCTGTAATCCCAGCTACTCGGGAGGCTAAGGCAGGAGAATCCCCTGAACCTGGGAGGTGAAGGTTGCAGTGAGCCGAGATCTGCCATTTCAGAAACAGAAACACAGGGTCAGAAACAGTGCCTATTTCTACCAACTGGAAAAATCCAGAACTCATGACACACCAGAAAGAGTGCTCAGGAGGGCCTTACCTCAGCTGTGGGGAATAATCAGTCCAAAACTGAACAATGTTCCAGGCCCACCTAACACATCTTAAAAGCAAGACCCCCCAGAAACTGCACTACTCCCACCTGGGTGACAGAATGAGATTCCCTGTTAAGAAAAGAGAAGAAAAAGGAGCTGGTTTTTTGAAAAGATCAACAAAATTGATAGACTGCTAGCAAGACTAATAAAGAAGAAAAGGGAGAAGAATCAAATAGATGCAATAAAAAATGAAAAAGGGGATATCACCACTGATCCCACAGAAATACAAACTACCATCAGAGAATACTACAAACACCTCTATGCAAATAAACTAGAAAATCTAGAAGAGATGGATAAATTCCTCGACACATACACCCTCCCACGACTAAACCAGGAAGAAGTTGAATCTCTGAATAGACCAATAACAGGCTCTGAAATTGTGGCAATAATCAACAGCTTACCAATCAAAAAAAGTCCAGGACCAGATGGATTCACAGCCGAATTCTACCAGAGGTACAAGGAGGAACTGGTACCATTCCTTCTGAAACTATTCCAATCAAGAGAAAAAGAGGGAATCCTCCCTAACTCATTTTATGAGGCCAGCATCATCCTGGTAACAAAGCCTGGCAGAGACACAACCAAAAAAGAGAATTTTAGACCAATATCCTTGATGAACATTGATGCAAAAATCCTCAATAAAATACTGGCAAACTGAATCCAGCAGCACATCAAAAAGCTTATCCACCATGATCAAGTGGGCTTCATCCCTGGGATGCAAGGCTGGTTCAACATATGCAAATCAATAAATGTAATCTAGCATATAAACAGAACCAAAGACAAAAACCACATGATTATCTCAATAGATGCAGAAAAGGCCTTTGACAAAATTCAACAGCCCTTCATGCTAAAAACTCTCAATAAATTAGGTATTGATGGGACGTATCTCAAAATAATAAGAGCTATCTATGACAAACCCACAGCCAATATCAGACTGAATGGGCAAAAACTGGAAGCATTCCCTTTGAAAACTGGCACAAGACAAGGATGCCCTCTCTCACCACTCCTATTCAACATACTGTTGGAAGTTCTGGCCAGGGCAATTAGGCAGGAGAAGGAAATAAAGGGTATTCAATTAGGAAAAGAGGAAGTCAAATTGTCCCTGTTTGCAGATGACATGATTGTATATCTAGAAAACCCCATTGTCTCAGCCCAAAATCTCCTTAAGCTCATAAGCAACTTCAGCAAAGTCTCAGGATACAAAATCAATGTAAAAAATCACAAGCATTCTTGTACACCAATCACAGACAAACAGAGAGCCAAATCATGAGTGAACTCCCATTCACAATTGCTTCAAAGAGAATAAAATACCTAGGAATCCAACTTACAAGGGATGTGAAGGACCTCTTCAAGGAGAACTACAAACCACTGCTCAATGAAATAAAAGAGGATACAAACAAATGGAAGAACATTCCATGCTCATGGGTAGGAAGAATCAGTATGGTGAAAATGGCCATACTGCCCAAGGTAATTTATAGATTCAATGCCATCCCCATCAAGCTACCAATGACTTTCTTCATAGAATTGGAAAAAACTACTTTAAAGTTCATATGGAACCAAAAAAGAGCCCGCATTGCCAAGTCAATCCTAAGCCAAAAGAACAAAGCTGGAGGCATCACGCTACCTGACTTCAAACTATACTACAAGGTTACAGTAACCAAAACAGGATGGTACTGCTACCAAAACAGAGATATAGATCAATGGAACAGAACAGAGCCCTGAGAAATAATGCCACATATCTACAACTATCTGATCTTTGACAAACCTGACAAAAACAAGAAATGGGGAAAGGATTCCCTATTTAATAAATGGTCCTGGGAAACTGGCTAGCCATATGGAGAAAGCTGAAATGGATCCCTTCCTTACACTTTATACAAAAATTAATTCAAGATGGATTAAAGACTTACATGTTAGACCTAAAACCATAAAAACCCTAGAAGAAAACCTAGCCAATAGCACTCAGGACATAGGCATGGGCAAGGACTTCATGTCTAAAACACCAAAAGCAATGGCAACAAAAGCCAAAATTGACAAATGGGATCTAATTAAACTAAAGAGCTTCTGCACAGCAAAAGAAACTACCATCAGAGTGAACAGGCAACCTACAGAATGGGAGAAAATTTTCACAACCTACTCATCTGACAAAGGGCTAATATCCAGAATCTACAATGAACTCAAACAAATTTACAAGAAAAAAAAAAACAACCCCATCAAAAAGTGGGCGAAGGATATGAACAGACACTTCTCAAACGAAGACATTTATGCAGCCAAAAAACACATAAAAAAATGCTCATCATCACTGGCCATCAGAGAAATGCAAATCAAAACCATAATGAGATACCATCTCACACCAGTTAGAATGGCCATCATTAAAAGGTCAGGAAACAACAGGTGCTGGAGAGGATGTGAAGAAATAGGAACACTTTGACACTGTTGGTGGGACTGTAAACTAGTTCAACCATTGTGGAAGTCAGTGTGGCGATTCCTCAGGGATCTAGAACTAGAAATACCATTTGACCCAGCCATCCCATTACTGGGTATATACCCAAAGGATTATAAATCATGCTGCTATAAAGACACATGCACACTTATGTTTATTGCGGCACTATTCACAATAGCAAAGACTTGGAACCAACCCAAATGTCCAACAACGATAGACTGGATTAAGAAAATGTGGCACATATACACCATGGAATACTATGCAGCCATAAAAAATGATGAGTTCATGTCCTTTGTAGGGACATGGATGAAACTGGAAACCATCATTGTCAGTAAACTATCCCAAGGACAAAAAACCAAACACCACATGTTCTCACTCATAGGTGGGAATTGAACAATGAGAACACATGGACACAGGAAGGGGACCATCACACTCTGGGGACTGTTGTGGGGTGGGGAGGGGGGGAGGGACAGCATTAGGAGATATACCTAATGCTAAATGATGAGTTAATGGGTACAGCACGCCAACATGGCACATGTATACATATGTAACAAACCTGCACATTGTGCACATGTACCTTAAAACTTAAAGTATAATAATAATAAAATTAAAAAAAAAAAAAAACAAGAAAAAGGAAAGAAAGGAAAGAAAGGGGAGGGAGGGAAGGAGAGAGGGAGGGAAGGCAGGCCGGCAGGCAGGCAGGCAGGCAGTCTTATGCAGAGACCATTCTAAAAACCATCAGTCTGTGGTGGGCAAAATAATAGTCATCAGCCCACTCCAAGACATCCACATCCTAACCTCAGGATCTTGTGAATATGCCAAATCACATGGCAAAGGGGAATTAAGCTCCCAGATGCAATTAAGGCTCTAATCAGCTGATGTTAAAATAGGGAGGTTATTCTGGGTTATCTGGGTGGGCCCAATGTCCTTAAAAGTGGAAGAGGGAGGCAGAAGAGGATGACCCAGAGAGAAGGCACATAAGAAAGACTTGGCCCAACGCTGCTGGCTTTGAAGGCAGGGGAAGGGGCTACAAGCCAAGGAATGTGGGTGGCCTCTAGAAGCTGGAAAAGTCAAGCAAACAAATTCTCCCCTAGGGCCTTCAGAAAGAAACACAGTCCTACAAACACATTAAAAAAAATTTTTTTTTAATTTTTGTGGGTATAAAGTAGGTGCTCACAAACATCTTGATTTTAGCCTGTGAGACTCACTATGGACTTCTGATCTCCAGAACCATAAAATAATAAACTTGTGTTGTTTTTAAGCCACTAAATTTGTGGTTGGTATAGTAACAGCAAAGGGAAACTAATACACCATACTATCTCCCATTAATTACCAAAAATTTTCTGTACCAAGAGGTTTAGGAATAACACCTGAAAATAACAATGCCAGTTACACTGGAGAATAATTACTGATGCAGACATATGAACTTCTGCTTTGGGGCATGATGTACCCTCACATCCTGAAGCAACCAAAAACTCACACGAAATGCATTAATTAAATGATCATTTTCAGACCCTAAACATCAGTCAACGAAGGACATGGGAAACAAACAAGGTAAGCCCTATGATTGGCCCAGCTTACTGCCTCGAGGGAGTTACTAGGCTACAGTGCAGAGAGGGGAACAGTGGTAGAGCTTGGGGGACTTTCCAAATTGATGAGACAAAGCTGAGAGTCCAAGGAAACCAAGGCAATGAGAGTTCATAGAAAAGAATACCAGAATGGAGTAAGCTGCACAGAGAACCCTGGAGAATTACAGAGGGTCCCCACTGAGTTCTCGGTGAAGTACTGATCAGTACATTTGTGTGAGGTAACTCCCCAAGGCTGGGGAAGGAACTATCCAAAAGGATTAGAGGAACAATGCCCACCATTCAAACAGGGTCAGAAACAGTGCCTATTTCTACCAACTGGAAAAAAATCCAGAACCCATGAAATACTGGACAGAGTGCTCAGGAGGGCCTTACCTCAGCTGTGGGGAATAATCAGTCCAAAACTGAACAATGTTCCAGACCCACTTAACACATCTTAAAAGCAAGACATCCCAGAATATCAAACTGTCAAGTAACTTAACTGCATCTTAAAACAAAGCTCAAGAATATTTATGGGAATACAAAAATAGCAGCACCCAACAAGGTAAAATTTGCAATATCTGGCATCCAATCAAAGATTATCAGGCACACAAATGAGATAAAAAAACATGTCCCAATGTGAGAATAATAATCAATTGAAACCACCTTAGAACTGGCACAGAAGTTAGCAGACAAGACAATAAAACAGGTATTATAAATGTGCTCCATATGTTCAAAAAGTTGAGAGATGGAAGATACAAAGACAAATTATAGTTCTAGAGATGAAAACCACAATTTGTGAGATGAAAAAAATGTGATGGATGGGATTAAGGGTGGATTAGACATGCAAAAGAAAAAATTAGGGAACTTGAAGGCATAGCAGTAGACCCATTCAAAATGGAACACACAGGAAAAGACCCAAAAAACCTGAACAGTGCAATGTGCTGTGGGATCAACTTCAAGCTGCCTAATGCCTGGAGAACTGGAATCCCCAAAATGGGGTGGGGGGGAGGAGGAGGGGAGGGGAGGAGGAGAGGAGGAGGTGGAGGAGGAGGAGGAAGAGGAGGAGGAGGAGGGAGGAGGAGGAGGAAGAGGAGGAGGAGGAGGAGGAGGAGGAGGAGGAGGAGAAAAATGTTTAAAGAAATAGTACGTGAAAAGTCCCAAACTTAATGAAAACTATAAATCCAGAGATCCAAGAAGCTCAACAAACCCTGAGCTCGATAAACATGAAAAAAACTATACCAAGAGATAAAGTATTTCAAACCAGATTTACAAAAAAAATCTTAAAAGCATCAAGAGAAAAAAAAGACATGTTATATACAGAGGAACAAAGATAAGGATGACATCAAATTTCTTCTGGAAAACAATGCAAGTGGGAAGACAGTACCCCTTTAAAGACTAAAAGAAAAAGGAAAAAATAAAACATGTCGACCTGTAATTCTATAGCAAATACAAGTACCTAAGAACAAAGGCAAAATGAAGACATTTTCAGAGATATAAAAGCTGAAAGAATTCATTACTGGCAGATCCACACTACAAAAAATCCTTCAGGCAGAAGGAAATGATACCAGATGGAATACAGATATGTGTTTCTCAATAACTGATGAATAAAGTAGGCAAAAAATCAGCAAGAAAATGGTGAACTTGAACACCACTACAACCAACCTGACATTGATAAGAGTACTCCAGCAACAGCAGAAGACATACTCTTCTCAAATGCACACATTCACCAAGACAGTCTATATTCAAAGTCACAAAATAAGTCTCAAATCAAAAGAACTAATGTCATACCAAGTATGGTCTCTGGCCAGAATGGAATTAAATTATGTATCAATAACAAAAAGATCTTTGATAAATACCCAAAGACCTCAAATCAAAAACCTCAGTATCCACCTTAAACTAGAAAATAAAGGACAAATTACTCTAATAAGCAAAGAAAATAAAAAAGAAATAAAATTCAAGTGAAAAAGTCAATGAAACAGAAAAAGTGAGACAAATACAAACATATACAGAGAATAATAAAGCCCAAAGATGATTTTGTGAGATTAAAATTAATAAACTTGTAGCCAGTCTGATCAAGAAAAAAATGACAGAAAACACAAATTATAAGTTTCAGGAATAAGAGAAGTGTCATCACTACAGTTGCTACAAATATTCAAAAGATAGTAAGGGAACACTATGAACAACTCTGCCAATTAATTTGACAACTTAGATGAAATGAACAAATTCTTTGAAACATATTATCAAAGTTCACTCAGGAAGAAATAGATAACCTGAATAGCCCTATTTCTTAAAAGCTGAAATTGTGGTTAAAAAAAATCCCCATAAAGTAAACTCCAAGCCTAGATGGCTTCAATGGTAATTCTTACCACACATTTATGGAAGAAATAACACCAGTTTTATACAGATTCTTCCAAAAAATTAAAAAGGAAAAACACATCTCAACTAATTTTATGAGACCAGCATTACTCTAATACTGAAAGGGAAGGCATTACAAGAGGAAAAAAAAAAAAAAGACCAATATTCCTAATGACCAAAGATACAAAAATTCTAAGTCTTAGCAAACAAACAAACAAAACTTTAAAATAAATTGCATGATACCTATCATGACCAAGTAAGAAATGCAAGGTTAGTCATTTATCATGTTAACAAAAAAAAAATCAGTGATTCAGACAAGGCATTTGATATATACCCATTCCTGTTAAAAACTCTCTTCAAATCAGACATAAAAGAACTTCCTCAACCTGGGAAAGGGCATCTATGAAAAACCTATGGCTAACAGCATACTTAATGGTGGAAGACTGAATGCTTCCCCCCTAAGATTATGAACGAGACAGAGATGTCCACTTTTACTACTTCTATTCAACATTGCACTGGAGGTCATAAGCAGTACAATCAGGTAAGCAAAACAGAAGGTATCCAGACTGGAAAAAAACGTATTTGCAGACATGATCATCTATGTAAAAAGTCCAATGCAATCTACAGAAAAGCTATTAGAACTATTGTCAGTTTAGCAAGATTACAGAATACAAGATCAACATAAAATTTACTTCTATATACTAGCAATGAACCAGAAATTGAGATTTTAAAAAAATATTATTTATTAATAAACTAGTATCAAAAATATGAAATACTTAGAGATAAATATGACAAAAGATACTTGAAAAATTTTATACTGAAAACATTAAAGACCTAAATAAATGGTAAAAATATCCCTGTGCATGTGTCAGGAAACTAAATACTGTTAAGACGTCAGTTCCCCCAACAAATTCAACTATAGATTCAACACAGTCCCAACCAATACCCAAGAAGGCTTTGTTGTACAAATTGATAAACTGATTTAAAATTCATAATGAAATGTGAAGGATCTTCAATAGGCAAAACTCTGAAACGGAACAAAGTTGGTGAACTGACATTATCTGTTTCAATAACTATAATACAGCTGCAGTCAAGACAGTGTGGTACTGGCATCAAGGTAGAAAAATAGATTAACAGAAGAGAGACAGACACCCAGAAATAAACCCACACATGTACATGCAATTGATTTTCAACAAGTACAAGCACAATGCAGTGGGAAAAGAGTAGTAGTCTTTTTAATAGACAACACTAGAAGAACTGGTTATTTATTTATTTATTTATTTTTGAGAAGGAGTCTGGCTCTTTCACCAGGCTGGAGTGCAGTGGCATGATCTCGGCTCACTGCAAGCTCCGCCTCCCGGGTTCACGCCATTCTCCTGCCTCAGCCTCCCAAGTAGCTGGGACTACAGGTGCCCGCTACCATGCCCGGCTAATTTTTTTTTGGTATTTTTAGTAGAGACGGGGTTTCACCGTGTTAGCCAGGATGGTCTCGATCTCCTGACCTCGTGATCCACCCGCCTTGGCCTCCCAAAGTGCTGGGATTACAGGCGTGTGCCACTGCACCCGGCCAGAACTGGTTATTTATTTGCAAAAAAAACAAAAAACAAAAAAAACTTGGGTACAAAACTCATATCATATGTAAAATTAACTCGAAATCAATCACAGATCTAAATGAAAGACCTACCACTATAAAACTTCCAGAAAAGAATACAGGAGAAAATCTTTGTGACCTTGAGTTAGGCAGAGATTTCTTAGATTCGATACCAAAGACATGATCTATAAAAGAACAAACTGATGAACTAGATTTAATCAATTTAAAACTTCTGCTCTTCAAAAGACTGTTATGAGAATAAAAACATAAACCTCAGACTTGGAAGGAATCCTTGTAAATACGTATCTCCAGAATACTGGTGCCCAGAACATATAAAGAACTCTCAAATCTCAAAAATAAGAAAATAGCCTAATAAAACGTGCACAAAAGATGTGAAGAGAGACTTTACCAAATGAGATATACGGATGGCAAATAAGCACATGAAGAGATGCTCAACATCATTATTCACCAGAGAAATACAATTAAAATTACAATGAAATGCAGGAATGCCTCAGAGATATTGCAGGTTTGGTTCCAGACCACCACAATAAAACCTGTATCACACAATAAAGCAAGTCACATAAGTTTTCTTGATTTCCCAGTGCTTATAAAACCTACATTTACACTATATTGTAATCTATTAAGAGCGCAATAGCATTGTATCTAAGAAAGTATATATCTTAATTTAAAAATACTTTATTGCTAAAAAATCCTAACAATCATCTGAACCTTCAGCAAGTCATAATCTTTTGGCTAGTGGGGTCTTACCTCAAGGTTGATCAGGATCAGGATAATGGTTGCTGAAGGGTGGGGTGGCTGTGGCAATTTCTTAAAACAGCAATGGGCCAGGCGTGGCAGCTGATGCCTGTAATCCCAGCACTTTGGGAGGCCAAGGTGGGCGGATCATGAGGTCAGGAGTTCGAGACCAACCTGGCCAACGTAGTGAAACCCCATCTCTACTAAAAATACAAAAATTAGCCAGGTGTGGTGGGGGGCACCTGTAATCCCAGCTACTTGGGAGGTCATGGCAGAAGAATTGCTTGAACCCGGGAGGTGGAGGTTGCAGTGAGCTGAGATCATGCCACTGCACTCCAGCCTGGGTGACAGAGCAAGACTCGGTCTTGAGAAAAAAAAAAATAATAATAGTAATAATAAACAGCAATGAAGTTTGCTGCCCTTTCACGAAAGATTTCTCTGTAGCATGCGATGCTGTTTGACAGCATTTTACCCACAGAAGAACTTCTTTCAAAACTGGAGTCAATCCTCTCTAACCCTGCCACTATTTTATCAACTAAGTTGATAATACTCTGAATCCTTTGCTGCCATTTCATCAATGTTCACAGCATCTTCACCAGGAGCAGATTTCATCTCAAGAAACCACTTCCTTTCATCTATAAGAAGCAACTCCTCATTTGTTCAAGTTTTATCGTAACATTGCGGCAATTCAGTTACATCTTCAGGATGCCACTCTGTTACCCAGGCTGGAGTGCTTACTGCAGCCTCCACTTCCTGGGCTCTAACAATCCTCCCACCACAGCCTCCTGAGTAGCTGGGACAACAGGTGAGAGCCACCACACCTAGCTAATTTTTGTAGTTTTTGTAGACAGGGTTTTGCCACAGTGCTAAGGAGGTCCTTGAACTCCTGGGCTCCATATTCCTCCCACCTAGGCCTCCGAAAGTGCAAGGATTATAGGCATGAGCCACCATACCCAGCCCAAGCTCCACTTCTAATTCTAGTTCTCTTGCTATTTCCACTGTATCTGCAGTCACTTCCTCTACTGACGTCTTGAACTTCTCAAAGTCATCCATGAGGGTTGGAAGCAACTTCTTCCAAACTCCTGCTAATATTCTGACCTCCTCCTATGAATCACAAATATTCTTAATGGCATCTAGAATGGCAAATCCTTTCCAGGAGGTTTTCAATGGACTTTGCCCAGATCCAACTGAGGACTCACTCTCTGTGGCAGCTATAGCCTTAAGAAATGTATTTTTAAAATAAGACATGAAACTTGAAATTACTCCTTGATCCTTGGCTGCAGAATGGATGCTGTGTTAGCAGGCATGAAAACAACATGCAGCTCCTGGTACATCTCCATCAGCGCTCCTGGGTGACCAGTTGCCTTGTCAACAAGCAGTAATATTTGGAAAGTAATATTTTTTCTGAGGAGTAGGTCTCAACAGTGGGCTTAAAATATTCAGTAAACCATGTTATAAACAGATGTACTACCATTCAGGCTTTGTTGCTCCAGTTATAAAGCACAGGCAGAGTAGATTTGGCATAATTCTTAAGGTCCCTAGAATCTTTTCAGCATGACAGATGAGCATTGGCTTCAACTTAAAGTCACCAGCTTCATTAGTTCCTAATGAGAGAGTCAGCCTGTCCTTCGAAGCTTTGAAGCTAGGCACTGACTTCTCCTCTCTAGCTATGAAAGACCAAGATGGCATCTTCCAAAAGAAGGCTGTTTCATCTACATGGAAAATCTGTTTAGTGTGGCCACGTTTATCAATGATCTTAGCCAGATCTTCTGGATAACTTGCTACAACTTGTACATCAGCACTTAACCTCTTCACCTTGCACTTTATGTGATGAAGCTGTCTTCTTTCCTTAAGCCTCATGAACCAACCTCTGCTGGCTTCCAACTGTTCTTCTGCAGCTTCTTCCCCTCTCTCAGTCTTTATAGAACTGAAGAGAAGAGAGGGCCTTGCTCTGGATTAAACTTTGACTTAATAGAATGCTTGTGGCTGGTCTGATCTTCTATCCTGAACACTAAAGCTTTCTCTTATCAGCAATAAGGCTGTTTTGCTTTATTATCATTCATTTGTTCACTAGAGTAGCACTTTTAACTTCCTTAAAGAACTTCTCTGCATTCACAACTTGGCTGTTTGGTGTGAGAGGCCTAGCTTTTGGCCTGTCTCAGCTTTGACATGCCCTCCTCGCTAAGTTTAATCATGTCTAGCTTTTGATTTAAAAGAGAGAGATGTGTGACTCCTCCTTTCACTTGAACACTTAGATGCTATTTAGTACTACTAATTGTCCTAATTTCAATATTGTTGTCTCAGAGAATAGGGCGGCCTGAGGAGGGGGAAGTGGGGGAACAGCCAGTTGGAGCAGTCAGAACACAGGCATTTATCAGTTAAGTCTGCAGTGTCATATAGGTGTGGTTTGTGGGCATCCCAAAACAATTACACAATCACATCAAAGATCACTGATTGCAGATTACCATAACAGATATAATAATGAAAAAGCCTGAAATATTGTGAGACTCACCAAAATGTGACATAAAAATAGGAAGTGAGCATATGCTCTTGGAAAAATGGTGCTAATAGATTTGTGTGAGGCAGGATTGCCACACATTTGTAAATAGCATATTGGCTGTGAAGGAGGCAAAGTGCAATAAAATGAGAAATGCCTGTACCACTACACACCTGTTAAGATGGCTAAAATGTAAAGGACTGACCATACCAAGCACTGGCAAGCATATGGAGGAAATGGAACTCTCATACAATTCTGATGGGAATATAAAATGGTACAGCCGCTTTGGAAAACAGGTTAGCAGTTTCTTAAACATACAGCTACCATATGATCCAGACATTCCACTCATATGTACTTACCTGAGAGAAAATAAAATACATGTGCATACAAAGACTTACACATGAATGTTCAAAGAAGCTTTATTTATAATAGCCCCAAACTGGAAACAACCCAAAATTTCAACAGATGAACAAATAAATCATGGTATATTCATACAATGGAATACTACTCAACACTAGGGACAAACTATCAAGACACACATGTTGGAAGAATCTCAAGTGCCTCGTGCTGAGTAAAATAAACCAGTCTTAAAACCATACAATCTCAAATTATACACACTGTCTGATTTCATGTTTGACATTCTCAAAAAGAGAAAATTGCAGTGACAGATAACAGATCAGTGGTTGACAAGAGTCAGAAGTGGACTATATGGAGATAGCACAAGTTTTGGAGGATAATGAAAATGTTCTGTATCCTGACTATGGTAGTGGTTATTCAAATCTATACATGTGCTGAAACTCACAGAACTACACACCAAAAAAAAAAAAAAAAAAGTTTAAAAATCTGTTAAGGTAGCTATCCACACACATACACTCTTTATAACCTTTCTGCTTTCATTTATCAATGTACTTGGGAAATCACTAAAAAGCAAATTCTAGAGGTTTTCCTCATTCTTTTTTAAGGTGCATAATGATTCATTATATGGATGTAACAATTTATTCAACTATATAGGGGCATTTAGGTCATTTCCAATAGTTTTCATTTACAAATCATCGTGCTATGAATAACCTTATATATATGTATTTGTATTGTTAAAAGAGCCAATTCCTAAAAATGAGATTTCCAGGTGAAAACTGTAACATATATGTAATTTTGTTAGACACTGTGCCAAATTTCTTTCCATTAAGGTTGTATCTTTTTTGCATTCCCACTAACAAGGTGTGAGAACATGTGCTTTCCTGCAGTCTCATCGAAAGTATTGTGAAGCTTTTAGAACTTTGCCACCCAAATAAGTGAGAAATGGTATCTCATTTAGGTTTTTTCCCCCTTAGATGAAAAGCCTATCAATTTTTAATAAAACCTGTTTAATAACAGCTCCCATTTTAAGTATATAATGCATAGTTTTCAGTGTATTCAGAGTTGTTCAACCACCATCCCAAAGAAAAACCCTTGTACCCATCATCAGTCACTCCCTACACTGCTCTCCATAGTTCTAGACAACCATGTATCTATTTTGTCTCTGTGGATTTGCCTATTCTGGACATTTCATATAAATAGCTTCTATGGTCCTATATGGTCTTTTGTGAGTGGCTTTGTTCACTTATCACAATGTTTTCAAGGTTCACCTGTGTTGTAACATGCATTCGTAATAATACTTCTTTCTATGGCTGAATAATACTCCATTTGAACTATTCTTCAAACATTTCAGTTGTTTCCACTTTTTGGCTATTATAAATAATGTTGCTATGAATGTTCCTGCACAAGTTTTTATGTTTTCATTTCTTTGGAGTATATACTAAGGAGGAGAACTGTGGGTCATCCAGTAACTCCGTATTTTCAGGACCTACCAAACTGTTTTCCAAAGCAGCTGCACCTTCTTATGTTACCCATAAAGTAACAAGACATTCCAATGTCTCCGCACCCTTGCCAATATTTATTATCTATCTTTTTGATTGTAGCCATACTGGTAGGTGTGAAATCCAATCTCATTTTGGTTTTCATTTGTATTTCTCTGATAGCTAATGATGTACAGCATCTTTTCATACGTTTATTGTATATCTTTATTTGGAGAAATGCCTATTCAGATCCCCTGCCCATTTTTTGAGTTGTCTGTTTTTACTGTTATAAGAGTTCTTTCTACATTCTAGATACGTATCCTGTTATCAGATACATGATTTGTGAAAATTTTTCTCCCATTCTGTGGGTTGTCTTTTCGCTTTCTTTACAGGGCCTTTTAAAGCAGAAAACTTTCAAATTTTGATGTCTACTTTATTTTCTCCCCTTTTGTTGTTTGTGCTTTTGGTGTCACATCTACCAAGAAAGCTCATTAGAAACTCAATGTCTGTGATAGGCTGAATATGACTCCCCAAAATGTCCATGTCCTAATCCCAGGAAGTGGTGAATGTTAACTTATGTGGCAAAAGGAATTTTGTAGATGTGATTAAATTAAGGATTTTGAGATGGGGAGATTATCCCAGATTAGCCAGATGGGCCAAATATATTAATAATCACACTCAGGGGAACAGAAGGTGCTATGAGGATGGGAGCAAGATGTTTGGATTAGGAAAAGGGTGAAGTGATGTCAGAGGCCATGAACCAAGCAATTCAGGAAGCCTCTAGAAGCTAAAAAAGACGAAGAAAAAGATTCTCCCCTGAAGCCTACAGAAAGAGGACAGCCCCAACACCCTTGTTGGAGGCCACACAAATGTTTCTTGTAATTAGGTACATCTGAAACCTGCTAGTAATAATATGAACCTGTGATCAATTAAGCAGCCAACCAATCGTTACCTCCTCCTCCATGCTCTTGTTACCCAATAAATACAAAAGGGCTGTAGAAGCTCAGGGGCTGCCTTTGCTTGCTAGAAGCAAGCAGCCCTTTTATTCTTTTCTTCTCTCTTCTTCTTCCCCATGCTAGCCTTTCCTTAAAAATTACTTCTACGTTCGTCCCTTCGTTCAGTCTCATAATGACGGTCTCAGGCAGCAACAGTAGTAACTACTGTAATGACAGTCTCAAGTAGTAGCAGTGACAGTCAGCTACAAGTGGTGCCTGAATTCCAAAGGGAGGAGGGTATAATGAGGCATGTCCGACCCCCTCTTCCCATCATGGCCTGAACTAGTTTTTCAGGTCTCTTCAGGTCCCTTTTTGTCCCTGATAGTCCCTTTAAGTTCCTGTCTAGGCGCCACTAAGGGCTGCACAACCTGCAATTGTCTTGCTCAATTAATTTAAAAACAAAAAGGAGGAGATGTTGGAGGCTGCACAAATGTTTCTCAATGTTCAGTTATGCACAAAGGCATAACTGAAGCCTGTCAGTAACAATATGAACCTGTGATCAATTAAGCAGGTGACCAATGGTTACCTCCTCCTCCTTGCTCTTGTTACCCAATAAATACGAAAGGGCTGTAGAAGCTCAAGGGGGCTGCCTTTGCTCACGAGAAGCAGGGAGCTCTCTTCTTCTCCCCATGTTGCCTCTCCTTAAAACAGTTTCTTTTGTCTTTTTTCATTTCTATGTTCGTCCCTTCGTTCAGTCTTGTAATGATGGTCTCCAGTAGTAACTACTGTAATGACAGTCTCAAGCAGTAACAGGAGTAACTGCTGTAATGATGGTCTCAAGCAATAACTGGCAGTCAGCCACACACCCTGACTTTAGACTTCTGCCCTTTGGAATGATAAGAGAATAGACTTGTGTTTTAACTCACTCAACTTGTGATAATTTGCTACAGGCACAACAGGAAACTAACACAGAGTCCCAAGGTTTTTACTTGGGGCTAGCCACACGGTACCCCTCTGCCTAACACATACCAAAGTTCCAGACTCCCAGAAGAAAAGTAGGTTAACATAAACCATATATACTTAGGTCTATTACTAGAATTTCTATTCTACCCCATTAATTTGTCTATTTATATACCAGTACTTATTCTAATTATACCAATTACATAATAGTTTAAGAGCAGGTTTTAATAACTGCTTGTGCTAGTCATTCCTCATAACTTTTATTTTCCAGAATTTTCCCAGTATTTCATTTTCATTTTTTCATAGAAAATTTAACAGCAACTTTTGCAATTCCATAAAAAGTTTTGTTGGTATTTTTTTTTAAATATCAAATTAATTGAGAGCAAACTGATGTCTCAGTCCATTTGAGTTGCTTTAAAGGAATACTGGAGGCTGGGTAATTTATAAAGAAAAGAGGTTTACTTGACTCATGGTTCTGCAGGCTGTACAGGAAGTGTGGTACCAGCATCTGCTTCTGCTGAAGCCCTCAGCCTGCTTCCACTCCTAGAAAGCAAAGGAGTGTGCAGATCACATGGCGGCAAGGGGGGTGGTGACAGGCTCATTTTAATACCAGGTCTCAGGTGAACTCTCTTGGAAATTAAATGTGAGAACTTACTTCCCTATCCCCCTGGGGAGGGCATTAATCGATTCATGAGGGATTATTAATATATATTATATATAATGATCTATTACTATAATAATTACTATATACTGATACATCAATACTCATGGGGGATTATATCAATATAATAGCTTTTTAAAAAGAGTTTTGGTTAAAAACAAAACCACAATATAAAAATATGCACATTAACTAAACGGAGCAAATGTGGAAGTGTGCGAGTGTAGCCTGGCAGCTGCAGGCAGCCCAAGTCCAATGGGTATCTCTGGACGAATTTACTAGAGGGAAAACAGACATAGGTATAAATTCACCAAGAGAGTTCAGTGCAGCTGAGTTAAGAAGACTGCTCCTACAGCTTAAGGTAAAAAGCTCATAGAATAACTGCATGGGATAAAATGTAGTACATATCCCTAATAACTCTTAAAACTAAAACTCTTTAAAAATTTACGAAATTTCCTATTATTAAGAACATCTAACTTCAACCAACTACCCCAATCATACTACACAATGAAACACTTAAGGTATTTTTCTCTTAAAAAGACAGAAAAACATAAGGATGCCTGCTTTTTCATCACTCTTATTTAACACTGTTCTGAAGCTCTAGCCAAAGCAATAATGCATAAAAACATACATATTAATATTAGATTGAATAACTAAGTTGTTAATTATGTTGGACTGATAAAAATTATAATTTCATACAGTTTTACTTAATACATATATATACACGCACACACACACACACACAGGAGAAAGACAAACAAAATGGAAAACCCTATAAAGACGTCAAATTCCAAATTTATCTAACATTTTAATGTAATTGTAACCAAAAAGCAAATAGCAATTTTAAATTTTCTTTACAAAATGATTTGAGGATTCATAGGGAATAAAAACAAGATAGATAAGAAACTGCTTTTTGAAGAATAATCACTTAGGGAGAGGGGATGACCTGCCAGGCCAGCTAATGAAATAAGCTATATTACCTAAAATAAAGTTAAAACAGAAATGTAGAAATACATAGACATATATATGAGAAAAAAAAATACCCAGGGAAAAAAAAATCAAGAAATAGATCCCAGTACATAACAGAAGTTGAATGAAAGGAAATACTGTATATAATTCAATAAGTGGTGTTAAGGCAATTGACTAATGATTTGAGGACAAACAGATTCCCTACCTGATGCCAACAGACTGAAGAAATAGAGATTTGCATTTAAAGATGGAAGCATGGACATAAAATATTGGTGAATATATAATCTTTAGGGTTGTTAAGCTATGAGAAACGCAGAAACCATTAAAAAAAAAAAGAGTGAGAGTTGCCTGACAAGTATAAAAATAATAGAAAATAAAAATTCAAATGCAAATAGAAACTCAGAAAAATATTAAATCCTTAAAGATTAAGTAAAAAGACTAAGTCAAAAAGAAAAATTCAAACATCAATGGGAAAACTGACAAAAAACTGATCAAACAACACAAAAGAAATACAAATGGCCACAAATGTATAAAAGTATTCAGTCTTAGTAATAATTGTTTTAAAATAAATTAAAACAATGTGACAACTTTATTGGTAGACTGGTAAAAAACGAATAACAGCCAGTGTGGGGTTAAAGTAAGCACACGCATACAGTGTGGTTGAGATGTGAATTGACTGCCTTTGAAGAAAACTATTGCTTTCTTCTGAAAAAAACTATCTATTTTTTTAAATGGGGAATAGGGACAGGAAAGGAGTGAAGAGAGGGAAGAGAGATGAGGAAGGAACAGAGACCAAAGCATGGATGACTCATGTTAGTTCCTGACTGGCCACAGTTTTTCACCATTTATTAATCTGTATTTTATAGTTTGTTTTATTCTTACAATCAATTTATACAAGAATCTCTAGGATTCCAATAAAACTGGACCTAATTCCTTGCCTGTTTTTTCCTTCCTACATCTCTCTTCAAAATAATTCTCAGTAACCTATTTTCGTGCCCAGCCATAACTCAACAGAAGCCACTCAGTATAAGGAGGACCCCTAAATACCTAAGAACTCACCTATATCTGAAACATAACCACTGCTGCACCCATTCTGAAAGAGACATTACCTCTTGGTAGTGCTGACCACTACTTCATTTCCCATTTGCTAATCAAGAAGCAATACTTTAGATGAGCCCATGTCACCAATCCATAGAAGCATTTCTAAAGGTGGTCCAATTTCGCCCAAAAGTTTGAAACCACACTGCCCCCTCTTGTACGCTGCTCTACCTAATAACTTTTGGAATGACAAACATAAACTATCTCAAAGCTCTTTATAAATACAGTTAGGTTTCACAGAGCACCTTTGTACCATGAATAATTGCCTAGAAAATCTTCTGCTTCCAATTTAATCATTCTCTAAAAAGAAAATCCATGTAGGGCCCTTGCCATACCATGAATACAAACCACTAATTAACTTGAATCCATAAAGTTGGCTATGCTATTTCTCAAACTTCACTGCCGAGACAGTTTTTAACTAGTGCATCCTTTGATCCTAATGTAGTACTAGAACTATACAGAAAAAATTAGCTTTCAAGAACCAAACTGCCATATCACTTTGCAATCATTATAACCGATTTAAAAAATAGTCACAAATTGGCCAGGTACAGTGGCTCATGCCTGTAATCCCAGCACTTTGGGAGGCCGAGGCAGGTGGATCATGAAGTCAAGAGATTGAGACCATCCTGGCCGTGAAACCTCATCTCTACTAAAAATACAAAATAGCTGAGTGCGGTGGCACACACCTGTAGTCCCAGCTACTCAGGAGGCTGAGGCAGGAGAATTGCTTGAACCTGGGAGACAGAAGCTGCAGTGAGCTGAGATTGCACCACTGTACTCCAGCCTGGCAACAGAGCGAGTCTCTGTCTCAAAAAAAAAAAAAAAAAAGTCACAAACTGTTAGAACTAACGAGGACTTAAAATGTCTTTCATTTTATAGGCAAGTAATTAACGAAATACCTTAAGTATACAGCATTTTTTCTTGTTTCGAATATGGAGTGTTTACTAAAAACTACATATTTACAACTGTTAATGATACACTGATTAAAATCATTAGTTCAAAAATGCATGTTTTATTTACAATGACATCAAAAAGAATAAAATACTTAGGAATAAACCTAACCAAGGAAGAGAAAGATTTGTACACTGAAAATTACAAAACACTGCTGAAAAAAATTAGACACAAATAATGGAAAGACATCTCATGTTTATGGGTTAAAATACTGTTAAGATATCAATACTACCCAATGTGATCTATAGGTTCAACACAATCCCTATCAAAATCCCAAAATCCTAAGGGAAGTAGAAAAGTGCATCCTAAAATTCATACAGAATCTCAAGGGACCCCAAATAGCCAAAATAATCTTGAAAAGGAAGAAGACAGAGGTCTCACATTTCCTCGTTTCAAAACATATTACAAAGCTATAGTATTCAAAATAGTGTGGAACTGGCATAAAGACAGACACACAGAGCAATTACATAAAGTGTCCAGAAATAAACTCTTGCATATACAGCCAGTTAATTTTCATACAAGGACACAAAGACTACTCAGTGAAGAAAGGACAACCTCTTCAACAAATGGAACTGGAGAAACTGGATATCCACATGCAAAAGAATAGAGTTATACCCTTTATTTTACACCATAAATAAAAGTTTTAACTCAAAATGGGTTAAAGACCAAAACATAAGACCCAAAACTATAAAATGCCTAGGAGAAAGCATAGGGAAAAAGTTCATGACATTGGATTTGGCAATGATATCTTGGATATGACACCAAAAGCAAAAGTAACTATATCAAACAAAAACTTTTGTTCAAAGAATATGATCAACAGAGTGAAAAGGCAACCTGCCAAATGGGAGAACATAGTTGCAAATCATCTGATAAGGGGTTAATATCCAGAATATATAAGGAACTCCTATAACTCAACAACAACAACAACAAAACCTGAATATAACGTGGGCAAAGGACTTGAATAGACATTTCTCCAAAGGAGATATACAAATGCCCAAGAAGGATATGAAAAGTTGCTCAATATCATTAATCATTAGAAAAATGCAAATCAATACCACAATAAGATAGCACCTCACACCACTATCAAAACAAAACAAAAACAACTGTTGGCAAGGGCATGGAGAAATTGTGCATTATTCATGGGACTGTAAGATTATGCAACCATTATGGAAATGTGGTGGTTGCTTAACGAATTAAATATAGAACTATCACATGATCCAGAAATCTCTCTTCTGGGTAGATATGCAAAATAGTTGAAACCAGGGTCTTGAAGAGATATTTGCATACTCAGCTTCACAGCATTAGTCACAAGAGCCAAGAGGTGGGAGCAAGCCTAGTGTTCACGGATGGATGAATGGATAAACAAAATGTGGTATATCCATACAATGGAATATAACTCAACCTTAAAAAGGAACTGTCACATCCTACAACATGGATTAACCTTACAGATATTATGCTAAGTAAAATAAGCAGGTCACAAATCCTGCATTATTGTACTTACATGAAGTATCTAAAGTAGTCAAATTCATAAACATAGAAAGTAGAATGGTGGTTACCAGGAGCCTTGGGGTGGGGATTAAGAGTAGGGAGAGAAATAGGAAGTTGTTTAATGGGTATAGAGTTCCAGTTTTACATGAAGAAGTTCTGAAGATCTGCTACACAACAATGTGAACATACTTAACACCATTGAACTGTACATATAAAAATGGCTAAGTATTTTGTTATGTTTTTTTACCACAAAGTTTCTAGAAAATAAATGAAAATAAATAAAAACGTAGGTTTCATACTCTATCATGACTGACCATCTAAAAGATCCTCTTAAACCTCAAACCTCTAGCCTAAAACAGCAGAGTTGTATGCAACAAAAACAATCAGGCAAATGGCAAAGGCTTTCTAGAAACCTTCCATCTGTGGTTGTAAAACTAATCACATGGGAATTAAAAAACAACAACAACAACAACAACAACAAAAAACAGATTTGGAACTACAGATGAGAACTAATGACCACCTAATTCTAAAATGCCCTAATAAGAACAAAGCACCTTTGAACTTCTTCTGGAGCCCTTGGACCTCTAATGGAAGTCTGCGAGAGATTTCTGCCTGCCAATGCAAATGCCACTACCAGCCTTTGCATTATCTCCAGTTCCTGTTAATCCAGGGCCAGCTTCTGAGAATATTCCACAAGTCTAGACTAACTCATCACACCAATCTGGAGCTAAGCAGTATCTACAGAAGGCAATATTGCTTAACCTTAGCAATACAACCAGGTATCTAAGTCACCAAGAACAAAGAGACAGTAGCTTCCAATACCAAATATTCATTTCCCTGTATTATCCACTCACTGGTTTCCTTTTAAGAACCTTCATGATCCAGAATGGCCTGAGATTACTTAAACTGTTAACAAATCAACAAAAAGTGATATGAAAGCTTGTGGCTGTTTTTTTTTTTTTTTTTAAAGTACATTTTACTAGAATACTAATACACGGGTTTTGCATGAACTGTCAAGTCTGGTCTTTTTGCAGTTGGTACAATGTAACAAAATCTAATTCCTAAAGTGCTCATTTGGGGTTACATAGTTTGGCTCAAGGGACAGATGTCTTAGGATGGAATCCTGGCTCCACTATTTACCAGCCCTATCACTCTGGGTATATTACTTAACCTCTCTAAGCCTCAGTTTCATGATCTCTAGATTAGGGTTTTATGAGAATCTGAAAATCTTAAAATCAAAAAGTTATAAAAGTGATGGTTTAGATAAGTGTATACAACTCCTTTTAGTTACAAGGAAAAGCAACATGTGGGGAAGAAAAAACTGGTGTTGCTCAATGTCCTACTATAGCAGACTTCCTCATGACATCTGCCGCAGAACTGAGTTTTACCTGTACTTCTGACTCTCAACCCAGGTTCTCAGGTACAAAAAGTCCTATGCACTTTTTTCATATGCTTTGTAAATATTTTTGTAATGTGTTTTGCACCTAAGTCACAAACACAGCTTAAAACAAAAATTTGTGCATGAAACTATAGTACATTGGCAAAAAATTTTTAAAGTCCTAATAAAGGCTGTCAAACGTTACCCTGCCATTTAACTGCCAATTAATAAAACGTGACAATGAAATTTAAATTGTCATAGGTTGAAACAATCATTCTTGAAAATTTATTCGAATTTATATTTACTAGATACATAAACTATAGCTTCTCATTTATAATAAATTAAATGCCTTCCAAAAACCCACTTCACAATGAAATTATATTACAACGAAAGTTTAGGCAAACTTTCATCAAAACTGAATGCCTGCTATTTATGTACTACAGATGTTGAGAAAGGTTCTGCCCTACAGAAATTCCAGTCTAGGTGGAGAATGACACCCCTGAAATCATTTAAGTAGCTAAACAAGGCAGTACACAATTAGGTGTCAAAATGAATGATGAATGATTAACAAAGACACCACAAATGCAGAGGGAGCATGCAGGACTGAACAGAAATGGGGAAAGGTGGTAGGAGAGAGGCTGCTGCAGTGCCCCATGGTGAAGGCAGTGGGAGAGCTGATCAAAAGAGGATGTAACAGGCACTGATGCCACTTGGTGAAGGGTCAAAACTGAATCCAATGGGGCAGGCAGAATAATCATAGCATTAATAAAAAACTGAAAACTGGAGGTGGCGCAAGATAATTCTCCCCTGGACATATGCAGTGTGCACCAGTGGCTAGACACACACAGGGAGGAAGACAACCAACAGGCAATTGGAGAGCAGCAACTGACAGCTAGGGCACAACCAGAACCAAGAAGTACAGAGTCACCAAAACAATGCCAGATACTGCTTACAAGAGACAGTGGGGAAAAATTCAGCTGTAGAAAAAGGGCCTCTTGGTCTGGCAAGGCCAGTCAGAGCGCTTGAGTCACATATAGGCAAAAGAGAGAACACCTAAAATACCAAGCACCTAGCAAAGATTTTATTTTCCTCCAAGAGTAATTTGGCTTATTGCTACTCTGGTAACAATTAGATGAGTTTATATCTACTCCCAAAGCAATCCTTTTGGCAGATGTCTATGAGGGTCCACTGTAACAATTAGAAAGAGGAGGAAAATGGTCATCAGCAAGAGGAAAAGAGGACACACTTTTTCCAACTACAAAACTCCAATGCTCCGTCAGGCAACAGCTTTTAGTAAAAGCAGGCTACAAACGTTCATTAGTGAAGCACTTATTAAATAATATTCTATTTACTAGGCCCTAAATTAAAAGGTACCCACTCTACTCCATACAAAGGGTTAACACATCTCACTCTTAAGAAAATCACTTTCAAAAACATTTTAACATTATCGAGTAATAAGTAGGTCAAAAATAATTTGGTTAAGAAAAAGTAAATAACACTCCTAGTCAATTTGGCTACCCTTAGAAAACTATTAGATTCTTATCCGTTTTCTTGTGGTCTTCAGTCCTATGCACTTTTCTCATATGCTTTGTAAATACTTTTGTACTGTGTTTTGCACCTATGTCACAAATACAGCTTAAAACAAAAATCTGAAACTATAGTACATGAAACTATAGTACACTGGCAAACAATTTTAAAAGTCCTAATAAAGGCTGTCAAACGTTACCCTGCCATTTAATTGCCAATTAATAAAACATGTGACAATGAAATTTAAATTGTCAGATTGAAACATTCTTGAAAATTTATTCGAATTTATATTTACTAGATAAACTATAGCTTCTCATTTATAATAAATGCCCTCCAAAAACCCACTTCACAATGAAATTATATTACCTGATATATGATGCTTTTTTAAAAAAGGTCTTATTTGCCAGTCATAATGGGCTGCTTGATAATTCAAAAGACTACAAAAACTATACATTTTATATATACACATGTATTTTTTATATATATATTTTAAAATATATTTTCACAACTCAGACACATTTTTGCTATTCTCAGTATCTAGATATTAGCCTCAAGAAAAAATCTTGCCACCAATCTAGAACTAGTTATTTGTAGTGATTATAATTAACTTCTATCTCTGGAAACTCTTTCAAAGTCCTTACAAACTTTACATCACAGCCAAAACCGTCTTAAAGGTACCTTTCCCCTGGACTAGTGATAGCACACTCCCATAGCTCAGTTAAGACATATAGGATGTTAAGACAAGGAACGGTCCATGCTTCTGACTCAAGAAAATCAACATCAAGTCCAAACATGAAAAACTACATTAGGTAATTTATTTCCGCAGCTTTTCTTCAGGAGAAAACGAGTTTGTCTTTTAAAGATTTTGCAGTGAAATTATACAGTAATGAAGGAAAAAAAATACAAACATACAAAATACCTTCAGAATCATCATTAAAACTGCAGGTAAATCTTAACTTTGAAATTTTAAACTAGTTTATGCTACTTAAATAGACACAAAATTCCTCCGGGTGTGAATGGTTAAACTGAACTCAGCCATCTTCAGAAATCTGCCCAGACTTGCTGAAAAACTCAACAGTACCTTTTAGGACAAATACTGTATTTGTGCCTCATCAGATGCCAAACTCACAGTGTCACAATCACGTAAGAAAATAAATTGCTTTTCCCCTACTTACTCAGAAACAATACTGGAATATGATCAGTTTTAAAGGAGAAGCCATTTCTGGAGATACCTTCACAGAATATTTGATTAGAACCAGATGTGTTTATGATGGGTAGAAGCCTATGTTCTATATTAGTATCATCCCCATTAATATCTTGGATAACTCTGCACACACAAATTGTTCATATAGATAAGCATGGGCCACAAGGGATATCTGATTCACCCAGGCCACTGGCTGATTCAACCACCCCTTTAATACATACTTAACACCCTGGCAAGTACTCTCCTCATCCAATCCTTACACACATTTATGGGTATTAGAGAGGTGCACTAACATGTATAAACTATGCAAATGAGAAATTAGCAAATATATTTTAGGCTGACAGTTCTCAAACAAAAGGTTTGTTTACTTAACTTTACCCAGAGTAAAGTTTTTATTAGCATATAAAATGGCTGTTGGAAAAATAAGCAGCAGTAGAAGAAAAATACAAACTTAATGCTTTACTAGATTCAACCATTATTTCAATTCCCTGTGCTAAGGGCGCATGAAGACAGTCATTTACTCAAAGGCTAAGCGCCAGTGTGTCTGGCACTGTGCAAGGTAAGCAAAGGAACAGAAAAGCAAGGACACAATACCCACCAAGGTCTACTTGAAGTCCCACCCAAAAAATGTCCATTAAATTACTGCACTATTTTGGGTTCACTGAACACCCACTACAGGCCAAAATGTTAGATGCCACGATCACACATAAGAAAGAACACTCAACTAACTGCAGATCTGTGGCCAATGATGTATTATGACAACCCCAGGACTGACTAGTCCTAAAGCGGCAATATTTTATTCTAGAAATAATTTTGCTTCCATCAATTAATCCTTTCTATAGACGGCAATTCTTTGAATAATTTCCACCAATGTTAACCCAGACTAAGGTTGCTTAGAGAGTTAAATAATGTAATGTGGACAAAAATAAAAGAAACAGTATACTGAAGCACATTTGCACTTTAATACTAATTTGGTTTGTATTTGCTTTTACCTTCAATAACAATAAAAAGCAAGTGACTTTAGTCATAAAGTAGAATGTTAACTCTAAAGTTACCGTGGCAACAAATTGTTTTCTTGTACGGGCAGTTTCATGTGCAATGCTAAACTAACATGTTTTGCGTATTTTTTTTTAAACTATTCACTTAGTGAATTCTTCATGAAGGCTCTGTGACCATTCACATGTTCCTTGACTCAAAAAGAGGTAGTGTAGATGAAATTACACTGATTTGGTCTTCAAGATTACAAAATAATTTTTGACCCTGTCCAAGTACCCGTTTTGCAGCAGCACAATACTAATAAGTTTTTTAAAATAGGGGCCAGCCCTTAACTGTAAATTATAGATAAATGCTTGCAAGCTGGCAACTTCACGTTTATTTTTAAAGGCTTTCACATCAAAGATGAAGGCACCGAATTACGTTATTTTAAAACAAGAAATGTAAACAGGCTTTCAACAGCTTACTGAAGAGTTAACTGGAATTGTATTTAGGTCTAATAATAAAGTCATCAATACCGCAAAGAGACATTAAAGGAGGAAGCTACGGGACCAAGATTCCCCTCCAAGAAATGTCTGAACAAATTCAAAGTGAAATTTTGTAAACTGTGTCTCGCTATTTTTACTACATTTTAAAGTAAGCTCTGTCTGCACGCAACCAACCGCAACCAAGAAAACAGAAGTGTCCTAAAATGTACCTATTAGCCGCAATAAAGCCAAAAAATATGCCCCTCCTACCTAGCGGGCCAAGTGGCAAGAACGTACGAGAACTCAGGAAGTTTTGAAATGGCAGTGACAGGAGACGGGGAAAGCGGGGAAGGAATCGCGGAGAGCGAGGGCCACTCCTTGCGGCGGGCGCCGCGAGGTCCCGGCTCGGGACGGTACCCGACCGCCCAACTTCGCGCCGGAGCCCCGGCCGCGGCCCTTCCTCCCGGCCCAGTCCGCCCGGCCTCCGCGAGAGCGGGGTGACAGCCCCGCCGCAGGGACGCCGCCGGGGGACACCCACCTTCCTTCTCGGCCCGCGCCGCAGCTACTACGAGGGTCATCACCAGGTGCAGCGCTCCTAGGAGGCCGGCGGCCGCGCTCCGCGGGCCCCCGCTACGGGCGGCCGCGGGTTCCAGCCCGGCCCCGGCGGACGTGGGGACGGCGGCGGTGGTGGCTCCGGTTGCTCCTCCTCCCGCCCGCTTCCCCATCCCTGCCGGCCGGGGGCCGCCGCGCTCGAGGTCCGGCGCGGCCCTTCTCGGCGAGGCGGCGGCGGCGGCGCGGAAGCCGTGGTCCGGGCTCTCGCCGCGGCGCCGGGGGCGACAACAGTTGCGGGCCCAGGGCTCGGGCTCCGGGCGTGGGCCTGGGTCCGTGCGTGCGTGTGAGCGACAGTGTCAGTCACGGTCTTTGCCTGGGCATCGCCTACAAGCAGTCGGAGCGGAGAGGCCGCGGGTCAGGCGCGGCGGTTGGCCATACTGGAAACGGGCACGGGCCTCGGGCCCTGAGCGCTGGCCTGCGAGGGGCGGGGCGCGGCTCTGGGCACCACCCACGCTGTGACGACACCTGGGCTGTCCGCCGGTCAGTCTGTCCGCCCCGGAGCCCCTGGGCCCCACCTTCTCGTCCCGCTCTCGGAGGCCCGCGGCTTCACGGCCAGACAGAACAACCCCAGCCCGTTACCGCTGCCCGGCGCAGGAGGAGGAAGGAGGCAGGCCCGGGTCCAGCTGCCAGGACTTATGATGGCCGCTTCTGCTTCGCAGAGGCGGTGACGGCGATCACGTGGAGACGAGGCGGCCTCACCGCGCAGCCGCCGCGTTGCGTGGGCGGGGCAGGGGCGGAGTTGCGGGGCTCCGGGAGGCTTGGCTTCTTCCCCGGCGTCTGGACGATTCTCCGTGCTTTGCCCTACTGTGCTAGAGCCTTCCAGAGGTGTGAGTACACATCCAGCCCGCGAGACGAGCGCGGAAGGTCCGTTCCAGTGACTCCTCCTGGTGGCACCCCCGCCTCCCGGCCGCTTTGACGTCGAGAATACCCCGGGCCTGACTCAGTTCTTGATGGTGCTTACTTGAGGATGGTGACCCGCTGAACTCATCCTTGGGTCTTCCAAATTACGGTACGCAGGAGGCACTTGATGGAGTTCTCTTGCGTTGGCTTGTGCCCACTTTGGCGCGGAACACCTCGTGTGCAGAAAGCGTCAGTGACTCTGGATGGAGAAGGCAGGGGCAGACAGCCTGCTCTTTAGAATATCCAGTAGCCGGCTTCCTCTCTCGAGGAAGAATTCTTTTTTTCTTTTATTTTTTAATTATTTATTTTTGAGACAGGGTCTGGTTCTGCCGCCCAGGCTGGAGTGCAGTGGTGCGGTCTGGGATGACAGGCGCCCGCCGCCATGCCACGCCAATTTTTCTTTTTCTTTTAAGAGACGGTATCTCACTATGTTGGCCGGGCCGGTCTCGACCTCCTGGGCTCAAGCAATCCGCCTTCCTCGGCCTTCCAGAGTGCTGGAATCACAGGCATGAGCCACTGTGCTGGGCCCGGAAAAATTCTTAAGACGTCTGTTTCCTTCACGAGCCATCTCGCGCCTCTTAGATGCCGTTTTCATGTTAGGTTGAGCTTTTTGGTGCGCATGGCTATTGTCTCCAAGACTTAATTTAGGCTCTTAGAGGGGGTCCTCCTTTACTCATCTTAGTAACTTCCAGCTCCTAGCCCAGAGACATTTTACTTTCCTCAGCTGTATTCGTTGAGGGAGTCGATACATGTATAAGGCCAAGTCTGCCCACAGTACGTCTCAGAACAAGCTAGATAGGAAAATAAGGTTTCAGAAAGACTTGCAAAAGGAACTTCAGAATCTACTCTATGAAGTAGTCCCCTGTGTCAAGCAAGCACTTAAATTTATTCATAAATTAATATATATTTAAATATGACCTTACCCTAATGATTTTAAAAGCAATTTTAGGGCAGGGCGCAGTGGCTCACGCCTGTAATCCCAGCACTTTGGGAGGCCAAGGTGGGCGGATCACCTGAGGTTAGGAGTTCGAGACTAGCCTGGCCAACATGGTGAAAACCCGTCTCTACTAAAAAATACAAAAATTAGCCGGGCGTGGTAGTGCATGCCTGTAATCCCTGCTACTCCGGAGGCAGGAAAAACGCTTGAACCCGGGAGGTGAAGGTTGCAGTGAGCCAAGATCGCGCCACTGCACTATACCCTCGACAAGAGCAAAACTCCGTCTCAAAAAATAAATAAGCAATTTTACTTTTTTGAGTATTAGCCTTAAAATTGAGTAGTCAAATTTTATTTTGATATAATGAAATAGGAATAATTATCTCTAAGTTGGCGTTTAAAATGTCTGAGGCAAGAGATTTCTGGAAGGCTTTTGACTCATGGAAGAGATCAAACCCAAGGATATGTAACTGAGCGCTTTTGCTTAGCCTCCAGCTCTGCGAGTCAGCAGCCCTTCCCCCATTGCCAGGTTCAGGACAAACAAGCCTTTCCAACCATGAAGTGCTCAGTTTCTCTTACACGGCAATCAGCCACATCCCCTGGTTAGCCTGAGGCTCAGCAGCTCCATGGGAAATAACTTGCACCTGTCTGTAATTGGGTCTTAGACGTATACAGACATGTTTGATCAGAGTTCGATTTCCCATGCAGCTAATGAGGCTTAAGCCGCAGGGTCCCCTCTCTTGCACAAGTTCCTTCCAAGTCCCTGAACCTAATTGTGTATTTATAAGCTTGTATTCTTGTTCTTAAAGGGGCCCTCCCAATAGTTGGGTAGACTTTTAAGGCCCACCATACCTGAACCCTCCTTCCCTGTGCCTGAGGGACACTAGGAGCAGGAGGGGTCATGATGGAACTTTCTTCCCAGGAAAGGACAATGAGACCACTGAAAGTCTAACAGTAAAAGACGTTTTGCTAGACAGCGTGGTAAACTGTGTGTTAGAGAGAACCTGGCGTGGAGCCACCATCACCCTATGATCCTCTACCCCTACTCCCCAACCCTCATGTGTCTCAGGAGAGAACTAGGAGTTAAAATTGAAGGAACCATCATACTAAGGACTCTCAAGTAGTTCTGATTAGTTATGAACTTTTCTCTTTTTCCCTTTTGGAAATTGGAGAGACCTGGCCATTTGGCGGGTGGAGGTATTAGCTGGCAGAGTCAGGGAAAACTCGCTAAACCAGTGGTTCTCAAGGTGTCATCCCCAGACCAGCTGTAGCAGCAACACCTGGAAACCTGTTAGAAATGCAAATTAGCAGGCCAAATCCCAGACCTGTGGAATCAGGAATTCTGGGTTGAGGTCCAACAATCTGTTTAAACAAGGCATCCAAGTGATTCTGATACAGGCTCAAGATTGAAGACTGTTGCACAGTGATATATGCCAGGAGCTACAAGATGTTGGGACTCCTAACTTTCTATTCATTTTGCTCTCTATGCAGGTTAGTAATTTACCATTCAAGGCAGAATTAT
This sequence comes from Nomascus leucogenys, assembly GCF_006542625.1. Taxonomy (NCBI): domain Eukaryota; kingdom Metazoa; phylum Chordata; class Mammalia; order Primates; family Hylobatidae; genus Nomascus; species Nomascus leucogenys. The sequence continues at coordinate 48,023,188 of NC_044394.1, forward strand.
AAGAGACTCAGACAAATTTGAACTTAAATCCCAGCCCTGCCTTTACTAGCTGTATGATGCTGAGCAAATGACTTGACTTTTCTGGCCTCAGGTTCCTAATCTGTAAAAATGGGGATTATGATATAAATTTGGGGAGATTAAGCATATAGGTTTGTGAAGCATGTAGACTAGTGTCTGGGACATAGGAGACTGTCAAAAGTAGCTATTAGTGAGAACTCACTCTTTTAGAAACACCACATTAGGCACGAAGATCCTTGATCCATTGATACCTCCACTTCATTCCACAAAATACTTAAGGAAGTGTGCAAGAATGCCTTCTATGAATTAAAACTGGAACTAGGAGGGAGTAAACTGTTGGGCTTTCCAGGGTTCTATCTCCTTTGCTGCATAGGTGAATGCACCTGGTATCCTGCCCTTCAACACCATCTATACACTTTCAGGTCCCCACTTCATGTCAACAGCCAGACCTCACGGTCTCTATTGCTGTTCCCACTCAGGTGTATAATGAGGTGTCTTAAACTCACATGAACTCCAAATCTTCACCCGCAAACATGCTCCTCCCACGGCCTTTCCTATCTCCATGGCAACTCCAACTATCCAGTTGCACAGGCCAAAAACCTGGGAGTCATTCTTTACCGTCTCCACATATACCCAAATCTAACTGCTTCTCACCACCTGCACTACTCCACTCTGGTATGAGCCCTGTCATCCGCTGCCTGGATTTCTGCAAGAGCTTCCTAACAGGTTTCCCTGTTTCCACCTGTAAAAGAAAATTTTCCACTTACAGCACTTGGATAGTAGATATCAAGATGGAATGCTATGCTGTACCACAACTGGTTCTAACCAACTGAAGCAGATCAAGGACTGTGAACTTTGAGTGACCCCTGTACCAGACCCTTGTTAGACCTAACCGAAGACTCCTTTCTGTCCAGTTAACAAAGGGACATGTTTTATCAACACTGTTCCAACCGATCCAGAGCACTACTTTCCAGCCCTTAATTCGCATAATCTCCAAACTCCCTTCTCTGATTTCTCACACTTAAAAAACCCTGACTGTTCCTAATTCATGAGTTACTCAGTGAACTTTCTCACTGGTGTGTTTACATCCATGCCTGGCAGTATATAAACTCATCTTTGATTTTTTTTTTTTGAGTTTTGTTGGGCTTTGCTTTATATTTTGACATAAATTTCCACTTTTATAGTCTATTGTCAGCCTGACAACCAGCATGATCCATTTAAAACATAAGACATGTCACGTGTCTCAATATTCACATCCTGCAGCGGCCTGCTTAATGTTTTTAAAAGCAGTTGGGGAAATTGAAATTTTAATTTTTAGAGTCTGTATATTAAGAAAAGCAGTAACAGGGAATATTTGAATACCCATCTCAGGGTAAAAGCTTCCCTGATCTGGCTTGCCCCGGTCTTTCCATTCCTCCTGGTTCCTCCAGGCTCGGTCTGTTTCAGCTGAACTGACCGCCATTTTGTTCCTGGAACATCAGGAATGCTTCTATTCCAGGATCTATGCTCTAGCCCTCCACCTGAAGTGCTTTCTCCCCACCCCCTTCTCCCTGGTTCTCTGCTGGGCTCATTGTCATACTTCCTCTCAGTCTTGGCTCAGTTATGATTTTCTTGGTGAAGCATACCCTGATCACCACTGTTAATACTGCAGCTTATTACACCTACCCTCAAGTCCCAATCCTCCTTACCTTGCACTCATTTTCCCCCAATAACACTTATCACTTTCTATAATACTGTATACTTTACTTACTCATTAAATGTATTGTTATTACCAATCTTTCCCCCCATGCGTTTTGCTCACTGATGTATTCCGAGCTTCTACAATATTGGCACATATTGGGCACTCAATAACACTTATTGCATGAATGGATAGACGAATGGGTGAATGAACAGAACTAAAAGATAAAGATCATGAAGACATAGTCCTTCTCCTCCAGGGAGCTTAAATCTGGTGGATAAGACAGGAGTTCAAGACCAGCCTGACCAACATAGTGAAATCCCGTCTCTGCTAAAAAAAAATTACAAAATCAGCCGGGCGTGGTGGTGCATGCCTGTAATCCCAGCTACTTGAGAGGCTGAGGCAGGAGAATCGCTTGAACCCAGGAGGCAAAGGTTGCAGTGAGCTGAGATTGCACCACTGCACTCCAGCCTGGGTGACAAGAGCAAAACTCCATCTCAAAAAAATAAAAATAAAATAAATAAATAAATTAAATAAATCTGATATTTTAAAACCACACACCATGGCTGGTCAGATGTCTGACCATGAATTAACAAGTGTTTGAATTATTCTTAAAAATGTTAGCAAAGAAATAGTCTATGCAAAATCTCAAGGGGAATAATTTTGTTTCACCTTTAGTCTACATTACGGTGAGCATCTGTATTCAGTCCTAAAGTTTTTAAAACTAATTTTTTAAATTAACAAACAATAATTGTATATATTTATTGTGTATATGATGTTTTGAAATATGTATACGTTGTGGAATGACTAAATTGAGCTAATTAACATATGCATTACCTCACATACATTCTTTTTTGTGGTGAGAACACTGAAAATCTACTCTCTTTGCAATTTCCAATAATACAATACATTGTTTTAACAATGGTTACCATGCACTGTCATAAAAGTTTGATGCTTTAGAGCCCTTTCATAGTTTATGCAGGCAAGGAAATATTAAGAGCAGAGTCTTTGATCTCCATAAAATATGTGTTCTGTCACACTGGAAAATATGATTGCCAGTAAGATAACTGCTCTTTTTGGTGGAGTAAATATGATTTTCATTTTGACAATTGTGATTTTGCTTCTTGTGATTCATCTTACACCAAAATAGCCATAGGATTTTAGGACAAGAAATGGATCTCAAATATTTATTTGAGTCTGGCTTTGGAAGTATCCCCTCCACTTCCAGCTATGGTTTGACAAATTACTCAGCCTGTCTAAACTTCAGTTTCCACAGTTTCAGGGTTTTTTTTTTTTTTTGAGACGGAGTCTTTCTCTGTCACCCAGGCTGGAGTGCGGTGGCACGATCTCGGCTCACTGCAAGCTCTGCCTCCCGGGTTCACGCCATTCACCTGCCTCAGCCTCCTGAGTAGCTGGGACTACAGATGCCCACCACCACACTCGGCTAATTTTTTGTATTTTTTTTAGTAGAGACGGGGTTTCACCGTGTTAGCCAGGATGGTCTCGATCTCCTGACCTTGTGATCTGCCTGCCTCGGCCTCCCAAAGTGCTGGGATTACAGGCATGAGCCACTGCACCCGGCCAGTTTCACATTTTTAAAAATGGGTAAAAATAACTACTGAAGATTAGTTGTAAGAATTGAATAAACTAAAGTACCATGGAATTACCTAGCAAATGGCAGATATTCAACAATGTCACTGTTATAATAATAATCATTATTATAAAAAAACTGAGGCCCAGAAATAAAGAAACCTATCCAAGACCATGGCAGGGCAGAGACATGACTTCCAGGACAGGGTCTCGTCTTTTGTTTCATCTTCAGGTCCATTTAATTAAAGTTGTATATATCTATGGTGTTTTATTTGGCAGGGCACTCTTATAATTATTGTTTTAATCTCATAATAATGTCGAAGGCTACAGAATTAAAATTCTACTGCTGTAGTAAAATGATAGCACAGATCAATACAGTAATATCATAAGAGGTGAATGAAATGATTCCTCAAGAGGACTGACATTAAAAAGGTTATTAGCCATAGCTTAGACTTCCCTGAAATCACAAGCTTAAGCCTAGCCACTTTCTACAAGTCAGGGTAGGCCAAGTTATGCTGTGATGATAAAGAACCTCCAAATCTCAATGGCTTAAAACAGCAATTTGTTTTTTTTCTCTCCCACAACATGTTCATCCAGGATCCTGGCTAGTGGAGTAACTTAGGTCACTTGTAGCAGAAAGAAAAGAGGGTTATGGAGGGTCTCCTAATGTCGATTTAAATTTTCTGGTAAGAACTGGTGTTTCATCACTTCCACTCACACTCATTGGCCAGAACAAGTCATATGACCACACCAAACTTCAAGGTACCAGGGAAGTTCAATCCTCCCATTGGCTGGAGGGAAGGAAGTGGGCCCATCTGTGAACAGCCCTAGTGACTACCACAGGCTTTGACATATTTTCTTTTCTTCTTAGACAAATAAAAAACAGCAGCCTGAGAAAGGATGATAGAAACTATTTTCATTTTCTCATGAATTATCAAGTTGTAAAGAGCAGATTTAAGTTTCTATCATTTATACATTTTTGTTTGTTGCCTTTATACCTTTTTGTTATAGTCACCAATGAAATATGAATGTTTTTAAAAGCAGTTGGGGAAATTGAAATTTTAATTTTTAGAGTCTGTATATTAAGAAAAGCAGTAACAGGGAATATTTGAATACTGATTTTTTTTCCTTCCTTCCTTCCTTCCTTCCTTCCTTCCTTCCTTCCTCTCTCCCTCCCTTCCTTCCTGTCTCCCTCCCTCCTTTCCCTCCCTCCCTCCTCTCCTCTCCCTTCCTTTTTTCCTTCCTGCCTCCCTTTCCCTCCTTCCTTCCTTCCTTCCTTCCTTCCTTCCTTCCTTCCTTCCTTCCTTCCTCTCTCCCTCCCTTCCTTCCTCTCTCCCTCCCTCCCTTCCCTCCCTCTCTCCTCCCCCCTCCCCCTCCCTTCCTTTTTTCCTTCCTGCCTCCCTTTCCTTCCTTCCTTCCTTCCTTCCTTCCTTCCTTCCTTCCTTCCTCTCTCCCTCCCTTCCTTCCTCTCTCCCTCCCTTCCTCCTCTCTCCCTCCCTTCCCTCCCTCCTCTTCCCCTCTCCCTTCCTTTTTTCCTTCCTGCCTTCCTTCCTTCCTTCCTTTCCTTCCTTTCCTTCCTTTCATAGAGTCTTGCTCTGTCACTCAGGCTGGAGTGCACTGGCATGATCTCGGTTCACTGTAGCCTTGAGCTCCTGGACTCAAGCAATCCTTCCACTTCAGCATCTTGAGTAGCTGGGACTACAGACCTGCACCACCAAGCTCAGCTAAATTTGTGTGTGTTGGGTGGGGGATGGGGCGTAGGGGTATTGGGAGGGGTGGGTCTTGCTTTCTTGCCCAGACGGGTCTCAAACTCCTGACCTCAAGTGATTCTCCAGCCTCAGTCTCCCAAAGTGCTGGGATTACAGGCGTGAGCCACCAAGCACAGCCTCTACTATACTTCTGATGAGAATTTATTAATCATCTTAGGTGTAATAATGGCTATTTTGGATTTTGTAGAGGTTTTTAAAGATTTTTTTAATTTTGTTTTTCAGAAATATATGCTGAAGTGTGAATCAAATGATATAATGAGATGTATTTCTAAATAATCTGCAGGGTGAGTGGGGACAGTGGGTGGGGTTATAGATGAAAGAGGATCAGCCATGAGTTGGTGATTATTGAAACTGGGTGATCAACGTATGGAAGTTCATTATGTTAGTCTTTCTAGTCCCTCTACTTTTAGGTACGCTTGGAACTTTCCATAATAAAAAGTTCAAAAAGACAAAAAAAGCAATGATAGGCCTACAGCTACTTCAGATCTAGATGAAGCTCCACTAGAGATGGCTAGCAAGGATCTTAGTCCGTTGCTGGTGCAGGTGGGGCCTGCCTGAGAGTGCATCAAGCCCTAGGAAATAATTCCTCCAAAGAATTTTCACACTTGCCAAACGTCTGAATCAACTAATCTTAGCCCACAGTGGTAGCTGATGGTGTCCATGCTTTGCAGCATCTAGTGGGACCTCAGGACCACCTGCTCTTGTCTTCTAAAGAGACAGTGCTCAGGAACCTCCTGAGGCCATGATTGCTTGCACAGGTTAGCACAGAAGGCTTGAGTCCAGCTCTGAGCTAATTTCCTCTTCTCTGGTTAGTCTGAGACCCTGGTAGGACACTAAAGTTCCTTTGTTCATTAACATGGTACGCACAGACTTTTAATTTCTCTGAGGCAGGCAGAAGCGTGAGGCATTAGCCTGAGCCAGACACAGGCCTAGGATATGACCTGAGAGCTGCTGCAAATGCACCTCGCTGCCTCCTGAGGCCCCTGCTTTCATCACAGCTGCTCTCCCTTGAGCAGCCTGCTCTCAGCTCTAGCTGCTACCAGCCCCTTCCTATCAGAGATGCAGGCTGTAAGCATCACCAGGGTGAAGTCTGGTGCATCACCCGTTTGTTCTCCCTCTGAGTGCACGGCTCCCCTGCCCACAGAAGTGGACCTCTGGCACACAGGCTTGTTCTTCATGGTCTTGCCTTCCCTGCCATAGTTAATTGGCCATGGACTCCTTTCCCACATTGGCCCAACCAGATTCTCTTGAACAATTTCTCCAAGAAATATGGATGTTGAAGATGAATCTGAATTATGTAAAATGTGAAGCTTACATGACTATGAACTTTTGTAACAGAAGTGCCCTGAGCCCCACCTTGCCAAGAACTGGTTGCTCAGCATTTCCATAGATGCCATTGAAACTGGACTTTATATATATATATAGTTACATACATATATAGTTTCGTAGTTACATATATGTATAACTAGATATATAGTTACATATATATGAAACTATGTAGTTCCAATGACATATATATGTATATATATATATATATATGATTGAGGTTGCTTTCTTTGCCGAGTGCCTTGAAGGGTGTGGTAGGAAGCCTGTAAGACAGCTCCGATTATCTCTACACTCTTCTGTAACCACCCCCACCCCTTGTGTGGGCCAAAGCTAATAACGTTTCTATTGAATTAAATATAGCTAAAGTAGTGTGTTTTTACTTCAAGGTTAGTTTTAAAAAAATCTGTGTGTCAGCCTGATGCGGTGGCTCACGCCTGTAATCCCAGCACTTTGGGAGGCCGAGGCAGGTGGATCACCTGAGGTCAGGAGTTCAAGACAAGCCTGGCCAACATGGCGAAACCCCATCTCTACTAAAAATACAAAAATTAGCCTGGCGTGGTGGCGGGTGCTTGTAATCCCAGCTACTCGGGAGGCTGAGGCAGGAGAATTCCTTGAACCCGGGAGGCCAAAGTTGAAGTAAGCCGAGATTTCGCCACTGAACTCTAGCTTGGGCGACAAGAGCAAAACTCCATCACATAAATAAATAAATAAATAAATAAATAAATAAATAAATAAAATCTCTGTGTGTCTCTCTCCCCCTTCTGGGGAAGGAAAGATGCCATGTTAGGGTATTCCTGTGGAGAGGTCAAGAAGCACCTCTAGCCCACAGCCAGTGCAGCCCTGAGGCCGGGTGAGCTGGGAAGCTACGTGGGGGCCTGGCGGTGATTGCAGAGCAGACTGGCACTTTCATTACAGACCTGTGAGAAACTCTGAGCCGGGAGCACCCAGTTAAGCCACATCCAAACTCCTGGTAATTAAGTTTATTTAATTTGGGAGTGATTTGTTACAAAGCAATAGGTAGCTAATACAAGAAGCTGTGAATATTCAAAATAAAATGAAAATCTTAAGAACTAATGAAAATGAAAGGAGCTCTAGATGAATCCAAGGTTACGGTGGCAGTTTCAATACTCCTTTTTTGGTATTAATAGAAAAAGTAGGCAGAAATCACTAACGACAGAGAAGACTTATACAACACTCCCCACCAACTTGGCTTACTTGATGGTAATAGAATGTTCACCCAGGAAGAGCAGAACACACGGTCTTCTCCATTGCTTCGGGTTCATTGAGACACACCGTATGCTGGGCCATGAAACAGTCCCCAGGAAGTTTATGGAGACTGAAATCACACAGAGTATGCACTTTGACCACAACATAATTACAATAGAAATCAATATTAGATACCAGGAAAATGAAAATCCTTCTATGTTTGGAAACAGAACACTTCATTGTAAAGTGATGTATGTGTCAAAGAAGAAATCACAGAGTGATTAGAAAATAAGAATGAAAACTTGGGATGTCAAAATTTGTGAGATGTTCCCTCAGACATTGCTTACAGGGAATAGGATAGCTTTAAATGCTTATGCTAGAAAAGAAGAAAAGCTTAAAGTGATACTTAGTTTTTACCTTAAGCTAGAAAAACAGAAAATTAAGCTCATATAAATGGAAAGAAGAAAATAAAGATAGGAATAAAAATTAATGAAATAGAAAAGAGAATAGAGAAATATCACTTAGTTGAAAAGTTGGTTGTTTGAAAAGATCAGTTTCTGGCTGACTGCTTCACTAACATTCTTTATTCTTGAAATTTGGATCTCCTCTCAACTATTGGACATGATGTTCAGCTCTGTCCTCATGATAAAGATTTCAGCTTCTCTATCCTATATTCTCTCTCTGTATTTTAAACTGGAGGGACCTTATTAGAAAAATCACAGTCATTAAAATGGCTGAAGGCACATATTGGGCTGAGCTTTTAGGGACAGCATCCACAATCTCTTCATGGAATCAACCTAGTAAGGAACATCTAAGATCTCAGAACCACCTTGCCTCGGCCTCCACCACATGGACAACATGGGGGCCTAGGCCCTGCCCATTTCCTCTTACAGTTGGCTTCTAATTGGCGTCTCACACTGATTTCATCTGGTGGATGGAACCCAATCACAGATCTGCATCCCAGTGGGCAGGAAGGCTGGGAAGGGTAGGATCTGGATTCTACACTTGAAGGTGAGTTCACAACCTGGGGAATCATCAAAATAAGAAGGCATTTAAAAGGTTTTGGATGGATACTAATGACAGATGAACACCTTAGCACTCCCTTGTCAACCAGTGAGGCTCCTGCTCTAAATATCTTTCCTCATACAGCTGTCCCCACCATCCCTCCACCATTCCCACCAAGCGGGGAGCTCTCTTTTCTGTCATGCTTGCTCCTGAAGGTTCGTCCCACACAGGGCATATAATGCTCAGTGTATCATTCATGCATTAGCTCAGTATATGCTCACTGAGCCCCTGTTACATGCCAGGAGATGTAATAGCACAGGAGATACAGTGCTGAGCAAAACAGCACAGTTGCTGGCCCTGCAGACTCCCCCACTGTTCAGCAGGACACTTCCTTGGAAGGTGAGAAAAACGGACTCAGACCAGATTGGCCAGAAAGGTAGATATTATCATGAGGAAAAGGAAGTGTGCCATGGAGTCCTGAGAAGGGGGCTGTGGCTGGGTCCCAGAAAAGGATAACACTTGGAAAAGGAATGTCTCTGCGGACACTTTTTCTCTATGTGCCTCTCATCAGCTTCAGTCCTGTCCCTGAAGATGTGTGTTCCTCTTACTCCATCCCCATGGCATAAAACATGTTAGCTGCAGTCTGCACAGAACAGACAGAACCAGAATTTCAGACTCATTTTCAGTTGCAGGAAGTAGAGGCAGGGCCCACCAGCTGTGCTTGGGAGGGGGTGGGGCTGATGGTGGAGTATTTCAGTGCACCCACAGCCCTGGGTGCTCTTCTATTCCTGTAGGTAACAAGGGCAGTGAGAGGATCACTGTGAGCTTGGCCGATTGCCCCACATATTATACCCACCAGGCCTAAGTCTCACACATAGGAATCTGAAAGTCTTTGCACTGACTGCTGGAGGCTATAAAATCACCAACAGTAACCCATTTTGGGGTTCATCGGAAATTAATCGGAAAGCCTATTCCCCCTACCCTTTTTATGTTTTTTGCTTTTGAGATAGGGTGTTGCTCTGTTGCACAGGTTGGACTGCAGTGGCGCCATCATGGCTCACTGCAGCCTCCACCTCCCAGGCTCACTGATTCTCTCAACTCAGCCTTCCAAGTAGCTGGTACTACAGGTACACACCACCACACCCAGCTAATTTTTATTTATTTTCACAGAGACAGGGATCTCACTGTGTTGCCCAGGCTGGTCTTGAACTCCTGAACTCAAGTGATCCTCCCACCTTGGCCTCCCAGAGTGCTGGGATTACAGGTACTTAATAGGAAAATCTGGAATCAAATACAAATACTAAAAAGCAGGAAAGGGAAGTGAACTACATGTCAAACCTTTGCTCAATCATCCTCTCCTGAGCTCTGCTCTGGCACCATACCCATCAAAGGTCTTGTCATTATCACCTGGCACCCAGGTACTGGGATGCAGACCATGCAGCTGCTTGAGGCCCAAGAGCAGAAATTGTTTCTCATTGATAAATTCTCAAATTTACAATGAAAACATTATTTAATTTTTTTCCCAAGCAATCTCTTCCAATTATAGGAAGGGAGAAGGGGCAGGCAGAGGAAGTGAAGGAGAGCCAGGTTTTCCAGAGCTGCAGGTGCAGCCCCCCAGGCCTGTGCCCTGTGACTGTCCCTAAGCTGCCTTGCTTGGGGCCAAGAGGATCTTGGCTCCCCAGCTCTTCCCAGGAGTTCATGGGTCGGGCTGGTCCTTTCCCTGCTCTCGGGTTCCCCAGGGCTCCCAGGCCTCTCTGGCGGAATTTCCCCTCCTCCTTCTCAGGCCCAGGTTTGCATTCCCAGATCACAGTCTTGCCAGACTGTTCTGCCTCCTTGCCTGTGGTCTCTGCAGAGCCAGGTCACCGTCCTGTGCTATCTCAAATTTGCTTTGTAAATGCTAGTTTAAAAACACATTTTCCCACAGTTAAGCATAACAGTTTGCATAGATTGTTACTATACATACGATATAGTATCCTCCAGAGCCTAAAATGTAAAATTTCAGAAAAATCAAAACAAAGGTGAACAAAAGGGATGTTACTTTTACTGTGGATTTGGGGGACACTTGTAGAAGGTACGCTGAGCAAAGGCACTCCTTTCTCCCTACAGCCTTCCACAAATGCAGTAGAAACGCGCGAGTGCTACATGGACAGTTCAGTCCATGGCACTGGACACTGAGGATTATTTTTTCTAATTTTTTTATTTTTTGAGATGGAGTCTTGCTCTGTCGCCCAGGCTGGAGTGCAGCGGCGCAGTCTCACCTCACTGCAACCTCTGCCTCCCAGGCTCAAGTGATTCTGCTGCCTCAGCCTCCCGAGGAGCTGGGGTTACAGGCATGCGCCACCATACCTGGCTAATTTTTGTATTCTTAATAGAGACGGAGTTGCCCACCTCAGCCTCGCAAAGTGCTGGGATTACAGGCCTGAGCTACCACACCTGGCCAAGGATTATTTTAAAGCTTTTGATTCCTGATTACTTTTCTATCTACAGAAGTTTGTATTTTAATGGGGACTTATGAAAGAAATGCAGATATTTTAGAAGGTGTTTTCTCCCCTTATGTTGAATTGGGATGTTTTATGTGGGCTATATTATGAGAAAGTAAGGGTTTAGATAAAATACTTAATACATGCATGTGAAAGCTATTTTAAATTAGATTTATTTTGCTTGTCCATTAAAAAGATAAAGAAAACATTGCAGAATAATAGAAATTGTTAAATATTATATTGTTTAATTAAAAAATCTCTTGATTCATAAAAGTTTCACAGCTACTGGCCCTACATCATGGTTAAGGCTTAGGCTCAAGCCTACAACTGCCTGAGTTGCTTTTTGTTTGGTTGGTTTTTAACTTTTTATTTTGAAGTAATTATAGATTCATGCACAGTTGTAAGAAATAAAAACAGAAATCCTGTGTACCCTTCATTCAGCTTCACCCAGGGGTAATATCTTGCATACTACTGAACACTACTGAAACCTGGAAATTGACATTGGGACAATCTACAGAGCTTTTTCAGATTCCACCAGCTTTAATACATTCGTGTGTGTGTGTGTGTGTGTGTATTTAATTCAGTGCAACTGTATCACATGTAGATTTTGGTATCACACCACCACCACAATCAAGACCCAGACCTGTTCTATCACCACAGGGCTTCTCATCCTACCCAGCTATGGCTTCAGCCGCCTCCCTCCCTACCCCTCTGACCTGGAACCCGTTCTCCATTTTGATAATTTCATAATTTCAAGAATGTTACACAAGAATGTTATGGAATTAGTATGTGACCTCTTAAGATTGGCTTTTTTTCTCCCTCAGCATGATTCCCCTGAGATTTGCCTGAGGTTTAATGCTGGCTTCCTGCCTCACTGGCCGTGTGCTTTCGGGCAAGCTGTTTTACATCCCTGTCTCAGTTCCATTCAGACGTAGGCCCGCCTGACCATGAAGCCTCACTGTCTACCCTCCACACACCTTCTGCTTCTCACTTGCAGTTGAGAAGATGCCTTCCATAAGCCATATTGTGTGTCTCTGTGGAATCTCAGAACATGACTGCAACCTTGAACTTCTATTTTTATTTAGAGATGAGGTCTTGCTCTGTTGCTTGGCCTGGAGTGTGGTGGCACAATCAAAGCTTATTGCAGCCTCGCACTCCTGGGCTCAAGGGTCCTCCCACCTCAGCCTTCTGAGTAGCTGGGATTACATGTGCATGCCACCATGCCCTGATAATTTTTAAATTTTTTTGTAGAGATGGGGTCTTGCAATGTTGCCCATGCTGATCTGGAGCTCCTGGCCTCAAGCGATCCTCCTGCCTTGGCCTCCCAAAGTGTTGGGATTATAGGAGTGAGCCTCTGTGCCTGGGGGAGCATGCATTTCTAAACCTTTCCTCAACATTTTCAGATCAATGCAGTATAAGGAAAAACATGATTGGGAAATACTCTTTGGATAGTTTTAGGTATTTAGATTTTGTCAGTCTATTCTTTTGATAAGTAATTCAATATATGTTTACAGGAACATTGTTTTGAATGGGAGCCCATTTCTACGGCTACCAGTTTTTATTTTTGGTCAGTTTCTCTTTCTTCAGTGGGGATGCATACCCAGGTGGCATTTACACCTCTTTTAGAGGTCATTTGATTCAGCCTTACACTGTGACAAGGCTCTGGGTGTACTGCTGAGGGAATAGTTCCCCTGCTGTGCCAGTTGGCTGATTATCTGTGGTTATCCTGTGTATAAAGCATTTTTGTAAGTTCACAGACCTCTCTGCTCAAATGTCAGGTCAACATAGAGGCCTCCCTGACCACCTCTAAAATAGCATCTGCCTCCTGTCTCTCTTCATTCCTTTTCCCTACTATATTTATCTTCAGAGCACTCGTCACCACTAGACACATTATATATTTATTTGTTTACTGTCTGTCGCTCACCTTCAAAACGTAGTGTCCAGGAGTAAAGGAACTTGTCCTGTTCTCTGCTTTTCTTTCTCTTTCTCTTTCTTTCTTTCTGTTTTTCTTTCTTTCTTTCTCTTTCTTTCTTTTTCTTTCTTTCTTTCTTTCCCTTCCTTCCTTCCTTTCTCTTCCTTCCTTCCTTTCTCTTCCTTCCTTCCTTTCTCTTCCTTCCTTCCTCTCTCTCTCCTCTTCCTTCCTTCCTTCCTTCTTTCTGTTTCTTTTTTTTTTTTTTTTTTTTTGAGACACAGTTTCACTCTTATTGCCCAGGCTGGAGTGCAGTGGCATGATCTTGGCTGACTGCAAGCTCTGCCTCCTGGGTTCAAGCGATTTTCCTGCCTCAGCTTCCTGAGTAGCTGGGATTACAGGCACCCACCACCACACCTGGCTAATTTTTGTACTTTTAGTAGAGACAAAATTTCACCATGTTGCCCAGGCTGGTCTTAAACTCCTGACCTCAGGTGATACGCCCGCCTCGGCCTCCCAAAGTGCTGGGATTACAGGTGTGAGCCACCAGGCCCAGCCTCCTGCTGTTATTTCTGTTGCCTGAAGTGGTCTCTGACATGTGGTGTTTATAGAACGAATGAATGAAATGAGGGAGCGAATGAATAAATTATCCCACTGCTAATGGAGGGAGGAAGGAGCAATCTATACTTGAAGAAGTAGAAAGAGCAGGAAGGCCGGGTGTGGTGGCTCACGCCTATAATCCCAGCACTTTGGGAGGCCAAGGCGGGAGGATCACCTGAGGTCGGGAGTTCAAGACCAGCCTGACCAACATGGAGAAACCCCATCTCTACTAAAAATACAAAATTAGCTGGGGTGGTGGCGCATGCCTGTAATCCCAGCTACTCCGGAGGCTGAGGCAGGAGAATCACTTGAACCCAGGAGGCGGAGGTTGCGGTGAGCCGAGATCACGCCACTGCACTCCAGCCTGGGCAACAAGAGCAAAACTCCATCTCAAAAAAAAAAAAAAAAAAAAAAAGAAGGAGCAGGAAGGTACTCAGGGTATGCCAAGATCTCCATTTGAGCCAAAGAGCAGAGTTAAACAAAGGTAACGACCACAGCGACTCTGTGACAGGGATATATATGTACCAGTCCACAAATGTGCAAGGAAAAACAACTTCATTTTTCTATGTCAACTCAGTTTCTATTCTGAGGCTTGATTTTGACCGGATGAGGCACTTAATAGCTATAGAGTTGTAGTCCTGCCCCACCTTTGCCCAGAGGTGAGGGGTGGGAGTTGAGGTGCGCCCTGCCTGTGCTGGGGTGTAGTGTCTAGTTCAACCTCAGATGCTGAGACAGTGCTCCTGCCTCTCCACATAGGCCAGAGAGACCAGTAGTCGGCGGCACCCTGAGCCTCGCCCACCAGGATTTTCCTTTCGTCAGTTCTTCCTTGCTCACCCATTGGGTGCTATGACAAGAAGGTGCTTTCTCTACAGCTATCTTCTGCTTTTTAGCCATGGCTTCAGTTTCTGTTCTCAATTCCAGGGTAAGTTTCAGTTCTTTATTCTCATCCCTGATGTAAGACCTGATTCTCAGGTCTGATAATTTGGTAATGAAATGAGGTAGTTTTGCTTGGAGACTCCTACGCTGCCCTTTTTTCATCATAAATGTTATAGAACATTTCCTAACTAAGGCATTTCTTAGTAGCATTCCTCCTAACCCAAGTACTTTGTTTCACTTAAATGATGAGTATATATATATTAGAGCCATATTGGTTAATACAGCGTTGGTACTTGGATTTCTTTCATTATAAATTAATTATTTATCTTAATAATTGAAAAAATCCAATTTAAATGGAATCATAGCACTAAAATTTTGTGAGGGAATTTTTAGCACTGTTATTAGACACTGTTTTACTTTGTCTACAAACTGGGGGTTTTAATAGAAAATGTTAGGAATTAAAGTAATCGAGGTCAGTAGCCAGCAGTATATGGCAGTGTCATCTGTGGGGGCTTCTTAAAGTACAAAAGCCTGGGTCCTATCTGCAAAGGCCCTGATTTGGAGAGTTTCCTGGAGGTCCGAACCCTGTATCCCATTGACCACAAGCCAAAAGTCCAGTCCAGCCCCCTCATTCTTTTTACTGATGAAGAAACTGAAGGTCCAAAAACCACAGGGATTTGTGCAGCCTCTCACATGTGAAAGAAGTGGTTTCAACAAGTACATCCCAGCAGACTCTGACTCCAAAGCCGGGGTAAAGCTTTCTGGGTGACGATGTTTAAAACAGAACGCGATGTTTGTCATCTCTTTGTAATTCTGCAAGTGAAAATGATGAAGATATTCTTTTTATTGGAATCAACACTTGGGTGGTCAGGTTAGCAGTTCCCAAAGGTCATATTTACATTTTACCGGAGTCAGTTGTCTAAAGAGAAAGTATCTTTCTTCCCTGCCTGTGGTGAGGCTTAAGTTTACAACAGGACTGGGGGCATGCAGTGGACACAACCATGATTACGAGAGGGTGGAGAACGCAGGGGACCAGCAACCCCATCATAGCTCGAGGACCCTCACGGGACTTGACGCTCAGAGAGGCAGTTGACACGTATTGCATGCACACTGGCTAAGTTCCTTCAGGACATGGACAGAGGAGGAGGCCTCGTGACACAGATTCGTCTATATCATTGGTGTCACTCTCCAGAGAGTTTAAACATGGGCCCGCCTGGGCATCAGTGTATTCTCACCTGCAGCCAGGATTGAGAACTTTTGCTTTGGGAGACTTTCATTATCCTTTTATGTCCATTACTAAAAAAAGAGGAGATGGATTGCAGATAATTTAAGATGCCTGACACCACTGCCCTACATGCACGCACATGCACGTCCACACATGTTAAAGAGTAAAAGCCCAACCCACGTTATCAACCAATCTTAACAATGAGGGCTTGCAGAGTGGTTTGGATGAAATCACCACCTTCTTCTTGGTCTAAATGTCTCGCTCAAGTAGCCTAACCTTCAGTTGGAGAGTAACTGGCTACTTCTCAGTTCTTGCTGCATTCTCTGGCTGGAAGCTGAAGATCACCAGCCACCAGCCCACCAGCCATCAGCCACCAGTCCACCAGCCTACCAGCCGCTAGCCCAGCAGCCCACCAGCCACCGGCCCCCCAGCCCACCAGTCACTAGCCCACCAGCCACTAGCCTACCAGCCCACCAGGCCACCAACCCACCAGCCACCAGCCCACCAGCCCACCAGGCCACCAACCCACCAGCCACCAGCCCACCAGCCCACCAGGCCACCAACACACCAGTCACCAGCCCGCCAGCCCACCAGGCCACCAACCCACCAGTCACCAGCCCGCCAGCCCACCAGGCCACCAACCCACCAGTCACCAGCCCGCCAGCCCACCAGGCCACCAACCACCAGTCACCAGCCCGCCAGCCCACCAGGCCACCAACCCACCAGTCACCAGCCCGCCAGCCCACCAGGCCACCAACCCACCAGTCACCAGCCCGCCAGCCCACCAGGCCACCAACCCACCAGTCACCAGCCCGCCAGCCCACCAGCCCACCAACCCACCAGTCACCAGCCCGCCAGCCCACCAGCCCACCAACCCACCAGTCACCAGTCCGCCAGCCCACCAGGCCACCAACCCACCGGCCACCAGCCACCAGCCACCAGCCCACCAGCCCAGCAGAAAAGACAGAATATAGCTTCTCAGTAACTTACATTAGTTCCCTTTCTTAAGAAAATCTTAATATTTGGTCTTTGTATTTGACACTCCTCAGCGTCACTGTGGTGCGACGGCAGGTGGATTTATTTTCATGTATCCTGCTCATAATTTGTGTGCCTTTTCAGTTGGAGCACTCACCCTTCTTCAATTCTGGTGAATGCTCCTCCATTATATCTCTTCAATATGTTGCCTCTCCCTCACTCTCCCTATTCTCTCCTTCAAATCCCTACTTAGATTTATATTGAATTTGTAAATATAAATTACATTGATTTCACTTCCATAATTTCTGCTCTTTCTCTGTGTTTTGGTCTGATTTCCTTAGAATCATCTTCCAAACTACAAGTCCTCTATTTAGTCATCTAGTTTAACTTGCCTACGGAGTGTTTTAACCTTAATGGCTATCTATTTTATTTCTATTTGCTTCCTTATTTTCCCCAACATCCTCTCCCTGCCCTGTGGATTCTGTCCTTTCCTTTATTTCTCTGAGCATCTTAAGCCTCTCAGACTGTTTAATCATCATTAGGTCTTGCAGAGTGGGTCCCGCCTTTGGCTGTGTCTGCTGAGTCTCTCTTCCTTACGATCTCATGTGGACATGAATAGTCACCTTATACTTCTTCAGTAACATAATTCCAGTTTTTCAAGATAATATTCACTGTCTTCCTACAATGAATGCTCAGTTTACAGACTATTCTTCCCACCGATTTCCAGACCTCACATTTTGTGTGAGATAGCTCATAGTGTTTTAGAGCCCTGATTGGAGGAGAGTACTGTGGGCTGGCTCTTCTATAATTAAGATTGGGATGGGAGAAAGGAAGAAGAAAGCACATTTCCAAATAAATTTATCAACAAGGTTTAGCAGATGGCAATTTGATTTTTTTGAAAAAACAGTAACAATGGCTTGCTAGGATGTTGTAGCTACATCACTATGAATGCTAGATTTTAAGGTTAAAAAAAAAACCCTAACAATCTTTATTAAAGGACATCACATGATTATATTTTCTTAATGGAAAATTCTTATGTTTCTGGCTGTTCCCCATCAGAGGTCATTTCTAGACTACTAGACATTGGTGCTTCCCTTTTTTGTGTGTTCTTGGTGTTGCTACAACAGTCCATCAGTGTGCAGGGATGAAACACAATGTCACACCAGTTGAGAAGACACAAAACCCTTGCCTTTGTCCTGGAAACTGAGCTTCTGTTCATGCAGCCCAAGATCATCAAACCATTTTAGATAACATCACACCACTGAGTATAAGGTTTAGTTATCTAAAACCTTGAAGATCTCACATAGAACCTGCTGCCTGGACTCTGGAGGCAGCTGGTTGTGGGACTCCTGCTATCTCATCATTGCGACCCCAAGGGACATCTATAGAGATGGCGTGATGTGCTGTTGCACTCTCAGTATCCTGCCATGGCCCTTGCCTGGGTCTTGAATTTAGGAGCCAGTCACAGAAGGAAATGGAATGAGCTTAGGCCTCTGCCCAGAAAGACTATCACCTTTCTGAGGGAGGAACTCTGGCCTATGTGAAACAATGGGGGTACGCGGCCAAATGCTCATCACGTGGGCCAGACGAATGCTACAGGAGGGAAGGGAGAGGCCAAGGGTTGGTGAAGCTTCACAGGCAGACTCAGCTTGAATCTGGCCTTGAGGGATGAGTTGGGCCTGTGCATACAGCCCTGGAGGTACATGTGAGGATGGGTGCATGCTGGCAGCTCAGGCTGCCCCTGGGTATGAATGGGTGGACAAGTGTTGGTCATGGGTGATAGTGACAGGCAGGAGGTCAGGGGTAAGGAAGCTAGAGGGGAGCCTGCTGATAAGTGACTGAACATAGGAGGGGAGGTGGTGGCAGGCAGGTGACAAGCAGGAAAAGGTAATAACATAAATAGCCACTGCTCACTGAGTGCTTTCTATGTGTCGGGCTTGGTAGCTCTGTTACATGAATTATCTCATTTAATCCCCACACATCCTATCAGGTAGAGGAGGCTACTATCCTCATTTTCCAGATGGGGAATCTGAGGCTAAAGGGAGTTAAATGCGTTGCTCCAGGTTATACAGATAGCAAGTGATAAAGTGTAGATATGAACCCTGGCCATCAGGCCCCAGAGTTTGTGCTCCTAGTCATCATGAAATACTATGCCTCAGAGGATTGCAGTGACTTGTCTTAATGCTGCTAAATATTGCAGGGTGGATCATCTCGGTCATGATCCTTGATTTCCATTGGCTGTCATCTTTGGAAGTAAGACATTGCTCACTCAACAGTTATGATGCTGCCAATCCCTGGCCTTATATTGTGTGTTGAGGACATCTAGATGAATCAGATTGGTCACTGCTCTTGAGGAGGTGACAGTCCCCACAAGGAGGTCACAAGAAGGGCCATGTAAACATATAATTATATTGCAGCATGGCAAATGATGTCTCAGTGGATGTTTCTACAAAGCGCTTGGGAATCTCAGGAGGAGTGGCCAATTCTATGAGAGGGAGCTGGGGAAGGCTTCAGAAAGATGAAGATGGTTAGGATAAGTTTTGAAGGATGAATAGTTAATCAGATAAATGTGGGAGCGTAAAGGGTTTCAAAGCAGAGGAAGTAAGGTTCAGAGGTGTGGCAATATGGGAGAGCATGGCAGGTCAGAGAGTGGGCACAGCTGGAAGATATCCAAGCATAAAGTCCAAGTCTCAATTATGTTCTGCAGATTACTGTCTCTGGGCGAGTTGAGTTCTGCAGTCAAATGTGTGGCAAGCCTTGTATCTTATCATCTTTTTTTAGAGATTCATCATGCGTGTAGCATACTAAAGGTGTTAAGAAGTACTGCAGTCAGTCAACCCACTTAAATCTTTTTAAACATGAGTTTCCCATTTTAATTGTCCACAGAATCCTTTTTTAACTCCCAAATAACACTTTAGCTTTTTCATTTCAAGAATTTTTATTTTACATAGTTTTCATCTCTCTGCTGAGATTCCTTACCTGTTCACTCACCAAGACCACATTTTGCTCTAATTCTATGAACGGAAGTTTGACGGCTGCTTTAAAGTCTTTTTTGCTAATCCTAAAATCTGGTCCATTTTAGGTTTGCTTTCAATTGACTGCTTTTTAAACAATAATAACTATGGTTCACATTATCCTGTTACTTTGTATGTCTAGCCCTTCTTGATTGTTTATTGGACATTGTGATAGTGCACTTTAGAGAACACCGGTTTCTGTTCTTTCTCTGAAAAGTGTTGATACTTGTTTTAACAGGGTTATTAATTAGTGTCTAATCAATGTGAATTTATGTAGACTAATTTTTATACTTGGTTAGTGCAGATATATGGAAAGTTCAAGACACTTTCCAAGCCCTTCTAACTTGGCAGGACTCATTTGCCAATCTCTTTATCCCACGTGAACCTTGTTCTAAAACCATTCGACTTTAGACTTTGATAGGACGGGTTTAGAGTAGATGTTACTCTAGGCCTCGTGTGGAGACAGAAGTGACTCCATCTTGGATACTAATCCACCATGTTGACTTCTGATTAGCCCCAGTCCTGTAAATTCCTTCTGATGCCTACTTTATTTACTGTCCTTGGTGGAAGAACATGTCCACATTGGTGTCATAACACAGAGTGTAGCTTTGACACAGACGGCATTCTTGCCTGTTCTGGAGGATTGTCCTTCGTTGTCTTACACAAAGCACATCCCCCCCACCTCCCTAAGGCATGTAATCCCTGAGTCTAGGGACTAGCAGTGCAGAGATCTACCTGTCTTGCAGACACCTAAGATCATGCTTCTTTTTGTAAGTTCTCTTAACAAAACACCTTTTACTGACAAGCTGAATTTGGTCTGCCTCATTATTTGGTTTCTTAGTCCCTGTGGCATTTGGGGCCACTTTGCATCTAAGGCCCCTTCTTTAATAAGCTTTGTTCTTGCTCCTAAGGAGCAGGCTTTCCCGTGTCTCATCTGGATGCCATGGGTGTCAATGAGGTGTGAACAAGGTCTCTTCACTCTGGCAGGCTGGACTCTAATGTCAAGTACTTTTCAGCCTCTAATATCTTTGTTCCACTCTCAATATGATAGCAATTGCTGTCTGGTGAGCCACAGGAGGTCTTGCTCTGCACGTGGACAGCTCATCCTTCAACAGATTCATAGAGGTTCCCCATGTGGACTACTGGGGTCCCCTTTCTTCATAGCTCCCTCCTCTGCTATGTCCCGCCACAGATTCCAGCTGTCTTGGCTGACCCAAACCATCATTTCTGCCTCCTCAGCTGACAGACCACAGTGCTCAGGTTGGACTCCTGCTCTCAGCTGCATTTAGTTGGAAAGCTTTCCCCAGGCAGATATTTGGATAGTCATGAGACTCACCTTGTAAGTTTCCCTTCTGTCAGGGATTAGTCTTGTGTTGCCTGTTGTTCGCTGCAAAAAAACAGTTCCTCTATACTTTGTCCAGTTTTATAGTTGTTTATGGAGGGAGGATTATTCTGGCATCAGTGGCTCCATCATGGTCAGAAATGGAAGCCCAATGTAATACTGTTCAATAGTGTACAAAACCAGCAACATGAAAAATATACTTTGAGAAACATTGAGATAAGTTTATGTTTAATTTCAGTGCAATTTTCAGCAGTAAGAATTTGTGTATTCCAGCAGCTTGCTTTATAACTCTCCTTTGATCTCCAATAGGCCTCATAACTTAATATGTCTAAAACAAATGTCTTAATTTCCAAAGACTCATTTCCAAACCTGCACTTTCCCCAGACTTTCCCATTTCAGCAAATGGCCGCTTCACCATTCTAGCTTCTCAGGCCAAAACTCTTTTTTTATTTTTGAGACGGAGTCTCGCTCTGTCACCCAGGCTGGAGTGCAGTGGCGCGATCTCAGCTCACTGCAAGCTCCGCCTCCTGGGCTCACGCCATTCTCCTGCCTCAGCCTCTCCGAGTAGCTGGGACTACAGGCGCCCGCCACCACGCCCGGCTAATTTTTTTTGTATTTTTAGTAGAGATGGGGTTTCACCGTGGTCTCGATCTCCTGACCTCGTGATCCGCCCGCCTCGGCCTCCCAAAGTGCTGGGATTACAAGCGTGAGCCACCGCGCCCGGCCCAGGCCAAAACTCTTGATGTTGGTGTTATCCTTGACTATTTTCTTTCTCTCGTACCCTACATTCAATACATCGGAAAGCTGTTGCTCTATCCTCAAAATATAACCAGGAACTGACCATGTCTCACCACCTTTACATACCAGTTTTGATCAAATAATCATCATCTCTCACTTGCACTATTGCAAGAGCTTCCAACTTGGTCTCTCTGTTTCTTTCTTGGCCCTTTTAATCTATTGTTCACCTGGCAACCAGAGTGACCCTTTTAAAATATAAGCTTATGTTATGCCTCTGCCCAACCCTCTCTAGTGGCTTTTCCTCACATTTAGAGTAAATTCAAAGTTATTTCCATGTCCTCAAAAGCTTGAATTGATTTGAACCCTGGATATCTCTCCTTCCCCTCTTCCTTCTGCTCTATCATGGCCCTTCAACCACACTTCCCTCCTTGGCAACGTCTCATGAATATGCCAGGCACACACCCATGAAAGGGCCTTTGTACCTGCCAGCTCTTCTTCCTGGAATGCTCTCCCTCCCAACTTCCACATGGCTCCCTTCCTTTCTCACCTGAATACCCCTGTCACTCTCTATTGCCTCTCACTGCTTCATTGTCTTCATAGCATTTATCACTGCCTGACATATTCTATCTCTTTCTTTGTTTTTCTTGCCCACTCAAAGTAATCTCAGTAAGAATGGGGCCTTTGACACTGCTGTATCATGGGCATCTAGAGCAATGCCTGGCACTTAGTAGGCCCTCAGTAAATTAAGTTGAATACATAATATGCATTATGATAAATGTATTTAAATTGAAGTTTTATGAGGTGGTTCAGAGTGATAAAGATTGAAAAAAGATATCCTCAATTGCAAGTAGGTTGGAAAAAAGCTGAATAATTTATTGACTCTTATGAACAACGGTCATTAATATAAAAGCACTTGTAGGTTGCTTTACCTGGGAAAAGTATTTTGGTTATTTTTATCTAGGTGAAGTTTTCTGGGCTCAGTCACCTTTTCCCAACAGGTCAATTTCAATAACAGCCCAAACTATTCCAAAAAAACACTATTTTCCTCTTAAACAAAAACAATGGCATTTGGAGCTGAAAATATCCTTCATTACATGAAGTTTGTGAGGCACAGGGTTTGCTCTGGAGTATGAAAAATGTGTCTGGAACTTGTGTTTATGTTCACATAAAACAAGCAAAAAACTATAGGCCTCTTCAGAAAGAGATTACCTGATGAAAATCTGCAAAGATACTTCAATCTTTCTACATCCTGGAGATTTTATGAAACCAAAGGGCACCCCTCGGAGCAAATATGGGGCCAAGGAAGCCAGGGAAGTTTAATTACTTCTTCTTTGGTATGAATTTCCACCCAGGACTATTCCATTTGTTCACTATCCTAGAAGGACAAACTACAGTAACGATGGACATATTATTCCAAGTCATCGTAATCAACATCGCAAAGAATGTTGGTTCCTGATCCCACAGAGATCAGGAAAGACCCTCAGGTACTTGTATTTTTTGAGGTTCCTGATATATCTTTAAAAAGATAAAATTGCAAAACAGGGCTATAAAAATGTGGTATATTTTACATGCATTAATTTAACAAAGGAATGCTTTTTTGAAAAGAACACACAATATGCTGTCATTATGCTATTTGGGGTATCTCTGTGACTGTGTAGAGTGCCTTATTTGAAGATAATATCAAAAATCTAAACTTCAGCTGCTTCAGGAATGTGACCCTTTTTGTGATGAATCTTGTTCACTCTCTGAATGTTACTAGGGTGTTTCACTGGTCAGTCAATGATTCTGAGCCTTTAAAAGTTGTCTCTTTAATCTGCACTCACTTCATAGCCATTTGATGAATAAATAGATGCCTCAATTTGATGAGGCTTGCCTTGGTGGGTAGAAAAAATTAATTATTTGACTAGCTAGTCTCAGGAAAGTGATGAAAATATTCCAACTAATTCAAAAACTCTGTTCTTAAAAATCTCATTACCTGCTAAATACAATAAAAGTAGATGAAAGATTAAAAGCAGGACTCATATGGAAAATAGTATGGAGATTTCTCAAAGAACAAACATAGAACTACTATCCGACCCACCAATCCCACTACTGGATATCTACCCAAAGGAAAAAAAATCATTATATAAAAAAGATACATGTACTCGCATGTTTATGCAGCACTATTCACAGTAGCAAAGATATGGAATCAACCTAAGTGTCCATCAGTGGTGATTGGATAAAGAAAATGTGGTATATATACCCAACAGAATACTCTTCAGCCATAAAAAAGAATGAAAGCGTGTCTTTTGCAACAACATGGATGGAATTGAAGGCCATTATCTTAAGTGAAACAACTCAGAAACAGAAAGACAAATACCACATGTTCTCACTTATAAATAGGAGCTTTTAAATAATATATACACGTGGACATAGAGTGTGAATGACCGACAGTGGGGATTGGCGAGGACAGAGGGTGGAGGGAGAGGGTGAGGGATGAGAAATTACTTAATGGGTACAATGTTTGTACACTGTTTGGCTGATGGGTGCACTAAAAGCCCAGACTTCACCACTATACAATACATCCATGTAACAGAACTGCACTCATACCCCTTAAATTTATACAGATAAAATTTTAAAAATTAAAAAAATTGAAACACATACGTAGACAAAATTAAGCAACAACAGCAAAAGCATGACTCATAAAACTTACATTTTGAAGGGTGTTGGGGACTTGTTGAAGGTAAATTTCAGTGAGATTATAGCTGTATACACACAAGAGGCTTATGGAAAACGTTAAGGCATGGAGTAAGAAAGTGATCCCACTGGGAGAATCATGTGGTACAGCATTGACTGAGGATATTGATTAATTAATTAATCCATCTATCCAACAAATATTTGTTCCTTGTGTCCATCCATTCATCCAGTCATCCATCCAATTCAACCTTTATAGAGTGCCTATCCCGTGCCAGGCACTATGCTAAGTGTTGGGGGTACAGAGAAGAATATAGGACCGGAGCTCACTAGGGGTGGAAACAGAACCCACAGTTGCGGCCCAGGTTGCCAGTGACCTAACAGAGGTGAGCAGGTTTCTATGGTGTGTAGATTAAAAAGCAGCTAACAGTCTAGGGAGATGAACAAGGGCATGACCCAATTCCTAGTTTTTTTCCACTTTGTTTTTCAAGAAGAATGCCCTTGAAGCTACAAATAATAGGATATTAGTATGAAGAAACTGATAATCTGAGGAAGAGGCTCATATTTACTTATTCGAAGTAAATTTAGAGTTCTTTGAGTGTTTTATGGGGTGTCAGGAGTAAAGAGTTTTACTTATTCTGTATATTTCCTGGAGGCAAAACTAGACCAATAGAAAAAAAAGTAAGAAAAGGGGCGATTATAGCTCAGCATATAAAGGGTGTTTAAGTAAACATGGCTTTGAATTGTAAGAGGGTTTTTTTTTACCCTGTAGAAAAATTAGGATATGCAAGAAAAATATTAACGTGAAGATAATTTAAATTATACCCAGTCTCACAACCCAGTCATAAACATTGTTGACAATGTGGCATATCTCTATCCAGCTCTGAAATGCATTACAGTGTCGAGATTACATAATGTGAAAATTCTATCTTTCTTATTTATGTAACATTAAGCATTTCCCACATCATTACAGAGCTTCACAAAAAGTAATTTCAGAGTTCTGATTCCAGCCAAGAGGAATAGCTGCATTCCTTCCAGGTCTTTCCTCTTGCAACTAAAAGGCTCTGCACAGAATGCAACAAACATGCTTAGGAAAATTCTGACAGGTGGAAAGAAGTTACATTGACTAAGGGCTTTGGGATTTGGGGAACAACATAGTGGTGAATTCCCTGGGTTTCCTTTCTGCCTCCATCTATCTTGAATGGAGCATTGATGAAACCTACAACCTGGAACCACCAGCAAGCACAGTAAAGGGAGAGAAAAGGCTCTAAGAAAAAGCCTATTCCCCTTGAATGAATGATCAGGAAAAGAGAAACAAAAGACAACAGAATATCAGCCCTGTTCCAGCAAAAGCCCAATGAGAAAATATTCCCACCCAAGGTTCCCACCTGGCCCAATGGGAAGCTCATCTTCTATCTCCCCTAACAGCCCCAAGGAAGCAGGAGCGAAACTCTGATTTACCCACCCGGTGGTGTTGGAAGGTCCAAAAAGGGAGCCAATTTTCCATCTGCCACCCAGTGAAGGCAGACAGTACTCCAATTTTCCTGATTTGGTCTTTTCAGTGGGGCTGAGTGCTTCACTGAGCATCCACCCCCTCACCTACCATCAAGACAATGGAAAGATTCAGTTTGTGGCAGGGCTAGTCAGCCATCCCTGTCCTCCTGCCTCTGTGTCAGCTAGGTCTGGCAGGGAGCTGAGTTTATACCCCATTTGGAGACAAAGAGGCAGTGTGTGTTGGTGCTAACAGGGTTGCTGCACTTCCATCCCACTCACAGGCACTAATAGGCAGTATGAGCTTAACCTTTGTCAGGATGGTGTCAGCAAGACCCAGGAGGCAGCTGAAAACCCACTTACAGCTTGACCTGCATGCTACACGTAAAGTGGGTGACTGTCTGCTACAAAAAAAGATAAAATATTAAATGGATTCAGAGTCTTATAATGTTAACAACCAAAATGTCCAGGATATAATTGAAAATCATTCATCATACCAACAATCAAGAAAAATCACAATTTGAGCAAGAGAGGCAGTCAACAGCTGCTAACACTGAGATGACTCAGATGTTGAAATCATTTGACAAGGACTTTGAAGCAGCCAACATAAAAATGTTTCAACAAGCAATTATAAACATATTTGAAACACATGAAAATATTGATAACCTCGTAAGATATATAAAGTAGATTTAAAAAGAACCAAAGGGAAATCAAATTATGGAACTGCAAATACAGTCAGCAAAAATGTTTTAAAAACTCACTCAGTAGACTCAATGTCAGAAAAAATACGACAAAGGAGTGAATCAATGAGATTGAAGATAAAACAATAGAAATTACCCAATCTGAACAATACAGAGAAAATAAATTGAAAAGAAAAAGAACAGAGATTCAGGGATTATAATGAAAAAAATTTAACATTAATATTATTACAATCCTAGAAGGAGAGGAGAAAGAATATGGAAAAAAAATTCAAAGCAATAATAAATGAAATTTTCCCAATTTTGGAAAAAATATAAAACAACATATTTGAGAAAACAAGGGAATATTAAACAAGATAAAGAATTTTACACCAAGACACATTATAGTCAAACCTCTGAAAACTAAAGGCAAGTAAAAAAATCTTGAAGTATTTTCTCAATCTATTTTATGTTGCTATAAAGGAATATCTGAGGCTGGGTAATTTATAAAGAAAATAAGTTTATTTGGCTCATTGTTCTACAGACTGTACAAGAGGCATGGTACAAGTGTCTGCATCTGGTGAGGGCCTCAGGCTGCTTCCACTCCTGGTGGAAGGTGAAGAGGAGCCAGCATGTGCAGAGATCCCACGGTAAGGGAGAAGGCAAGAGAGGAGGGGAAGAGGTGCCAGGCTCTTTTAAACAATCAGTTATTTGGAACTAATAAGGATGAGAACTCACTCACCCCCAAGGGAGGGCATTAGTCTATTCGTGAAGAATGCCCCTATGAGCCGAACATCTCCCTTTAGGCCCCACATCCAGCATTGCTACATTGAAGATCAAATTTTAGCAAGAGATTTGATGGGGACAAATGAACTATATCCAATCCATAGCAAGCATCTAGAGAGAATTAAAAAAAAAAAAATCAAACCACAAAGTGGTGAGGGAGCTAAATATAATAGACTATCTCATTCCTCAAGAGTTTTTTTTTTTTTTTCTAGATAGAGTCTTGCTCTGTCTCCCAGGCTGGAGTGCAGTGGTGCCATCTCGGCTCACTGCAACCTCCGCCTCCTGGGTTTAAGCGATTCCCCTGTCTCAGCCTCCTGAGTAGCTGGGACTACAGGTGCCCGCCACCACACCCAGCTAATTTTTGTATTTTTATTAAAGATGGGGTTTCACCATGTTGGCCAGGCTGGTCTGGAACTCCTGACCTCAAGTGATCTACCTGCCTTGGCGTCTCAAAGTGTTGGGATTACAGGTGTGAGCCACCCTGTCTGGCCCCTCATGAGTTTCTTAAAAAATATGTACTCATTGAAGCAAAAATCATACACCATTGATGTGGTACTCAATGTCTGTATAAGAAATATCAAAGAATTATATGTATATTTTTAAGGGATAAGTGGAAGTAAGGTTCCCACACTTAAAGTGGTAAAACATCATTAACAGTAGACCATAATAAGTTAAATGTCCAAATATACTGTAGACTTATAGACAAATCCACAGATATACTTGGGAATGTAGACACCCCACTGTCAGCAACTAACAGAACTACTAGACAGAAAATCAGCAAAGATGTAGAATATTTGAACACGACCACCATCCAACAAGAGCTAATTGACTTTTAAAGACCATTCAACCAGACAACAGAATAATACACATTCTTTTTAAGTACCCATGAAACATTCATGAAGACAGATCATTCATATCTTGGACCACAAAACAAATCTCAAGGCACTTAAAGGACTTAAAATCATACAAAGTAAGTTTCTTGAAGATAATAGGGTCAAGATAGGAATCAATAATGGAAAGTCGATAGGAAAATCTCTAAGCACTTGGATATAAAATGATAGAATTCTAAATCATCTATGGTTTAAAGAGGAAATCCCAAAAGGAAAAATACATGTAACTGAATGAAAATAAAATATAGCGTATCAATATTTGTGGAACGCATCTAAAGCAGTGCCAAGAAAAATAATAAGACCAGAAACCAGTGAGATTAAGTAATGTCAGTGAAAATGGCAGAGTAAGACTCTACACAACTCCTCTCCTCCATAAAAATAAACAGAAAGAGGCAAACTTTTCTTTTATTTACTTTCTTTCTTTCTTTCTTTTTTTTTTTGAGACAGAGTCTCACTGTGTCGCCCAAGCTGGAGTGCAGTGGTGTGATCTTGGCTCACTGCAACTTCCGCCTCCTGGGTTCAAGTGATTCTCCTGCCTCAGCCTCCTGAGTAGCTGGGATTACAGGCGCCCACCACCATACCTGGCTAATTTTTGTATTTTTAGGAGAGACAGGGTTTTGCTATGTTGGCCAGGCTGGTCTCCAACTCCTGACCTCAGGTGATCCACCCGCCTCGGCCTCCCAAAGTGCTGGTATTCCAAGTGTGAGCCACCACACCTGGCCCAAACTTTTCTAAATCAACATTTTTCAGAACTGTGGAAATTAACCAAAGGTTTTCAGTAATCCAGGAGTATTTATTCAATAAAAAAGGCTGCGTTCAAGTAAGAACAGTGAGTTTTCTGGCATTTAAAGTTTCCCTATTCTCATCTTTCCTCACATCAGTTCTGTGGTAGCTTTGTAAACCAGCTGCCCACAGTGAAGATGAAAACCAACAGCCTGGCAGCCCCCAGAGAGTTCAGAACAGGACTGGATCTCCTCCCATGCCTCATTCCCTGAGAATTGTCATTATTTGACCTCTCAGAATGTTCCCTGCAAGGCTATCTTTATGTACCTGACTTTGTGCTTTCCCAGTGTGAAAAGCCTTGTCTCTGAGGTCATTTGTTGAAGACATCCAGAGAGAATTGCTTAACTTCACTGCTGCCTGAGGTGGTAGATACCAATAGGGAAAATAAGAGGTAACCAAAAAACTTAAAAGGAAAAGGTGGGGAAAAAAATGTCCCCGGGGCTTTGGAAAGCTCCAACATATTCCTAGGAGTCTAGAAATCCACATACATGCATAGGGTTGTGCACATGCTCAGGAAAGACCTGAAAAATTCCTAAGCTCTCACCTCAGGCTGATGGTGAGACTGCAAAAACAGGAAGCGAATGGAAACAAAGAGTTGTAAACTGCCTGGCTGGGTTTTTACCCTAATATACGTACATGAAGCCTATCCTCAAAGACTGAGAGATGTATTGATCCAGAAGTTAAAAGAAATCTCTCCAGTTATTACACAACCATTGAGCTAAACAAGCAGAACTTCAGTGGCTACTCATGATGAAGAATACAGACTTTACAGAATCAATTCAAAAAAGCTGCTAAAAAAACCCCCATCAAACAATAACAGCAAAAAATAGCAATAATAATAAAGCCTAGGGAGGGGAAAGAACCAGATTTTCAGAGTTGCCACATTATATTATTTTAAATGTCCACTTTTCAACAAAAAATTGTAAGACGTTCAAAAAAAAAAAAAAAAAAACCAAGAAAATACGGCCCATATACAAAGAAAAACAGTATTTAGCAGAAATTGTTCCTGAAGCAGCCCAGGTGTTGGAATTACTAAATAAAGACTTTAAGTCAGCTATTTTAATTATGTTCTAAGAACTATAAAAAGAACCAAACAGAAAAGTACAATAACTGAAATGAAAATTCACAAGGATTTGAGCAAGCAGAATAAAGAGTCAGTGATCTTGAAGATGGGCCAATTAACATTATTCAACCTGAGGAATAAAAAGAAAATGGAATGAAGAAAAATGTACGGATACTTCCAGAGTCTTCCAGAGTACCAGAAGAAGAGGAGACAGAAAAAGGAGAATAAATGATATTTTAAGAAATCATGGCTCAAAACTTTACAAATGTAACGAAAAACATTACTTATGTATCCAGGAAACTCAACATACTTCAGGTAAGACAAACTCAGAGAGAGGCACATCTAGAAACACAGTCAAACTGTTGATATCCAATGATAAAAAATGAATCTTGAAAGAGCCAAGAGAGAAGAAATTCATTATATATACTAACAGCTGATTTCTCATCAGAACACACATAGCCAGAAAGCAGTAGGATAAAATATTCAAGTTCCTGAAAGAAAAGCACTATCAACAAGGAATCCCATCTCTAGCAAACTATCTTTTCAAAAAAGAAAGCAAAATTAACACATTCCTAGGTAAAAAAAAAACTGAGAAAATTTATAACTAGCAAACTCACTATGCAAGAAATACTAAAGGAAGTCCTTCATACTGAATAAAAAGACATTACATAGTAACTTGAAGACATAAAGATCTCTAGTAAAGGTAATTACAAAGGTAAACATAAAATAGTATTAATTTTTTTCGTTTGTAACATTTTTTCTCATATCTGATTTACTATTATTATTTTTTTTTGAGATGGAGTTTTTGCTCTGTTGCCCAGGCTGGAGATGTGATGGCACGATATCTGCTCACTGCAACCTCCACCTCCTGGGTTCAAACTATTCTCCTGACTCAGCCTCCCGAGTAGCTGAGATTACAGGTGCCTACCACCACGCCCGGCTAATTTTTATATTTATAGTAGAGATGAGGTTTCACCATGTTGGCCAGGCCGGTCTTGAACTCTTGACCTCAGGTGATCCACCCACCTCAGCCTCCCAAAGTGCTAGGATTGTAGGCATGAGACACCGCGCCCAGCGTCTCCTATCTGATTTAAAAGACAATTGCAATAAAGCAATAATTATAAAACTATGTTGATAGGTACACAATGTATAAGGATATAATTCACATGACACACAGAGCACAAAGGAAGGGGAGGGAACAGAGCTATATATAAGCAAAGTTTTTTAATATGATTGAAGTTAATTTGGTATCGATACAATTTGATTTTTATAAATTAAGATGCTAATAGTATCCCAAAGGCAACCACCAAGAAAATAACTCCCAAAAATATAGTTAAAGAAGTACCAGCCAGGCACGATGGCTCATGCCTATAATCCCAGCACTTTGGGAGGCCAAGGTGGGTGGATCACCTGAGGTCAGGAGTTGGAGACCAGCCTGGCCAACATGGTGAGGCCCTGTTTCTAATAAAAACACACAAAAAATTAGCCGGGCATGGTGGCGTGTGCCTGTAATCACAGCTACTTGGGAGGCTGAGGCACGAGAATGGCTTGAACCTGGGAGGCAGAGGTTGCAGTGAGCCGAGATCATGCCTCTGCACTCCAGCCTGGGTGACAGAGCGAGACTCTGTCTCAAAAAAAAAAAAAAAAAAAAAAGTCATATAAAGGAATCATGCAGTATATAACCTTTTGAGGTTGGCTTTTTTTCACTCAGCATAGTGCCCTTGAGGTCCACTCAAGTTATTGTATGTGTCAGTGGTCTATTCCTTCTTACTGCTGAATACTGTTCCATGGTATGAATGTACCACAGTTTGTTTAACCAGTTACCCATTAAAGGACATGTGGGTTGATTCCAGTTTGGGGCTATTATTTAAAAAGCTGCTAAGTTGTCTCTTCACTTTCTTGGTAGTATCCTTCAAAGCACAGTAGGTTTTAATTTTGGCTAAGTCCAATTTATATGTATATTCTTTGGTTGCTTGTGCTTTTAGAGTCATAGCTAAGAAAGCATTTTTCTAATCCAAAGTCATAAAGATTTACCCTTCTGTTTCTTCTAAGAGCTTTAGAGTTTCAGCTCTTAGATTTATGGCTTTGATCCATTTTGAGTTAATTTTTATATATACTGTGAGGTAAGGATTCAGCCTCATTCTTTTTGCAGGCGGATATCTAGTTTCCCAGCATTATCTGTTGAAAAGAATCTTCCTTCTCCCATATCAATTTTTAGAATCAGCTTGTTAGTTTCCTTCAGAGAAACCAGTTAGGATTTTGATAGAGATTTCACTGATTCTGCAGATCAAATTGGAGAGTACCGCCATCTTAACAAGATTTAGTCTTTTTATTAAACTCTCTCCAAGTATACAATGAAGAACTTTTTCCCAGGGCCATTTGACAGTAAGTTGCTGATCTGATGCCCCATCACACATGCATGTATTACTTACAAAGACATTCCCTCTTTTTTTTTTTTTTTTGAGAGGGTCTTGCTCTGTCGCCCAGGCTGGAGTGCAGTGGTGCAATCTCGGCTCACTGCAACCTCTGCCTCCTGGGTTCAAGCGATTCTTCTGCCTCAGCCTCCCGAGTAGCTGAGACTACAGGCGCCCGCCACCATGCCTGGCTAATTTTTTGCATTTTTAGTAGAGACGAGGTTTCATCGTGTTAGCCAGGATGGTCTCGATCTCCTGACCTCATGATCTGCCCACCTCCACCTCCCAAAGTGCTGGGATTACAGGCGTGAGCCACTGCGCCTGGCCCGACTCGCTTCTTAATTTTAAATTTCTAGTAGCAGAATTTCATGGACTTGAGAGTAAGGAGGAACATTTTAACATTTAAGCTGTTGAAACTGGGATGGGATGTGCAGGGAGCTGGTAGAGTGCGGTCGTTGGCGAGGGTCAAGCACGGGCAGTGTTTTCATGAGTCAGGAACAGTGTAGAGGAGACACCCATGCTGATGTCCTGGAGCACTAACCAGGTGCCAAGCATGGCGCCAAGTTAACCGCTGAGCCCTCAGCAACCCTATGAGTTAGTGATATTATTATTGCTCCTTTGCTAGTAAGGAAACTGAAGCACTAAAAATTATACAAAAAACCCAAAAACCAACTGACATTGGGGTGCTGTTATGTAACCAAATTTTAGAAATCAAAAATTGTACAGTGGGTGTTGGAGCTTTGCTCTACACTAAGGCAGACTAAACTGGTTGGCCTTGCCACCCCACCTCTCCTTACATTTTTTAAAAAATTATTCTTTTAAATAGTTTTTCATTTTCAGTGACTAGTCACCTAGGGGCATGTCTAAACTCTGTCAGGTGTGACAAGTAACATTGTCTGTGATTCTGACATGGAACGAAAGGTACAAATTAGTTATAATTGGCTATTTGTATTTTAACATAAAGTTAAAATAAAATGTTATAGACTATGTAGAAAAATGGTTAGTCAAAGACATCAGAAACTTTAAAAAACAGCCAAAAACCCAGAAACAAGTAGAGCACTGATCAGGAAACGGGAAGTCTTTCTAAGACTGTGGGTGAACTGAAATTTCTGTGTGTGTGGTCTCCTGCCATTCCTTGTGGTACAATAGAAGTGAAATTAATGGTGAAGAAGGTTTCTAGAGTTAGGAACAATCCCTGTCATTGACATATTCCTCCTTTCCCCACACTGGGCACCTTCTGCTATACAGTCCCCCTTGGCCCCTGACCTCACAGGCTCAGCCCCTCACATGTTCCCAAGCTAGCCCTCATTCCGACAGCCTTTTAAGCAGCAAGTTGTGAATCAGGGTGTGTCTGAGCCTCCCAGAGCTGCTGTAACAAAATACTGCAAACAAGGTGGCTTCGAGGAACAGAAATGATTATCTCACAATTCTGGAGGTTGAAAGGACGGAATGAAGGTGTGGACAGGGCCACCTCCCTCTGGAACCTGCCAGGAAAAGACCTTTCCTTGCCTTTCCCTAGCTTCTACTGGTTTGCCAGCAGACGTTGGTGTTCCTTGACTTGTAGATGCACCGCCCCAATCCTCCCTCTACACGTGGCCGTCTTCTTTCTGTGTGTCTGTCTCTGTGTTCCAATTTCTCCTTTTTATAGGGATACCAGTCATACTGGATTAGGGCCCACCTGAATGACTGACTTCATTTCAACTTGATTACATCTGGAAAGACCCCATTTCCAAATAAGGTTAAAGTGCTCACACTGTACAGTGGGCTAGGATGTCAGTCAACATATCTTTTCCGGGGAACATGATTCCACCCATCACTGGGTGCTAGGTCAAGGGTTCAGTTCTATGTCCTTCAGCACTTATGAAACTGAGAGGACCCCATGGTTCTGCTTCCTCAAATTACTCCCATCTTTGGGCCTGCCCAAGACCAGGCTGCTGTGATGCCAAGTGCCTGGGGTCCCAGATGACACAGTGGGCAGGCCGTCTCCATGTGAATAATGCATCTGACGGCTCCCCAGGGCTGGAGATTACCCTGGAGCCCTCTGGGCTCATCTGACCAGGTCTCCTTGCTTTCCCTTCACTCGAAGGGCTATTTTTATCCTGTTGTGCTGTGTGTTTGCTCTTACAATTCTCAACTGTTTCAGGGAGGAAATAAGGTATAAAAATAAATTACATGAATGGCAATTCCCTACCACAGTTTGGTGGCTTCATTACATAGCAGCACAGGGGCAGGCTGTGAGTGCCGGGGCCCCAGTGTTGCCATGACAACTGCAGGGTGCCGCCTCCTCCACTTGGCCTTTCCCCAACCTCCATTCCCTATGCCAGCTCAGCCTCACGCCACTGCCTTCTGAGAAGCCACCCCTGAACAACAGACAGGGCTGCAGCCCTCCTCGTGCTGTCCCAGAACCCTTGGCCCCTCTGGCCACTGCACTCACCGCGTGGCCTTCCCTTAGTTCTGTCTCTCTAGGACACAAGCTCCTAGAAGTCAGGGACCATGCCTGCTCCATTGTTTACTCCCATCAGCATCGAATTCAGAACTCTACCCGCAGTAATTGCTCAAGAAATGCTAATGAATGGTAGAAGGGAAGAGCCTATGGGGAATTGCCACAGCAGACTGGAGGACCAGGAGCTGTGATCATGGAGGGTGTCCCCAGAGCTGCTGTTATGTATTGCCACATGTACCTATTTAAATTCAAGCTTAGTTAAATTTAAATTAACTAAAACTACAAATTCACTTCCTGGCTGGGTGTGGTGGCTCACACCTGTAATCCCAGCACTTTGGGAGGCTGAGGCAGGTGGATCACCTGAGGTCAGGAGTTCGAGACCAGCTTGTCCAATATGGTGAAACTCCATCTCTACTAAAAAAACACAAATTAGCCGGGCGTGGTGGCACATGCTTGTAGTCCCAGCTACTCAGGAGGCTGAGGCAGGAGAATTGCTTGAACCTGGGAGGCAGAGGTTGCAGTGAACCGAGATGGCACCACTACACTCCAGCCTGGCCAACAGAGTAAGACTTCATCTCAAAAAAAAATTCACTTCCTCAGTCCCACTGGCCACAAATGCTAAATGGTCACATATGGCTAGTGACTATCATATTCGACAGTGTAGCTGGTGAACATTTCCATGATCACAGAAAGTTCTGTTGGGCAGTGCTGCCCTAAGAGGACTCCATAACCAGTGCCCCTGGGGTGCTCTTGCTGCTTGTTAATTGCACTCCTAGCCCATTGGAACCATTTAACTAGATTTAACACCAGGAACCAAAGAGAAAATGTCAGCAGTCTATCCCTCTGTCAGGATCATGAGTTAATGTCCCCTCACCAGAGAGAGGAACACAAGTGACTGCTTAGTTTTTCAACAAGCCTTGACCTTTATGCCTCCACGTCTTTGCATATTCAGTTCCTCTGCCTGGGAAGTCCATGTTGATGAGAACTCCTGAGTTCTTATCCATGCTTCAGGTGAAGGCACAAATGCCTGTACATGCATAAATCCTTTTACCCCTCATCCTCCCCTCAATTGTGTGTGTATGCGTGGGTATGTAGAATCTATCTTCTCACACTACATCCTCTCTATCTATTATGCAGCGGCATCGAAATTGATGAGCAGATAATGTGTCGTAATTAGCCCAGAGGTGAAAATCAAGCAGAACCAAAAGTGCCTTAGAAAATCTCTTAAATCTGCTGCAGAGCCTGCATCCTTGGTTTCATTTATGCAAAGCTATACAGAAATTCTTATCCTTATAAGAGAGGGTTCTACATGAAGAGAGGTACAGTCATTGGATACAGGCGGGCTCTAATGATACAGTCCATTAAAATGGAGACCAGGACTGAGGAACCCCTGAGCAGACAGAACCATAAGTCAGGCCTCACAAATGACCACAACCTTGCTTGATTTGTAAAAAGCAAAACTTAACTTGAGCTATTTGTTGTAAATGTTTGTATGAGAGGAAAACAGAACTTAAGCACAACCAGTCAGAAGCATCCAACAAACTTGTAATTATATAACTAGAGACTTTCCAACAGGATAGACTAGGGGTCCCCAGTCCCTGGGCCGTGGACTGGTACTGGTCTGTGGCCCCTTAGGAACTGGGCCATGCAGCAGAAGGTGGGTGAGCAAGGAGTATTACCGCCCCAGCTCTGCCTCCTGTCAGATTAGCGGTGGCATTAGATTCTCAAAGGAGCACAAACCGTATTGTGAACTGTGTATGAGAAGGATCTAGGTTGTACGTGCCTTATGAGAATCTAACTAATGCCTGATGATCTGAGGTGGAACAGTTTCATCCTGAAACCACCCTGCAGCCTTCCCATCCATAGAAAAATTGTTTTCCACGAATCCAGTCCCTGGTGCCATAAAGGTTGGGGATTGCTGTTCTAGTGGATTCTTTTTAAAGTAAACTTTTTGGCCTGATGCGGTGGCTCACGTCTGTAATCCCAGCACTTTGGGAGGCCAAGGTGGGCAGATCACCTGAGGTCAGGAGTTTAAGACCAGCCTGACCAACATGGTGAAATCCTGCCTCAACTAAAAATACAAAAATGAGCGGGGCATCGTAGTGGGCACCTGTAATCCCAGCTACTCAAGAAGGCTGAGGCAGGAGAATTGTTTGAACCTGGGAGGCAGAGGTTGCAGTGAGCAGAGGTCACGTCACTGTACTCCAGTCTGGGCGACAGAGCGAGACTGCGTCTCAAACAACAACAACAACAAACTTTTTAACTGAAGTTTCAGGTTGTGATAAAATTTATGTTGTGCTGGCCTCTTAATCTTTTTGTCTTTTCTCTGTAAAGGTTTACATAATATCGTGGGATATTGGGAGAAATTTTCTATTGGTGCCATCAGAGCTTGGCGTATTCTTTGTGACAGATTTTAAATTATATATTCATTTTTACCTAATAAATATAGAAGGACTTATATTTTTTATTCCTCATTGTGACTACTTCGGAAAATAGTGCTTTTCGAGGAATTTGCTCATTTCATCTAAATGTCTAAGTTTATTGGTATCAAGTTATTTATATTGCCTTCTCTTATTGTCTTTAGGATCTTTATAACTGTATATTGGTGTTTTATGCTTTTTCTCTATTTTTCTTCATTGGTTCAGGTAGGAGATTATCAATTTTATTAGTCTGAAAACTAATTTTAGGCTTCTTTGATTTTTCAGTATTATATGTTTGTTTTTTATTACATTGATTTTTGTTCTTTATTATTTTCTTCTTTCTATTTCTTTTGTGTTTTTAATTTGATGATTATCTTCTAGGTTTCTTGAAATAGTTACTTAGGTAATTGCTTTTCAGCCTTTTTCTCCCATTATAAATGCATTTAATGCCATAAAGTTACTTCTAAGTATGGCATTAGCTGAATACCATACATTGTCTATTTTTATTATCATTTAAAATATTTCATAATTTCCATTGTGATTTCTATGTTGACTTCTGGATTATTTAGAATAATCACATTTTCTTGTTAAATTGACTCTTTTATTATTATAAAATGTTCTTTATCTCTAATAATAGTTCTTATCTTAAAGTCTACTTTGTCTGATATAGCATAGCTACACAATTTGCTTTTGGTTATATTTTTTCTATCCTGTTAATTTCAACCTTTCATAGTTTCTATATTTAAAATATTTCTTTTAGGCAGCATAGTTTTTGGCTCGTTTTAATTGAGTCTGACAATGTTTTTGGTTTTTAATTACTTAGTTCATTTACATTAATATAATTACTTCTATATCTGGGTTTAAATCAACCATCTTATCCATTTTTCTGTTTGTTCTATATTTTCATTGTTTTTTAATATTTATCCTTTCTTGACTTCTTTTAGATTAACAATGTTTTTTTGGTTGTGTTTTTGTTATTCCATTTCATGCCCCTTCCTTTATTATTAGTTACATATTCTCTTATTGTTCGCTTGCCTTAGAGATTGCAAAATGCATTTCTTACTTTGTGAGTCTCCCTTAAATTAATGCTTTCACCACTTTTCAGACAGTGCAAGGACCTTAGAATGCTTTATTATATGTGGTTTTGGAGACAGGGTCTCAGTCTGTCACTGGGGCTAGAGTGCAGTGGCACAATCACAGTTAACTACAGCCTCCACCTCCTGGGCTCAAGCAATCCTCCCACCAATGCCCCACTCCACCCCAGGGAAGTTGGGACTACAGATGCACATCACTGCATCTTGCTAATTTTTAGGATTTTTGGTAAAGACAAGGTCTTGCTATGTTGCCCAGGCTGGTGTTAAACTGGGCTCACGGGATCCTCCCACCTCAGCCTTCCAAAGTGCTGGGATTATAGGCATGAGTCACCACACCTGACCAGAACACTTTAATTTTATTACCTTCTTCTTGCCTTTTGTACTATTGCTGTGTTTTAATTGAACATATAAGATCCTCAATAAAAAATACTATCTAAAACTCAGTATTGACTTAGATTTATCCTCATGTTTCTGCTGGTTCTCTTCATTCCTTCTTGCACCTCCAGCTAAGATCAATCTCTACCTGCTTAAAGAAAACCTCTTTAGTTCTCTATTAGTGGACTCTGCTGGTAATACAGTCTCTCAGGTTTCTTGATTTTTTTGTTTGTTTGAATTTTTGAAAATGACCATCTCTGCAGCTTTTGAATCCTGTTTTCTCTGGGAAGAGAATTTCAGGTTGGCAGTTGTCTTCTTTCAGGACTTGAAAGATGACAATGCATTTCTTTGGGCTTTCACAACTTCTGTTGAAAGTTAACTAGAAGTGTCATTGTATCTTTGAATGTAACGTGTTTTTATTCCCTTTTCTATTTTAAAAATGTCCTTAAAATTTGCCCTTTATCCTTTTTATGATGTGCCTGGGTGTGGTTTTCATTATGTGTATCCTGGGAGGATTCTTTAACCTGTGACTTGATATCTTCTATCACTTTTGGACAATTACAAGCCAGATTATCTACAATCACATTTGCTCCTCTTTTTTTCTGGGACTTCAATTCCATGCATGTCAGACTTTTTCACCATGTCCCAGATGTCTCTTATGCCCTTTTTATATTTTCTATTCTTTGTTTTTCGTTTCAGGACTTCAATTTAGGTATTTTCAACTAACTTATTTTCCCATTCCTTAATTCCCTCTCCTGGTCCCAATCTGGTGGTATTCTCATGGGGAAAGCTGGTCTGGTACTAACTAGCCCATCGTAACTGAAGATATCCTCTGTAATCATTTTAAACTCTCTGGTCATTTTAATTTCACTTTGCTCACCTTTCTCAATTCTCTCTCCCTTTTATCTTACTGTGCTTCCAACTCAGTTTCTTCTCTTGTGTGTTGCTTCACTTCCGGGCTCAAGTGATCTTTCCACCTCAGCCTCCCAAGTAGCTTGGACTGCAGGCATGAGCCACTGCGCCCAGCCTGTGTTTCTGAAATGGTTTCACTTTTTATCTCCCTGCTTTTCCATGCTGTGCCAACTCACGTTTCATCTCTCTCTGTGCCTTGCCATGTCTTTCCTGGACTCTCGAATTTGTGTTTCATGCTCTCCTTTGAGAAGACTAAATGCTTCATTAATTGCTTTTTTAAATTTCTGGCACTGCATTTGGTCAACTTTTGTTCTGTTTCATGGCAATGGCTTTTTTGGTGAGGGTTTTTCATGCCACTTCTCAACTGCTACTTTCATCTTTTCCTTTATTGTGGTATCTTTGTTTAGATCCTATGACTTTAAAGAAAAAATATTTTGTAAAGAGGTGAATTCTTCCTAGAGGCTTAGATTGAAGAGGGGCTAGTGCTATGTTCCCGGCTAAAGATGGCTGTGTGTGTATGTGAGAAAGTTCTTTTATCCTCTATTTTTCCCAGACACCATAAGCAGGGTAAGACAGTTTGCACCACGCTGCCTCACCATCAGAATGCCAGCCTAGCTTGTCTGTGTTTTTTCTCACTCAGTCCTGCCTTTCTTAGTTGTTCAGACTATGGATTTAACCAGCCTAGGGAGTCTCCAGCCACAAACCTGTAGACTGTTCCTATTGGCCCAAAAAGGGGCCATTGGCTTTGCTACTCAGGGAGTGTCCCTTACTTTGAGGAACTAGGCTTTCCTGGTTTGACTGATGGTTCCAACTGTGGGCATCCTCTCTCATTATCTTCCCACATGCCTGCTTGACCTTCACTGTATTTGGAAGTCCTTCCTCTTCTATTTTGGTTCAGGGTTCAGATGTCTCTTAATTTCTTTCAAGACAGAGTTCTGTTCCTGTTTCTTATTCTCCTTCTCACTTTTGGGTGATTTCTCAGAGAAGAGGGAAATGGTCCTCTTTATGCCACATTTAAAAACCACAGGCTTACCCTCAGAGTCTTTTGCATTCTGCATTATTTTTAGTTTCAGTTCTGTATCACATATAATCTTTTTATGTTTTTAGAGACAGGGTCTCACTCTGTCGCCCAGGCTGGAGTGCAGTGGCATGATCACAGCTCACTGCAGCCTTGAACTTCTGGGCTCAAGTGACCCTCCCACCTCAGCCTCCCAAATAGCTGGAACTACAGGCATGAGCCACCGCATCCAGCCTGCATCATACATAATCTTTTAATAGTCATTTAAGATTAGGATTAGGGACCTGAATTCAAGTTTAAATTCAGTCTTACTTGGTGCTACCAATGCAAATAGCTCAACTGAAGTGACAGTCAAATCATCCAATACAGTCACACATGGCTAAACTTGCATATATGCAGGCAATGACAACCCCCTCGCAGTATACTTCTCTGTCTGAGTGCTGGTAAGTGTCATTTGACATGAATGTAAGATGCTTCCCAAAAGGAGGAATGTAAAAATGTGAAAAAATGGCGTATGATATTTCAGCTGGGGCTGAAGAATGGTCCTGCTGTGAGCATGGAGCAGACAGATGCAGGCAGACAGAGCTGCAGCAGCGTGGGGCTTACCTGCCTTCCCTGGAGCAGCATCAACTTTTGAAAGGCTGAAATTTCAGGGTGGGTTTAGGAATTAAATAGGAAACAATCCAACTGGGGAGGAAAACAGTGTTCTGTGACACTTGACAGCTCATTTTCTATTGAATTGAATGCCAATTCTTTGCCTCAGAAATGAGCTCCGCCCTCAACTTTCCAACACACCTATTTTCTTCTCATTGTCTGCAGAACAATACTTAAATGCTATAGCCTGCCATTCAAATCCCTCTACTCCATGAAGCCAAAATGAAAGGGAAGGAATCAGGTTAAAGAGCCAGGCAAATTCCCTTCCCTCTGAGATTTGGCAGCATCCTCTCCCCTCCACCCCTGCTGCGTGCAACTGGTCTAAGCTGTTCACCAAGCATGCCTTGCATTTGTCCCACATCTGTGCCGTTGCTCATTCTGACTCTTCCACCATGATTCCTTCTCTTCCCTGATAACCAACTCTGCTGCTCAAAACCCTGCTTATCCTTCAAAGCCCCACAGGCCTTTACTGATTCCCCAACCGGATATGAACTTTCTGTCTACCTCTGGGAAATTTTTCACCATCTTTTTAGATCAGGTACTACTCCCTAGGGAGCAGGACTATTACTCTGACACCTCATCTCGCTCCTCTGCTCTGCCAAACCAGCCTCAAACTCCTGTTCTCCTGGTTCTCACTGCCCAAACCCATTTTTTATGCTCAACTGGACTTTCAACTTTGTTCCTCTATGCTTCTTGCTTTGACCTGGAACTTTCAGATTTGGGGCCTACTGTTTCCATCAGTGTCTTGGTAGTCCTAGCTCCTGCCTGTAAATGTATATATATTCCCTTGATACTACTGTACTGACAAACCAGTCAACGACTTTCCAATTTCCAGAGCCCCTTTACTCCAGCAGCCATTGCTGCTGCCCTTGTCAGACCCCAGGCCACAATCTCCCAGCTGCCCACTGAGCACTGCTGGCCAGGCTTTAGCCACTGGATCATGTCATTAACTTCATGGACACAGAATATTTTTCTTGGATCTTAGTTCTTTGTGTGTTTGTCTCACGCTTTTGACCTCTTAAGGGTGGAGTCTGCAATGCCCGACACAGTGCCTTGCAAACAAGAGCTCAGAAGATATTAATTCGACACTGTTTGAACACGGGCACCTTAAGGTGACTCGGGCAGCTCCCAGCGGGTTCCAGCAATGGCCACACCTCAGGGTGCTACTCACCCACAGCTAGGCGCAGGTTATGCTGTCTCTTAAGGTTGATAACTGGATGCTTCCAGAATGAAAAGGACCAAATGTCCCCATTTTGAATGTATGTCCCCTGCTGTGTTCCTAGGACCTGTCAGTCTCTTCCTTTCCTGCTTTTCCTCAACTTGTACGTGACCACCAGTCACACCAGAAAAAAGAGACTCTCTCTGGCTAGTCCGTAGGGTCCCTGAGGCCAGGTGCCTTTTTGTATGTCTGTACCTCTCCAGGGACAAGCCCTTGCCTGCTCCATGCTGGGCCTAGAGATTGCACTCATTACAGTTTGTGGCTTGAACACCTTCTGCCCCAGCCATACCCTCTGTTCTTGCCATGTTTGCTTTCAGTGGTTGCTAGAATCTTTCTTCTCTCCTTTAAATTTCTGCCTGAACATTTAATAACATTTGCATTTTGGTTTTTAAGTATTAATGTATTCTCCATTTATTATTGATAAGAGAAAAGGTAGAAGACAGAAGGGCCTATGGGAAACTGATGGCATCACCCAGGGGTCAGACAAGCTTCTGTTTGAACCCTGCTGTGCTAGTTCTCTATTGCTATGCAGCTGATTACCTCAACATGATTCATAATAACACAATTATTTCTTATTTCATTTTCAGTGAGGCAGGAATTTAGGGGTGACTTAGCTGGGAGGTTCCAGTTGAGAATTTCTCATGTGGTTGCAGTCAAGATGTCAGCTGATGCTGAGTTATCTGAAAGCTTGACTGAGGTTGGAGGATTCACACCTAACATGGTTCACCCACTTGGCTGTTGGCAGGAGGCTTCAGTTTCTCGCCATATGGGCCTCTTCATAGACAGTGTGAGTGTCCTCATGACACAGCGGCTAACTTCGCCCTAAGCAAGCACTCTGAGAGACAGAAGGCAGAAGCCACATATCGCTTATGGCCTAGCCTCAGAAGCAATATACCATCACCTCTGCCATATTCCCTTGGTCACATAGACTGATCCTGATTCAATGTAGGGGGCTGGGACTATGGAAGGGCAGAAATACTGGGGGTAGGACTCATTGGAGGTCATCTTGGAGGCTGGCTACCACACCTGCTTATCCGGGGAGTGTCTTTGTGCAAGTTATTTAACCTCCCTAAGCCTCAGTTTGCGCATTTGTAAATAATAATATTTACAGAGATTTGTGAAGATTAAATATTTATGAAGTCCTCTTACAAAGTGCTTCGAACTGCCCCAAGGTCTTCCCACATTACCCAGGATTCCTCCAGGAAAGCCAATTGCAGCTTCTCTTTTAGAAACCCTCCATCCTCTGCTCTCACTTCCTCCCCCTTCGTCCTTTCCCTTGTTGGGAAATTTTCTAATCTAGCAGGGTTGTTGGTGGGGTGAGCCTCATTCTTCAAACCTCATGTCCCCAAATACATGTCTATGCTTTGGTCCTCTGTGTTCCCCTAGGGACCATGCTTTGGAATCCATGCCTTCAGATGACTGCAGCCCCAGCTGACACTTTGACTGTATCTACAGGAGAAATTCTGGACTGGAACCACCCAGCTGAGGGACTCCCAGATTCTTGCCTCATGGAAGGTGAGAAATAAAAATCTTGTTTTAAGTCACTTGGGAAGAATCTTGCTGGTAATCTCCACCACCCCCCACCATCCTATCATCTCACTGACCATATCAGGACTGATTATTTACTTGGGAAGAACACCAGAAAAGAAAAAAAAAAAGGTTTTTTAATAATAATGTCTAAGAAATTGGTTATTTTAGAAATCTCATTTTACCAAACACAGGATAAATATAAGACATCATAGGAGCTTCACTCGCGTCCATGTGAAGAGGCCACCAAACAGGCTTTGTGTGAGCAACAAGGTGGTTTATTTCACCTGGGTGCAGCGGGCTGAGTCCAAAAAGAGAGTCAGGGAAGGGAGATAGGGGTGGGGCAGTTTTATAGAATTTGGGTAGGTAAAGGAAAATTATAGTCAAAGGGGGTTGTTCTCTGGTGGGCAGGGGTGGGGGGGTCACAGGGTGCTCAGTAGGGGAGCTTTTGAGCCAGGATGAGCCAGGAGAAGGAATTTCACAAGATAATGTCATCGGTTAAGGCAGGAACAGGCCATTTTCACTTTTTTTGTGATTCTTCAGTTACTTCAGACCATCTGGATGTATACGTGCAGGTCACAGGGGATAT
The DNA here is from genome assembly GCF_006542625.1 of Nomascus leucogenys. NCBI lineage: Eukaryota > Metazoa > Chordata > Mammalia > Primates > Hylobatidae > Nomascus > Nomascus leucogenys. The sequence goes on from NC_044394.1 coordinate 48,067,967, forward strand.
GATGGCTTAGCTTGGGCTCAGAGGCCTGAGAAGAAGTATCTCCTAACTTTGACTGGTTTCTTGGAGGAGATTACTATCAAGTACAAATGAGAGCCACCCAGTGTCTTAGTCAAGATTCTCCAGAGAGACAGAACCAATAGGCTAGACACATAGATGATTAGATAGAGAGATGGTTAGATAGATAGATAGATAGATAGATAGATAGATAGATAGATAGATATAGATAGATGATAGATAGATAGATAGATGATAGATAGATAGATATAGATAGAGTAGGTAGACAGATATAGAGGAGAGATTTTATTAGGGAAATTGGCTTATGTGATTGTGAAGGCTGAGAAGTCCCACAACAGGCTGTCTGCAAACTGGAGACACTGGGATGCCAGTAGCCTGGCCCAATCCAAGTCCACAGGCCTCAGAACAAGGGAAGCAGATGGTGTAACTCTCAGTCCAAGGCCAAGGACCTGAGAACCCAGGGAGCCTCTGGTGTAGGTCCTGGAGTCCCAAAGCTGGAGATCCCTGGAGTTCTGGTGTCCATGGGCAAGAAAAGAAGGGTGTCCTGCTCCAGGAGAGTGAGAGGAAATCACCTTTCCTGTGACTTTTTTGTTCTTTCTGGGCCGCAGCTGATTGGATGGTGCCCACTTACATTGAGGGGAGATCTTCCTCATTCAGCCTATCAACTCACATTCCAGTCTCCTGGAGACATCCTCGCAAACACACCCAGAAATAATGCCTTCCTAGTTCTCTAGGTATTCCTTAATCCAGCTAAGTTGACACCTAAAATTCACCATCACATGCGAAGTATCACTTTCCTAGGCTGCTGTAACAAAGCACCACCAACTGTGTGGCTGAAGATAGAACTGTGTTGCCTCGCAGTCCTGGAGGCTGGGAGTCTGAGATCAAAGTGTCAGCAAAGCCTGCTGCCTCTGAAGCCTGGAGGGGAGTCCTTCCTTGCCTCTTCCTGGCTTCTAGGGGTCACCAGCATCTGTGCTGTTCCTCGGCTTGCAGCTGCATCGCTTCCATCTCTGCCTTTGTCATCCCATACTGCTTTCCCTGTGCGTCTATATCTTCGCATGATGGTTTTAAAAATAAGGACATTATCATATTGGATTAGGAACCTACCCTACTCCAGTATGACTTCATCTTAGCTAATTATATCTGCAGTGACACTCTTCAAATAAAGTCACATTCTGCAGTACTGAGGGCCAGAACTTCAACACATCTTTTTTGGAAGAGCACAATTCAGCCCATACACTTGGAGAGGGATGGGGCGGGCCCTGGATTTGGTTTCTGCTCCTTGTGTAGAAAGTGACTCTGTAAACTCAGGTAGGTGTGGAATATTTCTGCCCCTGCTGCCAGCAGGGATTGAGCCGGGGTGGGGGTGGTTGGCCCCAAGCTACAGGGGGAAGATAATTAAGAAGGCTAGGGGATCAGGGTGACCCAAGTGAGTCAAAGACAATAGTCACACAGTGAAAAGGAAGACTGTCCCAAATGGAAGCTGGGACAGGAAGGGAACAAAGAAATGAGCATGTTTAGATTTCCCGATACTCTTGTAAGTTGAAATGTTGAAACACTTGAGAAATGACAATTAGTTAGGATGGGAGGAAGAGGGAGGCCCACGCAGAAGCTTCAGATACCTTTGCGTTAGATAGTTATGGGAATAGAATAGACTTCCAGAGGCATGTTCTCGGGACTTCTGGAGATGGTGTGTGTTGTCGGGGCACAGGGTGGAGAAACACTCACCTCTTTGAAAAGTAACAATGGAACAATTTTTTTCTCTGCTGGGAGGCAAAGATGAAGGCTTATGTGCCCCAGCGTGGAGCCCTCTTCAGCTAATACTCACCATCTCACCTCCTTCCCCAAGTGGCTTAAACCAGTCGAAGGCCACTTTTGGCTTCAATAATGGCTCTCAGACTGCACTTGCGACTTAGCCTACTCCCATTATCAGCCAACACCCACATTTTGTTCAGTTGATTTATTTAATTAAATTAATTAGTTAATTAATTTATTTACAGACAGCGTCTGTCTCTGTCGCCCAGGCTGGTGTGCAGTGGCATGATCTTGGCTCACTGCAACCTCTGCCTCCTGGGTTCAAGCGATTCTCCTGCCTCAGCCTCCTGAGTAGCTGGGATTACAGGCACCCACCACCACGCCCAGCTAATTGTATTTTTAGTAGATACAGGGTTTTACCATGTTGGCCAGGCTGGTCTTGAACTCCTAACCTCAGGTGATCCACCCGCCTTGGCCTCCCAAAATGCTGGGATTACAGGCGTGAGCCACTGTGCCCGGCCGGTTAATTTATTTTAAAAAGTCACTCTGCAACTCCAAAGTGGCTGCTTGCTATCTTGTGAGCAAAACTTGCTCATGTGAAAGGAAAAGAAATCTCAAGACCCCAAAATCACAAAGCCAAGGGAAAAGTCAAGCCAGGAACTGCATCAGGCAAACCTGCCTCTCATCTTATTCCTAAGTAATATAGCTACAAAGATTTAAAAAAAAAAGCTACATACTTTCCTCACAATTTGTCCACAAGAAAATTCCTTGTAGGCCTTAAGATCTTTACCCTAAAACAGTTCTCTTGAATTTCACCCTGGCAACGTAAACTGAGAGCTTATCTTCACAGGTGTGGGACAAAAGTCATCCCTCTGCTCACCTGAGACAAACGCATATTTGATTGCTTCCTCTGCCTTATTGTTTATGTAAAAATGCAGATTCACTGAGCCAGACTAAATTATGTATTCATTGAAAGGCTGATCAAGGACTCAAAACAATGCCACCTTTTGTCTCTTTTCTACCTTTGTCTCTTATCTACAACCCCCTCCCCTTACTGGACCAAACCAATGTACATCTTAGACATATTGATCGACGTCTCCTGTCTCCCTAACATGTATAAAAGCAAGCTGCACCTTGACTACCCTGGACACACGTCATCAGGACCTCCTGAGGCTCTGTCACGGGCACGCCCCTTAACCTTGGCAAAACAAATATTCTAAATTGATTGAGATCTGTCTCAGATACTTTTGGATTCACATCCATCACTAAACGCAAATTTCATACTGACTGCTTCATGTAGTAATTTAGGCAAGTTTGGAGAGACATCTGTTCCTGTGAATTCTATAAATATTTTCAAATTCATCCAATCTTTCAAAAATTACTTGAGTGTCTACTATGTGCCTCAAAATGGAAGGTAAGGTCAGACGAGAGAGAAAGGACAAGACAGAGAGAGACCCAAGTTCAGGCAAGCCTTTATTAACATGCCGGCTGCCCTCTTAACAGTCAGAGGAGCAGCCCTGAGCTTACAAAATGAGGGGTTTATAGTGGGGAGGGGAGTTGGGGGGAGTTCTTTGGCATGGCCGCATCCCAGGGTTGTTTGCTGGTTAATTTTGCCACATATCACCTTGTGACGTTTATGGTAGCATTTACAGGAGGGTGTAGGTAAAGTTGGTTTATGCTTCCCACGACCTCCCCCTGTGCGGTCCGATGACTTGTTATTAGGGTTTGCTTATTGCAGCAAGGCCTGGTAGGTGAAGTCTGCTGGTTTCACCACGGCACCTAGATAAGGGCTTAGAAATGTAAAGGGGCTGAGGGGGAAGGGTGGGTGGCAGGAAGAGTTGCAGAGCATAAGTGGGAGGAGTGGGCAGCACTGAGCAGTTTGGGGGAAGTGTCGGCAGTACCAAGAAGATTTTTTGGGGCGGTTTGTCCCTAACAGAAATATTCTGCCTTTGCTAAGGAATTACTCACCTGGTTTGTAAACTTTACATATGTGATATCTTTGGGTAAGTTTTTTAGTTTAAAATACTTCTATCTTAGCCTGTTTCTTTCTCTCTAACCTAAGTCCCTTCTTGCTGTCTCTTTTTTTTTTTTTTTAGTTTAGCAAGGGTAATTTTAGAAAATGATTTCAAATTAGAAGTAAAATTCTTAACAATAACTTAACAATAACTTCTTATTTATTTATTTGAGATGGAATCTTGCTCTTGTTGCCCAGGCTGGAGTGCAATGGCGTGATCTTGGCTAACCACAACCTCCGCCTCCCGGGTTCAAGCAATTCCCCTGCCTCAGCCTCCCGAGTAGCTGGGATTACAGGCATGCACCACCATGCCTGGCTAATTTTGTATTTTTAGTAGAGATGGGGTTTCTCCATGTTGGTCAGGCTGGTCTCGGATTCCCGACCTCACGTTATCCGCCCGCCTCAGCCTCCCAAAATGCTGGGATTACAGGCATGAGCCACCGCACCCAGCAACAATAACTTCTTAAGTTTGGATCCTCTTCCAAACTCATCGTTAAGAAAAACATTTTCAACCAAAAGCCTTAGACTATTGAAGCAAAGTTGTTTCCTAATTTGGAAAACTTGTTCTTGGAATAGAGAAGCCTTTTTCACATTGGAGAACTCACCAACACAAATTGTTTTGTTTTTAAAGGGGAGCACAAGATGCATCTCAAAAACATTATGCTGGCTAAAAGAAGCCAGACACAAAAGAGTATATTTATATGAAATTCTAGAAGAGTCTAAACTAATCTATAGTGACAGGAAGCAGATCAGTGGTGGCCTGTGGCTGGGGTAAGGGAGAGGGCTGACTGCAGAGAGGCTAGAGGGAACTTGATGGGGGAATGAAATGTTTTATATCATGATCGTGCCAGTGGTTACACAGATGTCTACATTTTCCAAAACTCATCAAAGTGCACATTTAATTCTATATAAATTATACATCAGTAAAATTTAAAAGCAAGAACATAAATGCAACCTGGAGCTAGGATCTGACTAGACAGGAATTTTGAAAGAAATGAAAGTATATATACACATATATAAAGTATACATATGTGTATATATACACACATATATAAAGTATACATATGTGTATATATACACATACATAAAGTATACATATGTGTATATATACACATAAAGTATACATATGTGTATATATACACATACATAAAGTATACATATGTGTATATATACACATACATAAAGTATACATATGTGTATATATACACATACATAAAGTATACATATGTGTATATATACACATACATAAAGTATACATGTGTATATATACACATATATAAAGTATACATGTGTATATATACACATATATAAAGTATATATGTGTATATATATGTGTATATATACATATCTAAAGTATATATGTGTATATATACACATATCTAAAGTATATATATGTGTATATATACACACATATCTAAAGTATATATATGTGTATATACACACATATCTAAAGTATATATATGTGTATATACACACATATCTAAAGTATATATATGTGTATATACACACATATCTAAAGTATATATATGTGTATATACACACATATCTAAAGTATATATATGTGTATATACACACATATCTAAAGTATATATATGTGTATATACACACATATCTAAAGTATATATATGTGTATATATATATACACATATCTAAAGTATATATATATACACATATCTAAAGTATATATATACACACATATATAAAGTATATATGTGTGTATATATAAAGTATATGTATGTATATATATAAGAATATATGTATGTATAAGAATATATATATAAAGAGAATATATATATACTCTGTTTTTCTTTAAAGAGTTTTATTAAAGTATAATTTATGTACCATAAAACTCACCTGTTTTAAGTGTACAATTCAATAACGTAGTAAATGTATGGAGCTGTGCAACCACCATCATAATCCAATTTTACAGTGTTTCCATCACCCCAGTAAAATCTCTCATGACCTTTGGCTGTCAGTCCCCATTGGGCTAAGCAAGCACTTTTAACAGGCTGAGCTCATGTGCCAGGGAGCCTGTGCAAGACTCCAGCCTCCGTAGGCTTGGCTTTCTTTGGGGCAGCTTCAAGTGCTGCCCCTCAGGGGCCCCACACAGGAAGGCTCTTCATCTGCTTGCAGTCAGGTGTGATCTCTACTCTGCTCCTTGGGTCCCCAATGCACAGGGCATGAGGAAGACTGTGGCTGTCCTTTGGGGGCATCCTGCTGCTCTCTGCACCAAGTGCTGTCCAGTCACAGGGCAGCAGAGCCTCTCACTCCCTGCTGTCCCGGCTCCAGGCCACCTGCTTCCCTCCTGTGACAAAGTTGCTACTGGACAGGGCTCAAGTGCACAGCCTCTGCTCCTGCCAGCTGCTTGAGAGCAGGCCCAGGAGGAGCCCGTCCTGCCTGTCAGCTGTTGACTGGAGCAGTGACAAGTGCTGGGCTGAATCTCCCTGCAGCAACACGGTAGGTAGAGAACACGTGCATGCTCACGGTAGACTTGGAACAAAACTTAGCCCCACTTTAGGCAATAATTGTGTTTAATCTAAAAAGGCTGACACATACCCAGAAACAACTGGTAAAGCTGCAAACTTAATCTTTGGAAGTCAAGGGAAACCGGCTGGCAGGAAGGTGGAGGACAAATGAGTCTCCCCTTCCACACTTCCATTGAATCGTAAAATTAAGGCAAGAGTTCACGACTGACTTTTTATGTACGTCCCTGGGATTCTACTGGCAGAATTCAGAAATGAACAAAATAACCATAATTTACTTATACATAGACTATCACAATCTAAGAGTATGTGTAAGGAGGATGAGCTCCGTTGCAGGAGAGGGTTAGCTCTTGCTCTTTTAAGGGAGCTGATAACTGGTTTGCTCAGAGTTCTGAGCTATGGACCAGCTGCGAAGACTGGTCTTTTGAGAGCAGTGTGACAGGCTGAGTGTCCCTGGAGAGCTACTTTTAGTATTAAAAATAGGTTTTAAATATCTGGAATGTTGGGGCTGTGTTAAGTCAGCCAACAAGCAGCTCATGGGCTCCTGGGCACATTCATGTTGTTTTTCTAGACGGTATAATAGGTCACTGCTATCAAGGCTGGTTATATAATTTTCAAGGGCCAGTGCAAGATAAAAACATGGATCTACATGCTTATAAAGAAGGAAAAAGGCTTGTTTCCTTTCCTTTGCAGTCTCCCTTTTTCTTTCTTGACCTGATAAGGCATTTTTAAAATTTGCTATTTAATATGCTCTTTTGGTCATGGTGGCATGCCCAGGCCCTCAGCAGGAGTGGAGGGCAGTGGCAGCTGCTGATTGAGGGTGAGGAGTGGGCAACTGAGCCCAGAAAGGCTGGGAGGCAGCAGGAGTGGGACTGCATGTGAGCTGAGGCTCCAAGCCCCGCTGGAGCATGTTGCATTGGCTTTCACTAATAGAGCATAGATTCAAAGATCAAATTATTAGGAATTTCAACATGCCAGTTGCAGAGCACCAAACCCCAGGAGAGGCCCCCTGCTTAGCATGTGGTCCTGGGTGGCTGGCTGGTTGCAGGCTTAGGCAGCCAGCCCTGACGGCTATTTCTATTTCTATGGAACCTCCTGCTAGCAGGATTTGTACCCAAATGGGCCAGGAGCCCTTGGGGGGGCCAGCAAGTGTAAGCCTCTGAAAAGAAGTTGGCTTGATGCCAGCTCTCCTACTTGCTCCTTGGAAAACTAACTTAATCTTTATGAATCTAACCCTCCTGTCTATAAAATGGACATGTAAATAGCTGCTTTTCAGAGATCTTGTGAGCAGCATCAGAGATATTGCTGCAGGCCTGTATGGACTCACCGTCAATAACAATAATACATTTGATCAAATAACTTTTATGTTTTAACCCAAGAAGCCAGCTAGAATTTCAGAAATTTCAGAAATAAGAAGAAAACATATATATTTAAATTTATGATTTTATTATTTTTGGGTCTCTGGCATCAAGCCAAATGCCTCAGCAATATTTGGATTTAGTGTTTCTCTGCCAGGTCTCCTTCTTCCTTTTCTTTTCTTTCTTTTTTTTTTTGAGACAGAGTCTTGTTCTCTCGCCCAGGCTTGAGTTGCAGTGGCGCGATATTGGCTCACTGCAACCTCCACCCCCTAGGTTCAAGTGATTCTCCTGTCTCAGCCTCCTGAGTAGCTGGGACTACAGGCGTGCACCACCACACCTGGCTAATTTTTGTATTTTTAGTAGAGACAGGGTTTTGCCATGTTGGCCAAGCTGCTCTCAAACTCCTGACCTCAGGTGATCCACCAGCCTTGGCCTCCCAAAGTGCTGGGATTCCAGGTGTGAGCCACCGCGCCCTACCTCCTTCTTTCTTTTCTACATAACTTTCCTCCTCCTCATGGTGCACGCCTCTCCCCAGCTGCCGGGTGGCTTATCCAGTGTTGTTCTGTCTGGATTGTGGTCCCCAAGCAGTGGCCTGTGGCTCCAGCTCTCCTGATTCCCCTACCTAAATTGAAATGTACCTGTCAAAGTCCCCTTAGCTTAAGACTTCGCAGGGTCTTCAGAGAGATTAGGTGATGGTGTAATCTATGTTAATCTATCTTTATTATAGTCCCTGATGACAATGTTATAGTAGGTAACTAGTCAGACTAGGGCAAGAGAGGCCCTCACCGCCCACCCAACCAGGAATGTGAGGCGACCATCAGGTGATGGTCAGGTCGTTTTTAACTGTCTTCTCTAAAATAGCAATTGGTCACAGCCAGTGCCAGGGAAAGGCCGTCTCCCAATAGATAGAAATAACCGGCACTGGTGATCAGCAGCTTCTGGATAGGATCGCAGGAATTGGGTGAGTGGGCTCAAGCATTCATACTAAGAGGCAAAATGGTGGAATTTAACTGGTATATGGTCTATGGAAACACTCAACTGGTAAGGAAAGAGTGCCTCAAGTGAGCACGGGTACAACTCCAGTAAACACACTGCGCATGCTCCCCTCCCACGTGCTGGCAGGCAGGTCACTGTACATATGGACAGCCCCCCACCAAAGGAAGAATCGGGGAGAGCTGATGCAAGACCCTGGAAGCAGGTCAACATATAGAACCTCAAGTCAAAGTTCAGACCATGCACTTGATCTCTCAAGGCGCCCACGTGGCCCTCTTCCAAGTGTACTTTACTTCCTTTTATTCCTGCCCTAAAACTTTTTAATACACTTCCACTTCTGCTCCAAAACTTGCCTCAGTCCTCTCTCTGCCTTACGCCCCCTCAGTCAAATTATTTCTTCTGAGGAGGCAAGAATCAAGGTTGCCTCAGGCCTGTACGGACTCATTGCTGATAACAATAATATATTCGAGCAAATAACTTATGTTTTAACCCAAGAAGTAATTTGGCTAGAATTTCAGAACCCCTAGGGCCAGCAGGGGAGGTTTATGTGAATAGCTGAGACCACCACCTATATGAAGGTGTTGTGAATAAAGCCAGCCTACTTTGGAGGTAGAAGAAACTTCACCCCAGAGAGCAGCTGTAACGTGAGGATCAGCTGAGTCCCTGGAGAGCTTCCCAGCCGGATATATAATTTCCAGGTCCAGGAACTAAATTGGGCACTCGGACATGCTTGTTTGGTTGGCATTGCTCGGTTTTTAAAAATCTGAATGTGAATGCCTTCAAGTGGCGCCAGCCGTCTCTGGTTCACTGGAGGCCCTACCTCCCCTATTGTCTGAATGCCTCCCTTTTGGCTGGGTCATTAGTCCATGCCCCCATATTAGAGGTGCAAAGTTGGTCTGGTTCACTGAAAGGTCAAGGCCAGAGGGCCTGGCTCCAGCTGGGCTCTGCCTTTGCCCCTCGGATCCTTTCCCGTTTTTCTGGCATGCCTGTTCAGATGTGCCTTGACTCCCAGCAGCCAGCACCTAGAGTTGACCTGGCTTGGTGTGCTGGTTTACTAGGGCTGCTGCAGCAAAGTTCCACAAACTGGGTGGCTTGAAGCAGCAGACATTTATTCTGCCACAGTGAAGGCAGCTGGAGCCTGCAGTCAAGGTGTTGGCAGGGTTTGTTCCTTCTGGAGGCTGGGAGCGGGATCTGTCCCATGCCTCTCTCTGAGCTTCTGGTGGCTGCCAGCGATTCCTGGTGCTCCTTGGCTTGTGCCTGCTGCACTGCAACCTCTGGCTCTGTCTTCAAATGGCATTGTTCCGTGTGTGTGTATGTGTGTCTGTCTGTCTGTCTGTATTCTTTCCTTATGAGGACACCAGTCAGTGGATTAGGGCCTGCCCTACTCTAGTATGACCTCATCTTAACTGTTTACATCTGCAAAGACACTTTTTCCAAACAAAGCCACATTCTGGGGTTCTGATGAACATGAACAAGAACTGACATTATTCAGTCCAGGAACCCTGAGCTCAGGAAGAATCCAGAATGCCTAGGAATTTACACCCCTCCAACTCCTTTTGGGGAAGGAAGCTATAAGTACTCTACCCCCTTGTCTAGGACTGGCTACATAATTTACTGGGCCCAGTGGAAAATAAAAACATAGAGCCTCTTGCTAGTAATAGAAAATTATTGAGAATTTCAAGATGATGAGAGCAGAAGGTTAAACTAAGCATGGGCCCTTCTGAGCACAGGGTCCTGTATAATTGCATACTCCCATGAAGACCCCCACCCTTTCCTCTGATCAGAACGACTCAGAGAGGACACTTGTACTGTCCCTCCTGCTCTGTGCAGGATCAGGCCAACATCACCCGCTGTGGATCATGCCCCCTTGTTTGGCCTCCCTCACTTCTTAGTCCCACCTCCTCATTCCCCTACTGGTTATTCAGTTCTTCATAAATCCCTTTCACCCAGATTCCATCTCAGGTCTACTTTTGGGGAACTGAATGTCAGTCAGGCATGGGCAGCTCTGCTCTAACTGGATAATTATTAAAAAAAAAAAAATGTGGCTCAGCAGTGTGGCCTTAATGTGGGGGAAGGCAATGTGCTCCATTCCTTTTCTCCATCTAAAGATACCTTCCAAAATAAGTCTTAAAGATGCACTAAGGGGCCGGGCATGGTGGCTCATGCCTGTAATCCCAGCACTTTGGGAGGCTGAGGCAGGCAGATCACGAGATCAGGAGTTCGAGACCAGTCTGGCCAACATAGTGAAACCCTGTCTCTAGTAAATATAGAAAAAATTAGCTGGGTGTGGTGGTGTGCACCTGTAATCCCAGCTACTCAGGAGGCTGAGTCAGGAGAATCATGTGAACTTGGGAGGTGGAGGTCGCAGTGAGCCGAGATCGCGCCATTGCACTCCAGCCTGGGCGACAGTGTGAGACTCTGTCTTAAAAAAAAAAAATACTAAGGGACTTCTGCCAAGAGAGAGTAGGTGGACTTTGCGTATGCTTCCTGTGAAGCACAACTAAAAACCTTGGACATATGCAAAACAAACATAAGAAGACGCTGAAAGGTGGAGAGGAGAAGAAAGACTGGCTAGGGACTTCAGGACTGAAGGAATAACATGATGATGAGTTCCCTGGATTTCTCCCCCTCATATATACCAAAGTTAGAACAGAAGCAACTGGAAAACTAGAAGTGCCAATGGCACAGACAAAACAAAAAATAACAAAAACCTCAACAACGCTTGATCTTCCTAGCCAAACAGCCAGGAGAGGGACAGCCTAGGAAGACAGGAAACTGTTAGACAATAATTGCTCTACGCCAGATAAATGCTACAGAAAAGACTGTGGTCCCCCTCCCACTTATGCAAGCAAAGGATGACTGGAGAGCCAAGAGTTCTACCCTCATCAGGCTGTGAAGGGGTGTCCCAATCTCCCTACTCAAGTGGTGTCAGAGAAGGTCTAGTGGAAATTCAGGATGTTCACCATCACCTTGTGATGACAAGGCCACCCCAAATGGTGTCACTGGAGACCGTGTCCGGAGAGTGTGGACAAACTCCTATTCTTTCCAGTTAAGAAGGTACAGCCCAGTGGGGGAGCCAGAGCTTCCACTGTACCCAGTAGTAATGAGGACCCCTCACTCCCCTAGTGTCAAAGGAGGCCACCTGGGGGACCTGGGCTTTGATCCTCACTAGGCAGGAATGAGATGGCAACAGAATGAGATGGCAACAACCTCACTTCTTCTGCCAGAGTGGCATCAAAAGAAGGAAGCTAAAAAGAATGTTTAAATAAGACCCAAAGTCTCATAGTATAACAACCAAAATACCTAGGATTCAATTTAAAAAACTCATCAAGAACCAGAAAGATCTCGGAATGAAACAAATCAATACATTTCAACACTTAAGATGACAAAGATGTTAAAGTTATCTGACAAAGATTTTAAAGCAGCCATAAAAAATGGTTCGATGAGCAATTATAAACCTGCTTGAAGCAAATGAAACAATAGAAAGTCTCAGCAAAGAAATAGAAGCCATAAAGAAACAAATGGAAATTTTAGAACTGAAAAGTACAACAACCAAAAAAGCAATAGAAAGGCTCAAAAGCAAGTGGAAGAGACAGAGGAAAGAATGAGTGAAAATGAAGATAGCACAATAGAAACTACCCAATGTGAAAGGAAAATAAATCTCAGGACCCACAAATCACTAAGCCAAAGGGAAAATTCAAGCTGGAAACTCCATCAGGCAAACCTGTCTCTTATTTTATTCCTAAATAAGATAGCTACAAGGATAAAGAACCTACATCCTTCCCTCACCATTTGCCCACATGGGAATTCCTTGTGGGCCTCAAGATCTTTATCCTAAAACAGTTCTGTTGAATTTCACCCTGGCAATGTAAATTGATAGCTTATCTTCACAGGTGCCAGAAGAAGGACAAACAGAACTCAAAGTCATCCCTCTGCTCACCTGAGTCAAATGGATATCTAATGGCTTCCTCTGCCCTACTGTTTATGCGAAAATGCAGATTCACTGAGCCAGATGAAGGCATGACTCTTCCTCTATCTTCACCCCCTCCCCACCCACATATAAACTGTGTATTCAATGAAAGGCTGATCAGAGACCCAAAAGAATGCAACTGTTTATCTCTCATCTACCTATGACCTGGAAGGCCCCACTTTGAGCAGTCTCGCCTTTCTGCACCAAACCAAAGTACATCTTACACATATTGATTGATGTCTCCTGTCTCCCTAAAATGTATAAAAGCAAGCTGCACTCTGACTACCTTGGGCACATGTCATCAGGACCTCCTGAAGCTGTGTCATGCAGGGCTCCTTAACCTTAGCAAAATAAACTACATCGATTGAGATCTGTCTCGGATAGTTTTGAGTTCACACCCAAGGTGAACAACAGAGTAAAAATAGACTAAAAATAAATAAATACATAAACAGAACCTCTGGAACTTATGGGACTATAACAAAAGATCTAATATTTATCTCACCAGAGTTCCAGAAGCAGAAGACAAAGAGGGCAGAGCTAAAAAAGTACTGCGAGAAATAATGTCTGGAAAACTTCCTAAATTTGGTAAGAGATGTAAACTCACAGATTGAAGAAGCTGAGCAAACTCTAAATAGAATTAACATAAAGAAATCCACACTGAAACACATTATAGTCAAATGTCTGAAAACTAAAGTAAAAGAATATAAATCTTTACAGCAGCCAAAAAACAACAATACATTTGTTGTAATTTAATTACAATAAATTTCTCATCCAAAACCATAGAGGCCAGAAGGAAGTGGCACAATATTTTCAAGTAAATAACTATTGACCCAGAATTCTATATCCAGTAAAAATAGCTTCCAATAAATGAAGAAGAAATCAAGACATCCTCAGATGAAGAAAAACTAAAGAATTTTTTACCAGCAGATCTACCCTAAAATAATGAATAAAGGAAGCTCTCTAAACAGAAATAAAATAATAAAAGAAGGAACTCTGGAAAAGCAAGAAGCAAGAAAACACATTAAGCAAAAATGCAATATACTCACTTTTTGATTTTCCTAAATGACATTTGATTGATGGTGGAAGCAAAAATTGTAATGTTTCCACTTTTTGGAAGCAAAAAGTGTAGCCACTATTGTGGTTTTAAATGTATGCAGGGGAAATATTTAAGACAATTTTATCATTATTATCTACAGTTATATCATTATTGTCTTAAATATTTAACATATTACATAAAAAAGCTATTCAAAGATATACACTGTCACGTGCATCTGTGTGAAGAGACCACCAAACAGGCTTTGTGTGAGCAATAGAGCTTTTTAACCACCTGGGTGCAGGCAGGCTGAGTCTGAAAAGAGAGTCAGCAAAGGGTGGTGGAATTATCATTAGTTCTTATAGGTTTGGGATAGGCAGTGGAGTTAGGAGCAATTTTTTGTGGGCAGGGGGTAGATCTTACAAAGTACATTCTCAAGGGTGGGGAGAATATTACAAAGTACCTTCTTAAGGGCAGGGGAGAATATTACAAAGTACCTTCTTAAGGGTGGGGAGAGTGTATTGTACAAAGCACATTCACAAGGGTGGGGGAATATCACAAAGTACATTATCGCAAGGGCGGGGAGGGTGTATTGTCACAAAGTTCATTGATCAGTTAGGGTGGGGCAGGAACAAATCACAATGGTGAAATGTCATTAGTTAAGACAGGACCTAGCTATTTTCACTTCTTTTGTGGATCTTCAGTTGTTTCAGGCCATCTGGATGTATAAGTGCAGGTCACAGGGGATATGATGGTTTAGCTAGGGCTCAGAGGCCTGACGGTAGGTGGATCTCCTCATGGAGTGAGTGCAAGGACAGGGGACAAGTTCCCGAAGGAGTCCCCCTGTCCTGGATCTTTGGCACCTAAATGTCACGTGTGTCCATGTGAAGAGACCACCAACAAGCTTTGTGTGAGCAATAAAGCTTTCTAATCACCTGGGTGCAGGTGGGCTGAGTCTGAAAAAAGAGTCAGCAAAGGGAACTAAGGGTGAGGCAGTTTTATAGGATTTGTGTGGGTAGTGGAAAATTACAGTCAAAGGGGGTTGTTCTCTTGAGGGCAGGGGAGGGGGTCACAAGGTGCTGGGTGGGGAGCTCCTGAGCCAGGAGAAGGAATTTCACAAGGTAATGTCATAAGTCAGGAATTGGCCATTTTTACTTCTTTTGTGATTCTTCAGTTGCTTCAGGCCATCTGGATATATACAGGCAGGCTTGGGCTCAGAGGCCTGACATACACTTTTAAAAGGCATAGATAGATCAAAATGGAATTCTAAAAAATGTTCAAGCAACCCAAAGGAAGTAAGGAAAAAAGAAAACAGAGAAATAAAAAGCAGAGAGAAAAATAAAAAGCAAAAAATAAATAGCAGCCATAGCCCTGAGATCTACCATGTTAAACACTAATCAAAAGAAACTTGGATGGATTAGTTTGCTAGGGCCACTGTAATAAAATACCATAAGCTAGGGCAAGGTGGCTTAAACAACAGGAATTTACAGTTTTCTTAGAGTTGTGGAGGCCTTGCTTAAAGATTCAGGCTTTAGGAGGGCCACCTCTCCGAAGGCATTAGGAAGGGCTCTGTTCCAGGACTCTCTCCTACCTTCTGGTAGGGCCTTGGCTGGTGGCAGGATAACTCCAGTCTTCCCATGGCATTCTCCCTGTGTACATGTCTGTCTCCAAATTTCCCTTTTATATAAGGACATCACATCATATTGAATTAGGGACTCTATTCCAGGGCTGTCTTAACTTAATTAATTATATCTGCAACAACACTATTTCCCAATAAGGTAAAATTCGGAGATACTGGGGTTAGGACTTCAATATCATTTGAGGATATCAGAGGCGTGTGAGCCAGAGCAACTCCGTCTGAAATAGGAGCTGGGTAAAATGAGGCTGAAACCTACTGGGCGGCATTCCCAGATGGTTAAGGCATTCCAAGTCACAGGATGAGATAGGAGGTCAGCACAAAATACACATCATAAAGACCTTGCTGATAAAACAGGCTGCAGCGAAGAAGCCAACCAAATCCCACCAAAACCAAGATGGTGACGAGAGTGACCTCTGGTCGTCCTCATTGCTACACTCCCACCAGCACCATGACAGTTTACAGATGCCATGGCAACATCAGGAAGTTACCCTATATGGTCTAACAAAGGGAGGCATGAATAATCCACCCTTTGTCTAGCATATCATCAAGAAATAACCAAAAAAAATGGGTAACCAGCAGCCCTCGGGGCTGCTCTGTCTATGGAGTAGCCATTCTTTTATTCCTTTACTTTCTTAATAAACTTGCTTTCACTTTACTCTATGGACTCACCCTGAATTCTTTCTTGGGTGAGATCCAAGAACCCTCTCTTGGGGTCTGGATTGGGACCCTTTTCCTGTAACATATTTCTGGTGACCACAGAAGGGACTTATAGTGCAGAAACCCTGACCCAACAGCTACCTTTGGGTAAGTGTTAGGGTGCTGTAACATATTTATGGCAACCACGGTAGTGACTTTACTGCGGAAACCCCTGACCCAAAGGCTAGCTTTGGGTAAATGGTGGGGTTCGGTAACATTTTTCTTGTGAGCCACAAAAGGGACAATACTGAGGAACCCCCCCCCCGCCCGCCAACCCAAAGGAAATAGACTGCAGCACTGATTGGACAATTTGGGTAATTGGCAAGGTACCTGGGTAAAGGTAAAGTGATTGGACAACTTTGGGTAAGTGGCAGGGTACCGAGGTAAAGAATGGGATTGGGTTACAGGCCCAACTAGGGGAGTTACAGTCTCTCCTAAGACAGAGTGGGTTAGAGGTCCCTCTTAATAAAAGGCAAGGACGCTTGACCGACCTTGGGTTAGAGGCCCAACTTAGGAGGGTTAGAGTCCCTTCTAAGATTTAGGGAGTTAGAGGTCCCTCTCAGTATAAGTCCTTCTTGGCTAAAAGGTTTGGCACTACGGGATGTTAACTGCTATTATCTTTGGATTAATCTGCCTTGCACTCTTTGCTGATGGCTGTGGGTGACAGGGTTAGGCATGTACAGGATCATGGGACATGGGGAGCTTTTTCCTCCCTAAAAGGGGAAACTTAAGAGCTGGTGGGACTGCTGGAAAAGATCCCTTTGCTACTGACGAGTGGCCACCTGAACTTTTCTTTTTTTTTTTTTTTTTTGAGATGGAGTTTCGCTCTTATTGCCCAGGCTGGAGTGCAATGGCGTGATCTTGGCTCACCACAACCTCCGCCTCCCAGGTTCAAGCAACTCTCCTGCCTCAGTCTCCCGAGTAGCTGCGGTTATAGGCATGCACCACCATGCCCGGGTAATTTTGTATTTTTAGTAGAGACGGGGTTTCTCCATGTCGAGGCTGGTCTGGAACTCCTGACCTCAGGTGATCCGCCCGCCTTGGCCTCCCAAAGTGCTGGGATTACAGGAGTGAGCTACTGCGCCTGGCTTTTTCTTTTCTTTTCTTTTCTTTTCTTTCTTTTCTTTTCTTTTCTTTCTTTTCTTTCTTCCTTCCTTCCTTTCTTTCTTTTTTTTTTTTTTGAGACAGAGTTTTGCTGATTTCCCAGGCTGGAGTGCAGTGGCACGATCTCAGCTCACCACAACCTCCACCTCGCAGGTTCAAGCAATTCTCCTGCCTCAGCCTCCGGAGTAGCTGGGATTACAGCCATACAGCCATGCGCCACCACACCCGGCTAATTGTGTATTTTTAGTGGAGACAGGGTTTCTCCCTGTTGGTCAGGCTGGTCTTGAACTCCTGACCTCAGATGATCTGCCCGCCTTGGCCTCCCAAAGTGCTGGGATTAGAGGTTTGAGCCACCACACCTGGCCTTGAACTTTTCATTGTCGGCTGCAATGAGTGGGTGTTTTCTCTGGCTTCCCTGAGCTCTTCACCTTCCCCACCCTACTACAGGTAATACTTTCCTTCTCTACTTTTCCTTTCCTGTATTTTCTGTTACTCAAGGTGACCATCTTGCCCAGAGACCATATGTTGATACTCCAAGTTGGAGGTTGGATTAAAGATGATGGGACTCATCTGGGGGAAAATTTAAGCCTTGCCAGTTTGATATTGGGTGCTAAGCAGAGTGGCTAATGCCTGTGTTTTATCACATGTATTTTGCTCTGGCCAGAAAAAAAAAAAAAAAAAAATTTCCTTTATAATGTGGCTTGGCCCCAGGGTGATGGTGCCACAAGCTGGATCACTAGGACTGCTCAGAGAAAGAGAACCCAGAAGCTTGGCATGCCAGCAAAAGGGTAAAAATTTCTTACCAGTCAGATTTCTAACTTCTCTCTGTGCAAACGATTGAACGAATGGTAAAACAAATCTCTTCTCTTTGGATTAATGCAAAAAAGAATCCTAAGGCTAGTCTTAAACTGGTGTACTTTGTGCTATGAATTCGTTTTTCTGTGTCGAGGGGAGCTTCTGGATAAAACATGGGCTTAGAACACCTGTAAGCCTGCTTTTCAAGACGACTCAGCAAGCTGGTCAGTAACAAACTTGGCTGCAGGTCGCTGACAAACAAAAAAACTGGATGAAGATTCCATCTTGTTTTATGGCCTTGGGAGCTTGACCTTTTAACCACATGGCGGTACTTTCTTTTGGTCTCTGCCTTCCAGGAAACAGAAATTTTAGGGTTCATGTCATAGTGTTAAAAATCATCTTAAATAGTTAAAAGCCTTTGCAAGCTCAAAATTAACTACTCTAGACTCCTGGGAAAGGAAACAGAGGGTGTCCCATGCTGTACCTCTGTTGCTAAGGTTCTGCACTTTCACAGTAACGGTCCAGGTTCAATTCCCCACCTAGGAAGTAAGTTGTTTCTGGTTTAATACCTGCATGACCTTGTCTATTCTCTTCTCCTCTGTGGACTGTCTTAAATTTTCCTTTCTCTAAGCACCTGGGAGGTTACCTTTGGTAAAGTTCAAAAGTCGAAATATCAGCCATTTGGCATAAGAAATTCTAAAAGGACTTTATTAAAGAGTGCTATGGTTAAAATCAGTTTTATTAAAAGCGTATATTTAAGCTCTAACAGCCTAGACTCCTTGGGAAAAACAGGAGGAACCAGAGACCACTTTCCTGGCTCTGTTCTTCCAAGGGCTCCACCCTAAAGCCAGTAATCCAATTAAGAAACTTAAAAACTGGCAAATGAAAAATCTTACAACTACTGCAATAATCTTCTGTCTTTCTGTGTAGCTATACATGTGTTGTGTGTAATGTTTATATACAAGAGCTCCAATTAATTGGCTGAAACAAAAATAAGCACTTACATCAAACATTTTAAAAGCAAAATAAAAACTGTAATGCTTTTTTAGTTCATGTAACTTTAGTAATCTTTGGGAAATAACAGCTTTTAAAATTATTGATAAAATAAAAACATTTAGTCTAAATTATGCAGGCCAGATATTAAGTTTGCTAAAGGCTTTAAGGTCATAAACTGCTGTTTTAACTTTTCCAAAATTGTTCAATTTACCTACCTTAAAGCCATTAGATTCTAGATAAGGCCTGGGGACATGTGGAATTAGCCATGCCCCCTTGCTATACAAAGAAGATTATAAAGAAAGGGATTTTATATAAGAAAGGATCTTGTATGGTAAATTCTTGTTCTAAAGTAAAATGACTGGTTGTCTAACAGGAGAGATGTTTAGGGCAAGTCAGAAAGTCCAATAATATCTCAGATGGTCTGTGTAAGTCATGAAAGGATTTGTGAAAGGGAATTTATGCAAGAAATGTTGTACAATTCAAAGGTTGTTAAGCCTTGTAAATGCTTTATAAAATGCCACTATGACTCTTGCTGTACAACTTGCCTGCTTTATAGCTAGGTAAGGCCTGGGGACATGTGGAGTTAGTCATGCAACCTGGCTATGCTGGAGAGTCAGCTCTTATCTACACTTCTGTCTGGTGTGTCCTAGGCTAGGCGCCACACCTAGTACATAATTAAAATTCCGAACTTACCAAGTTTTTCACCAAAAATAAAAGTTGCTAAAAGTTGACATTATAATATGTAACTAAAACTACTAAAAAAATTTTTACATGCAAGGTGTGTAAAGAAAGTAAAATGTGTTTTTGGTGAAAGATTACAAGAGGGCATGGGAATGTGCATTTTTTTTTTTTGCCTAAGGGGTTAAAGAATTGTTTTAAGTTAGAATAAAGCTAAAGGTTTGAACAATTGTGGAAAGTTTGTAGAAAATTAATTGTAAAAGAGATTCTGCGTGTGGACATTGGCTAAACTAAAGGAGTATTATTCAGTTTTTCTACAAATTAAACATTGGAATAAAAGCACAACAGATTTTTCTTAGAGCAAAAAGCTGCTTATGATCTGCTATTTAACAAAAACTTGTAAAGGGTTATAAAAGGTTTATAAGAATCTTACCTTATGGTCAAACTGATTAAGATTGGATAGATATATTTACAAGGTTTTATTAGGAATTGGGTTTGACATCAATAATGCACTAATGCAACAGTGACATTTGGCTTATTTGGTACAAAAATCATACAGGGAGCATTGTCAAATATAAAATGGTGTTTGGTTTTCTTTGGGCCGTATTTGTATAAATATGTTATTGGTATATATATTCCAAAATCATGGGAAACTCCTCTAATTCTGATACGACTTAGTGTACATTATCAGTAATAATGATAATTGTTACATAAAATCATTGTATGCCATGGAGGTAACAAATTTCCCTGTCAATTGTTTCTTTGACTGTGGCTCCCCTAAAACATTTTGTCAGCCATAGACAATTGTTACCTGTGTTTTTTGTTTTTTTTTTTTCTTTTTGAGACGAAGTTTCTCTCTTGTTGCCCAGGCTGGAGTGCAATGGCACAATCTCAGCTTACTGCAACCTCTGCCTCCTGGATTCAAGTGATTCTCCTGCCTCAGCCTCCTGAGTAGCTGGGATTACAGGTGCCCACCACCATGCTCAGCTAGTTTTTGTATTTTTAGTAGAGATGGGGTTTTGCTATGATGGTCAGGCTGGTCTTGAACTCCTGACCTCAGGTGATCCAACTGCCTTGGCCTTCCAAAGTGCTGGGATTACAGGTGTGAGCCACCGTGCCTGGCCCAATTGTTACCTTGTTTTAATCCTCTTTAAAAGGTGATTTATAATCAATTATAGAACTCTAATAGGTGTTCTTAAATGCAGGTTTTCTGATAACTTTGGAGATTATGTCATCAGAATAAAGGAAAAAACTTTCAGAACTCTCATGGAGAACTGAAATATTCATAACTATCAAACAGAAGTTAACTATATGGACTAAACTGAAGAAGTCTAATCTTTTTAACTTTGCTTAAAACATTCCTGATCCTTTGTTTCGTTTTTCAGAGTCAAGGAAACTTTTCTTTTGAGCTATTTACAGCTTTTAGCAGTTGAGTGTACTCCTATAAACAAAATTTGGAGCATATTTATTTTTATTTCTATCTGATTTCTCTAAAATTTGGAAACTATTTGTAAGTATTCTTAATTTATGGCAATATAGTTATTTGCATAGGGGCAATAAAAATCCGTTTTCTTTTGTAACAGGACACAACTGGAGACATTGGTTATTTTGCTAAGGCTTTGACTGGAACAGTACTTTTTCCTTTAGGGAATTAAACCTAACTTATAGAGCCAATAAAAGCCCCCTGGGGGACTGGCCTCATACCTTGCCTATAACAGTCCCTGTGCAGAATTTCTGACCTGTGGTGAGTAAAGAATGTCACTTTCTGACAGGTCCAGGAGCCCCAAGTTATCTTGTGACCTCAAGAGGAAAAAAATTTACCCAACTCATAGGTATTTGAGGGTACAAACACATGGCTGGGCTCAGCTTTAAAATAGTCTTACCTGAGGCAGAGCAAAGTGGATCCCAGCAGTTTGGGAGGCCGAGGTGGGCAGATCACTGGAGGTCAGGAGTTCGAGACCAGTCTGACCAATATGGTGAAACCCTGTCTCTACTAAAAACATAGAAAAAAAATTAGCTGGGCATGGTGGCAGGGCCTGTAATCCCAGCAACTCAGGAGGGTGAAACAGGAGAATCACTTGAACCCAGGAGGTGGAGGTTGTGGTGAGCCAAGGTAGCACCACTGCACTCCAGTCTGGGTGACAGAGCGAGACTCTGTCTCAATTAAAAAAAAAAAAAAAAAGTCTTATCTGAAATTCCTTCTATGGAACAGAGTTCCATCAAAGCCAATTTAAAAAGAGCTTATGTGAAAAATAATTATTCTTGCTGTACAAATAATCAGGCCAAGTATAATAAAGCAAATTGGTCTTACCATGATTTGTCTTTAGTAAAAATAGGAAACAGGAGAGATAAATATTACATTTCAAAAACTGGTATACTTTTTATTAGATTCTAGTCTTATCAGTTGTTGTTAAGTTTGTTTCTGCAATTTAGTCTAACCCTGCATATTCCTGTGAACCAACCAGTGCTGTCTAACTGCTGCTCAGAAGAAACAAGAAGGATGGGTAATGTAAAAATCTGGATCAGTATTCTAATTCTGGGCACATTACAATCAGCTAACAACTCCGTATCAGCTTAGTTCCAACAGTTGCCCAGTTCATGAAAAGCCTTCTAATTTAGTTTACTTGGAATAACTTTGCTTATTTTGCTTTACTCTTGTGAAATATATTGCTGTTATATTTTTATATTATATTCTTTGTGTAGGAATACAGGACAAGCTTACTAAATGTTTTCTTAAATTAAACACTTATTAATTTTCCAAATACTCTTTGTGTAGGAATACAGGGCAAACTTACTGAATGCTTTCTTAAATTAAACACTTATTAATCTTCCAAATATCACCTTTTGTTGAAACTCAAAAGTTATAAATGCACCTTACCATACTAATGCTTTCTGACTGAGCTCCTCTCTACCCTGAATGCAAGAGACCCTCATAATTAGGCAGGAATATCATCGCCCCTATTCAGCATGAAGAAGTTACAGAAGATGGATCTTTATGCTTCTGCAAGCCTTAGGATTAATGGTTCTCTTATAAAAGGGTGGGGGGAAATGTCAGAGGCGTGTGAACCAGAGCAATTCCGTCTGAATATGAGCTGGGTAAAATGAGGCTGAACGCTACTGGGCTGCATTCCTAGACAGTTAAGGCATTCTAAGTCACAGGATGAGACAGGAGGTCAGCACAAAATACAGGTCATAAAGACCTTGCTGATAAAACAGGTTGCAGTAAAGGAGCCCGCCAAAACCCACCAAAACCAAAATGGCCATGAGAGTGACCTCTGGTCTTCCTCACTGCTACACACCCACCAGCACCATGACAGTTCACAAATGCCATGGCAACGTCAGGAAGTTACCCTATATGTTCTAAAGAGGGGAGACATGAATAAGCCACCCTTTGTTTAGCATATCATCAATAAATAACCATAAAAATGGGCAACCAGCAGCCCTCAGGGTTGCTCTGTCTATGGAGTAGCCATTCTTTTATTTCTTTCCTTTTATTACTTTCTTAATAAACTTGCTTTCGCTTTGCATTGCAGACTTGCCCTGAATTCTTTCTTGTGTGAGATCCAAGAACCCTCTCTTGGGATCTGGATCAGGACCCCTTTCCTGTAACAAGGGGATAAAATTCAACCTATTAAGACTGGAGTGGTGACATTAGTTTCAGACAGAGCTGACTTCAGAGCAAGGAAAATTATCAGGAATAAAGACAAACTTACATAATAACAAAATGGCCAACTCTCTAAGAAGAAACAACAATCCTTAATGTGTTCACTGATTATGAAATTGATAATTTAAATGATTCTATAAATGTCATGAAATTGGATTAATAATTTAAAAGCTCTGCCAAAGTGGCCAAACTCCCACAGATCCTGACAGTTTCATCTGGATCCACTGTACCTGCTGGGCCACCAGTGGACTGGGGGCTTCCTGTGTGATGGTTGGCTTCTGCGTCATGACCGATTTGTACCTTCCCACACCTTATCATGAAAACACTACGTTCCTATTGTTCTGACCATGAGGTCTCAGGGTTTGGGCTGAACTGTGAAGGTCAACCTTACCTCATTGCTGATGGCTTTCTTGTACACAGTAGGCTGCTACTTCATGTTTCTAGAGAGAGTGGAATTTGAATCTGCTTAGAGGGCTATCCACTCTCCTGGGACTATGCACGCTTCATAATGCAGCCATGAGCTTGTCTCTGTGCCTTTGAGTTTCATGAGCTTTTTCTATAGCAGCATCCTGCAAAAAAGAAAAGAAACAGCCCATCTGGAGGTCAAGTGGTCAGTCTCTGGCTGTGTTTTTCTCATTGAAGTAATATACCTTTGGTCCTTGAATCTTTTCAACTTATTTTCTTAAATTCCTCCTAGAAAGCAGGGAATGAGAATTGGATTTCTGTAAGAGAGGGCACAAGTTTTCTGGGCACATCATCTTGTTTTTGATGACATTTGGAAACAAACTGGATCTTGGTTTCTGCACCCTGATCTCCAAAAATACTTGAGAAGAACCGAAGGCCTTGTGTATGTGTTATGTCCTTCCTTTGGATGAGGGATGGATCACTAGAGGAACGTTCCATCGAGGCCCCTGTAAATGATAAAGGAGCATTTCTCACACGAAGATCCAGGCACACATCTTCAAGGAATTGTGAATTTATGAAAAGTTTTTAAATTCTTTTTTTTTGTTTGTTTGTTTTGTTTCTTAGAGCTTGGGGTCTTAGTAGGTTGCCCAGGCTGGTTTTGAACCCCTAGGCTCAAGCCATCCACTTCTGTAGCTGTGACTACAGACAGACGCCATTATGCTTGACTTAAAATTCTTGTGTTTTTATTTCAGTGATAACCTAACAAAAATATTAGTGTAAACACTTTTGAGGTTGTCTGGAGGACCCATATGTAGATATGGCCATTGATTACAGCATCATTTGGTGTCTTGTAATTTTACTTTAATAATTGCAGGCTCAGGAGGAAGGAACAAAGGAGAATATAAAGTATAAACAGTGCATTCTTCCAATGCAAAGGCCAAATGATGCCAGGGCTTGAAGAAAATTTCACAGTGGTTTAGCGGGAGACAGTGATGGGAGACCTGAGTCATCATATGGAACATAGTGGTGGAGGAATTCTCTGTAGCATATTCCAGTGTGAGCAGCAGTTTGGGTCCAGCAAAACCAGTATTATTCATCACATGGAATTAATAATGTCAATTATCAATGAGGAAAAGTAATTAAAATTTAACAGTGTATATTGGTTAAAATTTTACCGCATTTGTTGTTTTGCTTGTCTCAAATCTCTAAAATTATTTACATAAGGAAATCCATTATTGAGTTTTAACTTTACATATTTAAGAAACATTTTGACTAAAATAATCAAAAACAACACTGGAGGGCCACAAAAATGCTTTTCCTTTAAGTGTTGTGCTGCCATAGAATAATTTTTGAACTGGAAAGTTCTTGGGAGATTTAGTAGAGAGGAAGCTGAAACCCCAAGAGATTAAAAGACTTTTCCAAGGTCAGACAACTAATCCTCAGCAGGGCTATGATTAGGCCCTAGGTCTCCTGATGTCCACCCCAGGCCCCTTTCCAAGGCACGGCTGTTCAGAAGAGGGATCCAAAGAGGTGGATTATTCAGGCCCAGATGATTGGATGGCCATGCCTTCCCTAAAACAGAGGCTAGGAGCTTTACTTTTTCTTTTGCAGGCCACTGGCACATGGAATATATCAACTGTGGGCCAGGCACAGTTGAAAAACAAGAAGAGAAGTTTAGAGACAAGATTGAACATCAGTCTCCACTCCACACCCAGCAACCCCACCAAGACCAGCATTACCATATACTCCACCTCCATCACATTTGTGTAGGTACAGAAGATGACAGAAGATGTGCTAAAGGGCCATTTTGGACATTTCTAAATGGATGCCACAGATTGTATGCATTAGAGAATGAGCTTCACAATGGTTCTTTACTGGTAGGTTTTTGTTTGCTTGTTTTTTTGTTTGTTTGTTTTTTGAGACAGAGTCTTGCTGTTGTTGCCCAGGCTGGAGTGCAATGGCTCGATCTCGGCTCACCCCAACTTCCGCCTCCCGGGCTCAAGTGATTCTCCTGCCTCAGCCTCCCGAGTAGCTGGGATTACAGGCGTGCGCCACCACACCTGGCTAATTTTGTATTTTTAGTAGAGATGGGGTTTCTCCATGTTGGTCAGGCTGGTCTGGAGCTCCTGACCTCAGGTGATCTACCCGCCTCGGCCTCCCAAAGTGCTGGGATTACAGGGGTAAGCCACCACGACCGGCCCGGTTTTTTTTTGTTTTTTTTTGTTTTTTTTTTTTTTAAAAGAGATCCATTTCTGAGGGCATCATCACTGAACTAGGATGATAAATTCTGAAATTTAAGTTCCTGTTTCTTAACCTTGAGTAGACAGTGAAATAACAGCAGTAGTGTAATTATTGATTTTCAGGTTTTCAACTTGTACTTGTACTGTTTGTAGAGGAAACCCATCTGAAACGTTCTAACATAACCTACATTTCACTGGTTCTATCCAACCACCAAATAATGCAGGAATTTCTTCAGGCATTTTATAGGGGTGCCCAGGCTACCTTGCAAATGTTTACAAACATGTTGAATTAGTTACTGGGTGAGGTTAGCCATTTCTGCAGTTTAATTTCTTCTGCTCTGGCCCCATCATCTTCACTTCCCAATTGTTTCTTAGGTCCACTCCTGCTCTGCTTCCAGCTGATCATACTACAGCTTCTGCGAGACCCCCACTCCTCCCATCTGGCCACCCCCTGCGTCTTCAGCCCTCCACATGGTGCCTGCATGGCCCTCATCTCCCAGAATTCTGTTGTGAAGAAAAATGCCTTAAAGGGTCTATAACCTATTTTAAGACGATTCTGTGTAGACAGTGTAATAGAATGAACTTTTTCCTCCTCCCGGTGCTGTAAGTCACCTTTTGAAGCTCCCTAATTAGGAATCCACTTTCCATATCCACTGGAGGATTCTTCACATGAGCTCTGCTGACCTCCCAGGAGTCTGAGGATAGAATTTAGGAAGTCCATCAACCTGGATGGAAAAAATTACATACTTGTTTCACTATCTTTAAACTGAAAAACTGCATTTCCTTCCATTACAAAAGTAGGCAGCAAACCCCAGTAGGAAAGGAGCAGTGCTCTGCTGTGCAGGAGTCCCAGGGACTCTCACTGATGTCCCAGTTGCTGCAGATATCTCCAAATATTTTTTACACTTTTCATCACTTCTAAATGACACTAATTATTAGATTTTCCACTAGAGCTTGTTATTTCAAGGGATAATCATGAAGCACACATGCTACTATAGCACAAATTTGATTTTTTCTAGTATTTTGAGAACTATATTTCAAAATAATTGCTTTCCTTTGCAAACCTATGTATTTTATTTTCATTTAAAAGATTACAATAAAGGAGTAAATGCATTTTTTTTTTTCAGAGAAGAGAGTCATAGGCTTCTCAGAGTGCCAAAGGAGTCCATGGCACAAAATTTTTAAGAAATCCTCATCCTTTGAAGGATCTTGGACCCCCTTTACATACGTCATCGTCACCTGGTCCTATAGTTGGGACATTACTGTGTTGGCTTTTGAGTTACCTTTTCTGGCATGATGTGGATTGAATTGTGCTCCCCCAAAATATATATTGAAATCCTAACCCCTGGCACCTATGAATGGGACCTTTTTTGGAAACGGTCTTTGCAGATGGAATCGAGTTAAGATGAAGTTATACTGGAACAGGGTGGGCCCTTGATCCAATATGACTGGTGTCCTGATAAGAAGGGAAGAGCCACACTGAGAGAAGAATGTCACATGATGATAGAGCAGATATTAGAGTGATGCAGCTGCAAGCCAAGGAATGTGAAGGCTTGCTGGCAGCAACTCGAAGCACGGAAGAGTCAAGGAAAGATTTTACCCAGAGTCTCAGAGGGAGCCTTGCCCCACGGACACCTTGATGTCGGACTTCTAGCCGCCAGAACTGTGAGATAATGAATTTCTGTTGCTTTAAACCATCAAGATATCATTACTTTGTTACTGCAGCCCTAGGGAACGAATCCAGTGTATTGGTGCCAATAAATGGAAAGAGGTGGGAAACCACTGAGGTCACAAAACTGGTTGTGTGACTTTGGGAACCTAGTTGCTAATGAGACCTGTACATTGCAGATTCCAGTCTGAGACATACAATGATTGGTACATACCATCTGGTTGTGAGGTTGTGGGGAATGAAATATATAGCTTCCACCCACTTCCAACTGGCAGAGCCTAGAGATACCTAAAATAGCAGTACAAATGTTGGGCCTAAAGATGGGTTTAGCTCAGCTGAAAACAGAATGCCTCTCTCCCTTTTTGTGTTACACTCGGCTAAAGCTGCCTCCATCTCACAAATGCTTCAAGGAAAATTGCCTCCTTCCATTTTTACTCATTGTCCCTTCTTTCCCTGGGGCCCAGATATAATAAGTTCAGGGAAGGTCAGGTGGGGACCAAACTCAGTAGCAAATCTGCGCTAGTTCCGTGCCACTCTGCCTCCTCTTCCTTTGGATGAGTTCCCTCCTAGGGAGAGCTCAATCCCTTAGGCAGAGACATAAGCAAATCTACCTAGTAAGTGTGCTAGACTTCCATCTTGTCTACTTCCCAGGGGTAGGCAGGGTCTCCTCTAAGTTGAAAAATACAACAGCCTTGTTTACCTGAGAAGACAAACCATGTCATCATATATCAGGTTACTAATTCAGACACTCATTTTAGAAGACCCTTTGAGCTTCCAGCCTCAAAGTTCTAGGGCTTTGAACTTCTTGCCTCCCTGGTTTGGACACTCAAGGAAAGGAAAGGATAGTGGGGATCAAGAATCACTAGGGACAAGGACATCTCGATGCTTGAGTCAGCCAGTACGCTATAGCTGCTGCTCACTCCCTCTTTTTTTTTTTTTTTTTTTTTTTTGAGACGGAGTCTCACTCTGTCGCCCAGGCTGGAGTGCAGTGGCGCAATCTCGGCTCACTGCAAGCTCTGCCTCCCGGGTTCACGCCATTCTCCTGCCTCAGCCTCTCCGAGTAGCTGGGAATACAGGCGCCCGCCACCACGCCCGGCTAATTTTTTGTATTTTTAGTAGAGACGGGGTTTCACCGTGGTCTCGATCTCCTGACCTCGTGATCCACCCACCTCGGCCTCCCAAAGTGCTGGGATTACAAGCGTGAGCCACAGCGCCCGGCCGTGCTCCCTCCCTCTTAAGTTCTGTTTCCTTCATGCTTGACTCTCTATGTTCAATATAGACCTCCCCACTGTGATCACTACTTTCTGCTCTTGCCTGGAGATGTATCCTGAAGTCTATCCCCACTCCCAATAGATTTATATATAAAGCCTTTAAAATACATGAGAGCATTCATAAGAACAACCCAATCTTTCAATAAATAGTTTCTCCTGGACTAAATACAAAGTCAAATATTGAGCTCAATAAACTTATTATACTCATGTAATCTAATCTTCAAATGTCAGAAAAATAACCTTCAACCTTTTCCTCCATTCTGGAAAGAGAAACTGCAGCTCCTTTGGCCTCACATAAAACCTTCTTCAAAGTCTCCAGTTCTGCCCTCAAATCGAGTTTGCAGTTGTTGCTCAAAATATCTGCGATCTAGACTTTCATGTTACTACTCTGCTTCATCTGACATTTTTGGCCACTGAAGCAGCTCTCATTATTGACTGATTGATATATAATTCACATACCATGAAACTCATCTGCTTAAAATGTACAATTCAGTGGTGTTTAGTATATTCACAGAGTTGTGCAACTGTCACCACTATCTAATTCCACAACATTTTCATCATCTCTAAAGAAACCTACACCCATTAGCAGTCGCTCTTCATTCTCCTCTACCCCCAGCCCTTTGCAACCACTAATCTACTTTCTGTCCCTATGGATTTATGTTCTTTATGTTTTTCAACCCATTTCCAATCCCAATAATCCAATCCAGTTCTGTTACAGGTAGTTAGACAGGCATGAGTGGGCAATGCCCCTCAGTTGAATTCTTTCTTCTGAGGAAGCAATAACTGAGGTTGCTGCAGACCTCATACGGATTCATTGCCAGTAACCAGGACAACTTCCACCAGTAACAGTTCCAACTAATTACTTCTGCAGTGAAGGCCTAGTATACCAGAGACTTGTTTGAAAGGTCAACCATATTAAATCCTTCTTACTCAAAATGTAAAGAAAGAGGAGCAGGTGGCCTTACCCAGCCCTAGGAGGAGCTGGGAGACAGGGGCTAAGAAAATGTGCAGCAGCAAGTGTGAAAAAACACTGGACACCTTCACTTTGTCAACTTAAGCCAACATTCTTTATTGGCAATAAGGTTTCTGATAACCATGGAGAATGTTTGTCAAGCTCAGGAACCTTTGTTTCTAACTCCTAGCAGTTGCTAGCTTCCAGTGCAAATAGAAACAAACTTAAATGTTCATTGGATGACTGGAAACTTGATTCTCTTGATACAGTCCACTTGGGCTCCATTTGTCTTCACAGCAACCATTTGCTGGATTTATTGCTCAATTGACATCATTTATGCATTCCTTATGCCAGTACCATATTGTGTTGATTACTATAGCTTTGTAGTATGTTTTGAAATCAGGAAGTGTGAGTCTTCCAACTTCGCTTTTTCCTTTCAAGATTGTTTTGGTTGTTTTGATTGTCTTGCATTGCCACTTGAATTTTAGTATCAGCTTGTTAATTTCTGCCAAAAGCTGAGATTTTGATAGGCATTGCAATAAGTCTACAGATATCACTCTAGGTAGCACCACCATCTTAACAATGTTAAGTCTTCTGATTCTTGGACATGAGCTATCTTAACACTTAATTAACTCTTCTTTAATTTCTTTAAAAAATGTTATGTGGTTTTCAGAGCATGAGTTGTATACTTCTTTTCCTAATTTTATTTCTAAATATCTTATTCTTGATGTTATTATAAATGGAATTGTTTCAATATCATTTTTAGTTTGTTCATGACTGATCTATAGAAATACAATTGATTTTTGTATCTTGATCTTGTATCCTGCAACTTTGCTAAACTTGTTTTATTAGTTTTTTAATAGGCTTTTAATGCATTTCTTAGACTTTTCTATATATAAGGCAAAAATCCTCTGAAAATTGAGTTTTATTTCTTCCTTTCTGATCTGGATTCCTTTAAGTTCATTTTTCTGCCTAATTAACATGGCTAGAGGTGGTAGTGCAACATTGAATATAAGTGCCAAAGCGAATATCCTTGTCTTGCTCCTGATGTTAGGGAGAAAGCAGATAGTTTTTCAACATTAAGTATGATATTAGCTGTAGGTTTTTCTTTTTCTTTCTTTTTTTGTATTTTTAGTAGAGACAGGGTTTCACCATGATGGCCAGGCTAGTCTTGTCTGGAACTCCCTACCTCAGGTGATCCACCCACCTTGGCCTCCCAATGTGCCAGGATTACAGGAGTGAGCCACCACACCTGGCCAGCTACAGGTTTTTCATATGTGCCCTTTGTCAGGTTGAGGAAATTCCTTTCTATATTTCTAGTTTGTTGGGTGGTTTTATCATGAGGGAATGTTGGATTTTTTCAAATGCTTTTTCAGTATTGATTGAAATAATCATGTGGTTTTGTCTTTTATTCTGTAAAGGTACATTACATTTGAGGTAGTAGATGGGACTCAACTCTGCAGGCAGGGCTTGGACACCAGACTAAATTGAGGACTAGCTAAAACAGACACAGGGCAGAAGCAGCTTTTTGTAAGCCACGCCCACCGGTGTGCCATGTCAGTTTACCATTGCCATGGCAACATCCAGAAGTGATTGCCCCTTTCCATGGCAACAACCCAACAGCCTGGAAGTTACCAGCTTTTTTCTAGAAATTTATGCATAATCTGCCCCTTAATTTGCATATAATTAAAAGTGGGTACAAATAGTACTGCCTCTGAGCTGCTGCTCTGGATACAGTGCCTATGGGGTAGCCTTGCTCCACAAGTACCTCTGCTGCCACTATACACTGCTGCTTCAATATAAGTTGCTGTTTTACACCACAAGTTCACACTTAAATTCTTTCCTGAGCGAAGCCAAAAACTCTCCCAATTTTGGGGCTTGCCTGCCCTGCATCGCATTGATTGAACTGATCTTGCATTCCTGGGACAAATCCCTCACGTTTATGGTGTAAAATCCTTTTTATACATTGTGGGATTCAGTTTATTAGTATTTTGTTGAAAATAAAATGTTTATATCTATATTCATAAGAAATGTTGGTCTGTAGTTTTATTTTCCTGTGGTGTCTGTCTGGTCTGGGTATCAGGGTAATTCTGGTCTCACACAATGCAGTGCAAAGTGTTCCTACCTTGTCAATGTTTTGGAAGAATTTTTGAAGGATTGGTATTAGTTCTTTAAATATTTGTTAGAATTTAACATTAAAGCAATCTGAGCCTGGCTCCCCCTTTTTTATCAGTAGCTTTTAATTAATAATTCAATATCTTTATTATAGGCTTATTCAGGTCTTCTATTTTTTCTTAAGTCAGTTTTAGTAGTTTATGTATTTGTAGAAATTGTTCAATTTCACTTAAGTTTCCTAATCTGTTGGCTTACAGTTCTTCATAGTATTCCCCTATAATCCTTTTTATTTTTGTAAGGTTAGTCATAATGTCCCTTCTTTCATTCCTAATTTTAGCTTTCTAGTCTTTTCCTTGGTCAGTCTAGCTAAAGATTTGTCCATTTTGTTGATCTTTTCAATGAACCATCTATGTCATTAATTTGTGCTCTAATCCCTGTTATTTTCTTCCTTCCATTTGCATTAGTGTTTAGTTTGCTCTTCTTTTCCCAGTGTCTTAAGGTAGAAAGCTAGGTTGTTAATTAGAGATATTTCTTCTTTGTTTAGTACAGATGCTTACAGCTATAAAAATTTCCCTCTGATCACTGCTTTCCTTACATTCCACAGTATTGTCATGTAGTGTTTTCATTTTTATTCACCTCAAGGTATTTTCTAATTTACCTTGTGATTTCTTCTTTGATCTATTGAGTATTTTGAATTATGTTGTCTAATTTCCACATATTTGTGGATTTCCCAAATTTTGCTGTTATTAGTTTATACTGCACTTTCAAGTATTTATACTGTCTTTTAAAAATACCTAATCACCTTTACCAGAGGTTTTTTTTTTTTTTTTTTCTTGCACGTATGTGGCTTTGAATTCCCATCTGAGGTCACTTGTAGACTCTCTTAAAGGAAAAGGGCCGGGCGCGGTGGCTCACGCCTGTAATCCCAGCACTTTGGGAGGCCGAGGTGGGTGGATCACAAGGTAAGGAAATTGAGACCATTCTGGCTAACACGGTGAAACCCTGTCTCTACTAAAAATACAAAAAATTAGCTGGGCGTGGTGGCAGGCGCCTGTAGTTCCAGCTACTCAGGAGGCTGAGGCAGGAGAATAGCGTGAACCTGGGAGGCAGAACTTGCAGTGAGCCGAGATTGCACCACTGCACTCCAGCCTGGGGGACAGAGCAAGACTCTGTCTCAAAAAAAAAAAAAAAAGAAGGAAAAGAAGACAGCTACTATTCCCTTACATTAATTTTGTTTTCTTTTCCTTTCTTTTCTTTCTTCTCTCTTTGTTTCTTCTTTCTTCTTTCTTTCTTCTTTCTTCTTTTTCTTTTTCTTTCTTTCTTCTCTCTTTCTCTCTTTCTGTTTTGCTCTTAATGCCCAGCCTGGACTATTCCCTTACCTTATGTTTCCTTTTTTGAAACAGAGTTTTGCTCTTGTTGCCCAGGCTAGAGTGCAGTGGTGCTATCTCGGCTCACTGCTACCTCTGCCTCCGGGTTCAAGCAATTCTCCTGCCTCAGCCTCCTGAGTAGCTGGGATTACAGGTGTGCACCACCACGCCCAGCTAATTTTTGTATTTTTCGTAGAGACGAGGTTTCGCCATGTTGCCCAGGCTGCTGTCGAACTCCTGGCCTTGTGTAATCCGTCCGCCTCTGCCTCCCAAAGTGCTGGGATTACAGACATGAGCCACCGCGCCCAGCCCCGTATGCATTACTTGTAGTGAGTAAGTTGGAAAAAACCTTATGGGATATGCTGGTTGAGGTCCCAGGCATTGAAGGCTTGCCAATGACACCAAGGCAAGAACTTGACTAAGGCTGATAAAGGTAACTTTCCGTTCATATCGATTAAAATTTTAATTTCCAAGCTTTAATTAAATTAATTTTTGAATAGGTTACACATTTAGAAGATATAAAACAATGTTGGGTGAAAAGTCTTCTTTCTACCTGTGTCCCTAAACACTTATTTCCCCTCCCTGGAGGCAATCAATACTGCTATTTCTTGAGTCTCCTTCCAGAAATAGCTTATATACAGACAAGCAATCACATATATATTCTTAAAGAAAATACTTGAGGCCAGGTGCAGTGGCTTACGCCTGTAATCCCAGCACTTAGGGAAGTTGAGGTGGATGGATCACAAGGTCAGGAGTTTGAGACCATCCTGGCTAACACGGTGAAACCCCATCTCTACTAAAAGTACAAAAATTAGCTGGGTGCAGTGGCAGGTGCCTGTAGTCCCAGCTACTCGGGAGGCTGAGGCAGGAGAATCGCTTGAACCTGGGAGGTGGAGGTTGTAGTGAGCCAAGATTGCACCACTGCACTCCCGCCTGGGCAACAGAGTGAGACTCCATCAAAAAAAAAAAAAAAAATACTTGATTAGCATCAGATTTTTATACTGTAAATAACATTAGGGATGCATTTTTCTTTCACTTAAGGGGGAAATAATTATTAGTTTTGTCAAATTACAAAATAATGTGTATTTATTACAGGAAATATAAAAAGAAAAAGGAAGAAAATGAAAATCACCCATTATCCTTCCATTTGGAGATAACCTCAGGTGACCTATAATTATTTGTACTTCCTTCAGCACGTTTACACCATATATGCAGTGTATTTCATTGGTGTTTGTTTTCACTTACTATACTGTTTCAACCTTTCCAAATCATTAAGTGTGTCTTCTACACCATTTTTAATGGCTGGTTTGTATATAATATAATTTATTTAACTGAAGTGTCTTGTTTGAAACTCCAGTTGATTACAATTTTGCACCATTATAAAACTTCACTTGAGGCTGGGCACAGTGGTTTACGCCTGTAATCCCACCACTTTGGGAGGCCAAGGCAGGTGGGTCACCTGAGATCAAGAGTTCGAGACCAGCCTGGCCAACATAGCAAAACCCTGTCTCTACTTAAAAAAAAAAAAAAAAAAAGCCAGGCATGGTAGTGTGTGCCTGTAATCCCAGCTACTCAGGAGACTGAGGCAGGACAATCGCTTGAACTTGGGAGATGAAGGTTGCAATGCGCTGAGATCACGCCACTGCACTCTAGCCTGGGTGACAGAGCAAGACTCCATCTCAGGAAAACAAAATGAACAAAACACTTCACTTGATATATATTTACCCTTCGTTTGTTGATTTTATTGATGATTTTGTAATTTAGGTGCAAATCTCCTAAGACTGAGGACTATGCTTGTCTTGATGACTTACATCCCCTGAGCACAGTGCTTGAATAACTGAATTTAGCTATTGAAGGCCATAGCTGCAATTAAAAAACTGCAAGTTTTGTTTTTGTTTTGGTTTTTTTTTGAGACAGGGTCTCCGTCTGTCGCCCAGGCTGGAGTGCAGAGGCACGATCTTGGCTCACTGCAACCTCTGCCTCCTGGGTTCAAGTGATTCTCCTGCCTCACCCCCCCGAGCAGCTGGGATTACAGATGCCCGCCACGACACCTGGCTAATTTTTGTATTTTTAGTAAAGATAGGGTTTCACCATGTTGGTCAGGCTGGTCTCAAACTCCTGATCTCAAGTGATCCGCCCACTTTGGCCTCCCAAAGTGCTCGGATTACAGGTGTGAGCCACCACACCTGGCCGAAAAAAATACAAGTTTTTAATGAAATTAACTTCATAAAGGGTTGGGCTGATGTTTAGCTGCTGTTTGGAAGATGGGACAACATTCTTTCATATGTAGCTACAAACCTGTTGAGAATATGCCAAGGATTTGCTCATGCTCTTCTACAGAAAAAAGAGCTGTGACTTGGGGTCTTAAATATATGAACAAAGTTGCAAAATGGGCTTCTGTTTTCAGTAAGCAGCATCCTCTATATTAGGACAAAAAGTACATTTTACTGCACTGGAATAAACTAGTCGTAGGGCACTCACACATGCTGAAAAACATCAGATAAAACACTCTCTGTACAAGTAACCATAAAACAATGCCATTTAACACATTCCTAAAAGCTACATTCTCAAAACAGTCCCCTGTTCGTCAGGGAAGGTTTATTTTAAAAGATCATGCTCACTAGACAATTGTGGTCTTGTTTATTATTATTCTAAATGAGGTAACAGAATCCTCGTAGCTTGTTCAGTCTGTAAAAAAACTTTCCCTGTCCCTGTGAGCCTCCACAGCAGGAATAAAGAAGGGGACACCCAGGGCAAAGGAGGGCTGACAGAGCAGGCATTTATGGGGGTCCTACTGTGACTCAGCCAAAGGCTGCCATTCCAAGTCAGAAAGACTGTCTGGAGATCGTCATTGTGCTGACCAAGCCCCATGCCTGGCTGTGGAGATGCCATGAGGACCCGCAACTCTCAGGGCCCAGTTGTTGTAATCACAGTATTAGGAACCATCACACACTTGGGTGCCTGATGCCCTTCTTCCGTTTAAGGGAAACTTGCATAGTCAGGCCCAATCTATGTTTAGATTTGTGCATGGGAAAGAATTGTCCTGCAAATCTTTGACTTTGAATGCATTTACAGAGACAGAAGCAGAACAACCAGAGGTTTTTTCTTCACTGGAAACTAGACCTTTGACTATGATCCGCAGAAGAAAGCTCTTGAGTTTGTCCTTTCCTGAAGGTATAAAAAGCACTTCTACTTGTTAGTGTTTTTTTGATTGTCCTTTAAACACTGTTGGAGGAAGTTCCAATACCCTGGAATG
Source organism: Nomascus leucogenys (assembly GCF_006542625.1). Classification (NCBI taxonomy): domain Eukaryota; kingdom Metazoa; phylum Chordata; class Mammalia; order Primates; family Hylobatidae; genus Nomascus; species Nomascus leucogenys. The sequence continues at coordinate 48,104,435 of NC_044394.1, forward strand.
ATACTTTTACTGCTAATTTGACCCTTATTTGCTCCGTAATTCATCTGACCTCACAACAGACCCAACATCCCAGAAAAATTACCAGACAATTCTATCTGTGTCAGGAACAATATATAATCAGCAAAAGTTTATAAAGTCAACTATATAAACTTTGAATCATATGCCACTATTCTTTTTTTAACTTTTATTTTTAAATAAGTGTAGACTCAATTATTTAAATTGTTGTAAAAGTAGTACTGAAAGTTCCTTAGTCTCTTCCCCAAGCTCCAGTGGTAACACTTTACATAACTGTAGTACACCCCAAACCAGGAAAATGGCATTGACGTTGCTGCTATTGCCACTATACTTTTTGACATCCCACAGTAGAAAAACTGACAGCTCAAACTCCTAAAATCTAAGAAAAGCAATGAGTCTCATCTCCTGCTAAGATCTCCTACTCTCAGGTTCAAGTTTTCAAGTTCCCTGCACTCCACACTGCTCAGGCAATTTTGGTTTTGTAACACTCGTGCCCTCTTTGAGCAGAAAAACGCTGTCTCCTCTAAGATTTGTTAATCCTAGTCTTGAATACACAGAGCAGCCTCCTTTGTCCCTTGCTCCCTGTCCCAGACAATTTTCCTTTGTCCTACTGGAAAGGGAAGGTGGTAGTTTTGGGAGTCTCTACTAGTGCTGTACTTTAATGTGCTTTTTAAGAACTTTTTATTTTGAAATAATTATAGATTCATAGGAAATTGCACAAATATTACAGGGAAGTTCTAGGTATGCTTCACTTCGTTTCTCCAAATAGTTACATCTTTAATGCTCATTTTTCCAGGTTACTACATTTGGAAAAGATAATCAATTCCTGTGTTGTTTCCTTTTGTTTTGAACTAGAAAACAATAAACCTTTTCTTTAACCATTCCTTTTGGCCAGTGGAAGAAGGTGTCTTACAACTGCGGTTCTCTAATTCAAAGGATTGGAGCTGTTAACCAGTTAATTGGAAAATATAGAAACCATTAAAAACGATACACAGACCTTACATACTTCCTCTAACTTGCCTCATATAAATGTGTTCATTCTCCAATCTTCTGACTTGGGTTGTAGAAGAACATGTTGTACTTCAACAGGAAACTTTGCATCCTCTGTAGCACAGCCTTCTGCCTTATCAGGCTGAATCCATGGGAGCTCTTGCAGAAATCTCTACATTGTAGGTAACTGATAGACACACAATTTATGTCTTGTCTGCTGGAAATTGGTTTCCCACTCTCATGTGGGAAAGCCCGCCTGTGTCCATTTGCACATTTAATTCAACATTTCTGCTTATAAATGTGTTTATTTTTTGACTTTTCCTTTGAAGGTTAGAACACTTACCTGGTTCCTTCATTTAGTAAGTTTAATACAATCTTTAATATGTTTTTTTATATTTGAATAAGAGTCATGATTTTACCTTTTCTTGAAAATTATCTAACAGAGTCAAGGTAATTTCTTCGAATATTTGTGCACTGGTTAGAGTTTCTTCTTTCTTCAGAATATTATACTGGTAATACATCACAGACAGCAAAGATTTCCAGTTTTACTCTTATAAAGTGAAGGTAGAGCTTAAAGATGGGTGCTAGACAATGAGAGCTGAGTACTTCTAGATTTGTCTGACTTCTTGTCACCTACCCCCAGTCCTTTACTGGGATCTCACCCACTCCTAACTCGGCAGCAGTGTTATTTAGTGATCCACCTCCAACTAGTATCCCCGAAGCATTCATTCATCTTTCAGTTTCAAAGACATACTAACTTTTCCTCTTTTAATACTTATATTTCACTCATTTATAACATCTAATTAAACTACATATCAGTGTAGCCAGCATAAATAGATTTGAGGACAAACATACCTGACAAGATAAACACGCAGCTGAACTGGCTGAAGCAGCACCTACACCTGGCTGACTTGCTATTCGCGGGAGCTGATGGCGCTGTGGTCAAGTCTGTGTGCTCCCTGTTGGTTAATTGGTTAATTGTGTAAGGGCGCTGCAGGCAGGCGAGTGAAAAGGGTGTGTGGCAGAGGCTGGCTGCCTGTTTGCCACATTTCTTTCTCTTCCTGGGTACACAGCTGGACCTCATATCCCAGTCTCATTTGCAGTTAGTGTGGCCATGAGACTGAAGTCCGGCCAATGGAATTTAAGTGAGAGTGACAAGGTCACTCTGCCACTCTCCAGGTCTGCCACTGCCACTCTCCAGCTTTCTTTCCCTTTCCTCTGGCTTGATGGAGACATTCACCTTAAAGTCAGTGATAAAGATGGTGCAGCCAGAAGACATAAGGAGCCTGAGTCTCTAAATCACTGCTTGCAGGACCTGCTGACAAGGAATATCCAACTTTTGGAGATATTGCAGAGACTGTCCTTTCTTCACTGTGTCCTCTTGATGGCTTTGTCAAAAATTAGTTGATTATGTATATTTTGACTTATTTCTGGGCTCTCTATTCTGTTCCATTAGTCTACATGTCTGTTTTTATACCAGTCCCATATTGTTTTGATTACTGTAGCTTCGGAATATAATTTAAAATCAGGAAGTGTGATGCCTACAGCTTTGTTCTTTTTACTCAAGATTATTTTGGCCATTTGTGGTCTTTTTTGTTTCCCTACAAATTTTAGGATTTGCTTTTTCTATTTCTGCGAAGAATGCCCTTGGGATTTTCATAGGGATTGTGTTGAATCTGCATACTGCTTTGGGAAGTATGGATATTTTAACAATATTAATTCTTCAGATTCATGAGCACAGGAAGCTTTCCACTTATTTGTGCCCTTTTCAATTTATTTTCTCAAGTTAGGTTGGCATTTGTGAATAAAAATGCTACCAATTACTGTATATTGATTTTGTATCCTGCAACATTATTTAATTCATTTATTAGTTCTAACAGTGTTTTGTTGAATCTTTGGGTTTTTTACATATGGAATCATGTCATCCTCAAATAGAGATAATTTTACTTTCGTTCCTATTTGGATGCCTGTCCCTTTATTCATAAGTCAATGAATAATGAATAAATGAATAATGAATAAAGAACAATTTGTCCTGCCTTAGTCAGTTTGAGCTGATAGAACAAAGTACCATAGACCTGGTGGCTTACAAACAACAGAAATCTGCTTCTTACCGTTCTGGAGTTTGCAAGTCCAAGGTCAGGGTGCCAGTATGGTCAGGTTCTGGTGAGGTCCCAGTTCGAAATTGCAGACTGCCACTTTCTCATCATATTCTCAGATGGCAGAAGGAGAAAGGGAGATCACTCTGGCCTCTCCTTATAAGGGCACTAATCCTATCATGAGGGCTCTACACTCATGACCTAACTACTTGGCAAAGGCCCCACCTTCAAATACCATAATATCGGGGATTATATTTCAACATATGAATTTTGGGGGACACAAACATTCAGTTCATAACATGTCCCATATACCAGGCACTTAATTTTATACAGCCAATTAATTGATTCATTTCAGTAAATGGAGACAGTTACTGTGTTAGGCCCTTCTCACATTGCAATAAAGAAATACCTGAGACTGGGTAATTTATAAAGAAAAAAGGTTTAATAGCTCAGGTTCTACAGGCTGTACAGGAAGCATGGCAAACAAAGCATGAAACAAAGCTGGCATATGCTTGGCTTCTAGGGAGGCCTCATGAAACTTCCAATCATGGTGGAAAATGAAGGGGGAGCAGGTGTCTCACATGGCAGAGCAAGAGCAAGAGAGAGAGAATAGCAGGGAGGTACTACATACTTTTAAATGACCAGATCTCATGAGAACTCACTCACTACCGTGAAGACAGCACCAAGCCATGAGGAATCTGCCACCATAATACAAACACCTCCCACCAGGCCCTGTCTCCAGCACTGGGAATTATAATTCAAACATGAGATTTGGGTGGGGACAAACATCCAAACTATATTATTCTGCCCCTGGCCTCTCTCCAATCTTATGTCCTTTTCACATGGCAAAATACAATCATGCCTTCTCAATAGTTCCCCAAAGTCTTAACTCTTTCCAGCATTAATTCAAAAGTTCAAAGTCTCATCTGAGACAAGGCAAGTCTCTTTCTTTCTTTTTTTTTTTTTTTGAGACAGAGTCTCGCTGTCGCCCAGGCTGGAGTACAATGGCGCGATCTCGGCTCACTGCAGGCTCCGCTCCCCGGGGTTCACGCCATTCTCCTGCCTCAGCCTCCCGAGTAGCTGGGACTACAGGCACCTGCCACCTCGCCCGGCTAATTTTTTGTATTTTTAGTAGAGACGGGGTTTCACTGCGTTAGCCAGGATGGTCTCGATCTCCTGACCTCGTGATCAGCCCGCCTCGGCCTCCCGAAGTGCTGGGATTACAGGCGTGAGCCACCGCGCCTGGCCGTCTCTTTCATCTATGAGCCTGTAAAATCAAAAACAAGTTATTTACTTCCAAGATACTATGGGGATGCAGGCATTGGGTAAACATTACCATTACAGAAGACAGAAGTTGGTCAAAAAAGGGGACTAGAAGCCCCATATGAGTCTGAAACCCAGCAGGGCATTCATTACATTTTAAAGCTCCAAAAAGAGAGAAGAATCAAATAGTCACAATAAAAAATGATAAATGGGATATCACCACTGATCCCACAGAAATACAAACTACCATCAGAGAATACTATAAACACCTCTATGCAAATAAACTAGAAAATCTAGAAGAAATGGATAAATTCCTGGACACATACACCCTCCCAAGACTAAACCAGGAAGAAGTTGAATCCCTGAATAGACCAATAACAGGCTCTGAAATTGAGGCAATAATTAATAGCCTACCAACCAAAAAAAGTCCAGGACCAGACGGATTCACAGCCGAATTCTACCAGAGGTCAAAAGAGGAACTGGTACCATTCCTTCTGAAACTATTCCAATCAATAGAAAAAGAGGGAATCCTCCCTAACTCATTTTATGAGGCCAGCATCATCCTGATACCAAAGCCTGACAGAGACACAACAAAAAAAAGGGAATTTTAGACCAATATCCCTGATGAACACTGATGCAAAAATCCTCAATAAAATACTGGCAAACTGAATCCAGCAGCATGTCAAAAAGCTTATCCACCATGATCAAGTGGGCTTCATCCCTGGGATGCAAGGCTGGTTCAACATACACAAATCAATAAACGTAATCCAGCATATAAACAGAACCAAAGACAAAAACCACATGATTATCTCAATAGATGCAGAAAAGGCCTTTGACAAAATTCAACATCCCTTCATGCTAAAAACTCTCAATAAATTAGGTATTGATGGGAAGTATCTCAAAATAATAAGAGCTATTTATGACAAACCCACAGCCAATATCAGACTGAATGGGCAAAAACTGGAAGCATTCCCTTTGAAAACTGGCACAAGACAGGGATGCCCTTTCTCACCACTCCTATTCAACATAGTGTTGGAAGTTCTGGCCAGAGCAATCAGGCAGGAGAAAGAAATAAAGGGTATTCAATTAGCAAAAGAGGAAGTCAAATTGACCCTGTTTTCAGATGACATGATTGTATATCTAGAAAACCCCATTGTCTCAGCCCAAAATCTCCTTAAGCTCATAAGCAACTTCAGCAAAGTCTCAGGATACAAAACCAATGTGCAAAAATCACAAGCATTCTTATACACCAATCACAGACAAACAGTCAAATCATGAGTGAACTCCCATTCACAATTCCTTCAAAGAGAATAAAATACCTAGGAATCCAACTTACAAGGGATGTGAAGGACCTCTTCAAGGAGAACTACAAACCACTGCTCAACGAAATAAAAGAGGACACAAACAAATGGAAGAACATTCCATGCTCATGGATAGGAAGAATCAATATCGTGAAAATGGCCATACTGCCCAAGGTAATTTATAGATTCAATACCAACCCCATCAAGCTACCAATGACTTTCTTCATAGAATTGGAAAAAACTACTTTAAAGTTCATATGGAAACAAAAAAGGGCACACATTGCCAAGACAATCCCAAGCCAAAAGAACAAAGCTGGAGGCATCATGCTACCTGACTTCAAACTATACTACAAAGCTACAGTAACCAAAACAGCATGGTACTGGTACCAAAACAGAGATATAGACCAATGGAACAGAACAGAGCCCTCAGAAATAATGCCACATATCTACAACCATCTGATCTTTGACAAAGCTGACAAAAACAAGAAATGGGGAAAGGATTCCCTATTTAATAAATGGTGCTGGGAAAACTGGCTAGCCATATGGAGAAAGCTGAAACTGGATCCCTTCCTTACACCTTATACAAAAATTAATTCAAGATGGATTAAAGACTTAAATGTTAGACCTAAAACCATAAAAACCCTAGAAGAAAACCTAGGCAATACCATTCAGGACATAGGCATGGGCAAGGACTTCATGTCTAAAACACCAAAAGCAATGGCAACAAAAGCCACAATTGACAAATGGGATCTAATTAAACTAAAGAGCTTCTGCACAGCAAAAGAAACTACCATCAGAGTGAACAGGCAACCTACAAAATGGGAGAAAATTTTCGCAACCTACTCATCTGACAAAGGGCTAATATCCAGAATCTACAATGAACTCAAACAAATTCACAAGAAAAAAACAAACAACCCCATCAAAAAGTGGGCGAAGGACATGAACAGACACTTCTCAAAAGAAGACATTTATGCAGCCAAAAAACACATGAAGAAATGCTCATCATCACTGGCCATCAGAGAAATGCAAATCAAAACCACAATGAGATACCATCTCACACCAGTTAGAATGGCCATCATTAAAAAGTCAGGAAACAACAGGTGCTGGAGAGGATGTGGAGAAATAGGAACACTTTTACACTGTTGGTGGGACTGTAAACTAGTTCAACCATTGTGGAAGTCAGTGTGGTGATTCCTCAGGGATCTAGAACTAGAAATACCATTTGACCCAGCCATCCCATTACTGGGTATATACCCAAAGGACTATAAATCATGCTGCTACAAAACACATGCACACGTATGTTTATTGCAGCACTATTCACAACAGTAAAGACTTGGAACCAACCCAAATGTCCAACAACAATAGACTGGATTAAGAACATGTGGCACATATACACCATGGAATACTATGCAGCCATTAAAAAGGATGAGTTCATGTCCTTTGTAGGGACATGGATGAAGCTGGAAACCATCATTCTCAGCAAACTATTGCAAGGACAAAAAGCCAAACACCGCATGTTCTCATTCATAGGTGGGAATTGAACAATGAGAACACTTGGACACAGGAAGGAGAATATCACACACCGGGGCCTGTCAATGGGGTGGGGGAGGGGGGAGGGATACCATTAGGAGATATACCTAACATAAATGATGAGTCAATGGGTGCAGCACACCAATATGGCACATGTATGCATATGTAACAAACCTGCATGCTGTGCACATGTACCCTAGAACTTAAATTAAAAAAAAACAAACTCCAAAATAATCTCTTTCACTCCATGTCCCTCATCCAGGTCACACTGGTACAAGGGGTGGGCTCCCAAGACCTTGGGCAGCTCCACCCCTGTGGTTTTGCAGGGTGCAGCCCCCAAGACTGCTCTCACTGGCTTGAGTTGAATGCCTATGACTTTTCCAGGTGCAGGGTGCAAGCTGCTGGTGGATCTACCATCTACCACTGTCCTCAGGTCTTGAGGACAGTGGCCCTCTTCCCATAGCTCCACTAGGCAGTTCACCTGTGGGGACTCCGTGTGGGGCCTCCAACCCCACATTCCCTCCTCCCAGCTGCCCTAGTAGAGGTTCTCTGTGAGGGCTCTGCCCCTGCAGCAGGCTTCTGCCTGGACACCCAGGCTTTTCCATATATCCTCTGAAATCTAGGAGGAAGCTACCAAGAATCCATCACTCTTACACTCTGTGCACTTGGAGGCTTAATACCACGTGGAAATTGCCAAGGCTCATGACTTGCATTCCCCAAAGTGGCACCTGGAGCTGTACCTGTGCCCCTTTGAGCCATGGCTGGAGCTGGAGCAGCTGGGATGCCAGGAATAGTGTCCCAAGGCTGCACATGGCAGTGGGGACCTGGTTCTGGCCCATGAATCCATTCTTCCCTCCTCAGCCTCTGGGCCTGTAATGGGAGGGGCTGCTGGGAAGACCTCTGAAATGCATTCAAGGCCTTTTCTGCATCATCTTGGATATTAGCATTTGACCCCCATTTAGTTATGCAACTATATCTAGCAAGTGGTTGCTTCACAGCATGCTTGAATTCCTCTCCTGAAAAAGCTTTTTCTTTTTTGCTACATGGCTGGGGCTATAAATATTCCAAACGTTTATGCTCTGCTTCCCTGTTAAAAACATAATTCCAACTTCAAGTCATTCCTTTGTTCTCTCATCTGAGCATAGGTTGTTAGAAGCATTCAGGCCACATCTTGGACACTTTGCTGCTTATAAGTTTCTTCTGTCAGATATCCTAAAACATCACTCTTTAGCTCAAACTTCCACAGATTCCTAGGGCATGAACAGAATGCATGAACCAAACTCTTTGCTAAGGCATAACACGAGTGACCTCTGCTCCAGTTCCCAATCAGTTCCTCATTTCTATCTGAGACTTCAGCATCCTGGACTTCACTGTCCATAACATTTCCAGCTTTTTGGTCACAACCATTAAATTAGTCTCTAAGAAGTTCCAAACTTTCCCTTATCTTTCTATCTTCTGAGTCCTCCAAACTCTTCCAACCTCTGCCTGTTATCCAGTTCCGAAGCTGCTTCCACATTTTCAGGTATCTTTATAGAAATGCCCCACTCCTCAATACTGATTTTCTCTGTTAGGCCATTCTTACATTGCTATAAAGAAATACTTGAGACTGGGAAATTTATAAAGAAAAGAGATTTAATTGGCTCATGGTTCTTCAGACTGCAGAAAACATGGCACTGATATCTGCTTGTCTTGTGGGGAGACCTCATGAAGCTTCCAATCATGGTGGAAGGTGAAGGAAGAGCAGGCGTCTCACATGGCAGAGCAGGAGCAAGAGAGAGAGAGAGAAAGAGAGAGAGAGTGCGTTTGTGTGTGTGTGATGGTGGGGGGTGGGTACCACACACTTTTAAATGACCAGATCTTATGAGAACTCACTCATTTTTGCAAAGACAGCACCAAGCCATGAGGGATTTGTTCCCATGATCCAAACACCTCCCACCAGGCCCCACCTCCAGCCTTGGGAATTATAATTCAACATGAGATTTGAGTGGGGGAAAATATCCAAACTATATCAGTTACTTTTTGCTGATCTTATTTAAGTAAATTTATTCTTTCACAGCATGGCTCTGTGGAATTTCTTTTTCACATTATTAGGAATTTACTCCTTGTCCTGTTCTTTCAGGAAATGCAGTTGGGATCCTAAAGGCTGGGGGCTGCAGCCTTGCCAGGGATTAGAGTTGAGTATTCATCAGGAAGTTGGAAAAGCCCTCCACAGAGGGAAGAAGCCTTCCACTTCTGTAACCTTTTAAAACCATCCTTTCAGTTAAGGAGGACCTAAAAAGACAAACAATGACATTTAGATAATGATTTTTGGGGAATTTTGTTTAAACCTTTGCTACAATTAAAAATCAATAATTTCTCTTTCCATGATTGCTTAATGATTTAAGAATCTGGCTCATTCATCAACTGGGAACAAGGACAAGTGTAAAGCTGAGTGAAATGACCAGGCTTTGAGCGTGGAGGCAAATTCCTGCCAGCTCGAGTGAGGAGGTGAGATCGGGGCTCCTTCCTTTGAAAGGCTCTCCATGAGTGAGGCCTAAGGGGGCTCAGTTTGCCCCATAGAGATCTTGGGCACTATGAAACTCTTCAGTAACCTCAAGGAGTCATAAGAGGAGGACAGAATCCTTTCTCCCCCAAACAAATGAGCTCTGAAACACATATGGCCCATTCCTGGGAGTGGAATGGCTGCTGTGTACCCCCTTATCATGCTGTTCTTGCTCAGTCCCTCTTACTAACAGTCTAGGCTTTGGAGGACACTGTACAAAGATGCCTCTGCTTTTCTGTTTGAGATTTTATTTATGGCTGTCTGAGTCCATTTTGTGTTGCTGTAACAGAATATCTGAGATTGGGTAATTTAAAAAGAAAAGGAGTTTATTTAGCTCACAATGCTGGTGGCTGGGAAGTTCAAGAGCATGGTCCTAGCATCTGGTCAGCTTCTGATGAGGGCTATGTGCTCTGTCAAGACATGGCAGAGAAGTGGAAAAGCAAGCAAGTGTGTGTGAAGAAGCACTAAACAGGAGGAGGAACCTCACTTTATAACAACCCATTCTCACAGGAACAAATCCCTTCCCTCCAGAGTGAGCACTCACTCACTCCCTTGAGATGGCCTTATTCTATTCATAACAGATCCACTCTGATGTCCCAAACACCTCCCATTAGGCCCCACCTCCCAATAGTGCCGCAGTGGCAATTAGCTTTAATGTGAGTTTTGTTGGGGACCAAGCACATCCAAACCATAGCAATGCCCTAATCACAATGTGAAAGGTACTGGGTTAAACTTAAAGGCCCATTCTATATGAATCTACCAAAGCCATTAGGATCAGACTAGATCTTAATGTTAGTAGATCTAATACTAGTTGAGAGCTGAAAGAGGGGAGGGAGGCTAATTATATCAGAAAGCTACTCTAGGTAAGTGTATTAGTCCATTTTCACACAGTTCCACATGCCTGGGGAGGCCTCAGAATCACAGCAGGAGGCCAAAGGCACACGGCAGTGGCAAGAGAAAAATGAGAGAAGATACAAAAGCTGGAACCCCTGATAAAACCATCGGATCTTGTGAGACTTATTCCCTGCCAGGAGAACAGTATGGGGGATCCACCCCCACGATTCAAATTACCTCCCACTGGGCCCCTCCCACAATACATGGGAATTATAGGAGTACAATTCAAGATGAGATTTGGATGGGGTCACAGAGCAAAACCATATCAGTGAGCTTCAAGCATAGTTCTGAGCCTCTTGGCTGTCAAGACAAGAAGAGATATTCTATTTAAAAAAAAAAAAAAAGGAAGCTACCAACCCATTAAAAGGTGCTCAGTTCCATAGCCCTAAACTCCAAAAAGTTTGTAGGGAATTTGAATCAGGACCTATGACAACATAATAGTGTCTTGAATAGATGCTTTTAGACCATAGAGAGATAATCTTTAGATGATCATTATTACATTCATATTTTACAAAACCCTTTGGCATAAAATATTGTAAATCTCTGTTACATCATTTCTATTTGAGTAAGAAAATCTTAGTATATAACTTTTTAATTTAATTTTATTTTTTGAGACAGTGTCTCACTCTGTGGCCCAGGCTGGAGTGCAGTGGCACGATCTCGGCTCACTGCAGTCTCTGCCTCCCAGGTTCAAGCGATTCTCCTGCCTCAGCCTCCCTCGTAGCTGGGACTACTGGCGCCCGCCGCCATGCCCGGATGATTTTTGTATTTACAGTAGAGGCGGGGTTTCACCACGTTGGCCAGGGTGGTCTGTAACTTCTGACCTTAGGTGATCCACCCACCTTGGCCTCCCATAGTGCTGGGATTACAGGCGTGAGCCACTGCGCCCGGCCTTCGTATATAACGCTAGATGCAGCTGGACCGTGCGTGTTCGCGCGCGCGTGTGTGCGTTTCCCACTCTGTGCCTCCCGCATGCCCTTGAAGCAGAGGGCTCCTTCACTTCACTTCCTCTGCTTCACCACGTTGAAGCAGAGGCCCCTCTCTACTTCGCTTCCTCAGGGGTTGTGTGCAGCACAATGGAAAGCAGCTGCGTCTGCAACTCCTTCTGGCTGTTATGCTCGAGAACCTAAGCCTTGGATTAATATGGCAGAGAAAAATGCCCACTGCTCAAGGACTATCCCATGTTCTCCAAACTTCCCCATTTCCTGGTAATTAGGTGGGGGTCATGTGACTTGTTTTGACTAATGGGCTGTGGGTAGAAGTATGAATGCATCAATATAATTGCGTGTATGTGTTGATGTAAAATGCAATGTCCTACACATACACTCTGCAACTTTAAGGAAATACTTAATCTTGGAGACATTTCTATATTATTATACATAAGTTTATCTTTTTATTTTAAACTGTTATCATATCACAACAAGAATATAGCATAATTTCAACGACTCCCTTCTTGTTGGACATTTAGATGTTTTCCATTATTTTGCAATGATAAAAACACTTCTGTGTGTTTTCTAGGAAGCCTAGAAATGAAATTGTTTGGCAGAAAGGTATCTATTTTTACAAATTAAAAAAATCATTCTTTTAAACATATTTCATTGAATTCAATTTGTTGGAATTTTTACCTAGGATTTTTACAATTATATTAATCAGTGAGAATGTTCTAAGTTTTTTTGTTCGTTTGTTTTTTTGAGGCAGAGGTCGCTCTATTGCCCAGGATGGAGTACAGTGGCATGATCTTGGCTCACTGCAACCTCTGTCTCTCGGGTTCAAGTGATTCTCCTGCCTCAGCCTCCCAAATAGCTGGGATTACAGGTGCCTGCACAAAGCCCCAGTAATTTTTTGTATTTTTAGTACAGACAGGGTTTCACCATGTTGGTCAGGCTGGTTTCGAACTCCTGACCTCATGATCCACCTACCTCAGCCTCCCAAAGTGCTAGGATTACAGGCATGAGCCACCGTGCCCGGCCCTAATTCTTTTAATGTTAAACTCTTTCTCGCGTTCCTCTCTCTTCTTCACTCCTCAAGAAGGGAGAACACTGATATAATTGGATGAGATTCCAGGATGTTGATGGTGCCAAGTTTATGAGCTACAAACCCTTGTGTGGCTCTGCCTTTGGTACTTTGCTCTTTCTCCAGGGAGAAAGGAGGACAAACAAACTGGAGCTGATCACTTATTATGGACAGAATCTCTCATCTCTCTTCCTCCCTCATAAGCAGTGTTGCTCATTCATCCTCCCAGTCTTGGCAAGGAGCGGGTGGAAAGATCTGAGTTTAGAAGAGAGAAAGGCTCCAGCCTAGTGCCCAAGTCCTGTGCCCACATAGCCAGGTCACCCCGTACTAGAGTTAGAGGCACTTAAAGTAAGGAAATTCCTTATCTCCTTCTGCCATTGTCTATCGTGCTGCTCATCTTCAGGAACTGCAGAAAGATGATGACCACGCCAAGGCAAGACTGAGTCCATTCCTGAATATCATTCCCGTGAGATCAAAATCTCATTCTAAGAGTGTTGTCTTTGCTAGGTTTTAGTATCAGTAACTATTTTGAAGAGTGATTTGAAATTTCCAAATATTTGAGAGTTTTTGTTTATATAAAATATTGTTGTTCAGTTCTTCTTAATTTGCTGTTGGGATATGTTAGTACCCTACAAGGCATCCGGCTCATTTTAAAATAATGCCACATTACAAAGGAATTGGTTAACAAGAAGTGTGGGGGGAAGGGTAATTTTTTTTTTTTTTTTTTTTTTTTTGAGACGGAGTGTCACTCTGTTGGCCAGGCTGGAGTGCAATGGCACAATCTCGGCTCACTGCAACCTCTGCCTCCCAGGTTCAAGTGATTCTCCCGCCTCAGCCCTCCAGGTGGCTGGGATTACAGGCACCCGCCATCATGCCCAGCTAATTTTTGTATTTTTGTAGAGACAGGATTTCACCATGATGGCCAGGCTGTTCTTGAACTCCTGACCTCAGGTGATCTGCCCACGTTGGCCTCCCAAAGTGTTGGGATTACAGGCGTGAGCCACTGTGCCTGGCTGGGGAGGATAATTTAAAAATAGACCTGCTTTATGCCATTTAAACTGGAAATATGTCTCGTTAAAAACCCATTTAAATCCAGGGAGGTTTCACTGTGCCATTAGTATCAAGCACCAAATGAACACTGTATGACTGAGATGACAGAAATTTCCTTTTGGAGAAAATTGAAGCCAACAGTTGATCAACACAGCATATAATTAACAGGGCAGGGTGCGGAGTCAGGCTACCTGGGTTCAAATTCTGGAACCACCACTGAGTGGCCTTGGAGAAACAGCTTAATATTCTGTCTCAGTTTATTTATCTAGAAAATGGAGATAATTATGATGTCTCCCTCAAAGAGCTTTTCTAAGTATTAAATGATGTAACATATTTAAAGTGTTTAGAACATGGTCTGACATTCAATACATTCTAGCTATGATTAAGTGTTAATTCAGTCTGGTAAAAGTGAACATAGTCTTTGCCAAGGCTAGAAAAAAAGCTCTGATCCTCATCAAAGATGTTAGATTGAGAGCCATGAGTCTACATTCATTGTCCCAAATAATGAATGCTGAACTCAAGAGCATCACAGCATAGAAAAACCTCTGTTTGATCTCTGCCTCCCCTTGATGGCTCCTGTCCCCACCCACCTCTCCCAAGTCTGCCCCGATGGCCAAAACTCCCTTCACCACAAGAGCTAACAAAGGTACAGCAGGAACTGCCTCACTCTCTCAGTTTCTCCTTCCTCTTCAGAGGGAGTGCCTCTGTTTTAATTCCAGCTCAGGTTCTTTCTCACACATATATACAAGGAGTTAACATTCTCTGTTTCCTCTGGTTCCAGTTTTTGCGGTGGGCTTAGGAAAATTGCTTTTCCTCCCTTCATTTCCTTTATCACCCTCCCTCCCCCACCAAACATTCTGATCATGGCCATAAGCCCAAGCAGTGGCAGTGATAGACTTGTATAAAGAAAAGGAAAACCCATTCAACCTGAAAAGTAAACAGCACAAAGGTCAAATAACAACTAAAGGCTTGGTTGCCAAGAGTGTGGTACTGGCAAGTGATGCTTTGAGACTGTACAGGTAGAAGTTATTAGGGCCGCAGCATCCATGGGAAGGCTTTGGGGAGAGAGAGAGAAGAGCTAGAGGTGATCCTGAAGGGACGGTGATTCCCAAACTGTGGCAATTTGGGTGGCCTGAGTAAAGTCATCTGTGCTCAGAGGCAGAGACCAGGTGGGTCTCTCCGGGATGGGGGTTTGTGTTGGAGGAAAATGAGCAAAAAATCTGAAAGTATAATCTGAGCCCTTAATGGTAAAGTCCAGAAGTTTGACATCAAGGATGGCAGTGATTTGATCAATGTCGATTACTGAGGTTTAAGGAAAGACATAAATTATCTGTAAAAATGTAAATTCAAAACAAATTTGTCAAAAGTTCAGTATAATAATGTATCACCACTGTGCTAAAGCTTTTGTTATTTCAAATAACTCAACAAAAATGAGGCAAACCATTCTGTAACTAGCTAAACTGAAGTCCATGTCAACTATTTAATGCTTCAAAATGACCTTAAACTTCTACTCACTTATCATTCTACAATTTAAGTAATGTTTCACATTTTCAACAGAATGTATGCTTATAGGCACATAAACATGAAAGACAGGGACAGATCATCTTGGTGACTTGCACGTATGTGGCAAGTGTCCTAGGGAAAGGAGCAGGCATGGGGTGAAGGTGGGAACAGGAGTGCCTGGCGTGACCATGTGAGGCAGGGCATTTGGCTCTGTGTTGCTGTGTGCTCTGTCTCACCCCCGTGACCCAAGAATATTAGTGTGGCAGGGTGGGGACAGCAAGGATTAATGGGTCATTGGCAAACATGGGCAAGGCTGGTGTTTTACTCCCTTCTGAACAGTCTTCAGTACTATTAAGCTCTTGCTTGTTTTTTGGTGGTGTGGATGGCAGGTTTCATTTGCAGGGCCAAACATATATAAACTAATAACTGCCAGGAATGATTTGTGATATGGAATGAAATCTTTCAGTACCCTTTAAATGATAGAGGCATTAAAAGAATGCAGGATAAATAAATCTCTGTGGATGAAGCAGACTTTTTTTGGGGGGACAGAATTACTCAGTTCTAACATTAACTATGTTTTATTAGTTCTTTGAAAAACCTGCAAATGATCTGGTCAGTTCTTCAATTTTAAAATCTAAAATCGTTTACTATCCCAATAACCTAAAAACAATACTTACTGTGGGGTCTTTTATTAAGATTTTAAAGATACTTTTCATAAGCACAATTTTATTTCCTAGTGACTGGAAAAATAGGAATATATTTACAGCCTTTTGCTTAATTCATAAGGTAACACTGAAACAAAGGTTAAAAACAAAGCTGAATGGAGAAAATAATGCCTATAGGAATATTCATGTCAAACAGGTAAGAAAATTCTTGGCAACTGCAGCCCCTGCCTCCACAATTGCAAAATTGCAGCTCCCTGTCCCTTCTGTCGGTCTCAGCTCCGCCCACGTCCAGTGGCTGAGCTACAACGAACTGCACCACCTCTTTTAAAGCTTCTTTCTCTGAGCTGTGCAAGGAAGAGGGCATCGCCTGACAGTGCTGAGGTGAAAATTAAAACTACACAGGGGTCAATGCTCTACTGAAAAGTATGAAAAGAAGTTCGTTTGTAGCGTTTCCCGCAGTCTCCTCGCCTCCTAGGCCTCTGGCGCCTTCCTCCCCCATCTGCTCGCACCCTATATTTCTAGCCCAGCTCATCAGTGTATTTGTTTGTTCATTCATTCATTCATTCATTCATTCATTCATATTCTCCGCTGTTGTTAATTTTCCCACTGACAGTAGGCGCAAGGGGCAACGCCATTCGCCCTGTCCCTCTAGCGTGGCCTCTGCTTGGGGGTCTGGGGTGGAGGTCGTCCTTGCCCGGGTGGTTCCGGACCCCGGCTTTCCGCACCTGGCTCGGTGACGGCCTCGGCGCCCCGCCCCCTTGGCCACGGTCCGCAGCCATCGCCCCAGCGAGGGCGCGCTCTGTGGGCGGGGCTGGCTCCGGGAGCCGCGCTGTGATTGGCCGTGTCCAGGCAACCGCGGAGACGGCGTCGTCAACAGACCGCACTCAGAACCGGAGGCTCCGGTCACAGAGACCTAGAACAGCTGGAATCCTTCGCCCCCGGCGCGCAGCCTTCGCCCGCCGGAATCACTGCCTTATCGACCAGCGGGATGCTTACCTCGCCCGCCCTCTCGGGTCAGGCGGGCCCGGGAGGATGGGAGGGTGGCTGCTGAGCGGGAACCGCCACGTCTTCCACCCGACATATTGCCTAGTAAGTGTGGGAGCGATCCCTGCCGCGCCAGAGCCCCCGAGGTGCCGAGCCTTCCAACAAGCGGCCTAGGGAGGTCTTGGAAAAATGCCATTTCCGAACTGGACTACACGTCCACTTTACAGATGCGGAAACAGTACCAGGAAAGCTCGGTGACTTGCCCTGGCCCACTTAATCGTCCGCTACCCGGGGCAAGCCGAGGGTCAAGGTACCGACCCCTCCTACTCTAGAGCTCTTTCCATCACACCTCACCCGAGCCCACGCCCTGCCGCTCTGGTGGAAAAGCGGCTTTCCTAGTTTCTGTCTATGCCATAGACCAGCAGTTCAAGGTGATGAAGGCCACCTGGGTTTTGGAGGGAACACAGGAACCAGAAGAAACACATTTCCTGTACATAATGATAAATATGTATAGTCTAAAAGCCAAAGCAACACTTACATGGTTTCACAATCATATCACTTTCTTTCACCCTCCTTATATGGGAATAAGACTTAATAAGTAGATTGAGTTTCCATTTGGTGGAACTTTTCCTTTCATTTTCTTGGAAGCTCTCTGTTTCTCTCAGCAATGACCTTCCTCCTAAAGCACTCCAATTATTCTCAGATTTTGTCTTCTTGACTATTTTCTCAACCGTGGGACAGTCCGTTTCAATATCCTTGTCTCTGTCTACATTGTTTGAACCAACGATCACAGCCAAGCCTTGTCCCTTAAGGGCAGAAAAAATGGGAGGAGGTTTAAGGGTTTCTGGGGAAGAGTTACATCAGGATCCATCATGAAGCTTCGTCCCAGTTTCCTTTCTTCCTGAAACAATCATCGTTCACAAATTCACCTAAATCACAAGATATATATCCACCTAGCCCAGACTTCTTTTTCAGAAACTAACAGGGGTATAGGAAGTTTGGAGTGTTGATAATAAAGTAGCTAGAAGCTTACTGAATGTCTAAACTGGATTAATGGACTCTCAACCCTGCACTGTCCCTGAACCTCTGAGCACGTAGGACCTTTTCTCTGAGGGCATGCCAACTTCACAAGACTGTCGCCCAGGGCAGCCCAGGAGCATCCGCTTCAGGTAGCTGGGGCCCTTGTACTGTTGCCAGCTTAACCTTTCTATTTTCCCCAAAGCTTTGCCTGCCCACATCTTCAGCTTAGACTTTCACTTCCTTGTTTTTCCTTTTACACTTCCTCCTTCTTCTAAGGAAATACTTTCCTATTCAAACTCTATGTATGGTTCTTGGGATGGCCTCTGAAACATAGGGCAGTGCTCAACTCCGGTATGTTGTTGTTTCTGACTTCTGGGTTCCTTGGTTCCCCAATTTATAATAACCTCAGCTGAGGAAATGCTGAATAATAGTAAATAAATAAATAGCATAGTTTTATCAGAAAATAATATATCCCTCTTTATTTTTTTTTTGAGACAGGGTCTAACCCTGTCTCCCAGGCTGGAGTGCGGTGGTGCAATCTCGGCTTACTGCAACCTCTCCGCCCTCTGGGTTCAAGCAATTCTCCTGCCTCAGCCTCCCTAGTAGCTGGGATTACACGCGTGTGTTACCATGCCCGGCTAATTTTTGTATTTTTAGTAGAGACGAGGTTTCACCATGTTGGCCAGGCTGGTCTCAAACTCCTGACCTCAGGTGATCCACCCGCCTTGGCCTCCCAAAGTGCCAAGGGGGCACTTTGGCACTTTAAGGGGGGCATTACAGGAGTAAGCCACTGTGCCCGGCCAATATATCCCTTTTTAAAAAGAGCTGTTTCCTGATATTAGCCTTATTAACACTGTGGATATTTGCCTTCTTTGAACAAAATCAGGATTCTCTTAGTAGCTCTGAGTGATCGGTTTTATTCATCTCAACTCTCACACAAAGTGCCTGCTGCGTATGAGGCCCTGTGCTGAGAATCTTCCTGTAGTTTGTCATCTCCGTAGTCATTGAACTGTCTTTAAGTCTAGTGAGGACAAGCCTGAAGTGCCCAAGACCTTAGTGATGAAGCATCATAGCAAAAGTTAGGGTTTTCCCAGGGAAGGGCTGCAGAAGGTTGTGAAGGGGTTTCGGGGAGGCTTAATGGCAGAGGCGGCATTTGAAATGAGCCTTGCAGGCTAAGAGTCCAAATAGGAGAGCCATCTGAGACCAACCTGGAGGTAGGAAAGCAGGCGGGTTAGTGGGGGTAGGGTGGGGAGAAGGGGGCTCCTTTGTTAGCAGCAGGCTTCCTTGCTCTGACAGAACAGTTCCTATCCCACTTGAGTGGAACAGTTCCTTCTGTTGGGAGATGGCTTTTCTCCCTTTCCCCCTTTCCTTCGTTTTTTTTTTTTTTTTTTTTTTTTTCCCAGACAATACAAATATTCCATTTGTATTTCAGACAATACAAATATTCTCAGGCTACAAAACCCTGGAGGTAAGATCTGAATCAGACTGAACTGTACAGGTTCTCAGATCCAGTAGAGCCAATTACACTTTTTTTAAAAATTAATTTTTTAAAAAGTCATATGAGTGTGAAAGGGACTGGGGCGTGAGTGTACCTTAGCTATGCTGGAGAAGTTTTGATTGCCTTTTTTTGGGATCAAAAACATGTCCCTTTAGCTTAAAAACAACACCTGTGACTATTCTGAACCCCTCTTTAAGGTTCCCAAATCCACTTTACAAAATCTTACTAGGGCAGTTTATGTAAAAGTGCTCCCTTTTAAACCTAGTACTCCCTTCAGCAAGAATATTGTAGGAGGTGGGTATGTTTCAGGGAAGAGAAAAATTAACTGGAAACGATGAAATAGTAAAGAAAAAAATTTCTTCTGAGCTTCTCTTTCTTGTTTCTTGGAACAATTGACCAAATTTAAAAGACTTTCAGCTCCAGTCTTTGTGGACAGATCCTCAAAAACAAGTTGAGGCATATTAGTCTGCCCTTGTTTTCATGTTCTGTGATTCTAAACTTTCTAGCTCAATATGATTGGAGACTTGGGGATAAAAAGTGCTTGGGATGAAAGTGGGTCTCGTGAAACAAAATACAATGACTAAAGAACCATGACTTTTAGATCATTTATTTGCACATAGCTGTTTCCAATATATAAAGTGCTTATCCATGCATAACTTATACATCAGCACAGTTGTTCCTGGAATAGCCCTGAGAGTTAGGGTGTGCAGGTGGTATTACTACCCTAGAGAGGTGGAATCACCTTAAAGTGGCAGAATGGGCTTACACTGAGTTTTGATTCTAAACTTTTCCACTCCTACATGATGCTCTCCAAATAATATTGTAACATTCTCATCAAATTGAGCCTTTGTAGAAAGAAGGCCAGATCTTCACCAATAATAATTTGTATACCTTTGCAACTCAACATATGTGGACAATACAAATTCACATAAACCTTGAAATGGAAATTGTTATTTTGTTTTTTTGAAATGGAAAGTTTTTGAAAAGGCAAGTTCTCGCTCTGTTGCCCAGGCTGGAGTGCAGTGGTGCAATTAGAGCTCATTGCAACCTCGAACTCCTGGGCTCAAGCAATCCTCCTGCTGCAGCCTCTTGAGTAGCTGGGACTACAGGCATGCACTACCATGCCTGGCTAATTAAAAACAAAATTTAGCAGAGATGAGCCCTCCACTATGTTGCTCAGGGTAGTCTCAAACTCCTGGGCTCAAGCAATCTTCTCAACGTGCTGTGATTACAGGCATGAGCCACTGCCTCCAGCCTCATTATCTTTAAAAGTTTGAGAGTGATAAGCCAAGAAGCTTATTGAGTCTGAGCTCTGAGAATAAAGATTAGCGTTCCGGAGGAGGAACTAGGGCCCTACTAGAATGCAGTCCTACTGGAATGCAGATTGCCTTGTCCCATAAGACCTGGCAGGAGGAGGTTAATTTTAAAGATAGCAGAGTGGTTAAGACATGGCTTTGACTCCTGCTTTTCTCACTTACTGGCTGTGGCAGAACCTGTGAGCAAGTTCTTTAAATCCTCGAAGCTTCCGATTCCTCAAATGTAAGTGGTGTGTTAATAATGAGTAACGGATATGGTTATGAAGAAGCTGTGAGCTAGTGCATATAAAAGGACCAACAAATGGAAGTTGTTGCATTGCTTCTATTACATTAAAGATCACAGAACACAGATCCTGGAGCTGAATGGCCTGGTTTAGAATCTTAACTCCACCCCTTACCAGTTGTAAGATTGTGGACAAATTAATTAACCCCTCTCTGTCTTGGTTTCCTCATCTGTAAAATGAAAATAAGAGTAGTATCTACCTCATGAGGTTATTATAAGGATTGAATGTAAATTGCACATAACATGATGTTAAATAAGTGCTTGCTAATGATAATACTTCTAACTCCTTTTTATAAAACCTCCCTGACTTGGTCCAACTGATTTTTGTGTTTGACTGAATTTCCATGTCATGACAGTGAAACTTTTAGGAAATACAGTTAAAGTTTTAGAAATAGGGAAAGAGGCTGACTCTCTTTTCAGACTCAGCCCACCTGCACCCAGGTGAAATAAACAGCCATGTGGCTCACACAAAGCCTGTTTGGTGGTCTCTTCACACAGACGCGCATGAAATTTGGTGCCGTGACTCGGATCGGGAGACCTCCCTTGGGAGATCAATCCCCTGTCCTCCTGCTCTTTGCTCCGTGAGAAAGATCCACCTAAGACCTCAGGTCCTCAGACCAACCAGCCCAAGAAACATCTCACCAATTTCAAATCTGGTAAGCGGCCTCTTTTTACTCTCTTCTCCAACCTCTCTCACTGTCCCTCAACCACTTTCTCCTTTCCACTCTTCAATCTCTCCCTTCTTTTAATTTCAATTCCTTTCATTTTCTGGTAGAGACAAAGGAGACACGTTTTATCCATGGACCCAAAACTCCGGCGCTGGTCATGGACTAGGGAAGGCAGCCTTCCCTTGGTGTTTAATCATTGCAGGGACACCTCTCTGATTACTCACCCACGTTTCAGAGGTGTCAGACCACGCAGGGACGCCTGCCTTGGTCCTTCACCCTTAGCGGCAAGTCCTGCTTTTCTGGGGTAGGGGCAAGTACCCCAACCCCTTCTCTCCATGTCTCTACCCTTTCTCCACCTTTCTGGGGTGCAAGAAACCCCCAACCGCTTCTCCTTCACTCTTAGCGGCAAGTCCCGCTTTTCTAGAGGAGGGGCAAGTAACCCAACCTCTTATCTCTGCGCCCCAATCCCTTATTTCCATGCCCCAACCCCTTTCCCACTTTTCTGGAGGGTAAGAACCCCCAAACCCCTTCCCTCCGTGTCTCTACTCTTTTCTCTGGGCTTGCTTCCTTCACTATGGGCAACCTTCTACCTTCCATTCCTCCTCCTTCTCCCTTAGCCTGTGTTCTTAAGAACTTAAAACCTCTTCAACTCTCACCTGACCTAAAATCTAAGCGTCTTATTTTCTTCTGCAATGCCACTTGACCCCAATACAAACTCGACAGTAGTTCCAAATAGCAGGAAAACGGCACTTTCAATTTTTCCATCCTTCAAGATCTAAATAATTCTCATCGTAAAATGGGCAAATGGTCTGAGGTGCCTGACATCCAGGCATTCTTTCACACAGGAGTCCCTTCCTAGTCTCTGTGCCCAATGCAACTCGTCCCAAATCTTCCTCCTTTCCCTCCCGCCTGTCCCCTCAATCCCAACCCC
This sequence comes from Nomascus leucogenys, assembly GCF_006542625.1. NCBI lineage: Eukaryota > Metazoa > Chordata > Mammalia > Primates > Hylobatidae > Nomascus > Nomascus leucogenys. The sequence continues at coordinate 48,126,997 of NC_044394.1, forward strand.
AAGCGTCGCTGAGTCTTTCTAATCTTCCTTTTCTACAGACCCATCTGACCTCTCCCCTCCTCGCCAGGCCGAGCTAGGTCCCAATTCTTCCTCAGCCTCCACTCCTCCACCCTATAATCCTTTTATCACCTTCCCTCCTCACACCGGGTCCGGCTTACAGTTTCGTTCTGTGACTAGCCCTCCCCCACCTGCCCAGCAATTTACTCTTAAAAAGGTGGCTGGAGCTAAAGGCATAGTCAAGGCTAATGCTCCTTTTTCTTTATCCCAAATCAGATAGCATTTAGGCTCTTTTTCATCAAATATAAAAATCCAGCCCAGTTCATGGCTTGTTTGGCAGCAACCCTGAGATGCTTTACAGCCGTAAACCCTAAAAAGTCAAAAGGCCGTCTTATTCTCAATATACATTTTATTACCCAATCTGCTCCCGACATTAAATAAAACTCCAAAAATTAGAATCTGGCCCTCAAACCCCACAACAGGAATTAATCAACCTCGCCTTCAAGGTGTACAATATTAGAGAGGAAACAGCCAGACAGCAACGCATTTCTGAGTTACAATTACTTGCCTCTGCTGTGAGACAAAACCCAGCCACACCTCCAGCATACGAGAACTTCAAAATGCCTAAGCCGCAGCAGTCAAGCATTCCTACAAGACTTCCATCAGGATCTTGCTTCAAGTGCCAGAAATCTGGCCGCTGGGCCAAGGAATGCCCACAGCCCGGGATTCCTCCCAAGACATGTCCCATCTGTGCAGGGACCCACTGGAAATCAGACTGCCCAGCTCGCCTGGCAGCCACTCCCAGAGCCCCTGGAACTCTGGCCCAAGGCTCTCTGACTGACTCCTTCTTGGCTTAGCGGCTGAAGACTGACGCTGCCCGATTGCCTCGGAAGCCCGATAGACCATCATGGACGCCGAGCTTCGGGTAACTCTCACAGTGGAAGGTAAGTCCATCCCCTTAGTCAATATGGAGGCTAGCCACTCCACATTAGCTTCTTTTCAAGGGCCTGTTTCCCTTGCCTCCATAACTGTTGTGGGTATTGACGGCCAGGCTTCTAAACCCCTGAAGACTCCCCCAGTCTGGTGCCAACTTGGACAACACTCTTTTAAGCACTCTTTTTTAGTTATCCCCACCTGCCCAGTTCGCTTATTAGGCTGAGATATTTTAACCAAATTATCTGCTTCCCTGACTATTCCTGGACTACAGCCGCATCTCATTGCTGCCCTTCTCCCCCACCCAAAGCCTCCTTCGCGTCTTCCTCTCGTATCCCCCCACCTTAACCCACAAGTATGGGACATCTCTACTACTTCCCTGGCAACCGATCACATGCCCGTTACCATCCATTAAAACCTTACCCCGTTCAACGCCAATATCCCATCCCACAGCACGCTTTAAAAGGATTAAAGCCTGTTATCACTCACCTGCTACAGCATGGGCTTCTAAAACCTATAACTCTCCTTACAATTCCCCCATTTTACCTGTCCAAAAACCGGACAAGTCTTACAGATTAGTTCAGGATCTGCACCTTATCAACCAAATTGTTTTGCCTATCCATCCTGTGGTGCCCAACCCATACACTCTTTTGTCCTCAATACCTTCCTCCACAACTCACTATTCAGTTCTCAATCTTAAAGATGCTTTTTTCACTATTCCCCTGCACCCCTCGTCCCAGCCTCTCTTTGCTTTCACTTAGACTGACCCTGACACCCATTAGGCTCAGCAAATTACCTGGGCTGTACTGCTGCAAGGCTTCACAGACAGCCCCCATTACTTCAGTCAAGCCCAAATTTTATCCTCATCTGTTACCTATCTCAGCATAATTCTCATAAAAACACATGTGCTCTCCCTGCTGGTTGTGTCCAATTAATCTCCCAAACCTCAATCCCTTACAAAACAACAACTCTTTTCCTTCCTAGGCATGGTTAGTGAGGTCAGAATTCCTACACAAGAGCCAGGACTGCACCCTGTGGGCTTTCTGTCCAAACAACTTGACCTTACTGTTTTGGCCTAGCCCTCATTCTGCGTGCAGTGGCTGCCGCTGCTTTAATACTTTTAGAGGCCCTAAAAATCACAAACTATGCTCAACTCACTCTCTACAGCTCTCATAATTTCCAAAATCTGTTTTCTTACTCACACCTGACACATATACTTTCTGCTTCCCGGCTCCTTCAGCTGTACTCACTCTTTGTTAAGTCTCCACAATTACCATTGTTCCTGCCCCGGACTTCAATCCCCCCTCCCACATTATTCCAGATACCACACCTGACCCTCATGACTGCATCTCTCTGATCCACCTGACGTTCACCCCATTTCCCCACATTTCCTTCTTCCCTGTTTCTCACCGTGATCACACTTAGTTTATTGATGGCAGTTCCACCAGGCCTAATCGCCACACACCAGCAAAGGAAGGCTATGCTATGGTACAAGCCACTAGCCCGCCTCTTAGAACCTCTCATTTCCTTTCCATCGTGGAAATCTATCCTCAAGGAAATAATTTCTTTGTGTTCCATCTGCTATTCTATTACTCTTCAGGGATTATTCGGGCCCCCTCCCTTCCCTACACGTCAAGCTTGAGGATTTGCCCCCACCCAGGACTGGCAAATTAGCTTTACTCAACATGCCCGAGTCAGAAAACTAAAATACCTCTTAGTCTAGGTAGACACTTTCACTGAATAGGTAGAGTCCCTTCCTACAGGGTCTGAGAAGGCCACCGCAGTCATTTCTTCCCTTCTGTCAGACATAATTCCTCAGTTTAGCCTTCCCACCTCTATACAGTCTGATAACAGACCAGCCTTTATTAGTCAAATCAGCCAAGCAGTTTTTCAGGCTCTTAGTATTTAGTGAAACCTTTATATCCCTTACGATACTCCATCTTCAGGAAAAGTAGAACGGACTAAAGGTCTTTTAAAAACACACCTCACCAAGCTCAGCCACCAACTTAAAAAGGACTGGACAATACTTTTACGACTTTCCTTTCTCAGAAGTCAGACCTGTCCTCAGAATGCTACAAGGTACACCCCATTTGAGCTCCTGTATAGACGCTCCTTTTTATTAGGCCCCAGTCTCATTCCAGACACTAGACCAACTTAGACTGTGCCCCAGAAAAACTTGTCATCCCTACTATCTTCTGTCTAGTCATACTCCTGTTCACCATCCTCAACTACTCATACATGCCCTGCTCTTGTTTACACTGCCAGTTTACACTGTTCCTCCAAGCCGTCACAGCTGATATCTCCTGGTGCTATCCCCAAACTGCCACTCTTAACTCTTGAAGTAAATAAATAATCTTTGCTGACAGGACTATGCTGAATCTCCTTAGGTACTCTCTAATCAGATGTCCTGAGACGTCCCAATTCTTAGACCTTTTATACCTGTTTTTCTCCTTCTCTTATTCCGTTTAGTTTTTCAATTCATAGAAAACCGTATCCAGGCCATCACCAATAATTCTAAATGACAAATGTTTCTTCTAACAGTCCCACAATGTCACCCCTTTGACTGTAATTTTCCTTTACCTACCCAAATCCTATAAAACGGCCCCACCCCTATCTCCCTTCGCTGACTCTCTTTTTGGACTCAGCCCGCCTGCACCCAGGTGAAATAAACAGCCATGTTGCTCACAAAAAATAAAAATAAAAAATAAAAAATAAAAATAAAAAAGAAATAGGGAAAGAACCTATTTTCATTGTTAAAAAGTTTTACAATTCAGGGTATCAGCTTACCTGCATTGTGAATTCTGGATATGGAAGTAAGCAGAACTTTCTACACTTCCTCCAGGTCACCAGGCCCTGCCCAGTTGTGGTGAGTGGGTTAAGATCGCATTATAGTTTGGCCCCATCCTTTCCTCTTGCATACACTAGCTATATTTAGGCAGGTCTAGGTAAGTTTAATATGTTGCATATGGCCTTGGGTCCAGTTGATCCCAGAACAGATGGCTACATGGGCCGGAATGCTTAAGTCCAATTGTAGAGCAAAGCCCCAGACAATAAAACATTCAGAAAGTGGATACATGTATTCCAGCTGGGCTGAGCTGTGGTCTGGTTCCCAACCGCCACCAGCTCCCAATTAGCCACTACACCTGTTCGACAGGTAAAAACCTGTCGGGGTTTTATCCTTCTCATCCTCATTGGGCACAAAATGTCAGGTGTGATTGTAATTGGAATACAGATGTGTAGTGAAGGTTCTGGGGCTAGTGTTTATTTTTTTCCAAAATGGAAGAGCTTTGCAGTTTTCTGACTATAAAAGTAAATTCTGGCTGGGCGCGGTGGCTCACGCCTGTAATCCCAACACTTTCGGAGGCCAAGGCGGGCGGATCATGAGGTCAGCAGTTCGAGACCAGCTTGACCAACATGGTGAAATCCCATTTCTACTAAAAATACAAAAATTAGCTGGGCACGGTGGCACGCGCCTGTAATCCCAGCTACTCGGGAGGCTGAGGCAGGAGAATCGCTTGAACCCAGGAGGCAGAGGTTGCAGTGAGCCAAAATTGTGCCACTGCACTCCAGCCTGGGCAACAGAGCGAGACGCCTTCTCAAAAACAAACGAACAAACAACAACAACAACAACAACAACAAAAACAAAGTAAACCCCATTTTAGAAATATTCAAATAATGCAAACATTTCAACAATAAAGAAAAGGCAAAAACCACACATACTACCACCACACAGAGAAAACTACTCTAAACCTGTTACGGTATATCTTTCTAGATGTTTTTGTATATATATATATACATTTGAATATTGAACTTTATGGATACCTCTTAGCAATTCATGTGACTATCCTCTTTTCCATCAAATATACATCTATAATTTTAATTGATAAATAGCATTCCATTTCATGGGTGTCCTATAATTCATGTTAAGCCAATCCCCGGTTGGTGTTAGATTATTTCCAAGTTTTCAGGAAGTCTGAGTTTACAATTGCCCTTACAGGAGTTTGCTGTGACTTAGATCTTAATTCAGAGATGGAGAAATCAGGCTCATCTTCTACCGTATCTGAGCAGCAGCTGCAGAGGCAAGAGGGATGGAGTAACACCAAAACAGACTTGGCTGAGCAGAGTCTCATTTCATCTGAGAAATGGCTTCAACTGCATGGGCTTAAGAGCAACAAATTGACTTTGAAACAGATTTTGTCACAGATCGGATTCCCACATTGTGAAGGTACAGTACTCACAAACAACCAGCATGCTGCCATTTAGCCTTTGAGGTGGCTGCATCAGCTCTGAAGGCCCCTCAAAAACCACCGGTCTCTGAGCTTGCTTTGATCTTATATCCCTATCAGTAGAAAATGCTTGCACGTGTGCCCCCAATATATGTGTATTAAGTAGATGTACAATTGTCAATCCATGTATTAAATAATGCTTAATTTCATCCTTTCTTTACTTTTTAAATTGACAGATAAAACTGTATGTATTTATCATGTACAACACGATGTTTTGAGGAATATATACATTGCGAATGGCTGTATCTAGCTAATTAACAAATGCATTGCCTAATATAGTCATTTTTTGTGGCGAGAACACTTACACACTCTTTTTTTTTTGAGACGGAGTCTCGCTGTTGCCCAGGCTGGAGTGCAGTGGCATGATTTCGGCTCACTGCAAGCTCCACCCCCGGGGGTTCACGCCATTCTCCTGCCTCAGCCTCCCGAGTAGCTGGGACTACAGGCACCTGCCACGTCGCCCGGCTAAATTTTTTTTGTAGTTTTAGTAGAGACGGGGTTTCACTGTGTTAGCCAGGATGGTCTCGATCTCCTGACCTCGTGATCTGCCCGCCTCGGCCACCCAAAGTGCTGGGATTACAGGCGTGAGCCACCGCGCCCGGCCCGCTTATGCACTCTTTCTGTGTTTTTCAAGAATGCAATCCATCATCATTAACTATGATCACCATACTGTACAATGGATATCTTGACTAGATGTCCTAATTGTAGTGGTATATCCTTTGACTGACATCTTCCCGATTCCCACCGCCACAACCACCCCAGCCTCTCTGATAAGCATCATTCTACTCACCTCTTCTATGAGATAAAATTTTTAAAATTTCACATGAGTGAGGTTATGTGGTATTTGTCTTTCTGTGCTTTGGTTATTTTATTTAACATAATGCCCTCGAGGTTCATTCACGTGGCAAATTACAGGATTTCTTTCCTTTTTATGGCTGAATAGTATTTAATTGTGTATATACACTGTTTTCTTTATCTAGTCATCTATTGATGGACACTTAAGTTGATTTCGTATCTTGGCTATTGTGAATGGTGCTGCACTAAACAAGAGAGTGCAGATATCTCTTTGACTTACTGATTTTATTTCCTTTGGATATATATATCCAGTAGTGGGATTGCTGGATCATGTGATAGTTCTATTTTCAGCGTTTTGAGGAACCTCCATACTGCCTTCCATAATAGCCATACTAATTTACATTCCCATCAACAGTGTGTATGGGGATCATTTTCTCCATTTCCTTGCCAACACTTATCTTTTTGATATTAGCCACTCTGACAGGAGTGAAATGATATCTCATTGTGGTTTTGATTTGCATTTCCCTGATAATTAGTAATATTGAGCATTATTTTCGTATACCTGTTGGCCATTTGTATGATTTCTTTTGAGAAGTGTCTATTCAGGACTTTTGTCCATTTAAAAACCAGGTTTAGTTTTAATATTTAAGTTCCTTTAATATTTTGGATATTAACCCCTTTTCAGATGTATAGTTTGCAACTATTTTCCCCCATTTCTGTAGGTTGTCTCTTTACTCTGATTTTTTTCCTTTGCTGTAGAGAAACTTTTTACTTTGATGTAATCTCATTTGTTTATTTTTGCTTTTGTTGCCTGTGCTTTTGAGGTCATATCCAAAAAATCATCACCCAGATCGATGTCGTGGATCTTTTCCCTTTTTCTTCCAGTAGTTTCACATTTTCAGGTCCTACAATTAAGTCTGTAATTCATTTTGAGTTGATTTTTGTATATGGTGGCAATAAGGGCCTAATTTTATTATTCTGCCTGTGGCTATACAGTTTTCTCAATACCATTTATTGAAGAGATTGTCCTTTCCCCATTGTGTGTTCTTGGCACCCTTGTCAAAAATCAGTTGACTGTACATATGTGGATTTATTTTTTGGCTGTCTATTCTATTCCATTGATCTATGTGTCTGTTTTTATGCCAGTGTTATGCTGTTGTGATTACTATAGTTTTGTAGTATATTTTGAAGCCGGGTAGTGTGATGCCTCCAGGTTTGTTCTTTTTGCTCAAGATTGCTTTGGGTATTCTGGCCTTCTTTGTGGTTCTATACAAATTTAAGAATTGTTTTTTCTATGTCTGTGAAGAATGTCATTGGTATTTTGTTAGGGGTTACACTAAATCTGTAGAGCACTTTGGGTAGTGTGGACATTTTTAACAGTATTCATCTTTCTAATCCATGAACATGGAATATCTTTAAATTTGTGTCTTTTTCCATTTCTTTCATCCATGTTTATAGTTTTCCTTGTAGATATATTCCACCTCCTTAGTTAAATTTATTCCTAAGTACTTTATTTGTTTTTGTTAGCTATTGTAAATGGAATGGTTTCCTTTTAGTCTTTTTTGGATAGTTTGCTTTTAGTATGTATATCACTGCTAATTTTTGTTGTTAATTTTGTAGTTTGCAACTTTACTGAATTTGTTAATTAATTCTAACAGGTTTTTAGTGGAGTCTTTAGGATTTTCTCTGTATAAGATTGTGTCATCTGCAAATAGGGACAATTTAACTTCTTTCTTTCCAATTTAGATGCTGTTAATTTCTTTCTGTTGCCTGATTGCCTTGGCTAGAACTTCTAGTACTGTTGTGAATAAAAGTGGTGAAAGTGGGCATCGTTTTCTTCTTCCAGATGTTAAAGGAAAATCTTTCAACTTTCCCGTCATTCAGTATGTTAGCTGTGGGTTTGTCATATATGGCCTTTACTGTGTTGAGGCACATTTCTTCTATACATAATTTGTTGAGAGTTTTTATTATGAAGAGATATTGAGTTTTGTCAAATGCTTATTCTGCATCTATTGAAGTGATTAGTTTTTTGTCCTTCATTCTGTTAATATGATGTATCACATTTACTGATTTGCATATGTTGAACCATCCTTGCATTTCTAGGATGAATCTCATTTGATAATGGTGAATGATCTTTTTAATGTGTTATTGAATTTGGTTTGCTAATATTCTGCTGAGCATTTTTGCTTCTATGCTCATCAGGGGTATTGGCCCGTAAGTTTTCCTCTTTTGTGGTGACCTTGCATGGTTTTGGCATCAGGGTAGTGTTGCCTCAGAGAATGGATTTGGAAATATTCTCTCCTCTTCAATTTTTTGGGAAGAGTTTGAGAAGAATTGGTACTAGTTCTTCTTTAAATGTTTGGTAGAATTCAGCAGTGAAGCCATTCAGTCGTGGGCTTCTCTTTGCTGGGAGACTTTTTTTTTTTTAAGATGGAGTCTCGCTCTGTTGCCCAGGCTGGAGTGCATTGGCACGATTTTGGCTCACTGCAACCTCTGCCTCCTGGGTTCAAGTGATTCTCTTGCTTCAGCTTCCCGAGTAGCTGGGATTACAGGTGTGTGCCACCATGCCCAGCTAATTTTTGTATTTTTAGTAGAGACGGGATTTCACCATGTTGGTCAGGCTGGTCTCCAACTCCTGACCTCAGGTGATCCACCCGCCTCGGCCTCCCAAAGTGCTGGCATTACAGGCGTGAGCCACCACGCCCAGCCAGGAGATTTTTTATTACTGATTCCATCTCCTTACTCATTCTTGGTTTGTTCAGATTTTAGATTTCTTCATAATTCAATCTTGGTAGAATGTATGTGTCCAGAAATTTATTCATTTCTTTTAGGTTATCTAATTCGTTCATGTGTAATTGTTCACAGTAGTCTCTTACGATCCTTTGTATTTCTGTGTTATCAGTTGTAATTTTTCCTTTTTTACCTCTGATTTTATTTGAGTCTTCTCTCCTTTTTTCTTAGTTTAGCTCTAGGTTTGTCCATTTTGTTTATCTTTTTTTTAATTTTTTTTATTTTTTTATTTTTTTAAGGTATTTTTTTTTTTGTTATTATACTTTAGGTTTTAGGGTACATGTGCACAATGTGCAGGTTTGTTACATATGTATCCATGTGCCATGTTGTTTTGCTGCACCCATTAACTCGTCATTTAGCATTAGGTATATCTCCTAATGCTGTCCCTCCCCCTCCCCCCACCCCACAACAGTCCCCGGAGTGTGATGTTCCCCTTCCTGTGTCCATGAGTTCTCATTGTTCAATTCCCACCTATGAGTGAGAACATGTGGTGTTTGGTTTTTTGTCCTTGCGATAGTTTACTAAGAATGATGTTTTCCAGTTTCATCCATGTCCCTACAAAGGACATGAACTCATCCTTTTTTATGGCTGCATAGTATTCCATGGTGTATATGTGCCACATTTTCTTAATCCAGTCTATCGTTGTTGGACATTTGGGTTGGTTCCAATTCTTTCCTATTGTGAATAGTGCCGCAATAAACATACGTGTGCATGTGTCTTTATAGCAGCATTATTTATAGTCCTTTGGGTATATACCCAGTAATGGGATGGCTGGGTCAAATGGTATTTCTAGTTCTAGATCCCTGAGGAATCGCCACACTGACTTCCACAATGGTTGAACTAGTTTACAGTCCCACCAACAGTGTCAAAGTGTTCCTATTTCTTCACATCCTCTCCAGCACCTGTTGTTTCCTGACTTTTGAATGATGGCCATTCTAACTGGTGTGAGATGGTATCTCACTGTGGTTTTGATTTGCATTTCTCTGATGGCCAGTGATGATGAGCATTTTTTCATGTGTTCTTTGGCTGCATAAATGTCTTCTTTTGAGAAGTGTCTGTTCATGTACTTCGCCCACTTTTTGATGGGGTTGTTTTTTTCTTGTAAATTTGTTTGAGTTCATTGTAGATTCTGGATATTAGCCCTTTGTCAGATGAGTAGGTTACAAAAATTTTCTCCCATTCTGTAGGTTGCCTGTTCACTCTAATGGTAGTTTCTTTTGCTGTGCAGAAGCTCTTTAGTTTAATTAGATCCCATTTGTCAATTTTGGCTTTTGTTGCCATTGCTTTTGGTGTTTTAGACATGAAGTCCTTGCCCACGCCTATGTCCTGAATGGTATTGCCTAGGTTTTCTTGTAGGATTTTAATGGTTTTAGGTCTAACATGTAAGTCTTTAATCCATCTTGAATTAATTTTTGTATAAGGTGTAAGGAAGAGATCCAGTTTCAGCTTTCTACATATGGCTAGCCAGTTTTCCCAGCACCATTTATTAAATAGGGAATCCTTTCCCCATTTCTTGTTTTTGTCAGGTTTGTCAAAGATCAGACAGTTGTAGATATGTGACATCATTTCTGAGGGTTTTGCTGTTCCATTGATGTATGTCTCTGTTGTGGTACCAGTACCATGCTGTTTTGGTTACTGTAGCCTTGTAGTATAGTTTGAAGTCAGGTAGTGTGATGCCTCCAGCTTTGTTCTTTTGGCTTAGGATTGACTTGGCAATGCAGGCTCTTTTTTGGTTCCATATGAACTTTAAAGTAGATTTTTCCAATTCTATGAAGAAAGTCATTGGTAGCTTGATGGGGATGGCATTGAATCTATAAATTACCTTGGGCAGTATGGCCATTTTCACGATATTGATTCTTCCAACCCATGAGCATGGAATGTTCTTCCATTTGTTTGTATCCTCTTTTATTTCATTGGCAGTGGTTTGTAGTTCTCCTTGAAGAGGTCCTTCACATCCCTTGTAAGTTGGATTCCTAGGTATTTTATTCTCTTTGAAGCAATTGTGAATGGGAGTTCACTCATGATTTGGCTCTCTGTTTGTCTGTGATTGGTGTACAAGAATGCTTGTGATTTTTGTACATTGATTTTGTATCCTGAGACTTTGCTGAAGTTGCTAATCAGCTTAAGGAGATTTTGGGCTGAGACAATGGGGTTTTCTAGATATACAATCATGTCATCTGCAAACAGGGGCAATTTGACTTCCTCTTTTCCTAATTGAATACCCTTTATTTCCTTCTCCTGCCTGATTGCCCTGGCCAGAACTTCCAGCACTATGTTGAATAGGAGTGGTGAGAGAGGGCATCCCTGTCTTGTGCCACTTTTCAAAGGGAATGCTTCCAGTTTTTGCCCATTCAGGCTGATATTGGCTGTGGGTTTGTCATAAATAGCTCTTATTATTTTGAGATACTTCCCATCAATACCTAATTTATTGAGAGTTTTTAGCGTGAAGGGTTGTTGAATTTTGTCAAAGGCCTTTTCTGCATCTATTGAGATAATCATGTGGTTTTTGTCTTTGGTTCTGTTTATATGCTGGATTACATTTATTGATTTGCGTATGTTGAATCAGCCTTGCATCCCAGGGATGAAGCCCACTTGGTCATGGTGTATAAGGTTTTTGATGTGCTGCTGGATTCAGTTTGCCAGTATTTTATTGAGGATTTTTGCATCAATGTTCATCAAGGATATTGGTCTGAAATTCTCTTTTTGGATTATGTCTCTGCCAGGCTTTGGTATCAGGACGATGCTGGCCTCATAAAATGTATTAGGGAGGATTCCCTCTTTTTCTATCGATTGGAATAGTTTCAGAAGGAATGGTACCAGTTCCTCCTTGTACCTCTGGTAGAATTCGGCTGTGAATCCATCAGGTCCTGGACTCTTTTTGGTTGGTAAGCTATTGATTATTGCCACAATTTCAGAGCCTGTTATTGGTCTATTCAGAGATTCAACTTCTTCCTGGTTTAGTCTTGGGAGGGTGTATGTGTTGAGGAATTTATCCATTTCTTCTAGATTTTCTAGTTTATTTGCATAGAGGTGTTTGTAGTATTCTCTGATGGTAGATTGTATTTCTGTGGGATCAGTGGTGATATCCCCTTTTTCATTTTTTATTGCATCTATTTGATTCTTCTCCCTTTTCTTCTTTATTAGTCTTGCTAGCAGTCTATCAATTTTGTTGATCTTTTCAAAAAACCAGCTCCTGGATTCATTAATTTTTTGAAGGGTTTTTTGTGTCTCTATTTCCTTCAGCTCTGCTCTGATTTTAGTTATTTCTAGCCCTCTGCTAGCTTTTGAATGTGTTTGCTCTTGCTTTTCTAGTTCTTTTAATTGTGATGTTAGGGTGTCAATTTTGGATCTTTCCTGCTTTCTCTTGTGGGCATTTAGTGCTATAAATTTCCCTCTACATGCTGCTTTGAATGTGTGCCAGAGATTCTGGTATGTTGTGTCTTTGTTCTCATTGGTTTCAAAGAACATCTTTATTCTGCCTTCATTTCATTATGTACCCAATAGTCATTCAGGAGCAGGTTGTTCAGTTTCCATGTAGTTGAGCGGTTTTGGGTGAGTTTCTTAATCCTGAGTTCTAGTTTGATTGCACTGTGGTCTGAGAGACAGTTTGTTATAATTTCTGTTCTTTTACATTTGCTGAGGAGAGCTTTACTTCCAACTATGTGGTCAATTTTGGAATAGGTGTGGTGTGGTGCTGAAAAAAATGTATATTCTGTTGATTTGGGGTGGAGAGTTCTGTAGATGTCTATTAGGTCCACTTTGTGCAGAGGTGAGTTCAATTCCTGGAGATCCTTGTTAACTTTCTGTCTCATTGATCTGTCTAATGTTGACAGTGGGGTGTTAAAATCTCCCATTATTATTGTGTGGGAGTTTAAGTTCCTTTTTAGGTCACTCAGGACTTGCTTTATGAATCTGTGTGCTCCTGTGTGGGTGCATATATATTTAGGATAGTTAGCTCTTCTTGTTGAATTGATCCCTTTACCATTATGTAATGGCCTTCTTTGTCTCTTTTGATCTTTGTTGGTTTAAAGTCTATTTTATCAGAGACTAGGATTGCAACCCCTGCCTTTTTTTTTTTCCATTTGCTTGATAGATCTTCCTCCATCCCTTTATTTTGAGTCTATGTGTGTCTCTGCACGTGAGATGGGTTTCCTGAATACAGCACACTGATAGGTCTTGACTCCTTATCCAGTTTGCCAGTCTGTGTCTTTTAATTGGAGCATTTAGCCCATTTACATTTAAAGTTAATATTGTTATGAGTGAATTTGATCCTGTCATTATGATGTTAGTTGGTTATTTTGCTCATTAATTGATGCAGTTTCTTCCTAGCCTTGATGGTCTTTCCGAGTGAGGCAATGCCTTGCCCTGCTTCGGCTCACGCACAGTGCACTGCACGGACTGTCCTGCACCCACTGTTTGGCACTCCCTAGTGAGATGAACCCAGTACCTCAAACAGAAATGCAGAAATCACCCGTCTTCTGTGTCACTCACGCTGGGAGCTGTAGACCGGAGCTGTTCCTATTTGGCCATCTTGGCTCCACCAAAAGTCATCTGTTTTTTAAAGAAACTGAGAAGAAAAACTATACACTGCCAAGATCCACATGTTTGCCACTTACAATATTCTTCCTTCTTGTAGGATTTGAGGTTTCAACTGATGTTATTTCCTGAATAATTTCTTTTAAGCATTTCTTATAGTGCAGGTCTGCTGGTGACAACTTTTTTCAGTTTTCATTTATCTGAAATTATCTTTATTTCACCTTCACATTTATTTATTTACTCATTCATTTATTCATTCATTTATCCATTTGTACATCCATACTTATATATTCTGAAGTAATTGTAAAGTGTAAAGATCCCATGTACCTTTCACCCAGTTTTCCCAATGGTCATATCTTGTAAAATAATAGTGTAATATCAAAATGAGGAATTTGACACTCATGCAATGTGTTTGCAAGTCTATATAATTTTATCACTTGTGTAGATTTCTGTAACCACCACTACAATCAAGAGAGAGAACTGTTTATCACCACAAAGATCTTCCTATGTTACCCCCTCCTATGTTTTTTTCTAAATGTTTCATAATTTTACATTTAGCCTGTGATCTATTTTGAATTAGTTTCTGTATAAGGTTCACGTTTTTTTGTAATCCCAGCACTTTGGGAGGCTGAGGTGGGAGGATTGCTTAAGCCTAGGGGATCGAGGTTGCAGTGAGCTGTGATCACACCACTTCACTCCAGCCTAGGTGACAGAGTGAGACTCTATCTCTTAAAAAACACACACACACACAAAAGCAAATGGTTCACTTTTTTTTTACTATGGGTGTTCAGTTGCTCCAGTGCATTTTAGTTAAGTGACTATCCTTCCTACTTTGAATTGCTTTTGGATTTTTGTTAAAATTTGGTTGTGCCTATATTTCCAGGTTCTCTATTTTGTATTTATTTATTTATTTTTTTTAATTTTTTTATTTTTTTGAGACGGAGTCTTGCTCTGTCGCCCAGGCTGGAGTGCAGTGGTGCGATTTGGGCTCACTGCAAGCTCTGCCTCCCAGGTTCATGCCATTCTCCTGCCTCAGCCTCCCAAGTAGCTGAGAATACAGGTGCCTGCCACCATGCCTGGCTAATTTTTTGTATTTTTAGTACAGATGATGTTTCATCGTGTTAGCCAGGATGGTCTCGATTTCCTGACCTCGTGATCTGCCCACCTCGGCCTCCCAAAGTGCTGGGATTACAAGCGTGAGCCACCGTGCCCAGCCCTAGGTTCTCTATTTGGTCTATTCATCTGTGTTTCTCTGTCAATATCACACAGTCTTGATTACTGTAACTACAGAATTCTTGAAATTGGGCAGGGTGAGTCCTCCTACTTTATTTTTTTTCAAAATTGTTTCAGCTACTCTAGTTCATTTGCCTTTCCAAATAAATTTTAGAATAACTGTGTTCATGTCTACAAAAATATTGCCATAATATTGATAGGAGTTGCATTAAACCTGTATATTAATTAAAGGAGAATTGACATCTTTACTATACTGACGAAAATGTTGAGTTTTTCAGTTCACGAATATGAAATATCTTTCCGTTTATTTACATATTATTTGATTTCTTTCATCAACTGTCTTAAAATTTTCAGTATACAAGGCCTGCACGTGTTTTGTTAGATTTATTCCTAAGTATTTTATTTTTTTTAGCAGTTGTAAATGGAATTGTATTTTAAATTTTGGTTTTCACATGTTCATTCCTAGTATATAGAAATATGACTGACTTTTGCATGTTAACCTTCTATCTTGTGATCTTGCCAAACTCACTTATTCTGGAAGATTTTTAGGTAGGCTATCATGTCATCTGCAAAGAGGAAAAGTCTTATTTCTTTCTTTCTCATCTATTTGTCTTGTGTTTCCTTTTCTTGCTCTGTTATGCTGGCTAGAACTTCCAGCACTATGTTGAATAGCAACGGTAAGAGTGGATGTCCTTGCACTGAAAGCTTTCAGTCATTCACCACTAAGTATAATGTCAACTGTAGGTTTTCTATAGATTTTTAAAAATTATATTGTGGAAGATCCCTGATATTCCTAGTAATCTGAGAATTTTTATTATTAATGGGTGTTGAATTTTGTCAATTTTTTTCTCCATCAATTGATAGCATCCTGTGATATTTCTTTGTTAGCCTGTTACTTTAATGGATTATATTAATTTTTTTAATCCAGCCTTGCATCCCTGGTAAACTACAGCATGTTTTAGAAGTCTTTTTATATTACACATTGCAGAATTCGATTTGCTAATATTGTGTTACGGATTTTTGCATCTGTATTCTTGAAGAATATTGGTTTGTAGTTTTCTCTTTTTTAAATAATGGTTTTGTCTGGTTTTGGTATGACAAGGCTAGCTTCATAAAATGAGTTGGGACGTATTCCTTCCTCTTCTATTCTCTAGAAGATGTTTTGTAGAATTATTATTTTTTGTTTCTTGGTGAGATAACAGGAAACAATATAGAATTAATATTAATTATTTTTTAAACATTTGGTAAAATTCAGTGAACTCATCCAGGCCTGGAGATTCCTTTTTGAAGAAGTTTTAAGTCAACAATTTAATTTTCTTAAACAGACATAGGACTAGTCAAATTATTTTATATTGTATGAATTGTGGTAGTTTGCTTTCTGAGGATTTAATTCATTTCATCCAAGTTGTCTAATTTGTGAGGAGTTGTTTGTAGTATTCTGTTATTATTCTTTTGATGTCTACCGCATCTTTTGTGGTATTTCCCATTTTATTCTTGATATTTGTAATTTATACCTTCTCTCTTTTTATCTTTGTCAGTTTGCTAGAGGTTCGTCAATTTATTGATCTTTAAAAAATGCCAGGCCGGGCGTGGTGGCTCACGCTTGTAATCCCAGCACTTTGGGAGGCCGAGGCGGGCGGATCACGAGGTCAGGAGATCGAGACCACGGTGAAACTCCGTCTCTACTAAAAATACAAAAAATTAGCCGGGCGTGGTGGCGGGCGCCTGTAGTCCCAGCTACTCGGAGAGGCTGAGGCAGGAGAATGGCATGAACCCGGGAGGCGGAGCTTGCAGTGAGCCGAGATTGCGCCACTGCACTCCAGCCTGGGCGACAGACAGAGACTGTGTCTCAAAAAAAAAAAAAAAAAAAAAAAAAAAAAAAAGCCAGCTTTTTTGTTTGATTTTCTCTATTGTTTTTCTGTTTTCAATTTCATTGATTTCTACTTTGATCTTTATTATTTATTTCCTTCTGCTTGTTTGGGTTTATTTTGCTTTTCTTTTTTCTAATTTCTTCAGTTGAAAGCTTCGATTATTGATTTGAGATTTTATGTTTTCTTATGTAAGCATTTAGTGCTACAAATTTCCCTCCAGTCAGTGCTTTAGCAATGTCTCACAAATTTTTATATGTTGTATTATTATTTCCACTTACTTTTAAGTCTTTTATTTTCATTAAGACTTCCTCTTTGACTTATGGACTTTTAGATGCATATTGTTTAGTTTCTAAATATTTGTGGATTTTCCTGTTATCTTTTTATTTATTTTTGATTTCTAGTTTGTTTCCATCTTGGACAGAGCACATACTTGTTTGGTTTCAGTTCTTGTAAAATGTTTAGGATGTTTTATAGCCAAATATGTGCTTTGTTTTGTACATGTTCCATGAATAGTTGAAAAGAATGTGTATTCTGGGGTTGTTTTATAGAGCTTTCTATAAATGTCAGTTAGATCCTGTTCATTGATGTTTTTGTGTATACTCCCTGATTTTCTTCTTCTTGTTCTATCAGTTATTGAGAAAGCAGCATTGAAGTTTCCAAGTATAATTGTAGATTTGTCTATTTCTTCTTTCAGTTATTCTGTTTTTCGCTGCAAATATTTTGCAGTTCTATTGGGTGATACATACACATTTAGGATTGCTATGTCTTTCTGGTGGATTGACACCTTTATCATTATATAATGTCCTGCTCTGTCCCCAGTAATATTCTTTGCTATGAAGTTTATTTTTCTAATATAGCCAATCCTATTTCCTTTTTGTTAATATTTGTATGGCCTATCTTTTTCCATCCTTTTACTTCTAACTGATATATATATAATTATATTTGAAGCAAATTTCTTGTAGATAGTATATTGTTGAGTCTTTTAAAAAAAAATCCTCTTTGCCAATCTCTATCTTTTACTTCATATATTAGACCATTTACAATTAACGTTGATTATTGGTATGTTAGAGCTTGTTGACCATTTTATTTTTTGTTTTCTTTTTCTCTGTTTTTGGCTTGTCTATTCTTTTCCTGCCTGCTTTTGGCTTACTTAAACACTTTTTAGAATTCTATTCTTATTTATCTATAATGTTTTCTATTGTATATCTTCATATGGCTTTTTTAGTGATTGTGCTAGATGTTACATTATGAATACATACATTATCAAAATCTACTGATGTCAACATTTTACCAGTTTGAGTGATGAGCAGAAACCTTCTTTTCCCTTTATAGCCCTTTGCCCTTTCCATTTATAATAAAATGTATTATTTTATCTTCTTACATTGAGAATTATGTTAGACTGTGCTAGAATTTTGGTTCAGCCATCAAACATCATGTGTAATACTCAAAAGGAGAAGGAATGTCTATTTTATTTGCCTATAGTTTTGCTTACTGTGTTCTTCTTTCCTGATGGTCCAAGGTTCCTTCTTTTGTTATTTTCTTTCTGCTTAGAGTTCTTTTATTCTTTAAGAGTAGCTCTGCTAGCCACAGATTCTTTTAGTTTCTTTGTCTGAGAATGTCTTTATTTCTACTTTATTCCTGAAGAAGAATTTCACCAGATACAAGATTTAGGGTTGATAGTTCTTTTTTTTTTAAGCACTTAAAAAATATTGTGTGAGTTCTTTCTGGCCTCCAGGGTTTCTGATGAGAAAACCACTATCATTAGAATTGATTTTTCCCTATTGATAATGTGCTTTAAAGATTTTTTTGTCTTTTGTTTTCAGATGTTTAAGTATGATGTGCCTTGGTGTGAATTTATTTGCATTTATTATCTTTGAATTTCACTCAGATTCTTGAATCTGTTGCTTTATGTTTTTTGTTTTTGCCAAATTTGGAGAATTTTCAACTCTTATGTCTTTGAATTCTTTTTTTTTTCTTCTTTTTTTTCCCCATCCTCTTTCTCTTCTTCTGGCACTCCAATAATATGAACATTAGATCTTTAAAAAAATAATCCTACATGTCTGTAAGGCTCCGTTCAGCTTTTTCAGGCTATTTTCTCCCTCTTGTCTAGATTGGATAATTTTTATTGTTCTCCAAGCTTACTCATTCTTCTTTTTTCAATTTGCTGTTGAGTTCCTCCATTGAGTTTTTTATTTTGATTATTCTATTTTTTGCTCTAATATTTCCATTTTATTCTTCTTTATATCTTCTATTTCTTTACTGAGACTTCCTATGTTTTTATTCATTCTGAGAATGTTTGTAATTGCCATTAAGTATTTTTGTGGTTGTTGCTTTAAAATCCTTGTTAGGTCATTCTATGACATCTCTCATCTTGGTGTTGATATCATCAGTTGTCTTTTTTTATAATTTTCCTGGTTTTTTGAATGATGAATGATTTTTTATTGAAACTGGGACATTTCTAAAATTTTGTTTATATTTTTGGATTTAGGTGTACAAGTGCAGTTGTGTTACATAGATATATTGTGCAGTGGTGAAGTATGGGCTTTTAGTGTATCTGTCATCTGAAGAGTGCACATTGTACCCAATAAGCAATATTTCATCCTTCACCTTTGATACAGTCTGGCTGTGTCTCTACCTAAATCTCATCTTGAATTGTAACTCCAACAATTCCCACGTTTGTGGGAGGGACCCAGTGGGAGGTAACTGAATCATGGAGGCAGGTCTTTCTCTTGCTGTTTTTGCAATAGTGAATAAGTCTCACAAGATCTGATGGTTTTAAGAAGAGGAGTTCCTTTGCACAAACTCTCTCTTTGCCTGCTGCTATCCATGTAAGATGTGACTTGCTCCTCCTTCTTGCCTTCCACCATGATTTTGAGGGCTCCCCAGCCACGTGGAACTGTAAGTCCATTAAACCTCTTTCTTTTGTGAATTGCCCCGTTTCAGGTATGTCTTTATCAGCAGTGTGAAAATGGGCTAATACAACCCCTGCTCCCCCCACCTTTTGGATTCTCCAGTGTCTATTTTTCTCTGCATGTCTGTGTGTTCACATGCCACTTAAAAGTGAGAAGATGTAGTTTTTCACTTTGTTTCTGAGTTATTTCATTAAGAATAATGACCTCCAGTTCCATATATGTTGCTGTAAAAGACATGATTTCATCTTTTGAAATGGATGAGTAGTATTCCATAGTCTATACACACCATGTGGTCTATATATATAAACCACATTTTAAAAATACTACAACAAACATATAAGGGCAGATGTCTTTTTGATAAAATGATTTCTTTTCCATTGGGTAGATTACCAATAGTGGGATCAAAGGGTAGTCCTATTTTAATTCTTAAAGAAATCTCCATCCTGTCTTCCATAGAGGTTGTATTAATTTACATTCCCACCAACAGTGTATAAGCATTCTCTTTTCTCCACAATCTCACCAAAATCTGTAAATTTTTTATTTTTTAATAGTGGCCATTGTGACTGGTGTGAAATGGTATCTCATTGTAGTTTTGATTTGCATTTCTCTGATGATTAGTGATGTTGAGCATTTTCTCTTGTTTCTTATCCACTTATGTGTCTTCTTTTGAGAAGTGTCTATTCATGTCTTTTGCCCATTTTTAAATGGGTTTTTTTTTTGCTTGCTGAATAGTTTAACTTCCTTATAGATTCTGGATATTCAATCTTTGTTGGATGCACAGTTTGCAAATATTTTCAATAAATATTTACAAATATTTTCTCTTACTTTATAAGTTATCTGTTTACTCTGTTGATAGTTTCTTTTGCTGAGCAGAAGCGCTTTAATTTAATTAGGTTCTACTTATCAATTTTTGTTTTTGTTGCAATTGCTGTTGAGGACTTAGTTATAAATTATTTGCCAAGGTCTATGTCCAGAATAATATTTCTTAGGTTTTCTTCTAGGATTCTCTAGGATCTTATGTTTAAATTTTTAATCCATCTTCAATTAATTTTTTTATATAGTGAAAGGTGGGGGTCCAGTTTCATTCTTCTGCATATAGCTAGCCAGCTATTTCAGAGCCATTTATTGAATAGGGAGTCCTTTCTTCATTGCTTATTTTTGTCAACTTTTTGAAGATCATGTGACTGTAGTTGTGTGGCTTTATTTTTGGTTCTGTATTCTGTTCCATTGTTCTATATGTCTGTTTGGTGTGTGTGTGTGTGTGTGTGTGTGTGTGTGTTTACCAGTACCATGCTGTGTTGGTTACTGTATCCTTGCAGAATAGTTTGAAGTCATTACCTTCATTCTTGAAGAACACTTTTGCTGGTTTTAGAATTACTGGTTGAAGTTTTTTTTTCTGACCTTTGAACATGTCAAGCCATTGTTTTCTGATTTCCACCTTTTCATCTGAGAAATCAGACATAATCCATAACATTTTTCTTCTATATGATGCATATAATGTATCTTTTTTTCTATAACTGCTTTTAAGATTTTTCCTCTATATTCTTGGTTTTCAGCTATTGTGTTATTATTTGTAGTATGATATGCCTTCTTTTGGTTTTCTTTGTACATACATTGCATTGGATTTATCGAGCTTCTTGGATCTGTAGGTTTGTTTTTAATCAAATCTTAGAAATTTTCAACTATTATTTCTTCTAATCTATTTTTACACCCTATCTGTTCTCTCTTTTTCTTCTGAGACTCAAATCATAGTTTGCTAAGCATCTTGATATTGTCCCACAGGTCACTGAAACTCTGCTTATTTTGTCAATATTTTTTTTCTCTTTGTTTATCAGTTTGAGTAATTTCTTTTGACAGATTTTCTAGGTTACTAACACTTTATTCTGGTACCTCCAATCTACTGTGAAGCCCATACAGATATTGTACTTTTTGTTCTAAAATTTCTTCTTTTCAATTTCTCTGCTAAGGTCCCCATTTGTTCACTTATTATGCTCACAGTTTTCTTTCCCTCCAACATTATATATATATATATAATGTTTATAGTATACTTATAATATATTGAGGCCTTTTTCTTCTAATTTCAACATCTGATCCATTTCAGGGTAGGTTTTATTGATTGCTTTTTCTTTTGACTATTGGTCACATTTTTCTCTTTGTTTATATATCTGATAATTTTTTGTTTTATGCTGGACAATGTGGATGGTTGTAGAGACTTTGGGTTGTGTAGTTTTCCTTTGGTATATGCAAAAGATTGTTTCCAGGACCCCCTGTGTATACCAAATCCATGCATACTCAGTTCCTGCAGTTGGCTCTTCAGAACCCACATATATGAAAAGTTGGCCCTCTGTATGAGTGGGTTTCACATTCCACTGATACTGTATTTTTATCCGCATTTGGTTGAAAAAAATCTGCATATAAGTAGACCCATGCAGTTCAAAATCATGTTATTCAAGGTTCAACTGTATAATCCTTCTTCTAGGAGAAGTGATTTTTATTCTTATAAAAATTGATACATATATATTATTTATAACAGCTTTATTGAGCTATAATTTACCTACCTACAATTCAATGGTTTTAGTATATTCACGGACATGCGCAACTATTTAGAATGTTTTTATCACCTCAAAAAGAAACTCTACTCCTTAGCTCTACACTTTCCTACCCCTAAACTGTCTCTATAGATTTGCTTGTTTTGAGCATTTCATTGAAATAGAATTTATAATATGTGGTCTTTTGTGACTGGTTTCTTTTACTTAGCTTGATGTTTTTAAGGTTCATCCGTGTTGTAACCAGCACCAATACTTTATTCCTTTTTGTGGCCATATGTATTCCATTGTATGGATGTACTACTATTTTCTTATCCATTTATCAGTTGATAGATGGAGAGCTGATTTTCATTCTAGTAGGCAGTTAAGTTGGCTGGACTCAAACTCCAAACTCTCTCTGTTTCCTGCTAAATACATACAAATAACAAATGTCCTCCTTTTTAGGATGGATGCCATTCCAGTTTCTGCATGTTCTAGATTGCTGTCTAATGCCTACAAATAGCTCTTTTTATATTTCATCCAGAATTTATCATATTTTTCTGTGTGAAGGTTAGCTAATACAATCTACTCCACTGTTATTGGATGCAGAACTCACAATACCTTGCATTTCAATTCCCAATACAGCTTATGAAGCCTTCCACAGTCTTATTTCCTTCAAGCCTCAAAAAACATCTTCCTCTCCCAACTCCAGTTAAATGTCTTAGGTAAACAGAGAATGCTGCTAGTGATATTTAGTCCCTTCATCAATGTCAGCTAAGAAGGCGAAATCTTGGAAACACAAAGTTTAGAGCTGGAGAGGTCTATTGAGTGAGATTATTGCTGGGAATTCAAGTATCCATTCTTTACTCTTTACTATTGTGAGAATTGCACTTCAAGACTTGAAATCACCCCTTGTGATTGGGGAGCAAGCCTGGCCAGGGTGTCTGTAAAATTCAGCCTTGCGCTTTTTAGCTTTCCAGAGGAGGCTGTTATCCTGCCTTCCTAGTAAGGCAGAGGGAAGGAAGTACTGGCACCACAAGTACCACCATTCTGTCTCCCATCTTTGGGACTTAACAATAATAATTAAAACTACAATAAAATAATCATCAGATAAAAAACGTCTCTGTGAAGCCTTACCTCATCTTCTGTCCTGCCAAATCCTAGTTAGTCTTTGAATCCTCTCCATAGGCTTCTGAGAGTTCCATGAAGGAGTAGGACTATGTTGTAGGTAACAACTGTATTCCCATCCTGTAAGCATGCCTAGTACATAGTAGGCACCCAGTAAGGGTTTATGCAACAGATATTTGAACAGCTGAGTATATAATCTGATAAGGAGAAATTCTTCTAGTTCTGACATGCTGTATGGCAATTCTGAATCTATTACCGGCTGGCTTTATTTCCGTGATTTAATTATGACCCTCCAGTTGAGAGTACAGTAGGAAATATCTAAGTGAAATTTTTAAAACCCTGAAAACCAAGTCCAAGTCATGAATTACTTTCCACGTTGCTTTTTTTTTTTTTTTAACCTCTGCTGTAATTATTCTGGACCAAAGTACAAGGAAACTAGGACACAAATTCTATTCTTCCTGTTTATTCATGCATTAAAAGATTACTATGCCATTCTCACTCATAGGTGGGAATTGAACAATGAGAACACTTGGACACAGGATGGGGAACATCACACACCAGGGCATGTCGTGGGGTGGGGGAGGGGGGAGGGATAGCATTAGGAGAAATACCTAATGTAAATGATGAGTTGATTGGTGCAGCACACCAACATGGCGCATGTATACATATGTAACAAACCTGCACGTTGTGCACATGTACCCTAGAACTTAAAGTGTAATTAAAAAAAGATTACAATGCCATAGACAGTTACATTTATCACAGTGCCTAGACATACTTCATGATTTAGAACAGAATAGAAAGCATCACAAATTATTGATGGCACAAGATATAATTTGAATGGTGTCAGAGAAAAACATTTCAAAATAAAAATAAGAAGGTTCACTCGTGTACTACTGTTTTGATTGTTTTTCTTTATAAAAATGCAGATTATGTGGCGTCTCTGGGGAGACCTGTGGCTTCTCGGTATGCTGATGGTCTTTTTCCACAGCTCTACAGAGCAGAAGATGGCAGAGTATACAATGTAAGTCAGAGTTCCCGCAACGCGCAGTCCTGTGACAGGGTGCTGACATCACATCGGGGAGTGCGGTGTGGGGAGAGACTTGTG
The DNA here is from genome assembly GCF_006542625.1 of Nomascus leucogenys. Taxonomy (NCBI): domain Eukaryota; kingdom Metazoa; phylum Chordata; class Mammalia; order Primates; family Hylobatidae; genus Nomascus; species Nomascus leucogenys. The sequence goes on from NC_044394.1 coordinate 48,151,108, forward strand.
CTGCTTGGTAGGGATGCAGCTGAGTCAAGCCCTTATTAGGCTGAGGGTTTTCTTTTGGCATTGGTAGGGTGATGAAAGTCATGGCCAAGGAAGGAAGTTTTTGATCCATTGAAATTAGTGCAGAAAGCTCTTGATGAGAGATGAAAACCTTTGCACATTACCACTTTGTTTTGCTTTGAAAATTATGGAAAAAAAAAATATGACAGAGATGATCTGAAAGCCAAGAGCAAACTGCCATTATCTGAGAGAAGCATTAGGAATAGGGGCAGCATTTGCAGATAGGAGAATGAGCACCACCTCTGACCAGAGTCCTTTACTCCCAGCAATTCGGCACCTGAATCTCATGTCTCCTACATGCCAGGCCCTGTGCAGACCCTGGCCAACCACATGGAGCTCAAAGTCTTTTGGAGACACATGTCCCATCACGTCCATTTATGGATATTTGTTCATGTCCATGTACACCCGTATACCACCTGGACTACTGTTTCCTAATATTTAGAAAATTTAAATTACTTTTATTGGTAAATTTTTTTTTGTGAGAAAATTTTTGTAGACCCTATCCTCGAATATGTCTTCCAGTTGTTTACTCTCCTTCTCTTTCAGGAATGCCAATGAGTGATAGTTTTGGTCTCTTTACATAATCCCATATATTTCAGAGGTTTTGTTCATTTTTTCAAATTCTCTTTTTCTTTTGAGACACGTTCTTGTTCTGTCACCCAGTCTGGGGTGCAGTGGTGTGTTCATGGCTCGCTGCAGCCTTGACCTCCCAGGTCCGAGTGATCCTCCCACCTCAGCCCTCCAAGTAGCTGGGACCACAGGCATGTGCCATCATACCCAGCTAATTTTTGTATTTTTTGCAGACAGGGTCTCGCCGTGTTGCCCAGGTTGGTCTTGAACTCCTAAGCTCAAGCAATCCGCCTGCCTGGGCCTCCCACCTGCCTTGGCCTCAACCTCATGCCTCAGATTACATGTGGAAGCCACCATGCCTGCCCCTTTTTCTTTATTTTTGTCTGCCTACATTGATTCAAAGGAGTGGTTCTTCAAGTCTGAAGTTCTTTCCTCAGCTTGGTCTATTTTGTTGTTAATGATTCTAATTGTATTATGATATTTCTGTGGTGAATTGTTCGTTTGCAGAAGTTCAGTTTGGTTCTTTAATACGGCTAAATCATCCAATTCTTGGATCATTTTACCATTTTCCTTGGATTGGGTTTCCACCTTCTCCTGTATCTTTATGAACTTTCTTGACATCCAGATCCTGAATTCAATGTCATTTCAGCCATTTCTATCTGGTTAAAAACCACTGCTGAGGAGCTAGTGTGATTGCTTGGAGGTAAGAGGACACTCTGGACTGAGAGTTTCCAGAATTCTTGCACTGGTTCTTTCTCACCTGTGAAGGCTGATGTTTCCTCATCCTTTTAAGTTGCCATCCTTTGGATGGGCCTTTTTGTTTTTATGTTCTTTATTTCCCTTGAGGGTTTGACTGTGGTGTGAGTTGGGTATAGCTGATTGGCTTTGTTTCTGGATGCTTTCGGAGGGCCAAGGCTCAGCTCAGCATTGCTGGGCTGCATGCTGTAACTCTGGGGCCTAAGACTGGGCTGTGGCTTTGTCCTCTGGCCACTTGAGGTTGAACACTGGCTGCGCTGGGGTAGCCAATGTGCTACCAGGCTGCTGGCAAAAGCCTTCCACTAGGGGCCCCTGGCAATGCTCTGGTGGGGAAGCAGGGGGGCCACGGGTGAAAATACCCTGGTGGGGTGTTGGGGCTGCCCAGGAAACAGCAGAGAGCCTCGAGGGATACTGTAAGAGGGACAGCCAGGCCATTCAGCCTTTGGAGAAACCTCCTTGATGTGGGTGGTAGGTTGCCTTCAGCTTGAAGATGCACCCACTACTTACTTTTTCTAAAGCTTAAATTACTTTTTTTTTTTTTTTTTTTTAGATGGAGTTTCGCTCTGTCGCCCAGGCTGGAGTGCAGTGGTGCCATCTCAGCTCACTCTGCCTTCTGGGTTCAAGCAATTCTCCAGCCTCGGCCTGTCAAGTAGCTACAGTTGTGTGCCACCGTATCCAGCTAATTTTTGTATTTTTAGTAGAGATGGGGTTTCGCCATGTTGGCCAGGCTGGTCTCGAACTCCTGACCTCAGGTGATTCACCCATCTTGGTCTCCCAGTGTCCTGGGATTACAGGCATGAGCCACCATGCCAGGTCCAGCTTAAATTCCTTTTTTAAACTAAGCCTGGTCCTAAACAATACTATCTGTGGAATCTTGAGTTTGATGGGCTAAGTATATTTTTTATCTGAACCACATTAAAATCAATGCCAAACTCTTAAAAACATCTGTCCCTTTACCTTCAAAATCTACCTCCACATTCCCTGTGATGTGCCCACCCTGGCTTCTGTGTTGTAGCAGTAGCTGTGGATGCTGGTGAAGGAGCTGGTAATTCTGTCTTAAGGGGCCATGAGAAGCCTCCAAGAAGTGATGCTGGAGCTTGAGAAATGAGCTTGAGAGACACATAGGACAGGGAAGGAAGGAGCCTGAGCCAAGGCACAAAAATGTAGAAAGAGGTGATGTGGTCTGAAAGCACATTTTCCAAGATAAAATACCGTATCTTTTAAAATGTGCTCCGACGGAGAATCCCTAAGCCTAGCTGGGAAGGTGACCGCGTCCACCTTTAAAAACAGGGCTTACAACTTAGCTCACACCCGGCCAATCAGATAGTAAAGAGAGCTCACTAAAAAGCTAATTAGGCAAAAACAGGAGGTAAAGAAATAGCCAATCATCTATTGCCTGAGAGCACAGCGGGAGGGACAATGATCGGGATGTAAACTCAGGCATTTGAGCCAGCAATGGCTACCCTCTTTGGGTCCCCTCCCTTTGTGTGGGAGCTCTGTTTTCACTCTATTAAATCTTGCAACTGCAAAAATAAAATAAATAAAATAAAATAATAAAATAAAATATGCTTTGTCACAGAATAGGGCACACTTTTTTCTTGTTCCTTGTCTATGTCTTCTATTGCCTTTCTACCTCTTGAAAGGCCTTGCACAGTGTGTCTGATCTATGTGAAGGATGGTTTATTTGTACATACAAGAAATTTCCTGCAAGTCTCTGTCACCATTTGGGGGCAGCCCAAGGGCTGTTGGTAGCAGCAGTGAGTGATCAGGTGGTCCAGGTGCAGGGGAGCTTCGCCCGAGAGAGGAGGGCATGAGGACAAAAGTCATGAGCAGAAAGATGTGTAGCTGGGATGGCATCCTTTAGAGGAAGCCAGGAAGGTGTGCTGGCATGTTCAGTAGCATTTTCAGAAATATTTTTGGAATGTTATATTTAGGTAAACATTTTAGTGAGACATTATTTTCCATCTGCCTTTGATGGTCTTTTCTTCTACCTAATTTCTTAAGAGTGCCCTGGGCTTTTTCTGATAAAGATAATCTGTAACTATAAAGATAAAACATAATCTGGTAAGATATTTTTTAAGGACTGCTGTATTTTGAATAGATCACATTATTATCTTTTCTTCTGTGGAGAATCCAAGCGTTTTTCTGTTGAAAGACTGGAACTTTTTCTCCTGGATTCTGTAGTGTTTGGAGGGTCACTGGCAACATTGTTAGGAGTGCACAGTTCTCAGTGGCAGCACTGTGGTTCAAATGACTTATTTTGGTGTTGTTTTATTGTTTTTGTCTTTTATTTTCATTAAGCTGACAGCTAAGTCAGAACTGATTTATCAGTTCGTGGAACATTTAACACAAGCTGTGGAGAGCTACAAGCAGCGAATGGACTGGCTCACCAGCAAGAGCCGGCAGATTTTTGGTGTCATCTTGGAACAGTGTGTCACCATAGTGCTGGATTTTGGCGGCATTCTGGAGGGGGAGCTTGATCTGTGCCAAGAGGCTCTAACAATGGTTCTCCAGGAGCAGGTGGCTCACATAACCAAGTTCAATATCATACGGTGAGTTCCCATAGGAAGGGAGTATTTTAGTGAAAGTTCACAGTAATTTGTACATATTTGGAATTAAGTAGCACAGCTGACACAGTTAGCTGTCTGGTGAGGGAAGAGGCATTATCTTATACTTTCCTAGAAGATGTAATTTCAGCAGCAATTCCACAGTGAATAAATCTTAGGAACTTTTATCTGCTTTGCACAGGGTGTCTTAGCTTTCACATTAAAAGAGATTTAGAAACATGCATTTCTTCAGTGCATGGGAAGGTTAAAATATAAGAATATGAGTTATGGCAAATATATATTTAAGGCCATAAATCTCTTCATTCATTTTAGCTTTTAACTTGGGTAATGAATTCAAAGGTCACTAATTTCACGGATTTTCCAGACTGAAGTTGCAACTCAAGTTGACCTCGCCTATAAGCTGACCCCTTTCATCAGAACAACAGGTGGCTGGCTTTATGGAATTTCCCATATTTCAGAGTTTTCACAACCAATTATTTATGGATTCTTGGATTCAAGAGAATTTGGATGTCAGCACTAACTTCTCATCTGGAAAAGTGATTGCACCTCCTTGACAAAAAACATCTGGATAAGGGTTTGGGAAGGATCTACCTGATTCAGTTTTTCTGTTTTTAATCAGATACTTTCAGCTACATAGAGGACATCTCTGGGGACAATGCCTAATTATGTTCTATCTAGATTCCTATTTCTGTCACAGGTATAGTACTGAAAGAATCAAGTGCTTAAGTCTAAAGCTTTTGTTTTCTTGGAAACCTCTGAACAACATAGATGCCACTTAGCCAGATTCTCTACCCAGGAAGCACACAGAAGACATGAGTGTGAGCCAGCCCTGCTTCTGGTGGCGTGCCATGGGGGCAATCAGGCCAGTTTATTTGCAATTATCAGTTGCAAATAAATTGAGATAATTCAAATGGCTCTTCTTTTTTTGGAATTGGGGGTTCTATCAGTCATTTACAAGTCCAAACTAAATGGTTTAACCACATTTTCTCAGGATTTAGAATTTATACTCTGTTGAACTCAAAACAATACCAGTATTAATCCGAAAGAAGGCAACCTGTGGGAATCTTTCAGGACAATGAAAACAATGTCATGAAAGAATTAGAAATAAAATTTCAGAGCTGTAGGGAAAAGAAAGAGAGATCAGACTGTTACTGTGTCTATGTAGAAAGGGAAGACATAAGAGACTCCATTTTGAAAAAGACCTGTACTTTAAATAATTGCTTTGCTGAGATGTTGTTAATTTGTAGCTTTGCCCCAGCCTCTTTGACCCAACCACTTTGACCCAACCTGGGTCATTTGTAAACAAAATGTTTACAAGCAGTATACTTAGTAAAAGTCATCGCCATTCTCTAGTCTCAATAAACCAGGGGCACAATGCACTGCGGAAAGCCGCAGGGACCTCTGCTCTTGAAAGTGGGGTATTGTCTAAGGTTTCTCCCCATGTGATAGTCTGAAATATGGCCTCGTGGGATGAGAAAGACCTGACCTTCCCCCAGCCCGACACCCGTAAAGGGTCTGTGCTGAGGTGGATTAGTAAAAGAGGAAAGCCTCTTGCAGTTGAGATGGAGGAAGGCCACTGTCTCCTGCCTGCCCCTGGGAACTGAATGTCTTGGTGTAAAACCCGATCATACATTTGTTCAATTCTGAGATGAGAGAAAAACCGCCCTATGGTGGGAGGCGAGACATGTTTGCGGCAATGCTGCCTTGTTATTCCTTACTCCACTGAGATGTTCGGGTGGAGAGAAACATAAATCTGGCTTACATGCATGTCCAGTCATAGTACCTTCCCTTCAACTTAATTGTGACATAGATTCTATTGCTCACGTTTGTTGCTGATCTTCTCCTTATTATCACCCTGCCCTCCTACTACATTCCTTTTTACTGAAATAATGAAGATAATAATCAATAAAAACTGAGGGAACTCAGAGACCGGTGCCGGTGCAGGGCCTTGGTATGCTGAGCGCCGGTCCCCTGGGCCCACTGTTGTTTCTCTGTACTTTGTCTCTGTGTCTTATTTCTTTTCTCAGTCTCTCGTCCCACCCAACTAGAAATACCCACCGGTGTGGAGGGGCAGGCCACCCCTTCATAGAGGAATAGAATTGCTGGTGATTTGCAAATCTTAATACTGTGAATTATTATAAATTTACTATTAAGAGAAGCCAGTTACATATAAACTTGCCTGTTTATAAAAAATAACTTCTCTTAGTGTTTTAAAGACTCATTATTAGTGTTTACCTTTCTGTTTCTCACGTAAACATTGTTTTTCCTAGTCAGCAGGGCTTATAGAAGATAGTGGTGCTTTGAGAACCTGTCTTAAACAGCTTGCTGGTTTTGTTGGTAACATCAGAGGGCTGGGAGCTATGATTTCTTTCTTTTTCAGCTTTAGAGATGGATGTTGGCAGCTTGCTGCTCATGGCTGTGAGACGGAGGGTTGGCATCCCCAGTAGCATTGATCACTGCCCAGTGACCACTCCATGTGATCCCTTTCAGGGTTTCTCAAGAGCCTGTGAAGTGGCAGGAAAATGCTACTCCTGTGACCAAACAGTCCATAGCTACTGCCATCAGTTGGGTTGAGAAACTGACGGTTGAGCTGACTGTGAGCGAGTTTGGCCGCCTGGATGCTCTGCTGGAAGCCGGGAAAGACAAGACTGTAAGTGCGTGTTCATGGCTGGCCCCAGGCCATGGAGGTGGCTTCCAGCTTAACTCTTCACACTCAGTGACTTTACACGGCCCTTCAACTGATCTTGGGCCCCTCCCAGCAGGATCTGACAGAGATCCCATCAGGCACTGATGGTGATGGCATAGCTGGAACAACCCAAATGAGGCCCCTGAATACCCGTCCCCTGAACCTGGCTAGCCTCCCTCTGTAGGGTGACTGGGGATACAGGGTAGACCCTTGTTTAGCCAGTGTCAGGAGAGCCGAGTGCGACTCACACCCACCAAGCATTGAGAAAGAACAGGAGAGAGGCCATAGTTGTGCATCTTTGCCATATTAACTTCACTCTTGCTCTCCTGCCAATTAGATCAGTCAGTCTATCTCTTATGGGGAGGAGAGAGAGATTGGAAGACTCCTCATAGAACCCTGAGGATGAGGAAATAGAGTTTTCCCAGCATCCATGTTCTGAATCTTTCCTAGTTCCTCTTCTTCACATACTGGATCTGTCATCTGTCACACACTTTCCAAGGTGAAGTACATGCAAGCTGATGACTCCATCCATTTTTGGATGTCAACGTATTGACATGAATTTTGGTAGGGACCTTTTGGAAATAAAGCTTTACCTGGAAGAAGTGATTAGATGGTGGTGTGTTATGTCTCTTTGAGCCACAGGGTCTGTGTTTCTGGGAGTGACTCTAGTGATGGGAGTGTTGGGGCAGTGGCAAGCCACTAGAGACACACTCTGGGCAGGTGGGGTCCTTTCGCCAGCCTTGAGTTCCTGTGGTAAGGTCTGCTTGCCTTTGGATACAGTTACTTAACAATTATGTGCTTCCTCCGCTCTGAAAGCCAGGGGTTTCTGTAGGTTTCAAACTTTACCCAGCTGCATCAAGAAGTCCATTGCTGGAGAAAGAGGCCACGTGTTGGCATCTTGAAAGATAGCCCCCAGTGGTCACCGGCCTGTGTTTATCAATACTGAGGGCGATGGTTTGTAATTGGAAACACATTGTTTTTCCTTCCAAGGCCAAAGGAACAAATGTTTTCCATTAAGGAAGAACCAGATACAAGCTAGTTTGTTCCTTGGTCCTTTGAGTTTGTTTTAACATCTGTAAAATTTCAAGTGTCTGGACACCTTAATAAGCATTCAAAAAAATGAAACATTCCCAGGCTCAGGGTGTGTGTGCATGAGCCTGTGCAGACAGCTGTTCTCTTTGTCTATGAACCTGGCTATTGTGGTCACAGCTGACTGTGGCCCCCTGACCTGACTGCAGGATACCCCAGTGACCCTGCCTTTCTGTTTTACTCCTTCTGGTTCGTGCCTCTCCTTTCTCTGGGGTTCGTTCCTATTCCAGGAAGTAAGGAACAATTCAGTGAGTTCCAGGGAAGTCCTATGGAAGAAAAGGAACCAAGAAAGAAGCTTCCAGGCACTGATCATCAAATGCAGCCTGAAAGCTTTTGAGAAGAGGCTGTGGAGCAGCACATGCAAGCCCTGCACAGACCGCTGTGCCCCTCTGCCCACAGCCTTGATCTGGGGGTGGTCTCAAGGAAAATTCTAGTAAATGCAACTGCCTTGCATATAAAAATGCCATGTCCTGTGTTTTATAAGGAGTTAAAAAACGCATGTGTGTGTGGCAGGGGCTGGGGGAAGTGGGTTCCCATAAGTCCTGCTTCTCTGCTCCATACCTGTCATGCCCATCCTAGCGAGTTCTGAATTCATCCAGATGGCTGCAGTTTGCTCTGAACAGAAAAGATGGAAGGCTTAAAGAATTTTTTGAACAGCAAATATAAACACCTAGACTGTTCCTACTGATACAGCCTGCTGCAGGTTAGCATCTCCCTCCATGAACGGGAGCTGAGAGGAGCCAGGAAAGTGGGCATTGTCTTGTGCCCACAAATTAACATGCAAGTCCCGTTTCTGTACCAAGCCCACATGAGGAGTAGGGCTGAACCACATGCTTGGTCATAGAGAAGGAAGATGCCCAGAGAGGCTCCTGGCCCCCTCCAGGCGCAGGCTTTGTAACCACCACGGGCCAGGAAGACTGAAACAGGAAGCAACGAGAGAGGGGAGCCTTGAGTTCTAAGAAGAGCATGTGCAGAGTGGGAGATCTATTGAAATACTGGCTCGACTCATAGCACTCGAAGAGCACTATTGATAGATGAATTACTGTTGCATCTCATGAAAAGGAACCTGGCTCATTGGGAGGGCAGCACGTGGGGTCCTGGGGACATGTTCGGTGGTTGAGGGAGTGGACATCCTCAGAGACCAGGTGTGTGGACTGGCACAGCGTTTCTGCTCTTCAGTAGCCCTGGTCCAGGACATGCATCTTTGGAAGTTAGTAGCTTCCCAGGCCTTACAAGGAAGGGTGGTGTACAGGATGAAAGGGAAGGCTGTTTACCCAGAGTCCTGGTTCTAAGCTGCCTAAGAAGACCGAGGGGCTTTGCTTCTCTGCCAGGACAAGGCCACCTACCCAGGAGATACCTGCATTTCTGATTCTGTTCTCAGCCTCTCTTCCATCCACCTGCTGGTGCACATCTGTTTAGTTTTTGGTTTCTTTTAATCATATTTCCTGGGAGACCAAGTGAGTGGATTAAAGACAGACTCACATGATTTCATTAAGAACCTTCACTGCTGGAGTAAAAGCCAGAGTCCTGGCCACATTAATCCATGACCCTGGCAGTTCATTTATTTCCTTGTAGTGGTTCAGGCGGGCATCAGATCTTTTCTTTTTTGTATCTCTGATGCCTAACAAGGGCTCTATAAATGCTTGTTGAACAGTGAAGGGTTGGAAAGGAAATAATTTTCATATTCTTGTGTTTGAGGGGAAGATGTGGGTCCCATTTCCAAGCTATGGCATAGATTTGAGTTTTGTGAATTGAAGTGAGATGGTCTGTGTGGGATTGAACAGGTGAATTTGCTGAGTCTTGTAGGGCCCTGGTGGGGATGGCAGGTGGGGACAGAGACCCTGAAACCTGGGAGGTCAGAAAGTCAGTGGTGGTCAAGGATCCTAAGAGGGATCCAAGAGGTGAACTAGATCACTACCATGGGGACAGTCACTACCATAGAGGGAATCAGATCAAATGGGCTGAGACAGCAGAGGATTCCCACAGGTACAGGGAGGATTTGGAGGTCAGATCCAAGGACTGGAGTTGGCCAGAAATGTTGCAATATTCAAAGGTGTACGCAGAACAAGACCGAATTTTGCTGGATCTTTCGCTGCTGTTCTGGTTGAGTTTCTTTTTGCTCTTTGAAGAGTGAAGATTTTTATACCTGGAAGCCTAGGGGATGAGAGCACAGGCTCTGGCCAGTGGAGCAGAGGGCAGTCAGAGTAGAAGCACACACTTCTAGTCTGTTCCTTTCTTCCCCCAAAAGCTGCAGCTGGGAAGATGTCAAGGACTCTTTGGTGGGGCAGAATGCATGTTACTGTGTGAAGCTGCAGAATGAATGGCCCAGATAGAATAAGGAATTTCAAGTGAAAACATAAAGGCTCCTCCCTACTTGATGTAGTATGAAGTTGCAAGAGCTTTTTACTCACTCTAAAGGAGCTGAATGGAACTCATGTATTTTATCAAATTCGGTGCAAATCAGCATTTAGGGGAATGTGGTCGGTGAGGAAGCTGCTCCTGGACTGAAGGCTGCTGCTGAGCCTCAGGACTGGCCTTTGCCTTCAAGGAGCTCAAAGACACTGGTTAAGGGAGCAGATTCCCATGAGGATAACTCCTTTAAGCCACACAATCTCCTGGTCCCAACTTTTGGTCAGTGATGTTGGTATTGGGGGTAGGAGCCTGAACCCTTGGATGGTGGGGTAACCACAGAAGTAAAAAAAGCGCCTGTCTGGGGTCACCTTCTATTGCTTGCTCTTACTTTCAGAATTCTGGGGCTCGTATTCATCTCTAACAGGTGACCAGCCTTGCCACGAACAGCACAGCATAGCCGTGGACAGCAAGGGCAGGGCTTGTGGGGCCAGGCAGCCGAGGCTTACCAGCTCCAAGGCCAACTTAGTTTTCCTTTCCAAGCCTCAGTTTCTTCATCTGTAAACTGGGCATGGTAATAATTCATGCTCCACAGGACTGTTGTATTGAGTGAAATAATTCATTTTCGTTTATCATCCCAAATAGCCAACAGTATTAAAGCCATTTTGCTTTAAGAGGCATTTTGCCAGTTTGATGGCAGACAGGAGTAGGTAGCATATTTATCCTCTTTTCTGTTTTTCTAAGTGTCATCACGTGAGCAGAAAGGAGAGGCAGAAAGACTGTACAGGAGAGTTGGGGGGGATAGGTGGTCTCAATGTAAAGCATGTCCCAGGAAATCTGTAGCACAGAGAGTTGACTGAAAATGTATGTGATTAAGAAGCCGAGTAATGAACTTAATGAATAGTGAATAATGTCATAACCTTAGTAAAGGAAAATAAATCCTGACTCACTGTTGGCTACAGCAATTTTCAGTTTGATGAAATCTCAAGGGAAAAACATTTCTGCACAAGAACTTCAGGTTTTTGGATTAGTGCCAGAGCAAAGAAGCTGCGTTTACATGACGTGCATTGGACATGTGTGGTGTCAGGAGTGGCTGACAGACCACCTCGAGATGTGTGTCTTCACCTCCCTCTTCATCTGACCAACCCTAGAAAATACTCTGCATCTGCTCCCCTGTCTCAGGCCATGTGTCACTTAGATCCTTGCAACAGGATGAACCTGTCCCCATGCAAAACTTGGGCACTGACGTGGCTGGAAAACTCGGATAAATAATAGGCCTGCTAAGTGGAAGCCATTTAAATGCGTCTCCCACGAGGTCATGCATCAGACCAGGAAAAGAGTGAAACAGAATGCATCTGCTGGAAGAGCAGTATTGGCTGGCTACAAGGAATCTGGAGAAGATGGTTTCTTCCTTCTTTCAGGGTTTTTCTTGCTTCCAGTTTACTGACTTGAAGAAATTTACAATATTCCTCAGTCTCTTACTGCTCGATCAGTACTTTTTAGAATCAGGGAGCTGGCGTTGAAAGCCCTGAGAGAAAGAGGCCTGGGAGGGGGCCGGGGCTTTCTGTGCCTCGTTGGTGGAGGGATGTTCCTCAAGTGGCCTGATCTCAGCTCCCACTCTGTCCTTCTCCTAAGTCCCAGTCTGGGCCCCACCCACTGCCTCCCACCCCCATCCCTTCCACCTCCTTGGCACAGTCTGCTCCATCTGGCTGCAGGCAGAGCACCCCAACCAACTAGAAATCAACCATGAGGCCTCCCGCCCCCCACCCTCCTGGCCAGGTGCGTTTAAGTCCTGGGATAGACGTTGAGGTGAGGCCATTTGTTGACTATCTTCAGCTCATCGGGATTTGGGATTAGAGCAAGGAGAGGGTCATGAATCCTAAAGGGATGGTGACATCTATTTACCTCCTAACACAATACATTTGCTGGGGTTTCTTCCCCCATTTATGTGTGGACACAGTCCATCGGGACATTTATAGGGCAGGTTGAGAGGATATGGATTCCTGGCTCTCCTTGGGTTTTTTACTTTCTGAGATGTATAGAAATCCACACATAGTTGGAAGTCATACTGTTTCAATGCCATCATGAATGATAAACTGCATTGTCTCCCTTTTAACAAGGGAAGACACTGAAGTTAGGTCAGTTGCCTGAGGTGACAGAGCTCCTGGGTGGCAGGGGCGGGGAGGACTGTGGAAGCACCGTCCTGGGAGGAGCGAGGGTGGCGGGGCTGCAGCAGGGCAGGAGGGGTGGCCACCCTGAGATAGAGAGTTCTCTCTCAATTCAGCAGGTGGCACTTATCTGGGATTGTCTGCTTACTGGGGGAGGTGTGCATCTTCCAGAATCACTGGTTTAAGCTTGTGTGTGTGTGTGTGTGTGTGTGTGTGTGTGTGTCCTGACACAGGGATTGCTTATTCTCCCATTCTTCTCATGGCCTCGTTTGGTGGCAAGAGGCAGGGCACTGCAGGCGGACCTGGCATCTGACCAGCTGTGCACAGTCAGGACAGCCTCACCCCAGCCCCGGGTGTGTGAATCCCTGCTGAAGTGAGCCCAGAGGTGGAGCCAGCTGGGGGTGTGCCCTCCTTTCCACATTCTGCCTCAGACGGAGGACACATGAGTTTGCATTGTAGGATTCTGGCACCGCCACGGGAAATGGCGGATAAGCTTCCTGCCTGCAGTGGCTGTGTCAGTCCTTCCTTCATTGCTTGACTTGAAAATAACCACTCCGAACCTGTGCGATATATTTGTGGCCCAGAGGAAGTTCTCCAAATCTGCCAACCATATTCTTCTCATGCCATACCCAAGACAATAGCCACTGTTGACAGACCTTCTTGGCACCAAGCCTTGAATATCTCACTTCCTGACTGGCCCTGATGTCCTCAGAGAACCCTGGGCAGGGCTGCTATTCTTTCTGCCCATTTTTTCTAAGAGATCATTTTGTAGAATGGGTATTACTGATGAGACTAGTACCAAGCTAGGGCATGTGAGGGAGATAAACCATTGGCACCATTGTTTTGCAGATTGAATCCATTTACTACTTTGTGGTGGGGGATGTTCCTGAAGAATCCAAGGAGCTTCTCCTCCAGAGGGCCTTGGAGATCCCGTGTCCGGTCTACACAGTGTCCTTCAATGCCAGAGGAGAAGGCACTATAGCTTTTCTAAAGGATCTGAGTGCCAAGACCCACAGCAGGTAGGCAGAAAATGTGCTCTTGAGTGACAGCAAGTGGGTTGCCTGCTCACACAGGATCAACAGTGGGTCTTGCATTCTTTGTGGCTTTAACCAATCTGTTGCTGTGTTCTCCTCTTTCCAGTATAGTATTTAGTCTCTCTGCATCTTCTCCATCCTGTATTAATCATGCCTTTGTATTTTCTGCAATTCTTATGCTTTGACCTCTTGGCATCTTGCTGGTCCAGGAGACCCTGTCCCTCCCAGGGCTAGCCAATTCCTGGAGATAGCAAATTACTCACTGGGGCTCACTTTCATATGCAAACCAACCAGAGCCCACACTGCCAATCCAGGCTGTCTCACTTAGAACCACTGTTCTCTACCCCAGTCACTCCAGGGCCACACACCAGAAAACTCGGGATGGCCCCCACACCCCAGAGCCCACGGAAATTATTCAAATAGCCAATCCTAAGCCTGCTTACCCTTCCTCTCCTGTTCCTTCCCTTGGCAGCCACATTAAAGGTCCTCACCTACCTTTCCCCTCACTCCCTCTGCCTCCCGGCTGACCCGATGCTTCCCTGTGTGGCCTGCGTGGCATGCTGTGCCCCTCTCTCCTCCTGGGAACTGGGCTAGTCAGCTTGGGCTGCCATAACAAATTGCCACAGATTGGGTGGCTTAACAGATATTTATTTCTTACAGTTCTAGAGGCTGGGAAGTACTAGGTGAAGGAGAATTCGGTTTCTGGTGAGGGCTGTCTCCCCGTCTTGTAGGCAGCTGCCTTCTCACTCTGTCCTCACATGGTGGAGAGAGAGAGAGAGTGACAGAGAGAGAGAGAGAGAGAGGAGAGAGAGAGTGTGTGTGTGGAGAGAGAGGAGAGAGAATGTGTGTGTGTGTGTGTGTGGAGAGAGAGGAGAGAGACAGAGAGAGAGAGAGAGAGACAGAGAGTGAGGGCGCACTCACTGGTGTCTCTTCCTCTTCCTATAAGGTCACTCATCCTATAGAATCAGGGCCCTGCCCTGTGACCTCATTTAACCTTTATCACCTCCTCGGTAACTTTTATTACCTCCTGTTCTATCTCCAAAGACAGTCACATTGGGAATTAGGGCTTCAACATAGGAATTTTTTTGGCTTGGGGTTGGGGGAGCACAATTCAGTCCATAGGGGAACCATGAGTAACAAACTATCTTTTCAATGGCAGTAGGCTCCTTATCTATTGGCCTCACAATACCCGAATAGTAATAAAACCTGCATTTTAAAACATATGCCCCTGTACCCTGGGTGTGTGTGTGTGTGTGTGTGTGTGTGTGTGTGTGTAAGTTTAGGTCTCTTGTGGAGAAAGACCAGCGACTTCTGTGGTTACAAGGAGAATTATAAAATCCTTTCCTAAGTTCTCCTTGAAATGGGTACAAGGTCTTCCCAGAGCACTTGTTCTTTAAATATTTTTAAATTGATATATATTTGTACATATTTATAGGGCCCATGAAGGGGTGGGTTGCCCCTCCACACCTGTGGGTGTTTCTCATTAGGTGGAATGAGAGACTTGGAAAAGAAAGAGACACAGAGACAAGGTATAGAGAAAGAAAAAGGGGGCCCAGGGGACCAGCGTTCAGCATACGGAGGATCCACGCTGGCACCAGCCTCTGAGTTCCCTTAGTATTTATTGATCATTATCGGGCGTGGCAGGATAATAGTGGAGAGAAGGTCAGGAGGTAAACGCGTGAACAAATGTCTCTGCATCATAAACAAGGTACAGAAAACAGTGCTGCGCTTTTGATGTGCATATACATAAACATCTCTTTTTTTTTTTTTTTTTTTTTTTTTTTTTTTGAGACGGAGTCTTGCTCTATCACCCAGGCTGGAGTGCAGTGGCCCGATCTCGGCTCACTGCAAGCTCCACCTCCCGAGTTCACGCCATTCTCCTGCCTCAGCCTCTCCGAGTAGCTGGGACTACAGGCGCCCGCCACCACGCCCGGCTAATTTTTTTGTATTTTTAGTAGAGACAGGGTTTCACTGTGGTCTCCATCTCCTGACCTCATGATCCGCCCGCCTCGGCCTCCCAAAGTGCTGGGATTACAAGCGTGAGCCACAGCGCCCGGCCAATCTCAATGCCTTAAAGAGCAGTATTGCTGCCAGCATGTCCCACCTCCAGCCCTAAGGCGGTTTTCCTCTATCTTAGTAGATGGAATATACAATCGGGTTTTATACAGAGACATTCCATTGCCCAGGGATGGGGAGGAGACAGATGCCTTCCTCTTATCTCAACTGCAAAGAGGCATTCCTTCCTCTTTTACTAATCCTCCTCAGCATAGACACTTTATGGGTGTTGGGCTGGGGGACGGTCAGGTCTTTCCCTTCCCAGGAGGCCATATTTCAGACTATCACATGGGGAGAAACCTTGGACAATACTTGGCTTTCCTAGGCAGAGGTCCCTGCGGCCTTCCGCAGTGTTTTGTGTCCCCGGGTACTTGAGATTAGGGAGTGGTGATGACTCTTAACAAGCATGCTGCCTTCAAGCATTTGTTTAACAAAGCACATCTTGCACAGCCCTTAATCCATTTAACCCTGAGATGACACAGCACATGTTTCAGGGAGCACAGGGTTGGGGGTAGGGTTACAGATTAACAACATCTCAAGGCAGAAGAATTTTTCTTAGTACAGGACAAAATGGAGTCTCTTATGTCTACTCCTTTCTACACAGACACAGTAACAATCTGATCTCTCTTTCTTTCCCCCACAGGCCCATGTGATATTCTGTTGCATGCATAGCATGTGGAATGATCAAGTTGGATTTAGGATGTCCATCACCTTATTTATCATTTCTATGTGTCGGGAACATCTTAAGTCCCCTCTTCTGGCTATTGTGAAATATAAGATACACTGTTGTTAACCATAGCCACCCTACTTTACCATCGGAACATTAGAACCTACTCCTTCTATCTCACTGTATGTTTGTACCCATTAACCAACCTGGTTTTTTTTTTTTTTTTTTTTTTTGAGATGGAGTCTCGTTCTGTCACCCAGGCTGGAGTGCAGTGGCACGATCTCGGCTCACTGCAACCTCCGCCTCCCGGGTTCACGCCATTCTCCTGCCTCAGCCTCTCCGAGTAGCTGGGACTACAGGCGCCCGCCACCACGCCCGGCTAATTTTTTGTATTTTTAGTAGAGACGGGGTTTCACCGTGGTCTCGATCTCCTGACCTCGCGATCCGCCCGCCTCGGCCTCCCAAAGTGCTGGGATTACAAGCGTGAGCCACCGCGCCCGGCCTAACCAACCTGTTTTTATCCCCCTGATCCTGACACCTTTCCCAGCCACTGGTATTTATCATTCTACTCTCATCTCCATGAGATCAACTTTTCCACCTCCTACCCATGAGTGAGAACATGCGATATTTGTCTTTTTATACCTGGCTTATTTCCCATAATATAATGACCTCCAGTTCCATCCATGTTGCTGCAAATTATGGGATTTCCTTCTTTTTGTGGCTGAATAGTATTTATTATGTATATGCCACCTTTCTTTATCCATTCATCCATTGATGGACACTTAGGTTGATTCCATATCTTGGCTATTGTGAATAGTGCTGTAATAAACACAGGGTGCAGATAATCCCTTTGATATGCTGACTTCCTTTTCTTTGGGTAAAACCCGGTAGTGGGATTGTTGGATTGTATGATAGTTCTATTTGTAGTTTTTCGAGAAATCTCCATAGTCTTTCCTATAATGGCTGTACTAATTTACATTCCCACCAACAACTTATAAGACTTCCCTTTTCTCTGCCTCCTCAGCAGCATCTGTTATTTTGTCTTTTTGATAATAGCCCTCCTAACAGGGTAAGATGGTATCTTGTTCTTAAGTGTAGGTGCTCATCACAGTCACTGGGGAGCTTGTTAATGATACAGAGGCCAGGCTTCACCTTGCCAGCTCATTGCATGTCATAGAGAGAGCCCAGGAATATGCATTTTTCCCATCACTTTGCATAATAACTGCCCATAGAGCTTGATTGAAATGCAAATTTTATAGCCACAGCCCCAGGAATTCTAATTTTCAAGATCTGTGAAGGGCTAGAAATTTTCATTGTTAACAAGACTTTGGGACTCTAAGGACCATTGCTGTGGCTGCTCTTAACAGCACTTTGAAATCTTTAACATCAGGTATGTGGCTCCCATTCTGGGTTCCTGAGCCCCTAAGTACAGAAGGGGGCTCCCTCCTCTAGCCTTGCTAGTTGAAAGAGAAGAGGCAACTGGCCAGTCACCTCTCTTGCTGTTCTCTGCTTAGCTCATCTGGGGCATGCTAGAGCCCAGGGAATAATTTCCTGTGAGAGAAGCTGTGCTTCAGCTACCTAGAGGCCATGCAGCCATACAGATGGGTCTTGCAGAAAAGGATGAGGTATTGATGTATCCTCCTGTCCACGCTCTGGACCTTTGCAGACAAGTGTAACCCATCACGAGTAGTGCCCCTGCCTTCTCCACTCCCTGCCTGGACACTCCATAGCTTCTGGTTGGTCTTGGTTCACCTTTGGCTGTGGGGCCCCAGCTGGAGGGCAGTTATTCTCCAGCTGCAAGTGGCATGTCCTGAGTGTCTCAGGTTGCAGGAGGCTGCCTGGTCTGGTGACCCTCCAAGTGGACTCCGGCTTCCCCTGTGCCAGAGGCTGTGTCTGGGTAGAGCCACCAGTCCAAGCACAGCGCTGTGCTCTAAGGCTTAAACAGCCTGTCATAATGCTGAGTTGCTTCTGCACAAGTGAGACTGTATCAGCCAGAGGAAATTTCTGCCCTGCTCCCTTTTCTAATCTAGAAAACAGATCAGAGAGTGGAAGGTCCTGGGCGCCAAAGGCCTTGACACTCAGGGCATGGGGCCTGCTGGGGCAAACCTCACCCATCTCCCCTCCTTGCCCTGCAGGGCAAGGGAGCTGGACATTTCTGCTCTGGATGAAGCTCCTGTAGGAGTTGGGAATGACCAGGCTAAGAGTTCATTGGCTTTAGGAACGGCACCAGAATGAGGCTGACATTTTAATTGCCGTCAAGTCATTATTCTAGTCTCGCCTGAAGCCCTTTAGGAAGAGACTGAGGCTTTTCATAGCCGCGGTGGGTTCCCTAGACTTCTCCCACCATTTCCATCCTGAGCGGTCGGTCCTTCGGGATTTTCTCTGAGTTGAGTGTGTGGTGCTAGGCAGAGACGGAACTCCTGCGGGGCTGGAGGAGCATTACTTGTGACTTCCTCTGCCTGCCTGAAAGGAATGTCCTGCTATTTACTGACTTTTTGGATTCCAGTTAAGTGGCTTTGAGGGTGTGACTTAGCCCATCACCCTGTGCACTACAGCAGTGTTTGCAAATTTTCATGTGCCTGTCAGCCCCCTGGGGACCCCGTTAAATGGATATTTGGACTCCACAGGGCTGGGTGGGGGCCTGGGAGTGTGTATTCCTAACCTGCTGCTCCTTGGACCATGCTTTGAAAAGAGATCCTAAAAACTTGTCCACACAGGAATGCTTCTCATTCGTGCTTAAGCTTGGCTCCTGGGTAAGTGTATGTTTGCCGAGTTAAAGTTGACTGATGCTCATCAGCAGCAGGCAAATTAGGCAAATGCTGTCTGTGTCATGAGCTGTCCTCACTGAACCCACAGAGCTGATGGGTGCTACTGGGGCCCCTCATTAGACCCCTGGCTTGGTTAAGCTGTGTTGACATGACGGAACCATGGGAACAAGAGAAAGAATATAAGCATAGAGTGTCATTTTCCCAGGACCAAGAAATACCATTTGGTTGAGCTAATTTACCCTCTAATGAAAGGATGAGTGGTCAGTTAAAATCCCACATCATTCACAATTCTCTGTGCTGTTCTGCCTCCCTGTCTTTTGCTTGTGGAACTGACAAGGTGCAGGGAGAAGCAGTGACCATGGCTAAGAAGATGAAGATGCCCAGTGCCGCCGAAGAGCACGTTCAATCCCAGGAGAAGGAACAGGCATGCACGGACACCTGTGTACTACCTTCCTAATGAGCATCTCTTCATGTTTCAGATTCCATGCATTTGCGGAGAGAACAGAGTGTGTAGAATTTCCTGCATTCTCCACAAAGGATGGTGACGATGTGATGACTTGGAATTCAAGGAAACTGAAAGGAAAACTTCCTCCAGGTACCTGGAATCCAAAAGAAGTGGTGTAGCTTGTGTCCCGAATAGCCTCAGACGACATGGATCATTAGGAAGTAAAGTACGAGGGAGAGACTCCCCATGTCTTTTGTATAATATTATTAATGTAGTGCAAGAGCAGAGTTAATGGATATTAGTGGTGAGTTTGTCAGCCTAGCAACCAGGCATAAGTTTACAATCCAGGGAAATGGCCTAAGCAATGTGTGTTTACTAACTTGAGAACCTGCTGGAGATGTGGCCCTGGGCCTGTCAATGCCGGAGTTAGTTCTTGGCAAGGCAGAGCCACTCTGCTGTGTGGATTAGTTGGGAGGCTGCAGAGAGGGTGCCTGCGGTTCTTAAGGGGGTTTCTGCTGTCCTCCCTGTGATGAAAGCAGGGCCTGTGGATGCAGCTTGAGGGACTGGTCTGCCCCTTGTGAGGGCCGAGGCCACACAGGAACCTTTACGGAGGCGGAATGAACTTCCCCTTTCATTCAGTGAATGTGATCAGAGAACTTAATGAGCACAGAGAATGAGGTCACCAAATCAGCGGGAAATAGGCTGTGATTCAGAAAAACAGTGGAAGGTTACTCAGAAAGCCAGGAGATGGGAGTTTCTTTGAGGCTGATGAAATTGCAAAGTGCTGAAGACTGAATAAACCCCACTGAGAAAAGGAGGGAAGGAAGCCCCTGTTGGATTGTTGGATGAAGGGACCTGGTGGGTTGTTAGAAGTCTTAAGAAATCCCACCCCCACTCTCCCTCTTTTTAAATTATCAAACAGATTTCTAGCTTCATTATAAGGCAGAGGCTACTCTTTAGGGATAAGACAGAAGCTGTAGCAACAGCTGCTTGAAGGATTTACGTAACGGTGCTGCAAAGGCTCCCAGAGAAGGTTAGGTTGTCAGATGGAGATAAAAGTGAGGATGAGTCATGAGCCTGTTCCTGACACACACTTTGTAGATTCAAATTCTTGGTGTCCAAGCAGAGGAGGGGAGAGGTTCCCACAGAGTTCACTGGAGGCACTACTTCACGTAACGGACACCTTTGTTCCAATCATGAAGGGGACATCTCCGGAGAATTCGAGAAAATGCCAACATATAGGCAAGATCGACGCTAATCTAAGAAGAAATTAATTCAGGATGTATGTCATGCCTATTGAAAATAATTTACAAGATTAAGCCTAGTGGGCAATGATTTAATCAGGGTAAAGAATGTGAGCTGTTACTAGCAACCCAAGGTGGGCCAATTACTGGAAATGGGGTTTAGTCTTGGTCTCTGGATTCCTTGGCACCTTAGTTATAAAGGGAAATACAAACTGCATCGCTTACATTTTCAGCAACTACCATCTTACCAACCCTTTGAAGCATGCAAATTACATACAAAAACATTTTTCTTAGAATAAAATGCTTGGCATGGATCGTTGTTCTCAATCCATTTCAGTGATCACATCTGAATTTGGGGGGAGAATCCCAAATCCTAAATACGTGATCCTGTCTCGTCTGTCCATCACAAAGTGCCAGAAATGCCAACATTTCAAAGCCTACCTCTCCCACTCAAACTGCCCAGAAACCTTGACAGACTGTTTTGATTTGGAAAATGTGTGATTTCCCACCTCACCTGGGCCTCAGAGGCAGGTTTCTTCCCGTTACCTGATCACATCTCTCTCCGTTGCCACATCAGCCGTTTCAAGCATTCTCCGCATCTCTTTCCTCAGGCCACCCTCTCGTTTGGTGGGTGAATGACTTTTTACATTATTTCCCCTCTATTGTATAGAAAATAGAGACTCTCAAGTAAGGGGTTGGAGGAGCATAGCTCAGAGGACTTTCCTGGCAATCTGAAGGAATTTCCTTCTATTACTGACTTTTTGGATTCCAGGTAATAGGCTTTCAGGGTATGACTTACCATGACCCCATGCTCTGTACCAATACAAACAAACTCTGCAGTTAAGATAAAGAATTATAGTAAATTATATATACCATTAATTTTCCATCTTAACCACTCTTAAGCTGACAGTTCAGTAGCATTAAGTACATTCCCATTGTTGTGCACCCATCACCACTCTTTTCATTTTCCCAAACTGAAACCCTGTGCCCATTAAACAGTAACTTCCTATGTCTTTGTCTGTTCATGCTGCTATAGCAAAATACCCAAGACTGGGTAATTTATAAAGAGAAACTTACTGCTCACAGTTCTGGAGGCTGGGGAATCGAAGATCAAGGCACTAGCCGATTTGGTGTCTGGTAAAGGCTCACTCTGCTTCCAAGACAGTGCCTTGCTGCTGTATCTTTGGGAGGGGAGGAATGCTACACCCTCACAAGGCAGAAGAGATGAAAGGGCCAAAAAAAAAAAAAGGCAAAGTGGACATTCCCTTCAGCCTCTTTTATAAGAGCACTAATCTTATTCAGGAGGGCTCCATCCAAAAGGTCCCGCTCTTAATACTGTGACACTGGGTATTAGGTTCCAATGTATGAATTTTGGAGGGACACATGTATTCAAATCACAGCACCTCATTTGTCCCACCCTTACCCCTAGCAACTGCCATTCTACTTTCTTTCTGTATCCTTTCTGAATTTGACTACTCTAGGTAGTATCTCATAAATAGGTGCAATTATGCAGTATTTGTCCTTCTGCCACTGGCTTATTTCACTTAACATAATGTCCTCAAGCTTCATCTATGTTGTAATATGTGTCAGAATTTCCATCCTTTTTAAGGCTGATAATAGTCCATTATATGGATATACCACGTCTTGTTTACTGATTCATCCACCCATGGACCTTTGGGTTGCTTCTACCTTTTGTCTGTTGGGAACAATGTTATGAATATGGGTATACAAAATAGCTCTTTGAGATTCTGCTTTTCATTCTTTTGGATATATACTCAGAATGGTAGTTCTGAATCATATATGGGGATTCTATTTTTAATTTTTTTTCCAGAAACCTTCATACTGTTTTCCATAGTGGCTGTACCATTTTACATTCCTACCAACAGTACACAAAGTTCCCACATCCTGGCCAACACTTGCTATTTTCTCTATTTTTGATAGTAGTTATCCTAATGGGTGTGAGGCAATATCTCATTGTGGTTTTAATTTGGATTTCCCTAATGATTCATTATTTTGAGCATCTTTTCATGGGCTTGTTGAAATTTTGACACAATATTTTAAAAAGTCAAAGTTAATGCCACAAAAATCCATGATGATGAAAATATCACAATTTCAAATAAAGACAGGCTCCAACAAGACTCTGTGAGGCCATATTGGAGCCTGAGGCAAGAGGAGAAATGTGTACCTCTCTCTATATATATGTTTTTATTTATTATTTGTAATGATAATTTGTTTCTAGGTTATTAGGTTTAAAAATATTGAACAATTAAAACATGTATTAATACATTATTTTAAGTTTAAGTATTAAGTATTAAAAACTTGCTAAAGTTTTTATTCATCACACATACTTTCGAAGTTACTTCCTCACATTTCTTATAATTTACAACTCTGAATTGAAAATGAAATAAGAAATAGACTTAGAACATACTTTTTAATTGATGAATTTGTCTCCATCAAGATTAGGAGTGTAAAATAATAACAAATTCTGTTTTGGTACAAATAAAATAATGTAAATTTTAACGTTCCTACTTTTTAATTTTCTAGTATTTTTTCAACTACTTTAATGTTCTGGGAAAAAATTACCCATTGCAAATCCATGCCATCATGTGTGCAGGGGTGCGTATAGCATTGCTCCCCTTCGCCTCCGGCTCCAACATGGCTCCACGTGGCCCTACTCAGCAGGCCCCTCCCCACCTTCTAACACCAACCACTTTCCTCTTCCACATGCACCTCGTTTTCAAGCTCTGTCTGAATGTCTGCCATCTCTTGGGCCATGTGAACTTGCTCTCATGTAAGCTCTGGAAGATGCTCCTTTGCTTCCCTGCTTCCTTCCATGTAAACATTACCTTTCTGGGAAGCCTTCCGTGGCCAGTCTCTCCCATCTGCCCTTTTAGGCTGCTTGTTGAGGCATCTGCTGCAGCATACAAGCCATTGACAGGACAGTACCTTTTAATGGTAATTTGGGAAGGTCCAGAAACCAGAGCAGACAAGAAGTTTTGCTCACAAACTCCTGTATGCTAGAGAGATCCATTAAAAATTCCATAATTGTATTTTTTCATGAGCTCGCCCGCATTTTCTTACATACTGTGGGAAAACATGCAGAATTCCTGTTTTCCCCTGCTGCGTATGCCCCCTGAGCCCAGGAAGCACACAGTGATGACAAATATTTGTGGGGCGGGGGCGCAGATCTCATAATATCTCATGACATGGTCTCCACCATCTGCAGCTCCTGAAGCAAATCTCGATGTTTCTAGAAAGGAAAGGAATAATTACTCACCTGCATGAGGGTGGGACTAGGTTGCTGGCCTGCACTGGGCTCCCAGGCCCTTGGTGCAGCTACCTGGCTGGGTGGTCAGAATCCCAGGGCCCCAAAAGCTGGGTGCCCGAACCTGGGCATGTGGCGGTCGTCTCACCTTTTACTTCCAGGGATGACTGCATGCCTTAGAGATTCTCCTTCCTCCCAGCACCGACCCATCCCATCCAGGAATGCTCACCAGCCTCAGATGAGCTCCCCTCCCTGGGGAGAGCAGGATCTTTGGCTTGGATTTACAGAGTACAGGAGATTTAGTCTGGCACATGCTGCTGACCAGAAGCTGCCACTCATCTTCTAAGCCTCTCCTCCTCGTAGCTGTCCTTCCCCTTGGCTTTCAGCCCAGAGTTGGCTGGGTCCCTGCCCCTGTTCCCACTCCCGGGGCATTGAATGGGGGAGGTGGGTGTTCTGTTAAGGAGCCAGCACCTTCCCTCCCATACTTCTCTGCATGAGGGCATTCCTGCCCCTTTCTCTCTTTATGATGGGCTTGGCTGTCTGCTGGAGAGGGTAAGGGGCACCAATGGAACATAGATTATTATGGAACCAGAGCGATGCTCCCTTTTGGTGCTCCTCTGAACCACCCAGTGCCCAGCAGCTTGTCTTCCCTTCTCTGTTAATAAGTGTGGATTTTCTTCATGGCCTGTGTCTACCATGAAATATTAATATTCATCTTACCCATAAGCAAAATAAGACAGAGTCACATTGAGCTTCCCTGAACTCTAGGAATTTTCCTTGGAAAAGATCCCTTTCCAAGACTGGGCAACATTGTCCCCATTCTTGCCCTGGGGTCTCAGTTTCCCCTGTCCACAGTCTTGTGGCATGTGCCCCAGGCCCCCTCACCAATGGCCAGTTAAGAGGTGGGCCTGATGGGCAGGTAGCAGGGTCTCCTTGCCTTGGCACCTGGCTCTCAGGGAATCTGTTGGACATTCCTCCTACCCAACTTCTGAAAGCCTTTTAAACATGGCAGCTGCCCATTGACTGTGGTGACACATTTTATCTGCTCTGGTTGGCAGGGTTTCATGTGGTGCTGCTGAAGGAGACCTTTTTGCTTCAGAATCTGAAACAGAGGCCTGAAAAATCATCTTCTATGCCCCTCTGTTTCTGTGTGTATGTGTCCATTTTGTACTGCTATAAAGGAATACCTGAGGCTGGATAATTTATAAAGAAAAGGGGTTTATTTGGCTCAGCATTCTGCAGGCTGTGCAAGCAGGGCACCAGCATCTGCTCAGCTTCTGGTAAGGCCTCAGGAAGCTTCCGAAAGCCTTTTAAACATGGCAGAAGGCAAAGGGGAAGCCAGTGCATTACACGAAGAGAGAAGGAGTGAGAAGGGGGAGGACTCAGACTCTTTTTAACTATCACATCTCATGGAAACTCATTACCACAGAGAGGGAGGGCACCAAGTCATTCAGGAGGGATCTGCCCTTGTCACCCACACACCTTCCATCAGGCCCCATCTCCAGTACTGGGGATCGCATGTCAATGTGAGATTTGGAGAGGACAGACATCCAAACTCTTATCACTGGGCATTCTTGGGAGTCAGGGAAACTCATCTTTTAAGCAAACTCCAAGTGGCCTTCCTGCTGGCCACTTCACACCTGACCAGGGCTTAAAAGTATTCTGTGATATTCTTTGAACCTTAATCTTATCACAATGTTCTCCAAGTCAGCAGTGACTTCCAGGAGGCCACACCCCTCTCTGCCCACCCGTTAGTCATGGTCTTAGCTGTCCCCTCCGGAAGAACTGGCTCCAGTGCATTGGTTGTGTAGGTGACACTGCCTGAGGTCCTGGCAGACCCAAGTGAGGCCCCCTAAGTGGCAGATTTGAATTTCTGGTCACCAAAACAAGGCTGATTACTTTCTTTGATTTCTAGAATTCAGTTTAATTTTTTATTCCAGTCTCCTCTCCTCTGGATGGGTGGGAAATAAAGCTCAGTCCTTGTCCCCATCCCGAGCTTTACCCACAGTTTGGAGACCCTAGGCAGCGTTTATGCATCAGGAGGTGGAGTCTAGTCGTTGGATATCTGTTCTGGAAAATCACCCCATAAATACCCCTTGTCCCCTGCCTTATTGCTGCTTCAGGCTGAACAGCTCTCTGCTGCTCCCGTGCTGGGCTGTGGATGTGGAAGTCTTTTGTAGACCCTCCCTGGATTCCCCCCATGCAGCCTTCCTCCCAGGGTGCTGCAAAGAACTGAGGCCAGTTCCTGTCTTCTCTTGGGGCCTGTCTCCTGTTCTCCCCCAAGCCAAAGGCAAGCTCCCTTTTATCTGAGAAAAAGCCTGGCTCCTTCCAGCTTCTTCAAAGCTACCTGCTTTGTAAACCCTAATACCTCTCCTAGGGGTTTAGGCTTAAAAAAGCCTGAATGTCTTGCAGCCTACTTCATCTTTCTACACTGCCATAGGCCTCCCTGGGGGCAAGTTTGCAATGAGCCTGGTATCTGCTCAAGTGTGGAGGAGGAGACAGAGAGGGGAAAACAGATTATCATCGCAGAATATGATCCATCCATGTGCATAAATGTGACCTTCTGTAAGTGCCAGGGGTATGATGTTAAATCCTAACAGATGGCTCTTCTGTGGAGGTGGAGACCACTGAGATAACTTAATTAGTTACTTTGTTTTTTGATGTTCTAAAATAACACTTCAAGAATAGATGCTGGAGAATGATAAATGAAGAGTTGGCAGTCTCTTGAGTGAGGCATGCAGCTCTAGAGTACGATTTGGAAGCCACTGGCCATATGTGGCTGGAGAGCACTCGGAATGGAGCGAGTCCAAATTGAGATGTGCTGTGAATGTAAAATACAAACTAGATTCCAAGGACTTAGTGTAAAACATATAAATCATCACATTAACAATTTTAAATATAGAGGGTAAGTCAAAATGATAATATGTACATGTTGAGTTATATCAAATATATATATATGTTTGTTTGTTTTGAGAGGGAGTCTCTCTGTCACCCAGGCTGGAGTGCAGTGGCATGATCTTGGCTCACTACAACCTCCATCTCCTGGGTTCAAGTGAGTCTCCTGCCTCAGTCTCCCCAGTAGCTGGGATTACACGCGCCCACCACCACCCCAGGCTAAATTTTGTATTTTAGTGGAGACAAGGTTTCACCATGTTGGCCAGGCTGGTCATGAACTCCTGACCTCAAGTGATCCACCAGCCTCAGCCTCCCAAAGTGTTGGGATTACAGGCATAAGCCACCATGCCTGGCCAAGTTATATCAGGTGTATTAATAAAATTAAGTTCACCTGTTTCTTTTTACTTTCTAAACTGTAGCTACTAGAAAATTTAAAGTTATATACGTGGTTCACATCGTATGTCTATTGGGTAGCACTGCTCTAGCTGTGTACCCTTGAGCATGCTATTTAAGTTTTCTGCCTTATTTTCTTCATCTGTAAAATGGGAATAATATGTTGTTTCTATTATGCTATATTAGCTGTGTTACATGGTGGAGAGGCAGAGAGGAATGAGGCACTGTCCTTTATTCAGGGAACTCAAATATAGTAAAATAAAAAAAACCTGGGCTTTGGAGTCAGACCTGTATGAATTTGTCACTTATTAGCTGTGTGATTTCAAAGTACTTAGCTTAACTAACTGGAGCTTCTGCTTTCTTTTCTTTTCTTTTCTTTTTTTTTTTTTTTTTTTTTGAGACATGGTTTGCTGTGTCACCCAGGCTGGAGTGCAGTGGCACCATTGTAGCTCACTGCAGCCTCAACCTCCTTTGCTCAAGCAATCCTCCCATCTCAGCCTCCCGAGTAGCTGGGACTACAGGTGTGCACCACTATGCCTGGCTACATTTTTTTTATTTTTTGTAGAGACTGGGGTCACTATGTTGTCCAGGCTGGTCTCGAACTCCTGGCCTCAAGCAATCCCCCCACCTTGGCCTCTCAAAGTGCTGGATGACAGGCTGCTTTCTCCTTTATGAATGGGGTAATGTTTACCTTATAGCTTGTTAGGAATATATCAATATATAAGTATATATTAATACATGTATGTATGCATATATATGTATGTATGGATATATACGTATGTATGCATGGTTATATGTGTATACATGCATATATATGAAAAATGTTTTCTATGGTATCCAGCACACAGTTAACCAATCAATAAATTATACTTGTCATTATTGTCATAACCATCATCATTTGCAGTTACCCGGTTAATGTTATTATCACTAGGTAAACAACTTAAAAACTAAGTCTTATTATCTTTACTTCTCTTCTGTAATCCTAATTCCTACTTTTTTTTTTTTTTTAGTTGTCACTAAATATATTATGCTCAGTTCCCAATTCTAGTCCATTCCATTTACTTTGGTGTCCTGAGTTCTCTCTTGGTTGGCTGAAGTTCCTCTTCTAGTCATTTCTTCAAGAAGGGCTTCCTTCCATTTCAGGAATAATGGTGCCCGCGGGGTTGCTTTCTTTCTTTCTTTCCTTCTTTCTCTTTCTTTCTTTCTTTCTGTTTCTTTTCTTTTCTTTTCTTTCTTTCGAGATGGAGTCTTGCTCTGTGGCCCAGGCTGGGGTGCAGTGGTGTGATCTTGACTCACTGCAACCTCCGGCTCCCAGGCTTAAGCCATTCTCCTGCCTCAGCCTCCCAAGTAGCTGGGCTTACAGGCGGCTGCCACCACACCTAGCTAATTTTTGTATTTTTAGTAGAGACAGGGTTTCGCCATGTTGACTAGTCTGGTCTTGAACTCCTGACCTCAGGTGATTCACCCACCTCAGCCTCCCAAAGTGCTGGGATTACAGGCGTGAGCCACTGCGCCTGGTTATCCTCAGAGTTTTCAAATGTCCTTCTCTGCAGTCTTTACACACTGAAAGGACAGCCTGGCTGCTACGATGCCCTTGGCTCACTTTTCTCCCTTGAGTGGCTCAGGAGCTGTGCTCCCACATCCTCCCTGCTGCATGCTGCTGAGGAGAAATCTGAGGCCAGCTCGATTAGTTTTTCTTTTATGAGTGACTTTATCTTTTTTGCCTGGTTGCCCCCAAAATTCTTTTTTGATCTTTAAAGTCCATTAAGTGTTAGGATTTGTCTCAATGCTGGCTGTGGTCGATTTTCCCTGGCCTACAGTGTACCCTTTCCATCTGTATACTCCTGACTTCTATTTTAGATAAGATTCCTTGGATTGTATCTTTAAATATTTGTCCTGTTCCATTTTATTCTTATTTTAAATTGGACAAATATATTACATGTTGCTTTGTATGTGCCAGGCACTCTTCCAGCCTCTTACCAAATTCCAGCTCACTCAATCTTCGTAACATACCCCCATGGAGTAGGTACTATTATTATTTTCATTTTAGTGATGGAGAAACCAAAACAGAAGGTGGTTGAGAAACTTGTCCAAATTCACATAACTATTAATAGCATGTGGCAGAGTCAGGATTCAAACTCAAGACTGTTTGTTCTCATAACCATTGCATTATGCCTGTTTTCTTCAGAGACTCATTTTATCTGTCTGGTATATCTCCTTTAACAGTCTTCTACATCTATTATTGTCTCTCTGACATTTTTAAGCACTTTATTTCTGCTTGCATTCACCCTCTGTGGTTTCTTACAGTGAGTTCCATCGCACTTTTTTTTCATTGAGCTTACATCAATTTCATCTTAACTGCTGTGATTTTTTTTCCTCTTTCCTGAGTGTTTTTTTTTTTTTTTTTTGAGACAAGTTCTCACTCTGTTGCCTAGGCTGGAATGCAGTGACGTGATCAAAGATCACTGCAACCTTAAACTCCTGGGTTCAAGGGATCTTCCTGCCTCAGCCTTCTAAAGCCCTGGGACTACGGGCACGTGCCACCATGCCCAGATAGTTTTTTATTTTTGCAGAGATTGGGGTTGGGTTTGGGGGGGTCTTACTATGTTTTCCAGGCTAGTCTCAAACTCCTGGCCTCAAGTGATCTTCCCGCCTTGGCCTCTCAAACTGCTGGGATTATAGGTATGAGCCACTGCACCTGGCCCTTTCCTAATTTTTTTTTGAATTTCATCTTTTCTTGTTGCCTTTCCATTTCATTTTTGAGTTCTTG
Source organism: Nomascus leucogenys (assembly GCF_006542625.1). NCBI lineage: Eukaryota > Metazoa > Chordata > Mammalia > Primates > Hylobatidae > Nomascus > Nomascus leucogenys. Next base: position 48,180,886 of record NC_044394.1, read on the forward strand.
AATTTCTGCTGTGTGTTCTTTCCTCAGGGAGATGATGGCTTCATATAGATATTTAATTCACAGAAAAAATGTTGGATCATAATTGTAAGGACTCCTTGATAACATTTTTAGTGAATGTTCTTCTTCTCTTGGTAGTTTTACTGCTCTTTTCCCCATAAGTTTCTTATAGTAACCTTGTTTGGATGCTGTGTACCAGCCTCCATTTTATTGATCACCATAGAATGGACACAAGCTATCTGCAGGCATGTCCTAGGGAAGGAAAGGTAGGGAAGGGGCTAAGATAGCCATCTATGCTTCACAACTCAGGGGCTCTCTAGTTTTTTGCTGCTGCAGGGACAGAGTGGTTCCTGCATATAAGTTTGTTCTGGGTGATGCTTTGTGAAGCCCTACTTCTTTGCCTCTCTTAACCAAGTAGGCAGATTTTGCTGTTAGCGCTTGTCACTGAGGTTCTAGCATCCAGGTTGCCAACAAGGCTCACCTTTGACTGTGGGTGAGGCACCCCCCACTTCCTCAGAGCTGCCACAGCCCTCTTGACCACTCTGGTTACACATTCTCTGTGCTTTCTTCTGCATTGCTTCTGCCCCATCTCAGCTCTTCTCCACAGCCCTTATCAGTACGTAATTTTTGTCTCCTAGTTTGGAGGAAAAAAAGGTGTTTATGTTTTCTTTTCCATTCTCATTTCCCGTCATAATTTCTAGAAAAGGGAAACAGTATTGACTTATATAGCTTTGTTCATCTTGGAAGTAAAGGCTAAGTATAAACGTTCCGAGATGTACGAAGGCGTGGGCTCTAAGAGCAAATGTGGAACCTGATGTCTTCATCGACTGTGTGGAGTGGACAGTGTCAGTCACTTTTTTTGGTCATAGGGTTATGTGGCATACATTATGTTGCCACTCATTTAAATAAAATTGATAAATTATCATTTGAATACTTAGCCCATCTATTCTTAATTTCGCAAATTCCAAAATAACTTTTGAAAGCATGATATACAATTGTGGTGTTTTAAAAGAGAATATAATTTGTAATATTAGAAAATAACTTTCATCCTTTGTTTTGTTCTCTTACTACTACATCAGATATCTCCTGATGTAATTAATTAGAAACCATGATGTTTCTAATTATTGGACCAGGGAAGTGTTGCTAGGTGCATGCATACATTATCTCACTTGTATGAGGCTGGGGGTCTGAACCCAGGCTGTCAGGAGCACCTGACTATATCGCACTCTCCAGACATAATATAGATAATTTGGAAAATATGGAGAAGAAAGGAAAAGAAACATTCTTGCCATCCAGATATTTACACCACTGAATATTTTGGTATATTTCCTTCCAGTCTTCTCACTATATACTTAAAAATAATTAAAGCATAAATATATTATTGTACAAATTGAATATTGAATTTTCTACTTAATATAGAATCAAGTATTTTCCTACATTACTATAAAATTTTTGTAGTTGATGTTAAAAATATCAAATACTTCATTAAAGTTCTATATTAGAGTTTTGTCAATCACTTCCTATTAGACATTTGGGTAATTTCAATTTTCTTTTGCTATTAGAGATCATACTGCACTTATCTATTTTGTGGTGTATTTTTTTTCTTTTTTTATTATTATTATACTTTAAGTTCTAGGGTACATGTGCACAACGTGCAGGTTTGTTGCATACGTATACATGTGCCATGTTGGCGTGCTGCACCCATTAACTCGCCATTTACATTAGGTATATCTCCTAATGCTGTCCCTCCCCCTCCAACCCCACGACAGGCCCCCATATGTGATGTTCCCCTTCCTGTGTCCAAGTGTTCTCATTGTTCAATTCCCTATTCAATTCCCTATGAGTGAGAACATGCAGTGTTTGGTTTTTGGTCCTTGCGATAGTTGGCTGAGAATGATGGTTTCCAGCTTCATCCATGTCCCTACAAAGGACCGGAACTCATCCTTTTTTTATGGCTGCATAGTATTCCATGGTGTATATGTGTTGTGTGGTGTATTTACCCCTGTAGTTTAGATTTTTTAAAACTAAACTAGTAGTGAAAATACTGAATCAAAATGTTTGAACATTGTGGGGTAATCTCTCATGTTGAATTGCTTTCCAAAAAATATTTTAAGACAATACAATTCACACCCATTTCATAGAACCTGAATTAGCATAAAAATAGTATCTCATTGTTTCCATCTGAATTTCTTTGATGAAGAAATTATTGTCAATTAGTATTAAACAGTAGTGAAGCTGAACATTTTTGGATTTGTTAACTTCTTTTGTAAACTGCCTGTTTGTCTATTACCCTTTCACTTGTGGGGGTCTTGTGTTTCTTATCACATCGTGTGAACAGTCTTTGGTGTATTACATATGGATAATTTATGTTGGTCATTGTGTTCCTTTTCATTTTGGCTATTTTTTATAGGCAACCATAAAATTTGCACAGTAACTGTAATCTATAAATCCTACAGCTCCTTCGTAACTGTATTTCTTCTCCTTTTGGTTCCTTATGGCCTGAGTTTAAAACAAAAGCAAACATTGTTTTGGTCCTTCTAGATTTATTTTGAAGTATGGTGTGATGTGGGAATATAAATGGATTTTCCCTGAAATATGTAACAACTGCCTTCACACCACTCACGCACCCTTTCTCCACTGACCTCTGTGCTACCCTTTGCAATATATTATATTCTTCTATATGGCGCTTGCTCCTGGACCATCTGCTATGCTTCAGGGCTCTTTCTCTTTCTAGTCTGAGGTTGGTCATGACCATTTGACCATTATTTGTTTTTCTACCTACCTTGTATATTTATTGTAGATGTGAAGAATGGGCTTCATGTTATCCAAATAAACGTTCACTTTGAATGTCGCTTGCTGCACTGACTCTTCTAAGGCGAGTGCACATGTGTGCTTGGTTTCTGTGCTGTCTCATTCAAGGCACACTATTTTTCTCATAGTATTTATTGACATTCTAAGCTTTTTGGGTTTTGCTCCAAATACATTTTTCTTCTCTCTTCCTTGGTTTATTGACATAATTTGGTTAGCTCCAGTGATACACTTTGAAAGAAAAAAGATTGAGCTGTATCAGCAGTTTGCTTAGTGCAGCTTTGCTTTTTGGTGTATTAAAGCCTTAAAAATTTTGAAACAATAATATTATTGTTACTGGTGGAGGGCGTCCAGGTCCTTGGCATTTTGAAGAAAGAATTGGACAAAACTCACAAACAAAGCAAGGAAAAAAATGAAGCAACAAAAGCAGGGATTTATTGAAAATGAAAGTACCCTCCACAGGGTGTGAGCTGGCTGAGCATAGGGGCTCAAGAGCCCAGTTACAGAATTTTCTGGTGTTTAAACACCCTCTAGAGGTTTCTCATTGGCCACTTGATGTACACCCCATGCAAATGAAGTAGTGGCCTGCAGTCAGTCTGACTGGTTGTGGAAAGAAACCAGTCAGAAGCTGACATGAAGTTGCAAAGGTTACACCTTATGCAAACGTTTGATTGATTGTGGAAAGCAACCAGTGAGAAGTACTTTCAATTTTCCATCTGCCAGGCAAAAAAGGTGTGTGAGGGTGGGGTTTGCAAAGGGAGTACCTCTGGTTCTTCTGTTACTTAGGTTTGGAAAGTTGGGGTTTTCCTTTTGATTTAGTTCTAGGAAGTCACTGTGAATCGACCTTAGGTTCCCTGCCTCCAGACCCTACTCCCCCTCCTCATTATCAATTATCAACTGGAGATTTAAAAAGCTGTAATTGTTTTTGAAAGTTTTCAAAGGACTTTGGACTGCTCTCACCTAAATTACTAAAGCCTAGATAAATAGATAGGTGCATTGCCACAAGTTCTGATTTCATTTAATTTTGATGTTCGATACTTATTGGTAAGTAGATATCTGTATGAATCTTCATTTCTTATAATGGGTTTGATAAATAAATTATAATGGTGTCTGCAAATAAATTAGTTATATATGAATTATTATCAACTTTTAGGCCTCATATTTTAGGATAGTTCCTTACATCAATGCTTCTTCTGAGGAAAACAAAAAGTAGTTGTAGGCTGAGAGCAATTTTATCTTGTTTGTTGCTTCATTGTAAAGGCAAAAATAGATGTATCATCATGTAAAATTATTTATTCTGTGCTTGCTTTAGATTCCTATACGTACATTAATTCCTTGGAGGGATTTCTCCCAAAAGTTTTTTCTGTGTGTTTGTTTTTCCAGGACTGCTCTTTCCAGGTGATGGAAAGCTTTTCCAGTGTTTTGACTCTGACAATGTGAGCCGTTTAGGGGGTGCATTAGGTAGTGCGTTACATTTTACGTTTTTCTTATATTGCCCTTCAGGAGTTCGTGGTCATTCTTCTTTGACTATAAATAATATGAAGGCAGAGGACAGGAAGCAGACTCAGGTTCATAGCACCAGCTGAGTCAGGAGCCCTCTGAGCATTTGTGCAGAGGTGGCTCTGATGTGATGGTGGTGCCTGCCCCCTAGGGATCAAGTGAAATTGCCTCGAACCTTGATTCTGTGGCTTGGTGGTGTCTAAAGAACCTTTTGCCCAATTTCTGTGAACTTCTAGAGCAGGAGGCATACCCTTCTATTCCCGTCACCCTCTGGGATCCTGTGCCTGCCTGCATGGTGTCTGGTTTCCCCACGTTAGTCTGGAAGAAAATTCTATTCTAGACTATCTATTCTAAAATTCGATTCCTCTCCACACCATCCTCTGACAGTCTGTAGGTGTGATTTTAACAGATGCCACTGACTCTCTGGAGGGTGAGGAAGGACTGACATACATCCTCCCTGGTTCTTCCCTTCTATTTCCATTTGCCTTCTGAAGCTTCTCACCTTTTCAAGAGCAAAACATGCCATTGAGTCTTCTTGCCACCTGATGGCATATATCTTGCACTTGAGGTTTGCTGAGCTTCTTGTACCTGTTGGTTTACAGTTTTCATCAAATTTGGAAAAATGTCAGCCATTATTTCTTGATCACAGGTCTGTATGTCACCTACAGTTTGATTAACATAGAATGGACTCTCCTTTAACTAGTGCTAATTTTTTTTTTTTTTTTGAGATGGAGTCTCTCTCTGTTGCCCAGGCTGTAGTTCTGTGGCGTGATCTCTGCTCACTGCAACCTCCACCTCCCGGGTTGAAGCAATTGTCCTGCCTCAGCCTCCCGAGTAGCTGGGATTACAGGTACCCGCCATGATGCCCAGCTCATTTTGTATTTTTAGTAGAGAAAGAGTTTCATCATGTTGGCCAAGCTGGTCTCTGATCTTCAGTGATCCGCCTGCCTCAGCCTCCCAAAGTGCTGGGATCACAGGCGTGAGCCACCGCTTCCGGCAATCCAGGGTATATTCTTATTGTGGTGAATGCATGAGCACGAGCTGAGGCCCGCTATGTGCCACATTTAAGGCCCCTGCTCATGTCATATCCAATTGGCCAGAGCCAGTCACATGATCATGTCCTACAGCAGTGGGTGGGGAGGTCTACTCCACTCACCCGGAGGTGGGGAGGAAAGTGAATGTTTGATGAACAGTCGTGATTCCTTTTTTGGCTTGGAGACAGTGTTTGCAGGAAGGTGAATCAACTTTGGGATCAGACTTGGATTCAAATCTGAGTTTTGCCGCTAAATACTTGTGTGACCTTGGGCAAGTTACCTAATCTTTCTGAGCTATATTTCCTCATTTATAAAAATGGGAATAATAACATCTACTTGGTACAGTTTCTGGGAGAATTAAAGCATATGACACACATGAAAATGTCTAGCACAAAATTGACATTCCATTAATGGTAGTTTCCTTTTTTCTTCTTAGGATTCCAAGTGGGCTTTTATTGTAGATATTGGTTCTGGAAAGTGAAATAATCCAAAAGGATTTGGCAGCCTGTGTCACAAAGAGCATTTTTCTAATGGTCATGATAGTAACCAGTTTATTTGCAAGCATAATGATGGATGAATTGTAATTTGGAACAAGGGAGTGAATACTGTACTGTTAAACTTTGTTCTTATGGGAAATTAGTCCATTTGTCAAGGTGGATCCTAGGAGTAGGCCGCAGGGGCCTTTCTAGAGGAAATCAGGAGTGCCTGTCCTTCCTCTACCACAACTAGAATCTGACTCAGTGATAAGTAGGGTTATGCCATGGGGCCTGTTCTGGGCGTGAATTTCACCTACCTCTCTGTTGTCAGACTGAGCTCAGTAAGAAGTGTAAATGGTGCAATAATACTTATAAATTGGACATGGTAATTTTCAATTCTCAGAAGCTTTCATGGAGGCATGGATTGTCCCAGATGTGGGCTGGGCTTGATGCTGTTTTGGGGAAGGAACTTTAACTGCTGGTTAAAGCTCTCCAGGGACTGTGTCTTTAAGGCGGACAGTCCCAATCTTCTGAGCAGCTGCTTTTCAGGTTATGAAGGTCCTGTGGGCACAGGAGGAGGGAGTCTATTTAGTGGTTTGGGGACTCCTTCTCAGCAAGGAAAAAGACTTCTGATCTCTTGGGTTTGGAGAAGGCTTCATCTTTTATTTTGGTTCTCTTCCTGTATGTCCTTGAAAATTTAATTAAACTGAAATAGTAAGTATGGATTAGTAAAATTACATTAGAGTAAGCATCTTCCCTGAGGTCCTGGCATCAGGCTAAAAAAAGTAAACAATTTTGGCATCGATGCATCTAGCTCAGGATCTAGACTCAGCAGTGGGGCTAACAGTGGACTTTCCTGAGATAGTGTGATGTCAGGCTTCTCAGACTTGGAAATTCAAGGAGCCTGGTAGTGGGATGAGCACCCAGGCTGAAAGCCATGGTCAGAACTCTATGCTGTCACTTCAAGCCAGAGCTTTGTACTTTATACACAAGGGAGAAGAAGAGGCACATTGCAAACAGTTGGTGCATAGTTTCAACTTTAAGGTGGTTTCATGTATACAACCCAAAGTACCAACAACACAGAACCTTCTCACAGTTTGATAGACCAGGGTTGGACGACATGGCATACCTTTCACCCTTTCACTTCTAGGCCTACCCCACCCACGACAAGCATCACTAATCCATCCATCATTGCTCTCGTCTCTAGCCTGTACTCACCTGGCTTCATGTCCTCTCAGCTCAGCACTCTGGCCAGCCCCTGCTCATTGTTTAGAACTATCAAATAGCACTCGCTCTGCTCACCATCATATTTTGCTTATGGGACAAGAGAAAGGCTGCAATGAATGAATCAAAAGAATAAATATTAGGTATTAGCAAAAGGTAATGTTTTTCTGAGAGTATTTTTGTTTGTGTCCAGTACTCCTGGCAAATGTCCTTAGAATAGCTACTATACTCTACCAATATTATTCGTAAGTCCAAAAATATTGTAGCTGTAAAAATGTGGTTGATTGTACCTTCAGAAATTGTACTTTTTGTGTTGGTGGAGAAAAATGCATGAACTAAGACTAAATATTATGAAACTGAATTACATAAGGATACATTCAGGCTGCTATGCTTAAAGGAAAAAAATAACCAAGTCCTGTTCCTGTCAGACACCTGTGATCTCTAATTAGATATTTAGAGTGTATTGGCCCATCACTTAGGCTTGGCATCGCTTCTTTGTTTCTAATCTCCAATTTAATTTAGAAGCACTGATTGGTGCCTGTTTATGGCTTACTGGTGGCAGGAGATTCTTTCAGAAGTCTCCTTCCTTCTAGCTAAAATTCAGTTGAATTCAGCGGATGGAGTCGGAGCAGCTGTGCTTCCAAAATTGTTGCCACGTTGCGATTGATAAGGCTGAGAGACTTAAATTACCTTCAAAGTCCTGCCCCTTCTAACAATGGGCTGCCTTGGATTTCTTTTCTATTTTTTTAATCTCTTGAGACAGAGTCTCGCTCTGTCACCCAGGCTGGAGTGCAATGGCGCAATCTCGGCTCACTGCAACCTCTGCTTCCAGGGCTCAAGCAATTCTCCTGCCTCAGCTTCCCAAGTAGCTCGGATTACAGGCGCCTGTCACCACGCCCGGCTAATTTTTGTATTTTTAGTAGAGACAGGGTTTCACCATGTTGGCCAGGCTAGTCTCAAACTCCTGACCTCAAGTGATCCACCAGCCTCCCAAAGTGCTGGGATTACAGGTGTGAGTCACCGCGCCCAGCAGGATTTCTTTCTGCTGCTCTGACACAGCCCTCTGGTTAGTTAACAAGCATTTATTAAATATCTCCTGTGTGCTTTAGAAACTTACTAGGGTTGAGGAGGAGGAGATTCAAAAGGAATAAAAGACAAGGTTCCCAGTCGGCGGGGAGCCCCAGATTCTCAGAATGTCATTTTTGCTTCTGCCTTATGATTTAGGGGTTGTTCCTTCCTTCCATAACTGCAGGATCCCAATTAGCTTAAGAACTGTCCATCTGCACCTTGCCCTCTTCCCTTAGTGCACACGTTTATCTGAGGTGTTTGCAGATCTCGTTTTCCCAACTAAGGAGAGTAAGCCCCTAAGCCCAGGGAACCCCTCTGTTCCCACTCCCGTCTTCGGCTTATGTCTGGCGTACCTAGTTTTATTCTAGGCTCCTGGCTGCACTCTGTCTTGTTCAAAGTAGCCCTCTTGACACTGGGCAGGGGTGGGCTCAGCCCAGGTCTTTGGTCAGCCAGTGCAATCAGCTCCTTAGAATTGTGCTGAAATAATCAAGGGAATCCGGGCATCCTGCATCACCTAACACACAGGGCAGGGAGAAACCCTCAAAACTCTTAAACATGAAATTGAGTTGCCAGGGAAAAGAGCCGGTGTAGATTTCTGATTGCATTTGAATTTCTGATTTTAGGGTGATGGCTCTGATTCCAGGGTGACAGATCCGTTTCACATTTACTATTGCAAAGTTGGGTGCTGTGCTGGGCTCTGGGGATGCAATGATGAAAAAAGGAGGTCCCTCTCTTCAAGGGACCTGTGTTCTGGAATAGCCTATTTGGAAGTCTCGACCAGGTGTCAGGAAGGTACCAGGGAGAGTGGTTACAAAAACAGACGAACATGGTTCTGTCCTCAAGGAAGTCACTGTTTAATGAAGAAGACAAACTTGCAGATAGTGGAAGCCCAGCAAGAGCTCTCAGCCTTGATAACCTGGCGGGCCATCCCTGTGGGTGACGATCGATTCCAATGCAGGCAGATCACTGTGGAGCCAGCAGGTGTGTCACTGCTCATTGGAATGTCACCGGCGGCCCTGACCTTGGGGATACAGCTCACCCACCATCACCATCTGCATCAGAATTACAAACTGGGTGGTTTCAGACTTAGGAAGAAATAAGTCTATAAGCCCCTTGAGGGAAAACTAAAAGTGATCAACACACAACAGATGGGTTTGCTCACGTAGATCTTGTATCATGAGAATTTTCCAGGATACCCAAGGCCAGTGTTCCAGTGTGGCGGTGGGGGGCTCTGGAGACTAACAGTCCTGAAGCTGAATCCTGACCACACCACTTATTAGTTGTGTGGCCTTGGGCAAATTTCTCTGAGCCTCGGTGTGCTCATCTGTAAAACGGGGATGATGATCTGGACTCAGGCAATTGTTGTGAGTCAATGTGGTAATGTGTTTAAGTGCCCAGCACGGTGGCACATAGTAGATACCTAGTAAATTTTCATTTCCCCCTCTTTCTCCTCCATTTATCAACAGGAAGCAGCCATTATAACATATATCAAAATAAGTGACACTTAGAACCAGTAGAATGTTATGAAGATATGGATGAGAGGTGGCCTGGAATGGGTATTAGAAGATGGTGTGGGGGGTTCTCAGCACTGTGCAGGGGAAAGGGAGTGCTGCCTTCTTTTGTGAGCATTTCTGTAAGGCAGACATAGGGACATTCAGGCACGAGAATATTGCTCCTGGAAGTCATCCAACTTTTTTTTTCTCCAAGAATATTTTGGAGAGTGATCATTTATTTACATACCTGTCTCACATCTTAGACTAAAGCTTTGTGAACTTTTGTTGCAAAGAATCACTGGGACCCTTTAAGAATATAGCTCCCTGGGGTTCCACCCTCAGAATGAGTCTGGGGTGGGGCCTAGGAATCTGCACTGACAAGCATTTCAGGGGTGTCTGCCACAGGTTCTGGGGACCACACTCTGGGAAGACCGCACTGGAGTGAGGGCCTCCTCAGAGCTGGGATGGTTTCCTGTTCATTTTGTATTTCCAGTGTCCAGATGTAATCGGCATTGATGGGGTGTTGTTGAATAAATGAGTGGATAATGATTCTCCGAGTAGATTGTCCTACTGAGAAGGGGCTATTTTAAAGCATTGGCTTCCTAGTTCCTAAGTCAGTGTCTTCTGAGTTTGAAGAAGATAATTAGCCTCCTGGAACTTGCTCATTCCTGAATGACCTGGTAGAGCTGGGAGCAGACTCGTCTACGTGAGTGATATCCAGCCCCCAGTAGCCCATCCACACAACCGTCCTCACAAAGAGAGGGCTGTTGTTGAGGACAGAGGCTGAGCAGATGCTGGTGCGGGGTTGCTCCCCAGTGACAATAGTCCTAGCCCTGCTGTTTGTGGTTCAGAATTGGTTGATGGGAAATCAGGGAGCAGCCCTGCCACCATCTTTGTTATTTTTGTGCACTGTAGATCCCTTAGAAGAGAAAGAGGTTCAGGCCTTTTCTTGGATGGAAAAACTGAAAAAAAAAAAAAATCAATTTTTTTTGTAAATTTGCTCTAAAGGAAACTCATAAAGTTCTTCTGAATTTACATGTCAATAAAACATTTACCCCTGAGTTGATGCCTTATAAATGGTATCACTTATCCTAAGTAGAATAGATTTATTCAGCTAAACTTTGTTGATGAGCATCTTTGCATCTGTTGCTTAGATATTGTTTCTCTGTTTCCTTGCCTGGGTCTTCATGGTCTACTAGCTCAGTAGCATCCTGGAGCCTGGGGTCATTTTTCTTACCAAGTTTGGGGGAGCACCTACCCTTTACCATGGGGAGAATGGTGATAGTTTATTTTTGGGTTTTCTAAATGAATTTTGGACAATTAGACTGCATTACATTTGCATTTTATAGTGTGCCATTTAGAAGAGATGGAGAGGGCCCAGAGGATGGTGCCACATTCACATATTAGATGATAGCTCAAGTTGCCCGTTCTTCATATTGAAATTGCTTCTAAGATAGCATAATGGCTCTTGTGAAACATATCTATTCATTGCCCCAAGAAAACATTAGATGGTTATCCAGATGGTGAAATGACTCTATATTCACTCTAAATTAATGAATGGTTAATTTCCATAGGGTGAGACTGAGAGCAGCCCCACACTGTGCCTCTGTGGTTACGGCAGTGGGGACGGATCAAGCCAGCAGGTGTTTAATTACTTCTCGACAACAAAACATCTTAACATATAATGTAATAGAAATAACTGGGAATTTTTTTATTATGACAAAAACCACTGATTTTACTGCTTTCATTCCCTTTATGGATGCAATGTGGCCCTTTTACCAGATCCTCATGGTAATTTTAGGTCTCTGGGAATGTTTAGCACCTCACAGTGTATTATATTTTTTTAATGTTATATCGCTTTCTGAAAATAGAAGTATGTGCTACTTTTTCCTGAAAATACTGCCTTTTCATAGTTATATTCAGGTCTTTCAAATCTGCATGACTGAATAGGAGTTTGGGGGTCAGGCAGACTGCAAGCTCCCCACCTGGCAGGACCAGTTCTTCATCGGAGAGTCCTGGGGTTGGGCAGGGCTGCAAACAATGAGCCACAGTAGGACCAAGGGGAGGGTCTGGGACTCAAGGGTCCCCGAGGGTGGTTTTGTTTCTGGGCTGCCCTCTCCCAGGGCAACACTGAATTGTACCTTGGATCAGCACTGCACCTGTCTATCTTTCTAATTGCTTTTCTCCTCCTGTCCTGGAAATGATAGTACTTCAGATACTTGGGGGAAGTCTTGCTTACTGTGGCATGAACCTAGAAGGAAATGACTTCGTGTTTTAAGGGATGTTGTTGTCAGTGTCTGGAATACCTCAGGCATAGCCATGTGCTCAGATGATCTGAGTCTGTTGCACACCCCTCTGAAGAGTTTCTTGTAATCATGAGGAAAGAATGTATTAGGTGCTCCAGAACTGTTTCTATGTAATAAGGAAAAATAAAAAGGAAGGATAGAAATTCTTCCAGAAAATACTAGATAGAACCTGGGCTGAGTGCTGTGGAGGATACAAAGAAAGAAAAGACACTGTCCCTACGCTTAAGACGTTTACCATCCAGTGGGCAAAGTCAGCTGGTGCACACACACAGCAAGTGCCCAAGCACTGCAGGAGAGCCGCAGACCCCAGCCCACAACAGCTGGCAGGCCGGGGACATGTTGCCGAGTGCTGAGCTGTGTTGTAGGCAGCTGCCTACTAAAAATAAGCATTGGGTTCATGGAAGGCTGACTTAAATTAGACTGGACTCAAGGTTATGCACAGAATGATGTCACCATCACAGGCTCCTAGTTCTTTGTGTTCTTGGGAATTGGAGGCGGAGTGACAGGCAGCCAGGAACTGAAATGCACACATGGACAGGTTCACTAATGGTGTGGCCGAGCGTGTCCTGGCAGCAAGAGGATGGAGTCCAGTGGTGCCCTGGTTCATTCCACGGGACTGAGAAGGGGGAGTAGGAGGCAGCTCACCATTTCCTGGGGTGGTGGAGTCAAGACGATGTCTTCAGTGAGGGGTGGGACGGGGTGAGTGCAGCGGAGGGCTCAGTCCTCTGATAGAGAGGACAGGGCTGGGAGGACAGTGCTCTGACTGGATTCATGGTGCAGAGTGTTAGAGGAGTGTCATGGGAGCCTTGAACCCTGACCTCAATGCCAGCCCAGGGAGCTGGGCCCTGGTCACTGCATCCCCAGCACCAACAGGGCCCATCCACTGCAGAGGAGATGCTCAACACATACTTGCCAAATGACCGTATTAATGAACTGGACTCTAGCAACTGGGTTTTATCCTGTAGGTGAGATGTGGAAGATTGGACAGGGAAATGGCATTTGGCAGGAGGTACCCTGTGGACTTTTCTCCTTGACATCAAAACTTCCTGTCCTGAGTCTCATTTTATTTGTCAAACTAGCCAGTCTGAGAAGTCAATACCAGGTGCTAATGAAAAACAGCAGCGGACTGTGACATTGCTCTGAGGTATGTTAGCATTTTAACATGAGCCTGCAAATTGGTTTTTTTGTTTTGTTTTGTTTTGACTTTTTTGTTTGTTTTTGAGATGGAGTCTTGCTCTGTCACCCAGGCTGGAGTGCAATGGCTCTCTGCAACCTCTGCCTCCCAGGTTCAAGAGATTCTCCTGCCTCAGCCTCCTGAGTAGCTGGGATTACAGGCACCTGCCACCACACCCGGCTCATTTTCGTATTTTTAGTAGTGACGGGGCTTCACCATGTTAGCCAGGCTCTCGAACACCAGACCTCAGGTGATCCTCCTGCCTCGGCCTCCCAAAGTGCTGGGATTACAGATGTGAGCCACCGCGCCCGGCCTTCAAATTGTTACCAGGTGTCTGGGAGGGCAGCAGTCATGCAAGGCAGAGGATTGGGCAGGCATGCATTCTGGTTGGAGAATCCGCTAGGTCTCCTGAATGACTCCATGAGGAACCGTATCCAGCTTCTGTTGTCAGGCAGACCTTAGTTGGCTTCCACCTTGACAGTCAAGATACATACAGCTTTGGTTGTGTGCAGTGGCTCATGCCTGTAATCTCAGCACTTTGGGAGGCTGAGGCGGGTGGATCACCTGAGGTCAGGAGTTCAAGACCAGCCTGTCCAACAGGGTGAAACCCCATCTCTACTAAAAAAAAAAAATACAAAAATTAGCTAGGTGTGGTGGTGATCCCAGCTACTCGGGTTTTGTTTCTGGGCTGCCCTCTCCCAGGGCAACATTGAATTGTACCTTGGATCAGCACCGCACCTGTCTATCTTTCTAATTGCTTTTCTCCTCCTGTCCTGGAAATGATAGTACTTCAGATACTTGGGGGGAGTCTTGCTTACTGTGGCATGAACCTAGAAGGAAATGACTTCGTTTTTTAAGGGATGTTGTTGTCAGTGTCTGGAATACACTGAGGCTGAGGCACAAGAATCGCTTTAACCTGGGAGGCAGAGGTTGCAGTGAGCCTAGATTGTGCTACTGCACTCCAGCCTGGGCAACAGAGCAAGAATCCATTTAAAAAAAAAAAAGATACATAAAGATACATACAGCTTCGTGTTGTTTCATCTCCTCCCTGGTGTAGCCTGGAGAATTTCAAATTCACGGAGGTTTGAGCAGTGGGGTTTCCTGTGCCCCCATTGTCTTCCATCTCCAATGGGGCTCTGTCCCTCGGCTGTGGCTATCTGAGATCCCAGCTAAGTCCTTAAAAGTGACCTTGATAAAACTGGCAGTGCTTCCTCACTGTGTGAAGAATAACTTGAAATAAAACCTGTGCATTGTCATGATGCCTTTACTGCTCTGTAGCTTTCTTTTTCACTGTTTTTTTTCTTTTTTCTTTCCTTTTCTTTTGTTTTTAAGCAAAGCAAATCAGATGGACTTGTGTTGCTCCCTGATCCCCGACATAGCAGTCTGTAGCTGCTTCATCACAATCACTAGACTGGGGTAGTGATAATCCTAGATACTGCCTGCACAGGGAGCATGTCCCGGTCACTGCTGTCTCAGAGACACATTTCCCTGTCCCTGGATGACCAAGAGCTGACTGGGTTTCCTTGGAACTTTCTCCTTTGACCCTGCCCTGTGGTGTACTCCCTCTTAAGATATTATTGACAAGTCTAGAGGAAAGCCTTGACTCATTTGAAACTTTTAAGAGACTCCTGCTACTTAACACCTCCAGGCTGAAGCAAGCAGCTGGCAGTCCATCTTGATTTTACAGCGATCGGAGGGCCTGTGGGCTTAAGGTTTGCATTTGGCAGCAGCCTGTGTTATTTTTGGAGTTTCAACATGGAGTTCAGGGCACATCACATTTCATTTCCTGGGCTATTGATGGCTGCAGAGCCATGGTAGCTGTCCGTCTCTGTCAGGGCTTGTCGCTTGCCCCTTTAAGAACACAGCTATTAATACTCTCTCTAATACTCTCTCATTTGATTTGTCCCACTTCAAGAGGCTAGAACTTTGATGTCCCTTTTTTCTGCCCTACCCTTCTTGGCTATTTTAAAATTCAGAAACATCAACTCTGGTCTGCCCTAGTCTGCCTTGATGGCTTAGGATCAGTCCTTTGGCCCTAGGTGGATGAATCTCCTGGGGTGCCCCGTAGACTGGAGGGTGGTCTCTCATCATCTGTGGTTGTGGGATATTGGGCATCACTTAATTATCATGCAGACTCGGGAAGTGGGAGAGGAAGGGGCTTTTGGGTGCATTGGGCGACAGAACGTGTCTCAGCCGAGGGGCAGGGACTGCCAGTTGCCACCCGGATACACTCCCTTGCTCCTTAGGCTGTAGCCCTGATTTTACTTAGGGTTGCAGTGTACCCCGCCTAAAAGCATTTCTCAGTTTCCTTTGCTGCCAGATGGGGCTGCGTGATGCCATTCTGGCAGCGGCTAAGTGATGAAGCTGTGGGGTGGGCCTTCTGGGCAGGGGCGCCTGGAAGGAACTGACCCTGTTAGGGGGTGTGCTTCTGTGTCCTCCCAGCGGCCCTGCTGCTCAGGACGTGCTGCTTGGCACTAAGGACACCACGTTGAATCATAAGGTGGCTGAAGACAGAAGGATGTGCTGAGATGACCGAGGAGCAGGATAGAAAGAGTGTGGATCTGTTTTCAAGATTTTAAAAATTAACCTTTTTATTTTGAGCTAATTGTAGATTCACAGGCAGTGGTAATAAGTGATACAGGGAGATGCCCATCTATTATTTATTTATTTATTTATTTTGAGATGGAGTCTCACTCTGTCTCCTGGGCTGGAGTGCAGTGGTGCGATCTCAGCTCACTGCAACCTCTGCCTCCCCAGTTCAAGTGATTCTCCTGCCTCAGCCTCCTGAGTAGCTGGGATTACAGGTGCACGGCACCACACCCAGCTAATTTTTGTATTTTTAGTAGAGACAGGGTTTCACCATGTTGGCCAGCCTGGTCTCAAACTCTTGACCTCCAGTGATCTGCCCGCCTCGGCCTCCCAAAGTTTTACAGGATTACAGGCGTGAGCCACTGTGCCCGGCCTGCCCATCTATTCTTTACCCACTTTCCCCCATAGTAACATGGTACCACAGCATGGTCAGGACCTTGACTTTGATACAGTTAAGGTAGCAGGACAGGATCCCTCACCGTGCACCTCTGCATGGCACGCCACGGAGTGCACGTCCATTTCCCCCCGCCCCACCTGCCCCAACCTCTAGAAACTGCTCATCTGTTAGAACCTGGATCTCGATGAAGGCAGAGCCTCTATCCCAGCCCTAAACCACTCTCCTAGGCATGAACTTCGATTGATTCAAAGACATAAATATCTAAATTAATGATGCCATGTCATTTTAAAAAAATGTTACACAGTCAAACCTAACCCTTAACTGAGACAGAAGAGGTCCAGAAAAGGAGACCAGGCAATCATTATTATATTAGGAGAAATATTATATTTGCGGTTTCAAAGAAGCAGGACACCTCGGCTACATGGCAAAAGGATTAGGGGTTGTTGCTTTCACCAACATGCCATTGCATTTCCCTTCCTTGCAGCGGTGACCCTGGCTTGCATGAGGTGCTTTTGAATGTTTTTATTGCTATCTTATTTGGGTATTATCAATAATTCATTTTAAATATTCTGGCTGCTACAGACATTTACTTTAGAAGGATTTATTGCATCCTAAAGTCTGCATTTATGATTTCTTGAGATGATATCACTTCCTTGGGGATTTCAGTTCTGATTCTCAGAAAGAGATTAGTGGGGGAAGCAGAATTTGATGTTCAGAAATGTTCCAGAAACTTGGCTGCAATGCGTCAGGCCTGCTAGGCGGGCTGCCACATTCCCGGGCCTGTCTCAGCTGGCCGCTCATGCTGTGTCTCCCCTTTTAGGAGCTGGAGTCAGAGAGGACGTGTTTCTCGTTTGGCAAGAGATGGAGGAAGCCTGCAGCACGCTGGCCCAGATCCAGAGGCTGGTGGCCGAGCCTCCCAAGCCCAACGTGGCCACCGTGGACTGTGGTTGGTGCTATTTCTGGTCACTGGTGTAAAAGATTCATAAATGTTACTAGCTGGGGAGCAGGGGCTGCTTCCATGTTCCCGACCAGGGGAACTCCAGAGCCCAGCTGCGAGGAGCTGCTGAGGAGAGCAGCCAGAGCTGTGTGGGGTGAGGGGTGGGGAGGGGGTTGTACACACACATGCATGGACACGTGTGTGTGTGTGTGCCCATGCGCTCACATGTGTGCATACGTGGAGATTGTCAGTACCCAGAGCTGGACAGTAAAGTGGTAAAAACAGATTCTTGGGCCAGGCGCAGTGGCTTACACCTGTTACCCCAGCACTTTGGGAGGCCGAGGCGGGTGGATCACGAGGTCAGGAGATCAAGACCATCCTGGCCAACATGGTGAAACCCCGTCTCTACTAAAAAATACAAAAATTAGCTGGGTGTGGTGGCAGGCGCCTGTAATCCCAGCTACTCGGGAGGCTGAGGCAGGAGAATGGCTTGAACCTGGGAGGCAGAGATCACAGTGAGCCGAGATTGTGCCACTGTACTTCAGCCTAGCAATGGAGTGAGACTCTGTCTCAAAAACAACAACAACAATAACAATAACAAAACAGATTCTTGACAAACTCTTGTATGCTAAGGGAAACCAGACCTCTGTATAAAAGTGGGCTCAATTCTGCATACAACATGGACAAGTGGGAATTTATAGCCAAGGATCAGGGGGACGCCAGTGGATGGAAAATTATTAAGAGGAGATGTTAGGGGCAAGGGGGCTTCTGGCTAAACCAACTTGACAGGATTCTTTCGGGAGAGAGGCCAGTGTGATCAGATGTCACCTGGGGGTTGGTGGGAATGAGGATGTGGATCAGATAGCAAGGTGATCAGATATTGAGGGTGGGGCATTCTGGCTACACTGACTTAGGCTTTTTGCTAAAATCAGGCGATGCAGAGATGAGCATAGAAGTGCAAAGGTTGAGGCCTTGCTGAGAAGAGCATTCAGAGGAGCCTGGCTGAAGGCCGGGCAAGGGGAGACTGTCAAGTTGCCGGTGCTCTTCCAGGGAGGAGGAGCAGGAGAGCTCAGTGATCGGCTCGGCCAGCCTTGACCCTTGCCTGCAGACAAAATCCCATCCACGCTGTCTGTGTCTGTGCAGGCAACCATCTGACTTGCTCTCACATGCCTACGGGAAGGCCTAAATCAGTTTTCTTTGAGCAGGGTCCAGGACCTCACGGCAGAAGGGGGCACAGGCTGGGGAAAAAGGGTGGAATGTTTATTTGGAAGGAGTAGTGTGAATGGGGGTTTGAGTTGTTAATATTAAAAAGAAATTATTAAAATCCAGTTGCATTTCTGGTATTCACTTAGCACTCCTTCATCTAATTTGGAATAGCCACTTGAAATTTTGGAGTCTGGAAGACTGATTTGCATTTCCTAAATGGTAGTAACAGCAATATGACCACTGAGTGGGCACATAGTATGTGTCAGGTGCTGCCCTGAGGGGTAGGCTTATACTTAGCTCATTTAAGCCTCATAACTCTATGAGGGAGTTTCTTATTATCTCCAACTGACAGGTGAGGAAACTGAATTACAGAGCGATTAAGTCATTGGCCATGCTCACATAGCTAGCAAACGTAGTCTGATTTTGAACCCAAAATGCAGAACAGCAACTTTCCTGCCTAGTTAAACTTTTACAAAAAAATGTTAGCAGTGAGGCTATATTCATCTTGATGTTAGTTTCCATTATTTAATTAGCACCTATACTATTCTGAGTAAATGAAGGCACTTCTTGGTGTTTGATGTGTTGCAGCCCCACCACTGCACCATACAAACAACCTCATTACATTTTTACTCGTGAATGACGTTGAGACTACACAAAATATTTTCTCCCTTTTTTTCTTGTAAACCAAAGCACTTTTCGTAAGGGGCATGAGTTTGGGGGTGAGAAAGACCTGGTTATAAATCCCAGCTCCTTCACTAGACTCGCCTGAGTTTGTCTCTTTCAGCCTTATTCTTCTACACAACGACTATCATAACCTTGATGCTGAGGAACCACTGTACAGACAAAATACAATGATGCATGCTCCACACCAAGCAGGGACTTGATGTCAGCTCATTCTTTGCCCTTTCACACCTAGGATAGTTGGTACACGGATTCTCCTACATGGCCTTTCCTCTGTAAGGTGCTGGTTTCCTTTGGGGCACACCTGGTGGACGCACATACCTTACACATCAGGCACTGTTTAAGGCTCCTTACGAGCATTAGCTCGTTTCATATTTGCTACAATCTTAAGAGACAGGTGCTACTGCTACTATTATCTCCGTTTTGGCTTCAGTAACTTGCCCAAGGCTACACAGCTAACGAGTGATGAAGCCTAGATTCAAAACCTAGTCCACCAGTAAAAATACTGATATCTGCCTCCCACCCATCGGACATGTAATCAGGACGTCTGATGAAATCATCC
Organism: Nomascus leucogenys; assembly: GCF_006542625.1. Taxonomy (NCBI): domain Eukaryota; kingdom Metazoa; phylum Chordata; class Mammalia; order Primates; family Hylobatidae; genus Nomascus; species Nomascus leucogenys. Next base: position 48,200,338 of record NC_044394.1, read on the forward strand.
TGATTTAATCCCTGTGGGATGATATTAGGACTTTTGAAAGCTCCCCAGGTGATCCTAGTGTGCAGCTAATTTTGGAACCACTGCCAGGCTGCAGTGCCTCCTGGGTTACAGAGGTGCAGTGGGCAGAGAACTGGGAGGTCAGGCCGGCTGGGAAAGGGATGCAGTTAGAGGAGAAATGGGGATGGGGACTTGTGTAGAGGGAGAGAGAGGTTGAGGCATGGGCAAGCCTGCTCTGTGTGACTTGATAAATTCCTGGTGACTGTGGCTTTTTCCTGTGACTGGGTGCCCTGACCTGGGCTTAGGGCACTGGCTGCTGTGGTTACATTGCCAGGGTTGGCTCCCTGGGGGTTCCTGAGAGGGACCTAGTAGGCTTGTCTGGAGGAGCTGCTCACGTGTAGTGACACCCACTCGAAAACCCAGACGGTCCCCTGTCATCCTGCAGATGAACAAAATGTTCGAACACCAAGCAGGGGACCCAGGCCAAACCCAGCACCTCTGCCTGGCAAAGAGGATGGGGAGCCTGCTGCTAAGGCGTTTGTTTTGGGGAGTGTGTGGACTGAATTGTGCCCCCCCAGTTCATACAATGAAGCCCCCACCATGAGACCGTATTTGGAGATAGGGTCTTTAAAAAGGTAATTAAGGGACCAGGTATGGTGGCTCACGCCTATAATCCCAGCACTTTGGGAGGCCAAGGAGGGTGGATCACCTGAGGTCAGCAGTTCGAGACCAGCCTGGTCAACATGGCAAAACCCCATCTCTACCAAAGATACAAAAATTAGCCAGGTGTGGTGGTGCATGCCTTTAATCCCAGCCACTCGGGAGGCCGAGGCACAAGAATCGCTTGAACTCAGGAGGTGGAGGCTGCAGTATGCAGAGGTTGCCCCATTGCACTCCGGTCTGGGCAACAGAGCGAGACACTGTCTCAAAACAAACAAACAAACAACAAAATGGTAATTAAGGTTAAATGAAGTCATAAAAGGAGGGCCCTAATCTGATAGGATTGGTGTCTTTATAAGAAGAGGGAAAGACACCAGCGAGCCCTCTCCCGACAAGCACACGGAGGAAAGGTGTTGTGTGCAGCACAGAGAGAAGGTGGCCGTCTCCTGGCCAGGAAGAACAGCCTCATCAGAAACCAGCGCCGCTGGCACCTTCATCCTGGATTTCCAACCTCAAACAGAGAGAAAATAAATGTCTGTCATTTAAGCCCCCCGCCTCTGGTGTTTTGTGATGGCAGCCCAAGCTGACTAATACAAGGAGGATTTAAGTTTGGTGTAGTTAGTCTTAAGAGTTAACAGAAGGTCTTGGATGTTATTCCTGAAGGAAACAGATCAGTTATAAGCCTCAGATATTGGGCAATGATGTATCAGTTCCCTTTGTTTCAATCTAATACACACACACACTCAGACTAAAACCCAAAATAACTCTATGCAGAAATTTTCAAAAAATTCTTTGAATGTACCATCTCTATTTAAAAAGGAAAGTTTGGCCGGGACCTTTCATCACTGGCTAGCCATCTCAGCTTTCGTGACTTCAATCTGGCCCTCTATACCACATGTCCGACCTGCTCTCATTCCCACCGCAGCCCAGAGTTACTGAGGCAAAGGCTGGGTCGGTGCAAGACTGGCTTGGAAGGCCTCCTAGGAAGGCAGCAGCTGTTCCTCTACAGACCCCAGGAGAGATGGTGGCCAGCAGGACAGGGAAGGGGTGGATCGGAGGAGATCCAGCAAGCTGCCATTCTGCATACTGGTTCGAGGTCACTTGGCACATACAGGTCCATAGGACCAGGAGGGCAATTTCTGGGAGAAATGTCTCATGAGTCTGGTGCCTGGGGTGAAAAGAAGGTGAGGCCACTGATAGTTTTTTTTTAACCTATTTTGATTACCAAGAGCAGGACATGAGAGTTCCCTGGAAAAAAAAAAACTGACAAAAATATATGAATCAATGGTTCGTAGGACACTGAACACTAAGAATGAAGGCCAGTGATTTCTGACATACACGGCAAAAAAAAAGTGAGGTTTTCCCTCGCTTACTGCCTTGAGAGAGTTTCCAGGCCCTGGTGCACAGAGGAGGAACCCAGGTGGAGCCCAGAAAACATCCTGAGTTTGGGTAACAGAGCTGAGGGTCTGGAGGGGCCAAGGCAGCTACAGTTCACAGGACACAGTACCAGAGAGGAGACAGATGCACAGAGAGAGAAGTGCAGACATCTGCAAAGGGTCCCCCTCAAGAATTCATTTGAATACTGATCCACTCATGCCTATGAGAAGGTTATCTGAGTCTGGGGAAAGGGCCATTGGAAAGAATTAGAAGAAATGGGGCTTGGAATTCACAGAGGACCAAGAACAGTGCCTGTTCTCATCAGCCTGAAAGCTTTAAGAATTCATGGGTCCCTGGGTAGACTACTTGGAGAGGTCTTGCCTCAGTCATGGGGAATAATTAGCTTTAAATTGAGCACTGTTCTGGGCCCTCCTAAGAAATCATTAAAGCAAGACATGAAAAGAACAAACTATTTCTAGGTAACATAACTGCATCTCTGAACAAAGCTCAAGAAAATTTATAAGAACAAAAGCATCCAGTACCCAACAAGGTCAAACTCACAATGATTGGCATCTAATCAAAGATTACAGGGCATGAAAAAAAGCAGAAAAATGTGATCCGTAATAAGTAGAAAAATCAATCAATCAAAACTGACTGAGAACTAACACAGACATTAGAATTGGCAGAAGAGTCACTCAGAGTTACTGTATTCCATATGTTCAAAAGCTAATACAAGGCGTATTTAAGTTTGGTGGTAGTTAGTCTTAAGAGTTAACAGAAGGGCCGGGCGCAGTGGCTCACGCTTGTAATCCCAGCACTTTGGGAGGCCAAGGCGGGCGGATCACGAGGTCAGGAGATGGAGACCATGGTGAAACCCCGTCTCTACTAAAAATACAAAAAATTAGCCGGGCGTGGTGACGGGCACCTGTAGTCCCAGCTACTCGGAGAGGCTGAGGCAGGAGAATGGCGTGAACCCGGGAGGCGGAGCTTGCAGTGAGCCGAGATTGCGCCACTGCACTCCAGCCTGGGTGACAGAGTGAGACTCCGAAAAAAAAAAGAGTTAACAGAAGGTCTTGGATGTTATTCCTAAAGGAAACAGATGAGTTATGAGCCTCAGATATTGGACAATGATATATCAGTTCCCTTTGTTTCAATCTGATACACACACACACACACACACACACACACACACACAAACTAAAACCCAAAATAACTCTAAGCAGAAATTTTCAAAAAATTCTTTGAATGTACCATCTCTATTTGAAAAGGAAAGTTTGGCTGGGACCTTTCATGATTGGCTAGCCATCTCAGCTTTCTTAACTTCAAGAAGATATTTAAAAAGACACATACTGAACTTTTAGAGATGAAAACTTAAGAGAAGAAAATATGTTAGGTGAAAAGCTTACTGAATGGAATCAATGGCAGATTAGACATTGCAGGAAAAGAGATGAGTGGACTTGAAGACAGCAATAGAAACTATCCAAAATGAGACAGTCATAGGAAAAAAAGAATTTTAAAAACCCCAAAAGAGCATCTGTGAACTGTGGGACAATTTCAAGTGGCCAAATAGACTCCCTGAGGGGAGGAAGTAGGAGGGACAGGGAGCAGAAAAATATTTAAAGAAACAAGTTTCCAAATTTGATGAAAACTACAAACCCAGAGATCCAAGAAGTTCAGTGAATGCTAAGCACAAGAAAATGAGGAAAACTACATCCAGAGACATCTTAATAGGTTTGCTTAAAATCAATAATACAGAGGAATCTTAAAAGCAGCCAGAACAACAACAAAAAAGATATGTACAAAGCCACAAAGACAAGGATGACAGCAGATTTCTCACTCAATTGAAAAGCATTTTTTCTTTCAGTACCTGAAACATTCAGCCTGGAATTCTATACAAAGCAAAATATCTTTCAAAAACAAAGGCAAAATAAACACATTTTCAGACATACAAAAGCTGAAATAGTTTGTCATTTGCACATATTATACATGAAGTGATGTAATATTACTTAAAGTTAGACTACGATAAGTTGAAGATGTGTGCTATAAACCTAAGATAACCACTAAAATAACAAGACAAGCTGACAAAGGAAATAAAATGGAATTAAAAATACCCAATCCAAAACCTGTCAGAAAAAAAGAATAAAGAACAGATAGGGCCAATAGAAAACAAATAGCAAGATGATAAACATAAATCTAACCATACGTATGTCAAAACTTACCAATACCATACACTTTAAAGGTGTATGAGATATTATATGTCAATTGTAGCTCAATACAACTGTTGGTAAAGTGAAAGAAGAGGACAAAGTAGAAGGGAAGGAGAGTCACTTCTCTGGGCGCTGAGCTGTTCAGAGACATGGGTGGGACACACCTGGGCATTTTGTGTGTGTGTGTGTGTGTATGTCAGTGTGCCTGTTCTAGGGATGACCCTCAAACACAAAGATGGCTTTTCTTGCAAAGCGTTAAAGGATTTGTCAAGGCTGGGCATGGTGGCTCACACCTGTAATCCCAGCACTTTAGGAGGCTGAGGTGGGCAGATCACTTCAGCCCAGGAGTTTGAGACCATCCTGGGCGACATGGCAAAACCCCGCCTCTACCAAAAAATTTGAAAATTAGTCAGGCATGATGGCGTGCAACTGTAGTCCCACCTACTTGGGAGGCTGAGGTGAGAGAATTGCTTGAGTTGAGAAGTGGGGAGTCGAGGTGGCAGTGAGTGGTGATCACACCACTGCCTGGGTGGGATCGTGCCACTGCATTCCAGCCTGGGTGACAGAGCAAGACTCTGTCTCAAAATGAATGAATGGATGAATGAATGAATGAATCAATCAATCAATAGAATTTGTCCAAGGTTTGGGAAGCTTGACCCTTCTTTGATGATGCTGCCTCTCAAAGTATTTCAGGAACTCCTCATTTGGAATAACCTTCACAGCCATTTTGTGACTCAGTAGAGATCATTAGTCTAATCACATTGTGTAGTCATGCTTTAATCATGAACAGAGACAGTCCAAAAGATTACCATCTGAGACTCAAGATTTGACTCCGAATACTTGCTTGTTTCAAAATACCAAATTCAGTTTCAAGAGACAAGGAAATGGCTGAAGGTTCATTCAGGCTCTGCAGGCAATTGCAACCTACAGTAGGTCTACAGGAGTTTAGAGCACATATTTTTTGAACAAATGGAGAGGGAGATGGTGCTTATTTTCATTAGTATTGTATTAAATAATCAGCAAAATGTCTTTATAGTCCTGGGTGGTGATGAAGTACACAGACTCAGTTAGGAAATTTTTTTTTTTTTTTTTGAGACGGAGTATTGCTCTGTCACCAGGCTGGAGTGCAGTGATGCGACCTCGGCTCACTGCAATCTTTGCCTCCTGGGTTCAAGTGATTCTTCTGCCTCAGCCTCCTGAGTAGCTCGGAGTACAGGTGTGTGCCACCATGCCCAACTAATTTTTGTATTTTCAGTAGAGACAGGGTTTCACTGTGTTGGCCAGGATGGTCTCCATCTCTTGACCTCATGATCCGCCTGCCTCAGCCTCCCAAAGTGCTGGGATTACAGGCGTGAGCCACCGCATCCGACCAGAAAGATATTAAACCTGGCTCTGCCCACTCCTGCTGTGTGATGCTGGGTTAAGACACTCCTTATCTGTGCCTCAGTTTCCTTATTTGCAAAATGTGGATGATAATGATAATACCTACTCCATGGACTGTTATGAAAGTTAAATCAGAAAAAACATGTAAAACACCTAGAAATGTGCTGTCACATAGTTAGAATGTAATGATGGCTTAAGAAAAGGTTGATCCACTTGTCTATTTCATTTATTTAGTGCTTACTCTATGTAGCACTATGGTAGGTGATGACATAATGGTAAATAAGAGACATGGAACGGGCCCTCATAAAGCAGGACCTACAAGAACCATCTCTTGCTCCGTGAAGGTAGAAAATCGGATGAACACAAATGGGGTATTTACGATTGAGGAAAAGGGGCAGCTTCTGAGCTATTCCCAGGGTCAAGGAAAGGTTTCCTGAGGAAATAACTTTGGAGCTGATATCTGAGGGTTGAAGAGGTAAGTTAATGAGGTGAAAGGATGGGAGAGAGCGGGGAGTGTATGCCAGGAAGAAGAACAGCATATGCAAAGGCCCGGAGGCAGAAAGGAGAATGGCACTTTAGAAGAACTGGAAAGAGGAGTGTGGCTGGAGTGCAGTGTCCAGTGATGAGTCTGGAGAGGGAGACAGGGACCCGATTGTCCTGGCTTTGGAGGCTGCAGTACAGGGGTTCACCCTCAATTTCATACCAATGGCCAGCCACTAGAGGATTGTAACCAGGGGAATGCTAAGATCAGATTTACATTTAGAAAAAAAAAAACACTTTGGCTACTGGGTGGGAAACAAGTTGGAGACGAGGGGACAAACAGGATGAGACAAGAGAATAAAGATGTTAGTATAGTGATGGTGGCATCCTGGACAAGAGTAGGAGGAGCCTGTGAAGGTGATAAATGGGCAGGTATGAGGGAGAGTTTGGTTGTTGAATTAACAGTGAAACAGGAAAAGTTCCCTTGTCCTCTTGCAGGATGTGTGATGGGGCAGTGGCTCACTTCTTCAGTGCCCTGCTGCTCAAACCTCTAGGGGAGCACACAGATGGGCAGGGTGTGGGGCGCCAACCCCACGCCAGTGTCTAGGAGTGAATGTTTACCGTTCTTGCAGCCCCAATGGGCGTGTGTTACAGGGTGCTCTTTTAGGTTGCTGTCTATAGGCAGCTTGTGTTAACCAGCTCAATTTGACCCTCTACCTTGTCGCAAGGACAGAGGCTTTCTGTATCCTGGGTTCTTGCCTTGGTGTACCAGAAGAATTGGATCATACGTGGGCTTGGAGAATGAGTGCCAGGTTTTATTGAGTGGAAGTAGCTTTCAGCAGATGGGAGAGCCAGAAGGGTGATAGTTTTCCCCTGGAGTCAGGCTGCTTGGCAGCCCGGACTCTCCTCTGACTGCCCCAGCCAAACTCTGCGTCATTCTGCTGGTCAGTGGCCTGCTGGCATGCCAGTGCGTTCCTCCTGACATCCAGCCACCTGTGTGTTCTGCCTCCGATATGCTCCTCTCTATGTCCAGCTGCTTCTGTCTCTGCACAGAGCGGGGGCGTGACAGGCCAGGGTGGTCTTGGGAAATGCAACATCTGGGCAGGAAAACAGAAACGCATGTCCTCACCTAGGTCCATGGCGGTGGAGCCCTAGCCAGGGTCCACACTTTTCCTGTACCCAGCACTTTCCTTCCCCACTTCCATGTCATTTAAAGGGACCAGCTCTTCCCTTCCCAGCACTTCCATATCAATAGGACTTGGGGGTGGGGGAGATGGAGGTGTCAAAAGTAAGCTCCTAGATGGATACGGTGTCATCCACTACACCGAGAGAATGCTGGAGGAGAACCAGGTCGGGGTGGGGAATGACACATTTTCTTTGAACCTATTGAGACTGAAGAATCCTTGAGAGCCCAGTAGAGAAATAAAGGAGGCAATGGACTATGTAGGTGGAGAATTCAGATACACTATGGGGGTGAAGTGAACATTCTTGGTATAAAGATAAATATAGACATATCAAGCAGGAACCCCATGTTTCTGAATCTTTGACCCCAAGTTCTTTGGACTCTGATATCCACAGAGGTGGACATATCATCTGAGTTTTCTGTTCTGCACCAATGCTAGATGTTTAATAAGTGTGCTAGATGAAGACTATTTTACCAACAGGATGACTTGCAATTTGAGAGCAGAACAAGCTAATTTACAGAGTACTTGTACATGTTTATCTTTTCAAGAGTGTCTTCCCTTTTTGCTCAAAGAAGTCTGCAGAAGAGATATGGGGCAGGGCGCAGCTGGTTTCTTATGCAACCAGAAGCAAATGGCACACTTGTCAAAGTGTTCACACTTCAGGCAAGGCAAAGGATAAAATAATATTTCTTCTTAGAACTCACATTTTCTTCAGAATGCCTTTATATCTGGTAGAGCTCTCTGTATAGTCAAGTGAACTTTGACAAGGTTGATTAATAAGCAACAAGTGAGAATGCTAGAAAGGACCAAGACCGTGTTTACTCAAATATGTATTTTCCAGTGGGCACTGAGTTTTGTATTTTCCAGACAAAAAGCACACATGGCAAAACATTTCCAGAAAAATACCATGTAATTCTCCCATGATTCAAGATTAGTTGCTCAAAATTTTCTCACCAAATTTGGGAGAATTGGTTGATTAGCATTTTTTAGATGCTATACATTTAACTTGGGAAAGATACTGGAATGTGATACAGGTATGGTGAAATGTCAACGTTAAAAATCATGTTGTTAAAAAATGACTGTGGAGGGCTGGGCGCCGGTGGCTCACGCCTGTAATCCCAGAACTTTGGATCACGAGGACAAGAGATGGAGACCATTCTGGCCAACATTGTGAAACCCCGTCTCTACTAAAAATACAAAAATTAGCTGAGTGTGGTGTCGTGCGCCCGTAGTCCCAGCTACTCGGGAGGCTAAGGAAAGGAGAATCGCTTGAACCAGGGAGGTGGAGGTTGCAGTGAGCCGAGATTGCACCACTGCACTCCAGCCTGGGTGACAGAGCAAGACTCTGTCTCAAAAGAAAAAAAAATGACTGTGGAAAAGCACAACAAATCTATTGAGGAATTATGTTTAGTGTATTTGGACCCCTAATTATGGAAACACCAAAAATACCTGGGCAAAAATGGCAGTTAAGGACCTTCAAAACTTCTCCTTCATAGAAGGCATAAGGACCTTATCAGAATCAACCTTTTTCGTAACTCTAGAAATTAACCCAAGGTGTGCAGCAATCTGGGAAGTGTCTATTCAAGAAAAATAATTGAATCTCAGTAAGAATAGTGAGCTGGTGGCATTTTAGCTAGTCCTATTCACATTCCCCAGCTCCAGCTCCTCACTAACCTTAAAAACCAACGGTTTGTGATCACAGTGGAAACCACAGGCTCACAGCCACTGGGGGGGCAGGATGGGGTTGGAGTTCCTTCAAAGCCTCATTTCCAGATAATCCTCATTATTTGACCTGTTTGCTGGCTCTCTGGAAGACCCCAGTTACAAAGCTTTCTTTATTTGACTTCACTCAGTTCTTCCTCAGTGGGAAAAGCCTTTTCCCTGGGAACAGTTGTCCAAAACAATGAGAGGTGATTGATTAATTTTGTGGCTGACTAAGGTTGTAGATAACAGTCAGGCCAAACAAGAGGTAAACCAAAACACTTAAGATGAAAAACTGGGGAATGAGATGTCCATTGGTCTTTCCAAAGCTCTGAGGTATTCCTGGGAATCTATCATGCATAGCCCAGGCAGGCACATGCACAGGGCTGTGGGCATGCCCAGGCTATGCGTATGTTCAAAAAAAAGACTCAGGAGGGCTCTAAGCTCTCATCTTGGGCTGACCTTGAGGCTCTGCACAAGCAGGAAGTAAAGGCTGAGGGAGAGTTGTTAACTGCTGCAGCATGGAAAGTGTGGCCTGATACACACACAGCTCCTCAGCAAGGAATTGTCCAAAAGATTTAAGGAAATCTCTGTTCAATTATTAGCTGACCACTGAGTTAACTGAGCAGAGACTCCAGTGGCTACAAATGACAAAGAATGCAGATTTTACAGAGTTCAGGAGTGATAAACAAACAACCACTGAATCACAACAAACTCTGGGCAGGTGGGAGAATCTGATTTCCAGAGTTGCTGCATTTATTATTTAAAATGTCCAGTTGTCAACAACAACAAAAATGAGGCATGCAAAGAAGCAAAGTATGGACCATACAAAGGGAAAAAGGCAATCCATGGGAACTGTCCATGAGGAAACTGTCCATGTCCAGGAGGAAGCCCAGACATTGACCTTACTAGATAAAGATATTAAATAAGCGATTTTAAATATGTCAAAGAACTCAAGGAAACTATGTCTAAAGAACGTGGGAAGTATAAGAACACTGTCTTACCAATTAGAGATATCAATAATGAGAGAAATTTTATTTAAGAAGCAAATAGAAATTCTGGAGTTGAAAAAAGTTCTGGAGTACAAAGTATTGAAATGAGGAACTGACTAGAGGGGTTCAACACCCAGATTTGAGGAAGCAGAAGAACAAACCAATGAATTTTTAGACAGCTCGATTGAGGTTACCCAGTCTGAAGAACAAAAGGAATAAAGAATGAAAAAAACCAAACAGAGTCTTACAGACCAATGGCATACCATAAACATAACAACATGTGAACAATGGGAGTCCCCAAAGGATGGGGGAGAGAGAGAAAGAATATTTGAAGACGTAAGGGCTAGAAACTCCCTACATTTGATGAAAACATTAATTTACCCATCCAAGAAGCAAAATGGATTCCATGTAGGATAAAAGACACCCACACCTAGACACATTATAATCAAGCTGTTGAAAGCCAACAACAAAAAAAATTTGAAAGCAACAAGGGAGAAATGACGCATCATGTAAAAGGGATACTTGATAAGATTAACAACTAATTGTGCATCAGAAACCAAAAAGGCCAGAGAGCAGTGGAATGAAATTATCTAAGTGCTGAAAGAAAGAAAAACCTGGCTAGGTACAGTAGCTCATGTCTGTAATCTCAGCATTTTGGGAGACCAAAGGAGGCAGATCACCCGAGATCAGGAGTTCAAGACCAGCCTAGCCAACATGGTGAAACCCCATGTCTACTGTGTCTACTAAAAACACAAAAGTTAGCCAGGCATAGTGGCACATGCCTATAATCCCAGCTACTCGTGTGGCCAAGGCATGATAAATGCTTAAACCCAGGAAGCAGAGGTTGCAGTGAGCCAAAATCACAACAGTGCACTACAGCCTGGGCCATAAACTGAGACTCTGTCTCAAACAAAACAAAACAAAACAAAAACAAAAAAAAAGTATCTACCAAGAATATTATCCTCTAAAGCTATCCTTCAAAAAAGGATAAATTGCCAGGTGCAATGGCTCATGCCTGTAATCTCAGCCCTTTGGGAGGCCAAGGTGGGCAGATCACCTGAAGTCAGGAGTTTGAGACCAGCCTGGCCAACATGGTGAAACCCTGTCTCTACTAAAAATACAAAAATTAGCTGGGCATGGTGGTGCATACCTGTAAGCCCAGCTACTCAGGAGGCTGAGGCGGTAGAATCACTTGAACCCAGTAGGCAGAGGTTGCAGTGAGCTGAGATCATGCCACTGCACTCCAGACTGGGTGACAGAGTGAGACTCCATCTCAAAAAAAAAAAGGAAAAATTACTATAAACAAAAACCAAGAGACTTACTTTCAGCAAACCTGCCCTAAAGAAATACTAAAGGAAATCCTTCAGGATAAAATGAAAGAATATTGGAGAGTAACTTGAATCCATAGGAAGAAATAAAGGGCAACAATAGAGATAACTGTGTGGGTAAACAGAAAGGATAGTATAAATGTATTTTTTTGTTTGTAAGTATTTTTTCTCCTATCTGATTCAAAAGACAACTTTATAAAACAAAAATTTTAATCTGTTCTGATAGACACAGATATATAAAGGTATACTTTATATGAGAATAGCAGCACAATGGAGGGGGGAGGCAGTGGAGTTATATAGATTTAATGTTTTGTATATTATTGAAATTAAGTTGATTAATGAGTGATAAATTAAGATTTTGATTAAAATCTTCATGGCAGCCACTAAGAAATAGTAAAAGAAATTCCAAATAACTTCAAATTGAATACTAGAAAATCTCCATTTAATACAAAATAAGGTAGTAATAGAGGAATAGAAGAATGAAAAAGATACAACATGTAGAATACAAATAACAAAATGGCAGGCATTAGTTTTACCACATCACTTATTATATGAAGTGTAAATGGATTAGCTGGGCACAGTGTCACACACCTGTAGTCCCAGCTACTTTAGAGGCTGAGGTTGGAGGATTGCTTGAGGCCAGGAGTTTGAGGCTGCAGTGCACTATGATTGCACCTGTAAATTGCCACTGCATTCCAGTCTGGACAAGATAGTGAGTGCATAACTCTGTCTCAAAAAAAAGAAAACAAAAAAAGAAAGAGTCAATGAATTAAACACTTTAATGGCAAATGAGAAAAAAACAAAACAAAACACACACCAAAAAAACCCCATGATCCAACTATATGCCGTCTACAGGAGACACATTTTAGATTGAATGACAGAAATAGGATGAAAGTAAAGAATGGAAAAAGATATACCATATAAATAAGTAACAAAAACAGAGCTGAATACTTAATACTAATTTCAGACAAAATAGTCTTTAAGACAGAAATTCTTATTAGAGACAAAGGATATTTGGTAATGATAAAAGTGTCAGTTATTTACCAGGAAGATGTAACAATTATAAATACATAAATATATGTACCTAAAAACAGTTTACCAAAATATAAGAAGCAAAAACTGACAGAATTGAAAGGTCTTCTATAGTCTGATAATAGTAGATGAAGACGTCATTCTCCCACTTTCAATATGGGATGAAACAATTAGGCAGAAGATTGACAAGGAAATAAAAGACTAAACAACACTTCAAACCAACTAAATCTAATAGACATCTATAAAAGATTATATGAAACAGCAGTAGAATACATATTCTTAAGTGTACATTCTCTAGAATAGGCCATATGTTAGGCCACAAAACAAGTTGCAGTAAATTTAAAAGGATTGTAGTCATACAAAGTATCTTTCTGACTACAATGGATGAAATTGAAATAAATAAGACTAGGATATTTTGAATACTGACAAATACGTGAATACTAGCAATATACTTCTAAATAACCAGAGGGTGAAGTATATCAAACAGGAAATTTAAAAATACTTTGAAGTGAATGAGAACAAAAAGTTTGACATTCCAAAACCTATGGGGTGCAACTAAAGCAGTGCTTAGCTGAAAATACCTACATCAAAAAAGAAGAAAGATCTCACATCAATTATGTAAACCTCTGCCTTAAGAAATTAGAAGAGTAAACTAAAGTGAAACAAGCAGAAGGAAGGAAATAATAAAAAATTAGAGAAGCTATAACTAAAATGGAAAATAGAAAAACAATAAAATCAAAACATTAAATGTTGGTTGCTTTAGACAATCAACAAAGTTGACAAATCCTTACCTAGACAAACCAAGAAAGGAGAGAGACAGAGAGAGAGAGAGAGAGAGAGAGAGAGAGCCATATTACTAAAATCAGGAATGAAAGAGGGGATATGAGTACCAGCCTTTTGGAAGTAAAAATGATTATAAGAGACTACTATGAACAATTGTATGTTGATGAATAAGATAACCTAAATGAAATGGACAAATTCCTAGAAAGACACAAACTACCAAAACTGACTCAAGAAGAAATGGAAATTCTGCATAGATCTGTCATAAGCGACTGAGTTAGTAATTTTTTAAAAAAGTCTGCACAAAGAGAAGCCAGGACCAGATGTCTTCAGTGGTGACTTCTTTCAAGCATTTAAAGAATAATTAACACCAATTCTTTATTTTTTTTAATTTGGCAGATAACATTATATGTATTTATCATGTACAACATGATGTTTTGAAGTATATGTACATTGTGAAATTGTTACATCTAGCTAATTAAAAATTAGATTACCTTACACAGTAAACATTTTTGTGGTGACAGCACTTAATAGCTGTCTTTGGATTTTTCAAGAATATAATTTCAAGAATATAATTTATCACCATTAACTATAGTCACCTTGCTGTCGAATTTTATGATATGTGAATTTTATCTCAAAAAGTTTTTGAAAGAATATATGAAATAAATATGCTGACTAAAGATTTTTTAAAAACCTCAGCAACAGTGATGCAAGATCAAAAAGGTGACAAATATTTTAATTTTCCAAAGGAAGCAGATTCAGCTTTCTGTCTCAGTTTCATTCCAGCATTCACACTCTGTTTCAGAGCTCTCATCCTTGCCACTTAACATGTGAATTTCAGTTCACTCAGTCTAAATTTCCCTAACTCCATCAATCCTTTCTCACTTCCTAATCTTAATTGTTCCATATTGTACCAAACATCTCGAATCAGTCTGTGTTTATCTTGTGATGCCACAGCTATTTTTAAAGAAGTAATAGCCTAAGGTACAGTTTGATACCTACCTCACTGATCCTCAACTATTTTCAATCTGTTTTAAATGCTAGTTAGATGTAGACACAGTAAGATGTGGCTTTTATAATTCTTCTCTTGCAGTCTGTAGTCCCTTTAGTGGTTTCTTCTCAGTCTTCATGCAGGCTTGTCACTAAATTAACTGCTCCTTATTTGTCCGTAGCCAGCTGCAGGTGCTGTAGTTTAAAAATTCTTCCTGCAGCTGCATCATTCACATCTTACGTCTAAAATAATTCTTTTAAGATTCTTTCTTTCAGAATCATAAGGCAGAAGAGAAAGTGAGGGAAATGTTGAACCATGTCTTTAGGGGGCATTAGCTCCTCTTCCGTGTTCTTTCTGTTATTGGTGTTTGATGTTCTTTGTTTTTATGTCTGCTTCTTTTTTGCCTCCTTGTTTTTTATTTCTTTTCTCTCTCTCCCACCTCTACCTCCTGAGGATTATAGGAATTGAGAACACTATGGGTTGGAATCATTTTTCCAGTTGGGCAAGCCATGGAGCCCTTCTTTATAGCAGAGGTTTTATTTGGGCCTCAGCCCTTGTGTGTAGCCCGTGCGGTGCTCCAGAGACCATTTACCTGATCTCCACAGTGAATCAGTTTGGTAGAATGTTGGTGGGTTACCATCCCCCATCTCCTTTATCCCCTCCTCCCCATTTCTTGGCTCCCCTGCAGTGCCAGGCAGATATGCTTATTGCATGGTACTTTAGCAAGTGTAGGTTAACAGCAGGTTTAGTTAGCAACTGCAGCAGACAAAGGGCTTGACTGCTCAGAGACGAGCTTCTCTCTCACACCACACTGTCGCCACCTGGCTCCTGGATCTCAGGCTCCTGGATCTCAGATCTTCATCTTACCTTCAGAGAACCCACAGCCCTCGCAGCTGCTCCATGCTGAACCGGCTCACAGGGCTGAAACCTCACTCATCTCACCAGCAGGTGAGACCACATTTCTTTTCCTGACAGTTGTTAACGTTTCTCCCTCCTTTCCCAGCTGTCCTCAATTCTGGTTTCCTTCCTTCTTTTCTCTCCTCCCTTCTATCTTTCCCTCCTTTCCTCCCCCCTCCCTCATCCTCACCACTTAACATGTGAATTTCAGGTCACTCAGTCTAAATTTCCCTAACTCCATCAATCCTGTCTCACTTCCTAATCTCAATTGTTCCATATTGTACCAAACATCTCCCTCCCTCCCTCCTTCCTTCCTTCCTTCCTTCCTTCCTTCCTTCCTTCCTTCCTTCCTTCCTTCCCTTCTTCTGTCTTCCCCTCCCTCCCTTCTTTCTCTTCCTCCCTCCTTCCTTCTTTCCTTCTGCCTTCCTTTTCAGCTAATTCACAGCATTCTTTTCTTGTACCACTCCCCATGTGGTGGCCAAGAGTTTATTCATTGTCTCATGGCACCCATGATCACAGGGGTTATGGTCTATCAAATACAAGCCCTCTAAAATGTTCTATGCAGAAAGACTCTGGGGCTAAATAGCTTTGGGAATTTTGCTTGTGGTAAGCCCCACTGCCCATTCCCCTAAGAAAGTCTTAGAGAAGTCCTGTGATCAAGAATCCTTTCAAACTTTCCTTTCAAGCTCCCCAAACTTTTTGTCTAAGGAACCCTCTTCCTGAGTAGAAGCCACTGACATGCAGTGGAAGCAGTTTCTGTGGGACCCACTCTTGGAAACATCAGACCTGGTCTAGAGTTCTAGTTTATTCATACGCTGACAGTCCCCCTGAAAGGCATGTGGGGCTAGTGTGGCAGGAATGAGGTGCCAGGCAAGTAACATTCAGTGGAGGAGGCTGGGAGAAGAGAGTTATGGTGGTGAGAAATCCCTGATGGCTGTGAGCCCCTCTGGAGCTGAACCTGGAGGGCGGGTGGATGAGGGACAGGGAGAGGAGTGGGCACTGATAACTATGCCCAATTTATCTATTTGTGTGTGGCCCTGGCTATAGCAGGGATGGTTTTCAAAAGCATTTTCCCAGCAGGTCTTTTTCATTGAAAAATGTTCTGAGATTGACAAGTGGGATGGGGAGGACAGGGCTGGTTAATTCTGTGGCATAGATGTGCTCCCTTCTCCTAACAGAAAGAACATCTTTAGGAATCTGTCCTGTGGAATAGGAAAGCCATGTAATCAGGATTTGCTGTTAGCTCATACCTCTGTAATAAATGAATTCTCTGTGGGTGAGAATTCATGTAACATTTTTAATTAAGATAACTGCAGGGAAATGGGAAGGACCCCTTAGTAAGTGACGCTAATGAATGGATGACGCCCTTCCCTGCCCCTCCCAGGAAAATGAGACTCAGCCATTAATTGGTGTAATTAGCACTGGAAGTTAAAAGATTTCCCTCCTTTTTTTTTTTCTTCTCCTTTCTTTAGCTTTAGAGTGCCTGGGTTCTTTGGTTTTGATTGGTTGGTCATCCCTTCTTTCCTCTATGAAAGGTTTCTCTGGCGGCTTGCCTGAACCCCCTTTTCAGATGGTAATTGGGAGCCTGAATCCTGCCCTCAGGACTGCACCGCCTGGTCCACTGTGAAGTTGGAGTCGGAAGTTAGTCTCTGCCTCTTTCAGAACCCTTGCTAGGATTGGTTCGAATGTGTTTTTAGGAAGTTCTACGGTACGCTTGAATTTATACTTGATAGAGAGCTCTTAACTTTTTTAAAAGAAGGCAGCCCAAAACAGAGCAGAAGGATATAATAAGGTGTGTGTTGCTATGGAAATAATTGAATGACAATTTAATTTCCTACTACACCTATTGATCAGGAAAAAAAAAAAGGTAGAGGAGAAAAGGAAAGGTCTTCCTAAGCAGAAACACAATGAATGGGAATATAATTAATAATAATTGAAGAAAATTTCGCCCCAAGGGTTTCTCCAAGGAAGCTGATCTCCCTGACAGAAACGGCGGCATCCTCTTTTTGCTGCCTCTTTGTGATGGGGGAGAGTGTGCAGGCGAACCCCAGGGACTCGGAGCTCTGAGAAGCCTCTGGCTTGAGCTCCCGGAGAAGGGTGAAAAGATGCTTTGTGATTCATGGAGAAGCCAGCTCCCGGTGTCGGGGATGCTGCTCTGAGGGGCTTTTGATGCCAGGTTGGTTTAAAGTTCAAAATCCAAAACAAGCTTCTTTGAGAAGTCCCCACTCTAGTAGGTTTCAGAGTGAATTCTTTCAATGGCGTTCTATTAAAATTCAAGGACATGGGTCTCATGAAGCATTAATGGGCAGATCCTTTACATATTATACAGAAGGAATTGGCTCTAACATGATTTATGTCTTCCAATCTTATTCTAATTCTATATCCCCTTAAATATAGTAATAGGAAAGCCTGAGTCATATTTTTGTTTCCCTAACAGTGAGTGTGCTACTTTTTAATTAATAGTACTTCACTTGCATCTGTGTCTGATGGAAGCATCAGCTGATGGGGTTATCAAGTCATAACTGAGAAGCCCTTTCCACCTTAAGCCAGTGGCAAAGCTTGGCTGCACAATACAGTTGCCCCGGGAGCTTTGTAAAATCTCAATGTCCAGGCCACACTCCCAAACCAGTTAAAATAGAATTTAATGGATGGGACTCAGGCATCAGTATTTTTTTTTAAAGCTCCTCAGGGGATGCCACTGTGAAAGGTTGACAGCCATTAATGTAAGCGGAGTTAAACAAAACTCTATAACGCTGGTGGACCTCCTACATGATAGTTCATGTTAGAAAAAAACATTTCCTTGCCAGGAACCCCTTCCGCGTCTTCCTAGGGCTCCCATGGTCCCAATGGGGCCAAAATCTCAGGGTCCTTTCTGCCTTCCTTCCAGTGGTGTGCAAGTGTTTAACAACCCACTCCCGGGAATGAAAAAAGCCCTGCTGTGTAGCATGTGTTGATTTCCAGATTCCATAAATACTCCCACCATGGTCTGTTTCATGCTACCAAGTGGCCATCGCCCAGCATGGAGTTGGGAGATGTGCACAGCCAGCTCCAGACACCAGTGCCGCCTTCTCAGCTTCACAGTTCCTCACCCCTCCTTTGTGTCCACCCCTGAGTAGCTCATTCTCCCTTAGGTGCTGTTCCAAGTTTCGAGTCATCTGGAAAAATAGTTTTCTGCTTGTGTGATATGCTGGTTTGTCCCGCTCAGGTAACATAACACAGTCTTCTCAGTTAGAGTGTAGATTACCTCTGGAAAACACCAGAGGAATGTGCCTGAGGCTGGAGATGTTTAGGCAATTGGCATTCTGGGTTATACTTTACCCCGTGAAGCTAAGGTGAGTTGTCCTAGACAGGGCACATGAGGTTTCTGAGCCTGCAGGGTGGAAAGCCAGGCTGTGAGTCAGGACACACTCACCAAGGTAACAAAGGGGCTTCATGGGAGGCAGCCTCCTAGCCTTTGCGTGTTGATCGCCTCCACCTCATCACTTCTCTTTCCACCACATTACAAAGCATTTTCACGTGACCTACCTTCCTTCCTTTCCTTCTTTTTCTTTCTTCTTTCTTTCTCTTTCTTCTCTCTCCTTCCTCCCTCCTTCCTTTCTCTTTCTTTTTCCTTTCTTTCTTTTTCTTTCTTTCTTGTTTCTTTTTTTCTTTCCTTTCTTCTCTCTCTCCTCCCTCCCTCCCTCTCTCTTTTTCTTTCTCTTTCTTTTCTCTCTCTCCTTCCTCCCTTCCTCCCTCCCTCCTTTCTCTCTTTCTCTCCCTTTCTTCTTTCTCTTCCTCCCTCCCTCCCTCCCTCCCTTTCTTTCTTTTTTCTTTCTTTCTTTTTCTTTCTTCTCTCTCTCCTCCCTCCCTCTCTCCTTTCTCTTTCTTTCTTTCTTTCTTCTCTCTCTCCTTCCTCCCTCCCTCCTTGTCTCTCTTTTTCTTTCTTCTCTCTCTCTCCTTCCTCCCTTCCTCCCTTTCTCTTTCTCTTTCTTTCTTTCTTCTCTCTCTCCTTCGTTCCTCCCTTCCTCCCTTTCTCTTTCTCTTTCTTTCTTCTCTCTCTCCTTCCTTCCTCCCTCCCTTTCTTTCTTTCTTTTTCTTTCTTTCTTCTCCCTCTCTCCCTCTTCCCTCCCTCCTTTCTCTCTCTTTCTCTCTTTCTTTCTTTCTTTCTTTCTTTCTTTCTTTCTTTCTTTCTTTTTCTTTCTTTCTCTTTCTTCTCTCTCCTCCCTCCCTCTCTCTCTTTCCTTCCTTCCTTCTCTCTTTCTTTCTTTCATTCTTTCCTCTTTTTTGATGGAGTCTTGCTATCTTGCCCAGGCTGGAGCGCAGTGGTGCATTCTCGGCTCACTGCAACCTCCACCTCCCGGATTGAAGCAATTCTGCCTCAGCCTCCCAAGTAGTTGGGATTACAGACACCTGCCACCACACCTGGCTAATTTTTGTATTTTTAGTAGAGATGCGGTTTCGCCATGTTGGCCAGGCTGGTTTCAAACTCCTGACCTCAGGTGATCTACCTGCGTTGGCCACCCAAAGTGCTGGGATTATTGGCGTGAGCCACCATACCTGGCCTCATATAACTTTTCTCACTGGATTGCTGTGGTTTACCTAGGAAGGCCAACCAAATACTGTCTTCCAGCTACAGGTGAAGAATACTGCCTAAGCTCAGAGAGGTCAAGTGGAGTGACTCACCCAAGTTTGAGCAACTTGCTAGAAGGTGATGGAGCCAGGACTTGAAGCCAGAGCTTCTGACTCCATCCTTACACATACATGGCGCCTGACACACAGCCTTGGTCTACTGGTCACTTTCACCCAGGCATGGGGCCAGTCAACTTAGGTAGAGGAGGAAGTGAAATAAAAAGTAACCCTGCTTTGCAGTCTTTTGAATTATGCAAAAGTAATTGCGGTTTTTGCCATTAAAAGCCTAATAATTCTTTGCCAGTCCTGCTTTGGAAAGCTGTTTTCTGAAATGAAACATGGGCTTTGTGTTCTAATAAAGAACACATTCCAAGTTGGTCAATATTAAGTTGGGGGTGTAATATGAATGGCTCATGCAGTATGGATGGCTGACAAGCTGTGATTCTACAGAGTCAGAAACAACCTCTGTTGAGATTGCATTGAATCCAGAAGACACCTGGGACTCTAAGACATGGCTGCAGAAATATGGCTTGAAGGCCCAGAAGCTATCCTTGTATGATGTCCTTGCTGACTGCTCTTTCCGCCACGCTGATGGGGTTGTGGATATAAAAGCCAAACCAGAGAATGAGTCTGTACAGACCAGTGCGGTAGGTGAAGTGCACTCCTGGGAGGGGCTGGGGCCTCCCCTCAAGTCCTGGGTGGGTGAGGCCTCCCTCAGGTCAGAAGGCGGGCAAGGGGCAGCAGGGAGAGAAACCAGCTTGGGTTTCTGTGAAGAAGAGGGTTCCTGTTTCCCTCCTCACCCTTCTCCAAAGGGCATCTGTGGGAGTGGAGATCAAGGCTGGGAATGAGTGCTAGACATCAGTGAGTTATGCATAAGCCAAGGGCTGGGCTTGGAGAAATCAGGCATTATGAGTTTCAGAATTATTCAACATTATGCAAATAGAGAAGCCCTTTGTTCCCCCATATTAAATGGAAAAGAGAAATTGCTGGTGAGTATGCCCAGCGCAGCAGGTGTTTCTGTGGTCCTCTTGTATTTTCCCTCATTATTCCAGTGACTAGCAGCCAGCATACAGTGCAATCCCAGCAAATACGGAATCAGATTCTCCAAAGGGCTATAGCCATTAGAAACTTTGAAAGCTGCAGTTCTATTGTGGGTTTTGTAGGAATACAGCTTCTCCTAGTGCCCGACTCTGGCTCTCAATGAAGGACAGTGCTCGACAGCAATGCTGCCTAAACTCCAGCATCATGCATATGAGTCAGCAGGTCCGAAATGCGGCTCAAGAATTTGCATCCATAACAACCCCCAGATGATACTAACGCTGCTGGTCCAGGGGCCACACCTTGAGAAGCAGAGAGGTGTAGAACAGGAACCAGAAGACATGGTGTCAAAGGTTTAGAAGCATGGAAAGACTAAGAAGTGTCCCAATATGAAATAGAAATCAGGATAAAATGAACATGGCAGATTTGCAAAACCAAAGGCAGGCTCTTTCAGGAGGTGGCAAAGTTCCAGGTACATGCTGTGAAGTGAACCTAAAATGCAAGCCCCGGGCAGACAGGCAGGTGACAGGCGGGTGACCGCAGCCCAGAGGAGACACCTGGGAAAGAAAATCGAGGCCCCCCTCAAATACAGTGTCACCTCATGTATTCTTGAAGGCTCCGATTCAATGTCAAGGTTATTACTGAGATGTTGTAACTCCAGCAGAGGTGAACTTCAGTCTTGTTGCCACTTGTTATTAGGCTGGCCGGCCACTGAGCCCTCCATGCCCTCCATGGAAAGGGCACTGTCCTTCGGGGCTATGCGAGCCACACCGTGTTATGTTCTTGCCCCCTCACTGCTGTGCATTTATGACAAACTGCAAGGAGGAAAATATAAAAACTGAATTAGAAAAATGCAGAATTGATGCAAGACTTGTTTCCTGGCTTACCCTAGGATGCAGGGTAATTGCTACAGCGCAGGGAAAATCTCATTTGTGGGTTTCCTCCCCCAGCACAGTTTTCTGATTTTGTAGACATTATTCAGTAATGTTCAGGAAATCATACATAACTAAATTCTCATTTTAAAAATAGGCCAGGCACGGTGGCTTACGTCTGTAATCCCAGCACTTTGGGAGGCCAAGGCGGGCAGATCACTTGAGGTCAGGTGTTCGTGACCAGCCTGGCCAACATGGTGAAACCCCGTCTCTACTAAAAATATAAAAATTAGCCAGGCTTGGTGGCACATGCCTATAATCCCAGCTACTTGGGAGGCTGAGGCAGAACCCAAGAGGTGGAGTTTGCAGTGAGCCAAGATTGTGCCATTGCACTCCAGCCTGGGCGGCAGAGGGAGACTGTCTCAAAATAAAATAAAATAAAAAATACATTAGATTCTGGATATTTTGAAATATTAATCCCCATCAATCTGAACATAGCTTACTGCAAACTGATGACAATGGAGTATATTCAAGCTAGCTCTAATACCGATCATCTCCTAACTCATGCTTGTCAATTTTAAATGAAATTTTACAGGACCACTTTGAATAATTTGACTTACAAGAGGGAATTTTACCTCAATTTTTTTGTGCTAGTCAACTATATTATGGTAAAGATTGAGAATTATTAATATATAGGACAGCTACTTTTTTTTTTTTTTTTTTTTTTTTTTTTTTTTTACAAATACTGATGAGAAAGGGACAGTTTTATTTTTAGTCTTTGGGACTACATACTGAAACTGGATTCGCACCTAAAATTGTGATGTGTATAAAGTAGGAAGAAACTAAGGCTGTGAAATAGGTAGATTATTTAGGGTTCCCTCAGACTCCCACTGGGCAAGACCTCCTAAATATTTAACAATAAAAACTAGTTTATAGGAACAGACCCAGGAAACTCGTTAACACAGAAATGAATGGCTAAAAAGGCCTTATTATGTAGCAGTTCAAAGACGATGAACAATTGGGAGAAGGAGACAAACATGCATTTCTAATAAGAGAATTTCAGGCCAAGCCTAAGAACTTGATATTTCAGGCATCCCTGAAATCACACTGCACGCACAGTTGCTTGAGCTCATGCACAAAACCAGGCCTGATGTTCAAAAACCCATTCTTGTGTCTTCGTCTATTTTTCAAACAAATATTTATGGAGCCCCTGCTATGTACCAGTCCATGTAATATGGCGGAAGGCACACTGGATATGGAACAAGAAATTCTAGGTATAAATGCTACTTCTAGTAGTTACTGATGATGAGATGTTGAACAAATCATGTGACTTCTTTGAGCTTCACCCTTCATATTCGTGAAATGGGTAGTGTAAAGTGCAAATTTACAAATGCATGTCTGAGCACGGTGCCCGGCACATAGGAGATGCCCCACAGATGTTGCCTTCCCTTTTTTCTGCACTACAAACATTGTGAGTCAGAACCGAGCATTTACGGAATGCTTTTATGCTTTATATACAAGGTAAACATTTGTGCTCTCAGTTTACACAGGAGAAAACAGTCGCGGGACCTGCGAGAGGTTAGGTAACTTGCTTGAGATTGATCTTGTGGCAGATGGAGGCAGGGTTTGAACTTGGGTCCACCGGGCTTTCACACTGTGCTTTTCCCATTCTGACACCCTGCTGCCTGACACAGAACTTGCCTCTCTGTGGTGTATGGTCTAGTGGTTTTCCATCTGGCTGTGCATGAGGAACACTTGGGAAATGCCCTGTGATGGGGATGTGGTAAGCACGAGAGACAAGACACCTTTGTCCTTCCATCCTTGCAGAGCAGCTGAGGTGTCCACCTCTGCCTGCCTTGGGAGCATAGGACAGATCTCATCATGCCCTTCAACCTCTTTCTGCCTTTTCTGGCTTATCTCCATGCAGTTAACTGTACTGGCAGAAACTGGAGGAAAACAGCCACAATGCAATGCCTGGTTTCACTGTAAATTCATGCCCGCTCATGTCAGTGGATCTTTTGTGCTGCCCAGCAGTCGACTCAGTCCACTCGTTCTCACCAGTCACCACTGGACTCGGGAATTCTCATTGCCATGCAGCCCTGAACATCCCTTTTCTGACCCCACTCCACCCCTCTCTGACTCCTAAAATCCCTCTACTCTGCCCTCTGGGCACATCATCAGCAAACCCCTGATCGCCTCTAGGCCTCTGAAACGTTCCCATTGGATGCTTATAGGGGCTTCTCTCTGAGAAGCCCTCCCTGCAGCCCTCTGGAGTGGGGGCTGGTTTCTCTCCTGTTCCCTTTGGACCTGTGGACCTGGGGTGGGTGGTGGCCTCCTTGCTCCTCTTTTCTGGTTCTTGACCTTCTCTCTCCTTCTTCCCATGTCATCAGACTGTGTCACTGGAGACATCTCTTGTGGTTGTCACTTACTGAGCTCACCCTCGTCAGTCCTCGAAGATTACGGGGCTTCTGTCTTGCTTTCATTGGCTCTAACACCTGCTTTAGTTCATAGTGACTTCAGTCCCATATGGAGGACCCTTCCAATACCCCAACCTCTCATTTCTTTGACATTCTCTTCCCCAGTGACTTCCTCCCCAACTCCATCTCTACCACTCCTGCCTTAGGCATGCCCTTGGCCTTATCATTACAAATAACTGTGTAATCATAACCCACATCCTCAGTTCCAAACGCCCCTCTGTCTGACCAGTCATCTGTAGGTTGTTTATTCTCTTGCGCTATTCCCACCCATCTGTCTATTCCCACCCATCATCTGTCTCCTCCACCAGGATATAAAAGTTACTGTTTCTACCACCGCCTCTCTATCCTCTCTATCCTCCCATGCATCCTCAACCATTTTTCCCTTCTGTTAAACTATTGCACTCACCTGGCAAAACCCCAGATTTAACCCTGGCTAACGCCAACTTTCCGCCTTTTCTGGCTTATCTCCGTGCAGTTAACTGTACTGGCAGAAACTGGAGAAAAACAGCCACGATATAATGCCTGGTTCACTGTAAATTCACGCCCGCTAGTGTCAGTGGATCTTTTGTGCTGCCTAGCAGTCCCCTTAGCCCCTCGCTGGCTGTCCTCTCCTCCTGAAACACCCAGCACCTTCCGCTCCACACTCACTACACTCACACTCTGCAGGTGAGCTTGCTTCCCATGCTGTGAACGTCGACGGGAATGTCATGAGCTTCTGCCTCCACATCTCAGCCCCCAGTGTCTGCCATCTACCTTTATTTCTCCCAGGCTGAATTGTCCTTGTCCTAAGGCCATTCACTGCACAGATACATGGCTGTCTCTCCACTCGTTTATTCTCCCTTTCTATATCACAGCTCCTATTGCCCTCGTTTCCAGATCATTCGCATCAGCATGCACACATTCTGCCATTTCTCCCGTCTTAAAAAGTTTTTCGATCCCATGTGTACCTCTGGCTGTGCCCGCATGCCTCTGCTCCTTTTAGAATTCAATTCCTCAGTCGAGTTGTGTACATTTCCTTCCTCTGCTTCTTCAATTCTCCTCCCATGCTCCTGGGAGCCGCTGCCATCAGGCAGAAGCCCCCGCCACTTCTGCCTCTCCACCAAAACCCACATTTTGCAGGGATCCCTGAATTGCTAAATCCAGGGGTCCATTCTCAGTCTCTTTCTTACTTGACCTGTTAGTAAGTTGATCTAGTTGGTCACTTCCTTGATTTTTTTTTTTTTTTTTTCCAGAATATACATTGCTGGTTATCCTCCCACCTCACTGGCTGTTCCTCTCTCAGTCTTCTTTGTGACTTCTCCTAGTCCTTAACCTGTCAATGCCGGAGGACCTCAAGGTGCAGTGCTCTGATTGCTCTTTTGTCTACACTCATTTCCCAGGTGGTCTTCTCCAGTCCCATGGCTTTTAAGCCCCTGCGCATGCTGCCCGGCGACTTCAAAATTTACCCCTCTAGCCCCGCGGCCTTCCCTGATCTCCTGACTACTGTTGTGCTACTTGGATGTCTAATAGGCACCTTGAACCTGAGACATCAGACGCTATATCTTGATTTTTCTCATTCAAAGCTGCTCTTCCACAACCTTCTTCCTATCAATTGATTGCAACTCCACCCTTTCAGGTCCCGGCCTGAAAACCTCAGGGTCGTTCCTGACTCCTCTCTTTTCTCGCATACACACATCTGATCTCTCGGTGAACGCTGTCGGTTCTGTTTTCAGAACGTGCCTGTCATTCAGGATCTGACCTCTTCTTACCATGGCCTTGGCTGCCCGGGTCCATGCAACTCCGTGACCTTCTGGCTGTTTGCTTCTGCCCCTGGTCCTCAGCCGTCCAGTCTGCTTTACAGAGTAACCACTGTAAAGCTGTGAAACCATAAATCAGACATGTTGCCGCTCTCGTGAAAGCCCTGGGAAGAGTCCTTTTTCACTCAGAGCAAAAGCCAGCTCATTTCCGACAGCTGTCAGGCTTTACGGGACCTGCCCCTGGCCCTCCTGTTTGTGTGTTCCGGCTTCTCTCACTCTCTCTTCCCTCTCTCCCTTTCCTTTGGCAATATTGGCCTTCCTAAAATTCGACAAGCATGCCGGGTGGACTCCCAGCTCAGGCCTTTGCTCTTGCTGCATCCTCTGACCTCCTCCTGGACTCACTATGGCCACACTCTGTTCCTCCAGGCCTTCTCTCCTAGCTCACTGTCTCTGGGAGGCTTTCCCTGCGAGGTTCTAACTTGTCCCGTCTCTCCCCTCTTTCTCTGCTCTCTGCTCTTCCTCCTTGCCTTCCTCCACGTGTCATCCTCTGACCTGATGTGTCATGATTTGCTTATTACTGGGCTCCCCTCCTGCACTGTGAGCTCCATGAAGGCAGGGGTTTGGTCATTGTATGTGTTTGTGTTCCTGGTGTCTAGAAGGTCTCCTAGAGGAGGAGTGCCAGATGAGTGCTTGCGGGCCAAGTCAGGGAGGTCGACTGAGGAGGGCTCGCTCTGCCTGTCTCGGTGGAGGGCGCTAGATGTGCAGTGGGGTTCTTGGTGGGAAAAGAGGATTCTTGAGAGGCTCAGTCCCACCTCCTCCAGAATGGTTTCCCTGGCCGTCTAGTCCACTGTAAGCTCTGTCGCTCTTTCTTCATTACCAGGACTTGCCAGGTCCTTACTGTCTCAACCCAGTGCCAGGGATTGAGTATCTAATTCTCCGCATTGCTATGTCTCTCTCTCTCTCTCCCTCTCTCTCTCTCTGTGTGTGTGTGTGTGTGTCGGTTCGGGGTGTCTCTATGCTGGAATCATTAGCTTTTCTGGGGCACACATGTGATCTCATGTATCTTTCTGGCCCATGTTCATGACACCTAGTGCAGGGCTCCATAGGAAGCGGGCAGCGGAACATATTTGGTTGAACTAACAAAGGAATGATTGATGGTAGAGTGGAGTGCTAAGAGCCATTTGAATACGACAGAGCCGGAGGTGCCCTCTGGAGGCTCTTCTCTTTGGACAGTTTCCGAGTGGCTTCTGTCCTTTGTCCTCTCCTTAGGAGACCAACAAGAAGACAGTCCATGCAAAATATTGCAGCAGGTTTGTCCATGCTCCCTGGAAGGATGGGAGCTTGGTCCACGTCAACATTACCAAAGAGAAGTGCAAGTGGTACAGTGAGAGAATCCACACAGCCCTGGCCCGGATCCGAAGGAGGTTGGTGTTATTTGCAGGAAGTTACAAGTGGTCTCCTCGCTCTGGACATTCTCTTCTGCTTGATCTTTTTTCCTCCCTTTTATTTTTAGTTGACACATAATGATTGTACCTATTTATGTGATACAGAGTGATATTTAGGTGTGTGTATACAATGTACAAAGATCAAATCAAGGTAACTCACATATCCATCACCTCAAACACATGTCATTTCTGTATGTTGTGAACATTCAAAATTCTCTCATTTAGCTTTTTAAAAATATACATAAATTATAGCTGACCATATTGACCCTCCAGAGCTGCAGAATACCAGAGCTTGTTCCTCCTATCTAGCTAAACTTTTGTATTCGCTATCCAACCTCCCTATCCTCTCTCCCTACCTTTCTCAGCCTCTAATACAGTTCTGCTCACTACCTCTATATGCTCAGATATTTTTAGCTCCCACATGTGAATGAGAACATGTGGTATTTATCTTTCTGTGCCTGACTTAATTTGCTTAACATAATGTCCTGTAGGCTCATCCATACTGCTGCGAATGACAGAATTTTATTCTTTTGTATGGTTTAGTAGTACTCCATGGTGTATATATACCAGTAAAAGCTCAACTGAGAGAAAGTGCCAACAAACATTGTTAAGTCAATGTTGCCATCTGATGGTTTGCTGTTAGCCTTGTTAAGAAAAAAAGGGGGGTTGTTTGGATTCAGATCCCAGCTGTCTTGATGCCAGTGCAGTTTATTGAAAACAGCAAGCCAACGTGCAGCTATCACACTGGTCACACATTGCTGTAGGAGGCTAAGGAATGCTTCTGTTTCATACCTCACATTCTTTTCTAGGCCACACGTGTATTGCCCAATGTGTTATACCTTTCTTCTGTACTCTTTAGCTGCCTCTCACAGATTTTGATATATTGTATTTCATTTTCAATCACTTCAGAATATTTTCTAATTTTCTCCATCATTTCTTCTTTGATGGATTATTTAGAAATGTGCTGTTTAGGCTGGGCACAGTGATTCACGCCTGTAATCCCAGCACCTTGGGAGGCCAAGGAGCGGGGAGTGGATCATGAGGTCAGGAGTTCGAGACCAGCCTGGCCAACATAGTGAAACCCTGTCTCTACTAAAAATTCAAAAAATTAGCCGGGCGTGGTGGCGGGCACCTGTAGTCCCAGCCACTCGGGAGGCTGAGGCAGGAGAATTGCTTGAACCCGGGAGGCAGAGCTTGCAGATCACACTACTGCACTTCAGCCTGGGTGACAGTGCAAGTGTGTTGTTTACTTCCCAAATACTTGTGGATTTTCCTGATAGCTTTTGTTACTGATTTCTGTTTTAATTTCACTGTAAACAGAGAAATACTGTGTGATTCAATTCTTATAATTTTATTGGGACCTGTTTTGTAGTACAGATTTTGGGAAAAAAATACGGTTTTGTTGAGTGGAGTATACTACAGGTATCAGTTAGCTCAAGTTGGTTGAGAGTGTCGTTCAAGTCTTCCATATTATTACTGATTTTCTCTAGTTGTTCTGTAAATTATTGAGAAAAGAGTGTTAAAATCTCCAACTGTAGTCTTTAATTCTCATTTCAGTTCTGTTTTTTCTTCATGTATTTTGAGGCTCTGTTAATAGTAGCATGTACATTTAAGATTGTTATATTCTCTCAATGAACCAACTTTTTTGTAATTATGAAATGTCCCTTTTATATCTCTGGTAATATTCCTTGTTCTGAAATTTACTTTGATAGAAGTTTAGCCACCCTACATTATTTTTTATTATTCTTTTTTTCTATCATTTCATCTTTACTTGTCTGCATCCTATATTTAAATGGATTTCTTACAGACACGAGATATATAACTATATATGAGCATTGTTTTATTAATCCAACCTAACATATCTTTGCCTTTTAATTGGAGTGTTAAGATCATTTACATTTAATGTGATTATTGATTTGATTGGATTTAAATCTAAGATTTTGCTGTTTGTTTTCTGTTCCCTTTTTACTCGTTTTTTGCCTTATTTTGTTTGAGTATTTTTTATTATTACATTTTATCTCCACTATTGTCTTATTAGCTCTACCTCTTTGTTCTGTTTTGATGTGTGTGTGTGTGTGGCTATTTAGGATTTACAATATTTATCTTATTAGTCACCCTACAAATAATATTATATCACTTCATGTATATTACAGGAATCTCACAACTTTCACTCCCACTTCCATCCTTTCTATTGTAGTGCACTTCTATACATGCATTACACAATACATTCTAAACAGTCAATTGTCTTGTAATTAGATTAAAAACTAGAATAGATGTATTTTATATTTAACCACATACTTGATATCTCTGTTGCTTTTTATTCCTCTGTATGCATCCACATTTCCATTTGGTATCACTTTTTTTCCACCTGAAGAAGTTTCATTCATATTTCTGGTAGTACAGGTCTATTGGTGATGAATGAGCTGTTTCAGTCTGAAAAACTCTTTAATTTACCTTTATTTTCGAATGATGTGTTGGCTAAGCATAGAATTCTGGTTTTACAGTTCTATGTTTCAGTACTTTGAAAATCCTTCTCCATTGTCTCCTGGTTTGCATGATTTATGATAAGAAGGCTCCTGTCATATTTTTGTTTGCTCCTCTACACATAATGTCTTTGACGCTTTTTAAAATTTCTTTATTTATCTCTAGATTTTATCAATTTTATTGTGATATGCCTGCGTGTAGTTTTCTTTATTTTTCTTCTTCTTGGGTTCTTTGAGCTTCTTGGATCTGTAGGTGCACTGTTTCAATCAAAATTAAAACATTTTGGTCATATTTTTTCAAATATTTTTTCTGCCTTCCCCTCTCTTCTCCTTCTTCTACTTTGATTACACATATGTTAGACTCCTTGATATTGTTCCACGGGCCACTAATTCTCTCTGATGAAAGTGCTTTTGTCTTTTTTCTGAGTTTAACTTTGAATTGTTTCCTTTGCTTTGTCTTTTGTTCCCTAATCTTTTCTTCCCCTAATGTCTAATGTACTATTAATACCATGCAGTATATCTTAAATTTAAGATATTGTATCTCTCTACAAGTTTTATTTGGGTCTATTTAAATATCTTCCATTTCTCTCCTCATTCTGTTTATACTTTACCTTTTTGACCATATGGGTTATATTTGTAATAGCTGTGTAATGTCATTTTCTGCTAATTCTATCATCTGTGTCATTTTGGGATCTGTTTCTGTTGGTCAATTTTTCTTCTGGTTATGGATCATATTTTCCTGCTTCTTTGTATGCCTGGTAATTTTTTACTGGATGCCAGACATTTTAACTTTACATTGTCAGGTACTAGATTTCATTGTATTTTTATATATGTTCTTGATGCAGTCAAGTTACTTGAAACCAATTTGAGTTCTCTAGGAATTGCTTTTCAGTTATGTTAGAATAGATCTAGGGTCGCCTTTAGTCCAGGGCTAATTTGGTCCTGCTACCAAGGCAATACTCTTTCAAGAACGCTACTTGTTGCCCCATATATTAAGGAGGTTTTCCCACTCTGGCTGGTAGACGAACTACTCCTAGCCATGTGTGAGCCCTGAGGGGCCGATCGGCCTACTCCTTTGGTGATTTCTTCCTTGGCTTCAGTAGTTTCTTCACATGCATGCCTTGATCATTATTTAGCCAAAATTTCGAGGACACCCTTCTGCAGATCTCTGGAGCATACTCTCTCTCCCTTTCTCCTGTGCAGTAATGTCCTTTCAATATTTTGCCATTCAAATTTTAGTTTCTTAGGCTTTGCTGAACTCTGAACTCAATTCAAATATTTTTTCCATACTCTTTCCTTACCTCCAACCCCCAGGCCTTGCCTGCGGCTACGAATTTCATATATTTACATCCTGTGATGGGAACCTGATCATGGACCACAGACGCAGTCCTTCTCACACAGCCACCTGGGCCTTGGTTATTACAGAGCTCTGGGGCTGCTTGATGCTGTCCATAAGTTTCACTGAAGCTTCAGGAATGTGCTGGCTTCACTAGCTTGACTGCAGTCAGCCAGATTAGAGGAACAAATAGTCTGAAGTCATAGCTGAGGTCCTCAAAATATCAGATGACAAGAAGTAATTTATTTTTGACTTTGGCACCCACAATGGATTTATTTTTTGTCATATTGATTTTCTTAGTTTTGTTTTACTTGGCTTGATGATGGGTAGTGCATCCTACAGCCCAAATGTAGGATTTTCTGCAGAAAACCCTCAAAGCGAATGATCCAGTCACAGAAGATTGGGTATCAACAACATAGCGCAGCTCTGTCCTCTGCAGATGCATCGTTAAGTTCTTGGGAAGATGCTCTTGTTGCCTGCAGGCTCTCACCATTCACTTTCAACCTACTTCCTGCCTAGGATTAAATGGCTACAGGATGGGAGTCAAAGCCTCTTTGGAAAATTGCATAATGATTGCATCTACATTCTCATTGACACGTCTCACTCAATGAAGAGCAAACTAGACTTGGTGAAGGACAAGATCATTCAGTTCATACAGGTTAGATGGAACTGTCGGTTCATACATTTGGGGTTTTGTGTATCAGATGGTTATGAGCAGTGGATAGGGGCTTGTTGCACTAAAAAATTCCTAAGAAAACCAAATTCAGAGAAATACTCCCTTTTGCTAAAGAATCATCGGTTCTCTTTTGCAAATAGACCCTTTCTCTGGTGGATTCTTTCTGTCACACATGAGTTGCTTAAGGGAGTTGCTATGTTCATTGTTTCAGATTTTCTCTGTTCTGAAATCTGTGGTATACACAGATTTCTGTCTTCCAGAAACTCCTCATCTTAGTACTTTTAATTTCAAATGTTTATTAGGGATGCTGTGTACCCTGGTGCATGGGAGGGGTGCAGGCTGGTGTTTAGAAGCTTCCAGTTCTTATTTTGCCTGTGCTGCCTCTGAGCTGTGTGAACTGAAGCAGGTTGCCCAAGTGCCCTAACTCCTAGTGTCCACACCTGTCAAAGGGCATCACAGTACTGTTGTGAGTTCGTAGTATTGATGTAAGCATTAACCACAGAAATAATAGCGGGGAGTGTTTGAGAAATACAAAATGCACATTTTTTTTTTTGAGACGGAGTCTCGCTCCGTTGCCCACGCTGGAGTGCAGTGGCGCCAACCCGGCTCACTGCAAGCTCCGCCTCCCGGGTTCACGTCATTCTCCTGCCTCAGCCTCCTGAGTAGCTGGGACTACAGGCGCCCGCCATCACGCCTGCCTAATTTTTGTATTTTTAGTAGAGACGGGGTTTCACTGTGTTAGCCAAGATGGTCTCAATCTGCTGACCTTGTGATCCACCCACCTCGGCCTCCCGAAGTGCTGGGATTACAGGCGTGAGCCACCGCACCCAGCCAAAATGCACTTTTTAATTTAACAAACTCTGCTGGAGAAATATGAGCAAGTGAATAAAGTTGTAACTGAATAATGGCTTTACCTAAAAGATAATGACTGAAATGATGATGTTGTTTTAGATTTCTTTTCTTCAAGCATATTGTATTTGGTGTGCTTATTTGGTATATCCTTAATGTTAGTATTAAAATCAATGTTTAATGTCACATTATATATATAAACTTTTACATATATGTGACATATATAATGTATATTCATATAATCATATATACATTTGTAAAGGTCTTAACACACAAACTGGATACATTTTATTTAAATGCCCTTTATACTAGATAGGATATTCTCTATTGAATATAATTTTTTGCTTCTTGAACTGAAAATAGAGATCATCGTGATTAAAATATATCAAACTGTGGCCTACCCTAACCCTTTCTAACATTTGAGTGGTTTTATGGTTAAATAATCATTGTCTCTTTCAGGAACAGCTGAAATATAAAAGTAAATTTAATTTTGTGAAGTTTGATGGTCAAGCAGTTGCTTGGCGGGAACAACTTGCCGAAGTCAATGAAGATAATTTGGAACAGGCTCAGTCCTGGATTAGAGACATGAAGGTAAGATGGAGACTAAGCTGGGAGAAGCAGCCTAGGAGTCTCTCACCTGTGTACTGAGTTCATTCACAGGACAGACATTCTTGAGAGGTGTTTTGCACTTCCAGGATGGAAGTGGCTTAGCATGTAGACTTTTGTTTTGCTTGCAGTGGTCACATTAATCCAATCTCATTTTGTCAATATCATAAGGTTTAGATGAGCCTCTTATTCTTATCTATTCACAGTTCTCTATTTCCAGTCCTGCCCTTGGCTCAGGTTGAAACCCCCTTATGAAAACACATTTCAAAACAGAGGTTTTTTTTGTACTCAGATATTCAGATTTTTTTCTTCTGAAATTTCATTATTGTTGCAAAAGATATATTGCAGCCATTCTTATCAGTGGGCTTTGTTCAAAAGTAAGGAGCATGTGGAAATATACAGTACAATCTGAGTGTTTAGGACTGAATGCAAGAAGAGAGCTAGGGCAGGAGAATGTAGTAAGCAGGTGAAACCATTTCCTCAGAAGTGACTGCCCTTGGCATTTACACAGACTACTGGGGAGGATTTTCCTTGCCCTAAATTTTCTTATCTTGAACTTATCTTAATTTTTTTTAGCATATAGCGTTACAACCTTCCAAATATTTGAGATACACTACAATTGAGACCAAGAGTTGTTCTTAAAGAGTCAAATATAGGAGCTGGACGTCGTGGTGGACACCTGTAGTAGTCCCAGCTCCTTGGGAGGCTGAGGTAGGAGGATCGTTTGAGCCCAGCAATTTGAGACCAGCCTGGGCAACAGAGCAAGTCTCCATATCTTTCTTTAAAAAGGCAAATATGTATCAGAAACATCTTTAAAATAGTTTAGTGTCTAGTTTAGAGTCTTAGATTTGACAGAAAGTCACAAATAGACATTAGCAGATCACTGAGATGCACCAGGGCTCCCTTGTGACTTGTTTTTAAAACTGGGAGGAGAAAATCTGTTCTATAAGAAATAATAATGCCTGTAAGATTTTAATTTAACTGGCCACCTTATCCTGGGAAATAGTGTTGAATTCATACCCAACTTGTTAAATTTCCAGGATTAACCAATGAAGTTACTTGTGACATATGTTCTGTCCTTTTTTTTTTTCTGTCCTTTTATGACACAATAATAGGAAATACCTTGTTAACTCAGAGCCTACTAATTTAGGGTTTATGATAACAAGATATTATATATATAATCTCATTGGATAAAAACATCATTGGGTTCTGCTTTATTTAAAAATCACTAATGAATACAGTCAGCCATCTATTCAGATTTTAACCATTTGGCTAAAAACACATATTCCTATAAAGCATAATTCTGTTCTCTTTACAAATTTTCACTGATGCTCCCTTGCTGGCTTGTTGAATGTCCAAAATTCATTTTCGAAAGGACCAAGGATAAAGAAAATGTGGCATATATACACAATGGAATACTACACAGCTTAAAAAAGAAGGAAATCCTGTCATTTGCAACCACATGAATGAACCTGGAGGACGTTATATTAAGTAAAATAAACCAGGCAGAGAAAGAAAAAACACCACACGATCTCACTTACATGTAGAATCTAAAAATGTCAAACTCGTAGAAGCAGAGAGTAGAATGGTGCTTCCCAGAGACTGGGAGCAGGGTGCCGTGTGGGGATGGGGAGCTGTTGGTCAAAGGGTACGTAGTTTCAGTTAGACAGGAGGAATAAGTTCTGGAGCTCTATTGTACAATATGGTAACTATAGTTAATAACAATGTATTGTATACTTCAAAATTGTCAAGAGAGTAAATTTTAAATGTTCTCACCACTCAAAAATACGTCAGGTGATAGATTTGTTAATTAGCTTGGTTTACTCATTCCACAATGTATACATATATCAAAACATTACATTATATGCCATAAATATATACAATTTTATTTGTCAATTAAAAGTAAATTAATTAAAAAAAGATAATAAAGAAAGCCAAATTCTATTATTCTTTCGGCTGGTTTGGTCCAGTAGTCAACCCGGTAGCACTCAGGGTGGTCTGAGCCTGCTTTGTGCTGGTGTCATGCAGCAGTAGGTCCCCAAACAAGCATAGGCATTCCTAAGGCCAGGGGAGCACAAGCTGTGGCAGCGCCTGCCCAGTAGTTGAGCGGGGGAGATGGGAGGAGCAGGTGCAAAACAGGTGCCACCCCCAGACCATGTTTCCCCGGGCTCTGTCTGTCTGGCTCTTCCCCAGCTTTGCCACCATCTTTTCAGCAGTAGGCTTTTCAACAAAAGACTATTGAGAATGGGCTCAGAGGGAAGAGTTGTTCTGTTTACCATCTGGAATACATTTCTGCTGCCCAAATCCTGCAAGAGGGTTTTGTTTTGCTTTTAACTTTTAAATTTGCAATAATTTTAGACTTACAAAAAAGTTGCAAAAGTAGTACGGAGCGTTCACACTTACCCTTCACCTAGCTTTCTCCAATGTTCACCTGTAACATAGCCATGGTATAATTATAAAACTAAGACATTCACATGGCTACTATGAGCTAAATTGCAGACTTTATTCAGCCTTCATCAGTTTTCCACTAATGTTCCTTTTATGTTCCAAGATCCAGCCAAGGATCTCACATGACATTTAGTTGCAATGCCTCCTTAGTCTCTTCCAATCTGTGACAGTTCTCAATCTCTCCTTGTCTTTCGTGACCTTGACACTTTTGAAGAGTACTATTCAGATCTTCTGTAGAATGTCCTTAAGTTTGATTTTGTCTAATGTTTTCTCATTATTAGATTGGGTTATGGATTTGGGGGAGGGAATACTCTTCCCAGTGGATCACCTGAAGGCACACATGATGCTGATATGCCCTATGACCAGCAACGTTTACTTTGACCATTTGGTTAAGGTGACATCTGCCAGGTTTCTCCCCGAAAAGTTACCATTTTTTTCCCTTTGTAAATAATAAAAGTTTTGGAGGAGATGCTCTGAGGCTATGCAAATATCGTTTGTTCCTTAAGCTTTTGCCCACAGTTTTAGCACTCAATAGTGGATCATCCTTACAACAATTATTACTGAGCTGAGGTGATTTTATATTTCCTCTATTCCTTTTACATTTCTATATTGGGATTATTCTATAAGGAAAAGATTTCCCTTTCCCCCTTTTACTTATTCATTTATATATTTATTTCAATGTGGACTCATGGAAATTTATTTTATTCTTGGAGTTATAATCTAATACTATCATTATTTCTTTTGTTACTATAATTTTGTTACTTTGGCCATTGGGAATTCTTTTATGCTGCCTGTAAATATTTAAATATGCATCCACCTTTTTTCCCCCTTTAGCATTTCTTGATTTTCTGTCACTATAAGATGTTTTATGATCATCTTGTATTTTCCCAGCCTCAGCCCTGAAATCTACCACTACTCCAAGGAACCTTGGCTTCTTTTATTACAGAATGGTATTTAGAAACCAAGATCTGGACACCCGGGTATGGTTATTGCTACCGGATTGTATCACTGCTTTTAGGCCCTCTCAGTGGACAGAGATAGAAATATATATACATAGAAAATATCTATATTATATATTGATATATATGATAATATCTATTAAATATATATTTCTGTAGCTACTCCATGTATCCACAAACATCTATATTTATTTATCTGTATATCAGTCTGTATTTATATTAAATAAGCAAACAAATCATGCGTTCATACTGATACCTCTAATTCCAACACAGAGCCCAGTGTTCATTTGTAATGAACCTATTTGCAACTTCTTCAACAAGGAGAAATCTGATTCTCATTACCTATAACGTATTTACTTATATTTTCAACCCTACTGTACATATAGTTTCAGTATTGCTAGTTCATACTCTACGAGAAACAAATTTATTAGCTATAGTGTTTGTATACAGCTTTTTTTTCTGCTTTAACTTTACAGTATCCATTTAAAAAACTGTCTTCCAAAGCTGTGAAGTCAGGTAGCTTTTTTACCCAATCTCTTTAGCATGCTTATGTCATTCATTAGTGACACAGTTAGACTCATTGGTTACAGTCTGCATTTCACCTTGGTTTCCTCCACATCCTAGTTGAATCTTATTTTAATTTGCATACAGTAAAAAAAAAAACACTCTTTTTGGTGATAGTTCATGGATTTTGATAAATGCATAGAGTCATGTATCTCCACCACAGTACCAAAGGGAACAATTCTATCACTCCCAAAATGTCCTCATATGCCCCTTTGTCACCAACTTCCCCTCTCTCCTGGTAAACACTGCTCTGTTTCTCTGTCCTTATAGCTTTCCCTTTTCCAGAATGTCATATAAACAAAATCATACAATAGAACTTTTGGGTTCTAGCTTCTTTCACTTACCAAAATACACTTGACCCATGCCTGTAATCCCAGCACTTTGGAAGACCGAGGCAGGCGGATCACAAGGTCAGGAGATCAAGACCATCCTGGCTAACACGGTGAAACCCCGTCTTTACTAAAAATACAAAAAAGTTAGCTGGGTGCGGTTGGTGTGCACCTGTAGTCCCAGGTACTCGGGAGGCTGAGGCAGGAGAATGGCATGAACCTGGGAGGTGGAGCTTGCAGTGAGCCGAGATGGCGCCACTGCACTCCATCCTGGGCAACAGCACAAGACTCCATCTCAAAAAAAAAAAAAAAATTGAGTTTCTGGATATAAAAACTTTATCAGTTCTTATAAGTTTGTCCAACTTATTTCATGAATCAAGAGTTTATTCCCTTTTATTGATAAGTAGTGTTTTTATTAATGAGTAGTGCTTTATTGATGAGTATGGATGCAAAACTGTTTGTTTACCCATTCCTTGTTGAAGGCTGTGTATGTTATTTCCTGTTTTGGGTTTTATACATAAAGCTGTGGTAAACATTTGCCTATAGGTTTTTGTGTGAAAAGGTGTTGAGAACTGTGAAGGGTCTGAGATTTTACCTTACTTGCAAACTAATGTGGATGCCGGCAGAACACCAAGGCTTTGGGGTCAGAGACAAATGACTTTATTACCCACAGCAAAAGCAGTAACCAGAGTATCAGTATTTTCTTGCACTAGCTCCCTGAGCCCCAATTTCTGCAGGGGAACCAATGAGGACCAGGCGACACTTGCTCATACATTAGGTTGTGTTAAAGGAGGGGGCCCTGAACTTAAGAAAACGAAATCTTCTATAATGGACCATGAGCATGCCGGTTCTTTGCTCCAGAGTTAGGTATTATCTTTATACCGGACAATAAGCATGCCTACTCTTTGCTTTGAAGAGAGACAGTATTTCTGTTTTCTAAGGCTGTTCCCTATGTATATATCTTGAAAAGATAAACCAGAGCAGACGGCACGTCTGTTGCAAGATATGTAGAAATACATGAGACTCATGGGAAATGGTTTCCAACAATAAGTTTTCACTTCATTTGAATATAAATAAATATCTAGAAGTTAGATTGCTGGCCAGTATGCTAAGCATATGTTTAACTTTATAAGAAACTGCCAAACTGTGTCCCAATGTGGCTGTACCATTTTGCATTCCCATCAGCGATATATGAGAGTTACAATTTTCATCCTCTCCAGCTTTTGATGTTCTCAGGTTGTTTTATTTTAGACATTCTAATATGGCTGAAAGATGTCTCGTAGTATCCTATTGTACTTTTAATTGCATTTACTTAACACTCATCTTTTCATGCTTATTAGCCATCTGTATGTATGTCTTCTTTGGTGAAGTATCTATTCAAATATTTTGCCCATTTTTTAATTGGGTTGTTTGTTTTCTTAAGATTGAGTTTCTTCAGGCTGGGCGCAGATATGGATAATAGCTGGAGTCAGGCTGGGCGCGGTGGCTAATGCCTGTAATCCCAGCACTTTGGGAGGCCAAGGCGGGCGGATCATGAGGTCAGGAGTTCAAGACCATCCCGGCCAACATGGCGAAACCCCGTCTCTACTAAAACTACAAAAAATTAGCCAGGCGTGGTGGCGGACGCCTGTAGTCCCAGCTACTCAGGAGGCTGAGGCAGGAGAATGGCATGAACCTGGGAGGCTGGAGCTTGCAGTGAGCCGAGACCACGCCACTGCACTCCAGCCTGGGCAACAGAGCGAGACTCCGTCTCAAAAAAAAAAAAAAAAAGATTGACTTTCTTCATATATTCTGGATATAAAAACTTTATCAGACTTACAATTTGCAAGTATTTTCACCCAATCTATGGCTTTTCATTCCCTTAATAGGATTTTTCACTGTGTATAAGTTTTTAATTTTGATAAAGTCCAAGTTGCCAAGTTTTCTTTACGGATTGTGCTTTTAGACCCATAGCTAAACACACTGCAGTCATGCAGGTTTTCTCTTGTTTTCATCCTCAAATGTAATGGTTTTACATTCTGTGTTTAAGAATAGGGTACATTTTGAGTTCATTTTTGTATAGGGTGTGAGGCAGGATCCAGCACCGTTTGTCTAAGTAACTATCCTCTCTTCCTGGAATTACCATTGCTTCTTGTCAAAAATCATTTGACTATATCTGTGTGGATCTATTTTTGTCTCATTGAACTATTAATAGATGTCTGTTCTTTTACCAATATCACATTGTCTTTATTATTGCGACTTTATACTGAGTCTTGAAATCAGCTAACCTGAATCCTCTAGCTTTGTATTTCCCTCCAAATTTTTTTGGCTGTGATATAGTTCCTTTGACCTGCCTTGTACATTTCAGAATCAGTTGTTGAAATCTACAAAACAGTACACTAGGATTTTGATTAAGATTGCCTTAAGTCTATAGATCAGATTCAAGAGAATTGACATCTAACACTGTGTACCTCTAAATTTATTTGGGTCTTTTTTGTTACTATTGTAAATAGTACTTTTTAAATTATAAATTTTAATTCTTTATTACAATTGATTTTTGTATACTGACCTTATTTCTTTTGACCTTGCTAATCTTACTTACCTGCTCTAGGAACTTTGTTGATTACTTGGGATTTCCAATGATGTTATATATGAATAGAGATGATTTTATTTTTTCCTATTCAACCCGTATAGTGTTTCTTTCTTTCTCTTGCCTTAATGCATTGGCTAAGACTTTCAGTATGATGTTTAACAGGAGTGGTGAGAGAGAACCTACTTGCCTGGCTCCTGATATTAGAGGGGAAACATTCAATCTTTCACTATTAAATACTTTGCTAGCTGTGAGGGTTTTTTTGTTTTTTTTTTTGTAGATGTGTTTTATCTTGTTAACCAATTTCCCTTCTATTCTTGGTTTTTTGAGGATTGTTACCATAAACAAATATTGGATTTTGTAAAATGTGTTTTCTGCATCTGTTGAGCTTTTAATTTTGATGAAGCCAAGTTGCCAAGTTGGACTTGGCAGATCTATTGTCTGTTAATATGGTGAACTACATTGATTTGTTTTTGAATATTAAATTGGCTTTGCATTCTGGGATAATCTCCACTTGTTCAAGATGTATTATAGATTGAATATATTCTGCATTAAATTTGTTAACCTATCTTGTTGAGGTTTTTTTGTATTCATGAGGAATATTGGTCTGTAGATTCTTTTCTTAGAAATTGTTGTCTAATTTTGGTATCAGGAAATGCTGGCCTCATAATATGGGTTAGAAAATATTCCATATTCTTTTTTTCTAAAAGAGATTGTACATAATTGATATGATTTTTCCTTAAGTGTTTGGTAGAATTTACCAATGGAACCATCTGGGCCTCTTTTTTTGTTGGAAGTTTTAAAACTATGAATTCAATTTATTTAATCGATATAGGACTATTCAGATGATCTGTACCTCTGTGAGTTAGTTTTGGTCATTTGTTTCTTAGAAGGAAGCAGCCCATTTCTTCCATAGGGTTGAATTTATGAGCATAGAATTGCTCACAGCATTCCCTTATCATTTCCTTAATGTTTGTAGGATCTGTAGTGATGTTTGGTATTGGTAATTTTTGTCTACTGCCTTTTATTGTTGGTTAGTTGGAAGAGCTTTTTTATTTTTCTTTCAATTTTGTTAATTTTTTGAGAAACCAACTTCTTGTTTCTTTGATTTTCTAATTTTTAACAAATGTTTTAAATTGTATTGATTCCTGCTATCTTTATTATTTTTCTCCTCCTACTTGCTTTGTTTTTTTTAATTAAATCTCCATTTCTTAGATCTAAGAATTTAATGATATAAATACCACCCCCAGCTACTGCTTTAGCTGTTCCCACAAATTACATTTTATAACTATTTTTGTTCAGTTCAAGATGTCAGTTCTAAAGACTCTGCCTAATCTTAGGTCCTGAAGATGTTTTCCCTGTGTCCTTTTTTCTAGAAGTTTTATAATTTTGTTTGATAATTAAGTCTATGATCTGTTTTGAATTAACATTTGTATAAGGTGTGAGATCTAGGTTGAGGTTTATTTATTTATTTATTTTTTTTTTTGAGACCGAGTTTCGCTTTTGTCACCCAGGCTGGACTGCAGTGGCATGATCTCGGCTCACTGCAACCTCCGCCTCCCAGGTTCAAGCGATTCTCCTGCCTCAGCCTCCAGAGTAGCTAGGACTACAGGCATGTACCACCATGGCTGGCTGATTTTTGTATTTTTAGTAGAGACGGGGTTTCTCCACATTGGCCAAGATGTTCTTGATTTCCTGACCTTGTGATCTGCCCGCCTTGGCCTCCCAAAGTGCTGGGATTACAGGCGTGAGCCACCGCACCCGGCCGGTTTATTTATTTTTTGCCTATGAATGTGCAATTCTTGTGACACCATTTATTGAAAAGGCTATTCCTCCTCTATTGAATTGTTTTTGCTCATTTGCCAAAAATCAGTTGAATATGTCTGCAGGTCTTTGTATGGGTTCCCTGTTCTGTTCTATTGTTATATGTGCTAATGTCTCCATTAGGACCACACTTTCTTGATAGCTATAGCTGTATAGTGAGCTTTAAGATCAAGAACAACTACTCCTACTTTACATTTCTTTTTTTGAATTGTTTTGGCTATTCTTGGGCCTTTATTTTCCATATAAAAATTGAAAACAAACTTCTTTATACTTATTGAAAACCTTGCTGACATTTGGATAGAAATTGCATTAAACCTATAGATCCAATTAGGAAGAATTGGCATCCTTATTGTGTTAATTCGTCTATTCCATGAATACAGTATGTCTCTCCGAGTATTTAGGTCTTTGATTTATTTCATCAGAATTTTATAATTGCAGCATACAGCTCTTGTACCTGTTTAAGTATATACTAAGTATTGTAACTTTTTGGAGCAATTGTAAGTGGTATTGCACTGTTTATTTTGGTTTTCACATATTTGTTGTCAGTGTGTAGAAACGCAGTTGGTTTTCATGTGTGGACTTTGCATCTTTTGACCTTAGTAGGCTTACTTACTATTTCGCTTTCTGTTTTTTGTGTATGGTTAGCCCTCCATGTCTGCAAGTTCTGTATCTGTGGATTCAACCAACTATGGATTGAAAATATTTGGGAAAAATAAGTGGTAAAAATCATAACAATACAATAATAAAATATAATACAAAACTTAAAAGGTATAATATAACAACTACTTATGAAGCATTTACATTTTGTTAGATATCATAGGTAATCTGGAGATTATTTAAAGTATACATGAGGATTGTATAGGTTATGTGCAAATACTATGCCATTTTATATGAGACTTCAGCATCCTCGGATTTTGGTGTCCATGGGGTTGGGAGTGAATCCTGGAACCAGTCCCCCA
Organism: Nomascus leucogenys; assembly: GCF_006542625.1. NCBI lineage: Eukaryota > Metazoa > Chordata > Mammalia > Primates > Hylobatidae > Nomascus > Nomascus leucogenys. Next base: position 48,243,125 of record NC_044394.1, read on the forward strand.
CAGATACTAAGGGACAACTGTAGTTCTCAGGATTTTCTATGTAGATAATTGGGTAGTCTGCAAATAGTAGTATTTGTTTGTTTGTTTTCCAACCTCTATGACTTATTTCTTTGCCTTATTGCAGCGGATAGAACTTCCAGTACTATATTGAATAGGTATGTTGAGAGCAGATATACTTGCCTTTTTCCCAATCATAAAGGGCAAGAATTCAGTCTTCTCCCATTAAGCATGATGTTAGCTGCAAGTATTTTGTACATGCTGTTTATGAGATTGAGGAAGTTTCATTCTATTCCTAATGTACTGAATTTTTATACTGAATGAAGGTTGCATTTGCCAAATCCTTTTCTGTGCAAATTGATATGCTCATATGATTTTTTTTTCGAAATTTGAACCAACTCTGAATACATAGAATGCCACTTGGTCATGATGTATTATTCATTTTATACATTGTTGGATTAAATTTGCTAATGTTTGTTGAGAACTTTTGTGTCTAGGTTCATGAGAGATGTTGGTCTGTAGGCTTTTTGTGTGTGTGCTGTCTTTGTCTGCTTTGCGTATCAGTGTAATACTGGCCTCATAGAGTGAGTTGGGAAGTATTCCCTCCCCTTCTATTTTCTGGAGTGGATTGTGTCAAACTTGTGTTAATTCTCCTTTGAATGTTTGATAAAATTCTCTAGTGCGGCCAGGCGCAGTGGCTCACACCTGTAATCCAAGCACTTTGGGAGCCCAAGGCGGGCAGGATCACCTGAAGTCAGGAGTTCAAGACGAGCCAGGCCAACATGGCAAAACCCCGTCTCTACTTAACATACAAAAACTAGCCGGGCATGGTGACAGATGCCTGTAATCCCAGCTACTCGGGAGGCTGGGGCAGGAGAATCACTTGAACTTTAAAGTAGTTTTTTCCAATTCTGTGAAGAAAGTCATTGGTAGCTTGATGGGGATGGCATTGAATCTATAAATTACCTTGGGCAGTATGGCCATTTTCACGATATTGATTCTTCCTACCCATGAGCATGGAATGTTCTTCCATTTGTTTGTATCCTCTTTTATTTCATTGAGCAGTGGTTTGTAGATCTCCTTGAAGAGGTCCTTCACATCCCTTGTAAGTTGGATTCCTCGGTATTTTATTCTCTTTGAAGCAATTGTGAATGGGAGTTCACTCATGATTTGGCTCTCTGTTTGTCTGTTATTGGTGTATAAGAATGCTTGTGATTTTTTACATTGATTTTGTATCCTGAGACTTTGCTGAAGTTGCTTATGAGCTTAAGGAGATTTTGGGCTGAGACAATGGGGTTTTCTAGATATATAATCATGTCATCTGCGAACAGGGACAATTTGACTTCCTCTTTTCCTAATTGAATACCCTTTATTTCCTTCTCCTGCCTAATTGCCCTGGCCAAAACTTCCAACACTGTGTTGAATAGGAGTGGTGAGAGAGGGCATCCCTGTCTTGTGCCAGTTTTCAAAGGGAATGCTTCCAGTTTTTGCCCATTCAGTCTGATATTGGCTGTGGGTTTGTCATAGATAGCTCTTACTATTTTGAGATACGTCCCATCAATACCTAATTTATTGAGAGTTTTTAGCATGAAGGGTTGTTGAATTTTGTCAAAGGCCTTTTCTGCATCTATTGAGATAATCATGTGGTTTTTGTCTTTGGTTCTGTTTATATGCTGGATTACATTTATTGATTTGCATATGTTGAACCAGCTTTGCATCCCAGGGATGAAGCCCACTGGATCATGGTGGATAAGCTTTTTGATGTGCTGCTGGATTCAGTTTGCCAGTATTTTATTGAGGATTTTTGCATCAATGTTCATCAAGGATATTGGTCTAAAATTCTCTTTTTTGGTTGTGTCTCTGCCAGGCTTTGGTATCAGGATGATGCTGGCCTCATAAAATGAGTTAGGGAGGATTCCCTCTTTTTCTATTGATTGGAATAGTTTCAGAAGGAATGGTACCAGCTCCTCCTTGTACCTCTGGTAGAATTCGGCTGTGAATCCATCTGGTCCTGGACTTTTTTTGGTTGGTAAGCTATTGATTATTGCCACAATTTCAGAGCCCGTTATCGGTCTATTCAGAGATTCAAATTCTTCCTGATTTAGTCTTGGGAGGGTATATGTATCCAGGAATTTATCCATTTCTTCTAGATTTTCTAGTTTATTTGCATAGAGGTGTTTGTAGTATTCTCTGATGGTAGTTTGTATTTCTGTGGGATCGGTGGTGATATCTTCAGGGGCTTTTTAATTACAAATTCAATTTATTTAATAAGCATAGAACTATTCAGGTTGTTGGTTTCATCTTGGTAGAGTTTTGGTAGTTTGTGGTTTTTGAAAAAGTGTTCAGTTTTTTCTAAACTGTTGAATTTATGAGCATAAAGTTTTTCATAATATTCTCTCATTGTCCTGCCAGTGACTGCAAGAGATGTTGTAATAGGCCCTGTTTTATACTTGATGTTGGTAATATGTGTCTTTTTATCTTGCAAATCTTGCTAGAAGTTTATCAATTTTATTGATTCTTTTTAACAACCAGCTTTTTGTTTTATCAGTTTTCTCTATTGTTTTACTATTTGAATTTTATTAATTTCTGTTCTTTGTTATTTACTTCTTTCTGCCTGCTTTGAGTTTATTTTGCTCTTGAGTTTATTTTTCTAGGTTCTTGAGGTAGGAACATAAATTATAGTTTTGGCATATTTTTATTTTATTGTAAGTAAGCTTTTAGTACCATAAATTTTCCTGCCAGAACTATGTTGGTACATCCCACAAATTTTAAGCAAAACAGCTTAATTTTCATTTAGTACTATTTAATTTTTAATTTTCTTTGTGATTTCACTTTTGGGCCATGAGTTATTCAAAGCATGTTTTAAAATTTCCAAGTGTTTGTGGAAACGTTCATGTTGTCTTTCTGTTATTAATTTCTATTTTGATTCCACTATAGTCAGAGGGCATACTCTGTATGGTTTCAAATCTTTTAAATTTGTTAAATGTTGTTCTGTGACTCAAGATATGGTCTATTTATGCAAATGTTCAATGTTTGTTTGAAAAGAATGTGTAGTCTTTTGTTGGGTGGAGTATTCTATAAATCTCAACTAGATCTGGTTAGTTGATGGTATTGTTCAATTCGTCTCCATCCTTGCTGATTGGTTAGTTGTTCTGTCAATCATTAAGAGTGGGATATTGGGCAACACTCAGTCTCCACCCAAACTCTACCATGTTGAGTTCTGTGGGTCATGTCTGCTGCCTCAGCCTCCAGGGCCTTGCAGGAACTCAGCCCTTCAGTGTTGCTACCCCAAACTCAGGTCTTACCATGGGCTACTCTGGCAGCAATCCAATCTACCAGGAAATATGGGCACAAACATCACCTTTGCTGAAGACAGGCACCACCGCTGGGTGTATTGTGGTGGTCATTGATGCAGTAGTGGATGTCCAGTTTGATGAGGGACTACCATCTATTCTAAATGCCCAGCAAGTACAAGGCAGGGAGACCAGGCTGGTTTTGGTGGTGGCCCAGCATTTGGGTGAGAGCACAGTAAGGATTATGCTATGGATGGTACGGTAGGCTTGTTTAGAGGCTAGAAAGTCCTGGACTCTGGTGCACCAATCAGAAATCCTGTTGGTCCTGAGACTTTGAGCAGAATCATGAACATCATTGGAGAGCCTATTGATGAAAGAGGTCCCATCAAAATGGAACAGTTTGCTCCCATTTATGATGAGGCTCCTGAGTTCATAGAAATTAGTGTTGAGCAAGAAATTCTGGTGGCTAGTATCAAAGTTGTGGATCTGCTAGCTCCCTAGCCAAGAGTGGCAAAATTTTTAGTGGTGTTGGAGTTGATGAGATTGTACCCATCGTGGAGTTAATCAATAATGTTGCCAAAGCCCATGATGCTTGCTCTGGGTTTGCTGGTGTTTTTGAGAGGATCTGTGTCTTTTATAATATAATATAATATAATATAATATAATATAATATAAGTCTAATATAATGACTTACGTAATAACTGAGTCTTGTGTTGTCAGCTTAAAAGATGTTACCTCCAAGGTAGTGCTGATGTACAGTCAAATGAATGAACCACCTGCTACTCATGCCCAGGTAGCTCTGACTGGACTGACTGTGGCTGAATACTTCAGAGACCAAGAAGTTCAAGATGTACCCCTGTTTATTGATAATATCTTTCACTTCACCCATGCTGGCTCAAGGGTGTCTGCCTTATTGGGCAGAATCCCTTCTGCTGTGGGCTATCAGCCTACCCTGGCCACTGACACGGTGGGTATGATGTGGGGAAAGAATTGCCATTACCAAGAGGAGATCTATCACCTCTGTACAGGCTACGTACCTGCTGATGACTCGACTGCCTCTGCTACTTCCTTTGCTCATTTGGATGCCACCACTCTGCTGCCCCATGCTGTCACTGAGCTGGGCATCTATCTACATGTGGATCCTCTGGACTCCATCTCTCACATCATGGATCCCAACATTGTTGGCAATGAGCATAATGATGTTGCCCGTGGGGTGCAAAAGATTCTGCATGGCTACAAGTCCCTCAATACATTATTGTCATAATCTATATTGGGTAGGGATTAACTTTCTGAGGAAAACAAGTTGACTGTGTCTTGAATGTGGATAATACAACATTTCTTGTCTCAGCCATTCCAGACTGCTAAGGTCATCACAGGTCATATGGGGAAGTCAATACTCCTGAAGGAGACCATTAAAGGATTTCAGCAGATTTTGATAGGTGAACATGACCATCTCTCAGAACGGGCCTTCAGTGATGGAACCCATTGAAGAAGCTTTGGCAGAAGCTGATACGCTGGCTGAAGAGCACTTATTGTGAGGGTTCTTTTTGGCAAACTAAGCACTCATCTGCTGTACTGTCCCTCTCCTTCCCCTAATCCAAACAGCTTCAGGTTTCTGTGTAAGCCACATGGGAACCTTGATTGAAAACATGTTCTATCTGAAGAGTATTTAAGGTTTCCAATAAAATGTACACCCCTCAGAAAAAAAAGGATGGTGTACTGAAGACCCCAACCATAAGACTCTACCTATTTTTATCTATTATAACCCTATTATAAAGTAGATAAAAATAGATTTATCTATTTTTCTTTTCATCTCCATCAAATTTTGCTTCACGTATTTTGAAGCTCTGTTGTTTGATGTATACACATTTAGGGTTGTTGTCTTCTTGGTGGATTGGGAATTTTATCATCATAATGTCCCTTTTTGTCCTTAGTGAATTTTCTTTGTGTTAAAGTCTACTTTATGTAATATTAATATGCTTATTTTTGCTTTTTAAAAATAAATATTTGCATAATATGTTTTTTCCATCCTTTTACCTTTAACCTATCTACGTTGTTATGCCTGAAGTGAGTTTCCTGTAGGCAGCATAAATCGGGTCATGTTTTTGTTCACTCTTCAATCTCTGTCATGTAATTGGTATATGTAGGTCATTTATATGTAATTATTCATATTTAAGGATTAAGTGTCTCATTTTATCTATTTATTATTTTTGTGTGTTTCCTCTATTTCTCATTTTTCTCTTTTGTCTTGACTTCCTGTGGGTTATTTGAGCATATTTTGGTGTTTCATTTTGATTTATTTATACTGTTTTTGAGTGTATTGCTTTGTATAATTAATAGTTCTATATATTTCCTTATACATATATGTAACTTATCACGGCCTATTGTGATATAACTTATCACAGCCTATTGGTGGTTTGCTACTTCAAGTTAAGTGTAGCAATCTTACTTCTATTTAGGTCCCTTTACACTCACCATTTAAAATATATAATTGTCTGAAGTATTTCCTTTGCCTGCGTTATATGCCATCTTAGATGGTGCTAAACTTTTGCTTCAATCATAAAACGTAACTAAAGAAATCCATGGTGTTAAGGATTATCTATTATGCTTACTTTTATATTTACTCATTCCATTGTTCTTTTTTCTGAAAGTCCAGGCTTTCTTCTTTTCTCATTCTCTTTCTATATGGAAAGCTTTCATGAGCCATTCTTTAAGGGTAGGTCTCCCAATAATAAATTCACATAGTTTTCCTTCTCCTTCAACCCTGGAGGATATTTTCACCAGATGGATGATTCATGGCTGGCAGTTATTTTCTTTCAGCACTTGAAAAAGGTGGCGCCCCTTCCTCTGGTCTCTATAGTTTCAGATGAGAAACTGCTGTCATTTGAATTGGTGCTCTTTTATAGGTAATGTGTTATTTCTCTTTAGCTTTTTTAGGATTTTTCTTTGTTTTTAGTTTCAGAAATTTAAATACAATGTGTCTTGGTGTGGCTTTCTTTGGTTTTATCCTATTTGGGATTTGCTTAGCTTCTTGAATTGTAGTTTCTGTATCTTTAACTAAATTTCTTTTTTTGTTTGTTTGTTTGTTTTTGAGATGGAGTCTTGCTCTGTCGCCCAGGCTGGAGTGCAGTGGCATGATCTTGGCTCACTGCAAGCTCCACCTCCTGGGTTCACGCCATTCTCCTGCCTCAGCCTCCTGAGTAGCTGGGACTACAGGCGCCCCCCCCCCCCCCATGCCTGGCTAATTTTTTGTATTTTTAGTAGAGATGGTGTTTCACCGTGTTAGCCAGGATGGTCTCGATCTCCTGACCTCGTGATCCGCCCACCTCGGCCTCCCAAAGTGCTGGGATTACAGGCATGAGCCACCGCACCCGGCCAAAATTTGTTTGTTTGTTTTTTCAGTCATTACTTATTAAATGCTTTTTAAGCCCCATACTCTTTCCCCTCTTTTTTCTGAAACTCTAATGGTATGAATATTATTAGCTCTTCCTCATTGTTCCAGAGATTTCTGAGGCTCTGTTGGTATTGGCATCAGTGGGTTGCTTTTCTCATTCGAATGTGATATTTCTGGTTCTTGGTATAATGAGTGATTTTTAAATTATATCTTAGACCATTTGGTTATTATGTTAGAAGACTTTATTTCCACTTATGTCTGTTTATTCGGTGCAGTCGCTGTGTTTGGGTGTAGCATGTTTGCTCTGGCTTACTTCTGTGGGCTTTCGTTCCAGTGACAGTCTCGTTTCCTGAGCATCTTGTGCTGCTGGGGCCCCCTCAATTCCTGTTTGGTGCTGTCTGCAGGGGTGAAAGGCATGTCCCTGGGCTGCCTGCTGTTGCTGGGTGACCTTCTGGGATGGGGAGCAGACCACAGACTAAAAATACAGGAAAAATAAGCCCTTAGCCTAGTAAGTACTCAGTGGATGTTGTTTTATGATTAACATTACTACCATCGTTTTCCTGGCCCCTCTCCTCCTATGGACTTTACAATTATGGAATTACTTGCTGAATCCTGAACAAGAAAGGAGTCTGGAGCATGCACCATCCTTTCTGTGGTTTCCTGCCTATCCTACTCATCCTTTGGAGTCTTCCCTGCTGTCTCCCCCAGAAGATGTATTTAGCAACTCACTCAGCTAGAGTAAGACAAATCCTACACTGGGCATGAACTTTTACAGCTTTTGGCACAGTGTTAGGTCGTCATTTTCTAGGCTTCCAACACCATCCTATGAACCCCCTTCAAGGCACAGAATTTTGTCTGGTTTTGTAAGTTATGTCTCAGATCTATCAAAATGTCTAGCACGTGGTACTTATGTGCTTACTAAGTATCTATTGAAATGAAAGAGAGTAAAGCCGAGGAAGGAGCCTTAGATGAGAGCAGCTGGATGGGTCAGGTCATGGGGTTCCCCATCATGGCTAAGTCTGAGTAAGTCTTAATGGGAGAGTGCCCATGGTATACGGTGAGGCTTGAGATGCCTTGGGTGGGGTGGGGGCTGGATGTGTGCTGGATCTTTGTCATTCCTTAGGCTGTCAGTCTCTGCTCCATTCTTATCCTGATTCTTGGGATGGGGGCAGAGTCTGTTCACCTATGGAAGTTGAAGGGTCTGGCCTCGCTTTAGCTAGGGTGTGGGTAATGTGACCCAGGCACCATCAGTCAGAATAACCTCCTAGGCTTTGACTTGAGAGATTGTGACTCCAGATGGCAGATCCAGCAGAGACAACCTTGGCAGTGGTGTCAGATGCACACCGATGCAGCTCCTGGGGTGGTAGTGGCAGTGAGCTCTGGTCCATCTCTTGTCAATACTCCCAGTGCCAGCAAGGAAAAGCACAGCGTCCAGCGCTCTGCAGTGGAACTGCAGTGGGGCCCCCACCAGGCAGCTCTGCAGCAGGATTGGGGGTCTCATTCCTGATGAGAGATCCCAACATAGGTTATCCCGTCCATTGGTGATGCTGTGAGCCATCCCAATGTCCTTTATCATAAATTCCTTCCTGCTTGAATCGACCACAGTTGTTTTTCTTGCTTACAACTGAAGCTAGAGTGATATAACGGAACTGAGATGAGGGGGACATTGAAGGAGGCTTTTGGATGTTTCAAAGTCCTGTATCTCTACTGATGGTCCCTTGGTAAGGATCATTTTTGCATATTAAGGAGAGTACATTCCAGTAAATAATATGTATCTAAAAATCCATTCCTTTCTATATTGATGAAGTGTTTAAGAGATTTTCTAATTTTTACGTGTTTACTATGATTTGAGAGATTGCTAAAAACAGAACTTGTCAAGTAATGTTAGTTATGTCCACATGTTCATTGTTAGATAGCTAATGATACCACACTCACGTTTACCAAATATTGTATCATGAATAAATCCTGGTTTGAAACCAATACGATGCCACAGTGTATTTAGGCTACATGTTTAAGCTCTGTTGACAGACAAGTGAGCAGTAACTGAGTTAGCATCTCATGTAGAAACACAAAAAAATAAAATTGCATTAAAAGCTCTGTCGTCAAGACAGGAAATCCACAGTCCTGGCTTCTAGCAGTCCGAAAGAGACTTTTAGGCACACCCTGGGATATGTTTCTTGGAATCACTGGGGTTAAGTTGTTATCTCAGTATAATTTTAATTTATCTTTCATCTCACAAGTACTCTTTCTTCTTTTTTGGAAGCAGAAAATAAATACTTGTTTGTGAGTTCTTTTTTGGGATTCAGGTGTGTCCTTGGTATCTCTTTTTTCCATAGATTGGAAGCTCCACAAACACCCTGAGTGCCCTGAAAACTGCTTTCGCCGATAAAGAAACACAGGCTATCTACCTTCTGACCGATGGGAGACCTGATCAGGTACTTATCAGAGCTGGGAACAAAGATGGCCTCACTGATGCTCTGAAAGCAAATGCTGGAAATGAGTCTGGGGGACCTTTTCAGCTGCCACCAAAAATCCGTGGAGATATACTTCCTTGGCTTAGGGACTCAGAGCTGAGGTGAGAAAATACACTGAGAGATTCCTTTGTCTCTGGAAACTCTGAGGAGAATTTATGAGACAGTGAATGTTGCCTGGTGAGTGTGACACACACCCCTAGCCTGGAGACCAGCCCCACAAAAGGAGACGTCTGCTGTCCACTGAAGACTGGTTTGTATTTTATTACAAATGAAAAGCGAGGAGATTTTGTTTGATTTTTTTTCCTCTGGAGACTCTGAATCTAAACATGTCACTGCATAATGTCCCTGGCTTTACCTCTAATGCTAACTTAGTACTCATTTAAACAAAAACATGCCTTTCTAGCGAAATGTCCTTTGTTTTGTTTAGCCCGACTGGAAAATATCTGAAAAGTTGTAGAGGAGTCTGTTCATCTTCTTTTGAGCTTTGTGAATGAAAGACGAGTACTCCAGGCATTAAATAAATAGAAGGATTTTCAGGCCAGCGTAATGTAAATTAGCAGCTAAAGTGAATTAGTGTCAACTCGTGTCCTTCCTTGTGAGATGGTTGCATACACAGACTGCTAGGCAAATATTCTAAAACATCCTGTGGCAAAAAGTTCAGGGCTTAAAGAGAGTAAGCATCTGGATTTTACTGCAGCTTTAGATTTATGACAGAAAGAGAGTGTGTAAAGTGAAAATTTATTTTAAATTATTTTTTCCTATCAACTTCACTGTGTTTTCTCTTCGGAAGCAGTTCATCGTGTCTCTCTTCTGTTCCATGTGTGGTGCCAGGGTCTGAGGCTATAAAGATGAGTAATAGCTCATCCCTGCCTTTGGGAAGCTTGTGCTTTGGGGAATGTGCTAGATGTATACAGTTTAATACAACACGGGAACAGGGTTGCCTGTGCTATGTCTAGGAGCACAGAGTGATGGATTTTGCTGTACAGATGGAGGGAAGGCCAGGGCAGGTTCCAGCGAGGTGGGGACATTTGAGCTGTGTCTGGAAAGAGAAGAAGGAATCTTTGGAACAGAAGACACCGTTGATGTCCTGGGCAGAAGGGACACAGAGGTGTGGAAATATGTGGGGGGCTCAGAGAAACAAGCTGAGGGCAGGGGCAACGGAAGAAGATCAGGGTGGAGGTGAAAAACATTGGGTTGAGGGAGACTGTGGAAGTCCTTGAATGCCACATTAGAAGGGTGGTGTCACCACAGAGAGGAACTCTCAGAGGAGCCAGCCACCCTACCCATCTGCATCTCAGAAACATGCCTCAGTTGTGCCAAGGAAAGGCTGGCACTGCCATGGCCTACTGCTGGGTCCTTGATGAAAGCTAGGAAGGACCTAGCCTCGGGTGGGAGCAGCAAGAATGGGAGGAGGGGACTGCCTGCAGACGTGAGCCGCAGGAAGCAGCATCGACAGGACCCCATGGCCAGTTTGGAAGCAGTGAGGGAGAGGTGAGGAGAAGGTAGGAGCAAGGCAGAAAGGAGTCAGGATGACTGATTCCTGGTTTACAATGATTTTGATATTAACGGATTGAAATGCAGATTTCAAGAAGAGGCAAGTGGGCTTGGGTGGCTGGCGGAGGAAGCTGTGTTTGCCAACCTCTAGTGAGTGCATGGGTGTCTAGAAGTCCCTAGAAATATGGAGCTGGAGTTTGGGGACAGTGTGGGCTGAAGATTCCGACTTGAGAGACATCTAGGCAAGTCAAGGTGTATTTTTCTTTTTAATATACTCTTACTGATTTTTAAAATTGTTTACACGATGGACAATTTGGAAAACACAGATAAGCATTAAAAAGGAGAAGATGTGGTTGGGTGGGTGTGCCACTTGGCCTTATCCTAGGCTGACAGCAGCTCCTGGCAAATAAAAGGTGCTCAACAAATATTTGTGGAATTCTAGGGAACATCATCTCATTTACTCCTCACAGCAGCCATTTAAGGAGGGAGTATCAGTTCTGAGCCACAGATGAGGAAACTCACATTAGACAGGACATGCCCTAGGCCATTCAGATGGGCAGTGCTGGATGAGCTTCAAGCCCGGGTCTCTAGCTCTGGAGCTGTTTCCATCATTCCATACAGCTGAAGACAGTGTGAGTGGGAAAGACTGTCATGTGTATCATTGTAAGCCCCACACCTGCTCCCAGTCTCAGGTGGTCCCTTCATGTTAAACTGGCATGATGTTCAAGCCCCAGGATGGTGCTGGGGAGCTGGGCAGAGGGTCAGAGTGCCCCTTAATGACAGAGGGAGCTCCATCCCTGCAATGGGAAACAGCCATTCCTGTCCTCCTGCCCCCTCCCCGCTGAGGAGTCCTTTCACTGGTTTATATCCTCAGAGCTTTGAGGAGAAGAATCAGAAAGTTGAAACAAACCTCTCACCACTGCAGACTAACCATGCCCCTTTCCAGCACTCATTCCAGCAGCTTCTCTGGGCTGTGGAGTGTGGGCCCACTCCCTGTCTAGCTCCTGTGTACAGTGAAGAAGCCTCTCTCAGCTCTGGGGCTCCTTAATCCATTTCTCACAGAGCCTGCCTGCTTTCTTCAGTTTCTAAGATGAATGCCCAGCACATGGGAAGACCTTTAATAAACATGTCTTCCTTCACTCTCTGTGGGAAGCAGTTGACCATAGCATGTTGGAAGCTGGAAATTGCTCTTTTGTAGCCCAGCACTTTAAATGCATGGACTCTAAGTTCAGGCACACCTAAAGTTGAGTGACTTGGTTGGCCGAATCTTTCGCCTAGCTTCTTTGTCCCACCCAACTGAGAGACCTCAGAGCCAAGGCCCATGTCTTATGGATCATTGTACGCTCACCATCTGGCAGTCTTTTCTTTGTTTACTGAATTGAATCAACATGTTTTTAAAAAGCCACTCACCACTGTATACAGAATTACTATTTGAGTATCTGTAGTAAATACTAAGGATTTTCATATTCTTTTCTTTCTCTTCTCTTTCCATCTCCCTTCCCCCTCCCCAAAACTTATCGTTTCAGCCACCTGAAATGGTTATAGACCAGGTCAAAGTTTTTCAGGAAATTCCTATTTATACCATCTCCTTCAATTACAATGATGAGATTGCAAACAGGTTTTTGAAAGAGGTTGCTGCCTTGACTGGAGGAGAGTTCCATTTTTATAATTTTGGTTGCAAGGATACCACTCCTCCAGAGGCTGTTCAGGTAAGAGCTTGGTGGACTAAGAAGGGAGCGTTCATTTATTTGAGCATTACAGGCTGGCGGTCCCTGGGTAATACCTTCGTTAAGAAAATAGCAACCATAAAGATAACTAAGTCAAAAAAATGAGTCGCTTAACAATGAGTGTACCAGTGTTTCTCAGAATGTAGCCCAAGGACCACCTGAGCTAGGGCACCTGAGCAGATTCCTGCATCCCATTTCAGAGATGCTAAAGCAGGTTGTAGGCATAGAGGCCCAGGAATTATAAATTAATGTATATATTTTGTTTTTCTTCTAAACTTTTTATTACAGAAAGTTCAAACATTACATAAAAATAGAAGCATATATAGACCTCCATGTACCTATAATTTAAATTCAACAATTATCAATATTTTGCCAAACTTTAGGAATCTGTGTTTTTAACAAGGATACCCAGGGAGCTATATGTGAAGTTTGTTAATCACTGCCATACATAGATATTTGTAGAAAATGAAACAATGTCAGATGTAGGTGGTTGGTTGCTTGCTGACCTCTCAGTCTATATAACCATTTGACCACCTGATAAAGCAATTTATTCTAATAAGCTAATGGGAGAAAGCAAATAAAATTCTGTTCTCTCATCCTCCAGACTTGGCCTGTGCATATGCATTTCAAGGATGCCCTTCTAGGGTGTGTGTTTGTTGTTTTATATTCTGAGGAGTGACTTTAAATCCAGATTCAGTGGGTAGCAGGACAAGTCAGAATACTGATCAGTGCTTCATGTGAGTGAGCTACCTGAGACTAGGGAATGAATCATCCAAAAAGCATTGGAGGGGCCAGTGCTTTAAGCTCACAGAGGGCTGGGAAGAGTGCTCCCATTAGTGAGGATTGAAAACTTCATAATCCTTTGGGCATTGGGTAAAGTACACAGGAGGGTCTTGCCTCGGTAGTGGGAGCAACCAAACACACTGCTTCCACCTAGCAAATCTTAAATGCAAGGCCTAAAAGGATCAAACTGTTTCCAACTAACTTAACTGCATCACAGAACAAACCCCAAGAATAATTACAAGAAAACAAAAATGTTCACCACCTAACAAAGTAAACTCAGCAATGCCTAGCATACAACCGAATATTACCAGGCATGCAAAAAAGTAGGAAAATACAGACCCATAATGAGGAGGAAAAACAAACTGAGGACTTAAAATGTACCCAGAACTCAATGTTACTATTAGAGCATTAAAACAGTTCTTGTAACTGTGGGGGAGACATGAAAGGTACAAGTAAGACACAAATTAAACTAGCAGTGAAAAATACATGGAATGGGATGAACAGCAGATCAGACGTTGCATAACACAAGACTAGTGAATTGGAAGGCAGCAATAGAAAGTATCCAAAATGTAACACAGAAGAAAGAGAATTCGAATTAAAAAAAAAAAAAAAAACAAAGAAACAAACCAAAACAAAAAACAGAGCATCAGTGAGTCGTGGAAAAATCCAAGCAGTCTAATAAACACATAACTGAAGCAACAGTGGCCAAAAATTTTCCAAATTGGATTACGGCTGTAAACACACAGATCCAAAAGAACCTCAATGAATCCCAAGCACAAGAAACATGAAGAAAACCAGACTAAGGCAGAATCAAACTTTCCAGAAGCAATGACAAAGAGAACATCTTAAAATAATAGAAAGAAGACACATTGTGCACAGAGGAACAGTAGTAAAGATGACAGCAGATGTCTCATCAGAAATAATGTAAGTGAGAAGACAGTGGAGAAACATGCTTAACATACTGAGAGACTGTCCATATAGAGTCTATGCAGACTGAAAATATCTTTCAAAGTGGAAGATAAAATAGACTTTTTAAGGTATATAAAAAGAGTCAGGTGCAGTGGCTCACACCTGTAATCCTAGCACTTTGGGAGGTTGAGGTGGGCAGATTGCTTGAGCTCAGCAATTCAAGACCAGCCTGAGCAACATGGCAAGACCCCACCTCTACAAAAAATATAAAAAGTAGCTGGGCATGGTGATTTGCACCTGTAGTTCTAGCTACTTTGCGGGGGCTGAAGCGGGAGGATCACTTGAACCCGGGAGGCAGAGGCGGCAGTGAGCCGAGATCACACCACTCTACTCCAGCCTGGGCGACAGAGTGATAACCTGTCTCATTAAAAAAAAAAAAAAAAAAAAAAAAAGATACACAAAAACTGAAAGAATTCATCACCAACAAGCCTGCGGTACCAGAAACATTAAAGGGGAGTACTTTAGACAGAAGGAAAACCTTACCAGATAGAAATATGAGTCTATGCTAAGGAATAAAAAGCATTGGTAAAGATGATGCTAACTGCATAGGTAAATATGTAAAAAAAAATTCTTATTGCACAATTATAAGAAAAAGTACAAGATAGACTTCCAGTTCTAGCAAAGATAGAGTAGTGCCATCCCTTGTAGGCCCACCATCTCAAAACCAGAAAGCCCTGGTTATAACTCCAAAAGAGGACAAAGGACTCATTGTCCCATCATTCTTCAACCATTGTGGAAGACAGTGTGGCGATTCCTCAAGAATCTAGAACCAGAAATACCATTTGACCCAGCAATCCCATTACTCGGTATATACCCAAAGGAATTTAAATCATTCTACTATAAAGACACATGCACACATATGTTTATTGCAGCACTATTCACAATAGCAAAGACATGGAACCAACCCAAATGCCCATCAATGATAGACTGGATAAAGAAAATGTGGTACATATACACCATGGAATACTATGCAGCCATAAAAAGGAATGAGATTGTGTCCTTTTCAGGGACATGGATGAAGCTGGAAGCCATCATCCTCAGCAAACTAATACAGGAACAGAAAACCACACACCACATGTTCTCACTTATAAGTGGGAGCCGAACAATGAGAACACATGGACACAGGGAGGGGAATATCACACACCTGGGGCCTGTCGGGGGTGGGGCAGAGGGAGGGAGAGCATCAGGACAAATGCATGTGGAGCTTAATACCTAGGTGACAGGTTGATAGGTGCTGCAAACCACTGTGGCATACGTTTACCTATGTAACAAACCCTCATGTTCTGCACATGTATCCTGGAACTTAAAGTTAAAAAAAAAAAAAAAAAATGACACTCATTGTCGTGTCATTCTCCAAGTTCTGAAGTCCCTTGGCAATGAGTCCTTGGGACTTTATTTCTATTCATGTATCCCAGACAGGGCACTGCAGAAGCCTCTCCAACCTGGGATCTCCAACAAGCACTGACAAAGAAATGCTCCAGGAAAAGCCTGTTCCCCACCACTCCTGCCCCAGCCAAATGACTGGGAAGAGCACAGCTTAGTAACAGAAAACCTTTTTGGCAATACCTGTCCTGCTCCCGTCATATACCATGGAAAAACTGCATCCCCTCCCCTGGGATTTCAGTGGTGCCAAACGGAGCTAACCTTTCACCCACTCTCTTGCTTCATGGAAGCAAGTGACTGTGCTCTGATCCCCCTGCCAAGTGGAATAGTAGAGCTGACCAGGGAGCTAAACTTCCATCCCTACGTGGTGGAAGCAGGCACCAATGCTCTGATTTCCCTGCTGAGGCTGTGTCAGTGAGGCTTAGTGGAAAGCTCATTCTCCTTCTGGAAGGAGGTGGTGCTTACATTCTCCTACTAGGGTAATATCAGAGGGACTGAGTGGGAAGCTGATCTCTCATCCCTGCATGGGCAGAAGCAGCAGTGCTCTGAGTCCCCCACCAGGGTAGCGTCCATGGTGCCCAGTGTCAAGCCAACCCTCCACTCCTCTCAGGCAGCACCACAACCTAACCAGGCAGTGTGAGGCCAGTTTAGTCACTGTTGTGCTTCGCCAGAGTCCTCATGTCAGCAGGACTCAGCATGAAGCTGAGCCTCTACAAAGACCCATTATCAATGAATGTGAAAAAGGAAGCGAGCTGGGAAAAGGCCATGCTCCGCTTTCCCCCATCCATGGTGTTAGTAATGGGAAGCCTCACCTCCACACTCACACAACAGCATGAGACCAAAGGAGAAGGTGTGAAACAGGACTAGCCCCCACGGTGGGCCTCCCCATAATGTCAGCAGGGCCCAGTGGAGGACTGAGGCTCCGCTTCCATTCAGCATTGACGAGACTGAAGGAGGTAGGGCTAGGTGGGCTATCAACTCCCTACCCTATCAACTCCCTGTCAACTCCCTACCCTTAAGAGAAAACTGTCCCACAAAAAGACAGTTGAACTCTTAATCCCGCCACTCTGACAGCTCACCTTGACAAAAATAGCTGGGAAAGCACACCAGATACATAGTTATGCCCAAGTGAAAGTGAAATTGATCGATAACAGTCCCCACACATATAAGAAGTACACCAGAGGAGGATGTTTACTTGGATAGGTGGGCAGAGCTTGCCAAAGGGACACAGCTGCCAGTGGCCCATCTGGGAAGCCTCGTTGTCTCTGCAGGCCTGAGACTCTCCTCTCCTGCAGAGACACATAAGAGTGTGTGGGAAGAACAGGCAGGAGAGGCCCAGCTAGAACCAGGGGCACCTTGCAGAAGACTCTTTGTCCCTGTGGGCCAAGGGCTCTCCTACCCTACCCAGTGACACAAGAACACCTGGAGGACAGCAGGGGAGGCGCCAAGAGACACCTGGAAGCCTGACAGAGGGAAACCCCTCCTGTCTCTTCAGGCAGCACCAGCAAGGACCAGTGGGGTCCAGAATGGCACCAGATCAGCAAAGAAGACCAAGATAATACCAAAAGCTTCTGAACATCAAACTTCCATTGGAGCAGAGACCCACAAAAGTAGGACAAATCTCACATGCTAAATTTAAGCAGGGCAACTAACAAGTAAAATAAAAGATTTTAAATAGGACCCAGAATCTTCTCACACAATAGGAAATGCCTAGGATCCAGTTAAAAAAGTGCCCATCACACAAAGAGCCAAGAAAGCCCCAATTTGAATGAGAAATGACAAACAAATGATGCCAACACTGAGATGAATCATATGTTGGAATGACCTGCAAGGATTTTAAAGAAGCTGTCATAAAAATGCTTTAACAATCAATTACAAATCCTCTTGAAACAAATGAACAAATAGGCAATCTCAGAATATAAGTAGGAATTATAAAAAAGATTCCAAGTGCAACTTTGAGAACTGAAAAATATAAGAGCAGAAATTTTTAAAACTTCAGGAGATAGGTTCAATAGTGAAGTGGAGATGACAGGATAATGTCAGTGAACTTGAGGTCAGAACAACAAAATTCAGTCACTCTAAACAACAGAGAGAAAATAGACAAAAAAAAAAAAAAGTTAAATAGAGCCACGAGGACCTGTGAGACAATGACAAAATATCCAGCTTTAGTATCATCGGAGTTCACCAAAGAGACAAGAAGGAGAAATGGAACTGAAAAAAAGTGACAAAATAATAGCTGAAAACTTCCCAAAGTTGGTGAAATATACAAATATACAGATTCAAGAATCTGAGTAAACTCCAAACAGGATAAGCCCAAAGAAATCCAGGCCAAGACATGTCATAGTTAAACATTTGAAAATTAAAGACAAAGAAAAAAATGAGAAAAATGACACCAATTCAATTGCAGATTTGACAGCAGACTTTCTGTCCAAGACCAAAGAAGCCAGGGGGAAAATGGCACAATATTTTTCAAGTATGAAAGGAAAGAACCATTAACCATGAATTTTATTATTTTACTTATTTTATTTTATTTTTAGAGACAAGAGTTTTACTCCATCACCCAGGCTGGAGTGCAGTGACACAATCTTGGCTCACTGAAGCCTAAAACTGTTGGGCTCCTGTGATTCTCCTGCTTCAGCCTTCCAAGTAGCTAGGACTACAGGCGTGTGCCACCATGCCTGGCTAATTTTTTTATTTGTAGTGATAGGGTCACACTATGTTGCCCAGGCTGGTCTTGAACTCCTGGCCTCAAGCAGTCCTCCTGCCTCAGCCTCCCAAAGTGCTGAGATTACAGGTATTAGCAACCCCAAACTTAATATTTCACAAAACTATCCTTCAAGGATGAAGGGGAAATAAAAATATTCTCAGATAAATAAAAACTAAAAGAACTTATTGTTAGAAAACTTATTTATATTGATTGTTTACAGTAGGTTTTTCAAGCAAAAGAAATTATAAAAGAAATAATTGGAGCATCAGAAAGAAAAGAAGAAATTATAAAAGAAATAACTGGAGCATCAGAAAGAAATTATAAAAGAAATAATTGGAGCACCAGAAAGAAAAGAAGAAAGAGCAGAAATATGGGGAGATATAATAGATCTATCCTTTTCTTCATGAGATTTACAAATCATATTTTTAATGATTGAAACAAAAGTTGTAACATCACCTAACACTGAAGACAATAATATTTAAAGCCGGAGAAGGTAAAGGGACCTGAATGGAAGTGATGTTTACATATTTTCATTGAAGGAGTAAAATGTTGATGCTGGGACTATTATAAGTCACATATATATGCTGTCATACTGACAAGATTCATTACAAAAGCAATACAAAGGGCTACATTCAAAAACTCTGTAAATAAATCAAAATAGAATTGTAAGAAAAAAAAAGTTTAAATAACCTGAAGGAAGGAAAGGAAAGAGAAACAGAGGAATGAGAAAACAAACCATAAAATACTGGAAGTAAGTGCTAACATGTCAATAATACTTTTTAAATTAGTGGTCTGATCACACCAATCAAAAGACAGATACTGGCAGTGTGAATTAAAAAAAAAAAAACACAACCAACCTATGTGCTGCTTTCAATAAACTCACTTTAATTCTACATAGGTAGGTTCATCTAAAAGCATTTTTTGAAATATATCGTGCAAAAATCCTCAACAAAATATTAGTAAAATGAATCCAGCAATGTATTAAAAATTATATACTATGATCAAGGGAGACTTACTGCATATATACAAGAATATTTGTTCTTTTTTTTTACCCAGGCTGGAGTGCAGTGGCGCAATCTTGGCTCACTGCAATCTCCACCTCCATGGTTCAAGCAATTCTTCTGCCTCAGCCTCCTGAGTAGCTGGGATTACATAGGCACTGGCCACCGTGCCCAGCTAATTTGTATTTTTAATAGAGACGGGGTTTCCCCATGTTGGCCAGGCTGATCTCGAACTCCTTACCTCATGTGATCCACCCGCCTTCGCTTCCCAATGTGCTGGGGTTACAGCCATGAGCTGCCCCACCTGGCTATTTGTTTTTGTATATTGGAAATATTTGTTCATTTGTTTCAAGAAATTTGTAATTGATTGTTTCAACATTAGAAAATCTATTAGTATAATCCAGCGTATCAACAGGCTAAAGAAGAAAAATCATATGGTTGTATCAATTGATGCAGAAAAAGCCTTGACCAAATTCCACACCATTCATAATAAAAACTCTTAGCAAAATATAAATAGAGGAGAACTTCCTCAACTTAATAAGAACATCAATACCTACATCTAAAGTCATACTTAGTAGTGAGAGGCTGAATGATTTCCCCTTAAGATTAGAAGAGAGTCAAAGACATCTATTCTCACCGCTGTGATTCAACATACTACTGGAAGTTCTAACCATGGCAACAAGGCAAGAAAAGAAATAAAAGGCATACAGATTGGGAAGGAAGAAATAAAACTTTTTATGTGTAGGTTAACATATTATCTACATAGAAAACCCTAGGAGATCTACAAAAAAAAAATCAAGAACTTTTACAAGATTTCAGCAAAGTTACAAAATTAATACACACACTTCAATCATATTTTATAAAGTAACAGTGAGCATGTGGAAGTGAAAATTAAATACCCAATACCACTTATAATTGAGTTTCAAATAAGATGAAATATTTATCCACCTAAAGAAGTATGTGCGGAAGTTTTATGCTGAAAATTACAAAATGCTGAAGATAACAAAGAAGATCTAAATGAATGGAAAGACATGTCCTGTTCATGGATTGAATGACTCAACATATTAGAGACGTCAGTTCTCCCCAGCTTGATCTATAGGTTTATTAAAATTTCTATAAAAACCCCAGAAAACATAGTTAAGACATACAGACATAGTTAAGCCTATCTGAAATTTATATGACAAGTCAGAGGCTCTAAAAAATTTAAACAATCTTGAAAAAGAAAAATAAAGTGGGAAGAATCATTATACCTAGTATTAAGGCTTACTATGTAGCTGCATTCATCAAGATATATTGCTTTGGTGGAGAAACAGACACGTAGACCAATGGAACAGTTATAGAAATACACCCCCACAACATGCTCAACTGATTTTTGACAAAGATGCAAAAGCAATCCAGTGGAGGAAGGATAGCCATTTCAATAAATGGTTGGAGCAATTGGATATCCAAAGGCAAAATAATAAACCCCAACCTAAACCTCATACCTCATGGACATCTTAACTCAAAATGGAGTGTGGACTTAAATCTAAAACATAAAACTGTAAAACTTCTAGAAAGAAATGTGGGAAAAATTTTGGGGATGTTGGGCTACCAAAGGATTTTTAGTCTTGATTCCAAAAGCATGATCCATAAAAGGAAGGATTAATAGATTGGACCTCATCAAAATTAAAAGTTTTCACTTTGTGGGTGACCCTGTTAAGAGCATAAAAAGATGAGCTGCGGACTTAGAGAAAGTATCTGCAAATGACGTATCAGACAAAGGCCTTAGTATCTAGAATATATGAAGAACTCTTAAAACTCAACAGTAGAAAACAAACCGTCTAATCAGAAAATAGGCAAAATGTGCGCACAGACATTTCACTGAAGAGAATCTACAGATGGCAAAGAAGCACATGAAAAGAGGATCAACATCGTAAAATTCAACATCCCTTCAGGTTAAAAACTCTCCATAAACTAGGTATTGATAGAACATATCTTAAAATAATAGCCATTTATGATAAACCCATAGCCAATATCATACTGAATGGGCAAAAGCCAGAAGCATTCCCTTTGAAAACTGGCACAAGACAAGGATGCCCTCTCTCACCACTCCTAGTCAACATAATATTGGATTTCTGGCCAGGGCAATCAGGCAAGAGAAAGAAATAAAGCGTATTCAAATAGGAAGAGAAGAAGTCAAATTGTCTCTATTTGCAGATGACATGATTGTATATTTAGAAAACCCCATCGTCTCAGCCCAAAAACTCCTTCAGCTGATAAGCAACTTTAGCAAAGTCTCAGGATACAAATTCAATGTGTGAAAATCACAAGCATTCCTATACTCCAACAACAGACAAGCAGAGAGCCAAATCATGAATGAACTCCCATTCACAATTGCTATAAAGAGAATAAAATACCTAGGAATACAGCTTACAAGGGACCTGAAGGACCTTAACATCACAAACCACATGGTCCAATTGTTCTACTCCTAGATATTTATTCAGGAGGAATGAAAGCCAACATCTATGCAAAGACTTGTATGCAAATGTGTGTAGCTTTATTTATAACAGCCCAAACCTGAAAACAACATCAACAGGTGAATGGATAAATAAATCGTGGTATTTAATAATAGTATACAATAGAATACAGCTCAGCAATAAGAAATGATTCATGCTACAACATGGGTGAATCTTAAAATAATTATATAAGTGAAGAAAATCAGAAAAAAAGAGTAATTT
This sequence comes from Nomascus leucogenys, assembly GCF_006542625.1. Taxonomy (NCBI): domain Eukaryota; kingdom Metazoa; phylum Chordata; class Mammalia; order Primates; family Hylobatidae; genus Nomascus; species Nomascus leucogenys. Next base: position 48,265,064 of record NC_044394.1, read on the forward strand.
CTATATGATTCCATTTGTATAAAATTCTAGAAAACTGAAACTAATGTGTAGTGACAGAAAGCCAATGAGTAGTTCCTGGAGAATTGAGGGAGAGGGCTTGTAGGAGGGTGGGCAGATTTACAATGGGGCACAAGGGAATTTGGAGGGTGACGAATATGTTCATTATTTTGACTGTAAGAATGATTTTGCAGGTGGTAATGTCAAACTTCTCACATGGTACATTTTACAGATGTTCAGCTTATTGCATGTGAATTACACATCAATAAAGCTGGCTAAAAATGGGATAAGAACAACATAAAATTCTTTAGATTCTTCTATTCCTGATACAGTTGGCTTTCTGTTAGAAATGTTTAACATTTTCTGGCCGTGTGCTGTAGTCCCAGGTACTTGGGAGGCCAAGATGAGAAGATCACTTGAGCCCAGGAGCTCAAGACAAGTGTGGGCAACATAGTGAGCCTCTTGTCTCTAAAAAGAAAAGAAAAGAAACATGTTGGGAATTTCAGCTCTTTTTATCTAGTCTTATAGCATATTCACTTCTCATTTTGGCAGAATGAAGATCTGACTCTTTTAGTTAAGGAAATGGAACAGGGTCACCGTGACCTGGAGAAGATGCAAGACCTTTATTCTGAGTCCTTGATCATGGACTGGTGGTACAATGCAGAAAAGGATGGAGACAGCAAGTGAGCACCCGTGCCCGCCTGTCTCCCTGTGCTGAGGCCTCTCGAGAGCTGGGCTTGCCCCCTGGGCCCTTGTCCTTTCTGAAATGCTCTGTGAAATTTCCTTTAGTGAAAAGAATCACATAGTGTGATTAAGTTAGGATTTTTTTAAGCAAAGAGAATTAACAATTTAATAACAATTTAATTTAATTGTGGTCTTGAGGAGGCCACATATTCCCCTTTATGTTCTCCACGCTGTGTGGACGGGCCCCCAGACCCAAGCATTGAGAGGGTGGAGAGGAGCGCTTTGTGGGGAAGGAGCTCTGACTCAGGGATCAGGAGGCTGAGGCCTGGATTTCCCTCTGTGTGACTGTGGCGAAGCCCAAACTTCCCTCCACACCTCTTCATTGCGTGGGTCTCTGTTTCCTCATCTTTAAAATGGTGGCCGTGGTGGTGGGTTTGGGACAGATGACTTCTCATGTCTGCCCCCATTCTATATTCTTATATGTTTCTAATTCGTGGTTTTTAAACAAGATCAAAACCACCGCCGAACACTCTGGAAATTGGTCAGATCTTTTAAAATGATTTAATATTTTCCAGATATTCAAGTATCACAGCCTACCCTGCCAGGAGGTGTCTTTTTTATTTCAAAGAATGGTAGAAAATTGGGGGAAAAAAAGAAAATACATTTATTAATCAGAATTTATTGTTCAACAAAATGCACTGTCTTCCTGTTAGCAAATTAAGCATTGTATGGGCTTAGGGTAGGGCATGACTGTGGAATCAGTAAAAAGAGGTAAATGTTATAATGGCCATCTTATAATGAGATTTTATGGCATTATTTTTTAAGTATTTGGGAAAGCACAGAAACAGCTTCTAAATTTCAAAAATTTGAACAAATAAACTAAGAATCAGGTAAATGAGTAGCCATTTATTGAGTACAAACCATGCAGTAAGAGAACTGGGGTGCACAGATAAATGTCAGCCTGGTTCCTTCTGCCGTGGGGGGCACAGTGCAGGCACAGACCCACAGAGGGCCATGGAACCCGGGGCAGATGTTCCACGGAGGCGTCGAGGGGCAGTGGTGCAGGAGGGAGGGCACACATCACAGTGTTGGAGCAGAAGATTGCTCTGGAAGTTTTCCTTTGTATGGCTGCTGTCTTCAGAGCTTCAGAGAAGGTCATATCTGGGAAAACACGCAAGCATTTCTGGGATCCCTCCGTTCTCCAGAATGGTTCCCTGCGATCTGGTGCTGGCATGGGAGGTCCAAGGCAGGAGTTCCTTTCTCTAGCATTTATTAGTGCTTGCTGGTAGACACTTTGGTTAGAGAATGTGTTTCTGCAGTGCTTACTTGTTTATAACCGGCTTTCCCTCCTACGAATCCTCCCATCAGCCCCATGTAGTCACTATATAGGTGTGCAGGTGACGTTTCCTGCAGTTGATGGATGAGGAAAGTGAAGAAGTTTAGAGAGGATTGAGTGACTTGACTGAGGTCACAGAGCCAGGAGGGACCAGACCTGTGATGTGAGCTGTATCTTCTGACTCCAAGCCTGGGCCCCTGTCCACTCTTCTGCATCGGTCAGGGATAAAAGACTATTTTTATATTAACCCAGATGGGGGAAGGCTCACTTCTTTAAGTTTGCAGTGTTCAACATGAATGTATTGACTTAACTCTGCCTTCTTGATGGAAATTTTCTTTTCTCTTTCTTTTTTTGCTCTACTTTTTATCTAAATCAAAACAGGCATCAAAAGGAAATCTATTCTATGATTTCAACCCCAGAAAACTGTGCAAAGCCTCAAACTGATGTCGATTCAACACAAACTTCATCCCTGAATATGTTGAAGGGACCATGGGGCCTTTCAGATCAAAAGGTTCAGAAAAAGAAAGTCCTTCATGCAGGTATCGGTGAACAAAATGGCTTGACTCCTCTTCAAGGCAAGAAGATAGAATAAAACTAAACCCACATAATATTTTTAAGAAGCACTAAACCTGTGGGTTTTTTAAATTAAAATTTCTGTTAAAATAATTGTACATTCACATGATCTTATATATACTTACCCTTCATCCTGTTTCCCCAATGGTAACATCTTGCAAAATAATAGTCCAATATTGAAACCAGGATATTGATATTGATGCAATCCACAGGTCTCATTCAAATTGTCCAGTTTTACTTGTACCCGTGTGAGAGTGTGTGTGTGTGTGTGTGTGTGTGTGTGTGTGTGTGTGTGTCTGACAGTCTGTGTTTAGGTCTACACGGTTTGATCACATGTATAGGTTTGTGTTTCCACCACTACAGTCAAGATACAGAAGAGTCCCGTCACCACAGGAATCCTTCCTGCTGCCCTTTTATAACCACACCCACCTCCCTTGCACATCCTTCCTACAGCTAAAATCAAACTAAAAGGTGAAAGACTGAATTATTTCCCCCGAAAATTGGGGGAAAGAATGCCTACTTTCACCACCCTTATTCAACATAGCACGGGAAGTTCTAGCCACTGCAACAAGGCAAGAAGAAAACATAAAGCCAGAAAGATTGGAAAGGAAGAAATAAAACTGTCCCTATTTGCAGATATTGTATTTTCTATGTAGAAAACAGCAAGGGATGTACCAAAAATACAAGTCCTAGAGCTACTGAGTTCAGCAAGGTCTCTGGCTACGGGACACACAAAACCAATTGCATTTTGATATACTAACAGTGAACATACAGCAACCTATATTAAAGTCATTCATTATTGCTCCAAATAAAATAAAATAATTAGGTGAACATGTAACAAAGTATGTGCAGAATCTGTTTGCTGAAAGTTATAAAATTCTGCTGTAAGACACTAAAGAAGATCTAAATAAATTGAGACACTGTGTTCATAGGTTGACTGAATTGGTGTGATAGATGACAATTCTCAGCTCATTTATCTGTAGGTTTAATGAAATTCCTAATAGAATCCCAAAAATGTTTTTATAAACATATACAAGCATATTATAAAATATATACAGAAACTTCAGGTTCTACAATAGCTAAAATAATTTTGAAAAAGAGACTAAAGTTGGAGAAATCACTGTACTGGATATTAAGGCTTACCACATAACCACATTAATCAAGACGGTGTGGTATTAGCAGAGGGATAGGTGGAATAGGACCTAGATTTAAGCCACACAAATATACCCAAATGATTTGACAAAGGTGCAAAATTAACTCAATGGAGGGAGTATAGCCTTTTCAACAAAGATGCTGAAGCAATATCTACAGTCAAAAAAGGAAAAGAAACTTGACCTTAACCTCACATGTACCATGGATTTAAATGTAAAACAGAAAACTGTAACACTTCTAGAAAAAAATTAAAGAAAACCTCTATCCAGTTAAGGAAGCTCCACACATTTCTAGCTTTCTGAGAGTTTTTATCGTGAATGGATGCTGGATTTTATCAAATGCTTTTTCTGTGTCAACTGATATAGGCTTTTTCTTCTTTAGTCTATTGAAATGGTGGATGATATCAATTGATTTTCAAATGTGGAAGCAGCCTTGTATATCTTGGAATATTTCCCACTTAGTCTCAGTGTATAATTCTTTTAATACATTGCTGGATTCCGTTTGCTAGTATTTTGTTGAGGATTTTGGTATCAAAGTTCATGAAAGCTATTGATCTATAGTTTTATTTATTTTTCTTTTTTAACACTGACTTCATCCAGCTTTGGTATCAAGCTAATAGTGTCCTCACCAAATGGGCTGGAAAATTGTCCCTCCTCTTCTATTCCTGGGAGAGATTGATGTAATTCTTCTTTGAATGTTTGGTAGAGTTATCATGGAGCCATTTGGGCCTATGGATTTCTTTTCCAGATTTTTCATGATGAATGCAATTTCTGTAATGGTTTTAAGGATATTGTCCATTTCAGCTTGGTCAAGTTTTGGCAGTTTGTGGTTTTTGAGTAATTGGTCTATTGTTTCTAATTTATCAAATTTATGAGGGCAAAGTTGTTTATTATATCCTTTTGTTAGCTTTTTAATAGCTTCAAGATCTTTAGCAATGAACTCTCGATATTAGTGGTTTGATATGTCTTCTCTCTTTTTGTCTTTTTTCTATCTAGCTAGAGGCTTTCTTGCTTTTCCTTCTATTTGTTCATTTGTTTCCAGAGAATGTATAATTAATTGTTGAAGCACTTTTATGGGTAGCCTCTTTAAAATCCTTGTCAGATAATTCCAGCTCCTGATTCTTCTTGGTGTTGGCATCATGCATTTGCTTTTTCTGATTGAAGGTGTGATTGTTTTTGTAGTTACCGATATGATGGGTGATTTTTGATAGTATCTTGGACATTTTATCTATTATGTTAGGAACTCTGCATCTCATTTAAGTATTTTATTTTATGAAGTAGTCACCCTGTTTAAATTTAGCATGTGGGCCTTGACCTACTTTTGTGGGCTGTGGTTCTGATGGCGATTTAATTTTCACAGGCTCTGTGGTATTGTTAATATTTTGGTGCTTGTTTTTCTGGTGTTTCTGGGGGCTCCTACTGGTCCCTGCTGGTGCTACCTGAGGTGGCAGCAGGGATCCCCTCAGACCAGGATGTTAGATGTCTCCGAGGGAAGAGTTGCAGCAGCTTCCCCCAGTGTTGTCTCTAGGGTGTCCCCACATTCCTGGCAGGGAGGAGGGCCTTGAACCCACAGGGACCAAGAGGCATCCCGGAACGGGCCACTAACTGGAGATTGGCCCTCTTGCTCCTGGTATCTCTGTACAAGGGAGCAGCATCGTACATGGGAACAAACAGGCTTCCCACACTGGCCACTTGTGTGGCTGCATCCCTTTTTCCAGTCCTGCCTGCCTGCTCCAGTGAACTTGAGTTTTGCCAGAGTTGCTACTTGTCTTAAACATTTTAATGGCCAATTGTCACTGCCACTATTTCACTTAGATTTGGGATGCTCAGTATTGGGAGACAATCATATGCTGAGTTTCTATTTTGTTTCCATTTGTGATGTAGAGGAGTGGTGAAATGCCATGACTGATCCTGCAGAGTCGGGGGAGGAGCTAAATGTTAGACTCCGCTGCTAGATAAATGTTTCATTCCGTATTTGTGGCCTCTGGGAATGGTCTAGTTTGTATATTTGGAGACTTGGGGAGCTAAATTTCATTTTCATTTGGCTCATGTAAATCTGATTGTTTTGCCTGGTAATGTTGGTCAAGGTGGCCTGCCAGTGTGGACAGTGGCAGGAGCTCGGCAATCTGATTTGGATTGTTTCTCTTTTTCTCACAGACATAGCTTCTAAGAAAATTTAGCTTTCTTAGTTCCTGGGTACAGAGACCATCAAGGCAGTGCTTACCCTTTTGTTGCCTAGAAAAACAGTGATTACCATATAGCACACTCCTTCTCTATGCATGGAGACCACTGGTGTTACTTTTGTGTGTGAAAGCTACCCATTTGCAGATTACTAGCTAATCTTCGCTCTAACTATCTAATTTCTTGTAGGAGAGGGTAAGTCCTCTCAGTGAAAACACAGACACATTTCATTCACGAATGCTGACATAAAGCCTTGGAACTAGGTACTTCTAAAGCCTCCAAATTATGAAGTACAGACTACATTACAATTAGTGTGGTTTATGTTATCAAATATAAAAAGTAATCAAGATGACTTGGCACAGGCTCATTGTCCTCTAAAGCACACAGATTCAAGGTCAATATTTGCTAAGTTGTCATTTGCCTGTAGAAGGGACACATCAGAGGGTAGAAAATAACATAAAGATCTGGACAGCAATTGTGGTGGGTAGAATTTCTAGAATGTCCTGCCCTGAACCCTGCAATCTTTGAATATGATGACACATCACTCTCATGACAAGATTATGCTGACCTAGACAGGGTTATCTAGGTGGGTCCAGTGTAACTGTGGGAACCGTGAAAAGCAGGAGCTATTTCCAGCTGGTGGTAGAAGAGAAAGTCAGAGAGATTTGAACCACAAGAGGAATTCAATGTGCTATTACTGGCTTGAAGATGGAAGAGTCATGTGAGAAGTAATACAGGTGCCTTAAGCAGCTGAGAGAGGCCCCTGGGCTACAGTCAGCAAGGAAATGGGGCCTCAGCCCTAAAACTGCAAGGAGCTGGGTTCTGTTGGCAGCCTGAATGGATGTGGAAACTGACTTCTCTCCAGGAGGGGTCCAGCTTAAATTCAGATAAAGGGAGCAGGGCATCCTGGCAGCATTCAGTCTGTGGCAGCACCATCCTCAGAGGGTTGGGAAACCAAGGTTGCATTCTTACTTTAAGGAGCTGATAAAACAGTTGTATCTAATGAAGTATCTCCTTCCATCCCCAATTCCTTTAACTCTTCCCTCTGTGATACTAACAGGAGCAACCAAAACCAGCCTGCTCAGAAGCCAGATGTCCTCCCTCAGAAGCTCAGCTTGCAGGGAAAGGAAGAATGGCCTCTCCAATGCCAGCAGCCGGAGGACTGCTCTAAGTGACAAAGGCAAGCCAGAAAGGGTCTCTGGCCAGCCAGCCTTCCTTTACCCAGTGTATCTGTTCCAGAAAGAGCTGCGTGTAGATATGTTGGAGAAATCATATTTTAAATGGGCCCAGATTGCTTCCCGTTCAAAGGAATCCCTTGTAAGTCAGGTCTGCCTGCTTTATGACCTGGATTTTCTGAGAGCTGGCCTTGTGCTTATGGTGCCTGGGTGTTTAATACACACGTAGCTCACATAACTATGGTCATGCTGCTGCCCCTCCATGGTTTGATTTTGAAACTGTCATATTTCATAGTTAATTTTTTTTCTTCCCTTTCTTCAATGGATGATGCTATCAGATGAGCCCCTCTCTGGTCCAAATCGTCAGCCTTTTGGGGACTGCATATGAGGAAAATGTGATTTTTCCACTCAATTTTTATTACTATTGATAAAATTATTAATCTTAAAGTAATAAGTTTTGAAACGTTTGATGCCTGTAACATTTTTCTTATATTTTAAACAGTCGATACATTTAAAATCCCAGTTAAACACACACATGCACACAATCCCCTAGGGAGTAGGAAGTGGCCGAGTGGCAAATGTACCCCTGTGGCTACACAGTCATAGTTTAATTTAGAACTCTGTTTTCTTCAGTGCTGATCTTTTGTGTGCTATCTTTTCCTCACTTTTTTTTTTTTTTTTTTTTTTTGAGGCGGAGTCTCACTCTGTTACCTAGGCTGGAGTGTGGTGGCACAATCTCGGCTCACTGCAACCTCTGCCTCCCTGGTTCAAGTAATCCTCCTGCCTTAGCCTCCAGAGTAGCTGGGATTACAGGCGCCCGCCAACAGACCAGGCTAATTTTTGTATTTTTAGTAGAGACAGGGTTTCACCATATTGGTCAGGCTAGTCTTAAACTCCTGAGCTCAGGTGATCCACTCGCCTCGGCCTCCCAAAGTGCTGGGATTTTGACCGGGCACAGTGGCTCCCTTTCAATTAACCTGCCGTATTTCCTAAGTTGTCTACATGCACATTCTTTAAAGGGCTTATCAGATGATGATTGGGATATGATTTCTTAGCTATTTAACTAGCTCACACCCAAACACGCCTCCTTCTGAATGCTGCTGATTCAACAAATATCCCTTTTCATTTATAAGTACACGTTTATATAAGGATATATTTAAAACCCCAAATATTAATTTGAAAATTTGAACTTAAAACTAAACGGGACCTAACAGGTTTTTTGGTTTTCTACAGAAAGCTGAAGAACCACAAAACAATCTGTCAGAAATTAAAATGTTGATCAAGGCTCTCTTACGTAATTTGGGGGAGTCCAAAAGGTCAATATTGAACAATCATCGGTTAATGGTATTTTTATTGCACACTTTTTAGAGGTGTGTTTTCTGAATGAAAGAATGAATATGTCTCATTGTCTCAAAACAGTGGTAGTGCCGTATTTACCCATGCATTGGTCTGTAGTGTTAATTGCAAAGGAATCTTGCCTGAGAGCCCGCTCTAACAAATCAGGATATATTCTCAGAAATGTGGTCCATTTATTAGCTCTCAGTCACAGCTGAACTGAGACAAGCATGATCCCTTTGCATTTATGTAAAACCCATATGTGAGGAAAATATACAACTGCCACTTCCCCTTCCACAGAAATGAGCATCCTGCTGGCTGAGGAGTGTCTGGATGACAAATCGTCAGAAAAGATGACCCGAGAAGGAAACCAGGTTTATGACCACGAGTGAGTTCTTTAATTTGACAAAGACAGTTCTGTTATGCTTTTGTTGGTTAACCATCAAGTTGTAAATTTTAAAACACCACCTCCTTGTGTTCTTAGTTCTTCAGATGTGTCTTCAGAAAACTGGCTGAAGACCTATGGCTTGGTTGCCAAGAAACTCACCCTCATGGATGCCTTGTCAGTGGCAGCGGTCCCCCACAGCTCCACGTATGTTCCCGTCCTGGACAAGCATGTCATGTCTAAGGTCTTTGATGAGGTAAACTGATTGTCTATACGTCCCTACTTGAGGCCATTTTCATTTACTGCTCAAATAAACAGTAGTCCAATTTCTTGTGTGGTTGTAACAGAAGTGTATTTTAGCCACTGGGGGCAAAAGTTTTGTAAAGGCAGTAAAAAGGAGAGAGAGAGAGGCTCTTAAGAATTTGGGCACGATGGCTCATGCCTGTAACCCCAGCACTTTGGGAGGCTGAGGTGGGTGGATCCCTTGAATCCAGGAGTTTGAGGCCAGCCTGGGCAACAACATGAAACCCTTTTTCTACAAAAAATACAAAAATTAGTCAGGCATGGTGGCATGCACCTGTAGCCCCAGCTACTTGGGGGACTGAGGTGGAAGAATCGCTTGAGACTGAGAGATCGAGGCTTTAGTGAGCAGTGATTGCGTCACTGCACTCCAGCCTGGGTGACAAAGCGAGATCTTGTCTCAAAAACAACGAAAATAAGAATTCTCTTTTTAAGCTGAGAGGAAACTGATCTTGGTTGGGTTGGCACTTCGTGGTTCGCTGCTGCTAATGGATAGAAGTGTGAGGCTGCAGAAATGATTGAAAACTCTAGGTCAGAGTCATGAGTGAACATCAAATATCATCCCTTATGAAAGGAAAGGGAGGACTTGTGAGAGATTATGTCCTTCTTTTGCTTACCGTCTCTTCCTAAACTGAGTGACATCTTTTGTATCTAAAGGAAAAAGTTAAGAGAGCAAACAAGCAAGCCACATGTTAGCAAAAGAACCACCAGATTGTCCTAGGCGGGTCCCGAGAGGAGAAAAACAGCTTCCAATGGGAGGGCATGGTAGGGTTAAATGTGGAGGAAGGCCAAGGAAGTACTGAAAACTTAACACTGAATTTGGCAACAAGGAGGTGCTCACCCTTACAAGAATAATCCCGGTGGAGCGGCTAATCTCGGGTCAGACTGCAGTGGGATGAAGAACTCCAAAAACACGAGAACATGAAGACCGAACCTCAGTGCTTCCTGGCAAATACAACAGCAACTAACGATTTAAATAGAAACATTTCAGTCTTTGCAGTCACTGAATGGAAACAATATCCTTAAAAGACCTGTCTCATGCTGAAATCTTTGTGGGGGAAATGATACGATGCTTGGGGATGCTTGGGGTTTGCTTTACTGTAACTGGGGTGGTGGAGTAGAGTGGGCAGAGGAGAGTAGATGAAATAGATAGACCACATGTTGATCATTGTTGCATTTGGATAAGACTTGGTGAGAAGGGTCCTTTTACTATTCTTTCTGCTTTTTTGTGTATTTGAAATTTTCCATAAAAAGAAGTTGAAAAGATCAAAGGCAGGAGAAAGTTTTTTAAAAAATGAAAAGACCTTTTCTAACTGGCCTTGAAATAGCTGAGATTTGATGTATTGGGAGAAGCAGATGAATTGGTGAATTTTCTTCTATTAGCACATTTAAAAAATTATCACCCATGGAGGCTCACCTGCCTGCTGGTTTGGGATGACCAGCGACTCTCCCTCCAGAGGCTGTGTGTGTGTTCTCCTCTAGGCTGGTTCCTGGCTACTTTGCCTCAAGGTGAGTGCTCCTGTCCCTGGCTGTTACCCTTGTGATTGGCAGATTTGATTTATACCTGATTAGTCAGATGTCAACTCACCACTTGAACTTGACTTCTTCTAGAAGCAACAGGGAGAAACTGAACCCTGATTTATTTCTTGTAGGAGGTTTGGGGACAGCTCCTTCATATTCTCTGTGGTTATATTACTATTCTTGAGTTTTATTTGGGACGAAATATATTTAGTGAACTCTACTTAGAAATAGAATTTTCTTGGGCTTATTATGCCTCCTTCTAAATGTCCCAACAACTTGAGGTAGAGTGAAAAGTAAATTTCTTGAAAAAAATATGGTAGGATAGGGAAGCAGAAACATAAAATCCAAGGAAGAAACAATAAAGGAAAGATTTATAGGCTGAGTAAGTAAAAATGTTATTTTGCTTAAAAACACGTAAATAAAATGAAGACAAATCTCAGAAAAATACCTGCAACATATATGACAGACAAAAAGGGCCACAGGAATGATATCTTACGTGTGTATCAGTATAAAGCACCATGTTTGTATGAATCAGTGTTCAGTATGCAAACACACATGCACATACATCCATACCATAAGGGAATGAGAAAATGACAAATACCCCAGTGGAAAATTTAGGGAAGAAAAGAAAAAAAGTCAAAATCATATACAAAAATATTTAACTTTGCTGGTAACCAAATATATGCCTTAAAAATGCAAATTGATAATCAATTAGACACCACCTCCCCCATCAAATTGGTAAGGTTAAAAATAACCAATAAACAGTAATGGCAATGACAGGGTGGGATGGACACTTATATCCTGCTAGTGAGAGTATAAATTGGTGCATCCTTAGTGTAACATGTTCAGAAACCTTAAGAGCTTATATTTACCCCAGTGAATTCATATATTACTAGGAATCTATGTAAGGAAATATTAGAGATACTGAAGTATATGTACAGAGAATAATCACTACTGCCTTTAGCCAACAGTGGAAAACAACACAAATTCATATAATGGAATGTCATACATTCATCAGATATCACATTTCTAAAGAATAAGTTTCCCACGATGAAAAGCCCTTATGTTAAATGAAATATCACGCTAAATGAAAAAAATCAGAGTATATAGTGTGTTAGAAATTTGGTTGTACATGTGACTGATGATATAGGCATGGTGGTACTTTCTGCTTCCCTCCCTTTTTTCTTTTACCAAAATGTTAACATAGCTGGGTGATGAGATTGTTGGAGATGTTTGTTTGTTTTTTTTAATTTATGTAGTTTTTAATTTTTATTGTAGTACTTTTAATTCTGAACATTACTAATTATACACTGAGAAAAATGTTAAGAGATACAGACCTGGCCATGTGTGGTGGCTCACACCTGTAATCCCAGCACTTTGGGAGGCCGAGGCAGGCAGATCTTGGGGTCAGGAGATCGAGACCATCCTGGCCAACATGGTGAAACTCCGTCTCTACTAAAAATACAAAAAAATTAGCTGGGCCTGGTGGCGTGTGCCTGTAGTCCCAGCCACTCGGGAGGCTGAGGCAGGAGAATTGCTTGAATTCGGGAGGTGGAGGTTGCAGTGAGCCGGCTGAGATTGCGCCACTGCACTCTAGCCTGGCAACAGAGCAAGACTTCATCTAAAAAAAAAGAAAAGAAAAGAAAGAAGAAAGAAGAAAGAAAGAAAGAGAGAGAGAAAGAAAAAAAAAGAAAGAAAGAAAGAAAGAAAAAACAGACCTGAAAGCAAATGATAAAATGATGTAAATGTAATGGGAACTTAATTTTTAATTAACTGCTTTATCTGATAAGTAATATATGAATAGTTCTCAGTATATGAGATTTAAACCATACTTAAGTCTTTAGAGGAGGCTTCTCTCACCACTACACCTATCCATGAAGGAAACACATGGAATAGTTTGGTGAATTTCCTTCCAATCCTTTTTCTACATATGCATATGTAAGTATGTGCACACATAATGTATTTATACAGAGACACAAAAGAACTTTAATAAACATGAATAAGACAATACCATATACATTTACTATTTTAAAAACTATTTTAAACATTTTGTCTTAGAGCCCTTTCCATACAGGTAGATGGTCTCATGCCTATAGTTGCAAGGTTCTTCCTCATTATTAATGGATATTTACATTGTGTCCTTCCTTCCCCTCTTACAAACATTCCTGTAACAGGTGTCTTTGCACATAGATTTTTGGGCACATGTGTAAGTCTGTCTTTGGAATAAATTCCCTCAAGTCTGATGGCTGGACCCAAAGGGTATGTGCATTTTAAATTTTGATAATTCAAATCATCCCCCAAATTCGTTGTACATTCTCACTAGTATGTATCCCCATAGACAGAGTAAAATAGTACTCTCTTCCTAAGAAGAACTCTGTATAATACTTGATAATCATTAGTCCTAGCTGTGTAGAAATGCTTTGAAAACCCTGAAAGTCATATGCAGACATAAGATCTTTATTCTTTCCTCATTGGCTCATATGCTAAAGAAGCAAACTTAATATTCAGTCCAACATTTAGAAATTTTTTTCTCTGAGATGTATGTGATATATCCATAATCTGTAAATAATAATATGCCTACTCTGAGGTTGTTATGGAATTAAAAGAAGTAGTGCATACAGTGTGAAGTACTTAGCAGGCACTTAAAATGTTGACTTTCATTATAAAAATATTCAACAAATTTATGCCTATTATTATGCCTGTGTTGGGCTCTAGAATACAGTGCCAAACAGGAAAGCCAACATTCCTACCCAAGCACAATCAACAGTCTCAGGAGGAAATAGCAATGAAAATGAGAGAAGTTCTAGTTCAATGTGATGAGGAAGGAAGTGCTGAGTGAAGACGCAGGAGATGCCCCTCACCTGGCTTCAGTGGCCACAGAAGGCTTGCCTTAGCTAGTGGCATCAGAATTCAGACCCAGGGGAAGAGAAGGAGTTATGAAGGTGGAGAGATGGGAAGAGAGCCCCAGGCAGTGGGGGAGCTCTGGGGAAGCCTAAGGGACAGAGAATGTTTGTCATTCCAGAGAAGTTAAGTGTGAGCAGAGAAGGTGGTAAAGGTGGTGAAGGAAGGGCCTTGATTGAATTAAGGATTTTGAACTTCATCCTGAGGGGAATGAAGGGGTTGTTAGCAGAGGAGAGAGATTAATTTGGGGTTTTAGCTGGCACACAGAGAATAGTTGGAGAGGCGTGAGGCTGGGGAGATGGGGGCAGTCAGGAGGCAGGGCTGGGTGGCTGGAACCAGTAGGCTGTGTGGCTGGAACACTGCGGATGGACCCAAAGCTCTTTATAAAGTCAAGTCAACAATGTGGGGCTGAGAGAGAAAAAATGCCAAGAGTGATTCTCCAGACTCCAGCCTGGAATATCAAGCAGGGGAAAAATAAAGGATGAGTAGTGAGGGTCCTATTCTTCAGGGGGGCATCCTAGTTTTCTGCCTCTAGAACACAAAGCCCAGGGGAGGGGATGAGCAATTCTTAAGCGCATCCCATGGGCACTTGTGCTTGGTGTCTTCTGTGGCATTGTGAGTTCTCAAGACAGCCTGCACGTAGGTAGGCATTGCACAGCACACTTGCCCTCCCTTATTCATAGTAAGAATCACTGTGATGACAGGCATATACTGCAGTGATCTCCAGTCTCACATCCAAACTTTTGTATCTTTGATTCCCTAATATTTTCTCTGACTGGAAGACACCCTCAGCTATAAATGGAAAGAATAACAAAATAATAATCTCAAATATTTCCCACCTCATGGGATGTATACCTTTTTGATATTTGGACCTTTATGAAAAAGCAGACAAAAAGTAGAATGGAGTTGAAAAGGAAACACACTAGTCTTACTTCACTGAGAATCTTAATTGCCTCCTCCTCCTGTGTTCTGTGCACGGCCACATCTGTCTGCATAGAGTTGTAAAGCAGTGTCTGGCTTTGTCCCCAGCTCTTTGTTTCATTCATCACTTATGTATGGGCTCTTTCTTCTTCTGGAACACAATGCTGTTTTGGTTTACAGTGTTTCCTGGACCAGCCTCAAATCGGTCACCTTGGAAATGAAGTATTGAGCAAAGAGGTTGCCCTAGCAACGCTTCATTACAAGATGCAAAATGGACTCGATAATTTTATCTTAGCTCTTTCAAAAAGATTAACTCGTCCCCAAGTCATATACACAATAAAACTGATTTAGCTATGTAATGAACCTAGAATTTAAAGCTCTTTATTTGCTGGTTGATTTGAAAAGCATTGAAATAATTTGGGAAGATTGGTCTGCACCACTGGAGAGTCTACATCATCACCCATCATCATCATCATTATCGTAATGTCTTTTACAGCATCCCATCAAGGCTTCCTGTGTTGTCCGTCCTTCTCCAGGTTCTGCACATAGCTTTGTGGCCAGATAGCCTGGATTGGTGCTCCAGCTCTGTCATTTACTCCTGAAGGACCATGGCAAGCTCCCTAATCTAGTATGTGATGCACCCTCATCACATACTAGGTTCTGAGTAAAGCATTTGATATCATCAAATATCTCATCTAAAACTTAGAGCGACCTGTGAGGTGGCCACCATTTAGCTGACAAGGAATGTTTGGTGCAAAGAGGTTAGGGGTGCTGTCAAGTCATGACATTTTGTTGCTTTTAAACATAATAGCAATGAACACAAAACTGTACACTGATAGAAAAGCTTTTTAATTAAAAATTTAAAAGTTATCACAAAACCTACATATGTATGTATTCAATGTATAGAAAGATTAGAAAATGTAGATAAGTGAAAAAGAAAGAAGCAATGTTATCATCCACCCCATCATCTCATGGTTATCTGGCCAGATCTTCTTACTTTCTGTATATAGATATCTAGACCCTTTGTTCTTTGTTTTTGTTTTTATCATAATGAAATCAAACCGAACATCCTGTTTTGTACCTGCATTTTTCAACCACCTATCCATGAACATTGTTCCATGCTGGCATATACTTATCTACTATACCAGTTTAAATGCTCAGCCTTTTAATTGAAATATATTAATTTAAACTTAAATTGAGAATAGAGTTTTATTTTCTAAACGTTTAGATTGAAAAACTGTGAGATGTAATTTTTTTTTTTTTTGAGATGGAGTCTTGCTCTGTCGCCCAGGCTGGAGTGCAATGGCAAAATCTCAGTTCACTGCAACCTCTGCCTCCCAGGTTCAAGCAATTCTCCTGCCTCAGCCTTCCAAGTAGCTGTGATTACAGGCATGCATGACCACGCCTGGCTGATTTTTTTGTATTTTTAGTAGAGATGGGGTTTCACCATATTAGCCAAGCTGGTTTTGAACCCTTGACCTTGTGATCCACCTGCCTTGCTCTTCCAAAGTGCTGTGATTACAGGCAAGAGCCACCATGTAACTTACACTGTAGTAACGTATTCTCATGGGTTTATGAATGATCTTACTGACATGCCATTTGGCCAGCTGTTTTGCGGCCCTGCTTTCATTTTGTTCTATGGAGCCTGCAGGTGTTTCAGTTTGAAAGGCAGACATTTAAGTTCTGACACTTGGCCACTTGCACAACTGTAATATCTATAAAGCTGTTGCACCTACATTCAAAGATTCCCTGTGTGGGATTTACACAGCTATTACATTTCCGTTACACACATCCAATCAGAACCTCTCCTTGGCCAATCTGATAGGAAGCTCTGGGATATTTACTGGAAGAACTGATTTAGTTGAAAAACAGTGAAGTTCGAGAATTCAATCAGAGTTGAACAATAGATAATCACCAGTTCCACACTAGTTTCTCAATTTCAAAATGTTTTGTGATTGCTTTTAAACACAGCTAGAATGTTGTCAGGTGGAATTCTACCTGTTCTACTTTAACAATCAATAGCTGTGGGCACAGTTCTGTATGCTGTGTTCTTAATTTAGCATATGTTATGAACATTTTTCCTTACAATAGCCATTTTGGGATGAATTTTAGTGATTACATTAACATTCAATAATATAAATTAGTACAGTTTATTTAACTATTCCTCCCAACTGGGGGCAGTTTTCCTGGAATTTTAAAGAATGCTCATTTTCCTGTATCTCTTTGCTATCCCTTAGAAGAGTTAACAGTAAAAACAAAAAACATCAAAAAATGTTGCTAAATGGTATTTCAATTTCAATTCTTTCATCATTTGTGAATAGTTTTCTTATTTAAGCTAAATATATCTCTTAAACTGTTTTTCACATTATTCATGTGTTTAGGAAACACCTCTTAAATAGCACAGTTACAGTTCATCCCATGCCTCAACTACCAAGAATTCAAATTTGGTGGAATCCAAACAATTATGTTTTATAATATGATAAACTTAAAAAAAGTTTTGAATCTCAGCCATTAATTTATATATAGTTTTGGTCTTTCATTTATTTAATAAATGATTATTTGGAACATGTTTTGTTCTAGAAACTAGTAATTTTAAAGGGGAATAAAGGATTATAAAGTTTGATGAAGAGGAAAGACATACAACAAAACTACAATTAAATCCATTTGTCAATAAAGGAATTGAATAGGAAAATATGTAGAGTGGCCAGTGCCTGGCAGAGAATAAGGACAAATAGTATTATCACTATTGATAATCACTATTGAGTACAGTGGTTGCTTACAGAGTATTTCATCTCACAGTGGGGAGAATTCTAACAGAATCAGCCCAAATTGGCCTGTTCATGCATCCCAGCAATTCCTTCTGCCTTTGTGGTCAGTGACTGTCTCTCTGCACCCTCCATCCCCATCTCGATCGCTACCTATACCTGTCTACTAGTTACAACCTTGTCACACATGGTGTAATTATTCATATCAATTTGATAAGGCTTCTAGGTTAACCTCAAGAGAATTGAATTAAAGTAGGTAATACCTGAAGCCTCCCTTTTTAAAATCAAATATTATCCAGAAGAGTCCCTCATTAGCCAGTTATGCTTGATTTGCATTATAACAGTAATAAGTAAACATTTTCAAAGGTGCCATGATCAGGTGGTTTTATTCCCTCTCAAACAGAGCTCTCAATGTCTTCATTAACCTCAGCTCCCTCCCCACGTGCTTTCTTACAGAAGCTGGGGGTGCCATGATTCTGTCCCCCAAGTCCTTATGAGAATGCCCCTTATGGCCTCATAGTCACATTAAATTTGACATCATAAAGAGAACATTTCCTTGATCTCCACGCGGCCACCATGTTGTAAAAACTAAGATGTCAGACTCAAAGTATGGGGTATGACTTTGTCTATCCCTGGATCTGCATGTGGAGAGGACGGAGAGTGGGTGCACACAAGCCAAATTTGAGCTACTATCACACTGAAGCACACAATGGCCACGAAAGGCATGAGGTTGAAATCCACAAAAGAGGGAAGTACAACACTAAACAGTGGGTTTTTCTTAAGTACATTAAGTCAGGAGTCAAGCTGATTATGGTGAAATGTTAATAATGTTGCTTAGTATTCTGTGGTATTGATTCACAATTGTGCCATACTGGGCAAATTTGGAAAGCTATTTACAGACTTCTAATGGGGTATTTTTTCCAGGGAGAGAAAAACCCAAGGGACTTTCATTTTGTTGAGACTGATCCTTTTTTTCTTCTAAAAGTTTATGTGACATATAGCTGTATTTCGAGAGATGATTTTATTTTTTTTAAATTTCTATAAGCTTCATTCTGTTTTCAAAGTTCAGTCCTCCCACCTTTCAGCCCACTGTCTGGTTCCTTCTCTTTGACAAGAATTGTTTAGAAGCCACATGCTGAATTCATGTGGTTGTTAAGTAGCAAGATTGGCCTGTGCAGTTTCTTAACTTTCTTTCTCTTCAGTTTTCTAAATCTTTGCCTATTGTTTGTTTGTTTTAGTCTTTGATGGTTTAATTACCGAATTAAATATATGTAGTTTTTAAAAAATGAAACAATACAGTGAAAAGTAAAAGTCCTATCTAACTTCTTCACTTGTCTTGAAATCTCAATTTTTAGAAGTAACCACTATTGATAGTTTTAAACCTAATTTTTAAATTTTTGCATTATTTTAAAAATAAAGCATTTCAGATAAAGTTGCAGCCACCTGTGCAACTCCTTTTTGTTCCACTTTCCATTCCTCCTTCTCCAGAGATAAACCCTAGCATGAGTTTCCATATACATTTTAATTTTTTTTTTTTTTTTGAGACGGAGTCCCACTCTGTTGCCCAGGCTGGAGTGCAGTGGTGCAATCTCAGCTCACTGCAACCTCCGACTCCCGAGTTCAAGCGATTCTCTTGCCTCAGCCTCCCAAGCAGCTGGGATTACAGGCACGTGCCACCATGCCTGGCTAATTTTTTTTTTTTTTTGTATTTTTAGTAGAGACAGTGTTTCACCATGTTGGCCAGGCTGGTCTCAAACTCCTGACCTCAGGTGATCTGCCCACCCCGGCCTCCCAGAGTGCTGGGATTACAGGGGTGAGCCACCCTGCCCAGCCTATTTTAATATTCTTAATACAAAAGCACTAAAACATCATCCTACAGGTTTAAAACTTTATAGAAATAGTATTACACTGGAAGCACCATTATGAAACTTACTATTTAACATTATGTTTTTGAGATTTTATCTATCTTGATTTATTTTTCCTGCTCTATTTTTCCATTAAGTGCAATACCATTTTTTGTAAATACAAATATATTTGAACTTTTTTTAACCTCTTATTTTTTATGCTTTCTGTTAAATGTCATTTTTAAATGATCACTGCTTATATTTCTATTCCTTTAGTGATCATTTTAAAAGTTTTAATGTAATGACAATTTTTTTTTTTGAGACAGAGTCTCGCACTGTCACCCAGGCTGCAGTGTAGTGGTGTGATCTCAGCTCACTGAAACCTCCACCTCCTGGGTTTAAGTGATTCTCCTGCCTCAGCCTCCCGAGTAGCTTGGATTACAGGCACCCGCCACCTCCCCCAGCTAATTTTTGTATTTTTAGTAGAGACAGCGTTTCGCCATGTTGGCCAGGCTGGTCTTGATCTCCTGACCTCAAGTGATCCACCCACCTCAGCCTCCCAAAGTGCTGTGATTACAGGCGTGAGCCACCGTGCCCAGCTAACAATTTTTTTTAACTAAGTCTCAAGGTATTTTGTATTTTTTTCTCCTCTCAAACACAATGGGGGATTTTAGTACCTTTTAATTAGTCATTAAAATCCTTTCCCCAAAAAATCTTGTCACTGTGATTTAGAGTTTCACTTTTGCCTTTAGAACATATAATCTTTTTTAACTTTCAAGAGTTAATTAAATTTTTTAACAGTTTCAGCTGTATATCTCTTTATATCTAAAAAGCATCTTTAGTTTTCTTTTCACTGTTGAGTGATAGTTTAGCTGGATATAAAAGTCTCTGTTAACTGTAAATTCCCCTTAGCAAATAAACATATTATTTTCACATATCTATTATCTGATATATATACTACTCCTTTATACAGTCTGTTTTGTTTGAGTTGCTTTTAAGATTTTCTTTTAGATTCAGTATGCTGCAGTCTTACGATGATGTGTCTATGTGTGGATTTATTTTTAGTCTTTTGTTGTGGGCTGATTTTTTATCTGAGGACTTATTTCTTTTATTAAACTCTAGAAAACTCAGCTATTATGGTTTCAAATGCTGATTATCTAACCATCTTTCTACTCTATTCTTTTAAAATGTCTATTAATATATATTGAAGTTTCTCAATCATCATCTAGTTATCTATATTATTTTTGTCTCTCTGTGCTATATTCTGGGGAAAGTCTTCAGTACTATCTATCACCCAGTTCACCAGTTCTTTTTTTAAAATTTTGTCTATCCTAGAATTTATTCTATTAAGATTATTTTTTGTTTCAATTACAATGTCTTTTCTTCCAAGATAAATTTTTTCTTGTTTTTTTCCCCATCCATTTCTTCTTATGACACTTCAGTAAGTTTTTGTACTTTTATATGGCTGTAACATCTTTGAACAACCTAATAATAAATAAACAATTTTAATCATAATTAATTTAAAGTCATTGTTAGATGGCTCATAAAATTAATTTATTATCATGTGAATTGACATTCTGATTGTTAATTTGCTCACCTATGATTTTTGCATTTTTTTGGTATGTACTTGAGAATTCTAGTATGTTGGCTCATTTTCACAAGATTCTTTAAAAATCTGCCTTTTCTCTTTCTCCTTCTATTTGGCAGTTGCCTAAATCCATCCCCTTGATCCATCTCCCAACCCTCATGGGCATTTACAGCTCTTGTTCCATGGTGATGTTGTAGATATCACAGATTCAAAGAGTGCCTTGATTTAGGTCTTGTGAGGCTAATCAGTGTTCTCTCTCCCTAGGCAGGACCTTCTTTCAGGGGTGAGAGACCCTCATGCCAGTGCTGACGTCAGACATTGAGCCTGACATAGGCCTTTGTTTTTCAGAACACTCCTATTCCTACTAGCTTTCCAGGAGTTGAACTCCCTCTGCCCTGCCATCTTTGGACACACAGCTTAACAAGCCCACAGCTTCAACCCCGCTCATATGTTTACATTTCTGCTCAGCTTTTTGTCTCTAGAAATCTATCAGCATGTGTCCCTTTCTCTCTGTCTCTGTTTCTTTCTTTCTTTTTCTTTCTCTTTTCCTTCTTTCTTTCTTCTTTCTCTCCTTCCTTCCCTCTTTGTATTATTTTCTTAAACATAGCAACAACAATAACATTATTGTAATATTTTGGAGGCAAGAGGAAACATAAAAGCATAAACTATGTCACCTCAATTAAAATTAAAAATTTACTTCTTAAAAATAATTTCCCACATTTCTAAAATGCCTACATGCTCCTTATGGGTGGAATCATTTTTGAAACAATGACAGTATAGCTTGGCATTTTCCTGTTAGGCTTTTTTGCATTTTTGTTTAAATATTAATATATGGAATATACCTTTTTGGGAACATGCATTTATTCCTTTATCAACAAACATTTGTTGAGGGCAGACTGTGTGCCAGGTACTATTCTAGGTGATAGGAATACAGCAGTGAATAACACAAAATTTCTTGTCTTATGGAACTTACATTCTGATAGAGAGAGGTAGGTAATACGCAAATAGGTAAACATAAAGTTACAGTTACTATTAAGATTAAAGAAGAATTTGGAAAAAAAGATTGAAGGAGGGTTTCAATTCTAGAGAAGATGAGGTAAGCATCTGTCACCCTGTTTCTTCCTTTGAATACAACTGTAAATCTTGGATAGAATACATGGAGAAGCTAACAGTGAACTTTGAAATTGAAAGGGTCCCCCCAAAATTGGGGAAGGAGACCAGAATTTGAAGTTACACCAAACCAATACATTTACCATCTTTTTCCCCCTGGAGCTGCTTGGCATGAAATCAAAGATATCCCAAAACCCAGAAGTAAGTCCCAGGCACAGAGAGAAAGAACTCAAAAAGAAGCCTCATTTATTGATCACTAAGCATTCTTTCACATGTGTAAGAATCTCTTATCCGAGATCAGACCATTGCACTCCAGCCTGGGCTACAAGAGTGAAACTCCATCTCAAAAACAAACAAACAAAAAAAGGATAAGAAAAATAGTCAAAATGTAGTAACTATAATCAAATATTCTCAAAAGAAAATCAAAGGTAAAATAAATATATGATAAAGGTGTTTAACTCAAATAGCAATTTACAAAGAAGCAACAATGAGATCTATTTCTCATTGCCCACTCTTACCAATTTGACAGAGACTTCTGAAGATAATTTGCAATTCTAATTAAGGTTTTCTGAAACAGTTTTGGTGGTGGTTGTTTTTTGGTGTGTGTGTGTGTGCATGTGTGTATGTGGTGGTAGTGATTTCTAAAATATACAGTTTTAAACATTGAACAGTAAAAGTTAGCAATGATATGTCTGATTATTTTTTCTCTGTGATTTACTGTGTTTTCTAATTTTTTACATTTATTGTATATTGACTTTATAGTCAGAGAAAACATATTATACAACTATGTAGATATATTTTCGAAGGCACACGTTAACCTATCAAGTGACACTTTCCTTTCCTTTGCCATTGACATGCAGGTGTTCCCTCTGGCACATGTGTGCAACGACACAAATAAGATGACATTAATTAACCCCCAAGGAGCCAAACTCAATATCTACAAGCAAAAAGTGGAACAGGCAATTCAATCCTATGAAAAGTGAGTGTTACTCTGGGCTGCTCTTTAATGGATGTGGAATTTATTTTATGGAGAAGGAGACTTCTCTTGTTTTAGCTTAGCTTTTTTTTTTTTAATGAAGCAGTTATTTAAAAATTGTTCAGGCTGGGTGTGGTAGTTCATGCCTGTAATCCCAGCACTTTGGGAGACTGAGGTAGGAGGCCAGCTTGAGGCCAGGAGTTTGAGACCAGACTGGGCAACAATAGGAAGACCTTGTCTCTACAAATAATTTAAAGAATGATATCACAACAGGGTGATTGCAATCAATAATAATTTATTGTACATTTAAAAATAATTAGAAGAGTATAATTGGAGTATTTGTAACACAAAGAAGGGATAGATGCTTGAGGTGATGGATACCCCATTTACCCTGATGTGATTATTATACATCATATGCCTGTATCAAAATATTTCATGTAGCCTACAAATATATACACCTACTGTGTACCCACAAAAATAAAAATAAAATTCTGCGATGAAAAATAAATAAATAAATAAATACAGGCTGGGTGTGGTGGTGCGTGCCTGTAGTCCCAGCTACTTGGAGGCTGAGAGGGGAGTTGCTTGAGCCCAAGAGTTGGAGGCTGCAGTGAACTGTGATTGCACCACTGCACTGCAGCCTGGGTGATAGAGTGAGACCTCGTCTAAAAAAAATTGCTCATAAGGAATATAAACAACAGTGGCAGCAGCTATTGTAGGGGCTTCCTACATGCTAGGCACTGCATCAAGTACTTTACCTGAGTATCTTCAACAAGGTTTTAAAGAAACTATCTTCCCTTTCCAGTATCCATAAAAATCTCATGTTTCCATGAGATCTGTAAAGTTTTCCTTTTAGCAGAATGCATCTGATTGTTTTGGCATCTAACATTCTATAAAGTGACTAATAAAACTCGACAGTAATGAGATAATGGAAATAACAGTTTTTGTGAATTTTAAAATTACTGTTATCAAGTTCAAGATGATGATCAAGTTGACGACAGTGAAAATCACCTTTGTGTCCTTGCTGAGACAGGAGACTCTGCTCACAGGCTGGTCCTTGTCCATGCTGTAATCACCTCCCTGATCCTGCCCCACGATCATTCCAATGGCAGGCCTCACCCCACTGTGTCCATCTCAGGCCTCTCCAAACCCCCTTTAACGTGAGCCTCCATCACTGCCCTCACCCGAGAGTGGAGGCCGCCTTACCAGGCTCCTCAGCAGCTTCTGTGGGCTCCTCAGTATTTCTGAATCTTTACCTGAGAGGAACAAAGAACCAAGGATGAGCGTTTCTTTGGGAAGCAGAATGAGCTATTCAAGGCTCACCCTTCCCTGTGGGTCAGAGACTTCCAGACAGGCCTTGCCTCCCAGCTCGGCTCCTCTCCGGTTACGCTGCTGTCCCCAGCTGGGTCTTTCATCCCTTCTCGCCTCAGCACCAGTGATCCTCCTCAGAGAGACCTCTTGGGAGCTCCTCTCCATGCCCACCCTGCGTGTGGCCCTCAGAGCACTCACAGCTTCTGCAGGGGCGGTGGCTTGGTAACCATCTCTGCCCTCTAGGATGTCAGCTCCCAAGCCAGGGCTCAGCCAGCCTTGCTTCCTCCTGCATCCCTTATTCCTAGCAGGTGTCTGTATGTATATGACTATTCAAATTTAATTCAAATTTTATATAATTCAATTCTTCAAATTCAGTCATTCAAAATGCAATATAACAATACCATTCACATTCTAACGTAGTTTGTTTGAATAATTCAAATATTTGAGTCCTATAATTACCCGGCCTGTGAAAGCCTGATGCAGCGCCACAAGCTAGATAGAGCTCCGTGGTCAGATGGTTCACGGGGGTTTCCTGCTTGGTTCTGACACCAGCTCTGTTCCAGTGTGTGACAGTCATGAGCCTCAGATTCCTTGTTCACAGAATCTATCTCACAGGCCTGTTGTGAGGATTATATGAATGATATATAAAGAGGAACTGATGTTCATTACTTCCCCCTTTCACTCCTGACTCTGCTGACCCTAAAATAACCATAGGTGCATGGAGTGAAATCATCATCTGGTTCTTCCCATTGCATTGACCTTTTCCCGAGGATTTCAGGAAAGGACAGGGACCCCCTTCCCGGGCAAAAGAGAGGCCTCTTTTCTTAGCAGCAAAACCAAAACAAACTTAGTAAGTCATTTTTCCTCCTTCTTACTTTCAGTGAGTGAATCTGGAAAAGCCTTTTAGTACCCTCTAGAGAAATATTGTCACTATATTGTTATTAATTATATTAACTTCAAATTATTAATAACAATTTTAACATGATTGATATTATTTAATAATTAAGTTACTGATTGAATTGTTATTATTTGGTATCACTAATTTGATGTTTGTATCAAGTAAATTATTTAACATTGTTATTTAGTATTAATAGTAACATGAATATTATACAGAACCAAATTTCCTGATCATTTGCATTCAGTAGTGTTTAAGAGTGTTGTTGGTATAAATGTCAATTTCTTTTTCCATTTTGCTTCACTTTTCTCAAGATATTCAGAATATGAAAAGTAATTAATGACACATTTACCACCCCCATCCCCAATATAACATTTTTAAGGAGTTTCCCAACAAAGATAAGTCAGATGTAACTTTAAAACAACCTTTGTGTAATCATAAATCCATATGTTTAAGGATGACCAGGCAAATGGAAAGCTCACAGTCCTTTGGTCAAAATAATGACATAAACTTGTTATTGGGGTCACACTTAGTGCCCATGCATGGGAGTCCTTTCGTCTCATTTTAAGAATTGAGGCAGCAATTTTGGCTTTTTGTGTCTGAGTATAAGCTTTGAGTGGATATTGCCAGGGCTGGCTGGATTCTGGAGTGATTTTTCTGCTGCTTACTTTCACCGAAAGTCTAAGGTCAAGGTCACAGCTCTCAGATCACAGAAGCAGCATCCGTTCTAGCCTGGCTCAGGGACCATGCTTAGAAATCTCTCCTTACCGTCTGCAATTTGCTGGGCCGGCTGCTTCTCGGCCTTCTGAAGTATCACTAGTTACAAGTTGCTTTGCAAATGAGTCAACTCTTGGCACAAGCCGATCTGAGAATTAGAGATACAGAAAGTTGGTGAATGCAATCCCTTAGCCAAATTTCACTCTCCTACAAAAAACAATGAGGAAAACTCTTGTTAGAAAAATCCCTGAATCATGGGGCTGGACCAGCCGCAGAGAGGCCCTCAGGTCCGGTGCCGGGCCCGAATCCCACAGGGACTCCCTCATCCCACTTGCTGACTGGCTTTCCTGCGGTGGCCTCCCTGGTCAGTAGAGCTATTGAAGTATTTTAGTGAAGATGGAAAATAGGGGAATAACAAAGGCTATGAAAATGTGCTCCTGGAAAAATATTTTCTAAAGAAGTGAATTAAAATTAGAGACCTGTGCTAGCAAACTGGACCCACATTTACCAGTGATTACTCAGTGTTTCTAAGCCTTGCTTTTCAGAACCTGGAGGGAATAAACATTTAGCTATTCCTGGTCATTTTATGTATGCATCTCACTTAATCCTCTCAGGGATTCCAAGGGCAGGTGGTGTTAGCCTTGTCTTATCAATGAGAAAACAGTTTCCAAAAGCTATGTAGCACAGGATCACACAGCAGCAAAGTGAGGACACCAAGGTTTGAACCCAGATCCCTTACCACACTCCCAGCTTCCCCACCACACTGCCTCCACTCTCTACATTCACATTTAAGGGGATTGTGAATGGATTTTTTGTTTGTTTGCTTGTTTGTTTTTCAGAGAAGCACAAAGATACCTAAAATGCATATATAAATCCTTTTAACAAATCTTGGAAGCCTTAATCATTATTACCAGAATCACATGATTCAAGAAAGCCAATTTCCAAATAGGCCCCGAAGAACCAAACATCTCAAGTGAGACAGAAGCACTGAGCTGGCTTATTTCCCTCTTCCCGACTCTTTTTCTATGACTTAGAGCACATTTACCTGGATCAGACACAATTTATGTGCTGTGTACACACTAGCTCAAGTCCTCATGGCGACACTAGGAGTGGAGCGGTACTATTACTATCCCCACTTTACCAAGAAGTTGGGCAAAGCCTCACGGCAAGAAGGAGAAGAAGCTGACTGAGCTTTACGCCCTGGCGTTGTGGCTCCGGAGTCTACCCTCTTCACCACCGTGTAGACGCCCCTTCTGTGTTCTCACCAGGCTCATGATGAGAGGGCAGGGCAGGAGAATGCAGCCACCCGAAATGTGTCCTCTGAGCCCTGTCCGGCTGATGCTGGGTCCAGTGGTTAGAAGAATGCCTCCTGAAGAGCAGTAGCATTCTCCTACCTCATTGTATGGAAGCAGTGTTTTTTGTTTTTGTTTTTTTTTGAGATGGAGTCTCGCTCTGTCACCTAGGCTGGAGTGCAGTGGCGTGATCTCGGCTCACTGCAACCTCCGCCTCCTGGGTTCAAGCTATTCTCCTGCCTCAGCCTCCTGAGTAGCTGGGAGTACAGTCGCCCGCCACCACGCCCAGCTGATTTTTTTTTTTTTTTTTTTTTTTTTTTTTTAGTACAGATAGGGTTTCACCATGCTGGCCAGGCTGGTCTCGAACTCCTGACCTCAGGTGATCCTCCAGCCTCGGCCTCCCAAAGTGCTGGGATTACAGGCGTGAGCCACTGCGCCCAGCTGGAAGCAGTGTTTTTTAATGGAAAATCAGCTCACAACCCTGGAGCCAGTGTTCTCTGCCCTGCAGCTCAGAAAGCCTGCTTTTGGATAATGATGTCCTGACACAATGACACAGAACTGGGCTGGGAACTCTGAAGAAGCAACACTGATTAGTAGACAAAAGAGCAGCTATAGCTACCCTGTAGGAACCACTAGCTCCAACCTCCTTCTTTGCTCTTGGGTCGACAGCTTCCCTCTGAAAACGTGATCAGTCTCAGCACCGCCAGCCAGCAGCTGTGGGTGAGCAAGGTGCTTCATCCAGCTGCCCCTCCTAGCAGCCTCGTTTGGAAAACAAGGCAGCCAGCCTGCTTGATCTCTAAAGTGTGTCCCAATCCTATTATTTATGACCCTGTTAACCTCTTTTGAGCTGAGAATCCAGGCAGAAGAGTGTCTACAGAAAGCGAACTAAAGAACACAGTTATGTTTCCGTAAGAAGAAAAATGGTGGGTGTTTAGAAACGACTTAAAACAGAGATAATGAAGACTAGTTTGTCAATTGCCTTTACTCAGTCTGAGTTTTACCTGACTGAGCTGGGGACTGAGCCCTCCTTTAATATTTGACACAATTGCCACAAAACCATGAGGCTGCTGCAGTGATGCTGAGGTGACACATCCAGCGTCTTTAAGCACATGACTGTGGCCTGGCTCAGTGGAGATGGTGCTTAGATGGGCTCCCACTGTGCTGCCTAGGGTTAACCTTTTGCCATGAAATGAAATACTGCTACAAAATTATTGTTGACTTTTTTTTTTTAACAGGCGCTTGGATAAAATTGTTTGGCGAGCATTATCTCAAGAGGAAAAAGAAAAGTAAGCCATTCCATTCCCTCCTCACTTTTTTTTTTTTTTTTTTGGTGAAATTCACGTAACCTAAAATTAACCATTTTAAAGTGTACAATGCAGAGGTATTTAAAATATTCAAAATTTTCTGCAAACCACTACCTTTTTCTAGTTTCAAAACTTTTTCATTACCCCAGAAAAACACTTTGTAACCATAAATTAATCACTCCCCATTCCTGTCTCTCCCTTTTCCGGGTTACCACCAGTTTGCTTCCTGTCTTTATGATTTTGGCTACTCTGGATATGTCATATAAAGGGAATCATACAGCATGTGACCTTTTGTGTCTGGCAGCTTTTATTTAGTTAATGGAAAAGCCTCATGTTTTCAAGGTTCACCCAGGTATCAGTACTACATGTGTATATATACACCACATTTGTCTGTCCATTCTTCCACTGACGGGCATTTGGGTTACTTCT